>NC_091460.1:68226342-70626342 GCF_027789765.1 Dendropsophus ebraccatus
GATTATTACAGAGTATGAGGGGGCTCTGCTATGGTATATGAGGATATAGGAAGGATTATTACAGAGTATGAGGGGGCTCTGCTATGGTATATGAGGATATAGGAGGATTATTACAGTGTATGAGGGGCTGAGGGGGCTCTGTTATGGTATATGAGGATATAGGAGGGATTATTACAGTGTATGAGGGGGCTCTGCTATGGTATATGGGGATATAGGAGGGATTATTACAGTGTATGGGGCTGAGGGGGCTCTGCTATGGTATGTGAGGATATAGGAGGGATTATTACAGTGTATGAGGGGGCTCTGCTATTGTATATGAGGATATAGGAGGGATTATAACAGTGTATGAGGGGGCTCTGCTATGGTATATGAGGATATAGGTCGCACAGGTCGCACCCCCCAAAGGCCGGCCCTGAGTCAAAGATACGTTCCATATTTTTTGTTAGTGGGGGGGGCCCAGACAATTTGGCTGTATGGGGCCTTGAAATTCCTGATGGTGGCCCTCAGTAATATATACTGTATATATACGTTTTTTTTTTTCATCTTCATACTCCAACTCACGTCTCTAGACACTGCAAAGTCACTGCAGCTCCCAACTCGAATTTTCAGTGACGCACATCAGAACTTAGAGTCTCTATATTATTGTTTTAAGTAAGGTAGAACTGTGGCGCTCACTTGTTAGCAAAACACAGCAATCACTGAGCTCAGGGAGATTAGTGAAGAAAGTCAATTAAGTACTCACTCTAGAATCTCCACTGACACAATGCCCACTATAAATTTAACCCCTTACCATCAGCAATCTGTATATATACATCCCTACTGTGTGTCTGGGGCCGGAGGTAATGAGAGGCAGCTGTGATCCCGCAGCTGCGTCTCATTAACCCCTAAACGTGATCACTATATATCGCGGCGTTTAGGGGTTAATGAGACGCAGCTGCGGGTTTAAGGTACTCAGAAACAGATCAAGCATCTGTCACTGAGTGATCGGGACCCCCGCAGCCATGCCCTGTAAGCCTCTTTCCTCCGTCCTGTCGGATCGGCCATCTATGTATAGAGTCTCAGGCTGGCTCTATACATAGATCACCGATAACACTGATCTATGCTATGCTATGTCATAGCATAGATCAGTACATGCAATCTACTGATTGCATATTTAACAGTGATGAAAAGTGTAAAAAAAAAAGTGTAATAAAAAAAGTTTTAAAAAGTATTAGAAACCCCTTATAAATCCCCCTCCCAATAAAAGTTTAAAAGACCCCCTTGCCCATTATAAAAATATAAAATAAATAAATAAACATATTGTAGCGTGCCGAATTGTCCGATCTATTACAATAAAACATTATTGTTCCCACGTGGTGAACGGCGTAAACGAAGGGGGGAAAAAAAAACCACACCAGGATTGCTGATTTTAATAAAACAGCAATCACTGAGCTCACTTGTAAAGTACATTATTCTTCCTCAGTTCTTCCTTACTTATGATAATATTATATGATAATGTAGTGTCCGATTATGTTTCATTTCTGCAGGACCTCCCTTCTCATCCCAGGGGCTGGGTCATTCCTGTCGGAGTGTTTGCTAGGATGGGATTTGGAGAAAGCTGTCAGATAATCTGTTGGTGTAATAGGGGCCTATGGCTGCAAGGCTGTGTGCAGACATTTTAGCGGGTAACTTTCATTATGGAAAGGTGAAGGAATATGTGGCTTTATATGCCAATGATAACCATTTGATTTTGGATAATGTGGCCTCTTCCCTCACGGCAGCCACAGCTGAGTGTATTCTGGCCTGTGTATAAATTGGTAGAAATTTTTCATGCCAAAATGCCTCCACGTGATTTTAATAGCCCTCTCTGTCTAGTTCTTAATAAGTGGGCATGCAGGTCATTAAGGTCATCACAGCCTATGAATGAATGTGCAAATCCACCTGTAGAGAGTTCTGCAAAAATGTTCAGGCTCTTTGGGTTCCCTGCTAGCTTTTTATTGATTAGATAGTAATTCAACCATAAAATCCTGAGTTCACTGCAACTGATTCTCTCAATGGACAGGTTGAGTAGGGCTTCCCAGGGTTCACTGAAAGAAGAGCCGGTAACTGAATAGATCATAGACCTGGGACCAAATAGCAACTATGGGGCATTCCCACCATATTTCATGTATATTTTTGGGTCACATATAGCCCACAAAGCAGTTTGGAGAGTACCCGGGGACCACATGGGCTATCCTGGTGGATACTTAATATCATTTTAATAATTTTAGCATATATAAATCGAGAGTACTATTTGCAATATTAACCCATAGTTGAGGCCACATGGCATGTGTTAACTTAGTGTTGATGTCCTTTTTCCACTTTTTGGCATAACAAGAGGGAAATTGTGATCCCTTATTATTTTAATAGGTGATCAACTGATTAAAGTGGCTGTAGGTCTTATGTTGGCACTGCATCCGCATTACATCCTACCAAGCATGGCTCCATATATTGTGTAGCAGTAGTACCTAGTATTGCATTCACTTCAATGCCAAGAGCATTGACTGTGAACCCTTTAATACAAGAGAGTGCTCACCCTTCCCCACCGACCGTATAATCAGCTGATCAGTAATGGTGCTGGGAGAAGGACCCCATGAATGGTGATATTAAAAGTTTATGCCAATGCTGCGTTTACACGGAACGATTATCGTGCGAATTTGCATGATAACGATCGAATTTGAACGATAATTGTACGTGTAAACGCAGTGAACGATCAAGCTACGAGCGAGAAATCGTTCATTTTGATCTTTGAACATGTTCTCAAATCGTCGTTGGTCGTTCGCGAAAAATTCGCAGATCGTTCCGTGTAAACAGTCATTCACCGATTTAACCTATGTGCGAGATAGGCTTAAGCAATCGCAAAACGATCGCAAAACGATTTTTCCGTACAATGTATTATTCCGTCTAAACACTGATCGTTATAAAAAAAAAAAATTGTTACTTTGAAATCGTTAATCATATGATCGGGCGAATTATCGCTCCATGTAAACCCAGCATTAAGATAGGCAATCAGTATACCAGTCCTGGAGCACACTTTTACTTAGTTCAAAGACACAATGTTTGTCTCTGCACATATATAAAGTTCCGATACCTGTTACCCCCGCTATCTCAGGATCACATTCCTTAGATGATAACATAAATCCTTTTGACAGATTCAGGCCTGTGTTAAATGTGTCAAGGGCTGTCATGAACTTGTACTCTCACACCCTTTTATCCCCTTGGAATTTAAAATTGCCTTTTAATATAGCTACAGAAGTTGTCAGAGAACACAAGTTCATGACAGTGTTTGATAGACTTAACACAGGAATGAGTTTGTCACAAGGATTTATACCATGTGACAGGAATGGGGTGCAGATGAGGTATCTGAATTTATATCCATTTAAACTTTTAAACTTGTCCACAAAGCAAATTTAAAAGGTGGAAATTTCTGCTTCGCAATCCATGCAGAAACCTTGACTCAAATGCAAATTTATTCGGATTCGGATATTTACACGGCTATTAAAGTGAATCTGTGAATCAATTAAAGTGAATCTGTGAATCAAACTGCTGACACTGTCATATAGCTGTTAGGTCAAGAAGGCACATGGTACCTTTCATATATCCAGCTGTGCTACCAGGTTGTAGAAAAATGTCTGTATCCTCTAGTGAGGAATGTCATAGAGGCTTTCCCAAGTTTCGGATTTGCTGCAGGTTGGAAAGCCACATCACTCCCCCTCCCATACCTGACCCTGCTTGATTGACAGTCATCTGCAAGATGAGCTCCAAGCAGGGCCAGTGGTGGTGGGGAAGAAGGTGTTATATCCCTGGCACATTTGAAGACTGCAGAAAATTTAAACCCATCCTAGGAAGATCCTAGTCCTCCCCCTCACACAGTGGAGTGGAGCTCACTTATTAAACAACAGCTAACTCTAAAACCCTGGAAAATGCTTAATCCACTTGCCCTGTCCCATAAAAAGGTCAAGTTTCTTAATTCTGCTTATAACTCTGTATTGAATGTACCTTCATCATCAACTAGATCCAACTAGATCAATATGAGTGGTGCTTATAATACTGGAGGTCAGTAACTTACAAGTAGAGATGAGCGCCTCTCCTGTAGAAACAAAGCAAAGCACTTTGTTCCTATCTGCATCCTGCTCATCGGGCTGCAAGCTTTGAAGTCTGCTCCGTTCCATGCTGCTTCTCCCCATGTGCTGGGAAAAGTTGCATCCAGTCCTATGAAACTGGGAGAAGAAGAAGACTGGATCTATCTTTTCCCAGCACCCGGGGAGGAGCGGCAGGGAGCAGAGCAGACTTCAAAGCCCCACAGACTGATGTGCTTTGCTTCGTTCCTACTGTAGATTCTCTCATCTTTACCTACAAGAACTGTGTGCTGAGTTCTGATTCTCTTTTCTTCCTTGCACATATGTGTCTTTTCCAATGCCTCTTTAAGTCATTCCTGATACAGAGACTTAAACGGGTTGTCCGGCATTTAGTATTTTTTTAATATACTGGTTCATGCATATAAAACAATAAACATCCTATGCTTACCTGTCCACACTCCCCCAGTGTCCTCTTCTGGCTTTACCATTGTCCCTTACTGATGGCAGAACCTCCACTTACGAGACAAACTCATCTAGGCAATAACAGCCCCCTAAGCCAATCACTGACTGAGACAGGACAGCCCTACGGCTAGTGATTGGCTGAGCGGGCTGTCACCCCTGAGACGTCTTGGAAGTGGAGGCTCTGCAGTCAGCAGGGGCACCGGTGACACCATAAGAGGACATCGGGGAAGCGGGGAGAAGTAAGCATACGATGTTTATGTTTATAGTTTTATATGCACCAGCAGTATATTAAAAAATACCAAATGCCGGAGAACCCCTTTAAGTAGTCTTGAAAGAATATTGTTTAATATTACTTTTATTTCAGTTAACAATTAAAAGCCATCCACACTGCAAAAGGAATATTTTGTTACTCTAATTGAGAGAATTTTTCTTTTCTTTTTAGCTCGCTAACACAGTACCAACATTTCCTTTGTTTTTACATTCAACATGCTGTAAGTTTTACATTTACATCATTACTAGGAACCACCAGAAGGTTTGTTGACCAAATACTCTTTTTCTGCAACTTTATTCAGTTAGGTGTTGTCTTACTTTTTTGTGGTGACAGTCTCTCTCTGACCAAAATTGGTTGGGCTGTGGCCGTTATGTCATATGGTAGCATTGTATTCAGCTTTATCATACTACACTGACATTGAAATAGCTTCAAAATTTTGCAAAAAAATTATATCTCCAATGTGTAGGTTATAAAGAAACAGACATTTGTATACTAGGGATGGTGGCCATGTTAATATATCTACCTTGTGTGCTACTCTAATAACACATGATAAACGGCAATGATTATATTTGAACGTACTTCTAGCCTAATCCCCTAATGTATTTTTCAGTGGATTAACAGATACAAATCTTTGTCAATACCAGGATATTAGTCATTAAGGAAACTAACCAGCCATACGCCTCTCCTGTCAAGTCCTCGATGTAGTTACTGTATGAATGGCAACTGTAAATACCTGAAATACAATGATAAATCTTGCAGATGTTTTATGAGATCTTTAGGGATTGGATTTAAGCAATCTAATGCTGTTATTCTCCAAGTATAGCCGCTTACGTTTTTATGAAAAGCCTTTCAATTGCCACAATCTTCAGATAAATTGATTCTAGAGAATCAGTTATAGCTTATAGACATTAAACAACCCACTGAGACCCAGAATGTTATGGTACTATGATTTTACAAGCAGGTTTTGCATAGGACATTGACACGAGACTGTAATGTCACATGCGGCAAGTTATTTCTATTCTGTTACAGTGACTGGACATGTTATGGAAGCACGAACATGGATTTCTGTAGGTTCCACTCAGATAAATGAGACAGTTATTAGAAATGGCTATAACTAAATCTGCTGTGGGTGAGAATGTTGTATGCATGTATTTCCTATAGGAGATGACTAATAACTTTTGGAGCATTATAGGGACTTTACAAGAGCAATAGTTGCTCCAAGGTTTTATTCTGATTTTCATTAATTGGCGCTATACATGTATGTAACATTCTATTAGCTTCTGCACAGTACGGGGGATTGTATCAATGCAATAAAAGTTTAAGGCTATGTCCAAACTACATAAGAAACCATCCGTTTCGTGACCGGGCCGGGTGACGGAACGGCCGGTCTCTGCAAGATCATCCCGGATTATCTTTCCGGTCGCAGAGTTCTGATGCGGCTGCATCAGCGCGCACCCGCATCAGAACTTCTAATAGCACACAATGAAGTGTACGGCCGGAGACGCTCGCTTCATAGTGTGAACTGACAGGTCTTTCTGCGGCCGCACTTGACTGAATTGTGGCCGGAGAAAACTGACATGTCAGTTCTTTGCGGCGCCGTATGGGATCCTGGCCCGAGCGTATACTATGTGTATACGCTCCAGCCGGGATCCCATAGCAGATAAGGCATTGTTCCACACCGTACAAAGTACGGACGTTGTTGCCGATGGCAACAATGACCGTACTTTTACGTAGTGTGATCATAGCCTAAAGGGGTACTTCAGCGCTTTTTTCCTCTTTTAAGCTAACTGGTGTCAGAAACTTAGTAATTTACTTCTATTTGAAAATATCGAGTCTTTCTATACTTATCAGCTGCTGTAACTACTGGAAGATTTAAGATTTTAAAAAAGCCATAATTTACAAATCTGTATAAGTTACTGACACAATTTCAAAGAAAAAAAAATTGCTAGGGTACCCCTTTAAGTATCCCACATCATCCCTTTTTGTTTTTTAGAACGACCCTTATTTTGAGGCCATATAATGGCCGTTATTTTATAATGATGACTGTGATGGTACAAATAACGGCCATCATAATATTTCTTGGCCTCAAAATGACGACCATCTTAAAAGACAGACCAAAAAAGGCAGTGTGTGAACATAGCCTAAAGCAACATGCTGGGGGTTTTTATAGTTTGAATATTATAAAAAGTCAATGTACATTGGTAACATACATTTTTCTGTAGGGAAATGCTAAAAAATATGCTATACCTAAACACCATATTTTTTATTTAGACAACAACACATACATAAAAAAGGAGAATAAATTTCATTATAAAATGCAGTGGTTTTTTTTTCTACAAACAGCTATATGTGTAACCACTATTAAACATCCAGGGGACTCTAAAAGTTTTATTCTGTGGATTGCAACATTTTTGTGGGTTTTGCACTTTGAGTAAAGCGAATGTACAAGCAGGTACAAGCAGACTATGTGCACACACAGTCTTTTTGTGGCCATTTTGATGGCAGCTGTCATTTGGAGGCCAAATAATAGCCATTATTTTATAATGATGGACGTTAATTGTACAATTACAGGCGTCATTATAAAATAAAGTCTGCTATTTGGCCTGACAATGACCGCTATCATAAAGAAAGGCCATCAAAAGGTTAAAAGACAGTGTGTGAACATAGCCTTAATCTCTGTTTATTTATTAGTCTGAGACAAAAATCAGACACACTTTTGTCTCAGATTGAAAAATCTGGGCCAATGAGTTGGATAGGACATTGGAAAAGGAGACATTTGTATATGTTTTGATGCAGACGTCCAATCATTAGTGGTTTAACAACTCACGTTCTCCATACCTTTGGCACAGACCTGAAAATATACTCACTCAAGGCCGTTACGGCTGATAATTGTCCCATGTAATAGAAGAACAAAGATTAGCCAACATGAATGATGTTGAAAGACAAATGTTAGTGATAGTAGCGATCTGCCGCCATCGCTTCGTGAAACAAGATCGGTGGCAGCAGACGGCAGCTATCCTCTATGGGCTGCCCAGGTGATCTAGCGATCACCCAGGCAGCCCCCCGCAACTCCCCACGGCCTCCCCTGCACTTACCTGCTTGCTGCCGCCGTGTGTAATATCTGGCAGCGCTCATTTGCTCCTCTATGTTGGCCCGTGTAATAGGCCCGTCAGTTACAGGGTCCAGTCATTGTATCTCTCTGCATTCTTGCAGATGGGACACTGGTGGGTGATGCCAGTAGGAAAAAAAAAAAAAAAAAAAAAAATATATATATATATATATATATATATATATATATATATATATATACATACACTGTGGTACCTTGGTTTAAGAGTAACTTGGATTAAGAGCATTTTGCAAGAAGAGCTCACAGATTTTCGAAAAAGTAACTTGGATTAAGAGCATTGTTTTGGTTTAAGAGCTCCCTGTACTTAGTGGGAGCACGGGTGGGGGAGGGACATGGTCTGCACAGGGTGGTCTACAGTACTGTACTCTGACCCAGGAAGTCTCCCTCACATTGCAAATCATAGCAGATCCACTTCAGGCTGGGAATGTGACTGTGTAGGTAATCTCTTTAATGATGTAACCCCTCTCTCCCCAGACAGAGAGTGCTGCATGTATGTGCCCACAGCTGCCCTGCTCATTCCTTCATGCTCCCTGCAGTCTCTGTCAGCCCTTGTGTTTCCCATCCTCTCCATTCCTGCTATAATGTGCCTGCACTTACACTCAGCTATACACAATGCTGCTATAATGTGCCTACACTTATACTCAGCTATACACACTGCTGCTATAATGTGCCTACACTTATACTCAGCTATACACACTGCTGCTATAATGCGCCTGCAGTCACACTCAGCCATGCACACTGCTGTAGATAGTAGTTTTTGTCACTGTCCTCCTGCACAGTTTTATAATTCTCACTTCCTGATTGGTCCATGCTGAACACACGCACCTTCCCCATTGCTGTCATGTGACCACACAGACCTCTGACAGCAGCCCTGCTTCTCTATTCTGGCCTGTTGTACTACACTCCTGCATTATGGGGATTTGCAGTTCCATCCTGTATCTACAAACTGCTGCTATTTTTCAGGCTTATGCAGTTACTAAACATTATACCCCACATGCTGGTTGCTATACTGTACAGTAAGTTATAATATCACAAATTCTGCTGTTTCTAAATGTTTGTTTCATTAGTTTTACATGTTATTCAGAATTTAAAAAAATAATTCCTTTTGGGGTGTGAAACCAATTGTCTGAATTCCAATTATTTCTTATGGGAAAATTTGCTGTTGTTTAAGAGGTGGAAATATATATATCCTAGAAGTTTGGAAATTGTAGATAGCAATTTGGCCAATATATTAGGGTCTCCTAATAAGGCATATGTTAGGGACCCCAATTATCACATGTCACTTATAGAACTGGTTACTAAATGTGTTGGCAGATAGGCCAATGGGCCACCTCAGCCAACAGTACTCAGGTGCACCTGCAGTCTCTGCACCTCCTATAATCCCCCCCCCCAGGGTACTGGTCTATATATATATATATATATATATATATATTCTTTCATTTCATATACATTCTATGAAAAATTACAAGTGAAGTTGTATTCAGCATAGGATAGCAAGCTGAGTCTTTTGATGCACTGATCATGCAAGAGCTGATGACATTTTCCATGTAATCCATTTACTGTGAGAAATTAAAAGGCAGGAATTTGCTATGATGAAGCGCTTCATGTGTGGATGTTTGTTACCTGGAGACACAAACAATGCCCCCCTCCCAGTCCTCTTGCCAGCAGCTGTGATGTTGGGCTGGCAGAGCAGCACGTCCACACAGCGCAGGCAGCAGCTTAATCCATGACAGCCTTGTCAGCATTAGACACCACACGTTAACTCATTCAATGCATGGATCTAGGGTCTGAATGCTGGCAACAGCTGCAGTGACATCATACAGCAGGCCCACACATTATGCTGAAGCAAGGTTAATGTAAAATTCCTCATATGACCTCTACAACTGAGGACATGTGATGTTAACAGAAATATGTCACCACATTGTCAATACTATGTTTTGTTTTTTTTTGCTGTAGTGCACTGTGCATTAGATTGGGGGGGGGGGGGGGGGGGAGGATAAGGCAAGGGGAAATATATCTCTCCTAGGAGAATTGATTCCACACAAAACCCCAACGCACAATGCATTATGCATTAGTCTAATGCAAAAATGAATGGATAAATAAATACATAATTAAATACATAAAATAAATAAAGTAAAATTAAGATTCTGATGTGCAATGGATCTCTTAAAGGGATGTTTCAAGATTAGAAGAAAATTTGGCATCTTTTTTCCAACAACAGCACCATACCCAACTGCATGTTGTGTGTGGTATTGCAATTTAGTAAGAGGCAAAGGGGGAGATTTACTAACAAACCTAAAAACACAATTTTGTCAAATATGTTTTGGCATATTTTCCAATTGTATGTGTTTAGTCAAATGTATGTAAATTGTCTAATAGCATAGTAAATGTGTCTTAAAAATAATGTTTTTTTTAATTAGTCTAATAAATTCACCTGGTTCGGAACAGACATAGCGATGTGCCAATATATGTGACTTTTTTTTAAATTGTGCAGTTAATACATTTAGCTAAAAAAAGAATTTTGGCGCACTTTTGATCTAATTAACAACAAAAAATTGAATTCAAAAAGTTGCATCTAATTTGGATAGTCTTGTCTAAAACAGCTTCATAAATTCATATTAGATTTATTTTGAGCGCAAACTAGATATATTAGACTAAAAACAGGCGCAATTAGTTTGATAAATGTCCCCCAGTCTTCACACAACATCTTTTCTTGTCTGTTTGTAGCGGCCATCTGTGAACGTAGCCCTAAACAGAATGGCACAATAATATGACGTAAGCCATTGAAAACCTATGGATCTAGTTAAAAGAAAAGACCAGCCATATGTAGTGTGAACCTACCTTAAAGTCCTCACTAAGTTTAGTCTAGTAGGTTACTGTATGCAATACATAGTGCTTTGCTGCAGTGCTCCAATAGAAGGTCTAAAATAAAGTAGCCTGTAAGCTGGATCACATACTAGCTTAGTACAGGGGTTATCCAGGATTATAAAAAAGAACAGGTTATATCTTGCAACAACACACCTGACCTCAGATTTGTGCGATATTGAAAATTAGTTCCAGTATCTTCAATGGACCTGATCTGTAAAGCCGCATCATATGATGGCAAGCAAAAGTGATGTGACGTTTCGGCTGCCTCACACAGTCATTTTCAAGACCTGCTGTCATGTCAGAGCTTGCCGTAATAACCCAGACATAAAAAAGATGGGACAGTATATGCCCGTATCGACTTTATGTGTTATTTATTCATTATAAGTATTATTTTTTATTTTATATATATATATATATATATATATATATATATATATATATATATATTTATTTATTATTTATTTTTTTTTGGGGGGGGGGGGTATATTAAAATATTCAGAAAAATAGGGCATTGTTGTATCTGCAGTTGCCTTAACTTATTTAGGATAAGTCAATATTTATTCATTGATTTATAAGCAAGATCCAGAGCAGAGATTGACTGTACAAAAAAAAATCAATCAGTCAATTTTCTCCAGTTTTCTTTATCCAGTGTGATAAAGGTGACCATGTGTATATTTGTAGCTGAGTAAGCAGAGAGATTTTTTTTTTTCCCAATACAAGGCAAAGTAAAATGAAGCAATACCCATGTTTTACCACAAGGTGTCACTAACGTTCCTCCACAATGACTCCTCATGTGCTGATCTGGCGGCACAACACTAGATGTCACCTGCAGCTGAATGAAGAGCAGAGAAGGAGAGGCATAGGATGCTATAAAAGTATCATCCCTGACACATGCACATGCAAACTAAAAACTTGGCAGCCAAGCTAAGGATGGGGTCTTTACTAACCTTGTGTCAGCACTTTCCCCCCTCCTCTTGGGCAACAGGAGACTGGAGACATGAGATGAGCTAGAGTCTTCTGACTACCAACAATTAAACTGTCTCGACAAGTTTACTCCAGAACTGAAGAAGGCAAGGTAATAAGAGGAAGATGCTCTTAAATATAAGTGCACTGAACAGTTCTCTGCATATTCCCAAGGATCTGCTATTGGATCGTCCTCCTTGGGTGCCCACAGCTCTTGCAGCCATCCTCATCTTCACCATCGTGATTGATATTTTGGGAAACCTTCTGGTCATCTTATCTGTGTTCAGGAACAGGAAGCTGAGAAATGCAGGTAGGTGCTGTACCTGACCCCCTCTCTTATGGCAGGAAGTCATTGAGCAGAACTTACTCTGATCCTTATTCCCATATAGACTTTAGTACTTAAATAGGTCAATATTTCGCTTTCCCAGAAAGAACATGAAGAAGTCTCAGATGTGCTGAGAGATGAGTTCATGATTTAATACCTGGAGACAGAATTTAGATGAAAACCTTGCGTGACCACTGACTTGCTCCTGGCTATTCTCTAAGTACACACCGTTACCTGTAGACAACTCTCTGGAGTTCACTGATTGTTTCCTATCAAGCCTGCACTTCCTACAGCACTACTTTCCTATCACAGCACATATACTGTAGGATGCGGTTAATGTTTTGGATGTATATTTCTGATTATACTAAGTATATAGCTGTTAATACTGTCTTCTTATAACAATCATAGCTTTATTACTGTGTGACTATAGCCAGCTGTGGACAGCAGTAAGTTCATACTCCTTCTTAAAGTCTTGAGTATTTTTTTAACACCTGTCCTCCTTTTTGTCAATGGGAATAATAAAGAATGTACAGTAAGTGCAGGATAGGGATAGGGTATTGCAAAGTATGTAATATACACCAGTACATGATTGGTTATATATACTGTAGTTTTAATAGCAATATGTTAAAATATATTAGAATAAAAACCTGAAAATACAATGGAAAACACCTAAGTGTTAAAATAGGGTTGTATAACAATCCTAGATTCCTAGGGTTGTGCAAAAGAGATGGAAAACTATGTAATTATGGTTTGCATTGGAAGGCATAGTGTCCCAAAGCCAGATTACCTGGCCCAGGTAGTGTGCACTCATAATAATATGGCTTATAATAGATGGTATGCACTTTTAGGTTTTCACATCATACACATAGAGAACTGGCTTTGGTATACTCCGTAAGCAGTTCATATGAATGGCTTCTATCACTAGGAAAGATGAATATCATCCATTATAATCCTCACCATAACATTGTCACGTTGTCTAGACTGATAAATAACTACACGTGGATCGGGATATATCCCTGCATTTTTTGCTATTTAGACAGTTTTGAAAGCTGGGGGACATATCTATCTATCTATCTGCCCCCTGCAAGCACAGAATCATTTTGCCTTGCAGATGGCATTATTGCAACATGAAGAACAAGCCATGTATTCCAAAGCAATGTGTTGTTTCCACAGATAACAATGGCTGTAACATAATGTCTATATAGCCACCATAGTCAGTATAGAAGATGGAAGAAAACATTGTCATTTCTGAGAGATACTAGGCTGCCATAACCCACATTAGTCTGTCAGCACTAAGTCCATGTAGAGAGTATGCACTTTATTACTGCTGCTTCAGCAAACTCCACTTTCTGCTCTTAAATGTTGTATACTGCCAGCGCTGAGTATTTTCTGATTACATCACAGCCATAGAGGAGAGTTCTTGACAGATGGTAAAATGAACGTTTGAGATCAAGCGAAATGTAAATTCTTGTTGTTCATATTCAATTTAACACTGGCCAAATGACAACTGTGATGCTGCTATTTACTGGAGATCACGTATACTGTAATTCAGAGGAATTTACAGATTGAGAACCAAGTCACATACTACTAGCAATCACTGCTTCAAGGAAAATTGAGACACATACATCTTAAGGTTTACTCTATTTTCTGACAATTGGCTTCTGCCTAGGTGTTCAACTACAGATATCGGTGTACTTTATCATCGGTGAGTTGTATGTTTTCCATTAACCATTTATGTTCTTCTTATCAGATGCTAAGCGAGGCCAGGTGAGTTGCTTAGATCAATATCAGGAATACTTAAATAGGCATTGGTGGGGAGTAGATCAGTGGTTGGGAACTAGTCAAAGCTTTGGCTCCCTAGGCATGATGGGAATTGTAGTTTTACAACAGGTGGAGGGTCGCTGGCATAGAGGGACCACTGGCATGGATAAATAGTATAAGTGAATATAAGAAACTTTGTAATATTTTCTATCAGACAAATATGCTATCTTCTCCAGTTATCAAGCATCTTCTTTACATCCATTCCCCGCTGAGTCAGCCACTCAGGAAAATCAGCTTAGCAACAACTTTTGTCTTTATTGGTTACTACTTGTAGTTATCACATGGTTCCAGCTGCAAGCAATACACGTCTATGGAGAGGGAAAGGATGAGATAGGAGGAGGAGTGCCTGGGAACACACACACTGCAGAAAATCTGAAATACACACTATTCTTCTGAGAAAATCTTCTGAGAAATGCCTTATACAAGATAAATGTGCATCAGATAAAGTGCTGGTATGCTTTAAAGAAAAACAGCACAGATATGCATATATCCATGTTGCTATGGATATATGTTTCTGTTGTCGATCACATAAGCAATGCTTAATCAAGGGCAGTGTCAAGGAGGCAGGTTTGTGACATTGTCAGCTCCAGCTGTATGGCCACTGTTGTGTCTTTAGGCCTCCTTTGGCTGTCAATCATTCTGGAGGAGGCTGGCTGTGGCCTGAAAATGCAGCGGCAGTTGGAGAGTGGGGCGGGAGCTGACAGTGTCACAGACCCGCCTCTATGACACTGTCAGCCCAGGAAAAAGAACATCTTTTACTAACCTGCCGGATCACACAGCAGCAGCGATAGTATCTATGCACTCATTGTGTGATTGTCAATAGGTTAGCACGGATATATGCATTAATTTGGTTCTGGGATATGCATTTATTCATGTTGTCAGTTTCGCAATGAGCCATGAAAGTGGGCTTTCTAGTGGAAATCATCACTGTAGTTTGTTAATGAAAGCAAAAAATCAGGCAGGCTCACAAATAAGACCTAAGCAAGCAATTTATTTAAATAAAGATAAACATACAGTACAGTATGCTTTAAGTGAACAAAGCAATTCAGACAGACTTGGACCATAAGCCCTATTAAGACATCTATGGATGTATTACTAGTTATGTAATGCAACCTATTCTCTGCAGCAGCTATGGCAGCTTACTTATTAGAATTATTAGAAGGCTTTCCTAGGATGAGACAATCCTTTTAATCAACCTTACCATATGTGCCCTTTTTGTATTGCTTTATCCTCAGCATCTGAAAAGATCTCTGTTTATCTTGAACTCCATGATCCATGAATAGAATGCAAGAACTATAGATTTATCAAATCTACTGTAACATGCAAAATGGTAATTTAGGAATTAGTGGTTGAACTTGTCACCTTTGGTGTCTGGAGTCTGGTGGACAAAGGTAACTTAAAAATGATGGATAGAATATGCATTAATATGATATCTTAGGAAAGATAAAAATCATGTGAAGGCACATAAAGCATATGAGTTATGCTTTCAAAGGGTTATTCCACAGAAAATGAGACTTATCAGACTTACCAGACTTATTTTGTCTTTGTTGTTTCACTGGTGGCAGTGGTAGTGCCCTTGTTTTTTTCTTTACTTCACTTGCTGCCTTTATCTAATGAATCTGACAATGGTAGAAGTTTATGTGTTGGTTGAGGATTGGGCTGAACCCCAGTAATTTGCCTATACGTCTTCTCTAGAGATGAGCGAACCAGGTTCGGGTTCGAGTCGATCCAAACCCGAACGTTCGGTAGTTGATTAGCTGGGGCTGCTGAACTTGGATAAAGCTCTAAGGTTGTCTGGAAAACATGGATACAGCCAATGACTATCCATGATTTCCACATAGCCAGAGTCAGAGTCAGACTAAAATGCACAGCACATGAATATCTGCAACCGCTTGATACTAGGTAGATGCAGTTTCCTGCACAAGTGGTGGCCAGGGAACCACTGTGAAAGGACCACATCGCTAAACTTGTTGGGCAAACTGGAATCTGGACCGCAAGAGATCAAAAACAAATGATATATCATAGTTATTTGACATCACATTAGATGGGAATACTCAGTTCATTGGATATACATGGTAATGAAAGGAAACAACAAAAACACCTGGTGCTACCAACCTCAGCTACCATATGCAATTCTTAGTTGCAAAGTTGCTGTATGATAATCGGCCCTTGCCAGAGTGGTCAGACCAGGATACACAGCACATTCATATCTGCCACAACCCAATAGCAAATAGATGCTGTTTCCAGCACAGGTGGACACTGGGGTACCACTCTGAATGGACCACAACCTTTAACTAGCATTGTGGCCCCATTATTTTGAAGTCCCCAATTGGTCATCTCATTTAAATAAGATTTACATAGTTAAGATTTATTCCTTAGGCATAAACTTTAAGTGCAGGTTTAAAAATAAAAACAGTGACCCCCAAGAGCTGCTGTGAAGAATACTTCCAATTTTCTGTTTCTTTAGCAACATATTTACCGGCTTTAGAGAAGAACACAAATGACTGAAATTGTATGAAATATGGGTCAGAATAAACCGTACAAGCACATCTTAACAGATCTCAAACTGTTAAAGTGATACTCCACAACCAAAGTTTAATGGCTATATCTGTTTACAAGAATATGAGTACTCCAATGTTTAACTGCCTACAAACTTATCCTGGATGCTTTCCTTTGTATACAACTATACGTTAATACGTTAATAAAACTGTCATGTTTTATGTATTCTGCTTCTCCTGTTTGATTTAGCTTCTAACTATCTGAATACTATTCAAGTCATCATGTGCCTCTTAATCCCTTCTTCCTACACCAAGGTTGTAGTGTGGATCAGATGACTCCATTATGTCTCATTACTCGGCCTCCATCAAGTATCTCTAATAATTTAATTGCAGTAGTGTCAGTAGAGTGGGCAATGTAAACTGGGGCTGTGTTTGGAAAGTTCATACCTATTAAGGAGAGCAAAACAGTTGTCACTTGGTAAACAAATGAATCAGATTCCACTTTTATTTATTACTCACAGCTTGTTTGAAAAATGAAAGGTGGAATCTGATTGGTTGCTAGGGGCAACTAAGACAATTCTGCTTGACACTAGTTTGATAAATCTCCCCCGGTTTTTCAAATCGGAGAATGCAGAGTCCTGTTAACAACTAAGGATAAAGCCACTCAACAAATTTAGCCATGGCACAGGTGGTGCGGCCAAAGGTTGTCTTATTGTGCTTCAAAAACATGCTGCATCCCAGCTAACAGAAGTGAATGGGGTCGTGTAGCCACCCACCAGTGGCCATAACATGACCATAAGCTGTATCCATTTTCCAGGCAGCCCTAGGGGAGCATCCCTCTTCACCAGGCTGTGAGATTGAAATACTGAGCCTTTGGTTCATGCATACCCAAACTTATTGTAAGTTCACTCTTCTCTATTTAATATGTAAATTACATTGCACAACCCTAAAGTTGTATATTTCACAAAATGGTACCAGTGAAAAAAAAATAATCCCACAAAAGGTTTACCATAGCTTAGCCAATGTCAAGCTATTATGGTTCTCAGAAAATGGCAAATGTCTGGTCTCTCTCATGATTCCTGTCCACACAGAACATCACCAGAACTAACTAGCACAGACCGGGTGCTTAGAAAACCAGCTGAATAACTAGATCTCTTCTTTATGTTTTTTGCAGCCCCAACTATATATATATATATATATATATATATATATATATATATATATATATATCCTTATTAACATTTATACTACATGGTAAACTATGTAAAAAATCAACCCATCCCCCCCCCCAAAAAAAACAAAAAAACAACAACCTCAAAACATTGTGGATTCGCTGTTTTTTTCCCTACTCACCCAAAAGGATATTTTTAACAATTTATCATGATGAAAAATCTGAGTCTGTGTCCAGATACCTACCAATCGTTAGAGAGGGAGAAGCCTGCGGATGTGCATTTCACTACCCAGCTTGAAATTTTTTCTGACTCCGGGAATGAGGGGTTTAGCTGAGCACTGTTTCCATAACTATCAAACAATCGGAAAAAAAATCTATAAAAAAATCACAGTTGCCTCACCCAGTCTAGGTGTGCAGAAACTACTGGTCAATATATGAAATATGAAAAGAATCCCATCTGCTGGAATCATCATCCTGGGCACATCTGGGGTTGTAAGTCATCCCTGTTGGGATATATGCTTGTTTCCCCTCTCTGTTCTGCTGATGCATGTTGTTTGTGTATGCATAAATGTACTGCTAATGTTGCTATTGGCACATATCATATTGAAGCTCTGTAGATATTTGCTACCTTAGTCTGGCGCTCCAAGTGCTTATCGGAAGCCAGGGTGTGTTGTTGGTTTAGTTGTCCTACTGAGCCCTAGATATCCTCATGTGTGCGTTTAATGTGCTTACTATCACATGAAACTTGGGTATCTATGTCCTGCAGACTGTTTGTGCATATATATCTATTGCATATATGTATATGGATGTATATAAGTGTAAATACCTAGCAGCATATTGACTCCCACAGCTTCCTCAACCCCCTCTACAGTGGGCGTATATGAATCATAACGCATTCTTGTATCTTTCATAATTATTGAGTTATATAATAGTAGTATCCTGATGATCCCAGAGGAATATCTTGGGTGAAACGTGTAGAGACAAATACCTTTTATATTGGGCTACTTTCTGAGATACAGTAGCAAATAAATCTTTATTATATAACGTAAAAAATACAATTTATTATAAAGAGGGAAAACCATACATTAAAAAGATAGTGGCAATCCCGGAGGGTATATACAAGTACAAAATACTATATTATTGCTATCTGCCCACCTCACAAAAGCTGCAAAAATTAGGGCATCATATCACACATATCATTACAGGGTCCATATCAAAATAGAATAAATTGCAAGTGCAAATAAATACAAGCAACCTGGGAGTCTCAATGAATAAAGTGCTATATGCAAATAATTACATACCACATTTCACCCTTCAATTTCTAATACCCCGCAAAGGTTTGGGACAGGATAGACATATTACCTATGAGTCAATGACAATCGCACTCCTCCAGGACGCCACCACTGGGGTGAAGTATGTAATTATTTGCGTATAGCACTTTATACATTGAGACTCACAGGTAGTTTGTATTTTTTTGTACTTGCACTTTATTCTATTTTGATATGGACCCTGTAATGATATGTGAGATATGATGCCCTAACTTATACAGCTTTTGTGAGGTGGGCAGATAGTAATAATAGAGTATTTTGTACTTGTATATACCCTCCGGGATTGCTGCTATCTTTTTAATATATAAGTTTTCCCTCTTTTTAATAAATTGTATTTTTAATGTTATATAAAAAAGATTTATTTGCTACAAAAAATTCAGTATTGTGTGGTTGTATTTGATCTAAGGTAAACTGAGGTAGAAGTTGTTATAGTGCACATAATTTTGTGATTAATTTAGAATTTTTATATAATAGAGTGCACTTTGACAAATTAGGTATTTACTTTTTTGAGATAAAATATCTCTATATCTCATTACTCTTTGGCTCTTGATATCTATTTTCCAGCTATTGGGCTACTGATTTAACACTCTGCTAGTTGTTGTTAGTGCCCTATGTGTGGAATACACTTTTTTTTTTTCATTACAAGGACACTTTAAGGGGTTACATTCATGATGTTGTTCTTTTGGGCATGCACAGTATGTAGTCACACTATGAGGGGGATTTATCAAGACTTTTGTTTCTGTACGCTGGTCTTAAGGCCCTATTACACTAAACAATTATTGGCCGTATTTGGCCAATATCGGCCATTACAGACGATAATCGTCTAGTGTAATTGAAGACAACAATCAGCCAACATGAACGATGTCAGCTGATCGTTGCTGTTGCTTTTTTTTCAACATGTTGAAATCTCTGCCGATCTGCTGCCGTCACTCCGTGGCATAGAAGCTGCGGCAGCAGACCGCCACCATCCTCTATCCTTAGCCCCCCGCACCTTTCTGCCGCCCCCCCCGGCTCTCACCCGGGTGTAATAGTGGCGGCAGTGAGTGGGTAACAAGGAGCACTTAGGCAGCTTCAGAAATCTATGCAAGCTCTGGAGAGACTTTTTGCAGACGTAAGCCAGGGAGGAAATGATAAAGTATGATAACCATTGTGCATTGGGTGCCACCAACTTATTACAAAGTCCTATCTATCCATGAATGACCTCAGCAACAATATATTCTAGGTATTAATAGAGTATAGGCACTGCATATAGCAGACAACTTTCTCACATATAGTACTTGCTCATTCTCTACAGTGTGTAATTGTAGGTAGCCAATTTGCATATTCTTCCTATTAAGCTTTTCCGCTAAAACTCCTTAATCCAGACTGATCCCTGTAAGAGAACCAGTATCCCAGGAGTAAGCCAACCAGTATCCTGCTCTGTACTGATGAAGGAAAAGAACTCTGAAACAGCTGTCTACAGATGGGTGTTTCTAATTTGGCTAATTTCCTTCGGCAAGTTCCTGTCTTCTTAATCAGTTTTCTTCCTTCTGGAGCAGAGTCAATTTGCATACCACTTGTTCAGTAATACTTTAACATCTCTCTTATTTGTATACTGGCCATTATACTGGAAACCCTTGTTTAAGTGTTTTGACTCATTCACTATGCTTTTTCTTCCAGTTGCTAATGTCAACCATGGCAAGGTCAGGCATCCCTGGATGGAGAATGACATTTACGTCTACTCACAGACATATCTTAATTCATAGAGTCCACCTGAGCTGTGCCGCTGGCTAGGAATATCTCATATGCTTTTCCTTTGATTTCCTTTACATTTTACACTCCTTTAATTGGAATAAACCTAGAGGATTAATATCCCTTAAGATGCTGCTGTCTTAGCAGAGCTCTCTGTAAATTTCAAACACCTTCACTACTTCTGCAATACATTTACTCTGCTGGGATATTGTGGTAGATCCATAGATGCACCTGCTTTGTCATCTGCAATATTTAACAAGGTTAATCAAAGAGTACGTAGGAAGTCCATGTCATTCCAGGATCCTCAGTTTAAGGAAGGAAATTCTCAAGGATAACCATCTACTCGTTTAAGAATTCTAAACAATATACTTTATTTATTCTTCATTGTTCTACTGTGGGTTTCATGCCAAATCTGCTGTTCATGTGTTACATACAGATTTTTTTGTTGATTCGCTGTAAATTTCATCCCTATACATTGTGGCACCAGAGGGGTTGTTTCTCCTTGAGGAGGGCATGTAGAAGCTTACAGGCCATTCATGCTCCACTGGAAATTCTAAGAAGTGGCTGAACTGCTGGGCTATCTAAGCTCTGCAGTTCCTGATCCCTTGCTCTATTGTTACAGAGCAGCCCCCCCCTTATTAGAACAGGGGCTCTATTAGAATATATAGTACCCAGGGTAAGGCAGCCTGTGACTATAGCAGAGCACGGCAGCTTCTCCGCAGCAAGAGCCACTAGCCAATAGCAGAGTGAGCAGTAATCACCGGTCACAATAGAGATGCTGCTGTGCTCTGCTACATTGATGTGACAGACAGCCTCACCTTGCGTACTGTACCTTATAATAAGAAGAGTATAGTACAAGGGGGATGGAGAGGGTTATAGGACCCTGTTTGGTAACAATATTGCTGCAGCAAGGGATCGGGAACTGCACAGATTAGACATGTCAAACAACGGCCAATGTCTCAGATCTTCACTTCATTTTAATTGGAATGTGGGTATATTCAGGTGTGCCCGCACTCTAATTAGCCATAGATCTCAATGTAAAGTATGGCCAGGAGCCATACTTTACATTGTGAGAACAGGCTGATCTGTACGGTGGCTGTTCACTGAATGGCGGCCGCACAAAATAGACATGTCAGTTATTTTGTGTGGAAGCATAGAACACGTAGTGTGTGCAGAGTGGACACGTTTGTCTCTTTGCATTCCAGACCATATGTTAGTGTATATGATGTATAGGTGTACATGCTGTTAACTGAAGTGATAGGCCTAGACTGTCTGGGTCACTGGATGCAGTCTTCCTCTGACTGTGATGGGCCAATTGTGTGATTGACCAGGCTGTTAGCTCAGTGGAAGGAGTACTCTGACAGGCAGGATAGCAATAGCATGTTTTTGTTTGCATTCAGTGGTTTGCAGCAAACCTCCCCCTAGGTACTGTATTTTCTATTAAGAGTACAGAACAATGGGATATGGAGAGGGACGGGACCCTGGTAACTGCTGTTCAGAGCAGGGAACCAGGAACTACAGGGCTTAGAAAGCCTATTTCCTTTCCCATATTGGATTAACAATAGGCAGTCCAGATACCAGTGGGATTGAGGGAACATTGTGTAAGCCTGTCCCTACTTTTGGAATAAATTTTTTTTTTTTTAAATGCTTGTTCAGTGAAAACCTTTTTTTAGGGCTATGTTCCCACAATGGGAAACTCACAGCAATCATTTTAGCACTAAAAGAGAGACGTCTATTAGAAATGACGACCGCAAATAATGAGCAGGAACATTATTTTCTGCCATCATTATCAATAAATGGATGTCTTTTGGCACTAAAATGATGGCCTTCCAGGACAGTTGTCATTGGGAACATTGGTATTTTATGGTATTTTCCACAAATACAAAAAAACATGGCCCCTTGGCCTTACCCTGCCTGGTGGGTATTGCTGTCCAACAGTATTACACCTACATCTCTGCTACACAACCATAATTTTAGCAAAAAAAATACAACCTGAAATACAACTTATCAGAGAAAGATGCCTCTTTCTTCACTGCAAAATCTCCCTTCAGAGACAAGACGAATTGTCAGCTCACTGAGAGATTAGTTTACATGCTGTTCTTTGAAGTTTATGGAGATAGGAGGGCAATTGAAAGAGACAAAGACAGAGAGACAGGACTGCAGTTTGGCGGAGTCCTTTTTCTCCAGTGCTTTGTTTACAATTTACATTACGTAACACTACATTACAATGTCTTCCATGTTGCTGCTGCTTCCTAGAATGTGCTATAGAGGTACGGGGGTGCCCTCTTCTGTTTGTGTGCAGGGCATTGGACAGCTAATCATGATGGTGTTGTGAACAGAGCCTAAGGAATGCCAGCTAATACTGAAATGTTTCACTTTACACTGATTTTTTTTTCACAGCACTGCAGAAAATATTTAATATTGTAATACCTTTTCTGCATATGATTTGTTGTATGTATGCAGTGTGTGAGGCCACTCTACTAACACAGAAACATGTCATTATGGATAAAATCGTTTTAATTATAGTGTCAATTATCGCTCTTAGGCCATCTATTAGAATGTTTCCTGTCTTTTTTTTATAAAGATGGAATAATTGGCTGTTTTATGTATAAATAGGTATGAGAATGGCAGCACTCTAAAGTATAGAGCAAGTCATAGTCAGTGAAGATCAAGCTTTTGTCAATAGTGTTTACCACATGCCCTGTTTCCTTTTCAAAGAGACCACATGTAGAGCGATGGAGAAAAGACTCTTCTCATTAACATACATTTATCAGAGCACTAGCCGGCGGCCAATTAACTGCACAGCTAATAGCATCCTAAAATGACAACCAGTGGTGATAGTACTAAAGTATGGCAATCCTGTTGTGTCCATGGTCTCTACCCAAGGGTGCTGGCAAAGTCATACTAAAGTCACTAAATAAAATATAATATCAAAAGTAATCTAATCTAACCTCATTGTCTGACGCAGACCAACCATCAGCTTGTTTTCTTATAAACTTTGTACAGTGTGAATTTTGACATTGTGTTTTCTGTACAATAAAAGTCAAGAAGATTCAAGATTTTGAATCAATATGCCAGTCACCACATATAGCTTTAGGTCCTATGCGTACCAATAGGGCTCTGTATAGCAGTTAATTTCTAGGAAGCTTTAATATGGCACCCTAAGAAGTGTATATAGTGTTGCTGTTGTTATAACTTTCAAAATCTAAATCAACAGTGGATGTCAAGTAAAGAAGTTTGCAATTTACATTTTTTTTTTAACTTATGGAAAACACAGCACTTCCTGTGTTTAGTCTACACACAGGAAGTCCCATGTTTCCCAGGTCATCTGAGCGCTCACAGAGAAGGCAGTCATGTGATTGTCGGACACTGGCTGGGACTTCTTCTGTTTAGTCTATTTTTTCAACCAGCACAAGACTAAAAACAAAGCTGTCTTTAGGAGACTGGACTGCTTTGCTTTACAGCATGATAACTAAAATAATAATAATAAAATTAATAATAATAAATGTAAATTGTAGAGATGAGCGAGTAGTGAAATAGTCAACTAGTCGAGAATTGACTAGTCGACTGAGTCGAGAGTGAAATAGTCGAGAATTCGAATCGAATAGG
This sequence comes from Dendropsophus ebraccatus, assembly GCF_027789765.1. Classification (NCBI taxonomy): domain Eukaryota; kingdom Metazoa; phylum Chordata; class Amphibia; order Anura; family Hylidae; genus Dendropsophus; species Dendropsophus ebraccatus. Next base: position 68,250,617 of record NC_091460.1, read on the forward strand.
CACCGATATTCGACTATTCGAACGAGTATTCGATCCCATTATAGTCTATGGGAAAAAAATTCTCGGCACTTGGAAATTAAAATTCGACCACTTGGAGGTCACCAAGTCCCCCATGAAACCTCCCTAAATGATGCCAACACCTCCAAATGACACTGAGACATTAGGGGGAGCATGCCTGGGTGCACCCAACACCCCAAAAATCGCAGTATAATGCCACTCTTTGCATTTGCGAAGGAAAAATATTTGCGAATGCTTTACAAACATTTATGGCAATGTTCACACATTTTGTTCGTATTTCTTGCGCAGTGTTACATACATGATTCCAATGTGCGTCCGCAGAGCGTCATGTTATTCGCGATTTTCACACGTAATGCTGTACGAATGGTACTGGAACAGTATGTATGACGTGCCTTTTTCTGGGCTACTGGAACAATATGTATCACGTGCCTTTTACTGGGCTACTGAAACAGTATATATCAAGTGCCCTTAGTGGGCTACTGGAACAATATGTATAACGTGCCCTTAGTTGTGTTAAACAGGGACACTATAAGTCACTTGTACACACATGGTACTGGAATGAATATACCTGCTGATGCTGATGCTGCTGTTATATCATCTATGTCTTAGCACTGAGAAGTACTTTTGATTCAGAGATGACTTTTTCGTTTGATCTTAGCCCTGAAAAGGACTTTTGGGTTCAGTAGTAATCCTGCCTAACCAAAACGCTACTAAAACCTATCTCTCCCTGCTCCAAGATCTTTCCCTGGCTAGGTTGAAAGCTCATCTGCCGTCGAGAGGCGGGAGCCAAGTATTTAAGATTCAAGGTCATGTGGTTCAGCCATGCAATGAGGGTAGACACCGTTTTCGCGCTGCGTGCGTACTCCCAGGGTCCCTCATGGCCTCCCTGCATGCTGATTGGATAAAAAAAAGCGCCAACTGCGATGGGAGGGCTTTCGAATGTTTCCCGCGTATTTGCCTCACTACTCGATTGAATTTGAATCTTTCGAATACCGCAATATTCGATCGAATACCTACTCGATCGAATCATATTCGCTCATCTCTAGTAAATAGCAAACAAGCCTTATTTCACATCTATTTAGATTTAGATTCAGATTTAGATTTTGAAAGTTATAATGGCAGTGACACTTTAAAGCCCTGTTGTACCTCCATATACCATACTTCAAGGGTTATCAGTCGTTAAAGCAGAGATCTTTGTCTTCTGCTTGTTAACCCTTTTTTTGTGTTGAAGCATGTAAGTAAACATTGTGTCACTTACACAATGTAGTACATAAGGGGTTAAGCAGAAGGACGGACGCTTTTACCTTCTCCCCCGGGCCCCCCTCCTGCAAGGGCCCCATAGCAACTGCCTACCCTGCCTCTATGGTATCTACACCACTGCCCCTATAACAGCAGACCACCACTCACATTTAACAGGAGGCTTGAGAACACAGCTTTGAAGAAAAAAGCTGATTTTTATTTCTTTGAGAAGTTGACAAAGGAGCCAAAGAAAGCTCAGAAGTAAATTCACTTGTAGATTTTCTTTTCCAAAAACGTATGTTATTTGTTTCAAATTCCACTATGCTAAAAGTACATGATTAGTAAGGCCATGGGTAACAACAAGGCACTGCATTCCTCATTATTAGAGATGAGTGAACCTTGAGCACGCTTGGGTTCTTCCAAATCTGAATGCTGTGCATTTGATTACCAGCAGCTGAAGAAGTTGGATGCAGCCCTAGGGAGTCCTGGAAATCATGGATACAGCCAATGGTTGTATCTATGTTTTCCAGGCGGCCTTAGGGTTGCATCTAACTTCTTCAGCTGCCGGTAATCAAATGCAGAACATCTCTAATCATTATAGCATTGTACTATGTTTACTGTATATAACTGCGTCATTAGAGTACAGCTTTGTCATTCTCGGCTGACTTTTATTTTTTATAGGATCATTCATGTGAAAACTGTACTAATTTGATATTTCCTCTTTCACAGCACAAAATCCAAACCAAATGCTAAAGATGTTATCTTCTCTTTATAATCCCCACCCACCAATTCTTAAGCCCTTTTATTTCCTAAGTCCATAGTTATTTCCTGCTTTGACATTTCTGCTTTTAAATCCATATAACGATATTTCAATTATTCATTCTTATCATCTTGTTCCCCCAGGCCTCACAATGTTGAGAGGTTCTGTCTAATCTGAACAAAGTGATATCAATACAGAAGGCAAAATCAATAGAAATAGGTTTTATTTTTATATTTATTTTATTTTATTTTTTTTTCTGTTACAATGTGCAGCAATTTATCTGTGTGCACATATCTATCTATTCAGATAAACACATATGTAAATTATATGTGAACCCCACTTAGGACTGAGAGGTATATTCTCTTTTTACTCGCCCTTGGTTTACATCAGTTTGTGTTTGTATATTATATCACCACTTTTACATATATTAATGTGTTAAATATACCACAATTAAGGTCTTCTGAGGTGAAATGCTATATGTACACTTCAACACAATACTGCCACTTAGTGGACACTGTGGAGGTAGTGAGACGCTCTCTTAGAAATGCAAAGTAAGGCAAGATTTAGGCTCACTGCCTAGTACAGAGTGCTAGCTTTGTATATCAACAGGTTGACATCTGTATTGTATGTGCTGTATCAAAAACACAGATGTGTAGAGGCATAGATGTGCCCTAGATTTTGTATTTATTGAATCTGGATGAACTTTACAGGTTTCTGTCCTTGTAACTATGTGCTTTAACTCTGCTTTAAATTATTTTTTTTTTCAGTTTCCACAATGCAATATAGAGGATGTCATTCCACACTCTCTCCAATGGGGCTCACAGTCTTCGGCTATGTTCACACAGTGTATTCTTTTTTGCAAGAACAGCCATTATAACAACAACAACAACAAAAAAAAACTCTGTAGATTCCTATTAGGAACAGCAACCGCTGTGCACACAATGTATTGCACAATGGCTGGTGTTCCTCTGTGGCCGTCAAAATAATTGACTTGTCAATTATTTCCGGCCAGCATACTGTACTTCGGACAACGGCTGTTTCCAAATTTCCCCCTCACTTCTTATCTGTACATTTTCAGCAAAGTGAAGATGGGTTTGCCCTGTTCATGAAAGCCAATTTAGAGGGGAAGGGCCGAGGGGATGAGTAAGTAGGGAAAGTCTGTTTAATGTGCAGACTTTCTGGCCAGAGAAAATGCTGCATTCATATGTCAGACTGTTAAGTACTGGTCTGGAAGTCATGAAGCAAAATGTATCAAACATGTAGAACATGGTCGGCACTACGGATCACAGGCGGTGCTAACCTTAACCCCTAGACGAGCTAGGACATACCGGTATGTTCTGGAAGTCTGTGCCCAGACGACCCTGGACGTACCGATACGTCCTGAGCTATGAAGTGCGCTCCGGAGTGGAACGCGCTTCATAGCAGGTGGAGGCCAGCTGCGGGCACCTCACCTCATCAGCCGCCGGCACCTCACCGTTAATGACACGCTGCCGCAATCGCACTGCAGCGTGACATTAACTCCTTAAACGCCACAATCGCCGCGCGGCCTTGGCGTTTGAGTGTAAGTTACAGGGGGAGTCCCCTGTCACTTACCGATCGGGACCCCCGCAGTATGACTGCGGGGGTCCCGTTCGTTAAAACGGACCGCCGGAGGTCTCTCACCTGCCTCCGTGCGGTCCAATCGGCGCTCTGGTCACTAAGCCTGCACAGGCAGGCTCCCCCCTCCCCTCTCCATAGCACAGACAGGATCCGATTGATATAAAACAGTTGAGATTTCCTGATTCTGAGCAGTGGATGACTGAAAGGAGAGGAGGGGGGACCTGGGAAAAGTCTTTTTGAATGCAGATAATGGCATATTTGCCTAATAAACCCAATTACAAAGTTTCTTAAAATTACCTGGACTATTGATTTCTGCAAAAAAAAATAAAAAAGTTAACGACAGTGACTCTTTAAAAGTATATAGAAACAAAGTCCACAGTCTGCATCCACATTGCAACTGAGCAGAGGGGAAGCAGATAGAGAGATGAAGTCTGCAGGATGATAAACGGGGAAAATGGTATAAACTAATGATAGAATGGCCAGATATTGTCCTGCTCTTCATATACAGTACATAGACAGAACTGCACATCCTGAATAGTAATTTGAAATGACAGCTACACTTTAAAGAAGTCTGGCCCAAAGCTAAAATAGAGTGTGTTATTGCAGCATAAAAGTTATAAAAATCACTGGTATACAATTATTACAGGAAATGCACATTTTTTTCCCTTCCACTTAATACTGTATCAAGTCTTCAATTCCCTGACAAAATGGTGACGTCACAACACACTATAAGTCCCCGAGGTGCGGGTTGCGCTGTGTGTCAGCGGCTGCTGTGGTGTGTGCGATCACAAAAGCCTGTCTAACATGCTGATATCTGGGGACCTGTGCCGCCCAGGGCTGGGACAAAGGGTAGGCCAGGGTAGGCGATGGCCTAGGGCGCCATCTCCTGGTGAATTACAGGGGGCGCAATGTAGCTTCACGTAAAAATCCCCCCACCTGACCTCACACAGCAGCATCCCTTCTCCACTCTGCTCCAGCTCCGCAATGGCAGGACCTGCGCTGCTCCTCCTCTCTTCTGCTTGGCTCCGGAGCTGAAGAAAAGCTTCTAATTAATGTCACATGACCTCTGGAGCCAATCAGGAGAGGGGGGAAGTGCAGGGACAAGTGTAATGGCAGATGCCCCAGCCCCTGCCCCCCTCCCAACAGAGAACGATGAGGAGACTGATCGGTATCCTCAGAAACATCCTCAGTGTCTCCTCTACTGCTACTGCTGTGTGGGTGGGTGAGTATTTGTGTACTAATGGAATGAGTGAGTGTGTGTGTGTGTGTGTGTGTTAGTGGAATGTGTGACTGAGATAGGACATCTCCCAGCATGACCTGTGTGACTGAGGTAGGACAACAACTCCCAGCATGACTTGTGTGACTGAGATAGGATAACTCCCAGCATGACTTGTATGACCGAGGTAGGACAACAACTCCCAGCATGACCTGTGTGACTGAGATAGGACAACTCCCAGCATGACTTGTATGACCGAGGTAGGACAACAAGTCCCAGCATGACCTGTGTGGCAGAGGTAGGACAACAACTCCCAGCATGACTTGTGTGGCTGAGGTAGGACAACAACTCCCAGCATGACCTGTGTGGCTGAGGTAGGACAACAACTCCCAGCATGACCTGTGTGGCTGAGGTTGGACAACAACTCCCAGCATGACCTGTGTGGCTGAGGTTGGACAACAACTCCCAGCATGTTCCTGTGTGGCAGAGGTAGAACTACAGCCCCCAGCATTCACCTGTGTGACTAGGGTAGAACTACAGCTCCCAGCATGCTCCTGTGTGTGGGGGGAGGGGGGGCGCCATTTGCCTTCTCTGCCTAGGGCACCAAAACTCCTTGTCCCGGCCCTGGTGCCGCCTGCACTGTGCGTCAGCTGGATCCTCCGATGTTGGTTAGTGACCGGGAACATGTGCGTCAGCAAAGGTCCCCTGAGTAAGTGCCGCTCTGCCTCCTCTCCTCCTTTCACCGGCTTGCCGGGACTGGTATAGTGAGACACGGCCCTCTCCCGCCGCGGTAATCAGGCTGCTTGGTGTTGTAGGGCTTCTCCTGACAGCTCTGTCTCCCTCTGTCTCCACACGCTGTGGCGGCTGCTGTGTGGGTGTAAATAGGAGGACAGCTCCGGCATGAGGAAACGGACAGAGACAGAGCCGTCTGGAGAAGCCCCACACCACCTAGCAGTCTGGTTACTGCAGCAGGAGAGTGCCATAGCTCAATCTAGACTCCAGTCCCAGCAAGCAGGTGGGAGGAGGAGAGGAGGAAGTAGAGCGGCACACACTTGGGGGACCGACCAATACTGGAGGGGGATGCAGCTGACGGCACAGTGTAGGTGGGACAGGTCCCCAGATATCAGGATGTTGGGCAGGCTGCTGTGATCACACACACCACAGCAGCTGCTGTCGCACAGCCCAGCCCGCACCTCGGGGACTTACACAGTGCGTTGTGATGCCACCATTTTATCAAGGAATTGAAGATTTGATGCTGTAGTAAGTGGAGGGGAAAAGCACTGTATATGCATTTCCTGTAATAAGTGTCTATTGAGAATTTGTATAACTTTTATGTTGCAATAACATACTGAAATTTAGCTTCGGGACGGACTTCTCCTTTAGTTCAAGACTAGCCTATAGGTGTTGGAGAAAAGAGAAAACATACAAACTCTATGAGGGAGATTTATCAAACTGGTTTAAAGTGAAACTGGCTCAGTTGCCCCTAGCAACCAATCAGATTCCTTCTTTCTTTCCTCACAGACTCTTTGGAAAATGAAAGGTAGAATCTGATTGGTTGCTAGGGGCAACTGAGCCAGTTTCACTTTACACCATGTTTGATAAATCTCCCCCTATGACTCCAGACAATGGCCGTGTCTGATATAAACTCAGCACTGTAACGCAACAAGGCTAATATACATTCCTCTGCGCCGCTACAGATGTATTGGTATTAGTAGTTTAAGGTAAAGAGAAAAGTTACTTATAATCATAGTACTTTAGTTTAGGTTTTTGATTATTTCTTTATTTTATCATATGCCTGTACTTCTAGATTAAAGATAATAATAATAAATAGAAGCTGTGTAGACACTGGTGACATGATTTCCATTTTTACTGAAGACATGACAGATACTGAATGACAGATCTAATATGATCTGTTTGACAAATCTGTATTTTTCTCTCCATTGACTTCTAATGGATCTTTCATGTTCCCATCAGGTATAAATTGTTTTTGCTGCATACAATACTGAAGCATTCTACACTATTCTAACCACCAGAAAAACTAATAAAGCCTGAGGCAAAGGAGTGAGTGTGAACAGAAGCCAACAAGAGCAAACCTTGGCTTGAGTATGCCCAACATTAAAAAATTATTTTGTGAGGCTTATAGAACCTTCTTAAACAAAATAGCTTTATTTCAATATAACATAAGTAGCATAGTAGACAATATATACAGAACAGTCTTCTGTAGCTCCTGGTCCTTTGACATCACGTCCCCACTCAGAAATTCCTGATCAGCCAGTCAGTGATGGAAGTGGAGCATCTCTGTAGTCAGTGACTGGCTAAAAACTGGGAGTTCCTGGGGTGTAGTGATGACACAGGAACCAGGAGATACTGAAGACCAGCGGCTAACTGCAAGTGGTGGCGCTGTACTGCAGGGACACCGGGAAAGTAAGGGCCCTATTCCACGGGCCGAGCAACGATGTAAACGATAGGGCCCTATTTCACGACCCTGATGATCATTTAGCGAGGGCTGCAGGGACATCGTTACTGATGTCCTTGCAGCCCTTGCAGCATACATTACCTAGCAGGGCTTCTCCTGCGCTCCGTCTTCCTCCCCTGGTCCCGCGGCACAGCATCAGCTTCGGTGCCTGGCCTGTGATTGGCTCAATGGTCTGACAGCTAAGTCAGGCCGCTCCGGAGTTGATGCTGCGTGCGGGACCCGGGGAGGAAGACGGTGTGCAGGAGAAGCCCTGCTAGGTAATGTATGCTGCTACGCGCACCACTATTCCACCGTAGCGATGTGTGGGTGGCGAACGACAATTTTAGGTTTGAACCTAAATGAACGATTAGCCGATGACACGATTATCGGCTGATCGTTCTCTCTATTCTACCGAGCGATAATCGGCCGAATCGGGCCGATTTGGACGATTATCGCTCCTGTGGAATAGGCCCCTAAGTCTGAATCCATTGTTATGTTCCCGCCAGTGAAGGAGGCAGGATCTGAGCGGACTTGACACGGATCCCGCCTCCTTCACTGAGTGGATGAGCAGACCTGAGACGTAGCGTCTCGGGCGGTGTCAGACACCAGGAAGCGGCCGGGGACCGGAGCGCTGTGATGCAGGACCCGCCGCTGGAATCGGTGAGGTGAGTGGACGTCTTTTTCCTCAGCCACCCCCTCCCCGGTCCCATCAAAAAAGTGCCCCCTGCCAGAGTACCCCTTTAAGGGGTTAACCAATATGGTAGAAGACTACTGAGAAGAAGAGAAAAAAAATTAAATTTCCATTTGTTAGCAATTAGTTTTTCTTCTCCATTATCTAGGTATCTATGGCTGACCATAGAAATAAAGCTAGATTTCATTTTAAAACTGCCCTAAGAGTTATTTCTTATCTTTAAAACTCATGATGCTTATAAATTCAATGTGTATGTTCTTCAAAGAGGGATAATACACTCTGCCATCTGATATTTACATTTCAGCCCCAGGACTGTACTTGAACCTTTTACTAGGTTGCTTCAAAGCTGCCACTGACCCTTCCTTTTAATAATACTCGACTGTACGAAACCTCACATGATTCCCTTGTGCTTTTCAGACATATTTATGAGTCACATACCTTGACACAATGCAGTTACACAGGCATTTAGTCTTTGCATTGATACTGACCAATATATAGTGGTACCTTGGTTTAAGGGTAACTTGGATTGAGTGCCTGCACTCACACTCAGCTATACACACTGCTTCTATAATGTGCTTGCACTTACAATCAGCTGTACACACTGATGTATAGAAAAGTTTCAGTTACTGTCCTCCTGCACAGCTCTATGATTTTCACTTTCTGATTGGTCCATGCTGAACACACACCCCTTCCCCATAGCTGTCATGTGACCACACAGACCTCTAACAACAGCCCTGCTTCTTTATTCTAGCCTGCATTTTGGGGATATACAGCTCCTTCCTGTATCTGCAAATTGCTGCTGGTATTTTTTTTTTTTCATTCTTATGCATTTATTATACATTATACTCAACATGATGATTGCCATGATTGGGGTGGGGAACCAATTGTCTACATTTCAATAATTCCTTATGGGAAACTTTGTTTTGGTTTAAGAGTGATTTGGATTACAAGCATGGTCCTGGAACGAATTCTGTTTGTAATCCAAGGCATCACAAAATAAATATATATATGTGTGTGTGTGTGTGTGTGTGTGTGTGTGTGTGCCAATTAGCAGCATGAGGATTTGTGGAACTTTAATGGGTTAGAGCAAAGTATAGATTCAGCTTTCCACAATTAATCAAGGCATTACTTAAAAAGTGTAACCTAATATACAGTAAAATTCATGTAATCCAGCATCAATAGGACTTTAGATTTCATTAGATTTCAATGCTAAAGGGCACTAATATGCATGCAGATTTTATGTCCAAAGCAGGGTAGATTCTTGCAATAAAGATAAATTACAGAATTCGGTTATGTTCCCACACAATATTTTTGGTCAGTATTTTGTTCAATATTTTTCAACCAAAACCAGGAGTGGTTTGAAAACACAGAAAGGCTATGTTCACATACTGTGCTGTTGAAATTGAGTGAATGGCCACCATTAAATGGCAAATAATTGCTGTTATTTTAAAACAATGGTTGTTATTTTTAAATGATTGCCGTTATTAACCATTAACTGGCGGCTATCCACTAAATTTCAACAGAGTGTGAACATAGCATTTATGTGTTTTCAATCCACTCCTGGTTTTGATTGCAAAATACTGAGCAAAAATACTGTGTGTGAACATAGCCTTATATAGTAATTCCCATTTTTGCAATGCCAACTATGACATACAATGAGCTATTATTGATATATGTAGTGTATAGATTGTGTTTGTATAATGTGTGGACTGTGCATGTACAAATGACGGCAAAAAGTTGGGGGCTTTGTGCCTATTTTTAGGTTCTATTTATGAGCCAGTATTTAATGGGCGAATATTTTTTTTTTTATTCAAATGTTGTAAATTTGCCTGTTTTGAGTACTTACCCAAAAATTAGCATAATCCAGAATTTGCGCCCATTTGCGACTTTTTAAAAAGTCACACAAACTGCTGCAGGCCTACCTCTGAACAGTACCAGGTAAATATGTTTGCAACTACTTTACGACTATTTTTCACAAATTTATAAATATTTTATTAAATAAGTCCTATTCAGCTGGGTAAAAACAGATAGTAAATCCCCACCCAGCGACTTTCAATCTGTGCCACTCACTGCAAGGGGGGCATAGCTGTACACAGTGACAGAATGACCTCAGTATATGCTGTATCCATCACTACTGCACCTGACCTAAAGATTTTTGTACCACGTAGGATGCATTTGAATTCCCTTATCTTTATTTTTTGAAGCCTCTATTTGGGATTGCAGGCACTCTGGTGTACATCCAGTAACATACTTTTCCAACATGTGCTTCTTTACTTTCCTTCAGTACATCCCATTGTATGTGTCATGTGTTGACTAGCTTAGGAAAAGCTTGAGTAGATATATGTATATGCTATATGTGTCTGGGTGTGGCCATCCAATGGTTGTGTTGCATATTGCAGCGTGTTAATGTTATAGTGTACCTGTTTCTAAAGGCCCTATTCCACGGAACGATTATCGTCCGTATTCGGCCGATATCGGCCGCTACGGACGATAATCGTCCCGTGGAATAGAGTGCAATGATCAGCCGACATCGTTCATGTCGGCTGATCGTTGCAGTCGCTTGTTTTTCAACATTTTCCATTGAATAGGAGCATCGGCAGCAGACGCTGCCCGGATGATCAGCGATCTTCCGGGCAGCCCCCCCGCAGCTTCCCGCCGCCCCCTCCCGCACTCACTCGCTCGCTGCCGCCGCGTTGAATAGCGGTGGCAGCAAGTGGGGAACGAGGAGCAAGCGAGCGCTGAAAGCGCTCGTTTGCTCCTCTTAACGACCCATGTAATAGGCCCTTAAGTCCACTGATCCGATCGCCGGTGAATTCCACATTCGCAAGAAGTTAGAATTTTTATCTAATATTATGGAAAGGCATGGACATTGTATTTACAGGAATGTTACATGTTATCGGAGTCTTTATTTTTTGCTTAAACAATTTTTACACCAACACCTCAATGCTTCAATAATCTATTTCTGCATGAACATGTAGCCTGTAATTGACGTAATACCTTACCGCAGTCCCTATTTGCATAACCTTAACATTTATTTGTATAAGCTCATTCACAAATACTACACACAGCCAACAGCTCTGAGGCTTACTATCCATTCAAGCATTAAAGCTGCAATCTTTTATGGGCTGCTCGGACAATCTAGCGATCACCAGGGCAGCCCCCAGACCCCCGACCCACAGCTTCCCGCGGCCCCCCTACACGTGTAGTAGTGCCGCCAGCAAGCGAGTGCTGACTTGACAGGTCGACGCTTGTTTTCTCCCTTGAGTCGCCCCGTGTAATAGGGGCTTTAGGGTCACATACTGTAATATGTTAGGACTAATATTAATCAAGCAATTAAATGCTCAAGAAAACAATGGGAGACTTCAGCAATTATCCAGGTACCCCTTGCTACACAAAGTAGAGGGTCCCTGGTTACCCTGAAGTGTTACAAAAGTGACAGTCTGGCCCCCAGGGGTTAACCTAACCCTCTAGGGGCCAAACTGTGCTTTGTTTGGGAGGGGTGGAGATATATACCATTGAGGTCTTCTATCTTCACTATCGCCGCTTAGCCAATCAGCAGCTGCCGCTGACCTGGTTGGCTAAGCGCCGATAGTAAATATAAAAGACTGTAGTGGTATGTATAGTCCACCCCCATGGGCTAAGGCTCTGGTTTATACATTTCCACAGCCTTAAAGCTTGTTGAAAGGCTGCCTCAGTATTCCGAGCACCCAAGCAGCATGAAGTGCTCAGTCAAGCATCAAGCTTCATCGAGCACCCTGATGCTCTATTGGGCATGCTTGCTCAACTCTACTTAAGACATCCTATTAATATTGTATGACAACCGTCATAAAAACATTGGGCCTTGCCCTCGTCTGATTTTCAGTGCACTTTAGAAAACAATAGCTAAATTCTTACAGGCTATTATCATGAAAATGTCTCTTTCTCCCCAAGGCGGAGGTATTTGACATTCGCTCTGGGTATAATAATTCTGAGTCTTAGGTTAATAGTAATAAATAGTTACATTCATCTGCATGTATTGTCTACAGAAAGACCCTGCGCCCTTTATCCTTTTAACAGTATTAGCAGAAATAATTACAATATTGTTATAGTCCTCAACAATTATCTAATTACTTTGTTTCCTGACATTTTATTAAGAGCATTGTTTTGGTTTTGAGGACAATGAAATAGAAGAACTTAGTAAAGCCATAGGGATAAAGTACACGTTGTACTCTCAATGTTAAATCTCTGCAGAAATTTATATATATATATACAAAATAAGACCGCAGCACTCTGGTAAGGCTATAAATCGGGTGCCAGCTGTCCCACCTGGGTCCACTGGTGTAATGTAGATATTCCACAAGAAGGATATGACTGCAGCACTCTCAAGTCGTGTAACAAAACGGTGATTTATTAGCTCATGGATACACTCAGTAGCAACGTTTCAGATCCATCCATAGGATCCTTTTTCAAGCAAGTGCTTGAAAAAGGATCCTATGGATGGATCTGAAACGTTGCTACTGAGTGTATCCATGAGCTAATAAATCACCGTTTTGTTACACGACTTGAGAGTGCTGCAGTCATATCCTTCTTGTGGTATATATATATATATATATATATATATATATATATATATATATATATACGTAGTAAGGGTGGTCAGCGCCCAGTGAGATAGATCTTACTTTCTTGCATCCGATATAGGTTTCCAACCAATTTCATGCAACAGGCTCTTTTTTTCTATATTTTCTTTGCACAGAGTTTTTCCTACTCTTCAGTGACCTATGTTATGGGAGGAATTATCTTTTTTTCCCCATTGATTGCATATACCTAAGGTAATACACTGGAGTGTTTTGCTTTGTTTGTTGGCTTTTGTATGTATATACCCTACCCTTGTTATAACCATCATTTTACCTATGCCCTATGTATGGTTTTTGGTTTAGATAATTATATATATTTTTTTTTTCTTTATGGTATACATATTACCTCAGGAAGGGAGTACATTGCAACTAGCGTCCCTATCATTACCACAGTCCTACAGACTTATTTACAGATGGGAACACCACAGTTTGTCCACCATTATTATAGTCTGTTGTTTTCGAGTATTTCTGTGTTTATATGTTTATATTTAGTACATTATGCACAGTGGCGTAGCTATAGGGGTCGCCGGGGTCGCCATGGCGACCGGGCCCCTACGCTAGGGGGGCCCGCACAGCCCCCCCTTGCCACTTGTGACAGTGTCACTTTAAGCATCCCGAGAAGCTGCGGCCGCGCAGCTTCTCGGGATGCACAGATCGCTTTGATGTTCCGCCCGCACAGTGAGCACAGTGAGCGGGCGGAACATTAAAGCGATCAGAATACAGGAGAAGGACCTGTCAGCGTCCTCCTCCTGTATTCCCTCCCATAGGCTGCCGGCACCTCATACCAGCAGCCTATGGGAGGCCGGGCCGTGACCTCTCCGGCAGGCATGAGGATGTGACGTCATCACGTCTGCCGGAAGTCCCGTCCCTGCGGCTCGCAAGATGGAGCCCGAAGAGGAGGAGGAGAGCTGCTGCCTGCACAGCGCGGATTAGGTGAGTAGGATGTTTGTTTTTTTAGGGGCACCTCTGGGGGCATTATTAGTGTATGGGGGCACCTCTGAGGGCATTATTAGTTCTTGGGGGCACCTCTGGGGGCATTATTATTGTATGGGGGCACCTCTGGGGGCATTATTATTGTATGGGGGCACCTCTGGGGGCATTATTAGTTCTTGGGGGCAACTCTGGGGGCATTATTAGCTCATGGGGGCACCTCTGGGGGCATTATTATTGTATGGGGGCACCTCTGGGGGAATTATTTGTATATGGGGGCACCTCTGGGGGCATCATTATTGTATGGGGGCACCTCTGGGGGCATTATTAATATATGGGGGCACCTCTGGGGGCATCATTATTTTATGGGGGCACCTCTGGGGGCATTATTAGTATATGGGGGCACCTCTGGGGGCATCATTATTGTATGGGGGCACCTCTGGGGGCATTATTAGTATATGGGGGCACCTCTGGGGGCATTATTATTGTATGGGGGCACCTCTGGGGGCATTATTAGTTCATGGGGGCAACTCTGTGGGCGTTATTAGTTCATGGGGGCCACCTCTGGGGGCATTATTAGCTCATGGGGGCACCTCTGGGGGCATTATTAGCTCATGGGGGCACCTCTGGGGGCATTATTAGTTGATGGGGCAACTCTGGGGGCATTATTAGCTCATGGGGGCACCTCTGGGGGCATTATTAGTTCATGGGGGCACCTCTGGGGGCACTATTAACTCATGGGGGCACCTCTGGGGGCGTTATTAGTTCATAGGGGGCAACTCTGGGGGCATTATTAGTTCATGGGGGCACCTCTGGGGGCATTATTAGTTCATGGGGGCACCTCTGGGGGCATTTTTAGCTCATGGGGGCACCTCTGGGGGCATTATTAGTCCATGGGGGCACCTCTGGGGGCATTATTAGCTTATGAGGGCACCTCTGGGGGCATTATTAGCTCATGAGGGCACCTCTGGGGGCATTATTATTGTATGGGGGCACCTCTGGGGGCATTATTAGCTCATGGGGGCACCTCTGGGGGCATTATTAGCTCATGGGGCACCTCTGGGGGCATTATTAGCTCATGGGGCACCTCTGGGGGCATTATTAGCTCATGGGGGCACAGCAGGGAATCCTACATATAGGGGGCATCCCACATTCCTACTCACTTTACTGCACATTACACCAAACAGCGCAGTTACTATGGGAGCCTACAGAAGGGAGGAAGGGAAGGAAGTTGCTAGAAATGTGCGGAGCCTAAATTGTTTGTCTCGCAGGTTCTAAGGGGATGATACGTATCTGGAAGGAATCATCATGGAGGACTGGGCCGGATGGAGAGGAAAAGGGAAAGTGACGCCTCAGATCAAAGAAGACGTCACCGGTGAGTCACTGTATGACGGTTTTCTTATTTTGTAGAACATCATTTAGTAGGGGTGCCCCGAGGTGGAAAAGGTTGGGAAGCACTGCGCTAATCTGTCCCGCTGGCACATGCTGTCATCTGATTGGGCCTCTTACCTAATCAGATGACAGCAAGTACCAGCGCCCCCTCCTCCAGACATCTGCCTTGGCGGCCCAAGCTATGTCCTATGGCCATATCTTTACCGCGTTAAGCTCCAGCTTGTGCTGCATCTACATTATCTGTACTCAGAGATATCACTGTGTTATCTGTGCTGTTACATAGGACTGCAGGTGACTACTACATTATCTGTACTCAGAGATATCACTGTGTGATCTGTGGTGTTACATAGGACTGCAGGGGACATCTACTACATTATCTGTACTCAGAGATATCACTGTGTTATCTGTGGTGTTACATAGGACTGCAGGTGACATCTACTACATTATCTGTACTCAGAGATATCACTGTGTTATCTGTGGTGTTACATAGGACTGCAGATGACTACTACATTATCTGTACTCAGAGGGATATCACTGTTATCTGTGGTGTTACATAGGACTGCAGGTGATATCAGGTGACTTCTCCAGGTTGCAGAAGTTCAAACTTCATCATGCCCTGCTGACAGTTTATAATGGGAGTTGTAGTTTTGCAGCATGTGGCTCTTCAGGTTGCAGCACTACAACCCCCATAGTTTCCAACTGGCAGTTGATGATGAGAGTTGTAGTTTTTCAGCTGTAGAGTCAAAGATTGGAATACAATGATTAGACAATGACACAGTACAGTCCATTAATTATAGGGGGTAGTAGTGCAGTACATGAGGTGGAGGCAGTGACAGGGCATTAGAACATGGTGGCACATTAGAGTAATTGGATATAACGTTAGATAGGACTTTGCCTGATCGAGGGGAGATGGGGGGCCCCAAGCTAACATTTTGCACCAGGGCCCATCAGCCTTTAGCTACGCCCCTGATTATGCATATATGTATACTAATACGCTGTTGTCTATAATCCCCGTATAACAACATTTTTGTTACACGTATTTTAACCACTTTGTATGTATATACACTAACACTTCGTCTGTCTTGTTATGTCACTACTTAGATGCCATGACTAAGAGCCGAGTTGGCTCGAAACGCGTTGGCTGTTTTTATGAATTGCTGAAATAAAGTTCAATGATTTTATGAGAGCTGAAGGAATCCAGTCTTCTCTCTCTCTCTCTCTCTCTCTCTCTCTCTCTCTCTCTCTCTATATATATATATATATATATATATATATATATTTATTTTTTTTTTTTTAATTTATTTCCTTCCTCCAGGGAGGTGTTACTTTCTGAAAGTATACTTTACTTTGTTATATGGACTATGTATTCACTACAACTATTTTTTTCTAAACAGAAGTAAGGATAGTGTGGGTTTTACTGCTAGATATCTACCTTGAGATTCCTATACCCTAAAGGAACAAATAGTACAGTAAGAAAAAGGAGAGTAAAGGTCCTCAAATCAGATATTTAACAAATGCAAATATAAAATCAATACAATGTGTGTATTAAGATATATCCCGAAGGGGGTAAACATGTAGAATAATGCATATGTAGGATGTAGACATTATCCTACATAGGCTTACCCCCTTCGGGATATATCTTAATACACACATTGTATTGATTTTAGTTATTGAAAAAATCTCCATCTAATCAAAGTTCACCTTTTCCTGCACCTGATTTAATATAGCTTAAAGTGACACTGTCACCCCCTTTGTGCATTCTGACATCTCTACACAGGTGTAATGGGTAAATTTAGCGTTTTTTTTTCCCCCCCAATATTTTATTGAATTTTAGCATTTTAACATAGATAATATAATTGCACATTATCTTATGCGTTATGAAATAAAATGATACATATTATAAATATCATAAGAGATAAGAAAAGATTACAGTACAACTGAGTAAACAGTAGAAATAAAATGTCCAAGAGTAATGTCCGGAGAGTATTTGCAGAGGTACCAGAAAATGGTAGTTGTAGTCCTTGGTTAGAGGATTTCATCGAATGCATATAAATAACATCTTTAACCCCTTCACGTCAGCCATCTGTATATATACGTTCCTATTGCACATGCCCCGTGCAGTAGGAATGTACATATACGTTCCTGACTGACAGGGGCTTTGTGATGAGAACGGGATCGCTGCAGGGACAGCGATCCCGCTCTCATCTGTGTACAGCACCGGAGATAATGAGGATCAGCTGCGATTCCGCAGCTGACCCCCATTAACCCCTTAGTGACCGCCGAAACGGCGATCACTAATGGGCCGGTGCCGCCGCTGTATTTCATCTCCCCCCACCGTGAATCCACTGTGGGGGGAGATGAAATAAGTAAAAATCAGACCCCAGATCAGCCCCCTAGTGCCCCAGTCACTAACCCCCCCTCCCGCGGCGGCCATCGGATCCAAGATGGCCGCCGCGATCACTGTGAACAGACTAATGTCTGTTCACAGTGATCAAGCAAGAAAAATGAATGAAAGCCCCATGCTCTCCGCCACCGGAGGTAGCGGAGAGCATGGGGCAGTCATCGGGACCCCCCCAGTGGGGTCCCGCTACAAGCGATCAGCGGTATATACTATATACCGCTGATCGCTTGTGCCATGAGCCGCCGGCACTTTTTATCCCCTGTCACCATGAATGATTGGTGACAGGGGATAAAAAGTGATGTCCCCCCACCCCCCAAGTCGCCCCCCACCCCCCCTGTCACCCCCGTCCCCCAGTCACCCCCCCTTCCCCATATACTCACCGGAACCGACGGAGCTCCTTCCTCCTCGACGTCCTGACTGCTTCTGATGTGCGCATGCGCGCCAGAAGCAGCCAGCTCTGAAAATTTAAAGTGACAGAGACCAATTTGGTCTCTGTCACTGAACTATGATTACTGTGATAGAAAATATCACAGTAATCATAGTAATACAGTGAAAATGAATGTATAAAGTACAAAAAGTGACAAACATACAAAAAAATAAAACACACACTTTTTATTATAGTAATAATTACAGTTTACTCCCAAATTACCCCTAACCCCCCCCCAGATTACCCGTAACCACCGCAGGTTGCCCGTAACCACCGCACGTTGCCCGTAACCACCCCAGGTTGTCCGTAATCACGTCAGATTGCACGTAACCCCCCAGATTACCCGTAACCACCGCACGTTGCCCATAACCACCGCACGTTGCCCATAACCACCGCACGTTGCCCGTAACCACCGCACGTTGCCCGTAACCACCACACGTTGCCAGTGACCCCCTCCAGATTGTCCGTAATTACCCCAGATTGCCTGTAACCACCCCAAATTACATGTAACCACCCCAGATTAGCTATAAGCACTTCACTCTATCCGTAACAATTCTAGATTGTCTGTAACCCCTCCAGGTTGCCCCTAACCACCCCAGATTGCCTGTAATCATGCCAGATTACATGTAACCCCCCAGATTGCACGCAACCACCGCACGTCGCCTCTGACCACCGTACGTCGCCTCTGACCACCGCACGTCGCCTCTGACCACCGCACGTCGCCTCTGACCACCGCATGTCGCCTATGACCACCGCACGTCGCCTATGACCACCGCACCTTGCCTCTGACCACTGCACGTCGCCTATGACCACCGCACATCGCCTATGACCACCGCACCTTGCATCTGACCACCGCACCTTGCCTCTGAACACTGCACCTTGCCTCTAACCACCCCAAATTGCCAGTAACCCCCTCCTGATTGCCCGTAACCACGCCAGATTACAGGTACCCACCTCAGATTACCTATTAGCACTTCAGTTTATCCTTAACCACAGCAGGTTGCCTGTAACCACAGCAGGTTGCCTGTAACCACCCCAGATTGTCCGTAACCACAGCAGGTTGCCTGTAACCATACCAGATTGTCTGTAACCACAGCAGGTTGTCCGTATTCACCCCACGTTGCCCATAGCCACCCCAGGTTGCCTCTAACCACCCCAGGTTGCCTCTAACCACCCCAGGTTGCCTCTAACCACCCCAGGTTGCCTCTAACCACACCAGGTTGCCTCTAACCACACCAGGTTGCCTGTAACCACCCCAGGTTGCCGTAACCACAGCAGGTTGCCTGTGACCACCCCATGTTGACCGTATCCACCCCAGATTATCCATAACCACCCCAGATTACCCGTAACCACCCCAGACTGCCCATTACCACCCCAGACTGCCCGTAACCACCCCAGACTGCCCGAAACCACCTCTTGATTACCCGGAACCACCCCAGATTACCCGTAACCACCCCACATTACCTGTAATCTAATTTTTTTTATTGTATTTTAGTAACTGCGCTATTCTAATAACTGTTACTAGCTGCGGTTTTGCTCCAGCAAATTGGCGCTCCTTCCCTTCTGAGCCCTGCTGTGTGCCCATACAGTGGTTTATGCCCACATATGGGGTACCATTGTACTCAGGAGAACCTGCGTTACAGATTTTGGGGTACATTTTTTATCCTGTTCCTTGTGAAATTTAGAAATTTCAAACTAAACCAACATATTATTGGAAAAATTCAAGTTTTTCATTTTTACTGGCCAATTTTGAATACTTTCCTCTAATACCTGTGGGGCCAAAATGCTCATCCTACCCCAATATGAATTCTTTGAGGGGTGTACTTTCCGAAATGGGGTGATTTTTGGGGGGATTCTATTCTGTAGACACTACAGGGGCGCTGCAAACGCACCTGGTGCTCAGAAATTTCTTCAGAAAAATCTGCAGAGAAAATGCTAATTGGCGCTCCTTCCCTTCTGAGCCCGGCTGTGTTCCCATACAGTGGTTTATGCCCACATATGGGGTACCGTTCTACTCAGGAGAACCTGCGTTACAGATTTTGGGGTGAATTTTCTCTCCTGTTCCTCGTGAAATTGAGAAATTTCCAACTAAAGGAACATATTATTGGAAAAATTCGAGTTTTTCATTTTTACTGTCTACTTTTGAATACTTTCCTCTAATACCTGTGGGGTCAAAATGCTCACCACACACCAAGATGAATTCTTTGAGGGGTGCACTTTCCAAAATGGGGTGACTTATGGCGAGATTTTACTCCGCTGGCACTACAGGGGCTCTGCAAACCCACCTGGCGCTCAGAAACTTCTTCAGCAAAATCTGCATTGAAAAAGCTAATTGGCGCTCCTTCCCTTCTGAGCCCCGCTGTGTGCCCATACAGTGGTTTATACCGACATATGAGGTACCTTTTTACTCAGGAGAACCTGCGTTACAAATTTTGGGGTACTTTTTTTCTCTTATTCCTCGTGAAATTGAGAAATTTCAAACTAAACGAACATATTATTGGGAAAATTTGAGTTTTTCATTTTTACTGTCTACTTTTGAATACTTTCCTCTAATACCTGTGGGGTCAAAATGCTCACCACACCCCAAAATGAATTCTTTGAGGGGTGCACTTTCCAAAATGGGGTGACTTATGGCGAGATTTTACTCCGCTGGCACTACAGGGGCTCTGCAAACACACCTGGCGCTCAGAAACTTCTTCAGCAAAATCTGCATTGAAAAAGCTAATTGGCGCTCCTTCCCTTCTGAGCCCCGCTGTGTGCCCATGCAGTGGTTTATGCTCACATATGAGGTACCGTTGTACTCATGAGAACCTGCGTTACAAATTTTGGGGTACTTTTTTTCTCTTGTTCCTCGTGAAATTGAAAAATTTCAAACTAAAGGAACATATTATTGGAAAAAATTTGAGTTTTTCATTTTTACTGTCTAATTTTGAATACTTTCCTCTAACACCTGTGGGGTCAAATTGCTCATCCTACCCCAAGATGAATTCTTTGAGGGGTGTACTTTCCAAAATGGGGTGACTTATGGGTTTTTTTCTCTCTGCTGACACTACAGGGGCACTGCAAATGCACCTGGCGCTCGGAAACTTCTTCAGCAAAATCTGCAATGGAAAAGCTAATTGGCGCTCCTTCCCTTCTGAGCCCCGCTGTGTGCCCATGCAGTGGTTTACGCCCACATATGGGGTACCGTAGTACTCAAGAGAACATGTGTTACAAATTTTGGGGTGCTTTTTCTCTCATGTTCCTTTTGAAAATGAGAAACTTTAATCTAAATGTATATATTATTGGAAAATTTTAATTTTTCATTTTTTTACAGCCTAATGGTGAATACTTTCCTCCAGCCCCTGTAGGGTTAAAATGCTCATTATACCCCTAGATTAATTCTTTAAGGTGTCTAGTTTCCAAAATGGGGTCACTTATGGGGGTTTCCAGTACACAAACCTCCTAAATCAACTTAAAATAAGAACTGGTCCCTAAAAAAAATCAGTTTTGGAAACTTTCACGAAAATGTGGTAATTTGCTGATACATTTCTAACCCCCGTAACACCCTAAAAAAGTAAAATATGTTTATGAAATGAAGCCAGAATAAAGAGGACATATTGGTAATGTGACTTAGTTACTAATTTATTTAATACAACTTTCTTTTTTTAGAAGCAGAGAATTTCAAAGTTCATAAAATGCTAATTTTTTCAATTTTTCATGATATTTTGATGTTTTTCACAAAAAGCACACAAAGTAGTGACCAAATTTTGCCACTAATATAAAGTGCCATATGTGACGAAAAAACAGTCTCAGAATCGCTAGCATACGTTAAAGCATCACTGAGCTATAAGCGCATAAAGTGAGACAGGTCAGATTTTGAAAAATGAGCCTGGTCTTTTAGGTGCAAATAGGCTCGGTCTTGAAGGGGTTAATATGCCTTAGAGGAAAATAGCACTAGAAACTCTATACTATAGATAAAGATAATAAAAATTTAGCGGTTTTCATACCTTATTTTATATCATACGTCATAATGCTTGTTCAAGTAAAAAGTCATCTTTTATCAGCTGCAGATTATATTAAGTGGGTGGGGCCTCGCGGCATTAGTGCCACTTAGCCCCGCCCACAACACCTCTGTTGGCCCCGCCCCCTCACTAGCCATTGGAACAGGCTGGCCTAAAGGTCTAGGCCCCACCCCCTCTAGGCCAGCCTGTTCCAATGGTCAAGGGGCCAACTGTGGTGTTGTGGGCGGGGCTAAGTGGCGCTAATGCTGCGAGGCTCCGCCCACTTAACACAATCTGCAGTTCATAAAAGATCACTTTTTACTTAAACAAGCACCACGACGCATGATATAAAATAAAGCGTGAAAACTGCTAAATTTACCCTTTACACCTGTGTAGAGATGTCAGAATGCACAAAAGGGGGTGACAGTGTCACTTTAAGTATAAACCATGGCAGAGATATACACCTGCTCCAGAGTGACAGGCACAGGTCCAGCTGAAGTTACTTAGAGGTGTGTGGACTGACTAACAGCTAAGGAATACAGGCAGGACAAGAGACCACTGATCCTCTATGAGGGCCTTTTACATGGGCTGAGTATCGGCTGATTGAAATTTCATAATAATGTTTGTTGCAAATTATTGTCCTGTTTAAAAACTCCCTCCAATCATATTTACTCTTGCAGCCATTCACCTCCTGACGATTGCCATGTGTACTATTGCTGTCCTTTTAACAAGCACAGAATGACTTGCTACTCTGTCTAATGGTTATCATAATTGGTAATTATCTGAATCCTTAGGCTAGAGTCACACTGTGCTTGTGATATACTATCCATAAATATATGAGGAAAAACATAAAGTTAACAGGCAAACACATGTGAACCAGCCATAACATTAAAACCTTTGAAAAGTGAAATGTTTAAGTTTGATTATATTGTTACAATGGCACCTGTAGATGGAATATATTGAGCAACAGGTAAACAGGAATTTCTTGAAGTTAATGTTTGTAAGGGTCCATTTACACAGAAAGATTATCTGACAGATTATCTGCCAAAGATTTGAAGCCAAAGCCAGGAATGGATTTGAGAAGAGGAGAAATCTCAGGCTTTCCTTTATGACCTGTTCTCTATTTGTAGTCTGTTCCTCTGTTCCTGGCTTTGGCTTCAAATTTTCGGCAGATAATCTGTCAGATAACCTTTCTGTGTAAATGGACCCTAAGTAGGTAAAATGCCCAAGCTTAAAGGGAACCTGTCAGGTCTAAGAGCCGTCCAGAACCCACCCTACCCCGGGATACAGCATGGGATAGTTTTCCTCTCCTCACAGTCCCGTTCTGGATGCCGATCCCCTCACATAGAAATCACTGCCATGCTGATTATGCAAATGAGCAGTAATGAGTCCCATGCCCATAAGAAATCACTGAAGCAGTGATTTCAGGAATGACAGGTTCCCTTTAAGGATCTAGAAGTATTCCTCAGTGTATGCAGAGACAAGGGTTAACCTTGATTTGTTTCCAAAGAAGAGCTACAGAAGCACAAGAAAAAATTAAAAGTTAAAAAGGGGTTTTAAAAGTTAAAATGTAGCAGTCTGTAGTGAGGGATGACCCAGGGAGAGGGAAGGCAATATTGAATAGGCAGATACAGTAAATGTCTTGTCTCGGGCCGAGTCGTAATGGCTTTCTTCCTTCCTGAAGTGAGTTCTGCCACAGAGGTTTAAAAGAGGGACAGTACCTAGATGTTTGTTGATGATGGCACTTGTAGTTCCCCCTGGGGCTCCTCTGCCTGAGGTGGTGAGAGAGAAGATGGAGATGAGGTGTAGAATAATTCAGACAACAAAAAGTCAGGGCAGTGAGGTGCAACAGTGACTTGTACTTAAAGGGAATGTACCATCAGGTACATTTGCTTTAATATTACCCCTGAATAGAACGGCGCGGTTCAGGGAAGCCAGTGCCGCAGTCCGTTTTTTGAACCATGTCCAGTTCCCGTGTACGGCGCAGTTCTCAATAGAATCAATAGAGCTGTGTCATAGAGGGGCAGGGATTTTTTTCCCACTGGGGGTGGGCTGGTGGCAGGCCTTTTTCTCCCACTGGTGTCCTGTTATAACGGTTTTAGTTTTAGTTTCACTTACGAAACTGTATGGGGTGTAATTTTCTGTGCCATGATCTCTAGTTTTAATTAACACCATATTTGTGAAGATCGGACGTTTTGATCACTTTTTATTAATTTTTTAACATATAATGTAACAAAAAAATTGGTAAACCTGGCATTTTTTTCCCTCTTTTCGTTTACACCGTTCAGGATGGTGATTGTTATATTTTAATAGACAATTACGCACGCTACAGTATATAATTGTTTATTTATTTAATTATTTTTATATGTTTTATTTATACAATGGGATGGGGGTTGATTTAAATCTTTATTGGGGGAGGGGCTTTGGAGTATTTTTAAAAACATTTTTCCTTTTTTATTTTACACACTTTAAGTCCCCTTGGAGGTCTTTTACATGCAATCTTTAGATTGCATACACTGACCAATGCTATGCCGTAGGCATAGCATTGATCAGTGTAATAGGCACTCTGCAGATTGAGCCTGCCTGCAGCAGACTCAATCAGCAAAGAACCGATCAGACCACATGGAGGAAGGTAAGAGTCCTCTGGCGGTCCGTAAAAGTGATCGGGACCCCTGCAGTCACACTGCGGGGGGCCCGATCGGAAAATGACAGGAGTTGCTCTTGTCACTTAAACACTGTTTAACACTGTTAAACATCGTTTAAGGGTTTAAAGACAGGCTGCAGTGCGATTGGTGCAGTGTGTCATTAACAGTGATGGCCAGACTGCTGAGTGCAGCTGGTCCCCACCGGCTATGAAGCGCACTCTGCTCCGGAGCGCTTCATAGCACCTTAGAGACCCATGACATACAGCTATGTCAAGGGTAGGGATGAGAGAACCGGGCGAGGTTCGGGTTCGTATGAACCTGAACTATTGGCTTCTGATTCCCGCTGTCTTCCCGCTCCGTGGAGAGGGTGGATACAGCCTGAAGACCGCCTGGAAAACTGGGATACAGCCTATGGCTATGGCTGTATACCATTTTTCCAGGCGGTCCTCAAAGTTGTATCCACCCTCTCCATGGAGCAGGAAGACAGCGGGAATCAGAAGCCGATAGTTCAGGTTCATACGAACTCGAACCTCGACCAGTTCACTCTTCCCTAGTGAAGGGTTGTCTGGTGACAGATTCCATGACATAACAGTATGTCATGGGTCATCTAGGGGTTAAGATACATTTTCTGCCCAACCTTAGGGAAACCTCCAACTTCAGTATACTGCAAAAAGGATAGAGAAAACTGTATCTGTGTTGTTGCAAGTACATATAGAACAATAAAGAAGCTATGCCTACCTTTCTGTGCTGCTCTTGTGTCCTATTCCGGGTCTTCGGTGTCCCCCCGAGACGATCCTGTCTCCACTTTCAAGACAGACTCATTACTGACCATGGTGCTGTCCCATCTTAGTCAGTGACTGGCTGAGCGGGCTGTCACCCCCAAGACGAGTCCATCTCGGAAGTGGAGGCAGGATTGTCTTTAGGGGACAACAGAGATCCATCGGAGAATGGTGGGGGAGTGCAGAGAGGTAAGCATAGCTTCTTTATCTATATTATTGCAAGTACATATAAAACAATAAAGTTTTCTCTATTCAGATAATCCCTTTACAGCTACTATAGTCACTGACCTGGTAAAGTACCACATCTGGCCCTTGTCTATTATGGCCATGGAAGGTTTACAACTTGACCTTGATTTACAACTTGAGAATGTGGCCTGATCTAATCATGTTTTCCTTTGGATCGTGTGGAGTGCCAGGTGCTTGTGTGTCACTTACCTGGGGTCAGGGATGGCAGCAGGATGCACAACGGGAAGAAGACAAGGTGGAGGAGGCAGTGATGCCTAAGGCAATGTTCTGCTGGGAATCCTTGGGTCCTGTCATTCATGTGGATAAAAAAAATTGTTGGCAGAAATATATATATATATATATATATATATATATATATATATACATATGCAAAGAAAAAGATGCGGGGGCACTCACCGTTGTGATGCGTAGACTTTATTTCATGTGTACTTTAAAATACAGCAGGTACATCTGAGGCGGGTGCAGACGCCAAACACTATTCACTAAGAACCTGATAAAGAGCTTGAGGTGTCCTCTGGATTTGAGACCAAATGAACATCTGTGAAATGTGGTAGAAAAAAAAAAAAAAACTACCACAAAAAAAAAAAAAAGTCCTTGTGGAGTCCATGGGTGAGAGCTGTTTTTGTGGCAAGAGATAAACCTATAAAATATCAGGAAAGTAATAGTAGTAACAGTTAGTGCTGATCAATGGGCCAAAAGTATCGACTTGGTATGTGTTTGCCTGAGAACATTGGGATCCCTCATCCACCACTGTTTAAAAAAAATAAATAAATCACTTTTAAAGGACACTACATTCAGACGGCTGATTGGACCTTTTGTTTGGCTGGTAAAATCATCGTCATTGGCCACACATTTCTGTATCCAGGAGATGTGTGACCGATAACAGTCTATTAAAAAGGTCACAAAAATGAGACAGGGATTTTTTTGTGAAGCCTGATAAATCGTGCTGTATATAAGTACTCCAAGCTAACACTGATCTCGCTGATCTTCGTCTCTTTGGGTATGTGTATTCTACGGAATTTGCACAGAAATTTCAAGTGGAGTCCGCACGCTTGAGGTTCCGCCTGTCCCATTGACTTGAATGATATTATGAAGCTCAATCACGCGTCCGCCCAAAGAATTGCGGCAGAATGGGTTAACTCCACTTGAAATTTCCACAAATATTCCATAGTGTGCACATACCCATAAACAGCTAAATTGTAGGGCTTTTTAATGAAAGTTGACTGTTAAGAAAGTTGCTACCATCAGTGCAAAGGTTTGCATAGTAACTGTTTTTTAATGTCATTCAAATATATCTTTTATCATATCTTAATATGTTAACTTTTTTTTTTTTTTTACTTTTTAGTTAAGTCCTTTTCTACAGTTTATATATGTTCAACCAAGTTTTGGTTTTAGCTTATGCTACATTCATGAATCTGTCACTTACTGCACTGGGGGAGAGACTAGCACATCACTTGTATGGTGTGTCAGTAGTAATAAATTGTTTTTTACTGCCCCCAAACTACAAGAGAGCAGAGGCAGAAAGCAAACTCTGAATGCATGGATGTATTTGGACAGATGTGTAATGTAAGTGCTTAATATGTAAATTACCCAGCTACAAGAAATATTCTTTTTGTCAATGTTGGAGTTAGTGACAATGCTCTAAAACAACTGATGTATACTATACACAAAAGTGCTATTATTTTCAATGTTTGTTTTGGGATCATGGATTTATCTAAAATATTGCATAAAATGCATTCAAAGAATCAGAGAGAGAGAATGCTTTTTTAACATACTCATTAAGGGTATCTTCACATGTACCAGATCCGCAGTGGACTCCACACTGAGAGTTTGCAGCAAAATCCGCTGCGGATCCTGGTAGTGTGAAGTGAATGGGTATCATACTCGCAGCGCAATTTTCATTCCGCTGCCAGTATGTGACCCGGCCCCATTAACCCCCCGCATCCCACATCCCGCAGCCCCCGGCCCGGAGCATACATTACCTGCTTGGTGCCATGGCTGTGTCTAAGACTCCCAGCTGCCTTCGCTCCCCATCAGCCAATCAGTGCTGCTGTGTTGACTTTTTGTATTAATAAAAAGGAGGACAATTTAACCCCTAGATATCCCAGGACGTACATGTATGTCCTGTCGTTGCTATGGGAGTTCAGAGGGGGACCGCGCGGAGATTGTGGATGATCGGTTCCTCCATCTGAGCCGGATTTGGGTTTGCGCCGTAATGGCGCTGATCCCGGCTCGGCAATCTATTGTTCCTGGCTACAGCAAGCCAGAGCAATCTCATTCATCTATGCAGTATATCTATACTGCATAGATCTCAATAAGAGATCAATGTAGGGATACTAGAAGTCCTTAATGTGTGTAAAAAAATAATAATAATAATAATAAAAAATTCCCTCCTCTTATAAAAGTCTTAATCACCCCCTTTTCCTATTTTATAAATAAAAAAATATAAACATACAAATAAAAAAATAAACATACTTGGTATCTCCGCATGCATAATTGCGTGAACTATTAAATTTTCACATTCCTGATCTCACACGGTAAATGGCATTTTTGATCACAGTAAATCAAGAAAAAGTTTAATAAATAGTTATCAAAAAGTTGCATATACACAAATTAGGTACTGATAGAAAGTACAGATCATGGCGCAAAAAAACCGACACCTCACACAGCCCCATAGACTAAAGGAGAAAAGCGTTATAAGGATGGGAATAGAGCAATTTTAAGGAACATTTTTTTTAAAAAAAAAGGTTTACATTTTTTAAAAGCCATCAAATAAAATAAAAGTTATACAAGTTACATATCCTTGTAATCTTACTAACTGGAGAAACATGTATAACATATTAGTTTTACCATAGGGCAAACGGCGTAAACACATAATTTTTTCTTTTTTTCTGATTTCACAGCATATTTCATGCAAAAAAGTCTGTTATTACAAAGTACAATTAGTGGCGCAAAAAATAAGGGCTCATGTGGGTCTGTAGGTGAAAAATTACAAGTGCTATGGATTTTTAAACATGAGGAGGGAAAAACAAAAGTGCAAAAATGAAAACTGGCCTGGTCTTCTATGGGTTCAATGTTTATTATGGGAAGGAATTTTTTATTAATGTAAAACTTTTTTTTATACTAAATTGTAGTCCCCCTAGGGGAACTCCTATGAGCAATACACTGATTGCTCATAGGGATTAATGCAGTACATATGTTCTGCTAGATCTATGTAATCGGTACTCGATATTACTAGGGCCTGCAGATGCCTCTAGTAATCAATCAGTGATCCGGGATCAGTGCCAGTAGATCGCTAAAGCCCTGTTGGTTAAGTTTAACAGATCAGATTCTGCCACTAGACCACTGGGGATGCCTTTTTAGCAACATTTAAATGCCCCCTTGGGGACACCATGACGTACAGGTCCTTAAGGAGTTACATTTTATTGGAAACAATTTTAGGAGATAAAACTGTTTTTATGTTGTTGTTACTCTGCTATGGCACCAAAAATAGTTTTATACTTTTTATTTTTATTTTCTATTGCTCTAATTTTTATTAGGTAAGTGAATTTACAGGTTTTAAAATAGACCTTGATGTGATTAGATTCTATATTGTAAATTGTATCATTTTTCACACACCACCTTTTTTGGCCGTTTGACAGCCATCATTGAGTCTAAATTATAGCTGTTATTTCATAATGACGGTCGTTATTTGTGCAGTCACAGCCGTCATTATGAAATAACGGCTGTATTTGCACTCAAAATGACAAGTGTCTTAAAAGGCACAGTGAAATGGTCCCCCAAAAATGTGTGTGAATGTAGCCTTAATTTTGTCCTAGTCCTTACTTTTTATAACCTTTCAGACAGAAAATAAATTTTTCAGCTTGAAATTACACACATTCAACTGCACATTATACAAAGGCATGTCATTCTGATCAGTCGAACATAGGAGGTAGAGAAACTGAGCCAGAAAGAAATGTGAGATTATATGTATGCAATCACTTATTTGTTCCAGTACATCTAAAAGAAAAATTTAAAACATTTGCAAATAGTCTTGATTAAAAATGATCTACCATTTAGTGTACAGCATAAACCACTTATCGTTCTCCATGAACACACCCTTTAAATCTCCTAGGATTCCTTGTTGTCTTGTCTGGTGTTTTGGTGAGTGTATTCTTTATAATACAAGATGTGCAATGATTCAAAATTAAATAAACTAACCCACATAAGGCTGGGTTCACACAGCGTTTTTGCAGTTTTTTTATCCGTTTTTTTTTTTCCAAAAAAAGGATGAAAAAAAACGATGCGTTTGTGTGCATTCATTTTGATCCGTTTTTCCATTGACTTCCATTGTAAAAAAAAAAAACGGATCAGTTTTTTTTGACGGACGTAAAAACGTAGCTGACACTATTTTTGTGTCCGTTAAAAAAAAACGGATCCGTTTTGATCCATTCTTTTTACAATGGAAGTAAATGGAAAGACGGATCAAAACGGATGCACACAAATGCATCCGTTTTTTTCATCTGTTTTTCATCCGTTTTTTGCAAAAAACGGATTGCGAAAAGGGATTGCAAAAACGCAGTGTGAACCCAGTGTCTCCAGTGATAACCAGCAGAGTTTTGTAAGAATTTGTGGCCTATGACACACTGATCCCAAAGTTAATTTCTATGTAGATTAAATCTATATGTAAATGGTTATGAAAGGTTAACTTACTATCTAAATAAATATATATTTGCACCAAAATCTTAAACTTCTAAAAACTTTTTTTACATTGTTTTTACACTTTTTTAAAATGCCCTTGAGGACTTTTATAAGTAATCATGTGATTCTTTATTCAGCTCAATGCAGTGTTATTGCAAATCGAGGCCCTACTAGTACAGTCTGTCTGAGGCAGGCATGCAGGCTTTCAGAAGGCTGTTATGCTAACTGATGCACATTATTTGGGTGCTGATTGGATATCTGACAGGATGAAAAACTGCTAAAAAGTGCCAGTGCATCCTTGTAGGTGTCAAAATACTCCTTCGCCTACACTGATTTTGGCACCTCCCTGCAAAGTGGCAGTCAGGAATAATATAATTTCTGCTGCCGAGTCTGCCAAAGGCATGCCCAGTCTGCCGATTCTGCTGTGAGTGTGCCAGGGCATGGTGGCAGTGCAGCCTACCACAGTCTGCCACTCACATTTCCTCAGTATTCAAAGTGCTTAAAATGTATTGCACTATAGACACATCCACATAACATACTCGCTATAAAATGTTCTCTATGAAGGTGACACACATGTTCTAGCTACTGTAGAGCTTTTACTATACTGATGCCCCCTAAAACACTACAGGCTGCACCCGAGGCAAGAAACTCAGCTCAGATACAGCCCTGCATACAAAATCCAATAACCCACTGGGAACACTTTGAGCTTTACAGAAATGCAGCAAAATGATTAATGTAACTTAATGCTAAAAGTTATTGAGATGTTACATCTTTATTTGCATGGTGTGCAGATGCAATAGAAAAGATAACATTTTACTATGACTGCTAATAGTTATTTGCTGAGCTATGGAGCTTTTATCCTTATAGTGCACAAGAGAATAATGTGTGAATAATCAGAAGTTTTATGCATGATAGGTAAATAAATAATACATATTTTTCTGAATATGGAATAATTTTCCATTTGTCTTCTGCCTATGCGAGAGACAGAAGTAACAAATGCAGGAAGAAGGATTTATAATTATAGCTAGAATGATAAGAACTCTCTTTTTGTCTCTCAGACCACATTTAAATAGGAAAGATACCTACTGTCTGTTATAATCAGTATTCACCAGTAAGAGTTGCATAAAGAAAAGTTCACACTGTATATAGCCTGTGGTGTAGCAATAGACTTAGCATCTTTACTAAAGACCTTTTATAACCTCATTATTCTGTATGAGATCAGTGCTGCTGCTACGCTCCAGTGCTACTCAGTGCTACTCTAGAAGTAGTAATATCATTATAGTCTACATAACATGGAGAGATAACCAAATGAGAATATGATTTGTCTCAAGGTGTCCAGTGCTCCATTTTCTATTGACACTTCTATATTAATACCATAACATATACTTTGTAGAGCTATGTTCACACAACGTATATTTTAGTAAAATCATGGCCTTTGTTGCACATTGCAACAACGGCCGTGATTATTACGAAAATATACGTTACCTTGCCGTCTATTGGATCCTAACCGGAGCGTATACACATAGTATACTCTCCGGCTGGGATCTCTAGCGCCGCAAACAACTGACATGTTGTGCACACTGCGGCGCCGCAAACCCTGTCAGTGCCCACTATGGAACGAGCGGCCCCAGCTGCACGCTCCATTGTGTGCTGCGGGGAGTTTTAATGCGGGCGCGCACAGATACACCCTCATCAGAACCCTGCGGCCCTAAAGATCATCCCGGACGGTACTGCAGTACCGTCCGGGATGATCTTTTCAGAGACTGGACAGTCTCTTACGTAGTATGAACATAGCCTAAGACTAGAAAAAGATGTCGTAGCCCTTTATCCATCCTTGTATATTTGGTATATGTGTGGTTTTTAGGCTGTGCCAACACCGATGGTGTGTTTACACAGAGAGACTTATTTAAACATCACATAATTAGTTTGGTAATTCCCCAAATTTCCCAATAACCCGATCAAATCTGCAAATACTTGTCTGAAGTCCTGGCAAGAACAGGTTAATTCTAAACTATGACCATTAAAGCTGAATACTGTATCTAGATGCAGTTTTCCCACTTGTCATTTCCCGCCAAACAATAATCAGAGAGCAGAAGTATATTCCACTCCTTGTTCTTGAATTTCACAACTCTGGTCAAAATGTGAACAGTGGGAAATACTTACAGCTTTGCATCGCAGCTTAGAGGGGTCACAGAAAGGATGAACATATTTAGCAACATACCTTTCAGTAGCTTGCTGTGCAGTATAGTATAGTTCAAAGGTAATAGGACATCTATAATGTAAAGGAGCATGTCCTACAAAAACAAACATTGCTATTTCTAAGTATGCCCAGTACTTTTGCTTCTCTGTTAACCTCTATGTACTTTATATGTACCGTGTATAATTGGAGTAAAGTTGAAAAGTTTATGGGCTTAATCATCCATAGAAATAAAGGAGCAAGGAAACACCGCATGTGTGCAGCGCTGGCCATATTTATTCTGTGTATTCTCCAGGATTGTCAAAACATTTCTATATATATATATATATATATATATATATATATATATATACAGTCGTACCTTGGTTTAAGAGTAACTTGGTTTAAGAGCGTTTTGGTTTAAGAGCTCACAGTTTTTCAAAGCTGTGACTTGGTTTAAGAGCATTGCTTTGGTGTAAGAGCTCCCTGTGCTGGGTGGAAGCGCGAGTGGAGGAAGGGCATAGTCTGCATAGCGGGGTCTACAGCACTGTACTCTGACCCAGGAAGTCTTCCTCACCTGCCAAATCATAGCAGATCCACTTCAGGCTGGGGCTTACATCAGGGGACAGGACTGTGGAGGTAATCTCTTCATAGCTGTAACCCCTCTCTCCCCGGACATAGAGTGCTGCATGTATGTACCCACATCTGCCCTGCTCATTCCTTCCTGCTCCCTGCAGTCTCTGTCAGACCTTGTGTTTCCCATCCTCTCCATTACTGTACAGTAACTTATATCACATATTCTGCTGTTTCTGAATGTTTATTTCATTAGTTTTACATGTTATTCAGACTAATAAATCATTATTTTTGGGGTGTGGAACCAATTGTCTGCATTTCTATGATTTCTTATGGGAAAATTTGCTTTGGTTTAAGAGTGGATTTGGATTACAAGCACGACCCGGAACGAATCATGCTCGTAATCCAAGGCACCACTGTATATATATATATATATATATATATATATATATATATATATATGAAAAAAATCTTAGACTCAGCATGGCCACTGCATTAGAGCTCCAGGCAAAAGTGCTCCAGGGGTGTCAGCAAACGCTGTGCGAAAAGCCACTGCATCACTGGCCTTATCAGTCACATGTTGGATTGAGAGCAACCGGGGGATGAGTACATACGTCAAAATAATGAACATGAACATTATTTTCGGACGTTTTTTGCAAATAGCAGAAGTTTTTTATTAGTTGTTCACACACAGTTCTTCTATTGTCACCGTTCTTTCTCCGTTTTTACTATTAAATTCAATGGATTTTTCAATTAAACCACAACCAAACCGCAATTAGTAACCCCAATACTGTACATTATAAAAACTTTAAGGACAGGAGGTGGAGTTGTGCTGCTGACAGCATTTTTTCTGTCAGAGCTACAGCGGGGAAAATAAGTATTCGATACACTGCTGATTTTGTTTTTGATTTATTTTGCCGATAACACAAAATAAGATCAGTTTTCATTAAAAATAAATCAGTAAATAAAAAAAAAAAAGAACATAACTTGGGCTGAAAATAAGCATTAATTCATTATGGGGGGATTTATCATGCCATGCAGGCAGTGCAGAGGGCAAATGTTTGCATAGTTTGGATGACCTACTTGTGTTACACATAAACTCACCAGAGAGGTGGGGAGGGAGAAGGTTTTTTTTATATATTTACATTTATTTAGAGACGTGCAGATATACATGATTTCTGTATGCTGGTGTACTGGTGGGGGGATTTTTAAGACCAGTGTATTCAATGTCTGTCTTGATAAATCTTCCCATGCCTCTGTTCCAGGTAATTTAATATTGTACTTCTAATACATTAACCTTTTAGGTGCTGCACATCTTTACTAATTCTCAAGCTTTATCAATAAAATTAATTGTGTCATTAAATGTTGTCTCCATAAGCAGAATTTCTACATATTATAGTGAAGAGACTCATGATTTAATATGTATAGAAAATTTAAAATGAGAAGCTCAAAGGGATTTTTTTTTTTTTTTTTTTTTGATGCCCCGGAAAACAGCCCCTTGAATATAGAAATGCATAAAAGAATAAATCACTTTAAATCACTTCCTTTTCTAGGGAACAGCTTATTTTAGCATTTCAATACTAAGTGGCAGCTGGATTATGGAAATCATGTGATCGCCTGATAGAGTAGATGCCAGCATTTTTATTTCTATTGTTTCTGGATCACTTAATATTTTCATACCTACATGTATTCAGATGATAAAGATTCTAAGAACTTATAGAACTTCAGTAAATTACTGCATTGGCATTTATGCTTATTAGGCTAAAGTTAATGAGCTTTATTTCTTTGGTTGACATAATGGAAGTTGTGATGCTTCTGGTGGAGCAATGGTAATGGATACATTTTATGAAGCTGTCACCAGCTATGACTTTATCGCAGATGGTTTCACAGTATGATTTGGAGCATCTTCGGATTGGAGCTACAGTAGATCTGATGCTGGTCATTTGTTTGTCAAAAGGTTAGTAAATCTAGTATAATTTAAGTTATAACTTTCCAAATCTAAATCAACAGGGGATGTGATATAAAGCAAGTTTGCAATTTACATTCATATATATTTTTTTTATGGAAAACACGGCACTTCCTGTGTTCTGACCCCCCTAAAGAGTCTAAACACAGGAAGTCCTGTGTATCCCAGGTCATCTGCGCTCAGAGAGAAGGCAGTCATGTTATTATTGGGCACATTAAGCCGTGACTCTCTGTACTGGCCGTGACCTCATGATTTTAGTCTTTTTTTTTCAACCAGCACAAGACCAAAAAACTTGCCTCAAGAGACTGGACCTGGATACAAGTAAGTACAGCTTTGTTTTACAGAATGATAACAAAAAAAATAATGAATGTATATTGCAAAAATCTAAAATATTGTTGATTTAGACTTTAAAAGTTATAACAACGGATACAGGTTAAAGCTTAACTTCGCCATCCCCTTCTTCTAGACACCTCTGATAAATGCAAAATATGTATGTAGGGGGCAGAAAAATTAATACCATTCCTCACTCCCTGACAGTCTACTTCCAGCTTGGTTCCACCTTCAAAGTATACCTTGCTCCCTTCTTGAAGGTTGTGGGCTGAGATGGTGGGGAAGGTACTATATCACAATCATCACATGTGGCTGGAACCATGAAGTTGTCACAACATCAGTAACATTTTGTTGGGACCACACTGGATGTAAGCTGCCTTTTCTGCTTTCCAGATAACTCCTTTAACACACTGACACATATTTACTATTGCAAAAATATGCACCACAGCTATTACGAGTTTTAAATAATTTTATTAAATTTTCCGCTTATTAAAAAGGGGGGGCGTATCTTCAGTATGGTGTATAATGCCAGCAAAAAGGGAGCGTAGAATACGAAGCAAAGCAATATGTCAAGGAGCATTCTGGCCAGAACAAAAGTTGTTGTAGTAACCTAAGACACTGTGATAAATTTGACACATTCTTAAACGGCGTCTGTTTGCTATCATTTTCATCCAAATATTTATATATTGTTTCTTTTGTTATTTTTACTTATTTGAGTGGTTGTAAACCTGCGTCTTTGTTTATCCCGATTATCCCCTTTCATAGATGATTGCTAGCCATGATATTATGGAGAAGTGGATATGATATTATGGAGAAGTTTAAAGGGTTAAACTTGGTCTCAGCAAAACAGTGTCTATAGAGTGCTTAATATTGTGACAATGATGAGACCTTATCCCAATTGAACCTTTCTCATTTATTCCCATAGCACATTATGTACTTGTTATTCACTCGCCACTAGTCATATTTATTAGAAGTGATTGTTGGTTTCTGCCAAGAGAAAAATAAGCTAGCGATTCTTCTTCTTCTTTTTTTTTTACATATCTCATACAATTACATCATGTCATCTCATGTCTCAAAGCTATCATCTAGAAAACAAATCAATAGCTAGATTCAATAAAGACACGCTAGAGCCTAAGTGAAAGGGACAGCAAAATTACAAATGCATTTTTAGATGTAAAGCATAGAGCAGTTTTATCTTTGCTTTTATTTGAAATTGATATAGCGCCATAAATATGTATAGTATTCTATACCATCGGCTTCTATACAGATTAAAATATATTTTCATCTGTGAAGGAACTAAGCTGCTTCGTAGCCTTTCACCTTTGCTTTTTTTGTTTTAGCCTTTGGCTTTGTCTATACATACTATATTATTAAAGCGAGTGAAGTGGAGCATACATACTGTTTGTTTGCAGATGACATTTTGTACCCTTATTTTCCCTATAATTTGGGCATATGTTGTGGGTTAAATAATAACCACTAAAAATCAAAAGCCCTCAATATCATTCTACCTGATTCAATAGTTAAACTATTGGCACCGCACTTTGAATTTCAGTAGTTTAATGATAATGGGAGTTTACAACAATCCTATAATTTCTTATGGTTGATTCCCATAGTCATTATAAAAGTTTTCAAGGGAATAAGTGACTGTGGCTGGATATCACTAAGGCCCCTGGTTGTCTTAGTGGACCACTCTCTGTGGGGTTGAGAATTTACTGTAATTAAAAGCGCCGGCTGTTTGGAGCTTCAGAAACCAGTGATCTTCAGGTGCCATCTATACAACACCCAATCTGCACTGATTATGCCGACCCCAGTGTATACAATGTCACTGTTTTCTTCCCTGCCAGCCCACCCACAGCCCTCTTCGACTCATTGTTAGGCTACATTCACATGTTCAGTAAGTTGTCCATATATGTGGATATGACAAATTTAGGTCTCATTGATTTCAAGAGGACTGTTCACGCTGTCAGCAAAAATTACTGACAAGCCCTAGTACAGGCCATAATTGTGGTACGGATTTACCCACTTGCTACATCAAGCAGCAAGTGACCTACACCTACATTCATTTTGTATCACTATGAATACATTATTGTTGCCACTAAGAAAGGATTGTCCAGGCTGAAAAAAGTAACAATTTAGAGGTGTTGTGTTACCAGGAATATGTGGGAGATGTGTAACATATGGCCATTTACTATACGCATGCAAGGCCAACATGAGTGCTGATGTTGTTTAACAGAATAAGTCTATTTTATTGAATTCTTCTTCAACAAATGTTTTCTTTCCAGTATAGTATAGCAGGATGAGAATATCAAACTGAGACACCAACAACATCTCAAGTGGTTCCTTGAGTTTCTTGAATAGTGAATTCTTAATAGATATTATCATAACCTTGCTTGCTTTCTTTGTGTGTAGGTGTCAAGGTAGAGAGCACAGGAGCTGCACACCCACTTCTGTCACTCTTCGTCATGTGTGTTAATGATTTCCTGTTTACCTAATTAAAATAGTATTGCCTCTATATGAAACTATCTCCAGCTGTTATTGCTTTACAATAAAATGTAAATGATGTTTTCACCTTGTGCTGAGCCACTGCGTAGACTGCTGAAAGGACCTCTATTCTAACATGTAGAAAAGAAAATAAAAGTGTAATTTTGATGGTTCTAGTTATTTTATGGGATTATAGATGAGCGAACCTGGAGCATGCTCGAGTCCATCCGAACCCAAACTTTCGGCATTTGATTAGCGGTGGCTGCTGAAGTTGGATAAAGCCCTAAGGCTATGTGGAAAACATGGATATAGTCATTGGCTGTATCCATGTTTTACAGACAACCTTAGAGCTTTTTCCAACTTCAGCAGCCCCCGCTAATCAAATGCTGATTGTTCGGATGGACTCGAACCCGAACCCGGTTCACTCATCTCTATATGGGATTCCTTCAAGGATATAGTTAAGAGGGGTGGGTGATGGCTGGGGTGGGAGTTAGTGTCAGATTTCACCAAAAAATTATAATTGGAACCAGGAAAGTAAGAAAAAAAATTCACTGAATATGCCCAAATACGCTGACAAATCTGAGGTAATTATGTCACATACACCATTGACATGATGTTGCAGCCAATCACTGGTCTCAGAAGTTTCATGCACATATGACATCATGTGAACAATGTACATGATGTAATTGTGAAGCAAGTCAGTATAAAAGTAGTAATGGAGAGTGGGGGTGATGGAGAGAATGGTGGTGGTAGTAGTGGCGGCTTTAGATGGCCAAGCCTTTTCTCAGTTCTGGAACGAGGGGATAATGAAGACCTCCGGGGTAAGAGTAACGCTGTTAACTACGGGGTAGCTGGCCCTTTTCTTAGTAACATGCATCTCATGGTTCCTAGAAATCAAGTCCTTGTATTATCCTACCCCTCAAACTCAGAAAGACACTGTACAGAGGCGACGTTAACTCCCCTTCTACCAAATATACTTACGCCTATTTGCTCATATCTGAGGACCCCACCAACAGTGAAAGCGCTGACCTTTTTCTTCATGTGGAAAATGACAAATAGCATAGTCCTGCCCACCTACTGAAATCTTCTAATTGGCTGTAACAGTACACTGAGGAGACTGTGGGTGGCACTGCTTGCCTAAAAGCCAGGTGCAGTGTGTATGAGACTGTTTGTAACCCATTCACTGCCTGTCAGCATCACTGGTATCAGAGAATACATAGCACAAATTAAATAGACACATTTTATGGAATAAAATACATAACATATTACTAATACAAAGGTGCTGTCCTGAACCCAGCCACGCAAACTGTGCTGTCTGCAATTGCTGCAAGTCCGACAGAGAGCACAGATCAGTGGCAGCACTGGGGTGGTGGAAAGTTTGGGGGAGAGCAAAACTTTTTTTTTCCCTTCAGTTTAAGGATTCCAAATTCTCATGAAATCAATTAAACAAAATATCACAGCATCAGAGCACTTAAATGACTTCTTTTACTTTGCAATAAATAATTTTAATGTAAACAGATATTAATCTAACACCATACATCTGTTAATATATTCGGTTAAAAAATACCTTAAGATTAGCCTAACTGTTTAGGTTTCGCAAAGTTCTTCGAACGCTCTGCATTTGACTCCCGACACCTGGAGAAATTGGATGCCATCCTAGGCAGTCCTAGAAAACATGGATACAGCAAAATGATGTATCCACGTTTTCATGGCAGCCCTAGGGAGAACATTGCAGTTTGGTAAGTCCGCTCAACACTAATAAAAGCTTAACTATAACTTAAGTATAGCGTAACTATAACTTAACTATAAAAAAAAAAATGAAAGTGCTCATGTAAAAAGCTCACATTAACCTTTAAAAAAAGATCCCTAAATTGTGTTGATAGCGTGTGTACTTGCTAAAATATCTCCAGTTGTTTGGCTCAGAAAAGTGAATTTTTCTCCTGTCTGTCTAAAAGTGGGCATGGCCTCCTCCTCTCATCTCCCTTCATCTACTGACTGCTGACCAGCCCCTTGGCAGATGGTATCACAAACAGTGGGCCAGTGTCAGCACAGGGCTTACCCGGGCCCCAGTGCTTCCAGGGGCCCAGAGGGGGAAAGGGGCCTGGTGTTCTGATGTTCAGCCTGCTCACTGTAGTGCAGGGTGAGTGCAGAACATAAGAAGACACAAGAGCAGGACCTGTGAGCATCCTACAGAGAGAGAGAGAGAGACAGAGAGAGAGAGGTGTAGGACCTGATCACATGACTCACATGTCTGCAGAGAGGAAGAGAGAGAAGAGTAAGCTGTAAGGCTGGGTTCACACTACGTTTTGCAATCTGTTTTTTTTTTTTTTTTCATACTTTTTTTTCCAAAAAATGGATAAAAACTGATGAAAAAAACGGATGCAATAAAAAAAAGATCAAAATGAATCCGTTTTTTTAACGTACACAAAAAAGTAGTCGACCTTATTAATGTGTCCGTTAATGGAAGTCAATGGGAAAATGTATCAAAATGGATGCACACAATTGCATCCGTTTTTTTTCCCCCAGACGTTTTTGGGAAAAAAAATGGATGAAAAAAAAAAAAAAAACTGATTGCAAAAACGTAGTGTGAACCCAGCCTTAGTGCTGTATGTATGTATGTGTCATTAATGTTTGTCAGTAATTTGTGTGTGTCAGTGAGTAATGTCTGTCAGTCAGTAATTTGTGTGTGGCAATCAGTAATGTGTGTCAGTCAGTGTGTGTGTGTCAGTCAGTAATGTGTATGTCATTAAGTGTCTGTGTCAGTAAGTGTGTATGTCAGTAATGTGTGTTTGTGTATGTTAGTGTTGTCTCAAGTGATTGAGTATAGTGGATGGTTGAGGGCCCGCTGAGGCTCTGTTGCCCAATGGCCCACAAAAACGTGGAGCCGGCCCTGGATACAGTGCTCCTGCAGATGGTATCACAAACAGTGGCATTAGATACAGTGCCTCAGCATACAGTATCACACACAGTGTAATTCGATACTGCGCCCCTGCAGATGGTTTTACACACAGTGGTATTAGATACAGCACCCCTGCATATGGTATCACACTTAATGGGATTAGATACAGTGCCTCAGCATATAATATCACAGACAATGTGATTAGATACAGCACCTTAGTATATGGTATGAAACACAGTGAGATTAGATACAGAGTTCCAGCAGATGTCATGGTAACCTGCTCTCATATTACTGTTGTCTTTTGGCCATTTGACTGACTTTTTTAATGGCCCCATTTCATACATCATTTCAGACTGACGGAAATACTATGTGTAAACATAGCCTCTATCCGTTAAAAAAGCCTCAGTATGACCATGCAATTGGTAACATAGGCTTCTTTCGAGATCATTTTACAAAGGTGCACAATGTGCCATAACATGGCTATGTGCATAAGCTCTTAAATCCTTGGTTCCTGCTCATTCTGCATCTAAACTGGCATTAAATAACTACTTGATTTATATTTAGAATCACATGGGCTTACCAGAGAGTGCTGCCTGAAGCTACATCTATACCAGCACTTACTAAGCAAACAAGAAATGCTGACGGCACATACAAACCAAATGGCCCATTTAGCTTTTCGGTTGTCTATTTTCAGTTTAGAACACTAATTATTCTAGGTACATTTTCAATCCCAAAAATAATATTCCTAATTAATATTGACAATCAGCCCAAGCTAAATATTACGTGTCGGTTGCCTATGATATGATAACTAGAATTTACATACACAGTATATGCATGCACTGTGAATTTAGTGATATTGTTAGAGACGGAACTCTTGTGTATACATTGTACGTACATTCTTGAAATAACTGCATGTCTAATGAATTAGTGATAACCTGGATTATGTACAGTGATTCTATCCATATTCCTTTTTTTATCATTAGCCACTGGCTTTAGGCACAGTACACAGAAGTAGAAATGCTGGAGCTTCTTTACTGTTCTACAGAAAAAAAAGGCACAATGTGACTTTACAGCATACATTCTCTTTGGATCTAAAATATGTGGGAATAGTACTAATGTCATGCATTTCTTAAAGGGGTATTCTAGCAATTTTTGTTCACATTTTGTAATATTGTTATATAACTGTAACCTTTATTAAATAAACTTTATAATTTATGCTGCCA
Source organism: Dendropsophus ebraccatus (assembly GCF_027789765.1). Classification (NCBI taxonomy): domain Eukaryota; kingdom Metazoa; phylum Chordata; class Amphibia; order Anura; family Hylidae; genus Dendropsophus; species Dendropsophus ebraccatus. Next base: position 68,292,342 of record NC_091460.1, read on the forward strand.
CCACTGGCTGTGTCAGGAACTACATTGCTTCTCAAGTCCTAGTCCAGGCACATTCACTGAGCCTCCCTGATTTCTATTCTAATGCATGTTAGCATAAGAATAGACTTTACACTTGGGGAAGCAGCCTGTTTATGAAGTGCTTAAGCCCCGACACCCTGTAGCAGAGTGGTGATTGACAGTTGTCACTGCCCTTGCTGTGGCACTACTGACTATGACTGAGCCAGCTTTCCCAAGTGTAATGTGTATTTTAATGTTAACATACACTAAAATAGACATGGGGGGGGGGCTCAACATCTAGGAACAGTGCAAGCAATTGTAATACTGTCTATGACAGAGCTTGTGCAGCCCAAATACGTCCTGCTTACTTTAATTACTATTTCATGGCCTTCATGGCCTCACTTTAATTACTATAACTTAATGTAATAATTACACACACCTTGGCAATTTACACCAGTTTCTTTTTTACACACTTTGAGATATATATATATATACTGTCAATAGTCTCAGAACACCCTTTTATTTCAGAAATGAAAGGAAAAATTACATACCTAAATATCCCAGCAAGTAAAAGGGGGTGTGACTGTGGGTTCCGATTGTTTTAGCTGACTGCCGGAGTTCTCTTACCTTCCTCTTTGCAGTCAGCTTGACGATCATTGCCCCTCCCATAATAAAAATGTAAATATCCCTCCTTTCCCATTTTATAAATAAAACACATAAAAATAATAAAATAAATAAACATATTATATGTCGCAGCCTGTGTAATTGACTGATCTATTAAAATAAAACAATATTGTTCCTGCGCGGTGAAAGGCTCAAACAAAAAGCCATAAAAATGCCAGGATTGATGATTTTTTTTACACTATAATTAAAAGATAAAAAGTGATCAATACATCCCATCTACGCAGATAGGATACTAATAAAATCTAGAGATCGTAGTGCAAAATATGATGCCTTATACAGTCACAATAGGGCCATTTTAATCACACCTATTTCCAAAAAATAAAGTTTAACTGTTAAAAAAAATTGTAAAACATTAGAAAAGCTATATAAACTGCATATCCCTTTATTCAGACTGACCTAAAGAATAAAGATATCATGTCAGTTTGGCCATAAAGTGCATTACATAAACATGGAACCCCCAAAAGTGACATAATTGCATTTTTTCCCCAGTTTCACCCCATAAATAATATTTTGTGGGTTTTTGTCATTCATTTTATGGTAGATTGAAAGGCTCCATTACAAAGTACAATTGTGTTTGATAAAAACAAGCTCATATGGCCCTGAAGATGGAAAAATAAAAGAGTTATAGCTCTTAGAAGGTTTGTTTACATAAATAACTTCCAGGTCACAGAGGTCAAAAGTGACATTACAGCTCTGCAAGCCTGTAGCTCCACCCCCTCCTATCTGAATCTAGCTCCACCCACTCTACCCATAGGCAGGGAAATATCTCTTCCCTCAAGTGTCTTTTGAGCAGCATGGTGGCTCAGTGTCTGCCAACTTATATTATCAAAGAAACTAGTTTTTTTTTATCTTTTATCTCTTGTAGGACTACAAACCCCAGCACACATGCACATGTTAGGAGTTGTAGCCCTGGATTACATACACACTACAGTAGCCTTACAGGTGGGTGAGCCAGGATTCTGTTGCATGATTACCTCAGCAAGAAATAAGTAGAATGGTGACTAACATAAGGGAAAGGATCATCTCTCCTTTTCATATTACAGACAGCAGCAGCACTGCTCTAACACTGTATATCTTTACACTACAATAATAACAATATAGGGTGAGATTTATCAAAACCTGTGCAGAGCAGCAGGGGGGCAGTCGCCCATAGCAACCAATCAGGTTGATTTTTTTTTTATTTTTTAACAGCCATCTAAAAATGAATCCTAGAATCTGACTGGTTGCTATGGGCAACTGTTTCCCTGTTCTTTTTGCACAAGTTTTGATAAATCACCTCCCATAGTTCCTTTATTTATATAGCTCCAACCTAATCTACAGTGCTGTACAGAGATTGTAGTCACTCATCTTGGTCCCTGCCTCCAGTGGAGCTCACAATGTTTTGGAGAGTGTGATAAAATCCATGCAAACATTGGGGGACATGCATACAGCTGTTATCCCAGGACCCCAACACTGCAAAGCAACATGGCTTACCTCTGTACCATCCACAACATGGCTGACCTCTGTGCCCCCCACAACATAGCTATCAGCTCCTGGTCTCCCCCATGTCATGCTGCCCTTACTGCTGCAGTTTCTACTGGGCTCAGATGTTAACTCCTCCTACTGGGGTGGGGCTAAATCAATGTGGATGCTTAACCCCACCCACCTGATGACTCGCTGTTCCCTCACTGGCAGGAACAGGAAACGTGACATCACAGGAAGTAAAGAAAACACAGACAGAATGGTCATGTGACTGAGCCTGGGAAAAAAAGCGCTCTAAATAAAAAATAAAAGTGTATGTACAATGCAATGCTAGTTTATTAAAAAAAATCCTGGACAACCCCTTTTAGGAGTTAACTTTTGAAAGACAAGAGCTATTGGAAATGTGATTGCAGATGCATAATTATTATGTTTTTTGCCTGGAAACTTTTAGCTTAGAAATTATTTTATTATTTTAAATATTTCATACATCTTTGTATTGCGAAACCTAGATCTTCATTTATTTTTTTAATATACATATTTCTGTAACAGACCAACAAACCATCTGTTAAACAGCCATTAATTCCTGTTGACATTTCGTTATGTGTTTGTATATATGTGTGTGTGAGACAAAATGAGAGGAAATAATGGTGGTCCCGTACAAGTGTTTTGTTGTTGTTGTTTTTTTATGTTATCTCAACTTATAGAACAGTAAATCTTGTTCATACAATAAATGAGAACACAATAGAGCAGGATTTCTCAAACTCTGTCTCAGCCGGAGAAGGGATTGTGCAGCTTTTAGTCTCTTTTATAAAAAAAAAAAAAAAAAATCACTCCTACTGTACCTCACAAACAACTAGGGGGCATCTCACAGTTTGGGAAGCACTGCTGAATATGGGCATTTTATATATAAGTGAGAATTCACTTGTTTGATACGTATCTAATGATCTATGGTCTATGTGTACTGTTTCATGACAGCTACAGAAGAAAAACCCTAATCTCGACATGATAGGTGGCTCAAGCCTTTGGAGGAAGTTGAAGAATAAGTCGTAGGTGTGAATGATAGTGTCATCAGAAAAGTGCAACTGAAGAAGAGGAAACATAGTCACTGCCACACAATGCACATGCATAGTCTGCAGCCAAAGTGGCAATAGCACACTGAAAGTACATGTTTGGTCTGTGTAGGTAACTTGTTTTAGGAAGGCTCGGGAGTCTGAATCATCCATTTTTTTCTAAGGTGGAGGAATGGCTGCGGCATCAATATTCATGACCTGATATGAAGAGGAAGCATGTCAAAAGAGTTCTCTCACACCTAACTTCTTTAGCAATTTTCCCTCTGATTACAAAAAAAAAAAAAAAAAAGGAAACTTGTACAACATGTAAGGTAAAGACTATGTGGAAAGCAAGTCTATAGGACAGGGTTTTTTTGACCAAACATTTTAATGTCACTGGTGAGTTTTTATTTTTTTTACCAATATACTTTTTTTTTTTCCCAAATGCACAATTACAGTACTTTGTACTTTGTTTAGCCAAATAGCTTTACTTTTATAGAAAGAAAACAATATGGTAGCCTATAATAATAAAAAAAAAAAAAAGATTGGCAGCAATATTTTGAATTCTTTTTCCATGTTATTGCAAATCCTTTGACATATTTTCAATTGACAATGTGAACATATTGCTCCTATGGACTCATATTTAAGGATTTCAGCGCCTTAACGTTAATCAGTTTCTGCTTTACAGTCATTGGTCAGCTCAGCCCATTATCTTTGCACCATTCAACCTGTCAGATTTCATTAGCTTTCTGGGAAAGAAAAGCTCCCTCTACAACCGATTGCTTGTTAATTCAGATCTTGCAAACACTCTATGATTTTCTTAAAAAGACATTTTAGGAAAAGCTCTTGATTTAAACTTCCTTTGGCACCACTTAGCTGAGGGTTGAAGACACGTCACATTTTTACAGCTCTTGGAAGCTTCAAGAGATTTTCAGTACAAGCTACAAAATAAATCTATTTGAGACTCTCTGGCAGCATTTTGGTTTTTGAAATCTAAAAAAAAAAAAAGAATAAAGATTGTATTAGTTCCAGAGTTCAGAAGGTCTTGGCATTGTCGTATTCTGTGAGAGATCCTTCAACTTTGATGAAGTTATTTATTAGGGTAATTTGTTTTAGTATTGAATATATAACAGTGAAATATTTTTTATTAGCAGAGCCCCGACCTTTAAACCATGAACAAAACGATTCAATTTCTTTCTTCAAATATATTAAATATCTGGTTGGCTCTGTGCAACCTGCTACATGAGTTACACAATGTTCTTCCCAGAAAGGGATTTATACTCAAGCAAAAAATATCTGATAACTTGACCAGAAAACCTAATTATCTTATTACTTATATCTGTTTGGAAACTTTAAATAACTGCATATTTATCAAATAGAAGTCGATTCAATTTCTGTAAATACAATTCACTACGAACGAAAGACTCTGAAATGTAACTTTTATTTTGTGTCTTTAAAAACTTTATTAGAACTTTTAAGGTAAAGACCTATACACAGGTGAATATCATGTTAGAAAAACCCTAATCTGAGAGGGTAAAGGCAAGATACTTGTTCCATAACAGTGATGTCCAGTAACAATTGCAGAAATCCACCTACAGTTAGTAGTCTTTTCTTCTAGTAGTTATTCATTGCAGTGTGTTCCCCACCTAAAGCCCGTATTCCACGGGTCGTTGGAGGAGCAAACGAGCGCTGTCAGCGCTCGTTTGCTCCTCGTTCGCCGCTCGCTGCCGCCGCTATTCAACGCGGCTGCAGCGAGCGGGTGAGTGCGGGAGGGGGCGGCGGGGAGCTGCGGGGGGGCTGCCCGGGGGATCGCTAGATCGTCCGGGCAGCCCATAGGATATAGCAGCGTCTGCTGACGATGCTCCTATTCAACGGAGCGACGGCAGCAGATCGCTGCTATATCAGTCGCTTGTTTTTCAACATGTTGAAAAACAAGCGAGTGCAACGATCAGCCGACATGAACGATGTCGGCTGATCGTTGCACTCTATTCCACGGAACGATTATCGTCCGTAGCGGTCGATATCGTCCGAAAACGAACGATAATCGTTCCGTGGAATAGGGCCTTTAGGCTGGGTTCACACTGCGTTTTTGCAATTGTTTTTTTTCATCTGTTTTTTTGCAAAAAATGGATGAAAAAAATGGATTAATTTGTGTGCATCCATTTTGATCTGTTTTTCCATTGACTTCCTTTGTAAAAAAAAAACGGATCAAAACGGATCCGTTTTTATCAACGGACACAAAAAGTGTCAGCTACGTTTTTGTGTCCGTAAAAAAAAAAACTGCTCTGTTTTGATCCGTTTTTTTTTTACAATGGAAGTCAATGGAAAAACGTATCAAAACGGATGCACACAAATGCATCCGTTTTTTCCATCCGTTTTGAAAATGAAAATGAAACGGATGAAAAAAAGGGATGAAAAAACGCAGTGTGAACCCAGCCTTACGTGATCCAATGAGTTATCACTAGAGATAAGCGAATTAGACGGAAATTCGTTTTCTGAGGTTTGCAAATTTTGTTCATTAGCAAATTTAACCATGTCATTTTGGGAGGAACAGTTTGTCTTTTCAGACACCAATCCTTTTTGTTCGTATTTGCAATGGTACAGGAGATTCATCGATGATGTCATTATCATGTGGAACAGAGATTCCTCTCCCGTACCATTGTTTGTAGATTATTTAAATTTCAACAATTATAATGTAAAATTCACTTATAATTTACAGGAGGTGACAATTGCATTTTTGGATTTACAACTACAGGGTATACCATCATCGAAAATTAATTTTTCTCCACACCGTAAACCCATTTCTGGGAACACCCTACTCAGGGCAGACAGCAATCATCCTCCACATACAGTCTGTGCCATTCCTGTTGGAGAACTCACACGTCTCAAGAGGAATTGCAAAGATAGCAACACATTCAAACAGGAGTCTGAGGCACTGGCACATAGACTAAAAATGAGAAGTTATGCTAACCATCATATTTTGAGAGCCAAACATATTGTCTCCAAATAAAGTTGTGACACCCTCATTAAACCTAAACAAAAGAATACTTCCAATAATATGATGACCAAACCGGTATTATCCATGGTTTACACTCCGTTGTTCAACCAGATTAAATACATTATCAAAAATCATGTACATATTCTAATGGAGGATGACAAATTGTCAGAAATTCTGGCACAAGGTTTTGCCATAGTTCCCAAGCGAGCAAAAGCCCTGGGAGATATACTTTCTCCCAGTCTGATCACCACCGACAAAAGAACTCCCACATGGTTACAACGACATGGCTTCTTTAAATGTGGTGGTTATACTTGTCGTACATGTATGTTTGCCAAACCTTGTGCGACGTTTTCTAATAATTCAAACCCCAGACATTATAACATCAAGCAAAGGATAGATTGTAATTCTACCAATGTAGTATATGCCATCGAGTGTTCACAGTGCAAAATTTAATACATAGGTTGTACTACTAGAAAAATTAAAACACGTGCACTTGAATGACATTACTGGTAACCCATTTTGCCATAAGTCGGGAGCTTCGGTGCACTTCATTAATCAACACAATAAAAAGTGCGACAACTTCATGATTTATGACATAGAAAAAAAAATACTAAAGCTAGAGGGGGTGACACAGAAAAACTCTTAAAAAATCGTGAAGCTTATTGGCAGTTCATCTTGGGCAGGAGAGCCCCAGATGGAATGAACATACGCCGAGAACTCATGTATCACTATTCACTGTAATTTAAAATCACTATGGTAATGAGTAGCTTTGTCTCTCTCTTCCCGTTCACTTTGGACATACAATTCTCTATCACATTGCTGCATTAGAGCATGTTCACATTGACTTACAACATAAGTAATCATAGCAGTTGCGTTTTTCCTTGTAATAGTAACTTTTTAGTTAACAATCTAGTCTCATCATTAGAGTTTGTTCACATGTAGTTACAATCTCTTATAATTGCACTGCTTGCGCTTTCCCACATGATAGTAAATATTAGTGATTTATCCAGTTCATTGTATATTATAACACTAGGGTAGTTTATCACTTATTATCTATCATCATTTATCATGTGTAGTTTTGTTTTCCATAATAATATGTTATTTGGGAAATAGTGTTTTTTTTTTTTTACCATGCAAATTTATTTATATTATATACATGGTACTTGCTTGCGTATCCTTTCCCTCACATAATCAACTTGTCTCTCTATTAGCTTAATTATAAATATATAGTATACTTTTAGCAATTTTGTTAGTTATGTTGCTAATTATTTATAATATTGTACTGTATATAATGCTCGAGAGATTTCAAGTATATATATTCACATAGTTTCATCATGTCTTGCATACACATGGTTGTTGCTAATTGAATTAAGTGCATTATGTGAGCTCTCTCTGTCTCTTTATTACATGTTATGTTATTTTTATTTCATTTCATTTATTTATTACATTTATTTACTTTATTTCATTATCATGTTCATTCCATGTTTATTGTACATGTTACCGCAGTCCAAGCATTGTTTCTTTTAAGAGTTAACTTGTGCACCTGTTTATGTACACCTGTAGAGGTGATGATTTAAGGAAGTTGCTCACAAGGGAAACTTGGGTGATTAAGAACGCGCATGCACTTGAAACACGTCCCGTGGGGTCACTGCACTTAGGTGTTGTTTGTAAATTTGGCATTGGAAAAATAAACTAATCTCTATGCTTCAAGTGCTGGATTACCGACTCTTTCTCCTGAATCGCAAATTTTGTGCATGTTGCAAAAGTGTCAAAAATTGGAAATCATAATTTAGAAGAAAAAGTTAATCAGACAATTATCCAATTTTTGCCATGTACAGCAGTGGACATTGGCGTGACAGTAGCAGAAAATGGGAAATATTTCTATTAAAACATTTCACACATTTCAATCCCCCATCAAGTAGCCTTTCACCTCCCCTTGTGTTCAGGAAGCCCCAGGGTACACCAAGGGGTTCAACAATAGCTGGCAGAGTAGCGTTCAGTAAGGCTTAGGCACTAAACGGGTACCCCAAGACAGCAGCGGCACTCATCAGCAGTCAAACAGTGCACCATCTACTAAGACACCCCCACTGCAATCAGAGGTGTGGCAGTTTTTCTGTCTCAGTGGCGGCAAAGCGCATGATACTATATGCTCCATTTATGATCATAAAGTGGGTCGAGTTGGAGTTCAAACCCAGGTACAACTTCTATGCGGCAGTATAGGAACGCCACCACACTGCCCTCCCCCCCCCCCCACACACTTGCCTGTAAACAACAATGGCTGCAGCTAGCATTGCGGAGCCCCATCTCTGCAAGTCAGAATTATGCAGCCTTCCAAGGAAGTTGTAGGTCCCTCACATCTTACGCTTCCTCCTCTGTCTGGACCAGGGTTAAAACCCTGCCACTGCTGAGACAAGAGTTGCTATCTGAAGCCATCACACGAAGACCTCAGTATGCTAGCACCCACCCTATGGCAAAGATAAGCAGACAGAGAGATCAGAGCAGGGAGAGAATTATAGTGCGGTATAGGGAAATAAGGGAGAGGAAAGAAGAATGATTGTGGGCAGATTATAGGCTGATTGTAGGCAGATTGTGGGCCGATCAATGACTATGCCAAAAGATTTTAAAAAATCAGACCCCTGACATAAGGCTAGGGTGCAACTGCGGGTCCAACCAAACCCCTTTGTTCTGGGAGAGATAAACTGCAGCCAAAGCTCTTGGCTGTGCCAAATATTCCTGTGTATGCAAAGGATGGGCAGGAGAGATAACTAAAGGCTGAACGATCATTTGGCAGTCAGTTATTGAAGGTGTATTGTAAAACTAGACGTTTGATTACCTCCTCCACATTGTAAGAGTTTTTTTCTGTAATCTAGAAAAAAAAGAATACCAAATGGGGCAATAATGGGGCCAAACTCATAAAGCATGGAATAAGGCAATTACAGTTTTGGGAGGGTTTTGTCCCCTCCTATTGTGCCAAATACAATCACAACAAGAATAGTGATCGAATAAGCTTCATATATTATCTGTAGAAAATCTAGGCAGTTATTTTTTGTAATGATGTAAATGTATATGGAGAATGTTGTACGGATGCTGTGCCCACATAGTGTGGCTTTGTCTCCATTGATTATTATCAGCCAGTTGCTTCACTGGCACTACAGAGGACCCCTACCACGTTTGTTAAATATCCATGCTATTTTTATTCATTGTATTTTGTCTTTGGATACTGAGAACATTTGTTGATATTTCAGCCTTTTATGTGTAAAGCTAAAGGAACACCAAGTTAAGGGGTAATTTTTCTCAGTGTCTTACTGCTGTTCAAAGATTGTCTTCACATCTGCCCTATGGGAAGAGGAAAGTATCAAAACAGAGCCATTGACTTTTTTAGTAACAAAACATTCAATGTATCATAAAATGTATAATTCATTTAATCCTCAAGCTCAGCGTTCAAAGTATTTCCTATGTCAATCTATTGATTTAAGCAAAAATGAAAACATCTTTATTCACACATTTAAATTTTTAATGTGGACCTCCTGCTACTTCGTGTTCTGGTGTAAAAGCAGAAAAAAAAAACTTAAAACAGTGATGGCAACTGATAAAACTTGGAGTCAAATTTAATGTGCTACATTCTAGTTGATGCACTGGGGTCTTCACCCACAGACATGGATAAAAGGAAGATAAATAAGGAAATCACGTTTTGTTTTTTTGTTTTTTTTTTTAGTTAAGAAGATGTGCACAAAATTTTTACATTGTTTAAGAAAAAGTATGGTAGAAAAATATTCAATAAGTTATGCTTGACTTCATGTAGAAAATAGAGCTTAAAGTATTCTTTGTCTGAAATATTCTAAAGGACGGGACTTATGACAACCACTCAGTGTAAGCCTGGAAGAGACTGACATAACATGCTTCCAGATCCTTCATGTGCATCAAGGTGAACACTTGGGAGCATGTTTTCACTGTAGATATCATTACTGAGGACTCAGGCATTATCTACCCTCCTGCTATTTCTCTGTTAGGGTGTATTATCACATGGAAGGTTTGTTTGAGAAATTGCTCTCTGTCCAATTTATCAGAATGGGGCTTGCAGAAATCCATGTGCTTGCTACCGAGACGTCCCTTTTCAGATTATTGTACTGATTTTCATTTGCAGAAATGTCTGCCACAAATCTGCCATGCGGAACTATTCCTTAGGAAGAAACAACTAATTTAAGCAGGTTAGTAGAAGGATGAACAAGGGTTATGTGCTGTCTTTAAGTGTACCTGTCATTTACAATAACTTTTCACATGACAAAGAGACCTGTCAAAAATGTTGATTAGTTGGGGTCTCAGTGCTAAGCCCTCCACCAATCATTGAAACAAGAAGGGAGGAGTGGGTAGCAGTGCTTTTAACTTGTCCCTATCCTGTTTTACTAGATGTCCCCTAAGACTTATAATGGGGCCAGAAAAACAGGACAGAGATTGTTGCTAGAGATGAGCGAAACTCAAGCATCCGAACCCGATTGTTCGACATTTGATTAGCGGTGGCTTCTGAAGTTGGATAAAGCTCTAAGGTTGTCTGGAAAACAGCCAATGACTATATCCATGATTTCCACGTAGCCTTAGGGCTTTATCCAACTTCAGCACCCACCGTTAATCAAATGTCGAAGGACCGGGTACGAATGGACTCGAGCATGCTCCAGGTTCGCTCATCTCTAATTGTTGCCACTTCTCCCCAGTCATTCTAATGATTGATGGGGGTCTCAGCATCAAAACTTGACTTGTCCCTGTGACTTGTTAAAACTTTTCTAAATGTCAGGTTATTTTTTAATTTATTTATTATTATGAAGTGTCAATGATGGTATGCTGAGGAAGGTGCACACAGATGAATAGTGTAAGACTAAGGCTGGGTTTACACTATGTTTTTGCAATCCGTTTTTTTTTTCCTTCTGTTTTTGAAAAAAAAAGATGGAAAAACAATGAAATTGTGTGCATCCGTTTCGATCCACTTTTTCCATTGACTTCCATTATAAAAAAAGGATGAAAACATACCCGTTTTTTTAACTTACACAAAAAAATACTTGACCTTATTTTTGCATGCGTTAAAAAACAGATGTGTTTTGGTCAGTTTTTTTATAATGTAAGGCAATGGAAAAACAGATCACACACAAATGCATCCGTTTTCCGTCCATTTTTTGCAAAAACGGGTAAAAAACGGATGGCAAAAAGGTAGTGTGAACCCAGCCTAAATGGCCTTGATAGCAGTTTTACTGCCTGTTACTCCTGTCAAAAGAGAGTTCTTTCTCTTTACAAAGCTTCCATGACATGATTATTGTGGAGTCCTGTTAAGGAGTCCCTGCTCCTCTATGTAGTTTCTTAACTTTAATCTTTATCAATCTGATTTGCCTATAGCACATTTCTCAAACTGCTCTGGTAAATTGGGCAAACCAGACAGACTGATAAAAATGGACCATTGTGTTGAAGGAGTTTCTCAAGAATTTGTAACAAAAAATACATTATTAATTTCCATCTCAACTAATATGGTGTAGGAGGAAACATGGGCACCCAGAGGAAACCTACATAAACCCCAGGGAGAACACGCAAACTCCATGCAAGTGTTTCTTTGGGTCAGATTTAAAGGCCATGTATCATTTAAAATTTCTTTTAGTAATTATAGTCAGATGCAAAAATATGTTCTTTTTTAAAATCAGTTTCTATTTTCTAATTAAATTTTTTTTATTTCACTTTTTGTACATTGTTATGTAGACTTCCATCTTGCCTGAGCTGTTTTTAACATCATTTAGCATTTGGCACGCTTTACAGGAAGCCTCATGGACATAGACACCAACAGACAGACTCTGTCCCCTTAAAATGAATGTAAAACATCACTGAGTGGGTTCTGTGACCTTAGAGGAGACAATAGCTGCTTCCTGTGGAATGACCTCCTCAATCTACTGGTGACACATGACTGTGCAATTTTGCACAGACCAGTTTACAGCAGCCTCCCCTTATCACCACAGACAGAGCAGAAAATACATGCTTAATTATAGCCTCATTGAAAATATAAATGCAAGATCTCAGGATTATTTTATAATTTAGCTAGTAAAATGGAAAATTAGAAAAACACCATTTTAAAAAAAAATCTGTTTAACATAAAAACATTATTTAAACAATAAGTAATTATCTGATAAACCCAGAACCCAAGACTGTGAAAGTCCAAAAGTTTTACATCATGACATCTTTATGCTTTATTAATTGGCGGAAGCAATGTCAACTGCGATTAGATTAGAAAATAATAAGATATCTATAAATATAATCACTAAAACATTATTTATATGACGCTTGCTTGGCTATTTTCAGACTAAATGGATGTTATTTTATCGTAGAAATATAATCAATTCTTCTGCTAGATGGGAAGTGGTGGCTATTCTACTTCTATCTGTCATAAGCAGGAAAATCCTGAATAGGAAAATAGTAAGTTAAACTTCAGGACACAATGAGGAACTGGGACTTTGTATAAAAGAAGTATTAAGAAGGCATTTGTACATTTTGTACGTGACTTTTATGATTTGAGGACAAGACATTATTGTGGATGTGGAAGAGAATGTGGCTATGTGAGAAATAGTCTTAGGTTACGGCAGGTCATAAGGAGAATAAGAAAAGAAAGCTAAAGAAAGTGTTTTATGTAGATGTTTGAGGACAATTCAGCAGCAGAGCCAGAAATATGCTTCTATTCCTCTCTTTATTCCATTTTTTTTTAAGTTTGCACATTGAACAATTTTATTGCTTTTGTTTAGCATAGTTTATGGCATATCATGTGTCAAACTGCAATTGCTGGTAGGGGGATTCATGTGCTGAATACTGCTATGACAATACTAAACACAATATACCCATATTCACCTCGATGACACTTTAATTTTTATAGTTGCCCAATGTTTATTAGTTCTATTATACATTTTAGTTTTCTGGTTCTTTTTAAGCTGCTTCTGGTGTGATGGTCATTTAACTACTGTGCAGTTTAATGGCATAGAAGTAATAGAAAGCAGCAGTCCCTCATGGTAAAGCTGTCTCGGGCAGTGGAGGAAAAGCAGAAAGTAGGCCCTTGGTCAGGGCTGGCTCCAGGTTTTTGTGGGTCATTAGGCAACAGAGCCTGGGCGGGCCACTTTGAGGAGCAAATCATGGAGGTACAGGCAAGGAAAGATTCACAGCAAAAGAAACATGCAGCTGCTGCATATCCTTCTCCTCCTGCATTTCCTGATCTCTGCAGGTGTACTCAGAGTCAGACCCAGTGACGGGATTGCGGGTTAACTATCAATCACTGCTGAGTGAGGTCCGGCTTGCATGAGGTTAAAAATGGCCCTGGAACTAAAATTTTATACACACATAGCATGAGCTGTATACAGGAGAGAACTAGAGGCCCGAGTATGTTCATGTTATACAAACATAGCAGAAGTTTTAAACGGGAGAGAACTAGAAGCGCCAGCATGTTCATGTTATACACACATAGCAGGAGCTGTATACAGGAGAGAACTAGAAGACCCAGCATGTTCATATTATATACACATAGCAGAAGCTGTATACAGAGGAGAACTAGAAGACCCAGCTGTTCATGTTATACACACATAGCAGGAGCTGTATACAGGAGAGAACTTAAAGCACCAGCACGTTCATATTATATACACATAGCAGGAGATGTATACAGGAGAGTACAAGAAGCCCCAGCATGATCTCACTGCAGGACCTGTACCAGGTGAACTAGAGGTCTCAGCATGTTCATGTGTTATATATATGACTGCAGGACTTGTATACAGAAAACAAATAGAAGCCCCAGAACATACAGAGCACTATTAATTTCCATAGCCTATCATTTTGCCCTCCATCAGGTGTCCAATCACATGGCCAGTGACATCATCTAAGGTCCTTCATCTCCCATAGCTGTAGCAGCTACTCAGGCTGTTGGGAAGTTTTGTGCTCGCAGTCCAGTATGTACCGACACCCTCTAGCTGTCCCATGTGGGACTCTATAACAGATGGGACTGGGCCCCTAGAGTCGCTGTGAGCCCTGGCTCTTGCCCTAGTTAGCCAGGTGCCGATGCCGGCCCTGCCATTGGTTATTCCTCAAATTCAGGCTTCTCTTTCACTTATAGTTAAGAACATTTCTTTTGTTTCTAGAAAGTATAATTCTGGTTAAGGGTACAAACACACTGAGCGAATCCGCAGCGGATTTCTTGCTGTGAATTCGCAGCGAGACCCGCTGCGGATCCCTGTCCAGTACACTCATGGCCAGATAAACTCGCAGTGAGTATGTCCGCAGCCCACCCCGTTAACCCCCCCCGGCCGCCGGAGCGTATACTGTACATCACCTGGTCCAGCTTCGGCTTGCTTCGGGGCTTCATGGCACAACCCACTTGGCCAATCAATGCGCTGCTCCGCCGCAGCACACTGATTGGCTAAACGGAACGTGAAGACACCAGGAGCCCCAAAGCAAGCTAGAGCGGGACCAGGTGATGTATACTCTCCGGCGGACTGCGGACATACTCACAGGGCGGACTGCGGACATACTAACGGGGCAGACTGCGGACATACAGCGGGATGGACATCTGTGAGATTTTTCTGGCCAAAAGTGTACTGGGCAGGGATCCGCAGCGGGTCTCGCAGCAAATTTGCAGCGAGAAATTCGCTGCGGATTCGCCCAGTGTGTTTGTACCCTAAACAGTAATTCATTTTTCTGCATGTACAGTAATAAATTAACAACTGGGTGTTACCATCTGCTTTTTAAAGGGGTGTGTTCTTTTTCTCACCAGAAGCAGAGATCTAGACTCCTATCCTGTGGATTCTGGTACAGACACATTGCCCTCATGGAGTTGAGGAGAGTATGCTTTGCTTCATTACCACTGCTGCAGAATACTACTATGGTGCACTGCAGAAGTACCATTTACTTTTATATTGAAAACGAGTGACTATGTTCAGGCCACTTCCCATATGTATTCTTTAGCTGGACTTTAACTAACACAGGAAGTAGTTTGAATGTAGTTAGTTGCTGATTGCGTAATGACATTTAACCCCTTAAGGACCGAGACAAATTTTACGAATATGACCTGTGTCACTTTATTCATTTATATCTTGGGAGTGCTTTTACCTATCTCGTTGATTCTGAGACTCTTTTCTCGAGACATATGGTACTTTACATTTCTGGTAAATTGGGGTCAATTTATGCAAAAAAAATTACTTGAAAAATTGTAAAGAAAATTGCATTTTTCCAACTTTGAAACTTTTCTGCTCACATAGAAAATGGTTATGCCACATAAATTATATATTAAATAGCATTATTAATATGTCTACTTTATGTTGGCAGCATTTATTAAACAATCTTTCATTTTTTTTTTTTACAATAGAAAGCTTAAAACATTAGCAGTAATTTTCAAAATTTTCAGTAAAATTTCAAAATCAGATTTTTTTAGGGACCTCTTCAGGTTTAGGCTATGTTCACACAACGTATGAGACCGGCCGTTCCGTGACCCCGGCCGCGTCACAGAACGGCCGGTCTCTGGCCGGATCATCTCGGACGGTACTTAAGTACCGGCCGGGTGATCTTTCCGGCCGCAGAGCTCTGATACGGGCACATCAGCGCGCGCCCGCATCAGAGCTTACCATAGCCCACAGTGAGCCGCTCGCGTCACTGTGTGAACTGACAGGTCTTTCTGCGGCCGGAATTCACTGAATTCCGGCCTCAGAAAACTGACATGTCAGTTTTTTCCGGCGGCGTATGGGATCCCAGGCGGGGCGTATACGATGGGTGTATGCTCCGGCCAGGATCCCATTGCAAATAAGGCATTGTTCCACACCGCAAAACTACGGCCGTAGTTCTGCGGCGAGAACTACGGCCGTAGTTTTACGTTGTCTGAACATAGCCTGAAAGTGTATTTGAGGGGACTATGTTAGAAAGCCCCACAAAACACCCCATTTTTAACCCTTTAGGTGAGTCACAGAAATAAAAGATAAGTGTGTAAGAAAATTGAAAATGTAAATTTTCTGTGCAGGGATTTTATTGTAATCCAATATCTTTCATAATAATAAACCTATTACCAGAGAAATGCACCCCAATATTTACTGCTCCCTTTTTGCAGTTTATAGAAATACCCCATATGTGGCCGTATTGCGCTATTTGACGCAAACATAAAGGAGCGCCTAGTGAATTTCAACGCCTCCGCTATATTTAGTCGTTTTTGACTGTATCACTTCAAGTTGGCAGAGGCTCTGGGGTGCCAAAACATAAAAAAACACCCCTAAAGAAAACTACACCCCTCGAGGAATGTAACAAAGGGTTTGGTAAGCATTTGAACCTTACAGCTGCTTCACAGATTTCCAGAACAATGTGGCGTGAAAAAATAAAAATAAAATTTTTTACACTAAAACGTTGTTCTAGCCTTCAATTTTTCATTTTTAAGGTGATGAAAGAAAAATAAACACCAAACGTGTAGCACAGTTTACCCCAAGTACGTAAATACCCCACATGTGGACATAAAGTGCCAAGCGGGTGCAGCAGGAGCCTCCAAAGGGAAGGAGCGCCAATTGGCTTTTGGAAGCTGGATTTGACTGGAATGGATTTTGAGGGCCATATCGCATATACAAAGTGACCCCATTCTGGAAACTACACCCCTCAAGGAATCTAACAAGGGGTGCAGTGAGCATATAGACCCCACTGGTGACAGACACAAATGTGGAACAATGTGATGTGAAAGTGAAAAATTTAATTTTTTCACTTTCACGGCACAAATGTGGCCGTTATCAAGGGGTTCATATCCTCACTGCATCCCTTGTTAGATCCCTTGAGGGGTCTAGTTTCCAGGATGGGGTCAATTGAGGTCTTGAAAGCACGAGGGATTTGTAAATGCAACATAGCGTTCATCAACCATTCTGACCAAATCCAGCCTACAAAATCCAAATGGCGCTCCTTTCCTTCGGAGGCTTGCCCTGCGCCCACATGGCGCTTTTATCCACATGTTGGGTATTTACGGACTCACGGAAAATCGCTCTACACATTTTTTTTTCTCTTTTAACCCCTTGTGAAAATGAAAAATTCAAGGCTAGACCAACATAATAGTGTAGAAGTTTTTTATTTCATTTTCACGCCACATTGTTCCACATTTGTGCCCGTCACCAGTGGGGTCCATATGCTCACTACACCCCTTGTTACATTCCATGTGGGGTGTAGTTTCCATAATGGATCACTTGTGGGGGGTTTAAACTGTCTTGGCAACACAAGGGCCTTTTAAATGCAACATAGCCCTCGAAATCCATTCCAGCCAAATCCAGCCTCCCCAAGCCAAATGGCGCTCCTTCCCTTTGGAGGCTTACCCTGCACCCACATGGCGCTTTATGTCCACATATGGGGTATTTCCGTACTCAAGGGAAATTGCTGTACACATTTTGTTTGTTTTTTTATCTTTTAAGCCCTTGTGAAAATGAAAAAATCAAGACAAGATCAATGATTTAGTGTAAAAATTAAAAACTTTTACACTAAATGATGGTCTAGCCTTGATTTAAAAAAAGAAAAAAAGGAAATGAATGCAAAACATGTAGGGTAATTTCCCTTGAGTCGAAAATACCACACATGTGGACATAATGTGCCATATGGGCACAGGGCAAGCCACCAAAGGACAGAGCGCCATTTAGAGTCTGGAATGGTGGATGGAGGCCTGTGCTGCCAGGACATTAACCCCCCCCCCCCCAAGTGACCCAATTCTGGAAACTACACCCCTCAAGGAATCTAACAAGGGGTGCAGTAAGCATATGAACCCCACTGGTGACGGGCACATATGTAGAACATGTGGTGTGAAAATAAAAAATACAATTTTTTTATTTTCACGGTACAAATGTGCCCGTCACCAGGGAACCATATCCCGGCTGCACCCCTTTTTACATTCCTTATGGGGTGTAGTTTCCAGAATGGGGTCACTTGTGGGGAGTTTCTACTGTCCTGGCAGCACAGAGGCTTTGTAATTGCATCATGGCAAGCCTCTAATGGGAGTGGCGGCCATACCTATTTAGTTGGGGAAAAGTGACAATTTTTAATTTATTTGGGGTTATCATGCCAATTATTAGTTGATAAGGTTGAAAAGGACAGGAGTCCATCAAATTCAAAATACATTGATCCAGAGGAAGGCAAAAAACCCTCATGAGGCAGATGACAGTAGCCTCATCACAGGGAAAAAATTCCTTCCCGACTCCAAAATGGCAATCAGAATAATCCCTGGATCAACGTGACCCCTGAAATAGGAATAAAGGAAAGAGTTTAGAAAATGTAGAACTCCGATGACGTGTGATACGCCTTGAAGCGATCCTGTATGCAGAGGCCGGAGTGATCAGAACAGGTGTCACACTGGAAAATGTTGTCCTTTCTGATCCTCCTATTA
This sequence comes from Dendropsophus ebraccatus, assembly GCF_027789765.1. Classification (NCBI taxonomy): domain Eukaryota; kingdom Metazoa; phylum Chordata; class Amphibia; order Anura; family Hylidae; genus Dendropsophus; species Dendropsophus ebraccatus. Next base: position 68,310,916 of record NC_091460.1, read on the forward strand.
CGGCACATTCTGCACTTCTTAAGGGATCACTGATTTTCCAGTGTGAGGGACGTCACTTGGAAAAAGTTGCCCTGGTACGATACGGGGTCTTCATATCCAGAAGCGCTGTGTCCGCTTTAGCATGGCTGCTAAATATTAGGGCTCTAATTACTGCTTCAGATTTTTTCAGATCGTGCCACAAGCTACAGTAGCTGGGGCACCAAGGGGTGAGGGGTGCAGAACCAGGAAAACTTTTTTTTTAACACTTTAATCTCTATGATGGGCCCTATGGTACTGGCTGGGGAATCACAGCGGTCGTGGGGGTGGCACCGTGGCCACCCCCATTCAGGACAGTAATGGCGGTTGGTGCTGTCCCAGACCCGGAAAGCTGTTTTCACCTGCTATCGTCTGATCTGAGTTGATCAGCCAATAGCAGTGATTGTCAGCACGGGAAGGGGGGGGGTGGTTAACACCCCCCGTGCCGACAAGCAGAGCTGGCCATCTTCCCCGATTGCTGTGTGTGTACACACAGCAATCGGGGAAACTGCAGACGTAAATGTACGCCCGTTTGCGTTAAGGGGTTAAGTGAATAAGCTCTTCGCAGTGCACCACTGTGTATGTTGGCATCCAACCAGTAGCGGATTATAATAGGTTCATTTTGGGTGGTAGCCCGGGGCCCTGAGCTCCTGGGGAGCCCATGGCCACCCAAACAGACTTATACCTTCAGTGGTGTATTGTCTCCTGGCTACAGTTCTGCCAAGATTTGCTGCTTTTTTACAACAATTTTGCACAAATCAGGGCATCACAACATTATCCTGTACTATAAACACCACACTAGTGCTACCATATGTACAGTAGGGGGGGGGGGGGGGGGGGGGGCAGGCTTGGTGAACAGCCCGGGACCTATGGTAAAGTTAATCCACCCCTGCATCAGACATTTTTCGATGGAGTGCAGACGTATACATGGGACTCACTGCATTAAAGTATTGTGGACCCTTCCTTAGATTGTCTTGACACCTAATTACAGGTCTTAGACGATAGCAAACCCCATATACCGCCATTCATGGGAAGCAGTAGTTGGAAAGTGACAGCAATAGATGTCACTTTAACTAAAAAGGTAAAACCTATAAAAGAAAGAATGTCAAGGCTAAATATAGCTATTCGGGCCTGACATCACATGTAATTGTGACACACCAGACAATTACTTTTAATTGAAGGCAAAATTAATGTTATTTATTAGCACGTTAGCTGGCTGAATTTTCTTATTTTTTGACAATTTATATTATAGACATATTTTATGAAGACAACACAGAAGACTATTTTATGTTTTTTTTTTATTTAAAAAAATCATATTTAATTATTTGGTGTATAATGTTTTTTGTTTTTATAATTTTGATATAGTAGTTATGAGAGAAGAAACTTTCACACAAGATGGTATGCTGTAGGCCATCTGCATAAGATTCATAGCATTTTTGCATGTAAATTTGCAGAGGAAAAACAACACCATTTTATACAGTTTGCAGATTTGTTACAATGGATATAGGATTGGGTATAAAAGTTAGGAGAAAATATTAACTATTTGCGTAATCCCTTTAAGGACTAGTATCACATATATTGGTCATGAAATTCTGGTTATATTGCTAGAAAAGCAGAAATCTTCACAGTTTACACCAGGGATGGGGAACCTTCTGTCCTCCAGTTGTTGCAAAACTACAAATCCCTTCATGCGTGGGCAGCCAAAGCTTTGGCCAAAGGTTCCTCATCCCTGGTTTACACTGTCAACTGTGGTATGCCGGTATATTACATGCAAAATATTTGCAGAAAGAATATGTACTACAGTATGTGTGTGCCATTGCTTTTAATGGGAACAAGTGTTGCAGTTACACTGTCAACTGCTGCGCACTTTTTTTTTGTCAGAGCACTTTGGAAATGCAGAACATGAATGGTGCTAATCTATACCCAAAACACAACAAAATCTTGGTCAAAAAAATTCTCAAGGCTACCATCAGAAATTCTACTGTATGTTTTACAATGTATTATCCACTATTAGAAAATATGCTGTTCTCTGGCTGCATGATTTCACGGGTAAAAAGCCTGGTGTCCTGAACTTCTTGGGGGCCCATGGACACCCAAAAAGACATACATTCAGTGGTGTATTGTCTCCTGGTTACAGCTCTGTCATGAATTGCAAAAAGATCACTGCTTTTTATCACGATTTTGCACAATGGCCGCCATATAACAGTAAATAACTGCCATTATTTCAATACAACAGCCGTTGTTTTAAAATAACAGCAAATATTTGTCATTAAATGGCGGCCATCCACTCAATTTGAACATTGTGTGAACAGAGACTTTCTGTGTTTTCAATCCACTCCTGGTTTTGGTTGCAATATGAGGACCACAATACTGACTGAAATATACTGTGTGTGAACCCAGCCTAAAGCTATAGGTGTGTGGAAAATGGACAGGGAGGACAATCAGTGAAGAGAGGAGAATACAGGGAAACCAGTCTGGGGTGGGGGTAGAAGGATAAAGGGAGACGAGTCTACGGTGGGGGCAGGGTGATACAGGGTGGGGTGAGGGTAGGGTCACAAGAGAGCAGGGTCATGGGAGCAGTGTGTGTGTCTGTGTGTGTGTGTGGAAGGTGGGTATTTTGGTGTAATTTAGGGTCTGAATTAATTTTGGGGTTGTGAATTGAATTTGGAGGGAGGGGGATAGTACATTACTTTATACTTTAACCCTTTGATGACACCATTCTTTATCCTTGGAATAACATTACACTAGATCTCAAGCTGGAGATTCACAGGTACAAACAGCAGGAGGTCTAGAAAATGGCGCCTCTGTTAAGGTATGCACAGTGCTGCCTGATAATCATTTTTCATAAAACTGTACAGCAACATGGTTAATATGACATTATCTATACCGTACAATGAACACCACCCTAGTGCTGCCATAGTTACAGTGGAGTGGGTGGCCAAAGCTTGGCGAATAGTCTGGGGCCTATGGTAAAGTTAATCCTCCCCTGGCCACAGTTCATGGTAAAATGTTACCTGTTGTTTTCTATAGGACTGCAAAAAACCCAGAGCATAATCACTGTGTCATTCCTATCAGTTTAAGGACAAAATTATTTTTCATTTCGTCTCTCCGGACCATTAAACTTCCTAAGAACATCTGGACATTTTAAAAAAGAAACCACATCCTCATTTACATGAATAACGTTTATTACAGGAAATAGAAAGTCACAGATCTTACAGTTTTGTATATATCTTTTCATTAAACATACCATGCTACATTTTCTAATCTCTACTTGAAGTATACACAGATATAGAAAAGGGTAAATTTGTCACTGACATCCATGAAATTTTGATAGTTCTTATTCGTATTCTATTGAAGGAAAAGAGTCTGTTATAAACAGTGCCTGTATGATGCTCATGATGCCTTCAGCTGTTGTTACTAGCCTATTTCTGGCCTAATAATAATAATAATAATAATAATAATAATAATCATTATTATTATTATTATTTGTATTAACAACATATTGTACCACCAGTAATTGTTCTTAATATTTACCTAAGCAGTTAACCTATTAGTGTGAGGGTTTTCTGGAATTTTCAAAAAAATTCCAGTGGGCAGGACAAGGACCTATAAAATAAAAAAACAAAACACTGTATTTAACCCTAAATTCAACACTGCTACTGAGGTTCACAGTAGAAGTGATGTAATAACTTTACATGTATTGTTCTTAGTGGTCAGTTGTACAGTGGTCATGTGACCACTGGCCTTTATGGTCACGTGACATACATGCAAAAAGAGACCACTGAAGCCAATGACTGACTTCAGCCTTATCTGCAAACTGTATGCACTTCTGGTGTGGAAATAGAATTTTTTGAAAACAAAAACTAGTGCCACTTATCAATTTCGGTCCAACTCCTACATACTCCATGCTACCACTCCGTCTTCACCTGATTTCCTCAATCTTTTGGGTTTTGTAATGTCACAAAAGCACAGAAACTGCCTGCTCAGCCAATCAGTGACTTTAGTGGTGTCCCACCTTATTGCATGTTCAGGCAGCTCCTGTGAGCCTGTGATGTCACAGGAAGCGGGAGATACAGGAGTTGGGCAGTGGCAATGTGGCCGGGACAGGTGAGTTGCAATGGTTTATTGTGTTTACAGCACCCCCTGCTGCCCGCATCTTTTTAGGACACCCGCTTTAATAAATCCTAAAGATACAATATATGCTAATGATGTTGATGTTAAACTTAGATTGTTTCTATTTTTGACTCCGCAGATTTAGTGCCCCGTCTCCTGAATCAGATTTATTTTAGTAATACTAAAAATTCAAGTTGTTCAAGCATTATCTCATGCTATTTCCTGCTGCAAATGGATTAACCACCACCATCGGCTGTTAAATCTGATGGGATTAGAACAATTTCCTTCTGAGCCGGGGAAAAAAAAAATAAACTCCAGTCTAGCGCTATGTAATGAGAGAAATAAATATATATTTTCTGTCATCATCTGCTGTCTTCATCTATGTAGGATATTTAATTGCTTCTCTGCTGGAGGGCCTACAGTGTACTTCATTTTATTTGGATGCCAATTTATGAATGAATGCATTCTATGATCAAATGTCAAGGAAAATAAAATGCGGCAAGAGAATTATTTAATGTTTAAGACATAAAATGTAATTTTCTCCTGGCTTGCTTTCCATTCTTTAGTTCTGCTTTATGCTCGGTAGAATAATTCAGGGTGATGGCAGTATACTTCAGGTCTTTACAAAATGTAACAATAGGAGAGGCATCTGGTACTGTGAAACAATCTGTGCTTACTCTATGACTATAGCCAGAGTTTGTAGATAATCTGCCAGAAACAGGAAGAATATATTTTGTTTTACATCTGCTTACATAGATAAAGTGCACTTAGGTTTGGATTAACCTGTGTACAGGAAAGCCATTTGCCCAAGATTTTTGCCAGATAAAACTGATCACATGTCGGGATGAGAGGAATGAGGCAGATTGTATGAGAAATAGGGACCTGAATCTGACTACAAGCTGTAACTTTCTTATATCTTGTGATCAGTACTTAGTCCTGAGCTCCAATCTGGGTAAACTTGTGCTTTATGTGCACAACTTAGAAACATAGAAGATTCTCGGCAGAAAAAGACCACTTGGTCCATCTAGTCTTCCCCCTTAATTTTTCCCTTTTTATTATCTTAGGATAGATATATGTTTATCCCAGGTAGGTTTACATTCTGTTATTGTAGATTTACCAACCACATCTGCTGGAAGTTTATTCCAAGCGTCTACTACTCTTTCATTAAAGTAATATTGTCTCATGTTGCTACTGATCTCTTTCCCAACTAACCTCTCACTGTGTCCTCTTGTTCTTGAGTTCAGTTTTCTCTAAAAACATTTCCCTCCTGAACTTTATTTAGTCCTTTTACATATTTGAAGGTTTTAATCATGTCTCCCCTTTGTCTTCTTTCCTCCACACTATACAAATTCAAATCCTTAAAGGGGTTATCCAGCGCTACAAAAACATGGCCACTTTCCCCCTACTGTTGTCTCCAGATTGGGTGGGGTTTTGAAACTCAGTTCCATTGAAGTAAATGGAGCCTAACCCTAGAATGCATGACCATAAAAATCTACACTTTCACATACCTGGGGCCTTTTAGGCCCCTGTGCAAAAAACATGGAATAACTCAAATAAAAATACTTTTCAAAGTTTATTTAAAAATTGCAAAGTAAAGATGCATTCCCACTAGCGCTGGTGTCTGCCAGGAGGGGGTCTGTAATGAATCTGACCTCCTAGTGACCCCAGCTAAGGCTGGTAGAATCCGGGCAGCCTTAACTGGAGTTACCAAGAGATCAGATCCATTACGGATCACCTCCTGGCAGACACCAGCGCTAGTTGCAATGCATCTTAAGATGTGAATAATTAAAAACATTATTATGTGCAAAAAAACAACAAAAAAGTAACTGAACGGGCTTAAAATGCCCAATATACACATTCAATATAACGCTTTATAATAATGTTTTTTTGTCTGAACGTTTTTTTTATATAAAAGTTGCAGTAAACATGCTGCAGGAATATCTCTTTTCAAAGTTTCCTTTTCAAATTTACTAATGACCGCACCATCTTTCACACGTGAACTGTTCGGAAGAATGATCCTTGCAGACATTTTGTCCACAAGTAGTACAGACACGCTCCAATTTCCTGTCCTTCTTTGCTGGACAAATGTAACATCACTTTCTTTGTTTATATCTTGGCTCTGGATGTTCCTGAAAACGTATACCACATCTGATCATCAGCATGGAATTCTGGATGAGTCTCACTATAAACAATATAGGTATTGAGGGCTGACACTTATAGCATATTATAAAAAAGAACTATAGGCCAACATTTTGTCTGCCTCTTGCACGTATACTCTCCAATCATTTTGTCCATCTTGTCAACTCCTCCTTTGGTTTTATTATAATGCAAGATTATTTTGGGTCTCAGTTTCCTGTTATTGGTGTCTATACTTGCATCATGGTGCATTGTACTCAGTAATATCACCGATTTTTCTTTCTTATCTTTATAAGACACCATTGTCGCTTGATTGCAGAAGCCAAATACTCTATCATAAAGTTGTCGATGTTGATTGTGCTTCATGATTGGAGGAATTTCTCAGCGGTTTTGCTTCATTGTACCAACAAGTGTCATTTGTTTCTGAAGCAAAAAATTGGCCAGTTCTAGATTGCTGAAGTAGTTGTCCATTGTTATATTTTCTCCAGAATGGAAAATTGGTTTAGCAAGTGTTTTTACTACGTCAGAACATAGGTCCTTCTGGACTGGAGTGTCAACATCTTTGCAACAGTAAATCAGACCATTCATTCCATAATAGCTTGCACCATCACACATCCAGAAAATTTTAATACCATATTTAGCAGATTTGCTGGGCATATACTGAATGAATTTGCAACGTCCCCTAAATGCAAGAAGTTGCTCATCCACTGTCACATTTTCACTAGAATGGTAATGCTTAGTACAGTTCTTGATAAAAAGATTCCAGATGTAGCTAATGGGGGCAACAGTAAAGACAAAAAAGACGTAGGATCACATGTAAACCTAGTACGGGCCTAAAAGGCCTCAGGTATGTGAATATTGGGTATTCACAAAAAAGAGTTGTTATACCGAAATGCCTGTAACATAAAAATATATGAACAACTGGAAATGACTAACAACTATATACCTAAGGAATACCTAGAGTTTAAGAATTCTAACTAAAGTAATCTTGCAGTAAATAGAAAACAATTAACAGAGCGGGCCTGCGAGGCCCAAGGTATGCATTCTAGGGTTAATTGCAAACTGCACCTGAACTGGAGACAATAGTAGGGGGAAAAGTGGCCATGTTTTTGTAGCGCTGGATAACCCCTTTAAGTCTTTCCTGATATGGTTTATGTCTCACACCCTCCACCATTTTTGTAGCCCGTCTTTGGACCTATTCTATTTTATCAATATCCCTTTTTTAGGTGAGGTCTCCAGAACAGGACACAGTATTCCAGATGAGGTCTCACTAGAGCTCTAATAAGCGGGATCACAATCTCCCTCTTCCTTTTTTTTTTTAGAAAAAGACCTGTCACTACAAATAAGTTTTCACATATCATCAGACATACCTGTCACTACAATACATACCTGTCACTACAAATAAGTTTTCACATGTCATCAGACATACCTGTCACTACAATACATACCTGAAAAAAAGAAAGAAACAATTGGCAGCACATCTGTGACTCTGTTCACACTGCAGGTTGCACGCTGCTTGTGGCTTAAGTACATACAAAAAAACAGAAGGTGAAACAGCAACCCACAAGTGCAAGGGCTTACCGTATATACTCCTCCCAGTGTACACACGATAAACACCTGCTCTGCAGATATTAAAAAGTAAGGATCTTAGCAAACTATTTGATCAAACAGCGTGTACCATGTCACCAACGTTAACGTGTCCCCAGAGACATGGTCCCTACTCTAGCATATTTACACTAGCAATGGCCTCTTCTGGGCTGAACAAGCCTACAACTGGGCAGATAGGAGCCAGATGATCTCTTTTATAGCACCCTTGGAACATGGGTGGAGTGCAAGCCAACAGAAGGTAGCCACAACCCCCACATTCAACAGAAAAAATTGTCAGCACATCTATGACTCTGTTCACACTGCAGGTTGCAGCGTTTGTGATATGGTACACTCTGTTTGCTCACTTTTTAATATCTACAGAGCGGGTGTTTATCGTGTGTACACTGGGAGGAGTATATACGATAAGCCCTTTCACCTGAGGGTTGCTGTTGCTCCTTCTGTTTTTTTGTACAATACATACCAGTCACTAAAAATAACTTTTCACATGTTATCAGACATGCCTGTCACTACAATACATACCTGTCACTACAAACAACTTTTCACATGTCACCAGACATGTCAAAAGTTATTAATTACGGACGGTCTCACTGCTGAGACCCATCCTGATCAGGAGATAAGCTGGGGAGAGGATGCGGCAGTCTATGAGACTACCTTGACTGAATTTGCGTCCTCTCCTCAGCTATATCTCCTGGTCAGGGCAGGTCTCAGCCCTGAGACCCACTGTGGTCAATAACTTTGGATATGTCTGATAACGTCAAAAGGTGTTTATAGTGACAGTGCCCATTTCAAGAAAAAAGTGCAGAAAAGTGAAGTTTCAAATACTTGATCCCCCCCCACACACACACACACTTTCATTTTAAACAGCCTTCCTTCGTGTGATAGCCTATGACTCCATACCCATGAAAAACAGCTAAAAAATCTTGGCCACTTGGTCACTTCTTCCGTCTGCTGAAGATGACTGACACTGTTCCCAAAGATACTTCAAGTCGACCTTCTCATCTCTCACCACTCATAGAGCTCAGGGCAGCTGTCCTTTGTGTTAATATTAGCGCACTGATTGCTGTATGTCCACACCGCTATAAGGTAACCACCTTATATTATGGTACCAGCCACAGTAAGTCATTGCATATTGTAGCTGTTTTGTTTTATAGTAAAACAAAACTAGAATTATCTTAATCTGGTATTAAAGGGGTACTCCAGCAAAAATATTTTTCTTTCAAATCAACTATTGTCAGAAAGTTATATAAATTTGTAACTCTTTACTTAAGACGACAAGTGTTGGGTGTTATCGGAGTATAACTGGTGGGGTTGCTGAGTACTCCTGGGTGTTTTACGGGGGTGCTACTCTTCGAAACATGTAAGTCCATGCAATGTATACACAAAAGAGAAATACCAGAGTGCACTCAGCCAATAAAACTTTGTCCTTTATTAGATCACTTCATCCATATAGCTGGTGTAGCTGGAACTTGGACACCTCCCGCAAACGTGACAGCTGTTTTGTGTGATTAAAACACTGTTCACAGAAGGAGAGGTTTTCTATAGGGGATCCCCATAGAAAACCTTACCTGCTCTGGACAGTTCCTGTCTGGGCCAGAGATGTCAGCAAAGAGATGTCAGCCATAAGTATGGGAACACAGAAAAAGGTCAAATTTGGTCAGCTCTCCTAGAACACCATTCACACTAGGCAGGAGCACATTGCTATGGCTAAAATTGCAAACTCACAGAAACACAATAAAATGCAACAGCTCACTGCAATGGCAAGATACAGACCCACTACAGACATGAAAATAGTTAAAAGCAGCCCCCCCAACTGCCAAAAAAACTTCCACAAAGAAAGGAGGCTCTTGGTTACCATTTGCAAATAGTGTAAACCACCCCCCATGATAAGGTTACCTAATGTTCGGAGCAGATCCTACACTGTACTCTGGCCTCTCCATGGCATATAATAAGCCTATGCACTGGGCATGCAGAATTCATCTTATACTGGCAAAAGTAATTACACCACCTGTATAGGTGGAATGCATGACCAAGTAGAGGCAGCCACTCCCCCCATCTGCAACACAGAAAAAAAGACAAATTTGGTCAGCTCTCCTAGAACACCATTCACACTAGGCAGGAGCACGTATAAGTATGGGAAGACTTGAGATTTTTTTTTTAATAAAAGTAAATTACAAATCTATATAACTTTCTGACAATAGTTAATTTGAAAGATAAAGATTTTTGCTCCCTTTAAAGGAATCATACAGATTATAGAGAGCATTTAGTCATTTTCACCATACTGTGAACTCAGAATAAATTATTGTTCAACAGTTATTACATGTTTTATTTTTTATGTCCCCAAATAGTTTTATTCTCAATTTTTTAACACAGGTATAATTAGTGATGAGCAAATTTACAGTAGGAACGAAGCAAAGCACTTCATTTCTATCTGTACTCTGCCCATCAGTCTGCGGAGCTTTGAAGTCTGCTCCGCTCTATGCCGCTCCTCCCTGGGTGCTGGGAAAAACATGGTTCCAGTCCTGGGAAGCTGAGAGAACTTTCCCAGGATGGGATCCGTCTTTTCCCAGCACTTGGGGAGAAGTGGCGCAAAGCCCTGCAGACTGATGAGCAGAATGCCAGTAGGAACAAAGCGATTTGTTCCCAGTGTAAATTCGCTCATCATTGGATCTTAGAAGGTGAGAAAGGAGGAAATGTAAGGGAAAATTATTTAATTAGGAGATCAAGATAGGGTGCTATGGAATCTTTCCATTTGTGTGAGATGTTATGTTGTTCTGTTATGAAGTCATTTATTGCAATATATAACTTGAAGTAACAGTGAAGATGAACATTAGCCGTATCTTAAATCGAAAAAAAAAACCCCAAAAAACATTCAATTTAAAAATAAAGAAAAATTGGTTTCAAAAAGCTTCCTCTTGCTTGAAATAACAATAATAACAATACTAATACTACTAATTAGAGATGAGCGAACCTTGAGCATGCTTGAGTCCATCCGAACCCGATCATTCAGCATTTGATTAGCGGTGGCTGCTGAAGTTGGATAAAGCCCAAAGGCTATGTGGAAAACATGGATATAGTCATTGGCTGTATCCATGTTTTACAGACAACCTTAGAGCTTTATCCAAGTTCAGCAGCCACCGCTAATCAAATGCCGAAAGTTCGGGTTCGGTCGGACTCGAGCATGCTCCAGGTTCGCTCATCTCTACTACTACTACTACTAATACTACTACTACTACTACTACTACTACTACTACTACTACTACTACTACTAATAATAATAATAATAATAATAATAATAATAATTTTAAAAAAGACATTTAGGCTATGTTCACACTACGTAACAAACAGGGCCGTATGTCATAACAACGGGCGTATTTGCACAAACAACGGCCATTATTTTGCAAATAACGGCCGTTGTTTGTGCAAATATGGCCGTTGTTATGACATACAGCCGTGTTTTTTACATAGTATGAACCCGGCCTTAAACTGGATGCAAAAATATGTTGTGAGCCTCTCCTCAGGTGTAACATTGGGTCAGTCTTGTATACTTTTGGCTAACATGTTATTGTTCCAGTCCACAACACAGCTTTATATTGTACAAAATTATTTAAAATTTATTATTTTAACCCCTATTAGCCAACGCTGGTAGGCATTTATTTTAAGTCACAGTCTTAGTTCAGTTACAGCAGGAAAAGCTTTCCCAAAAGGGATTTAAGGCAATTTTGCCTTATGTTCTGAGATAATCTGATATGCATATTTTGTATTGATTGAATTTATTTATATAGCGCACACAGATTCTGCAGCGCTTCACCTATCTGTATGTTTTTTTGTTTTTTTTTTGGGGGGGGGGGGCATTGGGAGGAAACCCAGGCAAACACGGAGAGAACTCTTTGCAGATGTTGCCCTTGGTGGGATTTGGCTAGAAGGTGGCGTCATTTAGAGGGAATTGTACTCTCCAGGATAGTGGTAAGGAATCCATTTGAGATTCTTCCTCAAGCCTAGACTCACCCTTGCTATTATATTGTGTTTATCTAAGTTCCTATTCTCCACGGTTGCCTTGATAAGACTTTATAGTCGAATATATAATCTTTTGTCAAGTTTTAGCAGTTACAGAGAATTTTGCTAAAATTGCAGTTACCACTATTTGAGATTCCATCTCTCAGATTTGGCTTCTGACAATATGTTGGTGAAACTATTTATGAGGGATATATAATTATTATTATTATTATTATTATTATTATCATTATCATCATCATTATCATCATTGTATTAGGCAAAGATGTAACAGTCATAAACTGGCCTCAGATATCTTAGGGCATGTTCACATTGGCACAAGATGTACAGTACCAGCATAAAGCACTTCCATATGGCCAGAGGGGGAAGCTGGGGTCAGTCCTAAGCGCCTTTTAACTTTACGTTTTGCGATTACATTGAATTTCCCTGAAAAGAACTTAGTTGTTCCTTTTTGTGTGGGTTTTAGACAGTAAGATGCTGTTTTGGATGCATACATTTTGCCCATGTGAACATGCCTGGGAATCAGTCAGCCCAGTTGGGCTGATTTGGTTCTCTATAGCACAGTATAAAGCTCCTGTGCAGCTCACAACACGTATTGGCACGTGCAGCAGCAGCTTTATACCCCAAAAGTTTAATCCCCCCTGCACTTGGCAGGTAGTCATCAGGGTGGCTCCCTGCTCGTGTCGTCACCACTCTCTGCCTGTCAACGTGCTTCGCAGGGACCAGTAACGAGCCTCTCTGCCTGATACTGATCCCCGCCAAGTGCGCCGACAGGGAGAAAATGTTGACTAGACACGGACGGGGAGTCGCCCAGATGACTACCTGCCCCATCTCTCTCTGCCGCGTCTGTTTCTTAGGGTGCATGCACACTGCGAATGGTGACGGATAACCCGTCGCACATTCTGCGGCTTGCACCCACTAGCGGACTGATGCGGGCACGCACGTCTCCGCCTGTGTCATAGACTCCATTCTATGCACGGGCGGGGTTCGCCCTCTGTCCAAAGAATGAACATGTTCATTCTGTGGGCGGACGATGGAATCCGCCCGTGCATAGAATGGAGTCTATGACACAGGCGGAGACGCGCACCCGCCTCGGTCCACCAGCAGCCCCGACGTACGTTTCGGCTATGCCTTCTTCAAAGGGGATGAAGAAGAAGGCATAGCCGAAACGTACGTCGGGGTGGGGGCTGCTGGTGGACTCTTTACCTCATTGCCACTCTTGGTAATATACCTCTAACTTTGTTTACAGTTACTACGCTTGTGATATAAGTATTTAGTTGTATGTTTTCTCGATTTTGCAGATAGGATACTACTCTCATTTGCATTACACCTTTATGAGTTACCACCATCACCCCCTGCTTGTATGTTCGTTGTTGTTGTGTGTTTTTAACCTCTTTTCCAGAAGTGGTTGATTGCTTCATTCCTTCTTCTGCTTTTTGTCATTTCATGTGTGTTTTTTAATAATTTATACAATAAAGATTTGTTTGTAGTGTGAACATAGCCTTAAACTTCATTTTCTCCAGTATAAAGCTGCTGCTGCAACCACCATGGCCAATGTGTGCACAGGAGCTTTATACTGTGCTACAGGAAACCAAATCAGCCCAATTGAGCAGATTGGTTCCCTTTAAGGATCCTAAATTTAAAGCCATCATGACTATACATGACATATGGAAGTTAGGAGTTTTATCGGTGAGATCCAGAAACCTTAAAGGAGTTATCCAGCGCTACAAAAACATGGCCACTTTCCCCCTCTCTTGTCTCCAGATTGGGTGGGGTTTTGAAACTCAGCTCCATTGAAGTAAATGGAGCTTAATTGCAAACTACACCTGAACTGGAGACAACAGTAGGGGGAAAACTGGCCATGTTTTTGTAGCGCTGGATAACCCCTCTAAGCTATTAGGCTAGGCTCACCCTTGTGCCTTGGGCATTGTTCTGGGCTTTTATTATTGAATTTGGTCAAATAAGTAGACAAATAAACATACAGTAGTTTGTTTAAAATTTAGTGAAATGAACCAGCAAGAAATCAGGCGGACTCCATTACAATTAGTGAGGTCCACCAAGCTTAGTTGGTGTCCATTGTGCAGCAGAACAGAATTTTTTTTTAGTACTACTAAACAGAATCTGCTACAGAGACTCTGACACAGATGTGAACGCAGCCTAACATACATATATAGGCAATTGGGAATGGGCACTATAAGAACCGCATTGGTACAGGGTAAAAATAAACCAGTCAAGTTTGATGTCCCCAGGATATTACTTTTGTTTCCTCTGAGATAAATGTGTCTGGCAGCTGCTCAACTCGTGTGCCTTCATAGAGATTAATAGTACCTCAATGATTTCTATGACCTGAATGACTTGAAATTAACTACAGTTCTGGCTGCTCTAATCTTGATTGTGAATTGCTTTACTGTACTGTGGGTAATAAGATTGCCATTTGTTACTTGGTCTCTCCATATATGCTGAAATTCATTTCAGAAGCGTGATGTATAGAGTTTTGATCGACTTTCCATGTAAGTTACTGAAGTAATGACCATCTGTTCAGGATGATGGGTGTGTTAATGAGAATGAAGAACATAAATGATGGCCACAATTACATGCAGTACTTCCCTATAATCGCTCATTCATTCATTCAGGCTTTGTTGCAATACAGTGACCTCTGTAGAAGAAAAAGTCACCATCTGAAAATCAAAGACTAACTTCTCACAAAGCTGAGCGCAATACCGGATAATAATGTTTTCTCACGTGTTCCTATGCTACATTCTACTAAAGGTTATTGTACATCCATTTCTCGATATAGCACATTAAAGGGGTACACCAATGGAAAAAATAATTTAATCAATTGGTGCCCAAAAGTTATACTAAATTGTAAATAACTACTATTTAAAAAACGCAAGCCTTCCAGTACTTATCAGCTGCTGTATGCCCTGTAGGAATTGGTTTACTATTTCCAGTCTGTAACTGTGCTTTCTGCTGCCACCTCTGTTTGCATCAGGAACTGTCCTGAGCAGTAGCAAATTCTCATAGTAAATTTCTTCTGATCTAGACAGTTCCTGACATGGACAGAGGTGGCAGCAGAGAGTACAAAGAATACACCACTTCCTTTATTATGAAGGAGTATAAAATAAATTCATGATTTACCTAATAAAACATTTCTGTAGCCATAGTATCACTACATGCACTGTGCTAATATGATGCCCTTTGTGAAGGCAGCATAGTACAGCTACAGGTTTGTACTACAAATCCTCCACCGTCAGGTCATATGAATACACAGCAAAAGTATCTGTAAATGGCCATTTTTAGTAGTGGAGAAAGATGTGCTGAAGCTGGGAAGTGCTTTACTTACAGTATGAATAAACTAGATTCATAAACTACTGTTTTGGCCACTAGTTGTACTAAAATGATGTCATTACATAGGACAGCATATTAGCGATAGTAGTAACCTCTTTACATCTATGTTTAGAAACAGTTGCATCCAGAAAAGACTGAGTAGTTTGCAAGTCTGTGTGGTCTTCAGGTTTGTGGATGAATTAGCGGTATTTCAAGATGCTTTTACTTGACAATAATAACACTTATAGTTGACCATGGAAGATCCAGCAGCTCAAGAAGTTGCCATTACACTTTTCTTCTAAAGACAATGCAGCAAAGCATTGCACAAGTATATCGATATTAGGACAGCTTTTGACCATCAGATGACATGCACTGTCCTAGACTTAATAAGCTCAGACTACTCTGTTCTGAGATGTAACGTATGGCTCCTGGGCCCTAGTGCAGAATCTATAACAGCTCCCCTACCTACCAATTACTAAAGTATTCTTCTTTCTGGGAGCCTTAAAGTGTCACTGTCGTTTTTTTTTTTGTTTGTTTTTTTGCCAAAATCAATAGTACAGGCAATTTTAAGAAACTTTGTAATTGGGTTTATTAGGCAAATATGTCATTATCTCCTCTCCCCCTCCCCCCCCCCTCCTCTCTCTCATTCACTGCTCATTATCAGGAAATCAGGATTTGTAATTTACTTCCATTAAAAAATCTCAAATCTTATTACACTTACTTCCTATACTTATTAGCTACCATATATCCTGCAGTAAATGTTATTTTATTTTCATTCTAACACGGTGCTCTCTGCTGACATCTCTGGCCGAGACAGGAACTGTCCAGAGCAGGAGAGGTTTTCTAAGGGGATTCTTATAGAAAGCCTCTCCGTCTCTAGAGAGTTCCTGTCTCGGCCAGAGATGTCAGCAGAGAGAACTCTGTCAGACTGAAAATAAAACAAAATTTTCTGCATGACATATGGTAGCTAATAAGTATGGGAAGACGTGAATTTTTTAAATAGAAGTAAATATCAAATCTATATAACTTTCTGACAATAGTTGATTTGAAAGAAAATGATTTTGGCTGGACAACCCCTTTAACTAGTCATATCCGAACATTTTATTAAAAGCAGTTCAGGTAACTAAAGAGTTACAGAGCTGCTTTTCATGCTGCCATATCGACAGGGTATATGTGGTGAGACAGCTCCTTTAAAGGTGTTATCCAGCGCTACAAAAACATGACCACTTTCTTCCAGAGACAGCCCCACTCTTGTCTCCAGCTTGGGTGGGTTTTGCTGCTCAGCACCTTTGAAGTGAATGGAGCTTAATTGCAAACCGCACCTGAACTGGAGACAAGAGTAGGGCTGCCTCTGAAAGAAAGTGGACAGGTTTTTGTAGCACTGGATAACCCCTTTAAGCTTTTACATTAGACTGTGTATTTTGTCATTTATGGCTCATACACTAAAAAAAAAATAAAAAAATTAAAAAAAATGGATTTTATAGAAACTAAAGGATTGTTGTTCTGAAAAGTTTCAGCAGAATAAAGGCCTTTCTGAACAAGGCGGCTGCTGCTGCTGACTTTATCAATACCAGTATTGAATGTATTGATATTTGCACTGGGGGCTCACATACAACATGCCTTAGGAACAATAGTATTGTGAACAATTTACAATAAGATGTAAAGATTGCCTTATTACTTCTATACCATCTGTCATCTTGTCAGCTTCTTATTATACCCCTATGGCAAATAATAATGTTTTGGCAGTTACCTCCATCAGGGCTCGCTTCATTGTGTGAACTGACATGGGTTTCTGCGGCTGCTATTCACTTAATTGCGGCCGCAGAAAACTGACATGTCAGTTATTTGCGGGTCCCCATGGGATCCCGGCTGGAGCGTATAAGATGTGTATACGCTCTGGCAGGGATCCCATAGAAATGTAGGCAGTGTTCCAGGTGTACAAAGTATGGCCGTTGTTGCCGATGGCAACAACGGACATACTTTTACGTAGTGTGAAAATACAGTATTTTCCTGCGTATAAGACTAATTTTCTCAAAATTCAGGGGTTGTCTTATACGCTGGGTGTCATCCTACATGGCGAATGCTGAAAAATTTCGGAACCGGACTGGAGAATCTGCCGTTGCTGCATACAGTGGGGGGAGCTTCAAAACTGCCACATCCCACTGTATGAAGGGCAGAGCAAGCAGCAGATGTTTTTTTTAAATAAATTTTTAAGCGTTGGAAGAGGGGTAGTCCTATACAGCAAGTATAACCCAAACTCTATATTTTAACTGGAAAAGTTGGGGGTCGTCTTATATATGATATTTTTCATTGTACAAGACAAAAATCTTATTAGAAGTCGAGGATCGTATACACCAGGTATTGTCGCAGGATCCCCTCACCCCCCTGCATGCGGCGACCCCTGTAAAAAACAAATGATTCAACTCACCTATGACACTTTTTCGGCAGTCACGTGTCCTCCGTCACATTCCCGGGGTAGGCAGTATGATGCACACTGCCTGCGCCAGAGGTCCCTGAAGCTCCCGCGGCAGCCGAGCGTCTCATCGGAGCCCTGAAGCCTCCCGAAGACGCTCTCTGATAAGGCGCCTGGCTGCCGGGAGAGCTTCGTAAGAATGGCAGAGGCGCTGAAAGTCCCCAAAGCCTCTGTCATTCTCTCTAAACTCTCCCTGCAGCGGAGCGTCTCCTATGAGACGCTCAGCTGCCGGGAGAGCTTCAGGGACCTCCAGCACAGGCATTGTGCGGCAGTGTTGCGGCTGCTGTGGTTTTTTTTTTTCAACTTCAGTTAACCCCTGACTGACTGCAGCAGGGATCCAGCTAGTAAACCCTGCTGTGGTCAGGCAGGGGTTAATAATTTCCAGCGTATAAGGCGAACCCCTGAAAATCTTCTTAAAAGTCAGAGGTCATCTTATACACCAGAAATATGGTATATATTTTTTATTACGCCTGAAGTGCTGCCCCCCTCAACACTGCTTCTCTAGGAATAAGACCATGAGTGCCTAATGGCAAATACAGTTTAGGCTATCATCGATGTATGTTTATCTAGCCTTATTTTTTGGTACTTAGAATCTTTGTGCAACTCAGAAGGTGCAAGCTACACTGTGTACATCAGAAAGTGGAACACAAGTTTTAATGAATTCCTCTCAATATGTCTGTTCTGTATCTACTTTATATCATTCCAGCCTGCTATGGACCACTTAAAACATCATCAGAAATATGTAGTTTGAGAGAGTCAGACGGTTTATTGACTTTTAGTCACTAAAGAAGAGGATCAAGTTTTGGAATGAATGTACAGTACTTTTATCTCACAAAGTAGTGCAATTCCAAGTGCAAGTCCGCACAGTTAAATGAGTATTCCAGGGATTAACTTTTATTTAAATTGGTGCTTATACAGGTGGCAAAAACAAATCAACCCTATGCTTACTTTCTTCACTTCCCTGCCTTTTCCAATGTAATGAAGTTCCAGTCCCCACAGTGCAGCACTCCATTGCTTTGGGTCAGCATATGGTACTAATCACTCAGCCAATAAGCTGCTGTTTGAAAGACTGTTTACACAAAGCGATCTGCGAATTTTTAGCGAACGATGAACGATGATTTGTGAACATGTTGTCGCTCGTCGCTTTATCGTTTGCTGTGTTTACACGGAACGATTATCGCTCAAATGCGATCGTTATAGCGAAAATTTGAACGATAATTGTTCCGTGTAAACGCAGCATAACTCCGTACCTGGAAGCGCTGCTAAGCAGAGACTGGGGGTCTGTGATGGTAGTGGCAGGGAGGGAGAAGGTAAGTTGAGGGTTTTCTTTTTATCACCTTCATCAGAACTAATTTAAAGGAAATCTGTCAGCAGTAAACGAGAGCAAACTACTGCCACTGAGTGTAATAGCTGCACTCCTGCTGTAATCGCACCAGGTCTTCTGCAGATTTATATTGCAAAGGTTAAAAGCAGTGGGTAAAACCTGCAAGAACAGCTGACTGGGGTTAAATCCTGCAGTGCAGTTTACCTTACACTGTGGGTTTTAGTCACAGCATGTAGATAAGATTTCTTAAAATTGCATCCATTACGCTGCTACTGTCCATTATAGCAGGTTAGTTGCTGGAAAAATCCAGCATACCAAGACCAGTAGTAGCAATATTACTAGTTTAGAAAAGAGAAATAATACCACCACCTGGATCGAGTCCTGGGAAATTGGGAAAGTTTTCCCAGGACTGGATCCAGCTTTTCCCAGCACCCGGGGAGGAGCAGCACGGAGCAGCAGTCAGTTAAAAGGCAGCAGGTTGATAAGCAGATTGTAGAGATAATGAAGCATTTCACTTCGTTATTACTGTAAATTTGCTCATCTCAATGATCATCAATGAAAATGACTTATATCCAGTAACTCACAAGTGATGTCTTCTCCGAATCATTCACTTTTCTTTTTGATCTAGACTGGTCCATGACTCTTCTTTTAGAATCTGCTTCTTTATTTTCCTTGCTCCTTGCTTAAGACCTCTCTGTTCCCCATATAGTAGTTAGGTCCCCCTTGTGAGCCCATATAGTAATTAAGCCGCTCTGTGCCCCCATATAGTATTAGACCTCTCTGTGCATCCATATAGTAGTTCAGACCCTTTATGCCCCCACAGATTAGTAAGATCTCCTCTGTGCACCAAATATTGTAGTTACAGTAGGTCCCCTCTGTGCCCTCATATAGTAGTTGGGACTCCTGGGTGCATCCATACAGTTTGGTACCTTCTTTGTATGCATATAGTAGTAAGGTGGCAATCCCCATGTAGACACCAGCCCTGTAGGTAGTCCCTTGGTAGTCACCCCCTTGCCTAGTGAATTGTATCCCCATTGTATCCCCATGAGTAAATCACTCCCCCCCCCCCATTTTTGTAATATAACTCTCCCTGTAGGTAATACTCCCTGTAATAAATATTCACCTGCAGATAGTTATCTCCTGTCCTATTGGTAGTACATAATTTGAGTACATATGTTGGTGTATAAACAGCACTGGCACCACCTTCATTATCTGTTTTCTTCTTTTGTGTGTACAGAACTCCTCTGCCTTCTCTTAATCCTCAGTTACCAATTACCCATTACTGTTTTTTAAGGAATATAGTTGGTCTGACCCCCCCCCTCCTTTATTTAGCTTTTTTTGTCCATCTGTCTTTTATATTGTATTTTAGATCATTTCATTATTTTTTGTGACATATTTTAATAAGCTTTTTGGAATTTCCAAAGCTTAAAACTGGGGGGTATAAGCTGTGTGGGCTTCCATTTTAGTTGTCTGTACTTTGTATTAGGAATACATTTTTCAGTATAATTGCCCAGTGTGGATTTAAAGCACTGTATTGTTATATGACAATAGCTGTTCACTGTCTATGTTTTGAAGTGCAACCCTTAAGCGGTGGAAAGTGGCCTTGTTTGAATCAAGCATTTTGTCCTGTTTATTTTTGCAGTTTAGATATAATGTAGTATAGTAAAATTATCCTGTGCTTACTGTTGCTAAGGTTTCTGCAAACAATAACATTACCCAAAACTGCTGCATTGTTAGAAACTACCACAACCAGCTGAGCATCACTTCTAAGAGGTCAGATGGGCCTACAAAAAAGTTTCTTGGCTTTGCAGTTGATAACATTTACAATATTTATTAGTATAGCATCAACAAATTCCACAACACTTTATTTTTTAAACAAAGTACAGGGGTTACATTTACACTTAACAGAATTAATTAAAAAAAATAAAGATACAAAGGGACTGAGAGACCTCCTCGCAAGGGCTTACAGTCTAGCAGGATTCGGGGTGACACAAGAGGCAATAAGTGCTTTATTTGCCGATGGTCCAGCCATTGTACATAGAATCAGAAAGTGCCTATAAGTGTGGGGAGAGCAAGTCACACGTCATTGTCTAAGTACTGTCATGGCCAAAAGTTTTGAGAATGACACAAATATTGTATTTTCACATGATCCGCTGCCCTCTGGTTTTTATGTGTGTTTTTCAGATGTTTTTATCACATACAGAAACATAATTGCAATTATGAGTAACAAAAGCTTATATTGACAGTTAGAATGAGTTAATGCAGCAAGTCAATATTTGCAGTGTTGACCCTTCTACTTCAGGACTTCTGCAATTCTCCCTGGCATGCTCTCAATCAATTTCTGGACCAAATCCTGACTGATAGCAGTCCATTCTTGCACAATCAATGCTTGCTTTTTGTCAGAATGTGTTAGTTTTTGTTGGTTCACCCGTCTCTTGATGATTGACTGCAAGTTCTCAATGGGATTAAGATCTGGAGAGTTTCCAGGCCATGGACCCAAAATCTCTGTTTTGTTCCCTGAACCATTTAATTATCATATTTGCTTTATGGCAAGGTGCTCCATCATGCTGGAAAAGGCATTGTTGATTGCCAAACTGCTCTTGGACGAGTGGGAGGAGTTGCTCTTGGAGGACATTCTGGTACAATTCTTTATTCATGGTTGTGTTTTTAGGCAAGACTGTGAGAGAGCCGATTCCCTTGGCTGAGAAGCAACCCCACACATGAATGGTTTCAGGATGCTTTACAGTTGGCATGAGACAAGACTGCTGGTAGCGCTCGCCTCGTCTTCTCCGAATAAGCTGTTTTCCAGATGTCCCAAACAATCGGAAAGGGGATTCATTAGAGAAAATGACTTTACCCCAGTCCTCAGCAGTCCACTCCCTGTACCTTTTGCAGAATATCAGTCTGTCCCTGATGTTTTTTCTGGAGAGAAGTGGCTTCTTTACTGCCCTCCTTGAGACCAGGCCTTGCTCAAGAGTCTCCGCCTCATAGTGCATGCAGATGTACTCACACCTGCCTGCTGCCATTCCTGAGCAAGCTCTGCACTGCTGGTAGCTCGATCTCGCAGCTCTTTTTGTAGAGCTGCTGCGCTAGGGACAGAGTATTGCTATCTTCTCCGGGCGTCCGCAGTCGCTCTCCATGATGTGATAGTCATAGTGGAGGAGAAGAAGAATGTAGAGCTCAGTCTGAGTGCAAAAATCAAGGATCTGGTCGGTATATTAGTCGCTGTAGTGAAGCTGAGGCAGGAGCTCGGTGAAACACATCTTCTCCCCTTGGTAGCTAAACCAGGCCCCCTTGAGGTTTGTTAAGAGCCTATTAGGCAAAGCGATTATCAGCTAACATAGTTGTCAATGTCTATCAACTGACATTGTTGTCTGACGTCTTTCAACATGTATCTATCAAACATAATTTCTTAGTACTTACCTCCCTTTTAATTTTGCCCAAAATGCTTCAACATCCCTACATTCTTCATCCACTAACTAATTTCTAACATATAAACATGCTTCTCCTCCTTTCTTTTTCGCCCCATTTTAGTCTAGTCATATTTTGGCTATATCAATGTGAAGGAAACACATGATACCTTTTATATATCTGTCTGTGCTTTCACAATATAGAAAAATGCTTTTATTCCCCAGTGTCAAAAAGGCTTTCCCAAGCCCTCTATGTGCAGGATGCTGGAATGCTTCTCCACCCCCACCCCTCTCCTTCTGTCCCCAACCCTGCTTGATTGACAGCTGATCCCAAAGGATTTTGCTTGTTTTAATTCTATCATTAATAAATATACAGTATATTTTAACTTCCCAATATTTGCACATTCCCATTTTGTGGCAATACTTGTCCTTATTATTAGTTTGCTCCAAAAAAAGAGTTACACTGTATCCTATGGATCTGTTCCTACCTAGGGATTTAGGGACGTAAAGCAGGCTTCATTGGCAGTGGTACTGTCCCATTACAGCCAGTAATTGTCACTCCCCAGCCAAGTTTGCCCCTAAAGTAGTGAAGCTGCAGTCAGTGGGGGACACTAGAGAGGCCACGCCAGGGGAGCACAGAGTGGTAAGCATAACATGTTCATTATGTTGACCAAGAGTGCAACAATATAAATGCTTTTTAAATGCTGGATAACCTCTTTAGGATAACCACAATCTGTCTTGCCTTACATGTTTGCCCCAACTACTAGCTTGGCTGAATGAGCACTATCTGCTTACTTGGTAATTTTGTGCAAAAGCACAGACACAAGAGTAGAATTCATTTTCTGTGAACCCTTAATAATTCCCCTAAATGCATTAAACCATCTACTTTCTTGATCATCATAACCCCATTTCTGTATCCTATCTATCCATCACGCTAACTATTCATACAGTGAGCACCATGCTCCTGTCAAAATGGTCAGTTACCCTTAGAGCTACATTTTGTTCCACCAGATCTCCACACAGGAACATACTGTAGCTAAAGGCTCATGGGCTCCGGTGCAAGTCAGAAGCCATTTAGTTCAGCAAGCTTAGTGAGAAACAGCCTTCAGTCCCTTACTAGAAACAGCTTTCTCTGTCTGAATCAGATATTTGGGTGATTTTCAAGATCTTTTTTTTTTTTTTAATTAATCAGTTTATTTTATGCAGTGATACTGAAGCTTTAAACATTGTAACACACATAGAAAACCTAGGCATATCATGACCATTACCTACCCAGTTAAACATATCGTAATCATGATTGATTAAGACTTCAGTGCCATATGTGAACATTGGCAGTAGCTTATAATAAGCATGGATAGCTCTTTAATCCTATTGGCTTCCTAGGAAGATATCATTAAAACATACCCTACTGGAGGTACATAAGCATTAATTCTCCACTCCAGGATGCAGGCTGCTGCATATTATTTCCTTTTCATCAAGCGGGCATAGTTAGTTAGAATAATAAGCAAATATGTCCATATGTGTATAAACTATGCCAGTATTGTGGCCAAGGAGATAGGGCATATTATTGGCTTAAAGAGCTGTATCTTCTACTGCCAGAAATTAATATTTATATTAGTGCTTACGGTTCTTTACTCCGGTAGTGAATTATAAGACCAGAGTCTAAGACAAGGTTAAATGCATATGGTTATGTGTCTCTCTATATATAATAGTAAGAAGAAAAAAAATAGTAACTCCCTAAGGACTGGGCCTGAAATGGCCTTAAGGACCAGGCCAATTGTCACTTTTGCGTTTTCGTTTTTCCTCCTCGCATTCTAAGACCCATAACTCCTACAGGGCCAAGTGAGGTCTTGTTTTTTTCAGGAACAGGTGTACTTTGTAATGGCATCTTTCAATCTGCCATAAAATGAATGACGGAACCCCAAAAATATCTTTAACCCCTTAAGGTCCAAGCCAATTTTCGTTTTTGCGCTTTTGCTTTTTCCATTTTATGTTTAAAAGTCCATAGCGCTTGCATTTTTTCACCTAGAGACTTATATGAGTGCTTATTTTTTGCGAAACCAATTGTACTTTGCAATTACAGGCATAATTTTTCCATAAAATATGTTGTGAAACCGGAAAAAAAATCATTTGCGCTGTCAAATTGAAAAAAAAAAACGAATTTGTTTTGATTTCGGGGAGTTTTGCATTTACGCCGTTCGCCCTATGGTAAAACTGACTTGTTATGCATGTTCCTCAAGTCGTTACAATTACTATGATATATAACATGTATAACTTATATTGTATCGGATGGCCTGTAAAAAATTCAAACCATTGTTAACAAATATATGTCACTTAAAATCGCTCCATTCCCAGGCTTATAGCGCTTTTATCCTTTGGTCTATGGGGCTGTGTGAGGTGTCAGTTTTTGCGCCATGATGCGTTCTTTCTACCGGTACCTTGATTGCGCATATACGACTTTTTGATCACTTTTTATTACATTTTTTCTGGATTTGATGCGACCAAAAATGCGCAATTTTGCACTTTGGGATTTTTTTGCGCTTACGCCGTTTACCGTGCGAGATCAAGAATGTGATTAATTAATAGTTCGGGCGATTACGCGCGAGGAGATACTAAATATGTTTATTTATTTATTTATTTATTAATTTATATTTATAAAATGGGAAAAGGGGGGTGATTTGGACTTTTATTAGGGGAGGGGATTTTTTATTAATAAAAACACTTTTTTACTTTTTTTTTTACATGGACTAGAAGCCCCCCTGGGGGACTTGTATATAGACAGCACTGATCTCTCATAGAGATCAATGCTGTGTATATACACAGCAATGATCCATGAGATCGGTCATAGATTGCTATGGCCTGCTGCAGGCCATAGCAATCTACTGCCGAGCCGGGATCAGCGTCATTCAGACGCTGAGGCCCGGCACGGCCAGAAGAACGGATCTCCCCCCCGCAATCGCATCGCGGGGGGGAGATCCGACCCACTAGACACCAGGGATGTTGTGCATAAAGCACTTCAATGCAGCTGTCAGGTTTGACAGCTGCATTGAAGTGCTTGATTAGCCGGCGCGGCAACGGGACCCGCGCCGGCTAACAGAGGCACTGCCCGGCTGCACGTGTCAGCCGGGATCAGCGCCGTTCAGAGCGGGGTCCCGGCGGGACCCCGCTCTGAACACCCCCCGCGGCGCCATGACGTATCAGATACGTCATGGGTCGCTAAGGGGTTAATAGTGTAAATTTGGGTCAGAAAATGTGATTCTGCAATTTTTTGGGGGGTTCCATGTTTAGGTAATGAAATTTGCGGTAAAACTGACATTTTTTTTCTTTATTCTATAGGTTAGACTGAACACAGTGATATGCATGTTTACTAGTTTTTCTAACGTTTTACTATTTTTATTAGCAGTAAAACTTTTTTTTTGCAAATAGGTATATTTAAAATGTCCCTACTGTAACTCCTATAGCGCATTTATTTTTTCACCTACGGGGTCGCATGGGGCATCATTTTTTGCACCATGATCTCTAGTTTTTATTAGTAACATTTTTTTCTAGATCAGACATATTGATCCCTTTTTATAAATTTTTTTATACATTAAATGTTATTTAGAAAACCAACCTCTGTGTTTTTTGTTCACGCTGATCACTGCGCGGGAACAATATTGTTTTATCATATTAGATCGCACAATTAAGCACCCTACGGTATATTATATGTTAATTAAATTTATTATTTTATGCGTTTTATGTATAAAATGATTCTCACTTTTATTGGGGGAAGGGGCTATGGGGCATTTTCTAAAACTTTTATTGATTTTTTTTTTTTACACTTTTTAAATCCTCTTAGAAGACTTTTACAGTAATACATTAGATTTCATACACTGATCACTGCAATGCCATAGAATAGCAGGGATCGGTGTTATCTGTGACAGGAGATGCACCTGTTACACATAAACGCTTGTGGCGGTCCGTCATTAACGGTGGGGGCCTGGCTGCTTATTGCAGCCGGTCCCCACCTGTTAGGAAGTAACCTCAGTTCGTTTGGAATTGAACCAAACCTAAATGAACCGCATTATACTAGCAGTACTATTGTAACTACAGTATATTAGTGGTAGTATTATAGAAAATAGGTTTGCGATGCAGCAGTAGCTATTACAGTGAAAAAAATTAAAAATTTCATAGTACAAAAAATCTCAACCCTCAGGCAGGGTATTTAACTTTCACCATATCTGACACATGTTCAAGCGGTCAGTAGCAGATGGTTTTGAGTGTTTCAGTGGATGAGTGTTGTATAATGATGCTTTCTCTCAGGACAGCGGTGGACGTTGTGGATCAGCAGCATAAAATAACTTTTTCTTCCAGGACAGCAGTGGAATTTAGTGAATCAGCGATGTATACTTACATTTTTCCCTTGACAGCAGTGGGTGTTGATCACCAGTGTAAAATTACATTTTATACAGTACCTGGTTAGCAGTAGGCTTGATCGAACGGCGTAAAAATCTAGGTTCGATCGAACTCGAACCTAGCCGGACCTTCCGCATTTGATTCCTGATGCTTTTTAGGTCCATCTGGAAGGAGGAGACATCCCGGGGACTGCCTGGAATTCCGACATACAGCCTATTACCTAGGCGGTCCCCGGGATGTCTCCTCCTTCCACACGGACCGAAAAGGCATCATGAAACAAATCCAGAAGGTCCGGCTAGGTTCGAGTTCAATCGAACCTAGCTTTTTCCGCTGTTCGATCAAGCCTAGTCAGCAGTGGACATTGGTGGATCAGCAGTGCTAACTTACGTTTTCTCCAAAATATATCCAAAACAGGGAATACATTTAATATGCTAGGTTCTTCAGTGGGTTAAATTCACCTAAAATAGCCGGCAAAAATGTTGTTGGGAACAGTGACACAATTATCACAGTGTCACACACTAAACACAGGGAATTGATGTAATCTGCAAGTGCTTCAGTGGGTAACTGACACACTGATTGACAGCTCCTCTCTCTAACTCTAAACTGCCCAGCCTAAGGGCCCTATTCCACAGTAACGATAATCGGCCGGATCGGCCCCATTTGGCCCGATTCGGATGATTATCGTTCGGTGAAATAGAGAGAACGATCAGCCGATGATCGTGTCATCGGCTGATCATTCATTTAGGGCCAGACCTAAAATCATCGTTCCCCCACCGCGCATCGCTACGGTTGAATAGCGGTGTGCGGCGGGCGACCGACGATTTGACAAGCAGCAGCATCATACATTACCTTCTCCGCGCTATTTTCATCCCCGGATCCCGCAAGCTCTATCTTTAGAATGGCCGGTCAGCTGACGAAGCGCTTAGCCAATCACAGGCCGGGACCGCCGCAGCCTGTGATTGGCTGAGTGTAGCCTGTCAGCTGACCGGCCATTCTGAAGATAGAGCGCGGGACCTGGGGATGAAGACAGCGCGAAGAAGAAGCCTGGACAGTTAATGTATGATGCTGCAAGGGCTGCAAGGACATCGGTAACTATGTCCTTGCAGCCCTCGCTCAATGATCATCGGGCCGTGGAATAGGCCCAGTAAACAAGCAGCGATCTAGCAGATCGCTGCTCATTTACATCATTGATCAGGCCCTCCTCGGCCCGTGGAATAGGACCCTAAAGCTATGATTTCCCCCCCCCCCCCAAACACACACACACTACTCTAGAGAGATGCTTCTCTGCAGTAACTATATAGAAGCGGAGTGGCCATCAATAGGGGGAGACTTTGAGCAGAAATTACACTCACTGAAAAACATTTAAAATCGCCACTTTGTTAAATGTTCTATCGAACTTGGGCAAAAATTTGGTTTGGTTGGCTGATCTCTATTTATCAGAATATGTAATATCTCTGATCAATGGGAGTCACGGTTGTGTAATACAACAGCCCCATAGTGAGTCAATGAATACTGACACTCCATTCACTAGGCGACAAGGGAGCTCCATTTTAGTGATGTGTGGCGGTCCCATTGGTCAGACCTTCACCATCACATACTTATCCCTATAACGACTGGAGTTGTGGAACCAGGCTTGGCTTGCCAGTGGAGGATGGAAAGCTGGAACCACAGACTGCAGAAACCACAGGCAGGAACAACAGGCAGGAATCACAGGAAAAGCTACGACCACACAATTAAGAAAGCGTGCAGAGGCTCCAACAGAGAGGTCAGGAATGTGCACCGATTTATCGGGGTGTGTTAGGTGCAGCAACCAATTAGTGCCATAATGTTGCTTTAAGGCCATGTTCACACACTGTATATTTGCAGTAAACAACGTCCGTTGTTATGAGTTGTAATGACAGCCATTATTTACTGACAGTGATCATTACATTAAAGTGTATGGAAAAATGGCCATAGTGTATACACCCTGTACACATTATGACCGTTGTTCTCTGCGGACACGCAAAATAATTGACAGGTCCAGTTTGTAAGTGTGCGGCTCCCAGTTGCAGTTTACACTGTGGCCTATGGTAAATTGGAATGCCGTCACAGCAGAATGTGCATGCATTCCAATTAAAATCAAATGATGTTCATCCGGCCGATACTACAGTATTGGCTGGGTAAACATGTAAGACATCGTCTGTTGTTTGACATGGCCGTGTCAAACAACGGCTGATGTTCATACCCATTGTGAACATGTCCTAAATCCGTCAGTTTACGTAAAGCCTAGGAGGCGGGGACGTGAGTGCCGGACTGGAAGACACCGTACAGCATGGAGCGATGAGACGCCCTGGGGGGCAAAGAGTAAGCACTGAGCCCTGCGCTGGGCCCGGGCATGAGGGCTCCGGAGTCCGCGGGGGAGTGGTGCCTGGAGAGGTGATGTGGGTGCTTGGAGCATGGGACGCCGCCATAACAATCCCCTATCCTGTACAAGGTGAATAGTGATAATCCAAAAGTAACCTTTGACAGCTCTGTCTTCAGCATCTCTCTCCTGAATGATGTTCTAAGCTGGGCCCATTAACACTGCTCGATATGCTGTTAATCGTACCGCCAATAAATGCAGAGGAAGAAGGACCCGCCACTGTACTCTTCAGCCTAGGGACAGGGGGACAGGAGAGGGACCGAGGAGCAGGACCTGCCAGGTCCTGTAGGTACAGAAGGACAGGGATGAAGGACCTTATCACATGACCCAAAGGTCCTCAATACCTCTGTGTAAGGATGGGCATGACGTCATCAAAGGTCCTTTACACCTCCTTCTGGACACTCCATTCTAGTTTCTACTCTGGAAGCTGTAAGTGCTGTGTATGTATGTCAGTGTGTGTACATACTGTATGTGTCTGTGTATATATGTATATGTCAGAGAGTGTATGTATGTATTTGTGGGTATATATATATGTAAGTATGTGCATGTATCTGTGTATCTGTGGGTATATGTATATGTCAGAGAGTGAATGTATGTATCTGTGGATAGATATATATATATATATATATATATATATATATATATATATATATATATATATATGTATATGCTGTAGTGTCTGTAACACTGGTGTATGTGTGTGTGTGTGTGTGTGTGTGTGTATGGGTGTATGTCAGCAGTGTCTCAAGTGATTAACAGGTTTGCTCCCAAAGATGTTCTGCAGCAGTTTCTCTTAATGCTGGGCTCTAATAAAAGAACCCACCACTAAAAGAACATGCAGCAGATATTATTTCTGGTTCTTATTACACTTGAGAGATGATTTCCCTGTATAGGGTCTATTCATGGTGTATATGTTATCACTAGTGTAATCACATTCCAGTGTAAGGCTATGTTCACACTACGCAAACCCACGGTCGTAATTTTTCACGGCCGTGGATTTGCGTTCGCAAATACGGTCGTATGTCCGATCGCACTTCCGACTGTAAGTGATAGCCGTATACATACGGCCGTTGTTTAATGTGGCTTTCTAGCATGATTTCAAGCGGGCTGACACAGGTCGTTTACTTTAAATATAGCGCCCAGCCCGAGAAACCACTCAGAATATATTTTATATCAAAATAAAGTTTACTTTGGCAGATATCAGATGTACGTTCACGTCCGCATTGAAACTCACGGCCGTAGGTGCAGCATTTCTGTCCGCAAATAATGATCTTGTTCATTTTTCACGGGGTAGTATAAAATCCAACCGTAAGTTCGTACGTAGTGTGTTCTTCCCGTCCGTAGTATCATTGCATTACATTCATATCAGTGAACCTCAAACTTACGTTTGTATTTTTGCGGTCATAAATACGACCGTAAGTTTACATAGTGTGAACATAGCCTAAGTGTATATGTCAGTGGTGTATTTGTATATATGTAAATGGTGCCTCTGTGTGTGTGTATATGTGCGTCATTGTGTGTGTGTTTGAGAGTTTGCTATCTATGGGGGGTGGGGACGTACAGGATTCAGGGGGCCCCATACAGTTTTTTGCTATGGGGCCCCATGAATCCTAGCTACGCCCCTGAAATGAACGTTCCTAGAAACACTTATTACTGACAATCTGCCTGTGTAAAAGGTATTTAAGTTGAACTGTGAGTTGGTCACAAACCTTCTTAGATGATCATTGAGGAGAGGAGAAAGAAGGGATGAAAACTGAACCAGCTAGCAGACAGCTAGTATGACAGATTTTGTCCAGAATGTGTGTGAAACTATGCAGAGAAACAAAGCACAATGTAAACTTGCTCGGAAGAACTACATGTATATACTTAATATAAACATAAAAGATAAAATGATTTAAGAGATTATGGACTAAATGGCCTTTTTTTGGCCAACAATCTTAAATTTTTCTGTGTCCATCGCTGTAACGGTGTGTTCACAAAACATCTTTTTAGGTGGAAGAAAGGCTGTTGTTTTTATAATAATGGCCATTATTTGATAATAACAGCCACAAATACTCTTCATGAACATTATTTGCAGTAGTAACCCTCTATTGGAACCGACCGTTATTTAACGACAAAAGGAGGCCATCTATTGATAATGACAGCCGCAAATGATGATCGTGATGATTATTAGTAGTGATGAGCGAACATGTTCATAAATGTTCGTATGTGTGTACAAACATGATGCAAATTTTTTGTGTTCACCAATGCCACTGCGTAATTTACGCTTTGCGCTTAAAAATCTGCACGCATTTGTGTAGACTGAAGTGTACGCTTTTACTGTACGTCCGTTATTTGTTTGTGATTATTCGGCTAACACGAACCGATCACGATCATTTTTTTTATGTTTGTGGTCGGGATCCGAAGCAAACATCGGGGTGTTCGCTCATCCCTAATTATTAGTGGCCATCATTATTAATAGATGGCTGTTATTTCACACTAAAATGTCATAGTAGGAAAAGACACATTAAAGACCAGCATGTATTTCTATGCCAACATTTAGCTAACACCATCATTTTTATAGACACAAATAGTGATTACAAAAGCATTTTTTTGAATCTTCATTTATTTATAGTAAATGTTCATAATTCAGCTTTACCCTACTGGGGATTTCTCACTATGCTTCATGGGGATTTTGTATAGATTGTGCTGTGTATTTGCTTTGCAGAATGGGCATGCAATAGGTTTAAAAATTTGCAGCATGTTGTACATTTCCCTGTGATGTTTATCTGCTATCTGTGAATAGTGTTTTTATAACTTCTTCCATAAGAAATATAAATTGTAAAATAAAAAGATTGTTGTCTATAAAGCCACATTTGAAGTTACTGTTACCATTTAACAAATGCAAATTTTGTTCTATGGTGGTCACACAGATGGAGAAGTTTACAGTTATAGTACAAATCTTAGAGTTGTTGGTGCCCCAGATGTTGGTTTCAGAAGGTATCCCTGACCCGCTTGCTCCCAGACTTTCAGCATAATAGTTGTATGATGCACAAAAATGTATTGTTATGCCTACTCTACCAATACCTTGTCCCATCCCTAACAATTAAGGGTCCCATTCAATGACTGCAATTTGGCAAAATAATACACAAAATCAGGCCTTTCAGACCTATTCTGAATTACTCTAGAATAAGACACACCTAATTTATTAAGATTCTATTTGACACATCTGCAGGGCCGGTTTTAGACTAAGTGGGGCCCTGGGCAAAATTTAAAAGTGGGGCCCCAGGTGCTCAACTATTGTACCACAACATAGTCATAGTTAAAGGGGATGTTCAGGA
This sequence comes from Dendropsophus ebraccatus, assembly GCF_027789765.1. Taxonomy (NCBI): domain Eukaryota; kingdom Metazoa; phylum Chordata; class Amphibia; order Anura; family Hylidae; genus Dendropsophus; species Dendropsophus ebraccatus. Next base: position 68,343,449 of record NC_091460.1, read on the forward strand.
TAAAACAATTGATAGTCAGTCCACAGGATAGGCTATCAATTATTGTTTGGTGGGGTGCTGACCTAAGAAACCCTATCGATCAGCTGTTCAGTGCCCGCAGTACAGTTATAATGAAACCATAACCATTTAACTCCCCTCTCTGTGTAGCGGTGACATAGGTTACTGCAGTAGCTGCTACAGGATGCTGGACCAACTGGTTTTGGTTCTGTGCTCACTGTAATGAAGGCGCCAAACAGCTGATCGATAGGGGCACCATACTGTTACTGAATAAAAACCAATAAGCAAAATACCAATATTATCCCCCGTTCTGCCATCACACAGTAGCAATGCTTCAGAGGTAATCCAAAATAAAGGGACATAAGGTGGAAATGCATCGTTCTTGAACAGATTGTCCTTTCTGTAGCAAATGGACCCTAGTATAAATGTGAACTTAGAATTACACATGCGTGTAACATACACCAAGCATATAACCATGATATATTATCACTAGAGATGAGCGAACCTCAAGCATGCTCGAGTTGATCCGAACCTGAACTTTCGGCATTTGATTAGCGGTGGCTGTTGAACTTGGATAAAGCCCTAAGGCTATGTGGAAAACATGGATATAGTCATTGGCTGCATCCATGTTTTCCAGACAACCTTAGAGCTTTATCCAAGTTCAGCAGCCCCAGCTAATTAAATACCGAATGTTCAGGTTCGGATCGACTCGGACACGAACCCGGTTCGCTTATCTCTAATTATCACATATACACCATGTATTGAACATACAGTATACATATATCATACATACACCAAGCTACGCTGCAGGTTGCTGGTGGTGGAATTGGGCCTCTGCAGGTTGGTGGTAATCTTCCAGCTGGGCTGTTCTCTGATAGAACTGTTCAGCCACTGCAGGCCTCTGGTGATGTTATCCCAGCTGAGCAGGTCGCTGATGAAGTTGCCCCATCACAGCGGGTTGATAAAGGGTTCAGTCAAGGTGAGCGGTTGTCTGGTGGAAAGACAGCCCACCAGGACTGGAAACAAATAGCACAGGAGGTTGCAAAAAATGGCAAGATCGCTGTAAATCCTCTCCTCTCTATCCATGGACAGACAAAAATCAGAAAAATTAGAAAAAACTGGCAGTATATGCAGGCAGAACACACAGGTAGTACAGATGGTGTGATCGCTAGTGAGTCCCTAAGAACAGAGAGTCTGGGGCTCTCCACTTTCTTTTATAGGGCCCTGGGATGACATCACCAATTACGTCACTTACGTGATGTCACTGCTTGTCGCAGTGATGTCATGAGCGTGTCCAGACATGTTTTCAGGTTGTCATAATGGAAGTTGTTGTTTCAGGTTGGAGCACATTGCACTGCAGTCCTATTTGCCATGTCACCCACTATACAATATCAGATGGGAAATAGGCTTATAAGGCCTCTCAGAATCATTTAGGGTGAGTTCAGATATGGAGGATATGTTGCAGATTTTTACAGCCCAATACATATGATTAGCGGTTGTACAACCGGGTCAAGGGGCAAAGCTAAAGGCTGATGGGCCCTGGTGGAAAACTTTAGCTTGGGCCCCCTATCCCAGCCGATGAGGTGCAGTCAGAGGACAAAAAAATATTGTTTCCAATTACTCAAAGGTGATGCCCCTTAATGTGCCACCGTGTCCCAATGAACTGTCACTGTGTTCCCTCATGTATTGCACCACTGTCCCCTATAATGAATGGACTGTACTGTGTCATTCTCTAATAATTGTTTTCCTATCTTTGACTCTCCAGCTGAAAAACTACAACTCCCATCATGCCTGCCAGTGAGGCATGATGGGGGTTGTACTTCTACAACATGGAGAGACACAGACTGCAAAACTACAGCTCCCATCATGAACTGTCAGCAGGGCATTATGGGGGTTTTAGTTCTGCAACCTTGAGAGCCCCAGGCTAAAAAAACACAACTCTTATCATAAACTGTTAGTAGGGCATAATGGGGGTTGTAGTTCTTGGGATACTAACCTCACCTGTTTAGGTTCCTGCTCTTCCCTGGGGCTCTGGCCTCCTCTTGCCAGGTCCTGCTGCTTTGTACAATGGCGGAGCTAATTGATCACCCTGTATTATAGAGTCCCAGAGGCAGGAGATGGAGCATGGGGATCCTGCCAACAGTCTTTTCAGTTGTATCAGCAATTGCGTAGGGAGAGAACACACCCTCCTGAACCTGCTGCCATTATCACAGATGATTCGGGAGAACTGCAGTGACAGGACGGGAACGGTTGCTATGGCAACTGCTGCGACCCCCTTTAGCTATGCCGCTGCTTGCAACATGCAACATAACACAACTATGGATACCACCCAAATTCCAAATCTGATGGATTTTTAGTTATAGGTGTAATGCAACTTTGCCAGGATTGACCTCAGTACAGGTCAAATGCAACAAAATAATCCAAATTTCAGCTATAACAAAGTCACACCACAGTGAGTCATTAACCAAGCCTTACCATTTATTTAGTAGCAAACAGTTTGGAGACTTATGTACCTCATTTAGTTCTGTAACACCCATGATAGTACAGTGCTTGTCTGTGGTGTGTAGATAACTGCAGCCAGGGCCAGCTTTAGATAAAGTGGGGCCCCCAAATGAATGTGTATAGTATAAATGTATGTGTATATAAAAAAGTATACTATACCATATCCCAACCAAATAGTATCTTTCTGCAAAGATTAAAGGGGTTTTCTAGGTACACATAACATCCTGGGGAGCGCACCCTGGTACACATAACATCCTGGGGAGCGCACCTTGGTACACATAACATCCTCTGGAGCGCACCTTGGTACACAGAATATCCTGGGGAGCTCACCTTGGTACACAGTAATAGAAAACTCCGTAGCACTCTTTTCATGCAGCAGTGATCAATAGTTTATTTACAGCGTGATGGGAACAAAGCCAGGTATATATGCAAAAAACGATGCACGTAAACAGTTATATTGGTAGAGGCGACTGATGACGTTTCGACCCTACTAGGGTCTTTTTTAACGTCGCTGTGGGTAGTCTGGGCAGGAGTGCTCCTGGCGTCCTCCTGTGCGTGGCAAGCTATACGTGGTATACTACCTATACTCATACTACCACGGGTGTCAAACTCAGGCCCTCCTGCTGCTACAAAACTACAAAAATTGTAGTTTTGCAACAGCTGAAGGGCCTGAGTTTGACAGCCCTGCACTACACTATGTGCCATACACCCCCCCACCCCCACCGCATCCTTGTGTCTTTTTATTCATTTACAGACATGAGAGAAGTTAGTTAAAGCAACTCTGAAACCACAATCTGACCCTCCAAACTACTTGTACTACTACTTGGATAGCTGCTTTTAATCCAAGATCTGTCCTGGGGTCCGTTCGGCAGGTGATGCAGTTATTGTCCTAAAAAACAACTTTTAAACTTGCAGCCCGTGCCAAATGGGAGTATCTGTGCCCTAACTTTGCACTACCCCTCCGTCCCTCCTCCCCACCCTCTTCATCATTAGGAATGCTCCAGGCAGATTACCTCCTATTCCCCACCTGTGTCAGCCCGGCACATGGGCTGGATCAATAATCAACTGTGCAATGTTCAGCATGGAGAAAATGTTCCAGTGGCATTCCTAATGATGAAGAGGGTGGGGAGGAGGGACGGAGGGGTGGTGCAATGCTAGGGCACAGTTACTCCCGTTTGGCACGGGCTGCAAGTTTAAAAGTTGATTTTTAGGACAATAACTGCATCACCTGCCGAACGGACGGATTATTTATATATATATATATATATATATATATATATATATATATATATATACACACACACACACACACTGATTGTAATATATATATATGTGTATACAGTAACCATCCCACTACTTTGTTACCAGCTGTGACTGTTGATTGATATCATAGCCTTGCTATACTGTCCAGAGGTTCACCAGCTGTAACTGGTGGTCGTACAAAGGGGGTTATCCTCCTATGATCACTAGTACTTATTATAGTGCTTGAAAAGCACTATATTGTAATCCGTATTCTTCTTCCGTTTCTTCTTCTTTTTCTTCTTCTTCTTCTTCTTCTTCCAGCTATTTTTCTGCGCGTAATACAGCCCGAACTGCTTTGTGCACACACTCCGTTCAAACTGCGTTTCGAAGCCCTCGGCGGTGTGTTGTGTGCAATCTATTTTTCGTTTCGATCGGATTTGTTGTTTTTAAGAAATTTACGTTTAAAGACCCCTAATTTCCCATAGCAAATAATGGCCCATTGCAAATAATGGCCACACTCTAACCGCTGACAGCCAATCACAGCACATATGCAAATAGCTGAAATATAGCAGCCAATAGGAACTCTAAGGTCTCGTCATGCATTGTATCACACTATCCACAGTCACATGTCCACTATTGGCCAATAGAAGATGTAATATATGGAAGGTCCTTAAACGATTTTGTCTCCCTGACATGAGTAAGATTGTCATGGTAACCGAGCAATGATCTTTACCATTATAAGTACCCAGATCGCTCTTAAAGGGACCCAGGTCGCCCTTAAAGGAACGCAAGTCGCTCTTAAAGGGACCCAAGTCTCTCTTAAAGGGACGGGAGCCATGTCGCTCTTAAAGGGACCCAAGTCGTTCTTAAAGGTACCCAAGTCGCTCTTAAAGTGACGGGACCCAAGTCGCTCTTAAAGGGACGGGACCCAAGTCGCTCTTAAAGGGTCCCATGTAGCTCTTAAAGGGATCCAAGTCGCTCTTAAACGGACGGGACACATGTCGCTCTTAAAAGGGACTCAAGTCTCTCCAAAAGGTATGGGACCCATGTCGCTCTTAAAGAGACCCATGTCGCTAGAGCGACCTGGGTCCCTTTAAGAGCGGCCCGGGTCCCTTTTAAGAGTGACCTGGGTCCTTTTAAGAGCAAAATATGTCCCTTCAAGAGCAACCAAGGTCCCTTTAAGAGCGGAATTGGTCCATTTAGGAGCGACCTGGGTCCCTTCTAGAGCAAAATATGTCCCTTTAAGGCTGGGTTCACACTACGTATATTTCAGTCAGTATTGTGGTCCTCATATTGCAACCAAAACCAGGAGTGGATTGAAAACACAGAAAGGAACTGTTCACACAATGATGAAATTGAGTGGATGGCCGCCATATAACAGTAAATAACGGCCATTATTTCAATATAACAGCCGTTGTTCTAAAATAACTGCAAATATTTGCCATTAAATGGCGGCCATCCACTCAATTTCAACATTGTGTGAACAGAGCCTTTCTGTGTTTTTAATCCACTCCTGGTTTTGGTTGCAATATGAGGACCACAATACTGACTGAAATATACGTAGTGTGAACCCAGCCTAAGAGCGACCTGTGTCCCTTTAAGAGCAAAATATGTCCCTTTAAGAGCGACCTGGGTCCCTTTAGGAGCGAAATGGGTCCCTTTAAGAGCGAAATGGGTCCCTTTAAGAGCAAAATATGTCCCTTTAAGAGTGACCTGGGTCCCTTTAGGAGCGAAATATGTCCCTTCAAGAGCGAAATATGTCCCTTTAAGAGCGACCTGGGTCCCTTTAAGAGGGAAATATGTCCCTTCAAGAGCGAAATATGTTCCTTCAAGAGCGACCTGGGTCCCTTTAAGAGTGAAATATGTCCCTTTAAGAGCGAAATATGTCCCTTTAAGAGCAAAATGGGTCCTTTTAAGAGCGACCTGGGTCCATTTAAGAGCGAAATATGTCCCTTTAAGAGCAAAATGGGTCCGTTTAAGAGCGAAATTGGTCTCTTTAAGCGTAAAATTGGTCCCTTTAAGAGTGAAATTGGTCTCTTTAAGAGCGACCTGGGTCCCTTTAAGAGCGAAATATGTCCCTTTAAGAGCAAAATGGGTCCTTTTAATAGCGACCTGGGTCCCTTTAAGAGCGAAATGGGTCCCTTTAAGAGCGATCTGGGTCCCTTTAAGAGCGACCTGGGTCCCTTTAAGAGCGATCTGGGTCCCTTTAAGAGCGACCTGGGTCCCTTTAAGAGCAAAATATGTCCCTTTAAGAGCGAAATATGTCCCTTTAAGAGTGAAATATGTCCTTTTAAGAGCAAAATGGGTCCCTTTAACCCCTTAACGACAAAGGGCGTATAGGTACGCCCTATTGCCGGTAAGGGCGTTCAGAGCGGGGCCGCGTGGCGATCCCGCTCTGAACCACGGCGGTCCCGGGTGCCGCGAGTAGCTCGGGACCGTAGGTATTAGCGGGCACGGTCCGATTGCCGTGCAAACATGACAGCTGCATCCGATTACCGGATCCAGCATCTCCCTGGTGTCTAGTGGCGGAGATCGCTCCTCCGGGATGTTATCCCGGAGGAGCGATCTCCGTTTCTGAAGCCGGCCGGGACTGCTCCAAGATGGCGCCGTCCCCGGCTCGGCACTCGTTGGTTTCCGGCTGCAGCAGCCGAAAGCAAACGAGTGCCGATCTCATGGATCTCTGCAGCATATCTATGCTGCAGAGATCTCAATGAGAGATCAGAGTGTATATACTAGAAGTCCCCTAGGGGAGCTTCTAGTATATGTGTAAAAAAAATAAGAAAAGGGTTGTTGTGAATAAAAAGCCCCCTCCCCTAATAAAAGTCTGAATCACCCCCCTTTTCCCAGGTTATAAATAAAAGTAAATAAATAAATAAATAAATAAACAAACATGTTTGCTATCGCCGCATGCGTAATCGCCCGAACTATTAATTAATCACATTCCTGATCTCGTACGGTAGACGGCGTAAGCGCCAAAAAATCCCAAAGTGCAAAATTGTGCATTTTTGGTCGCATCAAATCCAGAAAAATTTTAATAAAAAGCGATCAAAAAGTCGTATATGCGTAATCAAGGTACCGATAGAAAGAACACATCATGGCGCAAAAAATGACACCTCACGCAGCCCCATAGACCAAAGGATAAAAGCGCTAGCTAGGCTGGGTTCACACTATGTATATTTGAGGCTGTATTTGGTCCTCATGTCAGGTCCTCATAGCAACCAAAACCAGGAGTGGATTGAAAACACAGAAAGGATCTGTTCACACAATGTTGAAATTGAGTGGATGGCCGCCATATAACAGTAAATAACGGCCATTAATTCAATACCACAGCCGTTGTTTTAAAATAACAGCACATATTTGCCATTAAATGACGGCCATCCACTCAATTACAACATTATGTGAACAGAGCCTTTCTGTGTTTTCAATCCACTCCTGGTTTTGGTTGCTATACAGCCTCACAAATACAGCCTCAAATATACATAGTGTGAACCCAGCCTTATAAGCCTGGGAATGGAGCGGTTTTAAGAAACATATATTTGTTAACAATGGTTTGAATTTTTTACAGGCCATCCGATACAATATAAGTTATACATGTTACATATCGTTTTAATCGTAACGACTTGAGGAACATATATAACAAGTCAGTTTTACCCCAGGGCGAATGGCGTAAAAACACATTTCCCCCAAATAAACAAAATGCGTTTTTTTTTTTCAATTTCACCACACTTTGAATTTTTTTCTGGTTTCGCAGTGTACTTTATGCAAAAATTCAGCCTGTCATTGCAAAGTACAATTAGTGACGCAAAAAATAAGGGCTCATGTGGGTTTCTAGGTGGAAAAATGCAAGTGCTATGGCCTTTTATGCACAAGGAGGAAAAAACGAAAACGCAAAAATCGAAATTGGCTCTGTCCTTAAGGGGTTAAGAGCGACCTGGATCCCTTTAAGCGTGAAATTGGTCCCTTTAAGAGCGAAATATGTCCCTTTAAGAGCCAAATATGTCCCTTTAAGAGCAAAATGGGTCCCTTTAAGAGCGAAATAAGTCCCTTAAAGAGCGACCTGGGTCTCTTTAAGAGCAAAATTGGTCCCTTTAAGAGTGAAATTGGTCCATTTAAGAGCGACCTGGGTCCATTTAAGAGCGAAATATGTCCCTTTAAGAGCTAAATATGTCCCTTTAAGAGCAAAATGGGTCCCTTTAAGAGCAACATGGGTCCCTTTAAGAGCGAAATTGTTCCCTTTAAGCGTGAAATTGGTCCCTTTAAGAGTGAAATTGGTCCCTTTAAGAGCAAAATGGGTCCTTTTAAGAGCGACCTGGGTCCCTTTAAGAGCGAAATGGGTCCCTTTAAGAGCGATCTGGGTCCCTTTAAGAGCAAAATATGTCCCTTCAAGAGCGAAATATGTCCCTTTAAGAGCGACCTGGGTCCCTTTAAGAGCGAAATATGTCCCTTTTAAGAGCAAAATATGTCCCATTTAAGAGCGAAATATGTCCCTTTAAGAGCAAAATGGGTCCTTTTAAGAGCGACCTGGGTCCCTTTAAGAGCAAACTTGGTCCCTTTAAGAGCAAAATTGGTCCCTTTAAGAGTGAAATTGGTCCATTTAAGAGCGACCTGGGTCCCTTTAAGAGCGAAATATGTCCCTTCAAGAGCGAAATATGTCCCTTCATGAGCAAAATATGTCCCTTTAAGAGCGACCTGGGTCTCTTTAAGAGCGACCTGGGTCCCTTTAAGAGCGAAATATGTCCCTTTAAGAGCGACCTGGGTCCCTTTAAGAGCGAAATTGGTCCCTTTAAGAGCGACGTGGGTCCCTTTAAGAGCGACGTGGGTCCCTTTAAGAGCGAAATAAGTCCCTTTAAGAGCAAAATGGGTCCCTTTAAGAGCAAAATGGGTCCCTTTAAGAGGGACCTGGGGCTCTTTAAGAGCAAAATATGTACCTTTAAGAGTGAAATATGTACCTTTAAGAGCAAAATGGGTCCCTTTAAGTGCGACCTGGGTCCCTTTAAGAGCCACCTGGGTCCCTTTAAGAGCCACTTGGGGCCCTTTAAGAGCGACCTGGGGCCCTTTAAGAGCGACCTGGGGCCCTTTTAGAGTGAAATTGGTCCCTTTAAGAGTGATCTGGGTCCCTTTAAGAGCGAAATGGGTTCCATTAAGAGAGACCTGGGTACCTTTAAGAGCGACCTGGGACCCTTTAAGAGCGACCTGGGACCCTTTAAGAGTGACCTAGGTACCTTTAAGAGCGACCTGGGTCCCTTTAAGAGCGACCTGGGTCCCTTTAAGAGCGACCTGGGTTCCGTTAAGAGTGACCTGGGTCCCTTCAAGAGCGAAGGGACCCACGTCGCTCTTAAAGCGACCCAGGTCGCTCCTAAAGGGACCCATGTCGCTCTTAAAGGGACGGGAGCCAAGTTGCTCTTAAAGGGATGGGACCCAAGTCGCTCTTAAAGGGACGGTACCCAGTATTAAAGTTAAATGGAATTCACTGGTAAAGGGGCGCTCTTTTCAAGCACTATGTATTTCCCTGGAAATGCAAATCTAGTTATTACAGCTAACCCTAAGTTTGCGGCATATTGAGCGCTGTAGGCATTTGCTCTAAAATCAGCAACAGCATTTAAACCAATTTGATAAGTGGAGCCTGATGTCTTTAAGGGCAGGCTGGTTGAAAATATTATAAATAATAGCTCTCTTTGTGTTTAGTGTCAATTGAGAAGGGAATGTGGAAGTGACATTCCCCGGACACACACACATTGAATTGTGAACATAAGTATATTTATGGGGATTTAGGATACTGACACCAGTGCTCTACCTGACTAATACAATATATTAGTATCTATACTAGCGACACCGATTTTTTAACCTCACATTATCGCACTTTTATTTAGGTTCATTAAAAGTTACGTTTTAATTCTAGTGATCTTCATAGTTAATGCATAATTTTTGTTTAATACAGTATTGCAGTTCCGGCCAGAAGAACTTCAATTCTTTTGAATTGGAATGTGGGCACATTTGGGTCTGCTTGAGTTCCAATAAACCATTGCAGACAATGTAAAGTGCGGCTGGAGCAACAATGGGCGTAAGTTAGTGAAAAAATACATTGTGTGAACATGGCCTAAAAAGAATGGAACAGTTTTTCTTTTTTTTTTACATTTTGGTTGACCACGTTTTTCTGTACGTTTTGCAAAACAGATACAGTGAGACAGACTGCAAAATTGTAAACCTAGCCAAAGAGTGCATCATAAAAACAGTAAAATGTCAAATGAGGCTTTTGAAAAAAATCAGTTATGTTGATGTTATTTGATCAGAGGTTTTAATTTTTACAACACATAAACCTTATTGTACCTAACAAAAAACAGCCGACTTGCTTTAAGTGTACGGAGTCGCGTTCCATGGAGATGGTTCTGTTACTAGATAAAGAAAGCCACCTAATTATATATTCTCAGACATTTTGTAATCTCAGATTTTTATATTGGATCAAGACAATTAAAGTGTTGATATAGTAACATGAATTATATTTTTATGTTTCTATGGGTAGAAAAAAATTTCTGCAACATAAAAAAGGACAAAAATGACTTATGTTGGCTAAATACAAAGTGTGACGAATGAAATCCTCTTACATTTTCATGCTTCTAAACTCTTTCCTGTATGCTTAAATTTTTTTTAATATGACTATATTTTTTTTTAAATAAAAAAAAGTAGAATATGATGTCATTCTGCAGAAATTGAAAACTGGTACAGCGTCGCTCTTAGCTTTCACTCCGTTGAACTGTCACATTATGAACCACATCAGAAAAAAATAATCCAGCGTTTCAAAATTGATTTGCCTCGGGGAGATTTTTAGATCTAACACTGTCCAGTGGCAGCAAAATGCACAGAAAGGCTTCTGCTGCCTAGTACACATCCGCATACTCTGACCACGGTCACTGACTGCGCTTACAGCAACATTTAGCCCTTGTACATATTTTTAATGAGCATATTCGGAATGTCATGTATTCCAAATGTAATTTTCCTGAATAAATAGGATTCCACGGTTTCCTAAGTACCGGAACATCAACATCAATCTTAATAAACAATCTTAAAAGAAAAATTCATGTCATTGCAGAAATTTCTGTCACTGTCCCAGCTGATTGAGGCCTGCTGAAATCCATGGGCTACCAAGATTGACCCCATTCATTTAAAAGAAACTGATTTCAGAAATTTCTGTAGCAAAACCGTCTGAATATACATTAAAGAATCACCATTTTTTGGCCATATCATTCATCACTAGTCTTACGGTGCCATTTGTTTTATTTCAGCACCTCTGCTTTTATGTATTTTGTGGCTGTGACTGTGTCATGTGATCACCAGTCTGACCTACAGAGAATCACAGTGTTTTATATGCCAGAAGAAGTGATTTTTCCTGGGTCAGCTGACTTCCTTGGAACAACAGGATTTCATCATCACCATCCTTCCCATCTTTCCCAATCTGTATACTGCTGCTATTTCTATTAAATCAGGATCTATAGTAATTATATGGCAGTTTTGTTGTGATTTTCCCAACATTTCAGCAAAAATGTGCAAGTCACAGTAAAAACTAAAAGTAATTTTTACCAAAGTTTACCAGCAAAAGGGAAACGTGGTTACGGTCCATGGCTGTATCCACATTTTCCAGGATTCAGTATGGATTAGAGATGAGCGAACCTCGAGCATGCCTCGAACCTGAATGTTCGGCATTTGATTATCGGTGGCTGCTGAACTTGAATAAAGCCCTAAGGCTATGTGGAAAACATGGATATAGTCATTGGCTGTATCCATGTTTTCCAGACAACCTTAGAGCTTTATCCAAGTTCAGCAGCCCCCGCTAATCAAATGCCGAACGTTCGCGTTCGGATGGACTCGAACCCGAACCCGGTTCGCTCATCTCTAGTAGGGATGCTTCCAACTTCTCCAGGCACCAGGAGTTAAATGCAGAGAGTTCAAGTTTGGATGAACCAAACGTTTGGGAAGTTTGCTTATCACTGTTTAGGACCTATAGGTTTAAGTTCCTTTTCTAGAGGTGCCTTGGTCAACGGCATCTAGTTTACAGTAGAGCAGGGACAGCTATAAGCCATCAGGTCAAGCCGCTTACTGCCCCGGTCACTGCTTATATACAGATTTAATTTGACTAGATTGGGTTCATATTTTCATGATTTTAATTCCTTAATGAACCTTCTATTTTACTTGTTTTTTTCTTTGTTACTGGATTAGTGGGTAAATAGGTATACTGCATCAATCTTTCTGTGATACCATACCTTGTAAGCCATTGTGATACTATACCTTGTAAGCTATTTAGTGAGCTGATAGCTGAAAGAATAGAGATGTTTTGCTACACCAATTGTAATGGCATGCTTAATTTTTCCATAAAATACTTGAACACCAAAAAAAATATTTGTGTAATTACTATTCTTTTTTGGTTCATTTTTTAATGAAAAAAAATAAAAATAAACTTTTAGTTATGGGATACATTATTTGATGTATTAAAAACTTTTTTTTCAAATAGTCCTCTTGGGGAATACCATGCATTTTACTGCATTGACCAATGATTGATTTCAGGCAACCCGGGGCAGCCTAGCAGAGGCCTCAGGCTGCTTGTAGAACAGATCAGCTCCCTGCATTTTCGCAGCGGAGAGCCAATCTGGGCCACTGCACTGGTTAGATAGCCAACATGGAGGATCAATCCATGCTGGCTAATAGCAGCGACTCCCAGCTGTTAATAGAAGCCAGGAGGTGCCATGTATAGAGTGGTCTTACATCCTGAGCCCTCTCTATACTCTGTTGATGGCACTAGGACAAGAAAATAAAAAAATAAAAACAAGACTTGGCTTTGGATTAAATTGGTTACTGTAGACCAGCGGTGGGGAACCTTCGGCCCCTGAGACCTCCCGATGTGGCCCGCGGCTCCCCTGTGATGTGCGCGCCACTGTGCTGGGGCAGGAGCCGACATTCACAGCATCCTCCTGTCTCTGTGACAGCTACCAGACACAGGAGGATGCTGTGAGTGCCGTCCCCATCCCCACCAGAGCGTCGCACATCCGATGACGTCATTTCAGCGCCGCCTGCAGGAGAAGACCATCACAGGCTAGAGGGGAGAAAAGGGGACCTGGGCAGCATGGGAGCGGAGGAAAGGTGAGTGTTATGTTTATTTTTTTTATTTGGGACAGGCACTGGGGGTTAACTAGGCTACCAGGGACATGACTGGAGGGGTTAACTAGACTACCAGGGTCATGACTGGGGGGGGTTAACTAGGCTACCAGGGACATGACTGGGGGGTGGGTTAAGTAGGCTACCAGGGACATGACTGGGGGGGGGGGGTGGTTAAGTAGGCTACCAGGGACATGACTGGGGAAGGGGGGTTAATTAGGCTACCAGGGACATGACTGGAGGGGTTAACTAGGCTAGTAGGGACATGACTGGGGGGTTAACTAGGGTACCAGGGACATGACTGGGGGGAGGTTAATTAGGCTACCAGAGACATGACTGGGGGGGTTAACTAGACTACAAGGGGCATGACTTGGGGGTTAACTACAATAGCAGGGGCACTAGGGGAACAATACTTTGCCTTGCCCGGGGTGCTGCAAACCCACGTTACTGCCGCGCACAGAATGCGGCCCTCAAATGATTTTAATAATGCCCGACTTGCCCTCGACATGGAATAGGTTCCCCACCCCTGCTGTAGACAATTACTTTACTTTTACTTTGCACCAGTTTTGCCAGTGATATTGAATGATCCCATTTCTCAAAATCAAATCATTGTTATGTAGTTCATTGTCATGTTTGCATTTACCACTTGTCATTTCCTGCAGCAACTATTCAAACTTTAAAACATCAAACAGCATTGTCCCAGATTCTTTCAGAAGCATTGTGTAAGAAGCAAATAATGCTTGCATATGAGGATGCGTGTAACTTTACTAAATAACAATTCTGTACAGTATAACACATGTGATTTTGTGAATATATGTCCATGTAAAGACTGCTCAACAACTGTGCAGGCCTCCGAGATCCTTTGGCACAAAGTCTGCCAGTATTTATACAATCACTTTGTGTGTGCACTGGATGTGACATGTGCATATATTTAAATATAGAAATGTATTTTTATAACTATTTTTATACCAGGCAATTCAGTAGGGACTGCCCCTTCTTACGGACATTTGGGATTATGTTACTATTCTGAGAGAAATGGCTCTTGTACACTGCTATTTATTCTATTCTTACCTTTTACCATCTGTGTCTTTTAGCCTTAGGAAATAAGGCTGTTCTTACTGTCATCACATTTTTTGTTTTCACTTGAGCCATGACGAATATGACAAATCCATTGTCACGAACACCATCCACACTAAATGTTGATATTTGTAATTGTAAATTGTGTGTTTAGCCACACTCTTTAAACACTTTTTGGGAGGGTCCTGTTAGCCAACTAGTATACTGTAGGTTGCAGTTTCCTTGTATTGTGATAGAATAAAAATACAAACATGCATATTTGACATTAATGGAAAAGGTTAACATGGGGGCTTACAGACAGCATTAAAGAAAGCATTAAAGGAACTCCAGCGATTTTTTTATTTTTATTTTATTTCAAATCAACTGGTGTCAGAAAGTTATATAGATTTGTAAATTACTTCTATTTAAAAATCTTAATTCCTAAATCTTAAAACTGATCAGAGAAGTAGCAAATCTCCATAGAAAACCTTTGCTTTTCTGGACAGAGAGCAGCAGAGAGCCCTGTGTCAGACCAGAAAGGATACACCATTTCCTGCAGGACATACAGCAGCTGATAATTTTGAGAAGATTTGAGATATTTAAATAGAAGTAAATTACAAATATCTATAACATTCTGAAACTAGTTGAATTGTAAGGAAAAAAAAAATTGTCGGAGAACCCCTTCAAAGCTGTGCCTGGTGCAAATAGTCAAAAATTTACACATTTTTGCAACCCACCTTGCAGCAAAGATTGTTCTTTGATCGTTTGGATTGTAGGTTTGGATCTTTAATTGTCGGGCGCCGACCATGCATCGCTTTGTGTAATAGCGGTGCATGGCTGGTGGCTGACGATATGCAAAGAAGAATACATTACCTATCCATGCTGCAGGGCTTCTCTTGCGCTCTGCTTCTCCCCAAGTCCCGCGCGCTCCAGCTTCAGAACGGCCTGTCTCAGCTGACAGGCCGCTCAGCCAATCACAGGCCGAGACCGCCGTGGCTAGTGATTGGCTGAGTGGCTTGTCAGCTGAGACAGGCCGCTCTGAAGCTGGAGTGCGCGGGACTCAGGGAGAAGCAGAGCGCAAGAGAAGCCCTACAGCATAAACAGGTAATGTATACAGTTTAAGCAAGGGCTGCAAGGACATCGGTAACAATGTCCTTGCAGGCCTTGTTAAACGATTATCGGGCCTTGTAATAGGCCCAGAAAACGAGCGCCGATCTAGCAGATAGGTGCTCACTTATAGTTATTATTGGGCCCTGGTCGGCCTGTGTAATAGGACCCTAAGACCCAACTAAGTACAATGAAGGCAGTGCAGTGCTCTATATTGTCTAATATCTGTCTAATTTTTACAAACAGGCAAGGAAGCACATTCAGGGCCATATTTACCACGAGGCACCCGTGGTCCAGTGCCTAAGGCAGCACCTTGCAGAGGGGCAGCACCAGGGAGCAGGAGGAAACAACTTCTCTTTTAGTCTCTCACTTTCCGTGAGACTTGCCACTATATCTGGTCTCTTTTCGAGGCGGGGGGGGGGGGGGGAAGGATGGTGGTATTGTTCAGGTCTGGTATGGCGGTGTTATCCAGTCACAGTATGGCGGCATTGGCCAGGTCTGGTATGGTGGTGTTATCCTGTCACAGTATGGTGGTATTGTCCAGGGCTGGTGTGGCGGTAGTTAATATGATGCCTGGAGCTATTACCTACCAATCTACCAATCCCATGGTGAGAATTTCTACAGACAATGTGAAGACGGCTCTAATCATTAAATCAATGTGGAAATTTGTTCACATTTAAAAAAATCTTGAAGCATGTGATTCAGAGAATGTTTCTCCATGTAGAGAAATGCATGTGGCCAAAACCACGCTCCTCAGTGGTCATGTGCTGTTACCAGGATTAGTGGCCATACACCTATTGGTTACCGCACAGTTACGTAAAGTTGGTTACGTACAGTAAATGGGGGAACGCGGCCTAAGACTGATCAGATATCAATATGATGTTCAGAAACTAGAAAATAATGATGCCAATTGGTGAGTGAAGATGGGGCGTCTTCAGGTTCAGTGCCTAGGGCGGAAGCAGCTGTTAATACGGCTCTGAGCACATTAATCTGAATCGAGGGGGGGATTGTGTATCTTAAAAGAGAGAAACATAGAAGAGAAACAGGTAATGGAAGATCAAATCAGGCCAAAATGCTAATGCTGCTAATTTCTAAGATCATAAAAAGGCAAGCCAATGTCTGTGAAGTTCACCTGGGCCAGTACTGCATTACCGGCTGGATGACCAACACTTCTTTTGAATTGGAATTGGAATGTGCTTGCATTCCAATTTACCATAGGAGACAATGTAAAGTTCGTCCAGAGCTGCACTTTACATTGTCTGCACTGTCAGTTTTGTGCGGTCGCTATTCAATAAAAAGCGGCCGTACAAAATTGGCACATTGTTAATGCCGGACGGAGTGTATACTGTGTATACTGCACTATATCCATAGTAATTAAAGCCATCCGCCACTGTCATTAAATAACGTCCGTTGTTGCAAACGTGCAACAACTTGCAACAGCAGCCGTTGTGTGAACGTAGCCTATGGATGGATGAATGAAATGATTTGCAGGAACAACAATGGGAGTTACTGTATACTGTACTTACCCTCACAGTAAGGAGGAATATTTGTCACTCAACTCACCGGCTGTTTCATAAGGACTCTTTTTGTTTCATATGCATAATACTGGAGCAGTTGTCTTTCGGAGGGTGAAGCGAGCCTGACCAAGTCTCTCCAATACTACAGGTGTTGTATTTCCAGTGAGTGGTGAGGCGTCACCACTCACCAATTGTGAGTAATTGTTTTTCAAGGGCTTGTTTTTTCTCATCTCCCACACTGCTCCCAGAGTATTTTTTTTTTGTCTTACTGTTCTAGATTTGTTCAAGTTTGTATCCAGCAATAACATGCTTAGAAATGGACAATACAATCATCCAATAAAAATTGCTGGATTATGGCTAGATTTAGCCTCACACCCTCATGCAGTTGTGCATGAGAGGCAAAATCATTGGAGGTAGGGACGAAGAAATAACCAGGGCTGTGGAGTCATGGAGTCAGAGTTGGAGCTAGTTTTGGCTGGAGTCGGAGTCGGAGTTGGAGTCGGAGCTAGCTTTGGCTGGAGTCGGAGTTGGAGTCGGAAAAAAATGTACAGACGACAACTCCAGCTTTAAAAAAATCTTTAGAAAATGTAGAATTGAATTTTAATATGAATTTTGCAAGTTTTGTTCATGAATATATATTATGAACAACATTCTAATAGGACACTAGCCCTATTACTAGGGGGGTTATGGAAAAAATTGTTGGTCACTATTTGGCAGTTTGTTTCTGAGCTGGAAGAATCCATTGTGCGGGGGGAGATCTGTGCTGTTCTCTACCTGGATGCTGGATGACTGTATATGAGCAGCAGTGTAATATGAAGCTATCCTGTGTAATATAGAGGAGGAGGAGAAGACATAAGTAGTGTAGCTGTAACCTCTGTCCTCAGTGTGGTGTTTTCTCTCTGGGAGAAGATTGTGTGTTTTTCTTCAGTGTTCTATGGCTGCAGCTGTGTGTGTGTGTGTGTGCGTGCTATGGCTGCAGTAGGCTGTGTGTGTGTGTGCTATAGCTGCAGCAGGCTGTGTGTGTGTATGCTATGGCTGCAGCAGGCTGTGTGTGTGTGCGTACAATTGCGTGCCCCCACAGTGACCTTCTATATCACTGTGTGACCTCTATATCTACACTACCGTTCAAAAGTTTGGGGTCACCCAATTTTGTGTTTTCCATGAAAAATCACACTTATTCACCACCATATGTTGTTAAATGAATATAAAATAGAGTCAAGACATTAACAAGGTTAGAAATAATTATTTGTATTTGAAATAACATTGTTTTTACATCAAACTTTGCTTTTTTCAAAGAATCCTCCTTTTGCAGCAATTACAGCATTGCACACCTTTGGCATTCTAGCTATTAATCTGTTGAGGTAAGCTGGAGAAATTGCACCCCACGCTTCTAGAAGCAGCTCCCACAAGTTGGATTGGTTGGATGGGCACTTCTGGCGTACAATACGGTCAAGCTGCTCCCACAACAGCTCAATGGGGTTCAGATCTGGTGACTGCACTGGCCACTCCATTACCGATAGAATACCAGCTGCCTGCTTCTGCTGTAAATAGTTCTTGCACAATTTGGAGGTGTGTTTAGGGTCATTGTCCTGTTGTAGGATGAAATTGGCTCCAATCAAGCGCTGTCCACTGGGTATGGCATGGCGTTGCAAAATTGAGTGATAGCCTTCCTTATTCAGAATACCTTTTACCCTGTACAAATCTCCCACCTTACCAGCACCAAAGCAAACCCCAGACCATCTCATTACCTCCACCATGCTTAACAGATGGTGTCAGGCATTCTTCCAGCATCTTTTCATTTGTTCTGCGTCTCACAAACGTTCTTTGTGATCCAAACACCTCAAACTTGGATTCATCCGTCCACAACACTTTTTTCCAGTCTTTCTCTGTCCAATGTCTGTGTTCTTTTGCCCATCTTAATCTTTTTCTTTTATTGGCCAGTCTCAGATATGGCTTTTTCTTTGCCACTCTGCCCTGAAGACCAAAATCCTGCAGCCGCCTCTTTACTGCAGATGTTGACACTGGTGTTTTGCGGGTACTATTTAATGAAGATGCCAGTTGGGGACCTGTGAGGTGTCTGTTTCTCAAACTAGAGACTCTAATGTGCTTATCTTCTTGCTTAGTTGTGCAACGTGGCCTCCCACTTCTTTTTCTACTCTGGTTAGAGCCTGTTTGTGCTGTCCTCTGAAGGGAGTAGTACACACCGTTGTAGGAAATCTTCAATTTCTTAGCAATTTCTTGCATGGAATAGCCTTCATTTCTAAGAACAAGAATAGACTGTCAAGTTTCAGATGAACGTTTTCTTTTTCTGGCCATTTTGAGCGTTTAATTGACCCCACAAATGTGATGCTCCAGAAACACAATCTGCTCAAAGAAAGGTAAGTTTTGTAGCTTCTGTAACGAGCTAGACTGTTTTCAGATGTGTAAACATGATTGCACAAGGGTTTTCTAATCATCAATTAGCCTTCTGAGCCAATGAGCAAACACATTGTACCATTAGAACACTGGAGTGATAGTTGCTGGAAATGGGCCTCTATAGACCTACTGTTTGTAGATATTGCACCAAAAACCAGACATTTGCAGCTAGAATAGTCATTTACCACATTAGCAATGTGTAGAGTGTATTTGTTTAAAGTTAGGACTAGTTTAAAGTTATCTTTATTGAAAAGTACAGTGCTTTTCCTTCAAAAATAAGGACATTTCAATGTGACCCCAAACTTTTGAACGGTAGTGTATCAATCTCTATATTACTATATCTCTAATGGTATATATATATATATATATATATATATATATATATATATATATATAGATATATCTAACGGTAGTGTATCTATCTCTATATTACTTTGTGTGACCCCCTGTATATTACTATGGCTGACCTCTATATTACAGGGATCTGGCATTGTTAGCAGTGTTTCTTTAAGTAAGGTGAATATTTAGTTAGAAACATATGCTCCATCTATTCTAGTTGTGAGTAGTTCAGGACATGGAGGCTGGAGACTGGCTGCATCCACTGCACACACAGGAGAAGCTGCTTTATATGTTTCCTTATTCCCTCAGAAGTCGCCCCAGGATCATGTAGGACATTAGGGAGAAGCTGCTGAGCCAGTGTGATAAATAACTCCCCTGGTATATGACCGGCCATTTATGAAGGAGCAGGAGTCGGAGTCGGGAGTCGGAGTCGGTCCTGATAAAATTCAGAAATCGGAGTTGGAGTTGGAGCTGCGGCTTACCGACTCCACAGCCCTGGAAATAACAATACAGTCTTCTTAAGAGGCCCCGGAATTTGAATGAATACACTTTTAATCCTTTAAAGAGTATCTAAGAGAGGGCAAGTGCGGTAGTAGTAGGTGAACTTTTTCCACCATTTGCACTGTGTGTTCCTTTTAGCTGTGCCGTGTATCTTGGAGATACAATAGATGACCTGATAGCCCTGCAAAATAGCACTTGAATTGAAGTCAATTTTATTTGAAAATTCAAATTGAAGATTAAAAAAACAGCCGATAAAGTGGCCTTTACCGGCCTTTAGATGAGGCAGGCATGGAACCTCCCAAAAATGATGCCTGACAGCATGGCGGTGAGAACTCAGTGAACAAGGTAGATGACGTAGGCGTTCAACCTCCCTAAAATTAGGCCTGACACTGCACGGCGGTGGGAACTCAGCGAACAAGGTAGATGAGGCAGGCATGGAAACTCCCATAAATTATGCTTGACACAGCATTGCAGTGAGAACTCAGTGAATAAGGTAGATAAGGCAGGCGTTCAACCTCCCAAAAATTAGAATGAGAGTGAAAAAGTTCTGCTTATACGGAGGGTCCAAGAGGGTAATCAGCGTAATCAGTGTTGTCAAAAATTTTTTAACCCAGGGGCACGGGAAAGACAGCCTGACATGCAGTCAGCCATGTGCGCCAGGGTGCCAACATGCATGAATTACCTCAATAGGCTGACTCTCAATTTCCTCCTCCTCCACCATTTCCTCCTCTTCAGTCCATACACGCTCAACATCGAGTACCCTAATACTCGAACGAGTACAAAGCTCGGACAAGCACGCTCGCTCATCACTAGTCCTAATGCAAGGAGGGGTTAAGTATATAATTGCTTATAATACTTAACCATGCCGAGCTATGGCACATTTCATCCAGTCACATATTGTATAAACACTTGGGTTGATATTGCTATGTTCCTAGCACATTTGATAAATAACACCTGCTATTTATTGACTATAAGCCTAGAAAAGCAGCTGCTTTATTCTCAGATTGGAAGACGTGGGAATCAAATGTTGTTAACTCTCAGAGAAAGGCTCGTGGCTTGAGAGCAATGCTGTATAATCTAACATATTAGTGTATAGAAACTGGATAAAAGGCTTTGCTCTTACATCAAAAGTGATTAAGGAGAACAGAGTGAAGCAGAGATATAAAATATATAATGTTATGAAGGAAAAAATGTTAATAATGCTGATATAGCCCAGCCATAACATTGAGGGTATGTTCACATAGCTGTTTCTGAGGCAAAGACATGGTAGTATTGTCATCATTACAGCGGTAAATAATGATTATGCTCTTTATTTACAGCCATATTTTTGCCTAAAAAAAATTATGTAAACATAGCCTTATGCTCTGTTCACACACTGTAAAATATAGGTAAAATATGGTCATAATTCTAAGATATGGCTGTATTTTCGCTTCATTGAAGTCAACGGGAAATTTGCCGGCAGTGCACATACTATATAGAATAACATCCGTAATTGATTACAACTAGAGATGAGCGAACCTGGAGCATGCTCGAGTCCATCCGAACCCGAACTTTCGGCTTTTGATTAGCGGTGGCTGCTGAAGTTGGATAAAGCCCTAAGGCTATGTGGAAAACATGGATATAGTCATTGGCTGTATCCATGTTTTCCAGAAAACCTTAGAGCTTTATCCAAGTTCAGCAGCCCCCGCTAATCAAATGCCGATCGTTCGAGTTCGGATGGACTCGAACCCGAACTCGGTTCACTCATCTCTAATTACGACCATCCAAATAATGAACATGCTAATTATATACAACCTGTTTTAGCAAAGTATGGGTGTTTTTTTTTTTAAAACAATATTTTATAAGGCACAATTTCAGTTAACATCACATGTACATCAGAAAAGAGGAATTATAGTTAACTATGGGTTTTTTTGTTTCCATTATTCTTACTTAAAATTACGGTTTCATTTAGCTTTTATTTTACTATGTGTGAACCTAGCATCAGACTATGTTCCCACACAGTATTTTTGCTCAGTATTTTGGTCAATATTTTCCAACCAAAACCAGGAATTGATTGTAAACACAGAAAGACTGTGTTTACACACTGTTGAAATTAAGCGGATGGCTGGACAGAGTCCGGAAAAAATAGGCATGTTCAATTAGAAAAGATTATGGGGAGGGATAAGGAAATCAGAGATCAGGTAGGGGTTATGTGTAGGAGGGTTTGGTCACCAAGGGGATGGAGAAGGAAAATGGAGAGGGGAGATTACTCAACAATGGGTGGGAACCTAAAAGAAAGGTGGAGTCAGAGGTGGAACTTCAGTTTCCTTCTAGGCCTGGGCTTCCTTTAAAACTCTGTCATGAAAGTCTGTAGTTGGGAGGTCTTGCCGGGAACTTCAAAAGTGTCATCAGGTTAGAGGAGACCCATCAGTGGGATGTACCCCCTCTTGTTTGTTGGTGGATATGGAGGAAGTATACAGTTGTCTTCCCAATAGAATAGGTCCCGGGGAATTGGGGAGTGATTGGCAATGCTATCTGATGTCGTTTTTTACCCTCTCAAAACAGTGATTTGCAGTGAGGAGAGTTTGTTACTAGTGCAGTTAGCGTGAGACCCTGCCAGACCTTCCTATATGTATGATTGGAGGAGATGATGGTGGTTGCCGTAGAGACCTCAGCAATACAGAGTCATGAGATATTTGCTGAACAAATAGTGGACTTTGCGTGTAGTAATCTTAGCCTCCTATGCAGTTGTTATTTTTTAGTGGAAGTACACTGTAATAGGTATTTTTATACCAGAACTTACATTCACTTTCTAAGAACGCTAAGATTTCTAAGAGCATAGATAATGTGATCAGAATCACATTCTGCATTGTTGTGTAATCCTGGTTATGTAAGACTTTTCTTTTTAATTGTATACTCAAGCATTAAAGGAAAATGTGTGTATGTCAAGATAGGTCAAACAGCTTTTTCATACAGATATAACTTGTGTGTTGCCAGCATTTCTAAGCGTAAAGGCTTTTTTCCTTTTTCAGCAAAATGTCTTTGGAAAATATTTTTCTTCTATGTAATCATTTAGTGTGGACATAGTGTTATAGAGTCAAGATGTGGACATGTTATCAAGTTGTTTTGTGAAATGTAATGATATGAAACTTTGACCTTAATAACAACTAATAAATAACGCTCCATCTTTGAACACACTTTTTAAATGACATTAGGAAATTACAATACCCTGCTAGAATAGCTCCATAAATGAGACTTTAAATATGAGAGGACTATATTTATTTATTTTATTAAATTCTCTTAAGTTTCCCTGCTGTAATCTAGCAGAATCTTCTTAAGTTTCTTAAAGAGAGGTGATGGATGATTAACCTCCATTGGCTTGTTATAGTAAAGCAAGGGGCTTCTTATTAGATGAGGTTGCAAATGATAACAAATGTACTGAAATAATGATGATAATAATATTAATAATATTTAATAATAATAATAATTTTTATATAACACCAACAGATTTCACAGCACTTAACAATTCTGTGAGAACATACATAGACAACAATCAGACATAACAGAGATACACATGTAATTATTAAGACAAACATGAGGAGCGAAGGCCTTGCTTGCAAGAACTTACAGATTATGTTTTAAGGGTTGAAGAGAAAAAGAAGAGGAAAAAAGTGCTTTGCTGTTACTATTGTCCGACCATCTTTATAAATAGGGCAGTGCAGGTACTGTATAGGTGAGTGAACCAGTCACCCACCAATGCCTGCATGCTACAGGTCTAAGTGCTTAATTGCTTGCTGTGTGTGTCGGGAGTAATCAAATAAGGAAACCTGATAAATCTGCTTAAAAAGGTGAGTTTTTAGTGCATGTTTGAAGGTGTTGGAGGTGAGTCTGACAGTTTTAGGTAATGCCTTCCATAGAACTGGTGCAGCTGGGGTAAAGTTATGAAGACAGAAATGAGAAGTGCCGAGTAAAGGGGATTTTAGGTGTAGGTCATTAGTGGAGTGTAAAGCATGGGTAGGGTGGTAGAAAGAGATTAGGAAGAAGATATAGGGAGATGCAGCACTGAGGGGAGCTTTGTGTGTTAACAGGAGCAGTTTGTATTGAATCCTTTGCTTAAAGGAGAGCCAATGTAGTGACTGGCACAGGGAAAGGCATTGGTATACTGTAGCAGATGGACAGGTAGATGAGAATAGCTGCATTAAGAATTTACTGGAGGTGGAGAGTTTAGAGGAATGAAGGTAGATTAGTAAGGAATTGCAGTAGTCTAGACAGGAATGAATCAGAGTGACAATAAGAGTTTTAGCTGAATTTAGAGATTTTTTTTGATGCAGGTAAATAAGGCAGCGGGCTTGCTGTGTGGGGGTTATGGTTGCACCACAGACATATATGGAATGTCAGGTGGAGGGGGGTTAGCAGAAGGAGGAAATAGAGAGAATAGGGTAACTTAAGCAGATGGTGGGGCAAGAGGAGAAGAGTCTGGTGAGTACCACCTGTGTCACAGGTTCGAAGGATGAGGAGTAAATGTGAGAGGGAATGGAATCAACCCTACTTGGGGACTGGGAGATGATCTTGTGACGGATGGTATCTAGGTCTTCAGCACAGAGATCAGTGATGAGCGTCTGAGCTTTTAAAGGGAATGTACCATTGGTCTTGGGCTGAAGCACTGGAGGCGGGCTGACCCAACCCCAGAGTGAGGAAACCCCCACTCCTCTATGATACAGCTCCATTGATTATAATGGAGCACTGTCATAGAGAGGCAGGGGTTTCCTCCCACTGGGAGTGGGTCTGCCCACCTCTAGTGCTTCAGCCCAGCACTAGAAAAGAGTTTAGTGTGGTGAAGAAGGTTTGCTAAGCAGAGTATTAGCTTCTTTTGTATTTCCTCCACAGACGCCCACCACAGGGCACTGTCGAAAAAAATAAGTTCTAGATGTGTGCCAGGGTTGTGTCAGGCTGTTTGGGTTGTGTGGTGGCTAGTTTGTCCAGGGTTGTAATTAGGGATGAGCGAACTGAACCGTAACAAACCAGATTCGTTACAAACTTTGCAAAACAAAAAAAGTTCGTAACAAATCTGGTTAAAATCACAATAACAAATAAAATCACAGAATAGACCAGAATATAACGGATTATTACTCCTATAATCCCTTGTATCCTGGTTTTCTGTGAATATCAAGATGTGAGACGTCCCCCCTGTTAGAGTGAGACCTTAAGTTAGTCTCCTCAGATATACCTGGTGGCTGCCTAATCAAAAATGTAATGTGACAGCTGTCTGTGAGTATCAACCAAGACACATGAAAGTAACTTCAGTGTTCAAGCTGATCTACTTTATTAAGTGAAAATCTTTCAGTTTATATCTTTACAAGAAAGCTTCAAAAAATAAAATAGGAGAACCCCGTTTAGCCACAACAAAAAAAGTTAAAAAAGAAAAAGTCCCATCACTGTCCCAGCAAAATGTTGGCGACTCAATGGGATTCTTGGTGTCCAAGACCGTGCACCCGAGTGCTGATGTCTGGTCCTTTATTTATGGGCAAGGGCAGTACATGTCTGTTACTGCCCATTGGGTCAACATCCTCTCAGAAGACCATTAGGAAGTTGGCCCATTCTTGCCGCTGTCACCACCCCGGTGCTTTAGGGGGCCAGTTCTGCACAAGTTCTGCCTCCACCACCTTGCAACCACCCGCCGCTTTGACTGCAGTCCAACCTGCCCCGGTGTCTTACCAACGATGTCAGGCCTGGCGCTCTCAGGCTGTCCTCCATTTTGTGAGCCTGGGTGAACGGAGCCACAGTAGGCAGGAGCTCCTCCGGACTATCAGGGAGGAGATATATGAATGGATGACCCCACGTCAACTAACAGTGGGAAGTGTTATAGCCAACAATAGGAGGAACATTGTCTCTAAAGTGCAGCAGGGAGGGCTGAGTCATACACCTTGTATGGCACATGTGATAAACCTCACAGTGCACAGGTTTCTTCGAACATTTCCTGCCAATTGTTGATCCCTTTTGAGGAAGCGACTCTGTTTGTGAGCAGGCATGACTATGGGATCAACAACATTATCCCACTTGTCCGTGCTCTGGAAAGTACGCTTAACAACATAATCAGCGAGGATTCCCAGGCCACCACTCCAAGGCTGAACATCCTCCTCCGTCAATTGTCTCTTCTCAACCATACTGGCCTGGGTGCAATCAGGTACTGCCTCCTCCTCCTCAAATAGTCTGTTCTCAACCAAACTGGCCTGGGTGCAATCAAGTGGTGCCGCCTCGTCCAATAGTCTCTTCTCAACCATACTGGCCTGGGTGCAATTAAGTGCTGCTGCCCCCTCCTCCTCCGTCAATTTTCTGTTCTCAACCATACTGGGTCCAATACAGTACTATTATTGCTGCTGGTTCCACTGTCAAATGTCTGTTTTCCACCCTACTGGGTCCAAGGAACTTTGTGTCCTATGTCCCGTGTAATCACTTACACCTTGGCAAATTTTTTTCCACTATTTTTGCACTTAGATTTTTTCCATTTTTTTCATTGTAATAGCAACTGCAACTAAATGAAACTATACCCTATCAGACTCCCACTATTGTAGCTGCAATTATTCAGCCGTTATAGCAAGGTTCGTTTTGGGTTTGGTTCGTACGAATCCAAACTTCACGAAAGTTCGCTCATCCCTAGTTGTAATAGTTCAATGAAAATGCATGGCCCATGTAGGCTTTAATTGCTGGAGCCTTGGTTCTCACAAGAACATATATGCAAAATATAAAATACATGGTGGGTCTCATAAGGAGACATGGAACTTAAATATGTAGTAAACTGGAGGCTCTGGTGTGGTCTGAACAAAACCAAGATCTCTAAAACAAAAGCCTAGACTGCAAACTAGGATGAAGAATTTCTAGTTATACAAACTCTTAACTCTCACAAGCAATAATCCCGCCCCGGAGCTAGTCGCTGTTGCACTTGTCCGCTGCTATAGGAGCTCTACTGTAGACTTGTAGCTGCCTCTCCATACTACTACTTTTTAGGTCTGCAGTCAGCGCATTCTGGTCTGAACAAAACCAAGATTTTTAAAACAAAAGCTAGACTTCAAACTGGGATTAAGAATTTCTTATTATACAATTTCTTAACTCTCACAAGCAATGATCCCGCATTGTAAGTAGTTGCTGTTGCACTTGTCCCCTGCTATAGGAGCTTTACTGAGGACCCGTAGCTGCCTCTCCATACTACTACCTTTTAAGTCTGCACTCAGCGCATTTTTCTACCCTACTCTGCCTCTTACTTGCTCATCTCTGCTTCAAAAGATAACACTCAGGTATAGGACAGTGGTCTTAGCAGGACACATCATCTTACACCCAAAGTTTTATGGCACAGCAATACTTCTGTTGGACATTGTTTTCTCAGGCCACAGTTCTCCCAGGCATCCTCAGAATAGCATAACTTCTCTTGTGAAGTCCTGCCCATTTATTGCAAGAATGAAGACTTACCCACAAACAGTAACATGGCCGCTCCCACATCCAACAGAACTCTTCACATTAGTGCCATATTGCGTAACTGCACAGAAGATGTAGTCAGTTACATAACACATAAATGCAATAGATACAGTATACAGTTTGTAAAAGGAGGTAAAATATAGGTATAAACATAGCAAAATAACAATAGACAGAAGACAAACATTATTAACAATACTAATACAGTAACTCTTTGATTTGTATGCTCCCCACTGCATAGACCTGTTTATATGAACACAGGAATGAAAGTCCTGTGGTGCCAAATTATTGATTTACCATGAGTGTAAGCTATTTATACATTCTTACGGGGTCTTACAGAGGCTTATTTGCTCTTCTTTTTCCAACGAGTGTTTTTTTTCTTTAATTGAAAAGTCCATTAAATGTAATTGTAAAAACAGAAAGAGGACGGTGAAAAAAGAAAAACTGAAAAATAACGTCCGCTGTTTGTGCAAGACGTCTAAAAAAAATTGTCATGACCATTATTTTGACATCTGCGAAGATAACATCTGTCATTTTATACACGTGAATCAGACGTCCGTCGTTCCATTGACTTTAATGCATTGCATGGATTCAAAGCGCGGCAATAATGGACATTTTTTTAAATAGAAAAAGCGGACGCCTTTTCTCTTTTTTTGACGTTGTTTGAACACAGCCAAATACTGCAAATCTCAAATCCTAGTGTCAACTGTAACAGTAAAAATATGGCTCCCTGATTCTGTAAAGAAAGCCACACTTGAAATTGGAAAATACAAAGAAAGTGTAAAAAAAAAACAAAAAACAAAGACAGAGATGAGTGAAATAAGTGTAATGGATGGATAAATCTGGTTCGTGGATCAAAGAGTAAAACATATGTGAGGCACACAGCAAATTAAAGGATCCTTGTTGCGTGCATAATGCCTTCTGTCAAGCATGGCTGAGAAATGTCATGGGTTGGGGCTGCTTTGATACTGGTAAGGTGAGAGATTTACACAGAGTGTTAAGAATAATGAACCAGAAAGGTTACCACAAGGTTATTATTTTACGGCGTCATGCCATTTACAGCAGACAGTATCCGAATGGTATGAATTTCGTTGTTGAGCTTGGCGACAACTGATGTATTCTTCTTAGCTACGGTACACAGAACTTGGTGAAGATATAGACAGCTAGGTTGCTGTCTTTGGTCTGCTGGCTGGCATAATTGCCAAACCTTTAGCCTATCAAGTTTTTGTGGAATGACCTTCATAGTGTCGGGGGAAAATTCCATGCAGAAACGTTGGAGTTGAAATTTGTTCTGAATATCTTCAAACATTGATGGCTAGAATGCCTAACATCTATGAAGCTAATAGATGGAAAGATGAATAGAACGGGGGGGAATTATATATATATATATATATATATATATATATATATATATATATATATATATATAGTTTCCCAGTGTATTGAATACAGAATACATAATAAATATACAAATATGTATACAATACACTAAACAAATTTTAAGTGAAAAAATATTGTGCTCAATAATACTTTGGGAAAGCTTAAGATAAGCATTTACAGTTTTTGCTTTGAAAGAGTCATATGGTGCTACATAAAAAGGCGAGCTTAATGACATCAAATATTTTCATCCATCTGTTGGTGCATGTCATTGCTCAGTTGCATGATAGCATAGGTATTAATCTCCCAAAGGCTACCTTAAAGGATTGTTCTTCATCCTACCTCATACAGAGCAGAGACTGTGGAACAAGGTGCATAGACTGATAAAAACAGATCTATAAACTGATGGCTGCTCTTCAAGGATTTGCCTTCTAGCCACTAGAAAACATTTGAATCAGAAACTTTTCTATTTGTGATATAAGGCAGCAATATTGTTTGTTGGTTACCAAGAGAACAAGTGAAATCCTAAAAAAATAACTCAAGGTTATCTCAAGAATTGGATGTTGCTGGATATCACTTTTGCCTGTTGTGAGAACTAGATAGTGAAAGAGAATAAGAATACAATTGGAACATATTTATGGAATAGCATGCTGTGCCGGTGGGAAGCAATCTTTGGTTTATATCTATTGAAGGGCATTTTCAGGAAGGGATCATACATTTTTCACATTCAGTATATATTAGGATTATTCAGAACACAATATATAACACCGAGCAAGAAAAGGGAAATATTCAAAAAGTTAGGGATACTTTGTAGAACATTGTTTTGTTTAAATTTAGAGGAGTAAAAGGAAATTCATATATCATCTACACAGTCGAGTCATATTATTCTGACCACTTTCTACTTTCAACATATGTAGATGTGTAATCAGCCGATTACAGGACCAAAAATCGAATCCACACCAGAGTATAGTGAGCGCAGAAGTATATAAATTTGCACACAGCGGTGCAGCCAGGAACCCCTGTGTGCAAATTTATATACTTCTGCGCTCACTATACTCTGGTGTGGATTCGATTTTTGGTCCTGTAATCGGCTGATTACACATCTACATTTGCTTCTCCCACCGTTGGTGGTGACGTCCCCCAGTACAGCTGCGGAGTATACTCTTTCATGCTACATATAGAGTTGTGCCTAATTTTTGCACAACCTACCCAGGTGAGTGGATCCCTGTAAGATCTTGTTTCCATCCACCTGGCTATCTTTTATCGCACGAGGAAGCTCCCCCTGTCTCCCTTCTTCTCATTACTTTCAACATAGGCAGAGTGGAGCTCTGGCCTGGTGGGTATATAAGGTGTATTATAAGCTCACATATCCCTCATTGTCATCATGGGTAAAGATGGCAATTTACTACAGTTGCAAAAATGGATCTGTAAATTACTTCTATTTAAAAAAGGGATACGTCTTGCAGTACTTATCAGCTGCTGTTTATCCTGCAGAAAGTGGTGTATACGTTCCAGTCCGACATAGTGCTCTCTGCTGCCACCTCTGTCAGTGACAGGAACTGTCCAGAGAAGTAGCAAACTCCCATAGAAAACTTTGGGCAGGTTCTGAGAGAAAACTCTACTTCCTGTAGGACATACAGCAGCTGATAAGCACTAGAAGACCTGTTTTTTTTTTTTTTTTTTTTTAAGAAATCATTTAAAAAGCTGTCTAAGTTTCTGCCACCAGTTGAATTAAAAAGAAGAAAATTCTCCTATGTTCACACACTGTTAAAACGATGGCTGTATATAATTGGACAGACCGCATTTAACTGCAAATATTGGCCGCAATTTTATACCAAAGGCCGTTATTCGTATAAAAACAGCCATAGTTATAAAACGATGTCTACAATTCATTGTTAAATCACGGCCGTCCTTTTGACAGTATGTGAACATAGCCTATGTCACAGCATAGTCACAACAGTTAATGACATAATGACTTGCTGCACCCTTGGTCATTTTCCTTTTTTATGTGGTAAAAAGCTATTTTACCATACTAGCAAAGGAAAAAAGACTTTTGTGTTTATCTACAGCATTCTGTGTGTGTGGGGGGGGGGAATATATATATATATATATATATATATATATATATATATATATATATATATATGTATATACATATATGTGTGCAAAAAGAGAACAATGATTTCTATAGAATATGTTTTAGTTCCATTTTTTACATAACAATACCCTAACAGCTACAGCGAAAGATCTGTCTCTCCACTTAATATTGCAATGTTGCTACACCTCCAGAATAAAAGTATTGAATAATGTATATCCTCCTGATACCTAAGATGCTGTTCTGTTATGTCACCACAATCCACATCTGTTTTGTCTTCGCTTCTATGCTGGTAGATCTTGCTCCTTTTGCTTGAAAATTAAAGTTTATTGGTAAAAAAAAATCAAAGCCAAGGTAGTGAGTGGGCTGTTTATTGGGAATTACAGTATAAAACACTTGCATCTATTGTGTATGGCTAGGAGTCTGGGGATTCAGGTGTGAGCACCACTTACGTAACCCACATCCTTCCAGTGTGTATTGTACCTCAAATAATCCTTAAGGCAAATAAAACAACAAGAAGAAGACCTTGATCTCATAGGACCCAAAGCTACACTTGTTTTCCTTGCATTAAATATTTTATTTTTTTCCAGCAGAAATTTTTGACTGGAGCTAATTTAATTGTTTATGTCTGTACATTGAGTAGATTATAATAAACTTCTGGGTTGCAAAACGCTGTAGGTTTATTTAAAATCCTATGCAAAACAGCAGAAACATTTTAAAACTACTACTACTTTACACAGTGGTCAAATAAATTATGGATAAAAAAGACTATAGTGTAATAGAGAGTTACAGGTAGAGGACAAAATCTAGAAGTTATCGAGATGCTTGAACCCAATCCCTCAGCATTTTACTCTCAGTGGCTGGATGCAGCCCTAGGGAGTCCTGGAAAACATGGATGCAGCCACAAGCGTATAAGCCATATTTTCCTGGCAGCCCTGGGGCTGAATCCTACTTCTACAGCCACTGGGAGTCAAATGCTGAGCATTTGAGTTTGGAGAAACTCGAGGGTCCAAACCGATCCTTGTTTTCCAGCCTTATTGTCCATATCCTTTCTTATCCTTAGGGTGGGTTCACATGTAACTTTTGGGCAGTGGATTTCAAGCTGCAAATTCGCATCAAAATCCGCTGCGGATACCTTCCCAGTCACTTCAATAAGATGATACCTTCCCAGTCACTTTAGTGGGATGGAAAAGTCAGCCCCCTTACCCCACCGCGGCCTGTACATACATTCCCGGGTCCCTGCTCCGACTTGCTTCGGGGGCTCCTATTGTCTCTCGCCAATCAATGCACTGCGGCAGGGCAACGCACTGATTGGCCGAGCATCGGAAGCTCCTGAAGCAAGCCAGAGCAGGGACCTGGTAATGTATTTTACCTGGGCCGGGGGTGTTGAGGGGGCTGACTTTTCCATACTCGCAGCAGGATGACAATCCCACTGTGAGTATGTCATCTCATTGAAGTGACTGGGAAGGTATCCGCAGCAGATTTCGCTGCGAACTCGCAGCATGAAATCCGCTGCGTATACGGTATGTGCGAGCCCACCTTTAATCACTTATCTTTTTTTTTAATTATTATTCCAACATATCAAATGCAAATTCATGAAACTATTATGTTGGTGGATATGTATTCATTTATTACCATGTTCAAGGCAATAGCTCTCTCTCTTAGGGCCCTATTACACCCAGGGGCGGTCTTGGCATTTCTGGGGCCCCAAGCAAAGTTATGTCTGGGGGCCCCCCCTTCCAAAACAATAGACCACTATGTGTTGCCCCCAGAAGTATATACCCCTTGTGCGCTACCGCCAGTAATATATACTCCTTGTGTGCTGCCCCCAATATTATATACCCCTTGTGTCCTGCCCCCAGTAGTATATACCCCTTGTTTGCTTCCCCCAGTAGTATATAGATCCCTGTGTGTTCCCCAGTTATATATAGCCCCCCGTGTGCTCCCCCAGAAGTATATAGACCTCCTGTGTGCTGCCCCAGTTGTATATAGACCTCCTGTGTGCTCCCCCACTAGTATATAGGCCCCCTGTGTGCTCCCTCAGGGGTATTTAGCCCCCCTGTGTGCTCCCCCACTTGGATATAGACCTCCTGTGTGCTCCCCCACTTGGATATAGACCTCCTGTGTGCTCCCCCACTTGGATATAGACCCCTGTGTGCTCCTCCAGTAGTATATAAACCCCTGTGTGGTTCCCCCAGTAGTATATAGACCCCCTGTGTGCCCCACCAGTATTATATAGACCCCTTGTGTGCTGCCCCAGTAGTATACAGACCCCTGTGTGCTCCCCCAGTTATATATAGACCACCTGTGTGCCTCACAAGTAGTATATAGACCCCTGTATGTTCCCCCAGTAGTATATAGACCCCTGTATGCCGCACCAGTAGTATATAGACCCCCGTGTGCTCCCTCAGTAGTATATAGCCCCCCTGTGTGCTCCCCCACTTGGATATGGATCTCCTGTGTGCTCTCCAAGTTTTATATAGACCCCATTCTGCTTCCCCAAGTAGTATATAGACCCCCTGTGTGCTGCCCCCAGTAGTATATAGACCCCTCTGTAAAGCCTCAGTAGTCTATAGCCCCCCTGTGTTTCCCCTGTTATATAGCCCCCCTGTGTGCTCCCCTCATTTATATAGACCCCCCATGTGCGCTCCACCAGTTAAACAGACCCCTGTGTCTCCTCTTCTCTTCACTCTTGTGGCCGCAGGAAGGGTTTTCCCTGCGATCACAAGAGGCTGCACTCCCCTTGTCCTGGCGCCGATGCTCCAGTGATGTCACTGGAGCGCCGGCACCACAAGGACAAAGCTGCCACTTGTGACCGCAGGGAAAACCCTTCCTGCGGCCACAGGAGTGACTGACAGGAAGGGGGCCAATGTCTCCCGCCCTGTCAGTGCTGCTGCATGTAACTATGAGTGCTCATTACGAGTGCTCATAGTTACAGTTCAGATGGCAGCAGCGAGCGGGGCAGCGGCCCTGTCCAGCGGTCTTGAGCACAAGAGCGGGGCGTGGGGGCCCCCCATGATGTTGGGGGCCCCAAGCGATCGCTTGGGGTGCTTGGTGCCAAAGACCGCCACTCATTACACCCAGCGGTTATCGACCATACTTGTCTGATTACCGATTACCGATAGTTGTTTGATGTAGTAGGACATGTTAAAAAAAAAACACGATCAGCTGACAAGTATGATGTCGGCTGATCGTAGTGTTTCAAAGTGTTGAAATGTAATGATTATGTCAGTGACGGTCCGCTGCTCATTGCCAGCGCCATTGACTTCAATGGGCTGCCTGGATGATCTAAAGATTGTCTGGGCAGTGCCTCATGCCCTTTCCACTGCTCCCTGCTTGCTTCCCGTGCATGTAATAGCACAGGCAGCAAGCGGGTAATTAAGGGGAAGTGAGAGGTCAGCGCTCACTTTCCCCTCAATATTGTGCTGCGTAATAGGGCCTGTAGAGTTCCTGTTGCTAGTATAACACCTTTATTGAAATAGTGCTTAAATTATTGGACAAGAACATATATTTATATATGTATATAGATATATATTTTTTAAAATATATTTATTTTTGCTGCATTTTTATATATGCATGCGCTTATCCACCCGTCCTTTACTTCACATATACATAAAATGCACATTGATTATTCTGTTTTATGATAACCAAAACTGTCAGGTTAATGCTATTATAACTTTAATATGCATTCACAATAATCATTCCATTCAGTCATTTTATGAAAATTTACCCCTTGAATTTTATGAAGTCCTCTTTCTTCCGTTAATCGCGCAAAGCTATACTTCTCAAAAGACAACAATAAATTCCCTGTGCAGAGAATTGCAGAGCCTAGGCATGTGTGAAATTGTATTACATCAAACACAAAAGCTAAATCACATTTTGCCAAATACAATTTTTTGTTTTGCCCTGAAAAAGAACTTCACTCTTTAAATGCCAGGGACAATTTTCACACTTCTGACATACGCAAATTCTTAATTTTAAAAATAAAAAAGTTATAGCCGCCTATCCATAAAGTAGATACCTGGCGCATTGCAAAGATTACACCCAAGACCCTAAATATTGTCTAGTAGGGCATGTGTGTGCCTATGAATTCTTCAACATATGCAAACTTCCTACATGCCACTAATATCTACACGAAAATACAATATCTTCAGAATTGAGGAGACCAGAATTCTTTGTCAGCCTGATACTAGTGAAAATTGATGTCTATTGATGGTATTGTAAGGGGTGGATTAGATTGGCAGTTCCTCTTCTTCTCCCTTTAGTGAAAAGAGAACCCTCCTCCCCCCATAACAAACACAAATGTGGATATGAAGGAGCAGATATTCACTCTGGTAATAGCATGAACAAAAGTATCACATCCTAGTGTACAGATAATCATGTGCAAAGCAGAAATTACGCAGTTGCGTACAGATTGCGTACGTTTCAATGTAGAGTTACGCACATGCATACAGATTGTCGAATGAAAAGCGCAAATTACACAGCTGCTTTCATTTACAGGTTCGAACATGTTCGAAAATTATCATTATAACCATTCCGACCATCGAACAAATGATTTGTGATTGCCGAACACAAACACTTAGCGTCATGTTCGAATTTACAAATATGTTCGCTCATCACTAATAATGAGCAGTCTAAGTGAATCAAGCAATGAGATGAGATCAAATACTCATTTTAAAGTGACTTTACCACCAGGCCCAGGCTAAAGCACTGGAGGCGGGCCGACCCACCCTTAGTCGGAGGAAACCCTAGCCCCTCTATGATAGGGTTCCATTGATTCTAATGGAGTCTCGTCATGGAGGGGCTGGAGTTTCTTCCCAATAAGGGTGGGTCGGCCACCTCCAGTGCTTCAGCCTGGGCCTGGTGGTACAGTCACTTTAAGCTCCTGTAGTCTGTCTGTTTGCTTCTGTCTCTTCCCAGCTTCTCGTCCTCCTGCTTCTCCTCCTCTTCCCCTTTCCTTCTTTATATACTTCTTTGTGGAACACATAACTGATCTCTCTATATGATGACGCAGGAGAGCTTTAGTTGTTTCTATGGGTAAATGAAGAATTTAGGAGTAAGCAGCAGAGCTGCAAATGAGGCCGATAGGTGAAGAAAGAAGCATTTTTCTCTGCTAAAATATATTACATATTACACTTTCTTGTACTATTGATTCATGCAAAGTTTGTTAAAAACAAACAAACACAGTGACCATTTATCTCCCATAGCTCTTTATTTAGTTACACAATAAGAAAGCAATAAAAAGGTGTTTACAGTATGGGATAAATAGTTTCATATTTACCATGTACCTGTAAGGTTTATATGAAAAATCAGGCAGCACTGTTGTCAATCATCATTTTCAGTAATTGTCTCCACTCCCTGCTGTTTATAGCTGTGAATTAGGAGGTGGAGCTTCCTAATCCATCTCCATAGCATCCATCTACAGCGAAAGCCCCATTGAAATGGGATTCTATGGTGTAAGGTTGGAGG
Organism: Dendropsophus ebraccatus; assembly: GCF_027789765.1. Lineage (NCBI taxonomy): Eukaryota > Metazoa > Chordata > Amphibia > Anura > Hylidae > Dendropsophus > Dendropsophus ebraccatus. Next base: position 68,379,656 of record NC_091460.1, read on the forward strand.
TAGGTGCTATGGAGACGGAGCACAAAATGCCATTTCACAGTTATGCAAAGCTGGCAGTGGAGACAACAGCATCTTCATTAGGGTATTTCAGCACAGCACAGGTGTTTGATACAGCTACAGGTACATTATACATAGAAGGTAAGGTTTTCTTTGAAAAAGGTGTTTTCATTTATCTATTTTTTTTAAGTATTTGGAGAGGGCAGTCATCAAGGGGTTAAGTATAAAATAGTGTACCATCCCCCCCCCCCCCCCTGTTAAGGCCCCAGACGATTACCAAAAATGGACCTAGTATAATCCGCCACTGCTTAATTTACATTCCTAATAAGAATTGTATGACATTTAGCTGCAATATGTAACTGAAGGGATCCATACCAAACACAGTATGGGGCCACACTCTGCAATATACACCATTATTAGGCTATGTTCACACTACGTAAAATAACGGCCGTTGTTATCACCGGATGGACTTCTGCGACCAAAACTACGGCCGTAGAATTACGATTGTACGGGCTAGTCGTGAAACTACGGCCGTTGTTTCATTTTGATTCCTAGCATGTTTATAAACGGGATGAAACAGGTCATTTACTTTAAATACTGCGCCCAGCCCGAGAAGCCACTCAGAAATTTTTTTACATCAAAATCAAGTTTAATTCGGCAGATATAAGTTTTACGTTCGCGGCCGCACTGAAATCCACGGCCGTTGTTGCAGTATTACCGGCTGGAAATAATTGGCATGTGTATTTTTCACGGGGGCCGTATAAACAATGTCCGTTATCTGATAGTGTGAATTCAACAACCATAGTTACATTGCATTGCAGTCATTATAGTGAACCTCAAAACAACGGCCGTAGTTTGCGGCATGGACAACGGCCGTTATTTTACGTAGTGTGAACATAGCCTTACAATGTATGATCATAAAGCTACATTTTGCATCATCACGGTCATTGATTTGTTGCCGGTTTATTTTTCCTTTTAGACAGCACACATTGTAGTACATGAGCTCTCCTCGCTGTTCTGTGGAGTTTTTTTTCTGCCAGATTCCATTAAAATATGAGAGGAAAAAACTTGCTGGATTGGATCCTATATGTATAATATATTCTCCTCTAAAAGCATATGATGTGGGAAATAATATCTGGAGCCTGTATATCAGAATATGGTATATGAGCAGCTTCATACTACAGAATTATATTCATGCACTGCCATACAAATTCCGATTACTTGGCTCTACTCTGTGCAGAAGGGCTTATGGAGTTTGGCTGCACAGAGAGATTTTTAGAGTTTGATTAAACGTCTTCATATTTGTCTTACAAGCATTCTTTATTTGAAGGATGTTACCTATTCCAAAAAATAGAGATACTGACAGCAGCCAATCAGATGTCAGCTTTTGCTAAGTTTTTAATATTCCAAGTAAATGTTTCATTGGAGCATTTCTGTATTTTTCAAACTTGCAATTGAAAAAAAAAAAATTTACTTTCACTGAACGACTGCCTGCTGAAGACATTATAAAGAACAGATTTGTCTTTTTTCTGGGTCACTCCACTCCCAAGAGCTACAAAGACGATATATCCATCCTACCAGCACATGAATGAAGACATATTTAAACATTTATATTGTTATGCCAGTCATTCTCACCCCTTACTGTGAAGGCTAATGAATGTTATCATAGAGGCAATGTGATTAGTTATAGTTGGTATACTAGAACTGTATGTTTAATATTACATGCTTATGTTACTCCTAGCAGCTGATAACTATGCAGATCATATTATCTATTCGAAAAGAGGTTAATGTATTTTACAAGAATTTATTTTTATTTTTATGTATTTTATTTTTCATTGCTGCTGTAAGATCTGGGTGATGTATGAATAAATATATAACATTAAACTTTGCATAAAAGAATTTCAAATATTATAAAACAAATACTTTATAGCAATGAAAGTGCCATTTTGTATTATATTTTTTAAATTTAGATGAGATGGTAGAATATTAGTCTTTATATTGCCATCTAGCTAATATTGTGCAGTGGTGCAGCTCCACTTTGATGTTGGCTGCATATCTCACAACATACAGAATGTTCATTTTATTTCTACAAGATAATCTTAACTTTTTTATAAGCAGCCCCTCTTTGTGCTGCTCATGCCATTTCTTCCCCAGGCAATAAACTTTGATTATGGTGTGAGTCATCAGACTAGGCTACTTCTTCTGTTGCTCCATGGTCCATTTCTGATTCTCATGTACTTATTGTAGGCACTTTAAGTAGTGGACAGTGGTAAGTTAATAGCACTCTGAATAGATGTTTTTTTTCTATTTCCAAACACATCGATGAGCCTATTAACCTGTTGCTGGCTCACTGGTTGTCATTCCTTAAACAACTTTTGGTAGGTACCAATACATTCAACTTTTGGTAGGTACCATTTCGGAGATTATCTTACCCAGTAGTATAGCCACCCCAATTTGGTTTTTGTGAAACTTGCTCAGATCCTTATACGTGTCGGTTTTTCCAGTATCCAACACATAAACTTCAAGAAGTGACTGATCACTTGCCCAGCATATCACATTCTCTGTAAAGTACCATTGTAGCAAGATAGTCAATTGCACTCATATATAGGTAAATAAGAGAATTAAAAAAGAAGAATAAATCAACCCATAAGGAGTAACGTGAGTGAGTAAATGTTCATGTACAAAGTGTGGCATGCTGTAAGTTTCCATAAAACAGCACAAAGCACACAGGAAATTTAGGTGCACAATAGATATTTTGGTACATCTGGCCTATACAAGTGCAACCATTAAGCGCAGAAATATACTGTATAAGGAAAAGTGGCAAAATAGTCAATATGACAAGGACAGGATAAATCAAATGGTGCAAAATAGTATAAGTGGGACTACTAGGACATGGTATACAATTGTAATAATAACAGATACTGGAAATACAGATTTACATACTAAATAAAATTTACATACTAAATACACAGAGATGCTACAGCCGACACCACTTGTCTAATCTCTCAGTCCTGAACTGCCAGAACGAAGAGGGAGATCCAGAGTGTATTCTCTATGTGTGTGTGTATATATATATATATATATATATATATATATATATAGTTAAGGCTGCTCAGACTCTATAGGAATTGTAGTTGCACAACAGCTGGAGGGCCAAAGGTTCCCTATTCCTGCTATGGAATGTGTTAAAATCTCTTTATTGTAAAAAACATTATAGCAAATAGGAGTGGAGCTGATTGTTCCACATGAATGTGCCTTCTTTGTCATTGTCTCTCCTCTCCTCTGTTCCCATCAGATAATTTTTGTCTATTTATATCTACTGTACAATTATGGTCTATGACTTTTACCTGATATTAAATCTATTAAAACAAAAGAAAGGCATCTATAAAAATTCTGAAGATGCATGAGGTTATACAGTCCATCACAAAGGGGCAGCAGAATTTTAAAGCTTAGTGATTCACAAAGGGATCATCTCTCCTTGTCCTGTATTAGTGTATCTATACAACAATCACTTTCAGAAAAGATATCATAAAAACAGTAATCTTCTAGTTTTCTACATGTTCTGTTAGATAAGCTCCAAGCAAATATGACAAGCCCTACTAATTTTGTAAGTGTACTGTTAGGCTATGTTCCCACACAGTATCTTTGGTCAGTATTTTGAAACCAAAACCAGGAGTGGATTGAGAACACAGAAAGGCTATGTTCACACACTGTTGGAATTGAGTGGATGGACACTATAATAATTGACGTTATTTTAAAACAATGACCATTGTTATGAAATAACATCTGTTATTTGCTATTATGAAGACTAAAAAGCCTAAACTTCCACCATCCAACCACTGACTTACTTCACACCACAATCATACACCAAAATATGCACAAGCCAAAAAGCACCCATGGCTGACACGAAAGCTTATTCAGCTACATTTAAAACCAACATCAGAAGTTAGTATATAATTTGGCCAAACCATATTGCCTCATGTACCACATGCAGGTCTTCTGATACACATGAGTCCCTAACCAAAAAACATCACTGTGCCGGTCAGCGACCACAATCCCCGCAAAAGAAGAGAAGGGGGGGCACAGAATGGCCCTGCAACCCCATTGTCACAGGACCAGACCCTAAAGGGCCCCCGCAGGCGCCACCGGCGGAAAAAGTGTACGCCAAGCAACACAACATATCATACACCAAAATGTTGGCACATTTTTGGCCCACTTAAGCCACGCCCCTTTAGTTTAAGCCATGTTCCTTTTTTTTACTGAGGCCACATCCCTTTGGCTAAAAAGTGTCAAACACTCATAATACATGTGATACAAGACATGTAAAGCAGAATTCTGATACAATATAGCTGGGGTAACATGTGAGCAGTCTAGCAATGCCTTTTTATTAAATGTATCTTTTCTAACATCTTTAAATTCTTTCCTATCCTGGTTTAAATTTAGCAGTGAAATATTTTGGCAAACTTGATGACTGTATAGGGAAATATAAAGAAATTAATCCTACTCATTTATAGAGCTAGGATAAAGGTGTCATGTAGAAAACAGCCACTGTTCTCAATTAGTCAACCCATGTCCATATGTCCTTAAGGGCAAATAGATGACACACTGTAGAGGGGGTTTCCTTGACTACTTTATTAGTCAGAGTGGATAACCATTATCAAAGCGTGATTCTCACTTTTGCGGCTCATCCTAGCAATAATTTACATTGTCAGCCATTTATTTGAATGGAGAGTTTGTATCACTACTTTCTACCTGTAGTCCAAGTACACCGAAAAGATATTCTCTTATTGATTTCCTAACTAGCTTGGCAGGATATATTCCCAATTTAATTCTTCCAACTGTGTGACTATATCACAGCAAACAGCTAAGAACCTAAGGCTATGTTCAGACTGGGAAGATTTGCTGTGATTTTCCATGCAGCCCACAATGTGAGTTATTCCAATTTTCACACATCAGTAAAGAACTTGAAGTGAATGTACTGTACCAACAGGTACATCAATTTTTTTTTTTCAACATTACTCGATTAGCACCTTTACGGTCCTTTTTTCAAAACACCGGCCAGTTCCTGAGCTTAGCGCCATTCTTTTCCCATGCATCTGTCTAGCATGGAGCAGTGGGGGCAGGCCCCTCTCCTCTGTGACATGGCTCTATTAGAATCAATGGAGGCACTTTTTCTGTATTTTTTTTTAGATTGTCAGTATACAATACACCCTTGCAATTAAAAGGGCTAAAAACTGTGATTAAACCTGTATGACTAAAGTATGGATTTTTATATGCAGTTTTATAACCACTGTGGCACGTCTTCCAGATAATCCGCAGTGGTCCCATAAATCTAATATTAATAATCTATCCTGAGTGTGCGCTATCAATTTTTAAAGTCTGGATAGGTCTCCTCTAATATGAAAAGAAAAAGAAATATTACTAGTATCAACAGTATACTGTGGGGGCATAGAAATGACATACAGAGTGCAACATAGCAATATCCCATAATCATGGGATATCTCGCTGTGATCAGCAACATACTGTATCAGAACTGTTTTGAATAGTATGTAATAGGAGTGTTAGAGAGGCATCAATAAAAATACTGAAAATTGTTAGCGAAATCAATGTATATTATTAAAAAGTTTCATAAGAAGTAGGAATAGTTATGGCTCTCCCAGAACAGTAAAGTATCATGTATGCATAGCTGGTTATTCTACAGATCTCTGGTGTGTGAATGTTTGTCCCATAATCTGAGGCCGGTAATGATAGCTATAATGAATATAACATGCAGTACAGCACCATACAATAAAAATAAATCAAAACTCCAATCTGCTACAGTGCACATAGTGGTCCCCAAAGCAGCTTTAAGTGCTTTACATTTTTCATATTTTACATTTCTTTAGAAAATCTTGAAATGCCTTCCTATGTATTTTTATTATGAAGTCTCTTTTAAATGGGTTCAGACAGAATACTTTTGAAATATATATTAAAAACTACAAAGTAAAATATTACAAACCGTAAAGATTAAAAAAAAAAACTTTGGACTGTGACTTACAGTTTTGTAGAGTGCTAATGATATCTGGGGTAATACATATTTAATTATATTAGGAAAGAACATCCTGCATATTTTACAAGACATCTGAAACTATCAAGAGACATAAACAAAGATATGACTAGTAGGCTACAAATGATTTGATGGCCCCCACAATGTGTCTCTTCTATTATTAATAAGAAGTTTTTGAGAAAATCATAGCATATAATACATTCATACCAACTGTTCTGTAAAATCTTGGACTGAGTACAGAAGACTTAATCAGTAGGCTGAACTACAGTAAGCTGTCTTATGTAGTTATAGGAATATTTTGACTGTGTACAATGACTTGGTGAACAGCAAATGTTGCAAAGTTTTAAACTGTAATTTGCCCTTTATGTAGAGAATATCATGGATTGTGCTTAAAGTGTCACGGTTGTTATAACTTTCAAAGTCTAAATCAACAGTAGATGTGATATAAAACAAGTTTGCAATATACATTCATTATTTTTTTTGTTGTTATCATGCTGTAAAACAAAGTTAAAGGACAACTCCGGCGAAATTTTTTTTTAGCTTATTTAACACACATTACAAAGTTATATAACTTTGTAATGTGGTTAAATACCCGGTCTGGCCCCCTTCCCCCACTTTCGGACCCCCGCCCCCCCACCCGGAAGTTAAAGAATGTATACCTATTACGGTCGTCACTGTCCTCTTCTCCCGGGCAGCATCTGGTGATGAAGACGTCAGAGCCGGGGGGCGGTCCGGGTCTTCTTCCTCCTCGGCGTCTTCATGGAGAGTGAATGGGACGGAAAAGGCTGCTGGTGCACATGCGCACCAGCAGCCTTTTCATTGGCTGGAGTGCATCACATGGCTTCCAGCTTGCTCAGCCCTGATTGGCTGAGGTTGCTGGAAGCCATGTGATGCGCTCCAGCCAATGAAAAGGCTGCCGGTACGCAAGCGCACTGGCAGCCTTTTCCATCCCCAGGACCCGGAAGTCAGAGACATCGCTGGACGGCGGGCGGCGGTGACGGTGAGGCGGACAGCGGGCGAATGGAGTGGCGATCGTCACCGGAGGGATGGTGAGTATGGTGTCTGTGTGTGTCTGTGTTTTTTTCTTTTGGGGGGGTCCCGCCGGAGTTGTCCTTTAAACTTACCAGAAATCCAGGTCCAGTCTCCTGATGGCAGATTTTCTGCTTGAGTAAACACAGGAATTCCGGCCAGTACAGAGAGTCACGGCTCAATGTGTCCATCAATCACATGACTGCCTTCTCTCTGTGAGCGCTCAGATGGCCTGGGATACACAGCACTTCCTGTTTTCTGACTGTTTCCTGTGTTTGAGAAAAAAAGAAGAGTCAGAAAAAAGGAAGTGCCGTATTTTCCATGATAAGTAACATAAATAAATAATGAATGTAAATTGCAAACTTGCTTTATATCACATCTACTGTTAATTTAGATTTTGAAAGTTAAAACGACAGTGACACTTTAAGGAACTTGAAGGTGCTTTTTTTTTTTTTTTTTAACAATCCTTACTTGATAAATAGGCCCCTTGACTATTAGCACATCACAAATCGTCTCACTGCTGGAACCACCAGCCATCTGCTGTAACGTGTAAGTAAACCTGGTAGTAAAAAAAAAAAATATAGAAATTATTTCAGTTCTTTACAGAGCTTCAAAGCTATGATTAGAAGCATTTGTTTAGGTGACAACTTTAATACAAAGATATAGATGGTCTAAATATCTAGAGCAATGTAGCCTTATAAGCAGTTTGAAATATGTTTTCTAGCTGACAGTTTTAGTGTTTAAATGTAATACATATGAACTATAAGTAACATGAACTAAGTGTTCATTTTTATCTTTTGCAGGAAACATATTTGTTGTAAGCCTGGCTGTGGCAGACTTGGTGGTGGCTATTTACCCATATCCCTTGGTAGTGACATCAATATTTCGAAAAGGGTGGAATCTTGGATACCTTCATTGCCAAATAAGTGGATTCTTGATGGGAATAAGTGTCATAGGATCTATATTTAACATTGCAGGGGTCGCAATCAACCGCTATTGCTATATTTGCCATAGCCTCAAGTATGACAAGTTGTACAGTGACAAAAATTCATTGTTTTATGTGATTCTGATTTGGGTGCTAACATTCATTGCCATTGTGCCAAACTTATTTGTTGGATCATTACAATATGATGCTCGGATCTACTCCTGTACCTTCTCACAGTCTGTTAGTTCAGCGTACACCATAGCTGTGGTGTTTTTCCATTTTATACTCCCAATAACCATAGTAACGTTTTGCTACTTACGTATTTGGATCTTGGTCATTCAAGTGAGACGTAGAGTAAAACCAGATAACAAGCCCAAACTGAAACCTCATGACTTCAGAAACTTTTTGACAATGTTTGTGGTATTTGTCTTATTCGCAGTCTGCTGGGCTCCATTGAACTTTATAGGTTTGGCTGTTGCTGTAAACCCAGATACAATTTTACCTAGAATCCCAGAATGGTTATTTGTTGGCAGTTATTACATGGCATATTTCAACAGTTGCCTTAATGCAATCATATATGGCCTCCTGAACCAAAACTTCAGGAGGGAATACAAGAGGATTATCATCTCGATTTGTACTGCAAGGATTTTCTTTCAAGAAAGTTCTAATGATGGAGCGGAGAAGATTAAAAGCAAACCATCACCAATGTTAACAAACAATAATCAAGTCAAGGTTGACTCGGTATAAACTTGGATTCTGCATGTACATGTAAATATTATTAAATGGGAACTCCACATATATGTATTAAAGAAGTGCTCCCAGAAACAATGATACTTTTCCTCTCTGGTGTACAATGTATTTTTTTTTTTAATTCCTATATGAGTCGATTATGACCTGGATCCCCAACACAGATTTACTGAAACCTGCAGCAAGTTATGTTTGGAGGAGAAGTCACTTTCTTTATTATTCCAATAAGAAGCAAATCAATGCACTCATTAGAGGGAATTGTTGTGCACAAACACAATGCAGGTTTCTGTGAGTAGCAGTGTCACTCACATGATTCTGGTCAGGTTCGGAACAAACCCAATAATCAACTCATAATGTCACCAGAAGGCAAGCTATCGTAACTATACTACATTGTACAACAGGGAGGTGGCCAAAATATCATTTTTGTTGGGTGTGTTTTATGAATGTCACCATAGGCCTACCTGTGATATCATGGTCTATTGATTTCACAGAATAAGAGTTTAGACATCAGCTAGCTGTCCACAAAGTATAACTGATCTTTTCCAGTTTTCTCAAGTAGTTTGGATTTTATAATATATAGTTGCAGTTTTCAGACACTTACAGATCTGTACACAGCTTTATAAATCTCTGTTTGGGTTTCTCCCCCAGTGGTGTCTGTTGACAGACAGCATTTTATTTACTTATTAGGCTCCTCCCCTATTTGTTTATTAATTAATCATTCACTCTGCATCTCATAGAATTCTATGGAGAGTGGAGGGGGATGAGGACAGAGCAGCAGACTGAGACAAAGGCAGAGAGAGACACAGCTAAAAGATTTAGTAAGTGTTATATGATATCCAAGCCTACAATATCTGCAGTATAATTTTTTTCAAATGCAAAATAAAATAAATGAAATTCCCCAATATATTTAGCAGGAGTTCTCATTTAATAACAGATTTATAAATCTAGAATTAAGGCGTATTACTTGGCATGACAGCCAGTAAACCATGCTATCTATCATAATGCAATACTATACCTCCAATAAAGTATTCAGGGCAAGTTAGTAGATGTCTGTACATTTCTACATGATAGTTATGAATCTACCAGTTTACTATTAAAATGATAAAAATGCAATGTATATTTAACTTCACATAGTACTATATTCATACATTCAGTTGTTTATACATAAAAAAGTGGATACAGACACAGATGTACGCTGTGTGTCAATGTATACATCTGATTGACACAATGATTACTCTTCCATTAGCGCCATCGAAATCAATAGCCATTGTCAATATGTCAATGACAGGGGCGACATCTGTGTGTGTGTACAGAATATCACCTATGTGAACTGTCCTACAGTATACCAAGCCAGTAGAATGTACTAAACAAAATGCTGGTCTTATGCTAAGCCATGAGTATTTATACTAAAGTTACATTAACCAAAGTATAATATAAGTTATTATCAACTCTGCACTTGATACACAGTAGACACATGGGACTGGAAGAACAATATTATTTTCTTATGTGCGTATTTATCTATGTTTCATTGAAAGAAATATCTGAACACTACAACACTGATTGTTAAAATGTATTGACTGTATATAATTTTTTTTCACAGAGGCCTAACCACTGCTTATATAAACTTTACAGACTTTGCACTTTATCTGCTTAGATATATTTTACATAGATACTTGAACACAGGAATAAGATTTGGGCAGCTATGGTATGCTGTAATGAAATCCCATCAGCAATATACTGTAGGTGCCTAAGATCATGTCAACTTTTAGGTATTTTGAAATGCATGCCAATACATTGCCAAGGATCTTATTAATAAAAACTGTTTACATTTAGATCTAACACTCAGACATATTGTGTAAATAGACTACAATCACGTCGATCAAGGAGAACGGTTGTCCTCTGTCTTCTTTAAACATGTTTTGTCCTTATCATTAGTATTAAGAATTTGATTTTCCTGCATCTGGAAATCTAAAATCCCTGCTGTCTAAATCTGTGTTTAAGTTGTTGATCTTTTGCTTTGGGTTCTTTTGCCTTATTTGAGAGAATATATTACTCTATTGATTATTATATTGATATTTCTTTGACTCAAGATTTTGGCAGGTTTGAAGCTTGCAATAAATGTACTTGCCTTCATGGACTTAAACGTTCAAATCTTTGTAACATCACACGTGCAAGCCTTCAAACTGCGATGGAAATTGTCTTTGGATCACTGTGGGGAATTTTAAGTTGTTTTTGACCTTTTTTTTTAATCAAGTCAAGTGCTGCCATGTATTTTAGAGTGATTTTATGCAATAAAATACTATATCATCTTAAGACTGTCTCATGCTGTATCATTTCTTTAATAGTTAAATTACCAAATGTTTATATAAATATATATATATATATATATATTAATATATATATATATATATATATATATATATATATATATGCTAAAAAGGGGTCAGTGGAGCCTCAGTTACAAGTCTCAAAACACGGGAATAGCCAGATATCCCTCTCTCCAGAGAACGAAGCCCATTGCCAAGGGGTGCCTCCTAGTGGGGAGAGCACCAAACCTCCCTGATACGTAGTCCCTCAGGTCCTCACTCTGTTGCGAGCATTGGGACCTAATTAGGGAAACACCAGGGTGGCCCCTGTAAGTCAAAGTCTAACTCTGTGGCGAGTATAACGACATAAGACAAGGGTTACCAAGGCTAGGCATCCATCCACAGACTGCAGTTTCGGGGTATTTGCCCCTCATCAGTGTGGAGCAGGATTCTGGCTACTGGGGCAATGATAAATAGACCAACAAAACACAACAATCACTGAACTCAGGGAGAACAGTGAAAAATTCCAATGGAGTACTCATTTACGAGTCTCCATTGATTGTCCCATACAAAATTTAAATATGCTAAAAAGGGGTCCGTGGAGCCTCAGTTACGAGTCTCAAAACACGGGAATAGCCAGATATCCCTCTACGTATCAGGGTGGTTTGGTGCTCTCCCCACTAGGAGGCACCCCTTGGCAATGGGCTTCCTTCTCTGGAGAGAGGGATATCTGGCTATTCCCGTGTTTTGAGACTCGTAACTGAGGCTCCACGGACCCCTTTTTAGCATATTTAAATTTTGTATGGGACAATCAATGGAGACTCGTAAATGAGTACTCCATTGGAATTTTTCACTGTTCTCCCTGAGTTCAGTGATTGTTGTGTTTTATATTTATATATATATATATATATATATATATATATATATATATATATATACACACACATAGATAGATATATTTTTTTCTTTTTTTTTTTCAAATATGCAACAGAACAAAACACAAGAAAAAAAATTAACACAGAATGATTAATATTTAAATTTAACAAATTTCACCAGGATTTGTATTAATTTCCCAATGTTCATTACCACCAGCATCCATTGACATGTTGAATTACTGCTGTACATGATAAATGTCCTGTAAAGGCACCTTTACATGAGCGGATTAAGAAAATGCTGTAGTAGTTAGTCAGTAGATTACATCTTTTGTGCAGCCAATAAAATCTTATCAGCCGCCCATCATAGGCAACAATGATAAAGTTACAGGCCGCAAGCTTAATCACTAAGATCAGTGCTCATTATTCAAGCCGTCTTGACCCACCTAAAGGTTCCTTAAGAGTAGACCAACTATACTTTGAAATATTGTGAGATTGGAAACAGTATTTAGATAGGAAAATGCTTTAAAAAGGCTTCTCCACAAAGAAGAGCCTCTGAGTAACTTTTATGTGGACCCAAAGTAAATTAGAAGGTGGTAATACAGGAAATGATATACCGAATTATATAAGATACCTATCAAATTCAAAATGGCCACATCAAGTTTTTTTATGCTCAAAAAAATCAGGCCACTGATCACTGATAGTAATTCAGGTTATTATTTTATTCATATTTACACACATAAGATTTGTTGCTTACATTTCAACATCAAAATATTGGCCCCATTCATCTCCATGGGGTTGTTTTATTGGCTAGAATGAATGGGACATTCGCAGAAACTGTGGCCACAAAGTCACTGTTTGTAAATGCTGTAAACCTATAGGCCACATTGTTTTTGGATAACTATGTATGCAGTTTGACATCTCATCTAATCTAATAAGTGAACTAGACTTTCACAAAAAATAGCAAAAAATATGTGTCTTGTGTGGATAGTTTAAGTCTATCCAGTCATAAATTCATAAGGCATACCAAGCCATAATGTTGATATTTAAGTAAATTTAGGGTTCTTATATGATTATCATTCAAATAACCCTTATAAAACCTGCAACCATTAATCATATTAATTTTTATTTATTTAGTTAGTGTTCTGTATGGAAATCATATTAATATCTAGGTAAAATTAAGTACGGCCTTTGATGCTGTTCCTTTTCAATGAGTTCAGCTGTCCACCATCAATATTGATTAAGTATTATATATTATAAGAAGAAACAAATTTACATATTCACATTGTAAATCATTATTGATGACTTACAGGTGACTTGAATGTGATTAGTCAAAAACAGGAGACTTTGAAATAATAACTTATTGTAGTGTATATTATTTACAAAATGTACCTTGAAATATGATATGACCCCTGAAATGTAAGATTTTTCACTGTCTACTAAAATTCATACTACAAAACATATTTGTATTGCATATATAAAGGTTAATAAAGGTCACCTTGTCACCTGGAGCTAAGCTGATTGTCCTGTTATCCTGTGATGGATATTCTATTCAGAGCTGTGCACAAAAAATCCACAATGGATTACAGTATAACACATGTTAGAACAGTAATAACACCAGAATTCTGGAATTTCAATTATGTGGCTTTATTGACTAGTGCGAATTTTAGGCTGATCCTTAATGGTTTAATAAACATGCTGCAGACAGTGGCATAGATGTAGGGGTTGCAGCTGTCACCGGCCCATACATCAAGGCAATCAACCCCCCCCACCTTCACCTTGTTAATGGGGTTGCCCGGGATAAAATGGTATTTTACTATGCTGCCAGGACTGCAGGGAAGATTTTAGGGGCATATACTTACCTGTCCCACTCTATTACCGTTGCCAGGTCCCAGGTCACTTGCTTTCCACTGTCACCAGTGATTTAAAAACATCTGCTGATGTGCCGCTCCTGCCGAAAATGGAAGTTATATTTATATATATATATATATATATATATATATATATATATACGTCTGTATAGGTATCTATATGTGAGAGTGTATTTATTGAAGACATTGTATCTATAAGACCATAGATGTGGGAAGGCCCATGTCCAAGCATTTGCATTCGAGACCATGAACCTTTAGTTATGCCCCTGGCTACAGATTTAAAAAAAGGTTTGCAGATTTTCTATTTACAAAATAAAATGAAAAACTATAATCATATGTGTAAAGAAAATTGAAAAAAGAAAATAAATCAAGACAATGGCTATGTTCCCCACAATGTTTTTTTCTCTACTTTTGAAATTACATCCTTCATTTTGAGTTTAATTTTAAAATTACATCCATCATTTAGCTGTTTGGCCGCCCAATGCATTGAAGTAAATAGAATGACTGACTTCCAATCCACACAGTGTATGAAATGCCAGATGTTGTCTCCGCGGATGTCAAAATAATAATCACCTCAATCATTTTTGCAAACAACGGACGCTATTTTTTAGTTGGTCACACACAGTCTTTCTTTTTTCACTGTTCTTTGACTGTTTTTACTATTAAATTCAATAGACTTTTTAATTAAAGACACACTCGTAGAGCATTTAGTCCATCTGACCTAGAATAATGTACCAACAGCCGTCATTGCATGGGGGCAAAACAGCAAAATGATCTATGTTGTATGAACATAGCCAATCAATTGAGAACCACTAACCATATCTGAATAAGTATTGGAAATTATGGACATACTATAAGTAAAACAATGGCCTTTACTTGCACGATGTTGATGGGCAAACCTATTATGGGTTTATTTATTTTTTTCTTATACAATTCAGTGTAATCTGAAATATTTAAAGGCAAACTGACAGAACGGATATGCATATATCTGTGCTGCCAGTTTCCCATTCCCGATCACACGAACGGTGCATACTTACCCTGCTGCTCTTTGAAGAGGGTGAAGAATGGGGGAAGTATTGCTACAAAATACAAACAGCATTGAAATCAGTGAACTTGAACTATAAAATGATATACAAAATATGTATATATATATATATATATATATATATATTTTTTTTTTTTTTTTTTTGTGCAAGAATGAGTGCAGGGGAATAAACCAAATGGCTGGGGTCAGTCCCCCCCCCCCCCATCAATAAAACACTGGTGTCATATCTGAAAAAAGGCCGAGGACTGGGCCTACAGGTTCAGCAGGTACACGATGCCACACAGACACAAACAGCGTTTTTGCTCCCAGTAAAAAGATTTAATAAGTAAAGTGATAAGAAAAGACTGGGAATCTATGCAATACAGTAATAATAGAAACAACTGCACAGTAATATAACACTGCATATAAGAACAAACAAACAAACAATTTTACCCTTATGTTCCCAAAGTCTCTTAAACAGATAACCAAAGCAAGTCTTCTTATAACAATCTCTTTCAGACAGATCTCTTGTTGGGGTGCACCCTAAGTATTGCGCAATACTATTTGTAATCCAACAGTGAACTTGTAATCCTGAGGTAAATGCAGTCTTTCCTTTATAAAGACTTTGATCCAGCTCCCAGAGTGAAACACTTGTTATGCAGATAAATCTCTTTAATGATGAGGTGTCAGTCTCTAGATCAGCACTGTGTGATGTACTTGGGTGCAGCACAGATTTACTCACAAGTCCTTGGGGTCTTTCTTTCATTCAGAATCCCCTCTTTCTGAACCCCAGGGGAAACATTACTTATTTCTGTCTCTTTTTCCCCAATCGCAGCCTTAACATCAGCTCCAGGATTTCTTCCTCTCTCATCCACAGCATAGGCACCAACTGACCGCAGGCATCTCCATGACAACCACAGCCACTTCCTGCTAAAGTGATGATGCAATAACTTATCTTTCATATAAGATATCAAAACGGCAATTTCAGTATACTGATAGGCTTGTAGGAGTCCAAAACATCCCAGAAATTACATATATTCATACTTTGCAACTGAAAACAATATTTACATTCACATGCACTACTACATATATACAGTGTATGGGCAGTTTACTAGTTCGCTGCCACCTACTGACCAAAGTATTTACTGCAGAATATATGACACATAGCAAATAACTGCACAATCTTACATATCCATACAATGTGCCATTAATTTCCCCAAATCACCAATAAACACAAAATGTACGATATAAGGTAGAGCATTATTTCTTAAACCTTCCTTTAAGTGAGAATGGATTCTAAGAAAATAACAATGATTTGTTGAAGAAACTGGACATATAGGCAAAAGCTGTGAGTCATTCCATTCAAGAAAAGAAAAAGTCTTTGTTATTAGCACCAGTCAGGTCAATGTACCTGCATAACAGTGTCAGATTGAACATGACCCACCCGAGCCATACAATCAGGGATACTAATCTAAGTGAGGTGTATTTACTGGATAGTGAATTGACGCTTGTGAATGTCTACAATGACGCTTCTATCATTAGTAAATGGAATAAAAGTTCCTATATTCAACTGCATGAACGATGGATTTTACTTTCCCTCTTTTGCTGGTATTTTATACAAGTAGATAATGTATTTCTATTTCACATCCTACACTTGAAAATACAAATGATCATCTGAAAGATTCTCTGAACACTGTTAGCCTAGGAGACTGCAGATATATCCATGATTCGGTGATATGCAGTAAAAAGCTTTTGTGATCAAGGACAGTTGTCATAGAAGAGTCCTATGCTCATTATACCAATGTGATACCTGTTCAGTCCTAAATAGTGTGTGTGGGAAGATAGATTTCTCAACTCAATATTTTTCTTTTCACAAAAATACCAAAGCATTAAGTCTTAAAGCAACAGATGTAATTAAAGGAAGCCCCTTGGCACACAGTTAACCCTGTCTCCCGCCAGAGGTTGAATAGTGTTGGGAGACTCCTTATTGTACTATTAAAGCTGCCATGTGGATACTAGGTGAATACTTCTTTCTCATCTTTCATCACTCTCTCCGTCCATCTCTCGTACTGTATGTGCCTCATCGCTCAGGACCTAAATCTTCGATGTTTGAGTTCTCTTTATCCCCACCTCCCCAATGTTCTAGAACACTCCTTTCCTAGATATATAGAAGAGCATTCTTTTCATTTACGTCTATGTGCCAGAAGCCCTATTCCTCAGAGTCTTCAAAGTGACAGACTAGTTCCTCCCCTGTCTTCTACAGCATGTGGCGGTATATTAGGTTATGTACAAAGTAAGTATTTTTTTCTACAGAATCCATGGCAGAAGTGAGAGTATTCCACCATGGACTTGCAGCGTGTAAGCTATGGATTTTTACAAGGTTTTTAAAGGCAGATTAGACCAATTAAATGCAGCAGAGACTGCATTTCAAAGAAGGGGCATATACTGTATGTGTAGTGGAGTGCAGGATCACAACAGACAGTTAGTGTACAGCAGGGAGAGATTCACATAGGGACAGAGAGGAGAGGATAGTAGGGTTGATTGTGAGTATATTGTGGGTGGTTTTCTGTCGCAGTAGGGAAGCCAGTGTCTAGTATCACAAGTCACTGGGTGCTGTTTTTGTGCATTATACCAAGTCACTGGACGATGGCCAGGCATTATATCAAGTCACTGTGTGTGCATTATACCAAGACCATGGGTGCTGGCTGGGCATTATACCAAGTCATTGAGTACTAGGTGGGCATTATACCAAGTCACTGGGTGCTGGCTGGGCATTATGCCAAGTCACTGGGTGCCGACTGGGCATTATATGAGTCACTGGATGCTGGCTGGGCACGAGGTGCTAGATGCACTTTATGAGCTGCTTGAATACTGGCCCCAATTTAACCACAGTGCTGTACCCTCTATTCAGTGTTGCTTCCACTGCACCAATAGGGGGATGAAAGCTTAGCTAATGCGCAGTGAACATGCATAACAACTAAATATTCAAATTAAACTCAGAAATAAATTGAAATTAAATTTAAGAAAAAAAAAGTTCAAATGGAATTGAAATAGAACTTAAAAATTAAAACTGAATAAAAATGTAATTTAAAAATTAATGTTAAACTTTGCATTAAATTGAAATTGAATAAAAAAAAATCACTTCTAATTGAATTAAAATTTAAATAAATAAAATGATATTTAATTAATTCATTAATTCAATCAAAATTGGCACAAATTGACTGGGGAGACAAAGGTTGTCACGCAAGTGGAGGTGAAAGGGTGCTTGAAGCGGAATTGGAATGAGTGAAATGTTTTATTAAAAAGCTTTCTAATTTTATGCCACTGATCCATCAAGGTTCGCTGTCTATGGTGGAAATTGAATGATTGACTGGATGACTGACCTTTTTTAAATTGTCATTTTACAAATTCTCTAAAAGTCCCACTATTGTAGCTACTATAATTTGGCTGTTTTAATGAGATTCATTTGTATTCAATTTGCGAATCCGACCCAAAATTTGCAAACCACATGAAACAAATTTTCAGCTGCTTCGCTCATCTATAATAATAATAATAATAACAATTAAAAATAATAATAATAATAATATAATTGTGAACAAGGCCTTGCTTCCCCTGTCTAAAAATATTTACCCCCAATTTTTCCATATACCCGATTACATCTTGTTCAGTTTATTAATGACCAATATAACTCAATATTCAACAGTAAAATATACCAAAGTTAAAACATATCTAATATCACCATACAGGTAATGAATTACTCAACACTACTTCATATTAAAATTAACTGTCTACACATTTGGCTACCTTTTAAAAAATACTTGTGTGTTTTTTCCTTTTAGGTTTTTATCTAAATAGGTGAGTATTTTGTATTGATCAAAGCCATGATGTGTCTAGATTGTTGTTTCTTATAAAGAGCTAAACATTTTTTTGCCTCCCTTCACACAACCATGAAGTTAGACAAGAAGATTATGTCTACCTGATGTTGCCTCTAGGGGGAGCTGTGAAGACAGACTTGTGCAACTTCCATTAAACTTTAGGATATAATGTATTTAGATGTAATAAACCCTCAAGATCAACTACATTTTTATGTTTACCTCTATAGCTTTGTAAAGGCAACCAAGGTACTGTATATCTAAGCTAACTAACACATACACAACAAATATATTTGGAGTGAAAAAACATGCTGACTTCAACCCTTGAGGGTTGTAGTGTAAGTTATAGGAGGTCATGCTGCTTATATAAGAGGAAAGAAAAAAAAGACTAGTATATAAACCACCTGTAGCTTAGAAAATTGCATATATTCACAGTCCCCCCCTTTTTTTATCACACTTATAAGCCAAATCGAATATCAGTCATATTACCTGAAAACAAGAGTGTTGATCTGAAAGGCAATTAGTTTGTAGTGTTAAACTAATAAAACGAGTTCAGAAACGTTGCTCTTGGGAAGAGATTGTGTGGCTATAGTCAACAACAGCATCCACTAATGAAAACATCTTTATAACCTTTGGGCTATGTCGAAATATAGTAAAGTAAAAACAAAAGTTGGCATTAAAATAGGTAAAAAAAATGCTCCATTAAAGTCTATAGGAAAATTTTAATCTGTGCACACTGCATGCACGGATGGCTGCTTTTCCATGGACTTTAATGTATATTATAAATTAAATATATGGCTGTGTGTTTTTTTTACCTACTTTACTGCAGTTTTTCTTTTTTACTGTATGTTACCTGAGCTAAAAGGTAGAGAGGAGAAAATGTTTCAAAAGTTCATTTCTGCAAGTTTATCCAAACTTGCCATAAAATTTGACCTAACCTTAAACGAACTGCAGCAAAACAGCTTAATGGTCTTTTGCAGTGAAAACTGCAACAAACACAAGATTTTAATTTTCTGTTGTTTTAAGTGGGAGAAACAGCTTTTTGAAGCCTTCTTCTTGTGCTTTAGTGGCATTACCACTCTCACCCCCATTCCAAAAAAACATCAAAACTGGTGCAAGAAAAGGCTGCTAAACACCAATAAAAAGATGCATCACTGTGACGGTCAGCAAACACAATCCCCGCTAAACGTGCGCAAGCAGAGAAGGGGTGCCACGGGGTGAACCAGGGGACCTGCACGTGGTACAAGGGGCAATATGGTTTGATCAAATTATATACAGACATCCTGGCGTTGGTTTTTAAAATAGGTCTAGCGTCATTAGTGTCAGCCATAAGTGGGATGTGCAGCCGCTCCTTTCTCTCCATGTCGTTTTTATAGTTCTCCCTTTTCTGAGCAGCTGGCACTCCCCAAGACCCACATGACCCAAATTGGCAGGATATACAGTACCTTTGCTCACATGTCAGTACCATATGTCTTTCCCATCCTGTCTGCAGCAGCAGTGGTGAGTGCAATACCATATTCATACTTGTGTTGTTTGGGGGCAGCCTTCCCTGCCGGTGGTGCTGGCTGGGTTTTGGTGGGGCATTTTGGGTTTGGTCCTGTTACATTGGGGTTGCAGGGCCATTCCATGGCCTCCCTTCCCTGCATGTGCAAGCTTTGCGGGGTTGGCGGTCGCTGACCGACACAGTGTGTAGTTAGCTTAGGGACCCGTGTGAACCTGGGGACCTGCACGTGGTACACGGGGCAATATGGTTTGATCAAATTATATACCGACATCCTGGCGTTGGTTTTTTAAATAGGCCTAGCGGCATTAGTGTCAGCCATAAGTGGGATGTGCAGCCGCTCCTTTCTCTCTCCATGTCGTCTTTTATTTTTAAAGTATCTTAAAAATGGACACCTGGCAGATTGGGTCAATAAGTGCAGTTTTCTCTCTCAAATACAATGTATATACCTTTGATGTAATATAACAACAGCATAAGAGAATATTCACAAATATAGTGCATTAATATAACTATAAATAGAAAAAGTTATAAAGTAGAATGGTCACTCTATGAATCCTTGATAAATCACTTGTAAAAATAACATAAATAATAATTTCTGAAATGGTGAAGAACAAAGCCTCTCTAACTGTCTCTACTTTGCAAGCAACTGATGCTGGGACAAGGTGTATCCCTCTGAGACTTCTGGGCATCCAATTATTCCTTATGGCACACACAGTTGCGAATGTTTGGATGTAGAGGTGGCAGCCAACATGGTAAAAGATACCCCCTCTGGTTCAAGGAAATGCACCCTTGAGAAAGTCTTGTGACAGAGACGGAACGCGTGGGGTTTCTCGGACCCTGACATGGACTCCCCCTCTGGTGATATCTGATTTATTTATCTGACTCCCATATATTTTTCTCTATTCCCTTCTTTTGTTATTTTTGGTTGTTTTGTGTCCATAGAGTTTGGTCATTTACACAGACATCACTGTTCATACTCTGATAAATGCCGCCACATCGCAGCCTAGTAATATTGTATATCTTCTACTTATGAATTCCAGTAACAACCCGAATTGGAGTTGAAGTATGTGTACAACACAGAGACACTATATACATAATCAAATAGACTGCGTATCTGGAGAGTGGTAGGACCACAGGTCCCAGACCAACCATCAACCGAGCATTAATTATTTATGCATTTATTTATTTATATCTGAAGGAGCATCTTGCCCTCTTTGCAGTAGTGACTTTCATGAGATGAACCCAAGAGTCTGATACGATTATCCAAAATATGACTTTATATATGGCCAGCACCTAGCGGTACCGCAATATACAGAGACTTTTTTGACCTTTCTTTTTAATCCCCTTTTTCTCTTTTCTTCCTTCATGTGATTTTTATGATATGCAACATTTGTATTTTGTGACATTTATTATTCTGCATCACATGTGTTGATTTTTACTCTTATATATTACACAATCATGTTTTAAGTATCATTATCACTGAATCACATTAAATTTAAACTACTATTATATGAAGTAGGGCTGATTCCTGGTCTTGAGGTCTATACCCATTTTTTACTACCCCCATTTCATACCTGCCCATTTCTAGGTTAGGGCACTTTTAGTTTAACCTCGGCCAGAACCAGTACTTTGTGAGCTGCACCTGTCCCTTCTGTTTCAAGTTTATACTTCACCCTGTGGTGTCAGAAACATACACAGTTCAATCAGGTAAAGAGTGTCACAATGGACAAACAGTGCAGTAATAAAACCAGGCTCACACAGAGCCACTCACGATCCCCATGACCAGATGTACGGTCTCGTATAGTAGTGCCTCGGCACTACTTGTATGACTTTTAGCACATACAATGTTAACTTATTAACAGTAATACCTTCAGCTGTGCCTAACAGTTACATAGAGTATATTGAGACATCTAGTGGTAGGAGTGCAAAATACACCTTCAGCCCAGAATACTGTACATACATGGTAGTACTCACTACAGAAAAAAAACCAGCAATGGCACACCTGTTCTGCGGCATTGCAAAGCAATGTGACATTAAAAAATCACCTCTTTTGCCAAGAATGTATAATGCCCTAGTAATCCCACCAGTGTAGCTGCAGTAGTTCACCTGTGTTTACTCCAGTTTGTTTATGGTTTGGCTTGAATGAACCTGAATTTTACTTAAAAAATTAGCAAACCTGCCGAACCCAACTTTTAAAAAGTTTGCTCATCTCTATCCACCCCTATCATACAGGAAGGCAATGTGGAACACGGACACTAATGTAAGTAATGTTTAACGCTTTCAGGGTGCAGCAGTTCCACTTACACTGTCTGGCTTTCCTGAGCCACAATAGTCCCACAAAGGCTGTCTGGCGTTCTTGAGCATGCAGCAGTCCCATTGCTCCTCTCAATCTTGTTTGAGCTCCCTCAAAGAACCTTTAGAGGCTGATCTGCAACTGCTCGAGCATCATTTTCCCCTTTGTCTTATGGGATATGGTACCAGGGGATGAAATAGAAGGAGAGGGTGTGCTGCCACCAGAGTCAAAGCAGAGGTAAGAAGAATATCCATAGCACCAATGTCAAGCCCTGGTTGAGGACCTGAGCCTGACACCAGTACATGGAAGCCAACTCCCAAGAGCACAAACCATCTCCGCAGCAGCTAGTTCCACCTCACCAGCTCCTCCTCCTATTTTATCTTGTTATTTTTTATCATTGTTAATTTTTTGGTACATTTTTTTTGGTGGTGACCATCTTACGTGGGCTGCTTTTAAAAGAGTTTAGATATATTTTTTACAGCAAGCCCCATAGACATAAGTACAGTAAACTGGAGAGGATGGCATGCTCTTTAGAAAGCGGAGCTGTTGCCATCATCTATTGTAAATGGGGGTAGATTACGTGATATCTGTACACTGGTGTCACCTTTCACTGTAATCCTGTCTGTAATAAGGAAATCATTGCTGGAAAATGATCAGCTTACTATCAGACCTAGTAACCATATTGAAAATTGCAAGATTTTAAGATGATGTTTAAATCTGAAAAAAAACCCAAATGAAATAAATATGTTTAACATACACATAACATACGCTCGTATAGAATGACGGAGCTTTGGACCAGTCATTCTCTATGAGAGTTGGACTTATGTCAGGAGCGCGCCAGGCTTCGGGCGCTGAAATCTCCGTCACCCAACCGTCTCAAGAAGCGGGACCCAGCACGATCAGGTACGTATAAGGTGCTCTAGCGGGGGTCGGGAGCCTGTCACCCCGGCACGGGGGGGGGGGGGGGGGGGTGACAGGTCCTCTTTAACTATCACACACATTTTTCCCTACACTTATGCTGTGATTGTTATTCTTTAAGTGAAAAAACATGAAGAGTTATTTGGCAATGCACATTTGTTTGTTATACAAAGAGGAAAACAGAAGGGTGTATCTCTCTCTCTCTCTCTCTCTCTCTCTCTCTCTATATATATATATATATATATATATATATATATATAAATCATTTAAAATGATTTAGAAATACTAATGGAAAGCCATGGAACTCAGATTCTTCATCAATAACCTACTATAGTGGTTTATCATCCAGCCTGTGCTATGACCTTATAAAAGACTACAATGCAAGACAAGCGCACAGGCCCTTAGGTTGTGCCACTTTTGGATTATAGTTCAGTGTCACTGTGCATTTCATCTACCATGGACATTTGCTTTAATCTCTGCAAGTCGCAGGAAAAGCTACAGCATGGAAGACTCCATTAATGTATCTCTTGTCAAAAAGACAGAGTCATCTTAAGAAGTCAAAGGATTGATTAGGATGTTTAGAGTTATAGAGTGGAAGATTTTCTATCTCTAAGTGAACATGTTTTCTTCTCGAGTGTGCTAATTATTCGTTTTATTGGGAGACAAATCAAAGAATAATTAAACATGAAAAAATATTTCAGTAGCCACAGTTTTTTTTAATTCAAAGATATCAAAAGATCACATAACTTATTATCCCAACTGATCATATAGCCAAATTATGAATAAATGATTTCTTTGCGTGCCCCTATAAGACCTTATTATGCATCTCATGCTCCCCACCTACAAATGCACTGCTGTGCTATATGTTAAAGGAGTACTCCCATGATAAATATTATATTTAACTGGATCCCCTTGTAAGGGCTCGCAGCACCTCGCTATTCCGTCCTTATCCGTGTGCAGTAACATCAGGTGGGCCCTGAGTTACACGGTTAGCATGAAGGTCCACTTGACCACCAAAATGTGGAGGTGGGGACCGAGTGGCACCCAGGGATGGGCTACGTGCTACCCCCACCCAATTGCTGGCCATGGTTGTGTCAGGATTTCTGCAATACAGACAGCTCAGAAAACCCCTCCTCCTTATGGTCTTCTGAAATCTTCTGGCAAGATGCAACATTTCGAATTCAGTCCAAACAGGAATGACCTGAAAAAGACAAACACAAATAATTAGCAAGTTGAAAAACAATGAACTCACCTTTTTAGGTGCTGCACACTAAGCAGCAGACCTGTTAGCGCCTCTGGTGCTTCGCGAACTCGCACACGTACCATGCCCGGCCCACGTTTTGTAACTTGGGATTAAACTGTGTCTTTATAAAACTTTCTCCAGGCTGCCAGAGCTCCTGCTAAAAGTGCACACCCTTTTATAAGTCAACTGTAGCCGCTGCTAGCCTGTAGAAAGCTTACATTGGACAAGGTTAGCCAGCAGCAGAGAGAGTTAATGAAGTATTGGCTCCGAAACACCTGTGTGCCTCCCACTCAGCTTCCGCAGTTAGCTACCCATCAGTAGCCTCATATGGCTGACATATGTGATGTGTTACGCATATTTAAGAAGTCCACCAAGACGATCAGCTGTGATGATGCTATTGTGATCTTGTTAAATACCAGAGCTGGAAACATGCAAAATTTTGAAGGTAGTCCAAGCTCTGACAGACAATTCTAGTGTACCCCTATCAACCCAACAAAGTATATGAAGTGCATGGTTCAGCTCATTTCCTCCTCAACCATTGGCTTAATGGGCCATAAAAAACATTAAAAAAATAAGGTGAAACGACACAAGACTCAACCCAGAGGTAAAGGGACTCAAATTCAATTTATGGAAGGCTCAACCCAGGGTGGAGACAGGTAGGAGAGGATGGAGCAGAAGGAGCAGTGACTTAATCCTGTGAGCTGCAGATAATGCAATAACTTGCTTCTTTACAAGTTACTAGACTGAGCAGGACCCCGGCATGAAACCCCCCGCCCCCCCTCTACTTTTTGCATTTGGGGTAACATTCCCGGCATCATGTGACTCACCGCTTCTCCACAAATCACTCCTTGTGCGGTTTGTTCTGACTAACTTGGATACAGTACCCACAGTAATTTTTTTTCCCTTGCCTTGAAATTCCTGCATGTATTCTGCCCCATGTGAATTCTCCCTTAGCCCAGCCCTGTCACATAACATATCACTAGCCTGGCCCTGTCACATACCATATCACTAGCCCGGCCCTGTCACACACCATATCACTAGCCCGGCCCTGTCACACACCATATCAAGAGCCCGGCCCTGTCAAACACCATATCACTAGCCCAGCCCTGTCAAACACCATATCACTTTTTTATAGCACTTTTATCACAGATTTGACTGAAGTTTTATGTATTGCACTTTGCGTGTTCTGTAGTGCACACGGTGTAACCATGTTTATTGCGGTTTTGTTTTGATTTTTATTGTTCGCAGAACCCTATGTACTGCACTGTGACAATTTTTAGCTAACAGCAGTTAAGCGAACACTGGCGTATACAGTATAGGTAGAAAAGTGAACATATAATGTTTGTTTTATTTTCTCATGTTAACTATCCCTGAGATTGTCCTGCAACAGTCATACTGTAGGAGTAACTGAACCCAGTGCAGCTCATTCAGAAAAAGCACCAGCTGCCTGTCTGTGTGAATAAAGCAGCTTCTGTACAGGTAGCCGGCTGATTCTCTCTATATATGAATGGAATATACTGTGCTGTGTCTTCTAGTAGCCGTAACAAGGGCTTGTGGGGTTTTCCCTCTTTAGAGGGCACATGAGTAAGCCAGTCAATGAATGTAGATGCTGTTCTCGCAATGCCAGCGTGCTCCTAGGGCCTCCAACATCCCACCCCCCAGCATAGTTATTGGTCCAAAAAAGGCACCAGGAAAGGTGGGAGGGGAATTGAATTTTTACGACGGATGTACTCGATCGGGTACTACTCACTCATCTCTATGGAGGACATGAATGCAGTCATTGACTCAAATTTATTAAGCTACCTGGAACCCACAGTGTGTGGTTTTCCCATATCAACCAATCACAGCTCGGCTTCCATAACTTAACAAGCTTCGGTAAAATGAAAGCAAAGAAGAAAAAACAGGCAGTGTGGGGTTCAGGCTGTATGTCCTAGCCATAGTTCATTATATATTCCTCCCCCCTAATAAAGTGCTAAGGTAAAAAACAAAAAACAACTGTATTGTATTGGATGTATCAAGAAATGATTTTGTTACTACAAAGGTAGATGTTACTGCTGCCATGACTTTTTTTTTTTTTTTCACTGACAATTAGAGACCTGAACGGGTGAACACAGCCAAAAGTATCTGCGTTTGTCATCGTTAAAACTTAATGGGTTACTATGGGAAGCACATGAAACAGCACATTTACAAGTTTAGCTCAATTACATCTATATTTAAAAAAGTCACAAGGTTTATGCTCTAACTAAGGGTAGCATAAAATAGAGTCACAGACACTGATTACAATAATGTAGACAGCTTGTAATTCTCCCATTCTCCCAATCATTGATCTTGAGGGCACTGGAGGAAATAAATATTTATGTAGTGGTGCAGGCAATTTAAAAATCTGGTGCATCTTTATACTTCATAGTTTTAGTTTGCATATTTTGTACCTTGGCTTAATTTATTAATTAATTTATTTTTAAAAGGCTATTTTTATTATTTTGCTAAAACATTGGAACAATGCACAATAAATCAGTTGCTCAAACAAAGAGTGTCTATGTCCGCACAAAGGCAGAGCAGAGAAGACAGTAGTGATCCAGGGGCCTAATACAGGAGAATATAATAGCCCAGGACCGCAGCTATTAGCGGGCACGGTCCGATCTCCGTGCCCGCTAATTAAGTAGTCAGATGCAGCTGTCAAAGTTGACAGCTGCATCTGAATTCTTACTGTAGCCTGTTCCCTGGTGTCTAGTGGGTGGGTGGCTGCTTCCGACCTGGGCCGGGGTCTGCGCCGCAATAGCGCTGATCCCGCCTCGGCACTCTATTGCTTTCAGCTGCGGCAGCTGACAGCAACAGAATGCCTATCTCATCGATCTATGCAGTACAACTATACTGCATAGATCTTAATGAGAGATCAATGTACTTATACTAGAAGTCCCCCAGGAGAACTTCTAGTATAAGTGTAAAAAAATAAAAAAAGTGTTATTATTAACCTCTTAAGGACCCATGACGTACCGGCACGTCATGGATCACTGTCACTTAAGGACCCATGACGTGCCGGTACGTCATCCCTTTAAACGGGCGCCGCGGCCGGCCGGGTCCCGATCGGGGGAGATAGCCTGCTATAATACATAGCAGGCCATCTCTCCCTGTCGGCATGGAGGGTTGTTAACCCCCCCCATGCCGACGATCGCCGCTATTGGCTGATAAGCCCATAGCGGCGATCGGAACCTTTCCGGGCCATCGGTGGCCCGATGACCCGGAAAAAAATGGCGGTCGGTGCTGTCCGAGGACGGCACCGACCGCCATTACTGTAAAAAGTAATGGTGGTCACGGTACCACCGTCCCGATCGCCGTGAACGGCCGGCCAGCCGGCCGGCCGTTCACGGCGATCAAAGTCCCCACAAGTAATAAATACCTGCTCCGGACCCCTCAGCTAGGTAGCTGAGGGGTCCGGAGCAGGTATTTGTACATTACTCACCTGTCCCGGGGTCCTGATCGGCGTCTTCCGGGTTCCCGGCGTCCTCTTCATCTTCGGCTTCTTCCGTGAGTCCCGATCGTCTCTTTCCGGCTCCAGCGTCGTCTATTTTCGTATTTTTCCGGCTCCAGCGTCGTCTATTTTCGGATCTTGCGCTCTGCTGCCCCCTAGCGGCTGATAAGTGTAATACACGTATCAGCCACTACAGGGATGTTCAGAATGTAGTAAAAAAAAAAAATTTTTCCCAATTTTTTTTTTTTTCTATTTTCCGCACCCTATCGCCGCTGAGTGTTGATCAGCATCGCACGAAAGTGCGCTGCTAATCAGCAACTCCTCCTTTTTGGCGTAGGGTGTTTTTTTTTTATATCCTACTGCCACGGTCTGCTTATAAGTGCCGAACATAAGTGCGGCATTCATCAGCAACACCATTTTTGGCGTAGGTTTTTTTTGTATACTTACTGTAAAAAACACGTAAAAAAACACTACATTACACCACACTACATTGAATAAAGTTTTACACTACACCACTACATACCCCATATACCAATCCCCATATAAAGATGGCCCCCAGGGTGTTTTCGGTGTCGGACGCATACATTATTATTGCCTCCGACACCGAAACAGACAGTGAGGATAAATTGGGGGGATCCTTCTTTCCTCCATTCATCCTCATCCTCCTCATCATCCAGTGACGTGTCTGGGAGTAGCGTAGCGTACGCTGCCCCCCAGACACGTCTTTTCCGCCAGTACCGTCCCAATAAGAGATGACGGTATGGCGTGAAATTCTACAAACTCTGTGAGAGTACCTCAGGGTACACTTACAGATTTAGGGTACGTGCACACTGCGGAATGGCGAAGGATAACCCTTCGTGCATTCCGCAGCTGGCACCCGCCGGCGGACTGATGCAGGGGCGCGTCTCCGCCTGTGTCATAGACTCTATCCTATGCATGGGCGGATTCCATTATCCGTCATTCCATCAACACGTTGGACGCAGAGCGGAATCCGCCCGTGCATAGAATGGAGTCTACGACACGGACGGAGACGTGCGCCTGCATCAGTCCGCCGGCGGGTGCCAACTGCGGAATGCACAAAGGGTTATCCTTCGCGATTCCGCAGTGTGCACGTACCCTTAGAGTGTATGAAGGAAGGGACACTCGAATGCAGCCCCCAGATGCCCCCTTCCCCCCCCCATCCTCGGAGTTAGTGGGGAGATCGTCCGGGAACTGATCTTCCCACTGCTGGATAAAGGTCACCACCACCCGTACGGGGATAACCTTTATACCAGCACCCCCTCTTCCGGTCCCTCGCTGCCCGAGTTACTGTAGCTTGCGGCACGATCCGAACATATCAGAAGTAGTAATAGCGCCCTAATATTTAGCAGCCATGGAGCGGACCCAGCGCTTTTGGATATGAAGGACCCCGTATCGCACCAGGACAACATTTTCCAGGTGACGTCCCCCACACTGGAGAACAGGAGACCCCAGAAGAAGTGCAGAGTGTGGGGTAACAGGGGGATCAGGAAGGACACCATTTTCCAGTGTGCGACCTGTCCTGATCACCCCGGCCTCTGCATACTGGATCGCTCCAAGGCGCACTACACGTCATTGGGGTTCTACATTATCTAAATTCTGTCCCTTATTCCTATTTCAGGGGTCACGTTGATCCAGGGATTATTCTGATCGCCATTATGGAGTCGGGAAGGAATTTTTCCCCTGTGATGAGGCTACTGTCGTCTGCCTCACGAGGGGTTTTTGCCTTCCTCTGGATCAACACAGATTGAGTTTGATGGACACCTGTAATTTCCAACCTTATAAACTAATAATTGGCCTAATACCCCCAAATAAATTAGAATTGTCCCTTTTCCCCAGCTAAGTAGGTATGGCCGCCATTCCCATTAGAGGATGCCATGATGCAATTACAAAGCCTCTGTGCGGCCAGGACAGTAGAAACCCCCCACAAGTGACCCCATTCTGGAAACTACACCCCATAAGGAATCTAACAAGGGGGGCAGTGGGGATATGGCCTCCTGGTGACGGCCACATTTGGGACGTGAAAATGAAAAAAATGGTATTTTTTATTTTCACGGCACATGTCCTACACATGTGCCCATCACTAGTGGGGTCCATATGCTCACTGCACCCCTTGTTAGATTCCTTATGGGGTGTAGTTTCCAGAATTGGGTCACTTGTCGGGGGTTTCTACTGTTCTGGCAGCACAGGAGCTTTGTAATTGCGACATGGCCTCCATCCCCCATTCCAGCCTCTAAATGGCGCTCTGTCCTTTTGGTGACTTGCCCTGTGCCCATATGGCAAATTATGTCCACATGTGGGGTATTTTCGTACTCAGGGGAAACTACCCTACACGTTTTGTGTTCATTTTCTTTTTTAACCCCTTGTGGAAATGGAAAAAAATCAAGGCTAGACCAACATTTAGTGTAATTTTTTAAAAATTTTTACTCTAAATCATTGATCTTGTCTTGATTTTTTCATTTTCACAAGGGGTTAAAAGATAAAAAAAAACACAATGTGTAGAGCAATTTCCCCTGAGTACGGAAATACCCCACATGTGGACATAAAGCGCCATGCGGGTGCAGGGTAAGCCTCCGAAGGGAAGAAGCGCCATTTGGTTTTTGAAGGCTGGATTTGGATGGAATGGATTTCGAGGGGCCATGTTGCATTCAAAAGGCCCCTGTGTTGCCAAGACAGTTAAACCCCCCACAAGTGACCCTATTATGGAAACTACACCCCTCAAGGAATGTAACAAGGGGTGTAGTCAGCATATGGACCCCACTGGTGACGGGCACAAATGTGGAACAATGTGGCGTGAAAATGAAATATTAAATTTTTTACACTATAATGTTGGTCTAGCCTTGAATTTATCATTTTCACAAGGGGTTAAAAGAGAAAAAAACACACAAAATGTGTAGAGCAATTTCCCCCGAGTCCGTAAATACCCCACATGTGGACATAAAGCGCCATGTGGGTGCAGGGCAAGCCTCCGAAGGGAAGGAGCGCCATTTGGATTTTAGAGGTTGGATTTGGCTAGAATGGATGATGAACGCCATGTCGCATTTACAGAGCCCTTGTGCTGCCAAAACACTGTAAACCCCCCACAAGTGACCCCATTCTGGAAACTACACCCCTCAAGGAATCTAACAAGGGGTGCAGTGAGGATATGGACCCCTGGATGACGGGCACATTTGTGCCATGAAAGTGAAAAAATGAAAATTTTCACTTTCACGTCACATTTTTCCACATTTGTGCCCGTCACCAGTGGGGTCCATATGCTCACTGCACCCCTTGTTAGATTCCTTGAGGGGTGTAGTTTCCAGAATGGGGTCACTTGTGGGGGGTTTCCAGTGTCTTGGCAGCACGAGGGCTCTGTAAATGCGACATGGCCCTTGAAATCCATTCCAGTGAAATCCAGCTTCCAAAAGCCAATTGGCGCTCCTTCCCTTTGGAGGCTCGTCCTGCGCCCGCTTGGCACTTTATGTCCACATGTGGGGTATTTCCGTACTCGGGAGAAACTGTGCTACATGTTTTGTGTTTTTTTTTTCCTTTTATCCCTTTGTGAAAATGAAAAATTGAAGGCTAGAACAACATTTTAGTGTAAAAAATACTTTAGTCTTTTTTCAAGCCATATTGTTTGGAAAATCTGTGAAGCACCTGTGGGGTCCAGATGCTCACCGCACCCCTTGTTACATTCCTTGAGGGGTGTAGTTTTCTAAATGGTGTCCCTTTAGGGGTGTTTTTTAGGTTTTGGCACCCCAGAGCCTCTGCCAACCTGAAGTGGTACAGTCAAAAATGACCAAAAATAACGGAGCCATTGAAATTCACTAGGCGCTCCCTTATATCTGAGGCTTGTGGTTGCGTCAAATAGCGCAATAGGGCCACATATGGGGTATTTCTATAAACTGCAGAAATGGGGCAATCAATATTGGGGTGCATTTCTCTGGTAATAGGTTTATAATTATGAAAAATATTGGATTACAATAAAATCTCTGCACAGAAAATTAAAATTTTCAAATTTCTTACACACTTAGCTTTTATTTCTGTGACTCCCCTAAAGGGTTAAAAAACTTTCTGGATGTGCTTTTGCAGAGTTTAGGGGGTGCAGTTTCTGAAATGGGGTGCTTCGTGAGGCTTTCTAACACACAGTCCCCTCAAATACACTTTAAACCTGAACAGTTCCCTAAAAATATCTGATTTTGAAATTTTACTGAAAATTTGGAAATTTGCTGCTAATGTTTTAAGCTTCCTATTGTCTAAAAAAAATGAAATATAGTTTAATAAATGCCGCCAACATAAAGTAGACATGTTGCTAATGCTATTTAATATATAATTTATGTGGTATAACCATTTTCTGTATAAGCAGAAAAGTTTTAAAGTTGGAAAAATGCATTTTTTCACAATTTTTCACGCTATTTTGGGTTTTTTCATAAAGATTCGTTATAAGTATCGACTCCAATTTACAAGAAATGTGAAGTACAATATGTCACGAGAAAACAATCTCAGAATCAGCCGGATAGGTAAAAGCATCCCGAAGTTATTAATGAATAAAGTGACACTGGTCAAATTCATAAAATTTGCTCCGGTCCTTAAGGCCATTTCAGGCTCTGTCCTTAAGGGGTTAATAAAAAGCCCCCTCCCCTAATAAAAGTTTGAATCACCTCCCCCTTTTTCCATGTTATAAATAAATAAATATGTTTTATTTTGCCCAAGTTATTAATTTATTCCTGATCTCACACAGTAAACGGTGTAAGCGCCAAAAAAATCCCAAAGTGCAAATTTGCGCATTTTTGGTCCCATCAAATCCAGAAAAATTGTAATAAAAAGCGATAGAAAAGTTTCATATGCGCAATCAAGCTACCGATAGAAAGAACACATCATGGAGCAAAAAATGACACCTCACACAGCCCCATAGACCAAAGGATAAAAGCGCTTTAAGCATGGGAATGGAGCGATTTTAAGGAACATATATTTGGTAACAATGATTTGAATTTTTTTAAAAGCCATCAAATAAAATAAAAGTTATGTTACATGTTACATATCGTTGTAATTGTACTGACTTGAGGAACATACCGTATATAACAAGACAGTTTTACCCCCGAGCGAACTGCGTAAAAAAAAAAAAAAAATGCATTTGCAAATGCATTCAATTTCACCACACATTTAATTTTTTTCTGCTTTTTCAGTGTACTTTATGAAAAAATTCAGCCTGTCATTGCAAAGTACAATTGGTGGCGCAAAAAATAAGGGCTCATGTGGGTTTCTAGGTGAAAAAATGCAACTGCTATGGCCTTTTAAAGGGAACCTGTCATCCCCCCATGCCGGGGTGACAGGCTCCCGACCCCCCGCTACAGCCCCCTATAGTCACCTGATCCTGCCGGGTCCCGCTTCTGGATCCGTCGGGTCACAGAGATCTCAGCCGCTGCAGCAGTTAAGCACAAGGAGGAAAAAAATGAAAAAATTTAAATTTGACCGATCGTCTAGGGGTTAAAGCCCAAAAACAAGCAAGAGTAAAACATGCAGCATTAAAAACCTGCTGAAAACACTTTAAATGTGGATGGACCCTAAAATTTGATACAATTGTGGTGAAAGTCATTGCGGGAATAAATATAAACTGTCTAATAGCTAAATTGTCTGGCTTTCTCATAAGAACCATTCAGAGCATGAATTTTAAATCTTGCTGTGCGCTGTGATTGGTTGTGCTGAGAAAGCCAGACAGCCTTGCAGTTTGTTTCTATTCATTCCCCCCATTGTTGTGTCGCAAACAGCACCAAAATAGTTTTATTTTTTCTACCCCAAGAGCTTAAGGAATAAAGGCCATATTACACAGTCCCATTTGCAGAGTAAGCAAGTGCCAATCTGCTAGATCAGCGCTTGCTTACTGAGCGTATTACATGTCTCGGCGATCGTGTAGCAAGGGCTGCATGGACATTATTAGTGATGTCCATGCAGGCCTTGCTGTATAAAGAAAATAATAAAGTTTATACTTACCCAGACTCCTTTGCTGTCCTGGTGCCTTTTTCCTGCGCTTCCTGCTACGCGCAGCTGTCTGACACTTTTCGCCCATATCTTCAGTGATAGGCTGCTTAGCCAATCAATGACCGAGACAGGACAGCCCCACAGCCAGTGATTGGCTGAGGGCCAGAAGTGTCAGGGGAGGGAAATTCCTTATTACAATTGCGCACTTGATATTCATACAGACCCACACTGTCCACCCACCCGCCGCTGATTGGAAGAAATCTGCATATACTTTATAGGCACAGCATAACTACTGATACACATATATATATAAGATTTACAACTTTATTACAAGATTGAAATGATAAATTATTGTAATCCTAGCATCTGTTACTAGTTTATGCCATGCTATGTTATCCTCAGTTAGGGCAGCATAAACCTAGTGACAGATTTTCTTTAACCAACATATAATTTTTCCTTCTGTAAATTTACTCTAGAATTGCAGGAAATCATAGAAAAGGCTCAAGTGCTTAGTTCTGTACCTCAGATGCACCTGTCATCATTAATTACCATGGTCACGTTAAATAATATATACAGAAAGCCATGCGGCTGTCACACTTGGTATTTGCTCCAGTATTTGTCTCACTGCCTCCCCTTCTTACAGATGGCATTTTATCTGGTTAATGCCAGTAACTTCATTGTGCCTTTGAGAGGCAGAGGAATAATTTAGTGTTCCCTTCTAATGGTGAAATAGAATAAAGAATGCATCTCACTGCTGTTCTTTACAATGAACATAGTTAAAACTTGAATTGGAAATATTTCTGTTTTTTTTTTTTTATATCTCTCCGGGTTGTGTAGGTCAGAAAATGCATTTTCAAGTATTAAATTAGCAAATTTTAGAGTTAGTAGAGAAGAGTTCAAAAATTCAACAGCCTTGTCTATACACTCAAGCCCAAAAATATCTGTGGAGCACTTTGCATACGGACTGAACACTTGTTACAAAGTTCCCACACCAACTAGAGTTGAATGCTTAGAGTCCTGAAAGAAGGCCGAGGACTGGGCCTACAGGTTCAGCAGATACACGATGCCACACAGACACAAACAGCGTTTTTGTTCCCAGTAAAAGGATTTAATAAGTAAAGTGATAAGAAAAGACTGGGAATCTATGCAATACAGTAATAATAGAAACAACTGCACAGTAATAGAACACTGGATATAAGAACAAACAAACAAACAAACAAACAAACAAACAAACAATTTTACCCTTATGTTCCCAAAGTCTCTTAAACAGATAACCAAAGCAAGTCTTCTTATAACAATCTCTTCCAGACAGATCTCTTGTTGGGGTGCACCCTAAGTATTGCGCAATACTATTTGTAATCCAACAGTGAACTTGTAATCCTGAGGTAAATGCAGTCTTTCCTTTATAAAGACTTTGATCCAGCTCCCAGAGTGAAACACTTGTTAACTTGTTATGCAGATAAATCTCTTTAACCCCTTAGCGACCCATGACGTATCTGATACGTCATGGTGCCGCTCGGGGTGTTCAGAGCGGGGTCCCGCCGGGACCCCGCTCTGAACGGCGCTGATCCCGGCTGACACGTGCAGCCGGGCAGTGCCTCTATTAGCCGGCGCGGGTCCCGTTGCCGCGCCGGCTAATTAAGCCTCTAAGTGCAGCTGTCAAACCTGACAGCTGCACTTAGAGGCTTCAGACCTCACGTCCCTGGTGTCTAGTGGGACGGATCTCCCCCCCGCGATGCGATCGCGGGGGGGAGATCCGTTCTTCTGCCCGTGCCGGGCCTCAGCGTCGGAATGACGCTGATCCCGGCTCGGCAATAGATTGCTATGGCCTGCAGCAGGCCATAGTAATCTATGACCGATCTAATCGATCTTTGCTGTGTATATACACAGCATTGATCTCTATGAGAGATCAGTGCTGTCTATATACAAGTCCCCCAGGGGGGCTTCTAGTTACAGTAAAAAAAAAAGTAAAAAAGTGTTTTTATTAATAAAAAATCCCCTCCCCTAATAAAAGTCCAAATCACCCCCCTTTTCCCATTTTATAAATATAAATTAATAAATAAATAAATAAACATATTTAGTATCGCCGCGCGCGTAATCGCCCGAACTATTAATTAATCACATTCCTGATCTCGCACGGTAAACGGCGTCAGCGCAAAAAAATTCCAAAGTGCAAAATTGCGCATTTTTGGTCGCATCAAATCCAGAAAAAATGTAATAAAAAACGATCAAAAAGTCGTATATGCGCAATCAAGGTACCGATAGAAAGAACACATCATGGCGCAAAAACTGACACCTCACACAGCTCCATAGACCAAAGGATAAAAGCGCTATAAGCCTGGGAATGGAGCGATTTTAAGAAACGTATATTTGTTAACAATGGTTTGAATTTTTTACAGGCCATCCGATACAATATAAGTTATACATGTTATATATCATAGTAATCATAACGACTTGAGGAACATGCATAACAAGTCAGTTTTACCATAGGACGGACGGCGTAAATGCAAAACTCCCCGAAATCAAAACAAATTGGTTTTTTTTTTCAATTTGACAGCGCAAATGATTTTTGTCCGGTTTCGCAGCATATGTTATGGAAAAATAATGCCTGTCATTGCAAAGTACAATTGGTTTTGCAAAAAATAAGCGCTCATATACGTCTCTAGGTGAAAAAATGCAAGCGCTATGGACTTTTAAACTTAAAATGGAATAAGCAAAAGCGCAAAAACGAAAATAGGCTTTGACCTTAAGGGGTTAATGATGAGGTGTCAGTCTCTAGATCAGCACTGTGTGATGTACTTGGATGCAGCACAGATTTACTCACAAGTCCTTGGGGTCTTTCTTTCATTCAGAATCCCCTCTTTCTGAACCTCAGGGGAAACATTACTTATTTCTGTCTCTTTTTCCCCAATCGCAGCCTTAACATCAGCTCCAGGATTTCTTCCTCCCTCATCCACAGCATAGGCACCAACTGACCGCAGGCATCTCCATGACAACCACAGCCACTTCCTGCTAAAGTGATGATGCAATAACTTATCTTTCATATAAGATATCAAAACGGCAATTTCAGTATACTGATAGGCTTGTAGGAGTCCAAAACATCCCAGAAATTACATATATTCATACTTTGCAACTGAAAACAATATTTACATTCACATGCAGTACTACATACATACAGTGTATGGGCAGTTTACTAGTTCGCTGCCACCTACTGACCAAAGTATTTACTGCAGAATATATGACACATAGCAAATAACTGCACAATCTTACAGTCCCATCAACGGAATATCTTATGATCAGTCATTGAGGTAGTTTACTGTTTAAAGTGATAGTCCAAAGAAGACAACTCATTTAAAGGGGGTTTCCTGACAAAATGTGTATTGTATAGTGGTGGCAAGCTGGAACTGCAGCTTAGCTCCCTTTTAAATGAAAAGGAGTTGACCTGCAGTTACAGGTCGCCACTGCTACTCAATGAATAGAGACAAACTCTGTTTGCTGTGTAGTGCAGGAGCTGATTAGCTGATAAATGGCTACCAGGTGGTGTTGCTAGTTGCTGATTAGTACATTTTACTGTGAAAACCTTTTAAGGTGGGTTCACATGTACCGGAATTGCAGCAGATTTCATGCTGCAAGTTCTTCAGTGAAATCTGCTGCAATTCGCAGTACTGTCAGTTTGTTTGGGTTTACATACTGGCAACAATTTTTTAATTCCGCTGTATGTAAATGCCGCTCCCCCAACCTGCCGTGGTCACTTTGGTATTTCAACCTTCCCTATTAAAGCTATCAAATACATAGTCTGACATCATGCTTTGAATTTCATCTAGTCTTATAATGCAAGGGATACGGCTTTCATCATGGAAAAATTCAGCACTATTTAAACATACTACATGCATACTAATGCTATTGAAACTGATATTGATGTATCACTGGGAGAGCTACTGAACTTTAAACCATGCACATTTGCATATGCCCATAGAGAATGGTTCAAGTTTAATATTGCAAAGAACTCTAGTATTATTTGTGTAAAAAATTAATTGTCTAACATTAACTACATGTTTTAGACACTAAAGAGGAAACGCGGCTTCACTGAGAAGTGTTCCATGATTCAGACAAAAAGTAAACAAAATGTTTGTGGGCACGCGCTCATGCTCTATCCTTGCTGAAGAATGAACATGTTCATTCTTCAGCGTGGGGAGAGCAGGAGCGCGCACCTCCCATAGACTCCCATTATGAGCGGGAGGCTAACGGCTTTCCGCAGCGGACAATTCCACAGCGGAATTCCGCTAGTTTTGCTCAGTCAGAACGGGGCCTAAGACAAACTGATTATAAATGATTAATGACAAATGATCGCAATTGAGATTGTTAATCGTTAACCTGAAATCGTTCACCACATTACACAGAATGATAGTTGTTAGTAATGATGGTTACTATGACCATTAATGCTGCGTTTACACGTAACTATTATCGTGCGAATTTGCACGATAATGATCGAATTCGATCATTCGAAAATATTTCGATAATGATTCGAATAATGATTCGAATTCGAAAAAATCCCAGATCGTTCCGTGTAAACAGTCGTTCGCCGATTTAACCAATGTGTGAGATAGGCTTAAGCGATCGCAAAACGATTTCAAAACAAATTTTCAATACGATATATCATACCGTCTAAACGCTGATCGTTATGAAAAAAAATCGTTACTCTGACATCGTTAATCGTACGATCGGGCCAATTATCGTTGTAAATGCAGCATTACTCTATCTGATTCCAAAAAATGAAGGAACAATGTGGAATTAGACTGAATGAATAGTGAACCAATGGGGAATTACAGCGAACAAATGTGGAATTATAGTGACATGACCAAACGAAGGATAAATGATTTCTCGTTGGTCGTTTCATTGTTGCCTGCCTCTACACTAAATGATTATTGTTTAAATTTGAACAATATAACAATAATTTTCACGACAATTACCCTGTGTAATAGGGCCCCTAGACTAAATAGTGTAGAGGTGCACCAGATTAATCACAATACTGTATGAGCTTTGAAAAATCTGGCACATTGTTGACATTATCTAAGAATTAGACAGTTTTAGTAAATCTCCCCGAAGTGTCATAAGAGAATATGGGAGTGATGTCAAAAGGACAACCCAATCAGTAATATAATTCAGATATGGTCATAGGGGCAGATTAATCAAAGGGTATAAAGTATACACTGGTGTAAACTGCCCACAGCAACCAATCATAGCTCAGCTCTCATGTTACCAGAGCTGAAAGTGCTAATGGTTCACAAAACAAAATGACGCTTTGTCTAATAGTACCCTAAAGAAGCGCTGAGTTTTAAAAAGTTACATTGTTACAACAATGCATTTAGTTCAATTTGTATATAGTGTCTATCAACATATGAGAAAACTCTAGACATTAGGACCATTATTAACAATGTAATGTGATGTTATGGTTCCTCAGTGGTCAAACAGATGCTGAATTTACAAATATTACAATGACTATAAGCCTTTATAGTGTGTATCGTGCTTGTTATCAACTTTCCTCAGATCCAGAGTAGCATATAAATTGACACTGATAGGCATTGTCACATCCCCTAATGTGTCACAGTCATTCTATTCAAGAATCAGGATTCTCAGGATTAACAGATTAAAGCAATGAATCACCGAAGGATGAGGAACTAGGAATCATTGGAGGGCACAGGAAAACGTGAAATGGCAGGATGAATGTGTTTTTGATCCAATCTATGATTGTTATTATCAGCTAGCTAGGCTGCAGATGGAATTACATTTACCCAAATGCATTCAAACTGATTCTTAGACATTGTAAACTTAGCCTAGACAGTCTACCAATGTACCAGGATCCTCTGGTGGCCAGTCCAACACAACCTCCAGCTCCTCTCCACTACTCCACTAGCACTCTACTACCGCTGCATTACTCCACTACCTCTCCAGCAGCTCTCCACTACTCCACCGCGCCACTACCTCTCCCCTACTTGACTACTACTCTGCTGCCTCTCCTCTACTTCTCCAATTCTCCACTATCTCTCCACTAATGCCAGTTCACTTTCCCAAACTGCCACAAATACCAGTAGACTGTGCTGTAGTTAAACCTTTTTTTATTTCAACAATGACACACTGACTGCCTCCAGAAAGCAGTCAGTATATGTATGTGTGTCTGTGTGTGAGGGGGGGGGGGGGGGGGGGGGGGGGGCAGGGTCAGAGCCGGACAAGCGTTTCACCTGATTGCATGGCTGCAAGGAGTTATGAATAATCCCTTGCACCTGCCCAAACACTGCAATGTGAGTCTATTGCAGCCATGTTTAGCAAATTTTATTTATGTAGATGGAAGCGTATGGATAAGTATCCCATCTCATCAAGTGATGACATATCACCAGGATATGCACCCCTTTATAATGTGTTAGGGACCATCCTCTGGGATCTTGACTGATCCTAGTAATGAATTGCTGTGGTCTTACTCATAGTCTTTCCCTGGCTAACCACTGTGTAGGGGCACTGCAGTACTGTTCCATTAAAGTGAATGGGATTGGATGCAGGTCTCTCCTCAGCTGAGTTGCCAGGAGTGCCACTGTACAGGGAAAACAATGTTGTAAGCAATTTATTTTCAAGTGGGGGTCGTAGAGGTCAAACTGTATCCTAACAATATGCTATCGCTTCATAAGATGGGAATATCTCTTTAATGTATTCTGCTTAGCACAGCACTGAGAAACTGCTAAGATGTAATTATATTTGTCAAATTGTAGGTTATGACGCAATACCAAGCATTTGGCTATTTTTACTGGTATCTCATGCGTCATTGTTTTTGATTGAAAACACAAATAACAGATGGGAACAAATGCCAAAATAATATGTCACCTTCATGTATCTGGTATACAGTACATTGCACTTCTTCATAAGTTTATTAATCAAAGGAAAGTGGTGTTGGCACACGGGTGCGGTGGTGTCCTCTGGAAGGAGAAGTTTTCCTCAACCATTAGTACAGCCAATCATATAAAAAGAGGACATCAGCGGACTCTACCTCAAATATTGACATTTAAGTTGCAGGTTTGGAAAGACACTAAATCAAAGGACAAACATTAGAGACAGGATGCAGAACTACAATGTTTACAGCATTAGATCAGCATAAAAGTTCTTTGTGTCAATTCACACTCAATAACGTAAAGAAATGTATGCTCTATGCTTTGTGAAATTTAATAATGTGAATTTTAATAATAAAAGTAACATTTGATATACTTAAGCTCTTATAGGCCACCAATGTGCCTTTTAACCTTGGCCCATTGGTTGTTGCATATACGGCAGGCTCAGGAGCTGAGTCCGAACTATATGTAGCAGATGGCAGCTGTATGCTACGGCTTACACCTGTCTGCAGCTACCAGGTATGGACTTCAGTGCGATTCTGTCAGTTTAACCCTTTTGCATGCAGCACTCAATATTCATCGTAGCATGCAGAAAGTCTGTTCGGCGCCCCCACAACATGAAAACATGCAATGATAAGTTGCTAAGGCTGCCGGTGCTCTCTACTAAACCTCCATGGCAACTATAGTGTCTCTGCTTATTAGGGAAATGGAGAGACTCTTGTGCTTATGGAATAACAGATTTTTATTCTATATAATACATTTCCTTGCAACCTGTCAGCAGTACAAAAGTGGGATTTGGAAAGCCTCCTCCAAACTTTCTCACAAAGTCTGCAGTGCGGGGTAAAAGTGCTTGGAAAACACCAAGGGTCAGCATCACGGACCGATCGGGTGTAGATCACCTCAAAGCAGTAAAAGCAAATATGAATCTTAGAGTGGGCTCTGAGAAACAATGAAATTTCCAGACCTTCCACAAAATGAAATAAAATCTATTATCCAGCAAGGTATAGAGGCTTTATAGAACCTTATTTGGGCAAATTATCCAATAAATGAGTTTATTTGCAAGCAAAGGTTTTTTTCACCTATGTCTGAAAGCGCCAAACCAAGTCTACTGAGTCCACACAAAGTATTCTTGAGAAGAACTTTGGAAAAAGTTAGCAGAGATATGACATGATTTACATTGACAACAAACGAAAACTTTGGTAGGTGGATGGCAGCTCCTCTTAATTGCAACAAGGTTAATTAAGGTTATTGAGACCCTCCAAAAGCCCCTGAGATGTTAGAAGGTTCTATCAACCTCCATGCTGCCAACTGTGAAGATTAGGGGAAGAGATGGCTGTTCACAGAAGCTAGATCAAATCTGTCACATCTGCTTCAGTTGAATAAATCAGGCTCTCTTGGGCCAGTATGGAAAAATATCTATTAGGGAGGCCTAGACCAGAGGGGCTTTGCAGACTGTCCTTTCACTTATAGAGATTGGTAGAAACACATAAGCGAGAGGGAACTTACAGGGGATTTACATTGACATTGAATCAACCTTCAGAGGCTCATTGTCCTGGTACAGGGAGCAAAAGTTTGGAGTTGTGAGTTGCCATGAGATCCACTACTGGATCTCCCCAGTTCTGCATGATCTGCAGAAATATCCTTTGCTATCCGGGCTAGTTTCCCGCTGCGGTGAGGCCTTCGCTTAGAATATTAAGTTTGCATGGTACTGTATGCTGCAGACAGAATTTTTAAAAAGGTGCTCCGCTAATCTTATAAGTAGGCTTGCTTTTTCCATAAGAAGAGGGAAGAATCTTGTGCCTCCTTGCTTGCCTTTATAGGCTGCAGTTATGGAGTTTGGTGAGAGAGGTGACAAATCTTCTCTAGGCTGCTGGGAGCCTTGCTCAATTAG
The DNA here is from genome assembly GCF_027789765.1 of Dendropsophus ebraccatus. Classification (NCBI taxonomy): domain Eukaryota; kingdom Metazoa; phylum Chordata; class Amphibia; order Anura; family Hylidae; genus Dendropsophus; species Dendropsophus ebraccatus. The sequence continues at coordinate 68,422,511 of NC_091460.1, forward strand.
GCTAAAAACTCTCACTGTAGAGATCTTATATGATAGTGAGCCCAGTGAAGTGCTTATACTTTTGAGGATTCTGCAGATGACTCTCCAGGAAACTCTCTTGGAAGTCTGTTGAGAATAGACTCCTTGTTAGATCCTCAGTATTTATTAGGGGGAAGGAATATTATGCATCTTAATTTTCAATCCCTCCTAAGAGAGGTCTGCGACTCAGATTAGACTGCAACAAAAGGCAATATTTTCCACAGAAATGTGTGACCTTTTTGTGACCAAAAGGCAGGGGTGGGGATAGAGAACATAGTGTGCAAGGGGTAAGGCCTCATCCTACACCTAATTTCCAAGCAGGCAGGTGGAAATCATGGTGGAAATCTAGCCAGCTTAGAGCCATGCAGCAGCCTTAGATTTACAAGATTCATTTATTGAAAGATATGCAGTGCACAGGGGTGGAAATTTTGTTCAGACCAGTGTACAGATATGCACGTCTCAACAAATTCCGCCTCCCAAGAATTTATTTAGAGGTCTAAAATAAAGGTAAAATGAAAATAAAGGATGTCTTTTGATGTGGCTAGAATTATTATTATTTATTTATAAAGCGCCCTCAATTCTAGAGCGCTATACAAGCGATAGGGGTTAAAAATTAAAAACATTACAAGATCAAAACACATTAAAGGGAAATGGCCGACTGGTACACAGAAAAAGATGACACTGCCCACGAGAGCTTACAATCTAATGAGCCAACTGTCCAGGTAGGGTACTAACAAAAAAGGAGTATATACGGTAAGCCCTTACACCTGTGGGTTGCTGTTGCACCTTTTGTTTTTTGTCTGTACTTAAGCCACAAGCAGCATGCAACCTGCAGTGTGAACAGAGTCACAGATGTGCTGCCAAAATTTCCCTTTTTTTCAGGTAGGGTACTAAACAAACCCCCTTTTAGTCTAAAAGCAGCAACTACTGCTTATACCATCTTGTTACAAACAAAGGAGTTTGAGGAGATGTCCAAGTTGAGGGCTGAAAACTTAAAGGGAGTTACCCTTTCTTGAGTTAAGTGAGCAATATGATGATATTTTGGGTTACCTGGCACTATAGGAATGTGGAAGTAGGCACCTTTTAGATTTAAGGAAACCAAGAAATTTCCTTTGCTAAAGTAGAGAAGGGACTGAGGTCACAGTCTCCATTCTGAAGTGTTTTTGTTTTTTTTCTAGAAAGCAGTTTAAGTATTTTTTATGCAAGGAGTGTACTGGCAGACACTTTTCGTAGACTTTAATATAACACATTATTATATTGAAAACCAGTTGTTTTTAATCTAAATTTTATGGCTGTTTTTTTTGCTTTTATTTTACAGCAAAAATCTTACCCCGTAGTAGAATGGAATGCATGGACAAATGTTTTATGTATAGTGTATCATTTCTTGCTGACTGCAAACAGTAACCTCACTTTTCAAATGTAAGCAATGGATAAAGGTGAAGAACACAAAGTTAGACTAACCCAACAAAAATGTATTCAATACTCTTTGAGAGACCAATAATTTCCATCCATCTGAGAAATGGTTTCTGGAAGGTAATATTGATTTCAAAAAATACTTTGCACAATCCTGACCAATTACACCACATCCACTTCTGGATGAGATAATGAAACCATTAGTTTCTTACTAGAGTAATCACACCAGCTTAGTGAAAAAAGGTCAGTAAAGTCATTTCGGCACCAGTGTAATGGCTCGAATGTATGACATTTAACTACAGTGATTATTTAATAAGCCATAATACTAATAGAGGAGGATTTTTTTTTAAAAAAAGAAAGTACAGATTAATTGCCATAAATGCATCTGGTTGTAATTGCTTGGTAGGGTAATCATGTCACACTAGTTTAGCCTATATGTGCTAATGACAAAATGAGATCTAATTTTCCAATTACAACTTAAAATGCATAGCTAACTTTTCTTGTAGGCTTTTTAAGTAGGAAAGAGGTCACAGTTCCATTCACTGTATATGTGTACATGTTTTAATGCACCAATCTCATACGTCTCTGGTACTAGCTTGAGAAGCTGAGTAAGATGAATTAATTCATCCATTGTAGGGCTGAGCTACATCATTCATCACAAATCCCTTTTGGCACAGTCAGTTGTGCTCAGTTGTAGAGGAACATAGACATAAATAGATTCACAGTCCAAAAAAAGATTAAAGATGCCTCCCTTTATATTGAAGCCTGCCAACTGACCCGTACCCGTATTTCTCTGACTGTTTTATGTTTAGTTTCTTCATACCAAGGTCATTCTGAACAATAGAATAATAATAATAATAATAATAATAATAATAATAATTATTATTATTATATTTACCTTTTAAAACACTGTGTTAGATATGCACGATTCCCAAAATCCCATACAGTACATGTATATAACAGGGATTATGTGGGTAAAACTATTGTGTCTACAATCACCATTGGTTATGTGACTACAATTAACCATATAAGCTGAACTGGTCACATTAACAATGCAGTCCAATCTGAATTATGTGAAATAATTATTCATTCAAGGTAGTTATTATTTAGTCACTTGCCACAACCTGTTTTGGCCTTAACCCCTTAACGACATCGGCGTAAATGTACGCCCCCGCAGCATGGTACTTAACGCAAACGGACGTACATTTACTCCCGATGTTTACCCGATCGCTGTGTGTAAACAATGGCTACTGTAACAATGGCTACTGTAACTTACAGCAGGCCATCTTAGCTTGTCGGCACGGGGGTGGGGGGAGGGGTTCCCCCCCCACCCGTGCTGACAATCACTGTAATTGGCTGATTTATTCAAATCAGCCAACTACAGTGATTTTCCGGTTCCTTGGTCATCGGTGACCCGAGGCCCCGGAAATCAATGGTGATTGGGGCTGTCTGAGAAAGCACCAATCACCATCAGTGTGTATACTGAAGGGGGCCATGGTGCCACCCTCCCAATCACCGCTATTGGCCATCCAAGCCCGACCGGCCAATAGTGGCGATCTAAGTAAAAATAAATATTATTACTTTTCTCTCCACCCCTCAGTCAGTTAGCTGAGAGGTGCAGGGAAGGTGTGTGTGGTGTGCGAGCACCATAGTCACCGGATCCCAGCGCTGGATTGAAGATCTGCGGTCCCCGGTGTCCTCTTCAATCTTCGTCGGCTGCGTTCGGCTCCCGTCGGCTCCCGTCATTTTTTCTTCGTCAATCTTCGTCCAGGTACCTTGTACTGCCCCCTAGCGGCTGATTAGTGTATATAATACACTAATCAGTGGCTTTGGGGTGAAGAGGTAGCTTTTTTTTTTTCCGCGCCCTTCCACACGTAAGTGCGCCGCTGATCAGCAACTACTCTTTTTTGGCGTAGGGGCTTTTTTTCCCCCTCCCCCTTTTTTTTTCTATATCCTACCGCCACTGTCTGCTGGTAAGTACCTCACATAAGTGTGGCATTTATCAGCAACTCCTTTTTTGGCGTAGGTTTCCCCCCCCCCCCCTACTGTTAAAAACACGTATAAAACACTACATCACACTACACTAGCCCACAGTACACATTACATTACTTGAAATAAAGTTTTACACTACACCACTACACTGCATCACATTTACATACCCCCCCCCCCCATTTACCAATCCCCAAATAAAAATGTCCCAGAAAGTGTTTTTGGTGGAGGAAACATACGCGCTTATTGCCTCCTACACCGAAAAAGTCAGTGAGGATGAATGGGGGGATCCTTCTTTCCACCATTCATCTAATCATCATTATCATCATCATCCAGTGATGATGACTTTCCACCTAGGCGTCCAAGGAGGACGCTTCGGGCTGCCCACCAGACACGTCATCCCATCCCGTCCCCTGCCCCCCAGACACGTCATCCCATCCCGTCCCCTGCCCACCAGACAGGTGACCCCATCCCGCCCCCTGCCCCCCAGACAGGTGACCCCCATCCTGCCCCCTGCCCACCAGACAGGTGACCCCATCTGGACCCCAGACCCCCAAAATTATCAGCCCCAGATTCCTGGATTTGTGGCAACGATGGGAATCCAAATGAACCCCACAGGTCTCAGAGAAATAGACTTTTTCAAGCTCTATTTCTCTGGTGACCTTGTAAATTTGATGGTGGCACAAGTAAACCTGTACACGCACCAATTTATAGCCCAGAACCCCTCCTCTTCTTTTGCTAGGCCCATGGCATGGACCCCTTGTGATGCAGCCAAAATGACAACATTTTGGGGGCTCCTGCTGCACATGGGCCTAGTAAAAAAAAACACAATTCGGCAATACTGGAGTGGGGATATTATGTATATTATGTACCCCACTTTACACTATGGCCATGTGGCGGTTTCGATTCGAAGATGATCCCTCATATGACCGACTGTACAAAGTACGGCCGGTCATAGAGCACTTCTCATCCAAATTTACTGAGATGTATATCCCAGAGAAATACATCTCAGTACGAGTCCCTCCTGAGCTTCAAAGGAAGATTCCATTTCCACCAGTACCTTTTCAATAAAAGATCGCGGTATGGCGAGAAATTATACAAACTCTGTGAGAGTACCTCAGGGTACACTTACAGATTTAGGCTCGGTTCACACGTTGTAACAGTGCGGCTGTATTTGCGGCTGTAATTGTGCGGCGGTATTTTTGGTGGTTCGTGTGTATGCTTGGAAGTATAGGATATGCGGCTGCACAGTGCACACTATGTCTGAATCTACGGCCCTATCGTAAATGGACCCGTAAAAAATGAACAAGACCATTGTTTGCGGCTGAACATGCGGCCGAGGATTGACAGGCGGTCCGTACGGATTACTTCAAAAATAGCCGGCAATGATGCCGAATGCCGATGCCTCTAATAGTTAATATATTAAATTACTAAAACACATTTTCTTTGTAATCAAGACACTTTCGTTGGTCAATAATTTATTTCTAACGAATCCATCATTTTGCAATTAAATATACTGTTAAAAAAAATAGATATATAAATAAATGTATATTTATCTATATATTTATTTTTTGACAGTATATTGAATTGCACAATGATGGATTCGTTAGAATTAAATTATTGACCAACGAAACAGAATTTATTTCCACGAAAATGTGTTTTATTCATTAAATATTAATTAGTACAGGAAGCTCTATAAGCCGTTAATTCATATTCCCGGCAATAGAGCATTCTGTACTAATCATCACTTTACTTTAATTAAAACATCAAATGTTTCTTCTAATTATGTTATCACAATAGCATTATTAGAAGAAACATTTAGAATTATATGTGCGCTCAGCTGATTGGCTGATCGGCTGAGCGCACATATAATGAGCCGGTCCGCAGCACAGTGACTTCATTGTGCTGCGGACCAGCGAAGAGACAACATCAGGACATCGGATGGTGAGTATAGAGCTCTCCCCACCCCCTCCCCAGCACTGCACCCCTCCCAGCAAGGAAGGGGGGGGTCAGTTAACCCCTTCCTTGCTGGGATGGGTGCAGTCTGACATCAGTCTGGACCCCAGGGGGTTAAGGGGGATGCAATACATCCTCCCTTAACCCCTTGGGGGTCAGACTGTAAGCAGCGATCTGTAAAGATGCTGCATACTGTAAGGAGCACAACACCGCTCACAATGATGGGTGTTGTGTTCCTGTTTGTGTGTTTTTTGTGTGTTTCTCCCTTTTTGTTTTTCAGATATCGGTATCCTGGGGATTACGTCGGATTCCATGGACTACGTCGATGACCAGCGGTTGTTCTTTGAATTTTTTTAATAAAATGGTCAATGAGGGGTGTGGGGGTGTTTTTATTTGAATAAAAAAATGTTTTAACTTGTGTCTTGTCTTTATTTCTTTACTTTATAGACTTAGTAGTGGAAGCCGTCTAATAGACGGAATCCATTACTAAGTTGGGGCCTAGTGTTAGCCGGTATAAAATGGCTAACACTAACCCCCTATTATTACCCCAGTACCCAATGCCACTAGGGGTACTGGGAAGAGCCGGGTGCCAGTGGTCCCGGAGCGTCAATATTGGCGCTCCTGGAACGGGCGGCAGCAGGCTGGTAAGATTTAGGCTGGGGAGGGCCTAAACCAATGGCTCTTCCCACCCTGGTGTTACCAGGCTGCTGTCGTTTGTTTTTTAACCCGGCTGGTTATAAAAATAGGGGGGACCCTATGCGTTTTTTTTTTTAAATAAATAAATAATTAAAAAAAAAACGCATAAGGTCCCCCCTATTTTTATAACCAGCCGGGTTAAAAACCAAACGACAGCAGCCTGGTAACACCAGGGTGGGAAGAGCCATTGGTTTAGGCCCTCCCCAGCCTAAATCTTACCAGCCTGCTGCCGCCCGGTCCAGGAGCGCCAATATTAACGCTCCGGGACCACTGGCACCCGGCTCTTCCCAGTACCCCTGGTGGCATTGGGTACTGGGGTAATAATAGGGGGTTAGTGTTAGCCATTTTATACCGGCTAACACTAGGCCCCAACTTAGTAATGGATTCCGTCTATTAGATGGCTTCCACTACTAAGTCTATAAAGTAAAGAAATAAAGACAAGACACAAGTTTAAAATATTTTTTATTCAAATAAAAACACCCCCACACCCCTCATTGACCATTTTATTAAAAAATTCAAAGAACAACCGCTGGTCATCGACGTAGTCCATGGAATCCGACGTAATCCCCAGGATACCGATATCTGAAAAACAAAAAGGGAGAAACACACAAAAAACACACAAACAGGAGCACAACACCCATCATTGTGAGCGGTGTTGTGCTCCTTACAGTATGCAGCATCTTTACAGATCGCTGCTTACAGTCTGGCCCCCAAGGGGTTAAAGGAGGATGTATTGCATCCCCCTTAACCCCCTGGGGGCCAGACTGATGTCAGACTACACCCATCCCAGCAAGGAAGGGGTTAAGTGACCCCCCTTCCTTGCTGGGAGGGGTGCAGTGCCGGGGAGGGGGTGGGGAGAGCTCTATACTCACCATCCGATGTCCCGATGTGTCATCTTCGCTGGTCCGCAGCACAATGAAGTGACTGTACTGCGGACCGGCTCATTATATGTGCGCTCAGCCGAACAGCCAATCAGCTGAGCGCACATATAATTCTAAATGTTTCTTCTAATAATGCTATTGTCACAACATAATTAGAAGAAACATTTGATGTTTTCATTAAAGTAAAGTGATGATTAGTACAGAATGCTCTATTGCCGGCAATATGAATTAACGGCTTATAGAGCTTCCTGTACTAATTAATATTTAATTAATAAAACACATTTTCGTTGAAATAAATACAGTTTCTTTGTTCAATAATTTAATTCTAACGAATCCATCATTGTGCAATTAAATATACTGTCAAAAAATAAATATATATATAAATATACATTTATTTATATATATATTTATTTTAACAGTATATTTAATTGCAAAATAATGGAATCGTTTACATTTAATTATTGAACAATAAAAGGGACTTTATTAGACAGAAAATGTGTTTTATTAATTCAATATATTAACCATGAGAGACATCGGCTATAGTGCAGAGGATCGCAAACCCCGGTAATAGCGATTCATGTAAACTGTGTTCCCTGCTTTCCCAGATGCATCCAGAGGTGTTTGCATCACTTTCTTAACATTTTATTTGTTATTTTTAGTTGAACCAGATTTCCAAGTAAATGACCGTATGTTTTGAGCCGCATGTCTATTTTTTCCCACAGCCAGAGTTTCACCCGCACATTTACAGCCGCATAAAAAATACAGTCGCACAGTTACAGCGTGTGAACCCAGCCTTAGAGTATATGAGGGTAGGGACACCCAAATCCAGCCCCCAGAATGCCACCCCCATCCTCGGAGTTAGTTACTGCTGGATAAAGGTTATCACCTGTACGTTGATAACTTTTATACCAGCATCCCCCTGTTTCTGTCCCTCGCTGCCAGAGCTACTGTAGCATGCGGCACGATCTGAAAAAAATCGAAGAGGCCTTCCAAGTCATCCGGTTAGACAAATGATGCAAAGGGGGGAGAGCAAGGCCTATGCCTGTGAAAATATGTTGTTGGTCAAATATAAGGATAAACGCGATGTCCTTATTTTGACCACAATTCACAGGAATAGCACCACCCCTGTCCCTGTACATGGTACCACAAACGTGGGGAACAAACCTGATTGTGTTCTAGAGTACAATCAGTATATGGGAGGAGTTGCTCTCTCAGATCAAGTCCTCAAACCATATAACGCCACGAGAAAAAACAGACGGTGGTATAAAAAGGTGGCCATATATCTGGTATAGACAGCAATGTACAACGCTTTTGTGCTGTACAGATGTGTCGGCGACCCGGCGACCCGAATTCCAGGAAGCACTGAGCTTTCAAGACAGTAGAAACCCCCCACAAGTGACCACATTCTGGAAACTACACTCCATAAGAAATCTAACAAGGGGTGCAGCCGGCATATGGCCCCCTGTTGACGGGCACATTTGTGCCGTGAAAATGAAAAAAAATTGTATTTTTCATCTTCACAGCACATGTGCTACATATGTGCCCATCACCAGTGGGGTCCATATGCTCACTGCCCCCCTTGTTAGATTCCTTATGGGGTGTAGTTTCCAAAATGGGGTCACTTGGGGGTTTCTACCGTCCTGGCAGCACAGGAGCTTTGTAACTGCGACATGGCCTCCATCCGCAATTCCAACCTCTAAATGGCGCTCTGTCCCTTTGGTGGCTTGCCCTGTGCCCATATGGCACAATATGTCCACATGTGGGGTATTTTCATACTCAGGGGAAATTACCCTACACGTTTTGCATTTATTTTCTCTTTTAATCCCTTGTGTAAGTAAAAAAAAATCAAAGCTAGACCAACATTTAGTGTAAAAAATGTAAATTTTTACACTAAATCATTGATATAGTATTTATTTTTTTAATATTTTCAAGGGGTTAAAAGATAAAAATAAACACAAAATGTGTAGGGCAATTTCCCTCAAGTACGGAAATAACCCACGTGTGGACATAAAGCACCATGCGGGTGCAGGGTAAGTCTCCGCAGGGAGGGAGCGTCATTTGGCTAGAATGGATGGTAAATGCCATGTAGCATTTACAGAGGCCCTGTGTTGCCAAGACAGTGAAAGCCCCCACAAGTTATCCCATTCTGGAAAGTGCACCCCCCAAGGAATCTTATAAGGGGTGCATTAAGGATATGGACCGCTTGATGACGGGCACATTTGTGCTGCTAAAATGAAAAAACAAAATTTTTTCACTTTCACGTCACATTGTTCCACATTTGTGCCTGTCACCAGTGGGGTCTATATGCTCACTGCACCCCTTGTTAGATTCCTTGAGAAGTGTAGTTTCCAGAAACGGGTCACTTGTGGGGGTTTACTACTGTCTTGGCAGCATAGGGTCTTTGAGGTTTCCTATAATGACTGCAATGAAATGTAACTACGGCCATTAAATTCACACTACGTATCAGATAACGGCCATGTGAAAAATGAACATGTCAATTATTTCTGGCCGGTAATACTGCAACAACGGCCGTCGATTTCAATGCGGCCGCGAACGTAAAACTTATATCTGCCGAATTAAACTTGATTTTGATGTAAAACATTTTCTAAGTGGTTTCTCGGCTGGGCGCAGTATTTAAAGTAAATGACCTGTTTCATCCTATATAAAATCATGCTAGGAATCAAAATTAAACAACGTCCGTAGTTTCACGACTAGCCCGTACGATCGTAATTCTATGGCCGTAGTTTTTGTCGCAAAAGTCCGGCGGGTGAAAACAATAGCCATTATGTTACGTAGTGTGAACATAGCCTAATGTTGGTTTAGCCTTGAATTTTTCATTTTCACAAGGGGTTAAAAGAGAAAAAAAACACAAAAAATGTGTAGAGCAGAGTCCATAAATACCCCACATGTGGACATAAAGCGCCATGTGGGCGCAGGGCAAGCCTCCGAAGGGAAGGAGCGCCATTTGGATTTTGGAGGCTAGATTTGGCTAGAATGGATGATGAACGCCATGTCGCATTTACAGAGCCCTCGTGCTGCCAAAACTCTGGAAACCCCCACAAGTGACCCCATTCTGGAAACTACACCCCTCAAGGAATCTAACAAGGGGTACAGTGAGGATATGGACCCCTTGATAACAGGCACATTTGTGCTGTGAAAGTGAAAAAAATGAAAATGTTCACTTTCACATCACATTGTTCCACATTTCTGCCCGTCACCAGTGGGGTCCATATGCTCACTGCACCCCTTGTTAGATTCCTTGAGGGGTGAAGTTTTCAGAATGGGGTCACTTGTGGGGGGTTTTCAGTGTCTTGGTAGTACGAGGACTTTGTAAATGCGACATGGCCCTTCAAATCTATTCCAGTCAAATCCAGCTTCCAAATGCCAATTGGCGCTCCTTCCATTTGGAGGCTCGTCTTGTGACTTTATCTCCACATGTGGGGTATTTCCATACTCGGGAGAAACTGTGCTACAGGTTTTGTTTTTTTTCCTTTTTATCTCTTTGTGAAAATGAAAAATTGAAGGCTAGAACAACGTTTCAGTGTAAAAAAATTTTTTTTCTTTTTTCACGCCACATTGTTCTGACAATCTGTGAAACACCTGTGGGGTCCAAATGCTCACTGCAACCCTTCTTACATTCTTTGAGGGGTGTAGTTTCCAGAATGGGGTCACTTGTGGGGGGTTTCCAGTGTTTTGGCACCCCAGAGCGTCTGCCAACCTGAAGTAGTACAGTCAAAAATGACCAGGAGGCGTTGAAATTTACTAGGTGCTCCTTTATATCTGAGGCTTGTGGTTGCATCAAATAGTGCATTGAGGCCACATATGGGGTATTTCTATAAACTGCAGAAAGAGGAAATCAATATTTGGATGCATTTATCTGGTAATAGGTTTATAATTATGAAAAATATTGGATTACAATAAAATCTCTGCACAGAAAATTTTAATTTTCAAATTTCTTACACACTTAGCTTTTATTTCTGTGACTCCCCTAAAGAGTTAAAAAAAACTTTCTGGATGTGCTTTTGCAGAGTTTGGAGGTTAGGGGGGGGGCAGTTTCTTAAATGGGGTGCTTTGTGGGGCTTTCTATCATACAGTCCCCTTAAATACACCTTAAGGCCAGGTTCAGACTATGTAACTGTGCGGCTGTATTTGCGGCTGTAATTGTGCGGCGGTATTTTTGGTGGTTCATGCATACGTTTTTTATTTTAAATAAATAAATAATTAAAAAAAACGCATAGGGTCCCCCTTATTTTTATAACCAGCCGGGTTAAAAACCAAACGACAGCAGCCTGGTAACACCAGGGTGGGAAGAGCCATTGGTTTAGGCCCTCCCCAGCCTAAATCTTACCAGCCTGCTGCCGCCCGGTCCAGGAACGCCAATTTTGAAGCTCCGGGACCACTGGCACCCGGCTCTTCCCAGTACCCCTGGTGGCATTGGGTACTGGGGTAATAATAGGGGGTTAGTGTTAGCCATTTTATTCAAATAAAAACACCCCCACACCCCTCATTGACCATTTTATAAAAAAAAAAAAAATGCTGGTCATCGACGTAGTCCACGGAATCCGACGTAATCCCCAGGATACCGATATCTGAAAAACAAAAAGGGAGAAACACACAAAAAACACACAAACAGGAGCACAACACCCATCATTGTGAGCGGTGTTGTGCACCTTACAGTATGCAGCATCTTTACAGATCGCTACTAACAGTCTGGCCCCCAAGGGGTTAAGGGAGGATGTATTGCATCCCCCTTAACCCCTTGGGGGCCAGACTGATGTCAGACTGCACCCATCCCAGCAAGGAAGGGGTTAAGTGAGAGGGGTGCAGTGCTGGGGAGGGGGTGGGGAGAGCTCTATACTCACCCCGATGTGTCCTCTTCGCTGGTCCGCAGCACAATGAAGTGACTGTACTGCGGACCGGCTCATTATATGTGCGCTCAGCCGATCAGCCAATCAGCTGAGCGCACATATAATTCTAAATGTTTCTTCTAATAATGCTATTGTGATAACATAATTAGAAGAAATATTTGATGTTTTCATTAAAGTAAAGTGATGATTAGTACAGAATGCTCTATTGCCGGCATATGAATTAACGGCTTATGGAGCTTCCTGTACTAATTAATATTTAATTAATAAAACACATTTTCGATTAAATAAATTCAGTTTCGTTGTTCAATAATTTAATTCTAACGAATCCATCATTTTGCAATTAAATATACTGTCAAAAAATAAATATATATATATAAATATACATTCATTTATATATCTATTTATTTTAACAGTATATTTAATTGCAAAATGATGGATTCGTTTAAATTTAATTATTGAACAACGAAAGGCACTTTATTACAACGAAAATGTGTTTTATTATTTTAATAGATTAACCATGAGAGACATCGGCATTAGTGCAGAGGATCGCAAACCCCGGTAATAGCAATTCATGTAAACTGTGTTCCCTGCTTTCCCAGATGCATCCAGAGGTGTTTGCATCACTTTCTTAAGATTTTATTTGTTATTTTTAGTTGAACCAGATTTCCAAGTAAATGACCGTATGTTTTGAGCCGCATGTCTATTTTTTCCCACGGCCGTAGTTTCATCCGCACATTTACAGCCGCACGGTTACATAGTGTGAACCTAGCCTAAACCTGAACAGGTCCCTAAAAATATCTGATTTTGAAATTTTACAGAAAATTTGGAAAATTGCTGCTTATGTTTTACGCTTTCTATTTTCTAAAAAAAATGAAAGATAGTTTAATAAATGCTGCCAACATAAAGTAGACATGTTGCTAATGCTATTTAATTTATAATTTATGTGGCATAAACATTTTCTGTATAAGCAGAACAGTTTAAAAGTTGGAAAAATGCATTTGTTCACAATTTTGCACGTTATTTATTATTTTTTTTCCATAACGATTTGTTATAAGTATCGACTCCATTTTACCAGAAATGTGAAGTACAATCTTTATGTATCGTTATGTGAAGTCTCTCTTTATGTAGTGATAACTCTGCAATGTTTTTAACTATCACGGTTATTCTGAGATGGTTTATTCGTGACATATTCCTCTTTATGTTTAGGGTATACTTTGGTTGATACACTCACATTTGCGCAAAAATTAGAAAAATTTACTTTTGTTTATATTCAAAATTCTCTTTTGCTAAGAAAGATAGTCATGCCACATGAACTAATTATTAATGCACCATCTACAACATGTCTACTTTATGGTGACGTCATTTGATAAACTTTTTTTTACTTTTTAGGATTAAGAGGCCTTCGAAATTCTGCATCGATTTTTCAAAATTTCACGAAAAAATTTATTCTGATTTTATTAGGGACCAGTTCAGTTCTAAAGTGGGTTTGTGGGGCCTGTATTTTAGTTACCCCCATAAATCCCTCCACTGTAAAAAATTGCACCCCTCAAAGTATCCAAAGTGGCATTTCATAAGTTTATTAACCCTTTAGGTGTTTGCAGAAATTTAAGCAAGTTGGAGGGGAAATTTAACATTTTCATTTTTTGGGCAGATATTCTATTTTATTTTTTTTTCCTCTAACACAGCAAATACTAACTGAGAAATACCACTCACTATTGATTCCCCTTATTCCAATGTTTCTAGAAATCCCCAATATGTGGCCGCAGACATGACAGAGACCTGGTGAATTTTGCAGCCTTTTTCATTTCAGTTTTTTTTTTAGCCATTATACTATGTCATAGAGACCTTGCGGTGCCAAAATATTTGTGTGAGACAAGTTGATGTTTCCTTTGCTGCCTTTCTATGGGACACCCTGATAATTTTTTATTACATTTTTCATGAGGTGGTATGAATAAAAAACACAGCTTTTGTTATAGTTTATGGCATTTATACTATAAATACTTTTTGTGTCTTGCATATTGTAAGAGCAGTTTTTTTTTATTTTTTTCGCCAATGGAGTTATGTGAGGGCTTTTTTTTGTGGCATAAGCTGACTTTTTTGGTGATACACCTTTTGGGTACATGTGACATTTTGATAGCTTTAAAGAGAATGTACCATCAGGTACCACCATAATCTGACCCAGGGATAGAACGACGCCCTCACAGGGAAGCCGATGCCGTGGTCCTTTTTTTGAACCGCGGCCCGGTTCCCGTGTACGACGCTCTTCTATCCACGGGTCCCAGGCCGGAGCTGAAGCACAGGAGGCGGGCCGGCCCGCCCCCAGTGGGAGGGAGTTCCCTCCACTCTATGACGTGGCTTCATTAGAATCAATGGAGCCGTGTCATACAGGGACGGGGGGATTCCTCCCACTGGGGGCAGGCCGTTCCGCCTCCTGTGCTTCAGCCCCGGGCCCGGTACCTGTGGATAGAATGGCGCCTAATGGTACATCCTCTTTAATCTATATTGCTTAGGGGGTGGGATTAACAAAAAAATTGTCATTTTGATTCGTTTTTTATTTATTTTTTGTGGTGTTAATCGGCTAGTATAATTAATGCAACGGGTTAATAGGCGGGGTCGTTCGGACGCGGTGATACCAAATATATGTATGTCATTTATAGGGCATCATTTATAAAGGGGATGGGGAATGTGTATATTTATTTATTTATATTTATTTTTTTATTTAATTTATTAATTTATTTTTGTATTTATTTATTTATGTATGTATGTATTTGTGTGTGTGTGTGTGTGTTTTAATTTTTTCAGGTACATCTATAATACATTACAACCCTGGGGGGAGGTGAAGGGGGGTCGGAGGGAGAAGATCTCCCTCCAGGCTCCCCATAGAGGCTGCAGTCCCATGGACCGTGGCACCCAAGGGGTTAACTTCCAGGCAGTAACAGTGGGAGGAGGCTGTGTGACACAGCCTCTTACAGCTGCCCGATCGTCATTAGGGACAGCGGGAAGAGGCAGGGACAGCATGATGTTTGGGAAATGTCATGTTGCAGGAACTACCTGCATTACATGACATTTCCCAAACGTCATTTTGCGGCAAGGGGTTAAACCTCTATTCATTTTGGACTTAAAGGTGTTTTCTGATTCATGATTACTTATCCCCTATCTACAGGATATCCACAAGTATAAGAATGACCTCTAGGCCCCTGGGGATCTCTAGATTGGCACCCCGGCTCTTTCTAAATGCAACCGCAAATTCTCTATTGATCTCTGGCTGGTCCATAGAGAATGAATGGAGCAGCGGTTCACGTGCCAAGCCAAGGCTCCATTTAAAACAAAGGAGCCGAGTTGCCAATCTTCAGATCCTCGGGGGCCCAGGGTTCAGACCCCAGTAATTTCATATTTGTCCCTTATCCTGTGGATATCAAGTTGTTAGGGGTTGACGGTAACTGGCCAAATCTTTTTCACACACATACTATTTTAAACACATGTAACAAGTTGCCATAGTATGCCATTTGAAATCATTTTTTTGATAATTGGTGGGGATTGTCAAGGATCTCTAGATTGGCACCCTGGCTCTCTTGTTTTTAGATTCAGATTTTTATCATCCTAAGGCTATGTTCATACAACGTACAAACAATGGCCGTTGTTGCAAAACCACAGCCATTTTTCATTTTCATCATAATTAAAAACATTATTTTACAACAACAGTTGTGGTTTAGCGTTAAATGATGGCTGTCCATTAAGGAACGTCTGTCATTACTATGTTGTATAAACATATCCCAATAGGATGTAATAAATTGTGTTGGAAGATGTTGCCTTACTTCAGTCATTGGTTTTAATCATCATAAGTGTATGTAGGTCTATGTTCACACTGTCAAAATAACGGCAGTTTTTTGCCGTTAAATGAAAGTCATCCAATAAAAATGGACCTTATTTTGACTGTATGTGAAGATAACTTAAAGGTATGTTTACACTCAACAATTTTTGTTTTTGCGTTTTCGTTTTTTCCTCCTTGGGTTTAAAAAGCCATAGCACTTGCATTTTTCCACCTAGAAACCCACATGAGCCCTTATTTTGTACGTCACTAATTGTACTTTGCAATAACAGGCTGAATTTTTTGCATAAAGTACACTGAGTAACCAGAAAAAAATTCAAAGTGTGGTAAAATTGAACAAAAAAAACGCATTTCTTTTATTTGGGGGGTATTTGTTTGTAGGCCATTCGCCCTGGGGTTAAACTGACCTTAAAATCGCTCCATTCCCATACTTATAACGTTTTTATCCTTTGGTCTATGGGTCTGTGTGAGGTGTCATTTTTTGCGCCATGATGTTTATTTTCTATCTGTACCTTGATTGCTCATATACGACTTTTTAATCGCTTCTTCTTTCATTTTTTCTGGATTTGATGCGACCAAAAATGCACAATTTTGCACTTTGGGATATTTTTGCGCTTACGCCGTTTACCGTGCAAGATCAGTAATGTGATTAATCAATAGTTCGGGCGATTACGCACGCGGCGATAGCAAACATGTTTATTTATTTATTTACTTTTATTTAAAACATGGGAAAAGGGGGGTGATTCAAACTTTTATTAGGGGAGTGGGCTGTTTATTAATAGGAACACTTTTTTTTTTTTTACACATATACTAGAAGCCCCCCTGGGGGACTTCTAGTATATGCACTCTGATCTCTCATTGAGATCTTTGCTGTATAGTTATACAGCAAAGATCAATGAGATCGGCACTCGTTTGCTTTCGGTTGCTGCAGCCGAAAACAAACGAGTGCCGAGTCGGGATCAGCGCTATCTTGGCGGACACCCTGGCCGGCACCAGACTCGGAGATCGCTCCTCTGGAAAAACGTCCCGGAGGGACGATCTCCGCCACTAGACACAAGGGAACGGCTCCGGAAGGTAATCGGATGCAGCTGTCAACTTTGACAGCTGCATCCAATTACCTTATTAGCGGGAACGGCGATTGGACCGTGCCCGCTAATAGCCACAGTCCCGGGCTACACGCGACACCCGGGAAGGCGGCGGTTCAGAGTGGGGTCGCCGCACGGCCCCGCTCTGAACACCTCTTGCGGACGCATGACGTTGGGGTACGTCATGCATCCTTAAGAGGTTAATGCTACCTACAGCCGGAATTAATGACCATGAATGATCAATAATTTCAGCCTCAAGCATGGCGGAAAGGATGTTGTTTGTACAGCATGTGAACATAGCCTAAAGGGGTAAAACTTACAGGTGTATCAATAGAATTATATTTCCATTATGCCAGGTTTGGACAGAGATTTTAATTATGCATTTTGGAGAGCATTACATGCCATAATATGTGCCAATAAGTGCAAACAATGCTGGTGTAACAGGCATTAACCGGGGTTAAAGTGGCCTAGGCTATTTTACACCTCAGGGTTTAGTTTGTCCTAGGCTATTTTACATACTGAGGTATAGTTTGGCTTAGGCTATTTTACATAGGAGGGTATAGTTTGGCCTAGGCTATTTTACATAGGAGGGTATAGTTTGGCCTAGGATATTTTACATAGGAGGGTATAGTTTGGCCTAGGCTATTTTACATAGGAGGGTATAGTTTGGCCTAGGCTATTTTACATAGGAGGGTATAGTTTGGCCTAGGATATTTTACACCCGGGGTATATTTTGGCTTAGGCTATTTTACACACAAGGGTATTGTTTGGCCTAGGCTATTTTACACCCCAGGGTAAAGTTTGACATAAGCAATTTTATACACTGGGGTATATTCTGGCCTTAAGGGGTATAGTTTGGTCTAGGCTATTTTATACCCCAGGGTACACTCTGGCCTAGGCCAACCTAAACCTGAGTACAATCTGAATATTGTTTATTTTGGCCAGCTACACAACACATAGTTTTTCTAACATCTATTTGAAATTTGTTGGAATGTATGACTTATTTCAAGCATATTTCTTTGAAAATGCATTGAAAATAGTTAGCCTGATTGATTAGAACTAATGTCAGATTAAAGGAGAAGTTCGGAAATTGTTTTAATTTAAGTATTATATTGCTCCCCAAAAGTTATACAAATCCCCAATATACACTTATTACAGTAAAATGCTTATAAAGTGCTTTTTTCCCAGCACTTACTACTGCATCAAGGCTTCCCTTCCTGGATAAAATGGTGATGTCATAGTTGTGCAGGCTGTGGCTGCTGGAGAGGATGATGGCAGGGGGACACTGAGGGACACAGGGCACTGGAGGGACACTGAGCATCCCTCATGCCATCATCCTCTCCAGCAGCCACAACCTACATAGCTCTGGGAGACAGGTCGTGACATCACCATTTGATCCAGGCAGTGAAGCCTTGATGCAGTAGTAAGTGCAGGGAAAAAGCACTTTATGTGCATTTTCCATAATAAGTGTATATTGGTGATTTGTATCAATGCAGTGCAATGTTATGTTATTCAGTGAGGCCATACATTAGAATATAGTACTCAGACATGTGGATACCCCATAGAAATACTAAAATGCACCATGCTCCATCATATGCGGCATATAGGACTTAAAGGGGAACTTTAGGTAGAGGTAAAGAAATTAAAATAAACTTGCCGCAGAAGCATATACTGTAGCATTCCTTACTAGAGATGAGCGAATAGTGAAATATTTGATCATTCGAAATTCGATCCGAATAGCTCCCGATATTCGTATATTCAAACGAATATCGAATCCCATTATAGTCTATGGGAGAAAAATACTTGGGACCTAGAAATCAATATTCGACCACTGAGAGGTCACTAAGTGCACAATGACACCTCAGGAAATGATGCCAACACCTCTGGATGCATATGGGACACCAGGGGAAGCATGCCTGGGTGCATCTAACACTAGTGATGAGCCAACATCCAATTTTCCCATGTGTACGCCGAAGATTCACAAACAAATTATGTACGTAAAGTAGAAGTGTACGTTTCGGTCTAGCAGTACGCACTTGCATACGTATCAGGTCAGGTGCAGTGTAAAATACGTAATAACGAAAATTAACGATAACTACAAATCAGTAGTAGCAAGATAACAGGTATTGTCCCATACTCACAGTATACAGCTCCATACCGGATATATAATTGTTTTTACAACAATAAAATTAAAAGGCTGGTCAAAGTCTTCACAAGAAGCAGACTGCACAAACTAGTAGAAGCAAGATAACAGGTATTATCCACACACACAGTATACAGCCGTAGATGTCTGAACATACTGCCTGTCTCACTGCTTTCTCTCCCTGGTATACAGTTTGTCCCTCTCTAGCTCCAACCAGCAAGTGTTACGAATCTGAAATCCCTGCTCTTATATTGAGGAGATGACATAGTTTAGCCAGCCAATCACAGTTAGCCAGCCAATTCCTAGTGCCTGTCCCTCCCCCCTGCATGTTTATTAGCTGGAAAAAAAGCGCCAGGGGGGTGGGAGGGCAAATCAAATTTTTACTGCATTTCCGTTTGAATATTTAAACGCAATTGAATAGCACGAATAGCGTGCTTCCAGTGGAAGCGTGAGAATGTTCGTAGCCTTAGTTGAACGCACAATGCATGGCTGCCTGTTACCTATCATGGTAATGTTTCAATAAATACAGCACTTGAATGGTGAGTGACCCCCTTCCTGCTGCTTTTTTGCTTTGTATTGGACTCTCATTGGGCTGAGCACCACCTAGAGTGTCTTACCACAGACAGCACATCCTGAAACGCCCTGTACTTGCCGTAACAGCTACTGACCCGCTGCACAGGTGGAGAGGCAGTGGCTAGCTAATTGTCATTTCTTGCTTTGCGTCAATCGAATAGCTATTCACTCATCACTATTGCTTACCTGTCTAACCCAGTTTTGAAACTACCAAAAATCCATTTGCTTTGGAGGTTTTTGTTCTGTATTGTGTTTCTGTATTTCCTGGTTGAGCAGTTGTACACTGTTTTACAGGTTCCAGAATGCATTGCTTTCCCTTAGATGTTCATCACAGTCCCCCACCCTGTCCATTCCCCACCCGAATCTGTTGCAGAACATCTAGGCTGTTTTCACACATTGCAGTTTCATTGTGTTACTGAATTAATTGCAGTACTTTATCATGTCATTGTGTTCCCACCCACACAGCACGCAGTTACTACCTGTAACACCACACAGCACGCTGTTACTACCTATAATGCAGATATTGGAATAAAGTAAATAACTTTTTGATTTTTTTTTCTTCTCATCTACACGCACACATTATGATCAAGCATCTTTTATCTTTGAAGTTTAGCCCCAAAATAAGGACTTTATCTGATATTATCTTATACTGGATACACTGTTTATGCCTTGTTTTTTCTCCAGGTGGGATTGGCAGTGTCGGCTCTGATCCTCTCTGCCGTTTAGCATAATTTAATTGTGTTACTGCATCATGATATATAACCCCATTGTACCTGAACAGCCACAATATATCTTTCAGATGTAAATTTGCAGTTATTATTATTATAGTGCTTGAAAAGCACTATATTGTAATCCGTATTCTTCTTCTTCCGTTTCTTGCGTTTCTTCAGGCCGTTTTTCTGCGATTAATACAGCCCTTTAAGGGACCCGGGTCGCTCTTAAAGGGATCCAAGTCGCTCTTAAAGGGACCCAAGTCGCTCCTAAAGGGACCCAGGTCGCTCTTAAAGGGACGGAACCCAAGTCGCTATTAAAGGGACGGGACCCAAGTCGCTCTTAAAAGGATGGGACCAAAGTCGCTCTTAAAGGGACAGGATCCATGACGCCCTTAAAGGGACCCAAGTCGCTCTTAAAGGGACGGGACCCATGTCGCTCTTAAAGGCACGGGACCCAAGTCGCTCTTAAAGGGATGAGACCCATGTCGCTCTAAAAGGGACGGGACCTAAGTCGCTCTTAAAGGGGCGGGACCCAAGTTGCTCTTAAAGGGACCCAAGTCGCTCTTAAAGCGACGGGACCCATGTCGCTCTTAAAGGGGCGGGACCCAAGTTTCTCTTAAAGGGACCCATGTCGCTCTTAAAGGGACGGGACCCAAGTCGCTCTTAAAGAGACGGGACCCAAGTCGCTCTTAAAGAGACGGGACCCAAGTAGCTCTTAAAGGTACGGGACCCAAGTCGCTCTTAAAGAGACGGGACCCAAGTTGCTCTTAAAGGTACGGGACCCAAGTCGCTTTTAAAGGGATGGCACCCAGGGTTAAAGTTTCTCTTAAAAGGAAGTCGCTGGTAAAGGGGCGCTCTGAAAGTCACTGTTAAAGGGGCGCTCTTTTCAAGCACTATGTATTTCCCTGGAAATGCAAATCTAGTTACTGTTGTTATTATTATTATTATTATTATTATTATTAGATAGCTGAACAAATGCTGCTCTAATTAACTGTGAGAAAATAATGAATGTCTATTATTTCCTGGGCTAATAATATGTCTTGGCCAATCTTGAGCCATATGACAACCTACAATTCTGTGTGTGATTTAATTATTCCAATGTCAATTATA
Source organism: Dendropsophus ebraccatus (assembly GCF_027789765.1). Taxonomy (NCBI): domain Eukaryota; kingdom Metazoa; phylum Chordata; class Amphibia; order Anura; family Hylidae; genus Dendropsophus; species Dendropsophus ebraccatus. The sequence goes on from NC_091460.1 coordinate 68,443,785, forward strand.
AAATAATCTCTGCATGTAAATAACCCAGGGGGGTGTTTTCTATTCAAAATAATTGTTGTAATCATAACTAAAATTAATGTGACACGCTAAAGATTGTCTGACTAATCCTAATCTGGCCTCTAATGACTTGCCTTTTAATGTCAGACTGTAAAAGTATATGGAAACTAGATATATTTAGGATATTCTGTATTTTTGCAATGACTTCAATCACAGATAGTGTTGCCCAGCATCCTGTTGGTCAGTCTGGTGAGGCCCCGGCATCACTTTGCGCTGTTGGGTGAGGTTCCAGTACAAAAAGTTTAAGAAGCGATGGTCTATACAATAGTGTAAGCCAAATAGGACTATGATAATAATTATATCCACACAATATTATCCATAAGGGGGAGGGGTAACCATAATACTTCTTCCCCTTAAGTTAAATATTGTGTTTCTACACACTTAGAGGGTGCTGCTAAACAAGTGTGCATACAGAGGTGCTAGCTAGAAGAAAAAGAAGACACTGGAGGCGCACATGGTGTATTACCACAAGCTGTAAATAAAGATAAAGTTTTTTTGCCATAAAGCTGCTCACCTGGGGTGGTCGTGCTACGAGCACGACACCTCCAGTGTCAGACCGGGGCATCGGAGGACCGGAAGGTCCTCCGGTAGGCCCTGGTCCGACAAGCAGGGCAAACGCGGAGCAGTAGGGCCACCCGACAGACACAGTGCTGCTCCTTTAACAATGCTGTCACTTGACTGGGCCTTCACTTAGTCAGGTGACGGCATCAGTGTTCAGGGTCCCCCGCCATCCCCCCCATGCGGCTCCCTGTGTCCCAGCCGGCGCACTCACCAGATAGCTAACTTCAGCGTGCGCCATGGACCGGGTCTTCCAGCACAGGGAGCGCGTGTTAGAGGCGCTCCCTGTGCCGGAAGTACCAGCCCCGGCGCACGATGAAGTGAGCTAACTGGTGCGTGCACCAACCTGGATGCAAGGAGCTGAGCAGGAGCTGCCCGAGCAGCAGCTGGGGGAGAAGAGAGCCGACAGGGAAGCGTGTTGTAAGGTAAGTTCTGTTTTGTTTTTTAATCTGCTTTGCATGGGAGGGGGGAGCCATCTATCAGGGGGAATAATATAGGGGGGAGCTGTCTATAGGAGGGAACAATACAGGGGGGAGCAATCTATAAGGTGAATAATACAGGGGGGGAGCCATCTATAAAGGGGGAATATTATAGGGGGAGCCATCTATAAGGGGAATACTTACGGGGGGAGGGAGCCACCTATAAAGGGGGGGGGAATAATACGGGGGAAGCCATTTATAGGGGGGAATAATACAGGGGAGAGCCATCAATAGGAGGGAATAATACAAGGGGGAGCCATCTATAAGGGGGGAATAATACAGAGGGATAGACATCTATAGGGGATTGTAATACAGGGGGTAGCCATCTATAAGGGGGGAATAATACAGGGGGGAGCCATCTATTGGGGGAAAAATACAGGGGGGGAGCCATCTATAGGGGGGAATAACAAAGGCGAGGAGCCATCTATAAGGGGAATACTAGAGGGGAGAGCCATCTATAGGGGGGAATAACAAAGGCGAGGAGCCATCTATAAGGGGAATAATACAGGGGGGAGCCATCTATAGGGGGGAATAATGCAGGGGGGAGCCATGCATAGGGGAATTAATACAGGGGGAGCAATCTATAGGGGGAATAATACAGGGGTGGAGCCATCTATAGGGAGAATAATACAGGGGGAGCCATCTATAGGGGGTTATAATACAGGTGGGGAGCCATCTATAGGGGGGAAATACAGGGGGGGAATCTATAGGGGGGAATAATACAGGGGGGAGACATCTATAAGGGGAATAATACGGGGGGAGGGACATCTATAGGGGGAATAATATACGGGGGAGCAATCTATGGGGGTATAATACAGGGGGAGCCATATATCGGGGGAATAATACGGGGGGGGAGCCATCTATAGGGGGAATAATACAGGGGGAAGCCATCTAGAAGGGGAATAATACAGGGGGGAGCCATCTATAGGGGGAATAATACAGGGGGGAGCCATCTATGAGGGGGGAATAAAACAGGGGGAGAGCCATCTATAAGGGGAATAATACAGGGGGAGCTATCTATAAGGGGAATAATAATACAATGGGAGATCCATCTATAGGGGGTGCCATCTATAAGGGGGGAATAATACAGGGGGAGATCCATCTATAAGGGGAATAATACAGGGAGGAGACATCTATAGGGGGGAGTAATACAGGGGGGGAGCCATCTATAGAGGGGAATAATACAGGGGGGTAGCCATCTATAGGGGGGAATAATACGGGGTGGGGGGAGCCATCTATAGGGGGAAAAATACAGGGGTGGGGGGAGGCAAATATAGGGGGGAATAATAAAGGGGGGAACCATCTATAAGGGGAATAATACAGGGGGAAGCCATCTATAGGGGGTAATAATACAGGAGGAGCCATCTTTAGGGGGAATAATACAGGGGGAAGCCATCTATAGGGGGAATAATACAGGGGGGAGCTATCTCTAAGGGGAATAATAATACAATGGGGGATCCATCTATAGGGGGAGCCATCTATAAGGGGGGAATAATACAGGGGGAGAGCCATCTATAAGGGGAATAATACAGGGAGGAGACATCTATAGGGGGGAGTAATACAGGGGGGAGCCATCTATAGGGGGAATAATACAGGGGGGAGCCATTTATAAGGGGAATAATACAGGGGGGTAGCCATCTATAGGGGGGAATAATACGGGGGTGGGGGGAGCCATCTATAGGGGGAAAATACAGGGGTGGGGGAGACAAATATAGGGGGGAATAATAAAGGGGGGAGCCATCTATAAGGGGAATAATACAGGGGGAAGCCATCTATAGGGGGTAATAATACAGGAGGAGCCATCTTTATTGGGAATAATACAGGGGGAAGCCATCTATAGGGGGAATAATACAGGGGGGAGCTATCTCTAAGGGGAATAATAATACAATGGGGGATCCATCCATAGGGGGAGCCATCTATAAGGGGGGAATAATACAGGGGGAGAGCCATCTATAAGGGGAATAATACAGGGAGGAGACATCTATAGGGGGGAGTAATACAGGGGGGAGCCATCTATAGGGGGGAATAATACAGGGGGGAGCCATCTATAAGGGGAATAATACAGGGGGGTAGCCATCTATAGGGGGGAATAATACGGGGGTGGGGGGAGCCATCTATAGGGGGAAAAATACAGGGGTGGGGGAGGCAAATATAGGGGGGAATAATAAAGGGGGGAGCCATCTAAAAGGGGAATAATACAGGGGGAAGCCATCTATAGGGGGTAATAATACAGGAGGAGCCATCTATAGGGGGAATAATGCAGGGGGAAGCCATCTATAGGGGGAATAATACAGGGGGTGAGCCATCTATAGGGGGGAATAATACAGGGGGGAGTCATCTATAAGGGGGATAATACAGGGAGACATCTATAAGGGGGTCACATAGAGTCAGCCTACCCACTAAATGAGGGTGTAAAGGGGCCAATACAAATGTGCAGTTTGAGATGAGGATGGTGCCAGAGTGAGAAGCCTAATTTGTCTGTCTGGCAGATTCTGTGGATTCGTGGCTTGGAGAAATTCTCACGATGGCCATGGGCAGATGGAGAAGAAGATAAAAACAACTCTGATCAGAGAAGACGTCCTCTTTGAGTCACTTGATATAACTGCACTGAATGTATATGGTGTACAGAACCTGTGTAGAGCTTCGTCTACCTCTATGTGACTGGATGAGGTGATATTGATCTGTTTACAATGGATCTTATTCGGTAGCATTAGTCAGTATGTGCTGGTATTAGTCAGTATGTGGTGGTATTATTTGTTACTTGTGATCCGATACTAAGTTTTATTAATCTTAGTATACAGGATTTGATCAGTAACAATATGGTGGTGATGATGGTAGTGGTTGTGGTGTGGCAGTAATATTTTCCTCAATAATACTGGTATTATTGGCAATAGTGGTCAGTATACAGGATTTGATCAGTAAGAATGTGATGATGGTAGTGGTTGTGGTGTGGTGTTAATATTTTCCTCTTGTATACTGGTATTATTGGCAATAGTGGTCAGTAAACAGCATTTGGTCTATAATGTCAGTCTTGGCATATATATATATATATATATATCTTGGTCGAGACCTGGTAGTGTGAACGCACCTGGGTAAGGCTATGTTCACACTACGTATGTGTGCGGCTGTATTTTTTATGTGGCTGGAAATGTGCGGCTGAAACTACGGCCGTGGGAAAAAATAGACATGCGGCTCAAAACATGCGGTCATTTACTTGGAAATCTGGTTCAACTAAAAATAACAAATAAAATCTTAAGAAAGTGATGCAAACACCTCTGGATGCATCTGGGAAAGCAGGGAAACAGTTTACATGAATTGCTATTACCGGGGTTTGCGATCCCCTGCAGTATGCCGATGCCGATGCCTCTCAAGGTTAATAAATTGAATTAATAAAACACATTTTCGTTGTAATAAAGTCCCTTTCATTGTTCAATAATTAAATTTAAACAATCCATCATTTGGCAATTAAATATACTGTTAAAATAAATATATATATAAATAAATGTCTCCTCTTCTATATATTCAAGAAGTCGCAGCACATCCAAATCGTGCAAAATTCAGTGTATTTATTTCATAATAAAAAGTTAGCCAGTGCCAGTTAACCAGTGAAATAAATACACTGAATTTTGCACGATTTGGATGTGCTGCGACTTCTTGAATATATAGAAGAGGAGACATTTATCCACTTTCCGTTGCTGGCACTCCTGCACCAGGTCTTAGAGTGCACTCCAGACTGAAGTATAAATAAATAAATGTATATTTATATATATATATTTATTTTTTGACAGTATATTTAATTGCACAATAATGGATTCGTTTAAATTTAATTATTGAACAACTAAACTGATTTTATTACAACGAAAATGTGTTTTATTAATTAAATATTAATTAGTACAGGAAGCTCCAGTAAGCCGTTAATTCATATTGCCAACAATAGAGCTTTCTGTACTAATCATCACTTTACTTTAATTAAAACATCAAATGTTTCTTCAAATTATGTTATCACAATAGCATTATTAGAAGAAACATTTAGAATTATATGTGCGCTCAGCTGATTGGCTGATCGGCTGAGCGCACGTATAATTAGCGGGTCTGCAGCACAGTGACTTGATTGTGCTGCGGACCAGCGAAGAGACAACATCGGTGTGAGTATAAAGCTCTCCCCACCCCCTCCCCAGCACTGCATCCCTCCCAGCAAGGAAAGGGGGTCACTTTACCACTTCCTTGCTGGGATGGGTGCAGTCTGACATCAGTCTGGCCCCCAAGGGGTTAAGGGGGATACAATACATCCTTCCTTAACCCCTTGGGGGCCAGACTGTAAGCAGCGATCTGTAAAGATGCTGCATACTGTAAGGAGCACAACACCGCTCACAATGATGGGTGTTGTGCTCCTGTTTGTGTGTTTTTTGTGTGTTTCTCCCTTTTTGTTTTTCAGATATCGTATCCAGTGGATTACGTCGGATTAGGTGGACTACGTCGATGACCAGCGGTTGTTTTTTGTTTTTTTTTATAAAATGGTCAATGAGGGGTGTGGGGGTGTTTTTATTTGAATAAAAATTTTTTTTCACTTATGTCTTGTCTTTATTTCTTTACTTTATAGACTTAGTAGTGGAAGCCGTCTAATAGACGGAATCCATTACTAAGTCGGGGCCTAGTGTTAGCCGGTATAAAATGGCTAACACTAACCCCCCATTATTACCCCAGTACCCAATGCCACCAGGAGTACTGGGAAGAGCCGGGTGCCAGTCGTCCCGGAACGTCAAAATTGGCGCCCCTGGACCGGGCGGCAGCAGGCTGGTAAGATTTAGGCTGGGGAGGGCCTAAAACAATGGCTCTTCCCACCCTGGTGTTACCAGGCTGCTGTCGTTTGGTTTTTAACCCGGCTGGTTATAAAAATAGGGGGGACCCTATGCGTTTTTTTTTAAATAAATAAATAATTAAAAAAAAACGCATAGGGTCCCCCCTATTTTTATAACCAGCCGGGTTAAAAACCAAACAACAGCAGTATGGTAACACCAGGGTGGGAAGAGCCATTGTTTTAGGCCCTCCCCAGCCTAAATCTTACCAGCCTGCTGCCGCCCGGTCCAGGGGCGCCAATTTTGACGTTCCGGGACCACTGGCACCCGGCTCTTCCCAGTACCCCTGGTGGCATTGGGTACTGGGGTAATAATGGGGGGTTAGTGTTAGCCATTTTATACCGGCTAACACTAGGCCCCGACTTAGTAATGGATTCCGTCTATTAGACGGCTTCCACTACTAAGTCTATAAAGTAAAGAAATAAAGACAAGACACAAGTTAAAAAAAAAATTTATTCAAATAAAAACACCCCCACACCCCTCATTGACCATTTTATTAAAAAAAAACAACAAACAACCGCTGGTCATCGACGTAGTCCACAGAATCCGACATAATTCACAGGATACCGATATCTGAAAAACAAAAAGGGAGAAACACACAAAAAACACACAAACAGGAGCACAACACCCATCATTGTGAGCGGTGTTGTGCTCCTTACAGTATGCAGCATCTTTACAGATCGCTGCTTACAGTCTGGCCCCCAAGGGGTTAAGGGAGGATGTATTGTATCCCCCTTAACCCCTTGGGGGCCAGACTGATGTCAGACTGCACCCATCCCAGCAAGGAAGGAGTTAAGTGACCCCCCTTCCTTGCTGGGAGGGGTGCAGTGCTGGGGAGGGGGTGGGGAGAGCTTTATACTCACACCGATGTTGTCTCTTCGCTGGTCCGCAGCACAATGAAGTCACTGTACTGCGGACCCGCTAATTATACGTGCGCTCAGCCGATCAGCCAATCAGCTGAGCGCACATATAATTCTAAATGTTTCTTCTAATAATGCTATTGTGATAACATAATTAGAAGAAACATTTGATGTTTTAATTAAAGTAAAGTGATGATTAGTACAGAATGCTCTATTGCCGGCAATATGAATTAACGGCTTACTGGAGCTTCCTGTACTAATTAATATTTAATTAATAAAACACATTTTCGTTGAAATAAAATCAGTTTCGTTGTTCAATAATTTAATTTAAACGAATCCATCATTGTGCAATTAAATATACTGTCAAAAAATAAATATATATATAAATATACATTTATTTATATATATATTTATTTTAACAGTATATTTAATTGCACAATGATAGATTCGTTAGAATTAAATTATTGAACAACGAAAGGGACTTTATTACAAAGAAAATGTGTTTTATTAATTCAATATATTAACCATTAGAGGCATCGGCATTCGGCATCATTGCCGGCTATTTTTGAAGTACCCCGTACGGACCGCCTGTCAATCCACGGCCGCATTTCCAGCCGCAAGCAATGGTCTTGTTCATTTTTTACGGGTCCGTTTATGATCGGGCCGTAGATTCATACATAGTGTGCACTGTGCAGCCGTATATCGTATACTTTCCAGCGTACGCATGAACCGGAAAAATCCAGCCGATGATTTAATACAGCCGCACAGATACAGAGTGTGAACCTAGCCTAAGGCTGCGTTCACACTATGTATATTTTAGTCAGTATTGCAACCAAAACCAGGAGTGGATTAAAAACACAGAAAGGATCTGTTCACACAATGTTGAAATTGAGTGGATGGCCACCATATAACAGTAAATAACTTCCATTATTTCAATATAACAGCCGTTGTTTTAAAATAACAGCAAACAAAAAAATAACAGCATTAAATGGCAGCCATCAACTCAATTGTGTGAACAGATCCTTTCTGTGTTTTTAATCCACTCCTGGTTTTGGTTGCAATACTGACTGAAATATACTGACTGAAATATACATATACTGACTGAAATACACGTAGTGTGAACCCAGCCTAAAGAGACAATTCTCTGATAACTGATGCTGTAGACAGATGTATTGCTGGACCTTCAGGGCTGATGGTTGTCACCCACAGATGGCAGCCACCAGGAGACTCTGCACACAATGATTTATTAAAGGATTGTGCCCTCAGAAACTGCAACTCCCAGCATACTCTGAGAGCTTTATAAATGTAGGTTGTTCTGAGAGTTTTAATTCGACTGAAAATATTGTTCACAAGGGATTTGTCACAGATACAGATAAATCCAGGAAAGGAACATGGCAGCATGTTGTGTCGTGGTTCTATATTGGTGGGCCCCAAGGATCATTTCCTCTGGTGGGCCTCAGGTACCCCAGTCCGACACTGGACATCGCCAATCGCATTGTCCAAAAAGATGCCACTTGCAGCCAGTCCGGGGGGTCGGGGGATCCCGGTGAAGTAGTAGAAGCAGGAGATGCAGGTTGGAGGCACAGCTGTGCCAAGTCTGGGAATTTGTTCTGGTGCTGTATGGCAACAGTAGATGTACACCACTTATGCTGCGTTTACACAAAACGATAATTGAAAATGATTTTTTTTCCCATAACGATCAGCATTTAGACGGTACGATATATCGTACGGAAAATTCATTTTGCGATCGTTTTGCGATCGCTTAAGCCTATCTCACACATTGGTTAAATCGGCGAACAACTGTTCACACGGAACGATCTGCCAATTTTTTGTGAACGATCAACGACGATTTGAGAACATGTTCAAAGATCAAAATGAACGATTTCCCGCTCGTCGTTTGAGCGTTCGCTGCGTTTACATGTACGATTATCGGTCGAATTCGATCGTTATCGCGCAAATTTGCACGATAATCGTTACGTGTAAATGCAGCATTACACTGAGTAGTAGTGATAATCTGTAATTTTATTGCAGTGATTATGCGTTTCCAGGCTCCGCCTCTTCATCATATCAATATTAAGCTTCAAAACACGTAATCACTGCAATAAAATGACTGATTATCACTACTACTCCTATCAGTGTAAGTAGTGTACATCTACTGTTGCCGTAAAGCACCAGAACAAAGTCCCGGACCTTGGCACAGCTGTGCCTCCAGCCTGCATCTCCTAGCTAGCCACAGTGACCGTATTAAACTTTAGTTAAAGTGAAAAGTAAAAAATGCATCTCTTGATATATTCCCCAGCTTGATATCCCCTCACCTCTATGGTGCTGCCAAACGTTTTCAACTTCAGAGAACTTTCATTCTTTCATTTGATCAGCAGGTCAGCAACCACATTAAGCTATCCTATCTTGAAAAAATCTCTAGAGTCAGAGATCAGTTCTGAAGAATTCCAACCAACCTATGTATGTTTTTGTCTTTAAGTGAACATGCATCTTTTTAGGATAGTGCTTTGAATCTAACACTATCTTAAGGCCCTATTCCATGGGTCGTTTAGAGGAGCAATATCGTTCGTATTCGGCCGATATCGACCGCTACGAACGATATTCGTCCCGTGGAATAGAGTGCAACGATCAGCCGACATCGTTCAGGTCGGCTGATCATTGCAGTCGCTTGTTTTTCAACATGTTGAAAAACAAGCGACTGATATAGCAGCGATCTGCTGCCGTCGCTCCGTTGAATAGGAGCATCGGCAGCAGGCGCTGCTGTATCCTATGGGCTGCCCGGACGATCAGCGATCCCCCGGGCAGCCCCTCCCGCACTCACCCGCTCGCTGACGCCGCGTTGAATAGCGGCGGCAGCGAGCGGGGAACGAGGAGCAAACAAGCGCTAATAGCGCTCGTTTGCTCCTTCAAACGACTCGTGGAATAGGGGCATTACTAAAAACTAAAGTAAGTAAGAGATATTGGGAGGAACGACAGATGCAGAAAAACCACACGTAGCTGCTGAGCCACCTTGTGGTCACCCCGTTCATAAATAAATGATTCTCATCTGAACATAAAATCACTTCATCTAGACACATAGACAACCACTTACAACCTGAATGTCAATTGGATTACAAAGCTGATTTTTTTTTACAAAAACATAAGGGAATTTCAGTATGAATAAATGAATGTCTTACTAGTCAGTGATCAGCACTGTATTACCTGAGTTACAAAGGCTTCCCTCGATACACATAAATATAATACTGTTTATTAGCATTTTCCATTCTCGACCATTTACTATACCACAGAAATAAATGACTTGAAATCGTGAAAGCATTTATCAGAGATTTAATGGATTTGTCCATTGTGTGGAAAAGCCAACAACTACATAGCATTTAGCAAGAGAAGCATCTATGGAATTCTAAATAGCAAACATATTAAATTCAGTCTTCTTCTAGGATAAGGGAAATCAAGATTATACATAGGGTTACAACAGGGTTGTAAGGATTTCTTTAGTAACATAAAAGTACCACAAACTCCATTGGTAATGTTCACACCAACGCATGTAGCCAAGTGGGCTCAGAAAAATAAAATTGCCTATAAAAAAAATATTGTTTAATTTTTACAAATTTGTCTGCACCACACATTTGACTTGTTTTTAAATGATTGTGGTGGGCTTTTCTATTGCATTGTGTGCTATTTGGTAGTGTTGATCGAATTGTTCGAGAAAAGTTAAGTAGGAGTGGAACCTCTAGATTTTCTCGAACACTGAACCAAACCGAACATTTTACTGTTCGTTCAAGTTAGTGTTCGAGTTTGAGATCAGGTTTGAGTGCCTTTCTGCCAGCCAATCAGTGCAGAGCCCATAGAAGTTTCAGAAACATAATTGCTGAGGTATAGGAGTTTCATTGGCTGCTAAAAACACCGCTAACCTGTGGCCACCAACAGCCCCACCTGACTGACCCCCTCTGAGCTTACCCATGGCCCAGCTGAACTCCTCTGAACAACCCCCTGACACCCTGCCTTAACTCTGCTATGTCACTGCTGCCTCAACTCTGCTACGTCACTGCCACCTCAACTCTGCTACGTCACTACCTTACTTCCTCAACTCTGGTATGTCTCTACCTTACTACCTCAACTCTGCTACCTCACTACCTTACTACCTCAACTCTGCTACGTCACTGCCACCTTAACTCTGATACATCACCACCTTACTTCCTCAACTCTGCTACATCACTACTACCTCAACTCTGCTACGTCACTACCTTACTACCTCAACTCTGCTACGTCACTGCCACCTTAACTCTGCTACATCATTGCTGCCTCAACTCTGCTATGTCACTACCTTCCTACCTCAACTCTGCTAGGTCACTACCTTACTACTCGTTCAAGTTAGTGTTAGAGTTCAAGATCAAGTTCGAGTGCCTTTCTACCAGCCAATCAGTGCAGAGCCCAAAGAAATGTCAGAAACATCATTGCTGAGGTATAGGGGTCTCATTGGCTGCTAAAAATACAGCTAACCTGTGGCCACCAACAGCCCCACCTGACTGACCCCCTCTGAGCTCACCCATGGCCCCGCTGAACTCCTCTAAACAACCCCCTGACACCCTGCCTTAACTCTGCTATGTCACTGCTGCCTCAACTCTGCTACGTCACTGCCACCTCAACTCTGCTACGTCACAACCTTATTTCCACAACTCTGGTATGTCACTACCTTACTACCTCAACTCTGCTACGTCTCTACCTTACTACCTCAACTCTGCTACGTCACTACCTTACTACCTCAACTCTGCTTCGTCACTACCTTACTACCTAAACTCTGCTATGTCACTACCTTACTACCTCAACTCTACTATGTTACTACCTTACTACCTCAACTTTGTTTTGGCACTGCCGCCTCAACTCTGCTATGTCACTAACTTATTACCTCAATGCTGCTACGTCACTATCTTAACTCTGCTACCTCAGTTATCCATTGAAAAAAATTAAGTATATTACCCTCTTAATTTTTTTTCCAGTCATTCTTAGAGCCAAATTTTCTTCACTAAGTTGTTCCATGTTTCCAGTTTACTCTTCTGGATGGTAATTCCAGCTTCTCCTCGCCTGTATAGGTATTAAAATAACCTGAACATCTCCCACTGACTTTAATGGGGTTTGAGTTCGATTAGAACCTCAAACCGAATGTACGACCCAAATTCGAACATTTTACTGTTCGATCATCAGTACTATTTGGGCACCACATTCATGTCAGATTCATGAAATAAAAGTGTCAGATTGTGAGGCATAGATCTTTTACGCAATATATCACTTTTCAAATGGTATAAACAGGATAGAGACAACCAGGATGTTAGCATTAGAAATGAGCGAAGCAGTCAAAAATTAACTTTGCAAGGATTGCAAATTTTGGATCAGATCTGTGCTTATTTGCGTATCACATGCAAATAAATGTCATTTAAACAGCCAAACTATATAGCTACCATAGTGGGACCATTACAGGGTAACATTATTTTTAACAGATGTTGTAACAGTTTAAAAAATTGGAAAATGTCCATTAAAAAAAAATGTCAATCAGCCAGTCATTCATTCAATTACAGCCATGGACAGCAGTGGACCTTGGTGAAACAGCGGTGTAATATCAATTTTCTCCCAGGACAGCAGTGGACATTGGTGCATCAGGGGCATAAAGTCAGAAATCTTTCTAATTTTTCTAATTTTCTAGTCTTTCTAATTTTTCACACATTCCAATCCCACTTCAAGTATGTTTTCACCTCCCCTTGTGTGGCAACCTTTGTCTCCACAGTAAATTTAAGATGCATCAATATAAGTGTCAATTTTATTTAAATTTTTAATTAATTCAATTATATATAATATTTTCCAATTTTAACTCAATTGTAATTTAAATTCAATTTTAATTAAATTTTAAATCAATAACATTTTTTAACTTATTTCAATTATTTTTAGTTCTTCATTATGAACGTCCATTCCTCATTAGCTAAGCCCTTATCCCCCCTGGTGCTGCGGCAGCGGTTACACCACTCTGCACTCCTAGGTTAAATTGGAGCTAGTATTAAGGCAGCTCGTTGTATGCCTCCAGCCCCTTGTCCTGGTATGATGACATAACGCACCCTATCCCTTGATAATAAACCCGTTCCAAACCTTTTACCTCTCGTTACTTCCCTGTTGCAATAAATTGTTCTCTTCAAGGATGTTGAAGTGTCTAAAGAAGTCTTGCCCTTTTCAGGGTTTGGCCAATGGCAGTGGAAGAGGTAGCAGTCAGGGGGTGGAAGTGGTAGAAAATGAAGTCTTGGTAGTTGCCATCCTGACAGGCTTGGACGAAGAATACAGCTCTTAATAGGACCCAGTGCTCAGGTGAGGACTAGCCAGGCTATTATTGTGGAATTGACCCCTTAAAGTTCTAGCTCCACAGCAGTCAGTACTCAACCCTGAAGCCAGCAATCATCTAAAGGGTTGCACTCTGCTAGGTTTGTTTAAAGCTTTTTGGCTGATGGTCCATTAAAGGTAACTTGCGGCCAAGACACAACAGGAGACTGTGTCGAGGAAACTCTCCCTGCACTCTCAGCCACTGTTCTAAGAATATCTTTTTGAGGAATGGGAGGACAGTCTGCATTTGGAAGCCACATTGAAATTCCAGGGGTTGCTAGGCCTGAAAGCAGTCAAGAGAGCCAGGCAGGGCAATCTGCTTACAAAGTAACATGATCAAAAGGCATGCCACTGAAGGTAGACAGCCTTGAAGAGGAAACCTTCATCCCTGACTATGATGGTGATGTGAAAGACATCACGTGGAATCTGGAAGCACAAATGGCATCATCTTTATCAGGGCATGAAGATGTGTTTGTTCCACCAAGCCAGCGCCAGGTTCCAAAAACAACTCAGGGTTCTAGAGGAAAAAGGGTACACCAAGGGGTACACCATCAGCTAATTGATGGACTAGCATTCAGGAAGGCCCAGGGTAAACCAAAGGGTACATCATTAGCTAGTTGGCAGAGTAGCATCCAGGAAGGCCCAGGCATTCGACAGGAATGCCAAGACAGTAGCAGCACTCAACAGCAATAAAGCAGTGCATCTGCTACAAAGACATGCCCACTGAAATAAGCGGTGTGGCAGTTTTTTTTGTCTCAGTGGCGGCAAAGACCATGATAATATGTGCACCATCTGTGATCATAAAGTGAGTTGGGTTTGGGTTCAAACCCAGGTACAACTTCTATGTGGCCACCCCAAGACTGACTGTAAAAAAAATCAGGACCCTCATTCAATTTCTTGCCCATAACCACTAACAGCTAGAGCTACCATCGTGCAGCCTTATCTCTGCAGGTCAGGGGTGAGCAGTCTCGCTTGGAAGTCGGAGGTCAAGAACATCTACCTCTACTTCCTCCACGGGGACCAGTGGGAAAGCACCGCCATTACTGAGACATTACTGAAACAGTCTCGGTATTAAGCCATCACAATAAGACAGTACTATATCAGCACCCACCCTACGGTAAAGATGCTAAATAAACTACGGGCTAAGTTGATTTCCCTGTTTTTCTAAATAAATATGACAATAAATATATACAAAAATAAACATTCCATATCAGAACAAAACAATAAAACAAACAAAAAAACAAAACATAGTGAACCAAACCATAAGAAGAGGGTAAAACCATTCCATCCCTACACTCATTCCTCCCTAACAACCTATGTAATCTATATAAACAGGATATCCTAAATTATTTTTAACCCTAAAAATATAATGAACTATTTATACAACTATATACAATTAACCTATATAAATAACTAAATGTGATCTCCCTGGCCAAGTGACATTGTGCATAATCTAATACCAACAATAATAATTAAATATACATAAATAAAGTACAATTAAACAAGACATCACACACCAACAAACTCCAACTAAATAAAAGACATCATACAAAAATAAACTAAAATTAGACAATACATAGATTTATTTATTTTGGGACCTGTGCTGCTCCTGTATTACATTCCCACAATACATGAGTGCCCTGTAGCCTCTCCCATTGCAGGTATTACAGTCCAAGCCATTTAGGGAGCTGTTGGCTTGTGCCAAACCAACACAGAGAGGGGCAAGTCGCCATTTAAGGCAATTCTAGCACAGCTACTTGGAAAAGAAGGTTGGCAACATCTTCCATCTCTGTGTCTCTAATCGGGTGCACACATTTGATTCGTGGACATTTGAAATTCTCCCTATGGACAAGGACAGTATATGTGCATACTGCACATTGGATAAACATTCTTCCGGGAAAGGTGCAGTGGCCGCAACAACGAATGAAGGTTCACACCACTCTGGCCTTCTAGGCTAATTTGGGGCCAAAATTTCAAAGTGGTTCACCCTCCACATTTGAAGGTGGGCACCTGAGTGGTAGACAACGGGAGCTACATTGTGTCAGCACTGCAGCAGGGAGGGCTGACACATGTATGACTCACATGCAGATGATAGGGTTAAAAGAGCTAAAAGTTAGAGGAACAAACCAGTCAGCCCCACATTCAAGTCTCTCTCCAGCAGCAGCTGAATTTACAGGTCGAGTCATACTTGGAGTCACCCTTAATATTTTTGACCCCTTGAATTTCAGGGCAGAAAAGGTCAATATCTGGTTGCGCCTGGCAGAGTTTACTCTGACTCGGTTGTCCTGCCTATCCAGAAGTGTGGCATAGGAGAGGGTATTTAATGTGGAAGGGGCCATTGGGTAACCAAGACAGGCAAGGTTGTCTTGCTCCAGTGTGAAGAGGCTTGGACTAAGCCTGAATAGGACTGGATTTAACCATTCCCATGCCTGATGTTAGGAACTGAAATGCCAGCCAGCATTCATTTACCGGGCACGTGCCTTTGTCTCTACAAGAAGGGTCCCCATGAAAATATTTGCACACCATAAGTATTTCCTTTTTTTTCAGTGCAGTACAGATTAAAAAAAAAACACAAATGTGAGAAATAAAAGTAGATGTTTGCCCACCGGATTTATATAGCTGGCAATACATTTACCATTTGTGGTTAAAGTCAGTAAGAAACATCGTCTGTGCTGAAGGGAGTAAAGGGAGGGGGCAAGATATGTGGGAAGGGTAAAGAGGGGAGGAGTATACGGGAGAAAGAAAAAGTAGAACTGAGAAGATGGGGGGGGGGGGGAATGCAGAGAAGGGGAGAGGAAAGGGGGGGGGATAGAACTCAACCAAACATACCAGTACAATATCTTCAGATAGAGGAAATGGTAATAAATAGTAAAATAGAATAACATAGTAACATATTAACCCCTAAGTGACCGCAACACGTCTTTTAACGGCGGCCACTAATGGGCTTTATTCTGATGCATACGCCTTTTAACGGCGGATGCATCGGAATAAACTGCTGCCCCACTAAAACTGATCCCCCCCTAAAACTACCCGGAGCGGAGTAGTTTAACCCGTTGAAAGCTGCTGTCAAATCATGACAGCGGAATTTATCGGGTTCCTGTGTTCCGGTCGGCGCCGCAGGTATACTCACGTGATCGCGATGTCCCGCGGTGCAGTCCGGTCACCATGGAGATGCCTTCATGCTGACAAGTATGGCCATGCTGAATGCCTGTCAGTATGATGCATAATACAATACACTGCACTACAGAAGTAGTGCAGTGTATTGTATGAGTGATCAAAGTATTTACACTAGTGTACAGTAATGTACACTAGTGTAAAAGTAAAATAAAAGTTAAATAAATGTGCACTAAACACAAAACATCCCCCCCAGCCCCCCCCCCCCAATAATAAAAATGCACTACATTACCTATACATAATAAAACGTTGAAAACATGTCCCGCCCCCTGTCCCCAGGATTAACCCTAGTGACCCAGTCATTGACCCTCCCGTCCCTGGGCAGTCATCTGATCCAAGATAGCCGCCGCCATCACTGTGAACAGACTATGTTCACAGTGATGGATTCCTAAAAATGATCAAAGCCCCATTCTCTCCACCACCAGAGGTGGCAGAGAGCATAAGGCAATGTTCAGGGACCACCCGGTGTGGTCCCGGTACAAGCAATCAGTGGTATATACTATACACCACTGATCGCTTGTTCCAAATGCTGCCGACACTTTTTATCCCGTGTCACCACTGTCAAGTGTCCCGGATTACCTGTAACCCCCCCAGATTACCTGTAAGCACCCCAGATTACTCATAACCACTCCAGTTTACCTATAATCGCTCAGATTACCTGTCACCACTCCAGGTTACCCGTCACCACTCCAGATTGCCCGTCACCACTCCAGATTGCCCGTCACCACCACAGATTGCCAGTCACCACCCCAGATTACTCGTCACCACCCCAGATAGCCAGTGAACACCCCCAGATTGCCCGTCACCACCCCAGACAGCCAGTAAACAGCCCCAGATTGCCCGTTACCACCCCAGATAGCCAGTAAATACCCCTAGATTGCCCATAACCACCCCAGATTGCCACAGACTGTCTGTAACCACCCAAGATTGCCCGTAACCAGCCCAGATTGCCACAGACTGCCCGTAACCACCCCAGATTGCCTGTAACCACCCCAGATTGCTTGCAACCTCCCCAAATTGCCCGTCACCGCTACAGATTGCCCGTCACCACCCCAGATTGCCCGTGAACAGACCCAGATTGCCCGTCACCACCCCAGATAGCCCGAGAACAGCCCCAGATTGACCGTCACCACCCCAGTTAGCTGGTTAAAACCCCTAGATTGTCCGCAACCACCTCAGAAAGCCAGTAAACACCCACAGATTGCTTGTAACCAAAATGACACTTCTTCCCTTTTGAGCACCTGGCGCTCAGAAACTTCTTCAGAAAAATCGGCCCTGAAAATGCTAATTGGCGCTCCTTCCCTTCTGTGCCTTTTTGTGTGCCCATACAGTGGTTTATGCCCACATATGGGGTACTCTTGTATTCAGAAGAATCTGCGTTACAGATTTTGGGGTGAGTTTTATCACTTGTTCATCGTAAAATCAAGAAATTTCAAACTAAACAAACATATTATTGGAAAAATTTTATTTTTTCATTTTTAGTTTTGAATACTTTCCTTTAATACCTGTGGGGTCAAAATGCTAACCACACCACTAGATGTAGTCTTTGAGGGGTGTACTTTCCAAAATGGGGTGACTTGAGGGGGGGGGGGTTCTATTCTGATCACACTACAGGGGCACTGCAAACGCACCTGGTGCTCAGAAACTTCTTCAGAAAAATCTGCTCTGAAAATGCTAAATGGCGCTCCTTCCCTTCTGAGCCCGGCTGTGTGCCAATACAGTGGTTTATGCCCACATATGGGGTACCATTGTACTCAGGAGAACCTGCGTTACAGATTTTAGGGTGAGTTTTCTCGCTTGTTCCTTGTGAATCTGAGAAATTAAAAACTAAACAAACTAATTATTGGAAAATTTCAATTTTTTCATTTTTACAGTCCAATTTTGAATACTTTCCTCTCATACCTGTGGGGTCAAAATGCTTACTACACACCAAGATGAATTCTTTGAGGGGCGTACTTTCCAAAATGTGACGACTTTTGGGGGGGCGTTCTATTCTGCTGACACTACAGGGGCACTGCAAACACACCTTGCACCCAAATACTTCTTCAGCAAAATCTGAACTGGAAATGCTAATTGGCGCTCCTTCCCTTCTGAGCACTGCTGTGTGCCCATACAGTGGTTTATACCCACATATGAGATACCGTTGTACTCGGAAACTGCGTTACATATTTTGTGGTGCGTTTTCTCTCATGTTGCTTGTGAAAATGAGATACTTTAATCTAAACAAATATATTATTGGAAAATTTCTATTTTCCATTTTTTCCTGGCCTAATGGTGAATACTTTCCTTCAGCCCCTGTAGGGTCAAAATGCTTATTATACCCCAAGATTAATTCTTTAAGATGTGTAGTTTCCAAAATGGGGGCCACTTATGGGGGTTTCCAGTATACAAGCCTCCTAAATCCACTTAAAAAAAGAACTGGTACCTAAAAAAAAATTCGTTTTGGAAATTTCATGAAAACGTGATAATTTGCTGATACATTTCTAAGCCCCGTAACACAGTAAAAAAGTAAAATATGTTTACGAAATGAAGCCAGAATAAAGAGGACATATTGATAATATGACTTTGTAACTAATTTATGTCATGTGACTTTCTTTTTTTAGAAGCAGAGAATTTCAAAGTTCGTAAAGTGCAAATTTTTCAAATTTTTTATGATATTTTGATGTTTTTCACAAAAAATCACACAAGACAGTGACCACATTTTGCCACTTACATAAAGTACCATATGTGACCAAAAAATTATCTCAGAATCACTTGCATATGTTAAAGCATCAGTGAGCTATAAGCGCATAAAGTGAGACAGGTCAGATTTTGAAAAATCTACCCCTGGTCATTAAAGGGGTAGTGCGGCGCTAAAAAATTATTCACAGAATAACACACATTACAAAGTTATACAACTTTGTAATGTATGTTATGTCTGTGAATCGCCCCCTTCCCGTGTCCCACCACCCCCGCCCGTGTACCCGGAAGTGAGTGGTGCATTATACATTACCTGATCTTTGTCGAGGGCTGTCCGCCATTTTGTGCCAAATGTCATCTTCGGATGGACGCACAGTTATGCTCAGCCAATCGTGGCTGAGCGGCTGATGATGCGGCCGCGATTGGCTGAGCATAACTGTGCTCAGCCAATCGCGGCTGAGCACAGTTGTGACGCGGTGGAGGGGGGACGGCGGCAAGGATTCGGCCGTCCGGCCGTCCAAAGATGGCATTTGGCACAAAATGGTGGACGGCCCTTGACACGGATCAGGTAATGTATAATGCACCACACACTTCCGGGTACACGGGCGGGGGTGGTGGGACACGGAAAGGGGGCGATTCACAGACATAACATACATTACAAAGTTGTATAACTTTGTAATGTGTGTTATTCTGTGAATAATTTTTTAGCGCCGCACTACCCCTTTAAGGCCTAAATAGGATCGGTCCCTAAGGGGTTAACCCTTAGAGGACCAGGCCAATTTAAGTTTTTGCATTTTCATTTTTTCATCCTTGTGCTTAAAAGGCCATAGCACTTGCATGTTTTCACCTAGAAACCCACATGAGCCCTTATTTTTTGCGCCACTAATTGTACTTTGCAATGACAGGCTGAATTTTTTCATAAAGTACACTACGAAACCAGAAAAAAATTCGATGTGTGGTGAAATTGAAAAAAAAAAAGCATTTCTTTTTTTAGAGGGTATTTTTTTTAACGCCGTTCGCCCTGGGGTAAAACTGACTTGTTATATATGTTCCTCAAGTTGTTACGATTACAACGATATTCAACATGTATAACTTTTATATTATGTGATGGCTTGTAAAAAATTCAATCCATTTTTAACAAAAATATGTTCCTTAAAATCGGTCCATTCCCAGGCTTATAGCGCTTTTATCCTTTTGTCTATGGGGCTTTTTATTACCATTTTTCTGGATTTGATGCCACCAAAAATGCACAATTTTGCACTTTGGAATTTTTTTGTGCTTACGCCGTTTACCGTGCGAGATCAGGAATGTGATTTATTAATAGTTCGGGCGATTATGCATGCGGCATGCAAAACATGTTTATTTTTATTTTTTTATTTATAACATGGGAAAAGGGGGGTGATTCGAACTTTTATTAGGGGAGGGGGCTTTTTTTATAATAATAACAACACTTTTTTTTTTTTTTTTACACTTATACTAGAAGCCCCCCTGGGGGACTTTTAGTATAAGAACACTGATCTCTCATTGAGATCTATGCTGTATAGTTATACAGCATAGATCAATGAGATAGGCTGTAACAAACTTGCCTTCGCCCGTGGCAGCGCCACCCTCACCTGACATATCAGCGCTGCTTCCCCGGGCTGCGAGGGTAGCGGGCATAGGGAAACGCCGGTCCATTTATCCACATGCTGTGCAGAGTGTGAATGCTGTCAGGAGATTGAGGCCCCGGGTCAGTCAAATCCGGTCCCAGTCTTTCAGATCTCCTTGATCTGGTCTCCCTGAGAGGCTCTATATAAGGCTTCAGCTGCTTATGGGAGTTGCCTGTGAATTGGTTTCAAAGCCTCACTAGCATTTATCTACCTGCTGATACCTGTTGTTCTACTGACCTCTGCCTGTACCTTGGATTTCCCTTTGTCTCTGTGATTTGGTTTTTGACGTGCTTCTCCTGGACTCTCTGACCTCGGCTTGATATCGGACTTTGTCTCTCTTTTGTGATTTTGTTCCTGGCGTGTTCTCCTGGTTTGACCTGGCTAGTCTGACTTTGTTAGTTCTGTCCTTTTCCCTATCCCTCACAATATCTTAGGAAGGGACTGTCGCCCAGTTGGGGGCCACTGTTTAGGGTGGTCGTCAATTAGGTAGGGACAGCAGGGGGGTTTAGTTCCAGGGCTGCACTCACCTTCTACCCCTCCTGACATTACATAGGCACTCGATTGCTTCCGACTGCTACAGCCGGAAGCAATTGAGTGCCGAGCCGGGATCAGCGCCATTACAGCCCGATCCGGATGTTTGGATCGCTCCTCTGGGACAACGTCCGGAGGAGCAATCCACCCCACTAGACACCAGGGATGGGCTGCATAAGGTAATCGGATGTGATTACTTAATTAGCGGGCCTGGCGATTGGACCGTGCCCGCTAATAGCCACGGTCCCGGGCTACATGCGGCACCCGGGACCTCGGCGGTTCAGAGCGCAGCCTCCGTGTGGCCCCACTCTTGACATCAGTAGGCGGCCCTGGACGTACAGGTATGCCCAGGGTTGTCTATTGGTTAAAGCAACTTTGTACCCACAATCTGACCCCCCCAAACCACTTGTACCTTCGGATAGCTGCTTTTAATCCAAGATCTGTTTTAGGGTCTGTTCGGCAGGTGATGCAGTTATTGTTCTAAAGAACAACTTTTAAACTGGCAGCCCTGTGCCAAACGGCCGTGGCCTAGATTGTGTATGCATTAGGCTAGCACACCTTCTCTTTCCCTCCTCCCCGCCCCCTCCTCATCATTAGCAATGCTCCAGGCAGATTTTCTCCTATTCCTCACCTGTGTCAGCATGGCACATGGGCTGGATTGTTAAGGCACCTGTGTAATGTTCAGACAGGAGAATATGTTCTAGGGGCATTCCTAATGGTGAAGAGGGTGGGGAGGAGAGACGGAGGGGTGGTGAAAAGTTAGGGCACAGATACTGTAAGCATGGCTGTTTGACACAGGGCTGCAAGTTTAAAAGTTGTTTTTTAGGACAATAAGTGCATCACCTGCCGAACAGAACCCAGGACAGATCTTGAATTAAAAGCAGCTATCTGAAGGTGCAAGTGGTTTAGGAGGGACAGATTGTGGGTACAGAGTCAATTTAACAAATCACATTTTCTGTCATTGTTGTGTATGAGTACTACCAATTACACTATGACATCCATAGGCATATACCGTGTTTTTTAAAGTATAAGACGACTGGGCGTATAAGACGACCCCTGACTTTCAAAGATTTTTTAGGGGTTCTCCTTATATGACGGAAAATGGTAACCCCTGCCTGACCACAGCAGGGTTTGCTATCTAGAGTCCTGCTGCGGTCAGGCAGGGGTTAAAGAAAAAGAAAAAAAAAACTATTAACTTACCTGTGATCCGTTCCCAACAGCTGCGTCTCCCGTCCCGTTCCCGACGCAGGCAGTGTGATGCACTCTGTCTGTGCCGTAGGGCCCCAAATGCACATGTGCATGAAAGAGCCGAACCCCATTCCAGATCTCCAACACATGAAGGAATTATTAAAGTTGTAAAGAGAAGTAACATCAGGCGTTTTATACCACACGAGACTTTGAAGGTGTTCTACTGTATTCTCACACACCTGGAGGACCTGGGTGGTGTCAATATCAATGCTTTGCTTTCCGAGAAAGTCTTCCCCAGATGCTTTTCCCACAGTCTTAGAAAAGGTGGGGCAGTCTATGGATAGGGCATAATTAGATTTTTGTAACTACAGGACTTACGTTTTCTAGAGTACGGGGACTTGCCGAGTAACTCTCCAAACCAAAAGAGGGAAGCAGAGAAGTCACAGCGTTTGAAAATACTGTTAGCAGGGACTTCCTCAGAAAGTAAAACAGGGTTATATGTAAGTATTTACATATTTTACATATACCAAGTAATGTTCTCATTTTACTCCCCCGATAATACAATAATCCTTCAGGAAATACACAGTCAATTTGCATACTTTTAAAGAACCACATCTTCAGATTTACTGCCTATGGGGTAGACCAATTAAACAATTTCCACACAAGCATATATTATTCACAGCTGTCCAATACCTTGAAAAAGTGCACCATGCAACCCATGCCCCTAAAACATTATTATCCAGGCACAAATCCTCATGACTATGTTTCTGACAGATTACCTTTTCTCTTCTTGTTTCCATAGCAGTGGGGTTTTTAGTCACTGCTATTTGTGACAAGGAATAGTAGCATTCATGTTCCATTTTTACCCACAGGCATGGTGATTGGCTGATAAATGCTCTTGGAATTTTTACAATGTGACCAGGATAGTTAGATGTCACACAATGGTTAAACACAAGGTCCTTCTTTTCCAAATCCACACACCATTCCCAAGCTTGATATGCTAATTAGCAAGTCTGGTGCATTGGAGACGGCCCCAGTGCACCATTCTCCCCTCCCATTGATAACAAAGCTAAATAATATTCCGCTTTCCCACCCCGGCCCAACTATTAATTAGCCAGGTCATTAATGGGAGGGGAAATCGATGCACTGGGGGCACTGCGCCCACCTCCAGCGCACCAGACTTGTTCATTAACATATTAAGAAAAATTGTGTTATGTTGGGAACAATGTGGCAGATTTGGAAAAGAAGGCCAGAGTTGGATGCAGCAGGGGGGCGCAGAATGGAAAAATCTTTATTTTTTTCACTAGGAATTGAAAAAGCTGAAAAACTGTTTGTGAGTAAAGAAGCCCTTGAACTGATCATTAAGTGAATACAATCACATCACAATTTGCTCTTTACTGTTTTAAAGACCTTACAAAATACTGACAAACATTACATAATGACACAATCATATTTTGTCTTTATCAGTTCCTCAGTCATTATATTACAATTTTTAACTTTATGTTATTGTACATTGTTATCAATAGTTTTATTCCTGTAATTAAATAGTTAAAACTGGAGCACAGTTCACTGCCAACAATTGTTAGGGTATATTCACACGGGCGGGCTCGCAGCGAGATACTCGCTGCGAGCCCGGCAGGTCCTGTCAGTTCCCATAAACCACATACTTGCTGCGGTCTAAACGACCGCAGCGAGTATGTAATTATACCGCGCTTAACCCCTTCTACTCCCGCCGGCTCCCCCGCTGTAAGCAGCATACATTACTTGTCCTTGCTGCACGGGTCCGGCGTCCTGCTCTCCCGCCCGGCCAATCAGTGGCTGCGGCTGGGCAACACACTAATTGGCCGGATGGGAGAGCAGGACGCCGGACCCGTGCAGCAAGGACAGGTAATGTATGCTGCTTACAGCCGGCGGGAGTAGAAGGGGTTAAGCGCGGTATAATTACATACTCGCTGCGGTCGTTTAGACCGCAGCAAGTATGTAGTTTATGGGAACTGACAGGACCTGCCGGGCTCGCAGCGAGAATCTCGCTGCGAGCCCGCCCGTGTGAATATACCCTTAAACTGATTTAAATTGAGAAAGATTTGCTGACCTTTCTAGCAATGTACTTGGTACAAAGGTATCTGGCTGTAGAGGAAGAGTATTGTTCTCCTTACAGGGAAGTAAGTTATGTATATGTCATTAACAGATGCATTTTACAAAAGAAAGAAAAGGGAAGAATTAAACAACACAAATACTATATGAAGGACAGAAGTGGCTAAAGATGAAAGCAAAGTCATTTACAGTTTATCATCCACCTCAAGGATATGCAACTGGCAATAGAGTATGTACAGTATCTCATCAAACAGAATCCATGAACAGTAAATCATTAGTGGTGGGTCCTACAAAGGGAGTGGACTTTGTCTAAAACGCAAGTTAAAAAAGAGCTACAGTGGTGCCTTGGGTTACAAGCATAATTCGTTCAGGGACCTTGCTTGTAATCCAAATCCACTCTTAAACCAAAGCAAATTTTCCCAGAAGAAATCATAGAAATGCAGACAATTGGTTCCACACCCCAAAAATAATGATTAATTATTCTGAATAACATGTAAGTCTATGTTCACACTACGTAAAACTATTTCTTGCCGCATAACTACGACAAGTAGTTTTCAGGGGTGGAACATAGCCTTATGTTCAATGGGATCCCGGCCGGAGCGTACACACATTGTATACGCTCCGGCCGGGATCCCATGCGGCGCCGGAAAAAACTGACAGGTCAGTTTTCTGCGGCCATAATTCAGTGAATTCCAGCCGCAGAAAGACTTGTCAGTTCACACAGTGAAGCAAGCGGCTCCGGCGCTATTGGAAGCTCTGATGCGGACGCGCGCTGATGCGCCCGCATCAGAGCTCCGCGGCCGGAAAGATCACCTAAGTACCGGCCAGGATAATCCGGGCTGAGACTGGCCGTTCCGTGACCCGGTCGGGGTCACGGAACGGCTGGATGTTCACAGCATGTGAACATAGCCTAAAACAGATAAAGCAAACATTCAGAAACAGCAGAATATGTGATATTATAAGTTACTGTACATCTGCAAAGAGTTTGTATGTTCTCTCCGTGTTTGAGTGGGTTTCCTCCGGGAACTCCGGTTTCCTCCCACACCCAAAACATACAGATAGGTGAATTTAGACTGTGAGCCCTAATGGGGACAGGGAGCAATAATAAGTAAAACTATGTAAAGTGCTGCGTAATCTGTGTGCGCTATACAAATAAAAGCATTATATTATTTATTATTATAGTAATGGAGAGGATAAGAAACACAAGGGTGTACAGAGACTGTAGGGAACAGGAAGGAATAAGCAGGGCAGATGTGGGCACATGCATGCAGCACTCTCTGTCTGGGGAGAGAGGGGTTACAGCTATGGAGAGATCACTTCCACAGTCCTGTCCCCTGATGCAAGCTCCAGCCTGAAGTGGATCTGCTATGATTTTGGAGGTGAGGGAGACGTCCTGGGTCAGAGTACAGTACTGTAGACCCCGCTATGCAGACCATGCCCCTCCCCAACTCGCGCTCCCACCCAGTACAGGGAGCTCTAAATAAAAAAAACTTTGTAATATATTTCGGGTATGGGACTACAGCCCTTGATGCAACATTCCGCCTGCCCCCCCCCCTTCATGATTATTGAGGCGGTGCTCTGCAAAGATGTCACTGCCTCTCATCACCACTCATAAATACCTTCTTCCTCAGCATCTCCCGCCCTATGAAAACTGACAGGAGGATAGATTCTTCTAACCTGCTGCTAGTTTCCCTCTAATGTTAGATCAAGTACATACTAAAGAATGGGTGCCAATGAAATAGATGGTTGCACATGCACATGCCTAATAATGGCCCTGAGCGGGATAATCAGATTAATAAGCCATATAAACAGGGATTGTCATATTAGTATGTGTGCACATAATGATGTTAGTAATTCAATATCCTGATGTTAGTAATACAATACCTGTATACATTCATATAAGAACGTCCTTTGACTTATATGTAAAACCAGATAAATAAGATTCCTAGGTTACGCAACATATAATAATAATAATAATTAAAAAAAAAAAAAACTTGTATGGGATTTGAAGTGTTTTTTTCATTGTTTCCTTCAATAAAGTCATTGTATGCATGAGTAATGCCTCAGAGCTGACCTCTAGAGGATAATGGCCTGCACTTGACATTTTATAGCTAATGTGCAGTAGTATCTTCTATTGTTTAATCATTGTTCCATTTAAATGTGGTTTTGTTAAGTCAGTGAGCAATGCATCCTCATATCTTTGCTTATAGCAATACAAAGCAGGAATTAATTCTTCAATGAATTCATTGATGTTTTAGTCACAGGCAAATTTCTCTGTTTTTTTCTGAGAATAGTTATAAAGCAAAAGTAATTTTGCCATATTAGGCTAATTTTGCTCGACAGATTCAGTTCATGCTTCAGCTGTCGGAACAACTGCTGCCTTCATCCTGTTAGTGATCTTGACATTCCTTTGAGCAACTGAAATAGCACAGATCCAAGGTGCACTAGAAAACTGTGGCGTTTGTATCATGAATTAATTTAAAATCAATTGTTACTTCAAGAATGGTAAAATATGTTGAATATCATTTCTGAAAAATAGCAGTTTAACAGCCATTTCAAGGTAGAGTTTACAAGTGCACAGCACATTGATGCTGATGACAGTGCAAGGGAAGCACAATAAGCAGTGCGGATCAAGCATTTCTCTAAAATAACATTGCTGCAAGGTTTCCCAATTCAAGTGATGCTGAAATGTTTTCTGTAGTAAACTACTGTGACCGGATTACCTTCAGTAATATCTGTATGATTACTGATCTATTTGTCAACGCCAAGACATTCAGGTTATCGAACTATTACCCCAATCATTATCATTATTGAACTCACTTGAGGGTAATTTGTGGCTGCCACCGCTATTATGGGGGATCTATGGCTGTCAATTTCATGGGGGAGCGTGTGGCTTTCACTGTTAAGGGTATGTGCACACTCAGTAATTTTGACGGAAAATCCGTCGCAGAATTCTCAGCTCGCGGACTGCGGCGGGCGTGCGTGCATCTCTGCCCGTGTCATAGACTCCCTTCTCTGCACGGGCAGATTCCAACCTCTGTCCAAAGAATAAACTTGATCATTCTTTGAACAGATGAAAGAATCTGCCCGGGCGAGCTGAGAATTCCTTGAGATTCCATCAAAATTACTCAGTGTGCACATACCCATATAGAGGAGTCTGCAGCTGTTGCTATTATAGGGGATCAACGGCTGTCACTGTTATGATGGAGACTATAGCCTTCTCTGTTATAGGAGATATATATGATCCAGATGTAGACAAATATTTGCCCCAATGGTGCTGTCACAATAAATCTTCAAGAATTGAAAATATAGTAGATGAAACATACACACTAATTCAACAATTCCACATAGCATATGAAGTGAGAGTCCATTCACATGACTGTAATCCACTGGAAAGTCCACAACCCCTTATTTTGGTATCATATAAGACACAGCTATGATGGAGTCTAATTCTTGTACTAGTAATGAGACTTGTAGTTGTTGCTTATGAAGGGCAGCATAGTTAACAGTGGGGGTTCTATGGATGTACAGTAACTTTGTTAAAGCCAATGTACTATCAGGTACGTCACTTAATTTTTTTTTTTTTTTTTATATGACTAGACCAGCACAGGGTATATAACTTTAATTCTTATGGGTTACTATTGTTGAGGGGAGGATCTGGGAAATTTATGGCATAGTATGGGATATTCACTTCAGGGACATCTTCCCAAAATGCCTAATGCATTGAGGTATAAGCTTATGGTTGGTAACCCACAAACACCAAAAACAGAGCTTTCAGTGTCTGAATTACACTGAATTAGAAGAATTACAAGAACGCCCCGGCATTTATTGAGAAAATGCGTCCGTCTATCAATAATGACAAACGCAAATAATGATCATGTTGACGGTTTAAACATAGCCTTATACTGTAACAATTGAATGAAAGAACTGAGCAAACCTCCAAACAGAGAATTTTTAATTACATCTATAAAAGCGACGCAAAGAATGAAGTTTACTGGTGTAATGTTCTTAACCCTCTTATGCTAGTTTAACACATATGAGACATTGATAAATCATCCCTATTAAACCTTAAGAGTCTGAGTGAATGGGATTTAAAGTGTCTGCTGCATGCATTGATACAAAACCCTACAGAGCCAGATGACAAATAACAGGATTGCAAAGCAGGATGTACACTATGGCAGATCAAGTTTTTTGATCAAAATGTTATTTTGGCAATCAAGGAAGCACTCAGAAAACAGGTCAAGTATTGGACAGAGAATAGACGTCTCATTTAACACAATAATATACAAAGTGGTTTGGGTGGGCTTTAGCACTAAGACCCTGACAGATGAAAACTTTTGACATGTCTGTGTGACATCATTTTTTTAATGTCAGTAATACTATAAATAATTGCACTATAAGTTATCATATTACTATTCCCTATTTGTAAGCTGGTATGGCTACTCAGTCAGTACTCAAGCTGTATGTTGTGACAGTATCCAACTAAAAAACAAGCAAGGTACTGAGGGATAATTCTAAGCATAGACGTCTCAGTAAGCTGTTCTGAGGTGATCAGTAGTGATGAGCAAACATGTTTGTAAATGTTTATATGTTCTTACAAACATGACGCTAATTGTTCGTGTTCGCTGATCAAAAACAATTTGTTAGAGTTGATGCTATGTGTGCGCACTCAAAGTAGGGGGTGCCAGTTGAAGCCATTATCGTGAATGCAGAAATATTAACTGCACACCAAATGCCATCAATTTTTATATTTTTATTTTATGCACTTAAAAGATTTTTTATAGTTTCCAGCACAGGTAGCGAGGCTTTAACATAAGTTTTGGTGTACCATTTCACTGGACGTTCCAGTCATTTACGACTTTTGTCAACATGGTATACTGTGCTCACGAGTTATAGGAGATGCTGTGTGTGGGAACTGCATAGGAGTACCATGTTGACAAAGGTCGTAAATGCCCGAAACATCCAGTGAAATGGTACACCAAAACTTATGTTACATAGTTACATAGTTAATACGGTTGAAGAAAGAAACATGTCCATCAAGTTCAACCAAGAAGGGAATGGATGCAGGGAAGAGGGGTTTACAAAGAGGGGATGGATACAGGGAAGGAGACAGATGATGATAGGTTCTATACATATGTATTTATGTTATTATTTATGTTATTTTGGTCTAAGAACTTGTCTAAGAAGACCTCTACTTTTTTTTTGCTGTGACCAGATCCTGGGATAGACTGTTCCACAGATTCACAGTTCTTATTGTAAAGAAGGCTTGTCGCCTCCAGAGATTAAACCTTTTTTTCTCCAGGCGGAGGCAGTGCCCCCTTGTCCTTTGAGGGGGTTTTACCTGAAACATCTTTTCCCCATATTTCTTGTAGGGGCCATTTATATATTAACACATACAGCGAGGATATAGTGGGCACTCCGACACAGTAAATATACGGCTGATATGTCCCTTCGCGGGCCATGGGCTTAGTCATCAGCAAGCGTAGAAAACATAGTGGCACTCACCAAGTCCATAAAAGTGATGCTTTATTTCAGGTCAGATACAGAGCAACAAACATGTGCATTCCACAGAAGAGGAGCGACTATCGTTTCACGCTACTGCACTTCGACTGGCTCACTGTCTGTGTACCCTCTCCAGCTCTAGGATATCCTTTTTATGAATCGGGTTCCAAAACTGGACAGCATACTCCAGATGAGGCCGCACCAAAGCTTTATAAAGCGGTAATATTATATCCCTGTCCCGTGAGTTCATGCCTGTTTTGATGCTTGACAATATCCTGCTGGCCTTAGAAGCAGCTGACATTGTGTGCTGTTCTGTAGTCTATTATCTACAAGTACACCCAGATCCTTCTCCATCAGCGACTCTCCCAGAGTAACTCCCCCCAGGACATATGATGCATGCGGGTTATTAGTACCCAGGTGCATAACTTTACATTTATCCACATTGAACTTCATTTGCCAAGTGGACGCCCAAACACTCAGTAAGTTATCCTGTAACATCTGCACATCTTTCACAGATTGTACTGTACTACAAAGCTTGGTGTCATCTGCAAAGATAGAAACATTGCTGTTAATTCCATTCTCAATATCATTAATAAACAAGTTGAACAGAGGGGGTTCCAGTACTGACCCTTGGGGTACACTAATTATTACCTGGGACCATTCGGAGTAGGAATCATTGACCACCACTCTCTGGGTACGATTATTAAGCCAGTTTTCAATCCAGTTACAGACTTAACTTTCCAAACCCATAGTCCTTAACTTACCCATCAGGCGCCCATGAGGGACTGTGTCAAACTTTAACAAAATCCAGATACATTATATCCACAGCCGATCACAATCATTTTTTGGGGTTTGGCCCTGTGACATTGCGGTAACAGGGCCATTCCATGGCCTCCCTTCCCTGCATGTCCTTTGCGGGGTTGGCGGTCACTGACCAACACAGTGTGTAGTTAGTGTTGGGACCCATGTGAACCAGGAGACCGGCATGTGGTAAATGGGGCAATATGATTTGATCAAATTATATACCAACATCCTGGTGTTGGTTTTTAAACATAGCCTAGCGGCATTAGTATCAGCCATAGGTGTGATGTGCAGTAGCTCCTTTTTTTTTAACGATTGTATTCGGGCTCCGAACCGAACATCGGGATGTTCGCTTATCACTAGTGATCAGTGTTATTTGGAATATTCTTGTTTGTGCTGACTAGAACCTATTTTTACGAGTAATGCCATGTTTTTTTTCTAGGCAGTATATTTCGTAGGCATCTGATAAAATTTGTTTATACTTTTCTAAAACTTTTAATAAAGTAATTTGAAACAGAATCAACTCCAAAGGTGAACTGCAAACCAAGGTTGAATACACTACACAAGGTAGATGTATTAATTGCCATGTGTGCCTTATGTGCGATATATGAATTTCTCAAATGCCTATCTCAAATTCAGGGTCATGAATATATGTAATGTATGTGATGTATTTGAGTCACTGGACAACAGGGTCACAGCTATCCCCTGTCATTGTTACTCCTACTGTAGCTTGACAAGTGCACAACATGTTTACTAGATTGCTAGGACTAGCACCCATTCCAAATGTGCCTGATGCTGACACTAGTCAATTCCCTGCATGGTGTAAAACATTGTTCCACACATGATAATGACAATGGTTTGTCTGTACTTAACAAAATATACATTCCTAAAACTGAGGCAGACATTTGTTATCTTGATCAATCGTAAAATAAGTTACTTTTATCACTGTTGCCCCTAAAAGCAGAATACATTTGCTGTACAAAGATCTTGGAAAGCAAACAGGTCCGATTTTATCAAAATAACCAGGGATGTTCCAACCTTGTTCACATTTTGAAGATTAACTCTGCAACCAAGTGCGTGACCTCCCGGAACACAAAATCATTTTGAGTCTAACAAAATGTTAGATGATACTATGGCAACACAATTCTTTAGATGTAGATCTTAGATCTAAGACTTGAATGAGAGGTTGTTCAGGGCTATGATGTGGAATGATGAAAAAACATGTTTTGCAGCATCCAAAATGGCAATACAGTAAATCAGTGGAAATATAACAAATACAGAAATATCCATATTGATAGTATGGAAAAGAGTGATCAGTGCAAAAGTAGACCTACAGTGCAAAAGTAGACCTACAGTGCATACTATGCCTTTCTAATGAATGTTATGTTTTTCTACAATTAATTTAACATCTTGTAGTCAAGTGTAATATGTGTGGTTATAAGATAATGGACTGGAAAAGTTACCCATGCATAGGCATTACCAATCTACGCATGAACCTTAAATTCATAGTGTGAATATCTAATTGTTAAATGGACTCAAGGTTAGTGTTCATCCTTTATGTTAATTTGATTGTTATTTAAATTTTTGGGGATATACAACATGAATAAAACATTAATAAGCATGAATAAAACATATGATACAAATGTATGCATTCCATATTTGTACAGTATTAGAGATGAGCGAATTTACAGTAGGAACAAAGCGCTTCGTTCCTCTCTGTATTCTGCTCATCAGGCAGCGGGGCTTTGAAGTCTGCTTAGCTCCGTGCCACTCCTCCCCAGGTGCTGGGAAAAAAAAGAACCAGTCCTGCTAAACGTCTCTTGGTCTCTTGCTTTTTCCAGCACCTGTGGAGGAGTAGCACGTAGCAGAGCACACTTCAAAGCCCCACAGACTGATGAGCGGAATACAGAGAGGAACGAAGCGCTTCACTTTGTTCCTACTGTAAATTGGCTCATCCCTATTCAGTATGCTTTCCTTTACTAAGCTGGGTAGCAAATGCAAATTGAGGTATAGATCACTCAGAAATTCATTTTGCGAATTTCACAAATATTCGTATGAATTTTTGAACATTTGCAAATCGCATAAAAACTAATTTTTATTTAAAAAGGCAAACTATAGTAGCTACAACAATGGTTCTATTACAGAGTAGTGATTTTTCCAACAGCTGTTGCTGTGACAATGTCAAAATATGAAAATGTCAATGTAATTATTTTTTTTTAATCAGCCAGTCAGTCATTCAATTTCCACCATGGACAGCAGTGGATGTTGGTGGATCAGCGGAGTAATATCAATTTTCTTCCAGGACAGCAGTGGACATTGGTAAATGAGCAACCAGTGAGGTATTAGGATGGACACTGTGTTCACTGTGACTTGGTATAATGCACACCCAGAACCCAGTGACTTGGTATAATGAACAACAGTCACCCAGTTACTTTGTATACTTGACAATGGCTTCACTGCTACCACAGAAAACCACCCACAATCCACCCTCCTCTCTGTCCCTTTCTCTCTGTATTTCTCTCCCTGCTGCAACCTGCTCTCCACTATCCACAGCTGACTGGCCGACTGGCGAATCACCATATATAGAGGGTGAGGGCGGGTCTCTGACATCACAGTGGGGTTTGCAGCTGTTTGGACCGGCACAAGGGATTATAGATAGTCCCTTGCTTCCACCAAAAGACAATTCTGTAAGCTAACATGTGCGGCCACCATATTTAGCGAATTTGCAAAGTGAATCTGGCGAATTCGCAAATCGCAATGAAGTGAATGTAATGCCTGATTCTCTGTGAATCAGAATTTGTCAGATTAATTTTGCTCATGAAGACTGCAAGACATAAAAGGCATTGGACCAGAAAATAAAGGGCAAACTCCTTGCTCGCCTCCCAGGTCTAACTACCAGTTGGAATCTGAACACCCACACCCGTAACCAAAAGTTTTGACTTGATCATGCAGTTCTAAGTGCTACTACAATTGTTAAGGAATCACTGTGTCGGGTACTGAAGGGGAGAGGTGACATTTGTGGGAATCCCTACTATTAGGCCATGAATGTAAAATCCTAAAAAATTCCTTTGAGGATTCTTAGATGTGTTCCTTGTCAAGACTGCATATAACAAGCAACAACATTTATTCCATTGCAACTACCCATTATAAGGTTTTCTTTTTCATCAATATGATAGCTTTAAAGAATCTTGAAGAACAAAGCACAAGAACTGCCAAACAATTGCTTTTAGTAGAAATATACAGGGTCTGCATTTTCTTTTTAGCAATGTAACAACATCCCTAGTATTTTTTCCCGAGGTTAGAGGTGGAAAATCATTCTGGTCTTGAATTTGCTGTTTGTAAGGTGATTTGCCTTATGGTTATATTGCTGGCAAACATCTTCCTTGTTATTGCAGTATGTCTGTTATCCTTTAATTAACTGGAGCTTGATTTTCTATTATTAATGTGAACATCAAAGAGAGAATGACAGTGTGACAGTGTCTTGTGATCTCATTCAGATTTTTGTGCACATACACAATTTATAAGAAATGTGTAAGACCTTTTCGGCCTTCAGTTGTGAAACGCAAGCACTTTCTGCTATTTCATCACATACGCTGTTACATTAATAATTATCAAGGGAATTTTTGTCAAATTGCACAATACTAAAGACCCTGGTACAGTGCTTCAATACATTGTTTTGCATTACAATATTTTCTGATTATATATAAGATGGTTCTTCCGTTTTGGCACTATAAATACACAAATGCGTCGGTATAAGGGAGATGTTTAGTACACTGAATATGATATAGTGTAGCTAGTTTACAGCACAGGCTAACATTTATTTGGAGGTTTGAGGATATAATATAATGGGGGATTTATCACCAGGGTATTTTTATGTGTGTGGACTATTGCTGGAGTGTGATTAACAGACTGGTGTAGTGAAAGTGAAATTTATTATTAGGTGAACGGTTTGTCTATTTTTGAAACCTGAGGCTTGTTGCTGCATACAGAATTGATGCAAAACGTTGCACAACTTTTTTTTTTTTTAAAGCTATAGCCATGTATCTAAATCACACTTGCGGTGAGCATTAAAGGGATACTTCAGTGAAAAGCTTTTTCCCAGTAATTGAAAGACATTACAAAGTTATATAACTTTGTAATATGCTTCAATCACCTATCTGCCCCCCTTTCCTATCTCCCCCCCTCAATCCCTCAACAGGAAGGGAAGTAAACTCATTATTACCTAATGACTGTTGACCCCCGGCTGTTCTGTGGAAGCCATTTTGTCGCAAGGACATCATCAAGAGGTAGGTGGGTCTAAGCCCTGTTAGGCCAGATTAATTGTCAGATGTCTCAGGTTGCTTATGTTTGATTGGCTTAGCAAGCTGTAAGCCATCTAACAGTTCTATATAGTAAGTCAGACATCACAGGAGACACAGTGCATCATGTGAAAGCCCAAACCAGAAAGTGAAGAAAAAATGAAGACACAAACTGGAGCTTCAGGGATCTGCCAACAGGGGGAAATTCAAACAGAGACAGACTCAGTAGGGATGGTAAGTGGGAAAACTATGTTTATAATTATCACTGGCATCAGCAATCCTGTGCTAAATATATGCAGGAAGAGACACTGTGGCCAGAAACTTGATGACGGGTCAATGTACAAAATGTCACCATACCTAGTGTAACATGGGGGACATCTGTTTTTTTTTTCTATCCAATGCATCTTATCATAACTGATATTGATACTTACTGAGCAATAACACAATTTTTTTTTTTTTTAAACAGCAAATGTCCCTTACAAACTCTATACCTTTGCATTTTCTATTCTTAATACAGGTGCACTATACAAATGAAGAAAGGACATAATGGCTGTAGTTTATTTATGACGTTACACAACTATAAATAGTGGCTAGTATGTAAAAACCTTGAACATAGTTTATGATTTAAGCATGCATTACAAAGTTAGCATACTAATGTCATACATTATATATTGTTTGTATTTTGTTAGCTGTATCCAAAGGTTTGACCATGAATCTTCATGTGTAAGAGACTGTTGTATTTCCATATGACAGGGTGAAGGATAAGAACCAACATGACTCATTGAATATTTTACTTTCTTCTTGTGTTGACTGCGTTGGGCATTTTATGACTTGTGCTCCAAAGTTTGCTATTATAATTCTATGTCATCAATTTACATGCCAGTAATATTTTCAACTGTTTGACGTCAATGAAATGAATTCTGAACAGTAAGGTTAGCATATGTAGTAGTTACAATAACGCTATGGCATATTTGATTGTTTCTTGACTCTCAACAACCTTAAGCTTGGCATTATGACCTTGAATGTCTTGTATGAAAAGATCATTGCAATAGTAGGTCAGGCGAGTCTCTTACAGGAAGTCCAGGAGAGTAGCAATTACCACGTACTGCGGAGACTCTACAGCACACACATACAAGAGAAACAAAAGGTGGCAAAGAAAGACACCACAGGCCACATAAAGATTTATAAGACAAAGTGTGATCCATTTTATTCTTCTGATTCTAGTTTATGAAAGGAAGTATTATTTCCTTGTTATTTTACAAACTTACCTTGCCAGCCTTTTATTTCAGTTGTGTCTTGGAAAGTGTTCATTCATATTAGCCCAACAAATAAAGAAAATGGTTTGTTCACTTGAAAAGGAAATAAACAAAGGATACAAGTGTTTTATGTGCAGCCTGTTTTGACATTGTACATTTGAATGTTGAATTGATTGGTGTTTTTTGGTGAAAGATGCCTCACAGGTGGTACATCTTCAAGAAAGCTTGTTCAAAGAATAAATGATCACAATGACACTCTTAAAACCAACAAAAAAATATTTTTGTGCTTAACGGAAGTTCCAAATCGGTCCATACTGACGCACTTTGATTGATTTGTGAAAGAGAAAAAATTATAATTAAAAAAAATATATATATATATTATATATATATATATATATATATATATACACACTCAACGGTCACTATATTAGGTACACCATGCTAGTAACGGGTGGTCTTCTGCTGCTGTAGCCCATCTGCCTCAAAGTTCGACGTACTGTGTGTTCAGAGATGCTCTTCTGCCTACCTTGGTTGTAACGGTTGGATATTTGAGTCACTGTTGCCTTTCTATCAGCTCAAACCAGTCTGCCCATTCCCCTCTGACCTCTGGCATCAACAAGGCATTTCCGCCCACAGAACTGCCGCTCACTGGATGTTTTTTCTTTTTCAAACCATTCTCTGTAAACCCTAGAGATGGTTGTGCGTGAAAATCCCAGTAGATCAGCAGTTTCTGAAATACTCAGACCAGCCCTTCTGGCACCAACAACCATGCCACGTTCCAAGGCACTCAAATCACCTTTCTTCCCCATACTGATGCTCGGTTTGAACTGCAGGAGATTGACTTGACCATGTCTACATGCCTAAATGCACTGAGTTGCCGCAATGTGAATGGCTGATTAGAAATTAAGTGGTAACGTGCAGTTGGACAGGTGTACCTAATAAAGTGGCCGGTGAGTGTATATATATATATATATAATTTACAAGCTGGGGCGCACTCCCAGTTCCAGTGTTGGAGTGCCAGGAAAACGGGGATTGGATAAATGTGCCCAACTTAACAACTGAAACGTTGCACTTGCTTTTTGATGCACCAATAAATACTACAAAGTTTTTTTCACCATACGGATGTGCCGCAAAATTCTTGGATTTCTTTTTTTTTTTCTTTTTCCATAGATGGTTGTATTACCTATACTGACAAGGGAACATAAAATTTTGGGGGTGTGCCACATGGCCTGACACAAACACCCAGCATTCAACCGAGGGCCTAAGAATGTATCCATATTTTCAAAAGCTTCTCTCAGGCAGCATAAATTTTCTCCAGACATCATAAGTCGAATGCTGAGTGTTTGTGCCGGGACATTTTTCTGATGTTTGTTTATCACTAATTACCTAATATAGTCCATAATCACCACAATAAATTTTAGCCAAGAACAAAAAAAAAAGTCCCCCCCCCCCTACATTTGTACACTGTGTGGCAACCGTAAGGTTATATAGCTACATAGTTACACATTTAGAATAGTTGAAAAAGACATCAATTTCAAGTCCATCAAGTTCAACCAAGGAGGGGGTAGATGAAGGGATTTTACCTGGAACATTTTTTCCCCATATTTCCTGTACGGGACATTTATATACATAAATAAGTTGATCATATCTCCCCTTAAATGTCTCTTCTCAGGGCTAACCAAATATAATTCTTTTAATCTATCCTCATAACTAAGATTCTCCATTCCCCTTATTAGTTTAGTTGCCCTTCTTTGTACCTTTTCCAGCTCTAGAACATCCTTTCTATGAATCAGGTTCCAGAACTGGACGGCATACTCCAGATGAGGCCGCACCAAAGCTTTATAAAGTGGTAATATTATATCCCTGTCCCGAGAGTCCATGCCTGTTTTAATACATGAAAATATCCTGCTGGCCTTTGAAGCAGCTGACTGACATTGCATGCTATGCATGAATACAACTATATTCTTAGTGCTGTTCCATGCAGCATCATCAGCAATTCTGAGCCACACGTAATATTTATTGCAATGCATGTTAGCATTATATGAGATATTACAGTTGGGGAAGTGGCCTGTGTCATCAGCCCTGTAGCTGTGGCACAGTGTAGCAGAGCGAGTGAGGATAGCCATAAATCACAGCCTGTTCTGCTATAGGTTGTCATGTCTGCAGTGCTAGCCACACTGTGGTTTAGATTAGACATTAGGGGAGTCTCCGTATTGCCGACACTGCTTTTTAGGGCGCTCCTTTTTTTAAATAATTTTTATTTGTTTAATGCCAACTGATTCTGCAGCACTTAACATAGTTTGTCAAATATAGTCCTTGTCCACGTTAGGGCTTACAATCTAAACTTGCTTATGTGGTGTCCCACTAGGGATGTTACTGTTACATACACCTTTCACAAAAGTCTGTACTTTTTGTTGACTTATTATGATGAAAGTAGTATTAAGAGTTGGCCACTAGATGTCGCTGTATGGTGTATTAGTGTATGGAAGCTGCACAGCTGAAGGATCGCAAAGGGTTATTGTGTTCATGTGTTACCAGAATCTGTAGACCAGTAGGATTCCCACTTTCTTCTTTCCTATCACCTCTCCTCTTTGTTCTTCTATTGCACTCTTTTCACCCAATCACAGCACACCCAATACGCTGTAGAGGAAGTAAGTCCCATGGGTGGGGGAGAAGCAAGAGTCTTCTGTTCAGGACGGTGTGGAAAAAGGACGCAAACTAGACAGTTCTCCACAGCGGTCCTATCTGGGCCCTCGGCCAGGTCCCCAAGTAGTCAGTCTTAGCTAGAACCCCGCATGGGTAGGATGCAAGACAGTACACTGTTACTAACCTTCTCACAAGCACCTACACCAAGCACTATGCAGTGTGAAACCTTTCAGGAGAGGACTAGCCAAAGGATAATCTCAACCCATGCCATGGACAAGGAGAAGTCACAAAGCAGGACAGTATCCACTATAGAGCCACAGAGCCAGGAACTGGTCTGGCCAGATCAAAGTTGCAGTAGCCTAGGATCTCTGTCTCGCAGCGCGGGTGTCAGCAGGGAACCCTCAGCATAACGCTCAACCCGGGTAACAAGGTCTGGGGCCTGTGTCACCCATTAGTACGACTCTGCCAATGCTAGTGGGCATAAGGTGGTGTGAAGACTGAAGTCAAAGGTCAATACACAGGCACATGTGTTCTTTTTATTCCTATTCTTTTTATTCTTCTAAGTGTCCTATCTCATCCTTCAACATCCTGGCAGAGCACATTACTACATGGGTTGAGACTCTCACGGCATCCTCCTCTCTGCTACTCTACCTCAACACAACTCTACCGACACAACTATCTCCTACACTGCACTCATCCTACAGATCTGGTCGTCCTATGTTCAAGTCTTTATTGGAACTTTAACAAGTGTATGTCAGAGACCATCTGTATTACCTGTTGCACCTTTACAAGTAGTAAACTAACTCTACATTACTCCAAGAGTCTGTGGTAATTCATCACCACCTACACAGCATACACACAGCAACCTTGGGACACTTCCTCTTTCTGTGGGTGGCGGGTCCCACTATCCGGGAGGGTCATTATACCGCTCTGGCCACCTTTGACTACATCATCTGTGACGGTAGCAACCCGGCAGGACACCGACCACAAGGGAAAAGGGTACAACTGGCCTTACACACTAAAAGCAGGCGTGCCATCACACCTGTGTGACTCCCGGGCACTGGTGTCATGTGACAACCCATTAAGATCCAACTGTAAAACCACCACACTTATCTGTATGTTTTATTGGTGTGGGAGGAAACAAGAATACCTGGAGGAAACCCATGCAAACACAGAGAGAACATACAAACTTTTTGCAGATGGTGCCCTTGGTGGGATTTGATCCCAGCACTCTGGTTATAACATAAAACATGTTAAACACTAGTGGAAAGGGACAACGGGTACTGATGAGGGTGTGGGCAGAAGCCATGGGCCTGGGCATGTTGAAACAGAGCTTACTGCTTAGGAAGAACAAAGACACAGATTTTGTAGGATCTCTGACCAGCACTCCCAGTTTGCAGTGAAGCACAGTACGCCACTACTAAATGCACAGCAGTCCAAGCAGGTGTTGAAGTGGATGACAGATAAAGCGGCCACTCAGTTTGCCA
Source organism: Dendropsophus ebraccatus (assembly GCF_027789765.1). Classification (NCBI taxonomy): domain Eukaryota; kingdom Metazoa; phylum Chordata; class Amphibia; order Anura; family Hylidae; genus Dendropsophus; species Dendropsophus ebraccatus. Next base: position 68,484,260 of record NC_091460.1, read on the forward strand.
CTACCCAGTTTGATAGTATGGTTCAGTAGGCACCAGAGGACTTGTGTAACCAATCCCTCAAGCATCCATCTTCCGCTGTCTCTGGGTGGTGAGGACGGTGTGGACGATAAAGTGACTGGTCCAACTGGTGAGATGACAGGACACAGCATTTAAGAGAGAGAGAGATCTGCAGCACCAGCTGCGAAGGGCAGTTGTGTGGGCAGAGGGAGAAGGCAGGCCATACCAAGTGGTTCCACAAGTTCCCCTGTAGCAGAGGCGTAAGTCTTTTGTCCTCTGGCATTATTTTGAGGTAAGTGGTGAAGACAATTTGTCTTTTGCAAACTGTGCTGTGCAAAGATCACCAGGGGATCCACCACTATCGGGCTGACCACCACCAGCATATACTACCACATGTCAGCGAAGCACCCAAATACCTAGGATAAAGGTTGTGCTCCTTAATGAGCACCTGTGGGTCACAACACTTCCTCCAGCCTTGCACCCACCCCCCTCGACCACAATGTTTGAGATTCTGGCCACGTGACACACATGATCATGTGACATGTTCCCTCGTCTACAGCATCTATGGTTAGGGCCAGATTAAAGGGAGGGCACAAGGGGCACATGCCTCGGGGCCCCCACCACATAGGAGCCCCCACCAGCCCGAACCTGGAAGCAGAGTTCCGAGTTCAGGCTGGTGTATATCACCCCGGACCCCGAGTCTGGGGGGGAAGGCGAGGGCGGGTGCTGCCGACCCTGAGTCCGGGGGGGGGGCTCCCTCTCTAGAATAGAGTTGTTAGAAGGAGGTGTAGACCTGCCGTGTCTGCAGCAGAGCGATGGGGAAGGACCTGTGGTGACATCATAAGGGGCGGGGCTGAGAGCGGGAGGATGCTGGTGGATGAAGAACCTGTGATCATTGTCATGTGACTTGAGGGGGCGGGGCTTACTTTTACCTCCCCTCTGTATACTGGGAGTTGTAGTTCCCCCCGGTATACGCCATGTAATGCCTCCTTATTGTAATAATTGTAATGGGGACATTACTTTGGGACAGAGCAGGGGACATTACTATGGGGGCAGGGCAGGGGACATTACTATGGGGCAGAGCTGGGGACATTACTATGGGGGCAGGGCAGGGGACATTACTATGGGGGGCAGAGCAGGGGACATTACTATGGGGGGAGGGCAGGGGACATTACTATGGGGGGAGGGCAGGGGACATTACTAGGGGGGCAGGGCAGGGGACATTACTATGGGGGCAGGGCAGGGGACATTACTATGGGGGCAGAGCAGGGGACATTACTATGGGGGGAGGGCAGGGGACATTACTATGGGGGGAGGGCAGGGGACATTACTATGGGACAGAGCAGGGGACATTACTATGGGGGCAGGGCAGGGGACATTACTATGGGGCAGAGCAGGGGACATTACTATGGGGGGAAGAGCAGGGGACATTACTATGGGGCGAGGGCAGGGGACATTACTATGGGGGGCAGAGCAGGGGACATTACTATGGGGGGCAGAGCAGGGGACATTACTATGGGGACAGAGCAGGGGACATTACTATGGGGACAGAGCAAGGGACATTACTATGGCACAGAGCAGGGGGCATTACTATGGGGGCAGAGCAGGGGACATTACTATGGGGCAGAGCAGGGGACATTACTATGGGGCCAGAGCAGGGGACATTACTATGGGGCAGAGCAGGGGGCATTACTATGGGGACAGAGGGCATTTTTACTATATGGAAGGCACAGCATGGGGACATTATTACTATATTGGGGGCACAGCACGGGACCCACAAATCTCCTTACTTTACTGCACATGACACCAAACAGCGGATTGGGCAGATTCCGCCGATTGGGCCGATCTGCGCCGAAAAAATTCATTTTTGCCTTTTAATACATGTCCCCCTCTGTGTTAAAATTTGTGTGTGTGTACTGTATCTGTGTTTGTCCATGTCTATGTAGCAGAGCTGTTTGTGTATGGTAATGTAGTAGAGGTGTGAATGTGTCTGTATATTGATTTAGTAGCACTAAGTGTATCTGTGGGAATGTTTATGTACTGTATGACAGCTGTTTGTGTATGATGATGTATAGCAGAGGTGTGTTTATCTGTATATTGATTTATTAGCACTGTGTGTATCTGTGGGTGTGTTCATATAGCAGAGCTGTGTGTGTGCGTGTGTGTGTGTGTGTGTGTGTAGCGGGGGGGTGTCTTATAATCAGGTGCCTTATAAAGTGAAACATACAGTAAATTAAAACTTTGAGAATTATAATTAGGGATAAGCAAAGCAAATCCAGCAAAGCTCTTCTGTGTCCTATTCTGTGTCTCTGGTGCCTTAAGCTACCTCCAGCCTGATCAGCCAATTTCTGACTGAGACAGGACAACGCCACATCCAGTGATTGGCTGAGCGGGTTGTTTCTCTCCAGACAAGAGGGACAAACTGCTCAGCCAATCACTGGCCGTGGCACTGTCCCATCTCAGTCAGTCACTGATTAGCTAAGCGGCTGTCACTCTAATCTCTGAAGTAACAGCCCACTCAGTCAATCATTGACTGACTCAGGCGGGACAGTGCTGCGGCCAGTGATTGGCTGAGCAGGCTGGAGATGGCTGAAGACACCAGAGACACAGAAGATGACCCGAGCAGTGGCGTAACTAGCAGTGGCCCGCAGGGCCCCTGAGGCCCCCCCTCATCAATCACTCTTGTGACCACAAGCACGAGTCGGCCTCTTGTGACCGCAAGCAAAACAATGCTTGCGGTCACAAGAGTGATTGATGAGGGGGGGCCTCAGGGGCCCTGCGGGCCCCGCAGCCCCCCCTTGTGGCGGGCCGGGTCACAGTGGAGACCGCTGCGACCCTGGTAGTTATGTAACTGTAGTTACGCCACTGCTTACAACCCCCTCGGCAGCCGCGCATGATCCGGGGGCAGATGGAGACTGAAGAACGAGAAGATCGCCGGGGGAACGTGTTGTTAAGTGAGTTATGTGTGTTTATTTTTTATTTTTTTTATTTGTTTTCATGGAGGAAAGAGGGGGCCATCTATAGGAGGGAGGGGGAGAGGGGGGCTATTTATAAAGAGGGAGGAGAGGGGGCCATTTATAAAGAGGGAGGAGAGGGGGCCATTTATAAAGAGGGAGAAGAGGGGGCCATCTATAAATGGGGGGGAAGAGAGAGGGCCATCTATAACGGGGGAGGGGCCATTTATAGGAGAGGGGGCCATCTATAGGAGGGTGGAAGAGGGGGCCATCTATAAGGGGGGAGAGCGGGCCATCTATAAAGGGGGTGGAGGGGGGCATCTATAGGAGGGGGAGAGGGCTATTTATAAGGGGGAGATGGAGCTATCTATAAGGGGGAGAGAGGCTTTCTATAGGGGGGCAATCTATAAGGGGGAGAGGTGGCTATCTATAAGGGGGGCATCTAAAAGGGGAGAGAGGGGGCCATCTATAAGGGGGCAACATAGGGGGAGAGGGGGCCATCTATAAGGGGGGATACACAGAGGGGCATCTATAAGGAGGCTACATAGTAGGGGCATATACTATAAGGGGGATACACATAGGGGGACCATCTATAAGGAGGCTACCTATAGGGGGGCATACACTATAAGGGGGTCACATAGAGTCAGCCTACCCACTAAATGAGGGCAGAAAGGGGCCAATACAAATTTGCAGTGTGGAAAGATGAGGGTGGTGACAGAGTGGGGAGCCTAATATGTCTGTCTGGCAGATTTTGTGGATTCGTGGCTCGGAGAAGTTCTTATGATGGCCCAGGATGGATGGAGAAGAAGATGAAAAGGGTAGAATGCCGATCAGAGAAGACGCCCTCTGTGAGTCACCTGATGTAACTGCACTGTAATGTATATGGTGTACAGAGCTACGTCCACCTCTATATCACTGGATGCAGTGATACGTGTACAGTGGATGCTATTCAGTGGCAGCGGTGGTGTTAGTCAGTAGCAGCGGTGGTGTTAGTCAGTATGTGGTGGTATTAGTAGCAGCAGTGGTGTTTGTATGTAGTGGTATTAGTCAGTAGCAGCGGTGGTGTTAGTATGTGGTGGTGGTATTAGTTAGTAGCAGCGGTGGTGTTAGTCAGTTTGTGGTGGTGTTAGTATGTGGTGGTGTTAGTAGCAGTGTGGGTGTTAGTCAGTATGTGGCGTTGTTAGTCAGTATGTGATGGTGTTAGTATGTGGTGGTGTTATTCAGTAGCAGAGGTGGTGTTATTCAGTAGCAGCGGTGGTGTTAGTCAGTATGTGGTGAAATTATTTGTTACTTGTTATCTGGTACTGTGTTTTATTGGTCTTAGTATACTGGATTATGGTGATGGTAGTGGTTGTGGTGTGGCGGTAATATTTCCTTCCTATATACTGGTAATATTGGTCTCAGCATATAGGATTTGGTCAGTAACAGTATTGCGGTAATATGTATGATGATAATATTTTCTCTTCCTATATGCTGGTGTTATTGTCAATATCTGTCTTGGTGTGTGTATGTATATATATATATTTATATATACCAATAGCAAAACTTGGTCGTGAAAGGAGGGGGGGGGACAAGTTGACCTCTCGCACCAGGGCCCAGGAGTCATTAGCTATGCCCCTGGACCCGAGGTAAAGCAGACACAGCAGACACACCAAAACTGTTTCAATCCAGTTTGTTAAGGTTCGGTTCCCAAATTTGCGAGGGTTAAGCCAAAAATTAGAGATCCACATTTTTAAATCTTCTTAAATCTTTAATCTTCTCATCTCTAATTATAACCCTTTCGATGTCCATACATTTATCAAATATTTTACAAATAAATGTGGAATGATATTAATGGACATAAGTCAACATGTGGTTTTTAGTGCTAAAAACTGCAACATATACTGTATTTCCTTCCTTGCTCATCTATTCAGTAATTTGTGAGCGTGATAGCATACAAGCTTGCATTGTCTATTAAGGATCAGGGCTTGAAATGCAATGGCTCAGTTTCTGTCATGTGGAGATGCTTATTGAAAGTACATAAAAAGAGAGGCAGTTTTGTCATGTTGGAAATAAATACATTTACAGATTAGACCTCAAGTGATTTGTGGAACAGACTGCAGGGTTATAACATAAAGTATTGTCTCTCTTCAAAGATAGCGTTCTGAAATAGACATTCTCTTGATACAATTCTAGTTACATGATAGCTTCTCATACTTGACATTTACAGTATTATTGACACTGAGAAAACTGGTGGCCATCAATGCAATATGTCCTGGTGTAAACACACACAATACTGGTGGGCACTGGTGATGACTAGTGATGAGCGAACCAGTTTGGCCGGTATGGGATCCGGTTCGGATTTTTTCCAAAAGTCCGAGTCCAGTTGGATTCGGATTTTTGGAAGTCCGCTCCGATTTTTTTTCTTGCTTTCTAAAATGGCAGTCGCCATTTTAGAAAGCAGGAAGTGTTCTGGGCGGGAAAAGCGCTTTCCCATGATGCCTGGAACACATCCAATGAGCAGGGATGTGGCACTAGCCCACCCCCTGTGTGATGTCGGTATTGCTTTAAGAGGAGCAGTCACAGGACCGCATGAGGCAGTCTGCACAGAGAGAGGAAGGAGACTGTTAGCAATGCACAGAGCTCGTCAGTGACAAAACGCTGCTGCTGCACGCTGCTGTACTGAGAAGATATTGTACAAAAGCAAAGACAAAAAGATTATTCGGAAAGCAGAGAGGAGAAACATAGTGATTGAGAGAGAAAAATAGAGAGGGTGAAAGATAGATAGGTAGATAGATTAGGCATAGGAGAGCAAAGGGTGCACAGAACAAAAACGTGCTATACAGATATCCAAGTACTATCTGACATTCGTGTGTAGAATAAAACCTTTTTCCTGCATAGACCCTGTAAAGTCTAAAAAAAAATATAATTACTTTAAGATATTGAAAAGATAATGATTTTACTGACATGTAGAGCCCTAAATTCAACCAAATACACTACCCCCGTATAATATAGATGCTTTAAACTATGAAATCCGAAGAAATCCGAAATTCGGTCGAACCGAACTTTTCAAAAAAATCCGGGAATCCGGTCGGAACAAACTTTTGAAACGCTCGCTCATCTCTAGTCTGGAAATTATATTTATTAAATCTAATAGGCAAAAAATTCATAATATATTTGTTAAAGGGGTTATCCTGAACATGTAAATTGTTTGTCTATGGAGACAGTCCTAGATGCGCCACAACCCGGTTAGTGGTGCTGCACGGGGATATAACAGGACCTTATGCTGGAGAAAGTTAGCTGAGAGTTGTAGTGCCTTACTCAGATGGATTAGCGAGATTACAGAGGACGCCAGTGTTGTTACCAGCTAAGGGTTGGATTCTATGTGTGACATCTGTATGCCCTTGGTCATCACTGTTACTTTTATTTAGTGAGTAGCGCCGGTGGATGCATGTGGATCACTAGACTAGGATCCAATAGCTTGCTTGTTTTCTGTTATCCAGAACATGACTGTTTTCTCCCTGAAATGGCACTACTTTTTTCTCAATTTGTATGCAGTCTTGCAAATGAGTACTTTTGGAGTAAATGGAGCGGAGTTGTAATACCACACACAACCTGAAGACAGCTGAGGATAATGCAGAGCTACAATTGTTTAATAAAGGTTTCAGGAACATGACAGAGTAATGGTACTTTTACACGGAGCGATAATTCGCCCAATTGCATGATTAACGATTATGAAGTAACAATTTTTTTTTTTATAACGATCAGCGTTTAGAAGGAATGATATATTGTACGGAAAAATCGTTTAGCGATCGCACATAGGTTAAATCGGTGAACGACTGTTTACACGGAACGATCTGCAAATTTTTTACGAACGACCAACTATGATTCGAGAACATGTTGAAAGATGAAAATAAGATTTCTCGCTCGTCGTTTGATCATTTGCTGCGTTTACACGTACGATTATCGTTAGAATCCGATCGTTATCGTGCAAATTTGAACGATAATCGATCCGTGTAAAAGGACCATTAGGCTATGTTCACATGTATTTTGAGCTCCATTTAAAATTACGTCCGTTATTTTGAGTTTAAAATAACAGACGTCATTTAGCTGTCTGGCTTTACCTAAGTACAATGACGGCTGTTGGTACATTATTCTACTTTGGGGTTACTAATTGGACTTTGGGTGTGTGTTAATTGAAAAGTCCATTGAATTTAATAGTAAAAAAGGAGAAAGAACAGTGGAAAAAGAAAAACAGTTTGTGAACAACTAATAAAAAAACGTCTGCTGTTTGCAAAAGACTCCCGGAAATAATGATCATGATCATTATTTTGAGGTCCGCGGTAAAAACGTCTATTATTTAATGCATTGTGAGCATTAGACGTCCGACTTTCCATTGACTTCAATGCATTGCCATTGCAGTCAGTTAAATTTCGATAAAAATGGACATTATTTTAAATATCAAAATCGGACGCCTTTTCTCTATTTTTGATGTTGTGTGAACATATCCTTTAAAGGACACATATAATTTTAACAAACTTCTGACATGTCATAGCAACATGTCAGAGGTTTGTATTGGTCTGGGACCGGGTGCTGTGACCCCCCAATATTTAGAATGAAGCTGCATAAGCATGCAGCAGCGCACACTCTGCCTCACTGTAGCAGTCAACAGAAATATAATGGAGCCCTAGGGAACTTCCTGTACAGTGATTACCAGATGTTCTATAGGGCTCCATCATAATTTCGTCCACTGTTACTTTAGCAGTGAGACGGAGATGAAGATACAGAGCAATCAATGATAAGTACCTTTTAAGGTGTTGATGTGGTCTTCAAATTCCCCAGATATCAATCTAATAGAGCATCTGTGGGATGTGCAGTGAAAATAATTTTGATCTGTGGAGAGCCCACCTTGCAACTTAACGCCTTAAAGTGCTTAAAGGGGAACTACAGGTAGAGGTTAAAAAAATGAAACTTCTGCAGAAGCATATACCATTACTTACCTATCTATCCCATTTTTGAAACTACCAAAAATCTATTTGTGTTGGGGTTTTTTGTTCTGTATTGTGTTTCTGTACTTCCTGGTTGAGTAGTTCCCAGAATGCAGTACTGGTTCCAGAATGCAATGCTTTCCTTTAGCTGTTCATCACAGTCCTTCACCCTAGGCTGTGTTCACACATTGCAGTTTTCTTGTGTTACTGAATTATTTGCAGTACTTTATATTTTCATTGTGGTCCCACCCACACAGCACACAGTTATTTCCGGTAAAACCACACAGCATGCTGTATTCTCTACCTGTAACACCACAAAGCGCTGTATTCTCTACCTGTAACAACACACAGCACATTGTATTCTCTACCTGTAATACCACACAGCACGCTGTTTTCTCTACCTGTAACACCACACAGCACGCTGTATTCTCTACCTGTAATACTACACAGCACGCTGTTTTCTCTACCTGTAACACCACACAGCACGCTGTATTCTCTACCTGTAATACTACACAGCATGCTGTTTCCTCTATCTGTAACACCACACAGCACTGTATTCTGTACCTGTAACACCACACAGCACACTGTATTCTCTGCCTGTAACCCCACACAGCACCCTGTATTCTCTGCCTGTAACACCACACAGCACTGTATTCTTTACCGGTAATACTACACAGCATGCTGTATTCTCTACCTGTAACACCACACAGCTCGCTGTATTCTCTACCTGTAACACCACACTGTATTCTCTACCTGTAATACCACACAATACACTGTATTCTCTACCTGTAACACCACACAGCTCGCTGTATTTTCTACCTGTAACACCACACAGCACACTGTATTCTCCACCTGTAACACCACACAGCACGCTGTATTCTCTACCTGTAACACCACACAGCATGCTGTATTCTCTACCTGTAACGCTGATATTGGAATAAAGTAAATAACTTTTTAAATTATGGAAATGAGATAAACTGTTTATGCCTCGTTTTTTCTCCAGGTGGGATTGGCAGTACCGGCTCTGATCCTCTCTGCCATTTAGCATAATTGACTTGTGTTACTGCATCATTTTTGTGAATATGCTGCAGTACTGCAATCATACTCCAACATGTGTGAACACAGCCCTAATTTCACTGCAGACTTTTGCACAGTTTTTCACTTTTGCATCAGGGAAATCAGTTTAGCAGCTGCTTCTGGCTGGTATGAGATGGTGAATCACTCAGGGGATTGGGGGATCCAGCCAAGCCTCCTGTGGCATCATGCCCTGCCCCATGTCTGCATCATCAGCCTGTGCTCAGCAAGCACACACAATGTGAGACAAACGCATGGAATATTTTTCTCCTGAGGTGGGAGAGCAGTGGGGGCAGGAGACAATGTGAACTGGCACAGAGGCCATTTTTATTCACTTCCTGGATTTTTATCAGCTACCAGTGTGGCAGAACCGTACAGATATTGTAATACATTATATAGACACATCAATATAATCTTTAATGTACTTTTAATAGAAAACATTTAAAGGGGTTATCCAGCTCTACAAAAACATGGCCACTTTCTTTCAGAGACAACACGACTCTTGTCTCTAGTTCAGGTGTGGTTTGCAATTAAGCTCCATTCACTTCAATGGAACTGAACAGCAAAACCCCGCCCAAGCTGGAGACAAGAGAGGGGCTGTCTCTGGAAGAAAGTGGTCATGTTTTTGTAGCGCTGGTTAACTCTTTTAATAGAAAAGTTTAACTTTAATAGAAAGGTTTTTTCTTATGTGGAGTTCCCCTTTAACCAGTGTTAAAAAAAATATGGTTACGCAAATAATTTTTTCTCTTTCACAGCATATTTTATGAAAAAATTTATGGAAAAAAGAGTCTGTCATTGCAAAGTCCAATTGGTGCCGCAGAAAGTAAGGACTAATGTAGTCTGTAGGTTAAAAATTTTGGAGGATTTTATGTTTATTTTTATATTTTATGACCCTTAAAGTTGGACCTAATCTTAGAAGGAAATTTCTAATAAAAATATAGCCTTTTCAGTAACTGTAGTTTTTCAGTTTCTGAAATGATTTCATAATAATCACACCAGATTACAACAAACCCTCGAGTTCACCTACCAGGTTGGTCTTTATGCCAGTTGTTGTACAAACTAAGGGTCCATTTGTGTGTCTGCAAAATGCTGTCCAATTGCAGTATTTTGTTGACTGGACCTCGGAGCTCCCAACATGATCATTTATCATTATTATGCCGGGAGCTCTGAAACTGTTTAAATCTTCATGCTACTGTCCTGACACATCATATCAGTAAAGTGGCCCAAATTACTGAAACAGTTTTGGAGCTCCCGTTATCATGATGAATACTAATGCCGGAGATCTGGTTTGGAGAATCCTTTCTGATTATGAGCAGTGTTTTTCAGACTTGTAAATAGCCCCTAAAAGTATTGTTCTAATAATATAGTTATTTCCCACATCTACACATTTATCCATAGTGATTCCCATGTTAGGTCTTTTTACCACCAACCCATTTACTCCTTTCTATTTTCAAGAGTTCAAGTGTAGAAGGTTCTCATGTGCTGCATGCCTACTCTGTCATTCCCACAGGCTATCACAGACACATTTAATATTCTATTCAAGTACTATAACCCTCATTCCTCATAGACTGTAAGCAACATCATCTCCCCTGCTAATTGTAACGCTTTCTGCAAATATTTTTGCTTTGGGATTGGGATTTTTTTTTGGGTCATAAAATGGTTTTTCAAACTTTGAAGGAAATTCAAGGTGTCATGCTTGATAAAAGATTGAACATTGGAGGAAGACAATCTGTTGTCTTGAAGTGCCGAGTGCAGAACATACAAACCATCCAATGATTATCAAATGTACATAGATTTCTAATATTGATATAACCAATGTATGCTGTGACGGAGTAAATGCAATTGAATTGTGCAGTTATGCATACATTGATTAATGTGACAATGGTTTGTAGTAATCTTGACAAATGTGTTGCAGAAACAAAGCTTTGCAAAAATTATAATGGCAAGGGCACCCCTAATGTGACTAGATAATGATATCTTCATTTTACTTATTATACTTATATACATGTTTTACTGCAAGCCACACCCTGCAGGGCAATAATGTCAAATAGCATTGAGGAATACTATATAAGGGGTAAATGTTTTGACACAATTAGTCTTAAATCATTTCATTCTTTTTGCCAATTTATATGATTCAAGAACAGTCTATATAAAATATAATCTCAAAGCTTTGTATTTTGCTTCTTATATGCAGTAAAATATTTATACTGTACATTTGTTGATTTAGGTTGATCTGAAAATATGAATGAGCACTCGCAAAACCAGTGCAGAGTAGAGAATGGGTGGACTGCAGCTTTCATATACGGAAAACAAGACACCAAGTTAAGCATTTGCAGAAATTTCCATTACAACAAATAGGAATTAGCATGAAGCTGGTGTTCTCAAGATCACAGGGAGATTCAGTGGTCAGACGCCTCGCAATCTCATAAGACCCCCCACAATCTGCTATGCTAACTCACCTGAAAATTGGGCTGGCGGTCAGCCGACGAGCAAGCGAGCAATCTTTAAATCATAATCTTTAAAATCATTGTTATAAGCTGAATATCTCTCTGTCTAAGGAGGAGATGTGTGGTCTAAAACAGTGTATTTAACTGGCCACACAAATGATACAGCGATTGTTTGGGTGGCCCCATGCGCAATTGATCATGCTTTGTAAAGACCCTGCAAACTAAACAGTGATCATTTAAAGCTGTACTCGGCTGCATATTGTGTATAATGAATAGTGGTACATACAGCCAGGGAAAGAACGGGGAAGATACAGATCATGATCCCTTAGATAGTACCTGTCCCTGGGTGCCACACTTAATAGTAAGCAAGGGGTTATCACCCTGATCTCCAACCACAGCCACCTGATAACATAACTCCCTGACTTGCAGGGAGACCTGCTAGTCACAGAAATTAGCAAAGCAAAACAAGGTTAACTGTGACTGTGACCAGAGGAACTATGCAGGGAACAGATGGGTGTGATAAGGAACTCAATTACTAAGCTAGAAGGAAAGGGACAAAAGCAAAAGCAAGATGCATTACAAAAAAACTTTTAAACTGGCATGATCTTTGACACACACAACGGGTCAAGGGCCTCAAGACAGGTACAGACATGACATTGTGTCAAGTAAAAGGACCATTAGTTATTTTCTCTGCTGTCCATACTAAGGATAGGGCATAACTACACCAGATTGTAATACCTCTTTAAGGGAATGGTCTAAGAGTTAGGCCAGCAAAACTAAAGTGATGGTCTAAGAGTTAGGACAGCAGAAAAGGTGGTGTCAACTTTGGATGGAGAGCTAATTTCCTATGCTTTCCACTGCAAATACATTAATACCTTCTTATAACTGGTTAATCTAACTTTTTTACATGTGATTTATTAGGAGAGTTTCTATGGACACGTATTTACAGACTGATTTTCACACACTTTTCTTTATGAGCTTTATTTTGTTATCTATATACATAACACTGGTATGTTTGCATTTGGTTAAATCTGTCCATTGAACATTTTCCCAGAAGGACTTTGGTTTGTTTCTGTAACTTTTTAGGAATAGTTCAGTCACTGTTTTTATCTTTTTCTTCAGGAAGTCACTTTGGCTTTCAGCTATAGAGCCCTGTTTTTCAGCATTTCTTGATTTCTAAAAGTTGTCTAACAGAAAAACTAGATGTTTGCCTGTACATTGGTTACAAGTTTTCTGTTGAAGTGGTATTCCCAACTGGACAAATTATATCCTATACACAGTATTCAGGGTAAAACAAAGAGATCATGGGGTCCACTGGAGGCCCCTATGCTCTCAAGTAAGAGGACCCCAAAATCTGTGCTGAATAGAGCTGTGGGCGCTCTGCCACTTCAATCATTCTCTTCAGAGCCACTGAAAGCTGCCAGATGATAAATGGTTAACATGTCCAGCATTGCAGAACTTTCCATTATAATGAAGACCATGACAGCAGTGTAGACAGAGTTTTAGACAGTGTTAATAAATGGGGTTCACTATTCAAACCATTAAAGGGGTTGGCCACTTTATAGTAAAATAGTTCAGTGTATAGTATTAGTAAGTGTACTCACTGTATATACTGACAGCAGCTCCCTGTGTACCTCATAGAGCTAAGATCAGGCTCCCCTTACACAGTCTGTGCTTCTCTGTGATTAGTCTGCCCATAAGATGACTAACATGAAGAAGCATGTGACCATGCCCTGCCCCCAGTGTCCATCACTGAACCTGTATATGTCTATGGTGAACACTGGGGGCGGGACATGGTCACATGCTCCTCCATGTCACCCATCTTATGCACAGACTCACCACAGAGTAGGGTGGCACAGCCTGGTGTAGGGGAGCCTGATTTTAGCTCTATGAGACACACAGTGAGCTGGTGTAAGTAAGTACTATGAGTAGCTATTAATACTGTTCACTGAACAATTTTACTATAAAGTGGCCAACCCCTTTCAAGCGTAACTGTCATTTTTTTTTTTATTGCAGAAATCAGTAGTATAAGCGATTTTAAGAAACTCTGTAAAAGGGTTTTATCAGCCAAAAAAGCCTCCTTCTGGACTCAAGAAGCAATCTCCCAGCCTCCCCCCCCTGACTTCTTATCTGTGCATTATCAGGCAAACACGTGTTCATTACAGAGAAGCCCGTGAAGACGGGCTCTGCTCTCTCCATTCTATCCTTATGGAGGGGGGAGGGCCTGAGGGAGATGAGGGAGCAGGAAGAGGTGACATGAAGGTCAGCTGTTTGTAGACTCTCTGGGCACCTAAAACGCAGGATTCAGGGGTCAGAAAGGTCAGTGCTTATCTATGAACTTACTGAGAGAAGATTGCAGGGTGTTGTGCTTTGCAAGACTGCTCCGTGCTCAGTCACTCCTAACAGCCCCTCCCCTCTCCATAGCCACATAATGGACACAGAAATCCTGCTTCTTCTGAAGTGAGGGGGGAGGCTGGGAGATTGCTTTTTCAGTCCAGAAGGAAACTCTTTTGGTTTATAAAACCTATTACAATGTTTCTTAACCCCTTAAGGACAGAGCCTGAAATGGCCTTAATGACAGAGACAAATTTTATGAATATGACCAGTGTCACTTTATTCATTAATAACTTCGGGATGCTTTTACCTATCCGGCTGATTCTGAGATTGTTTTCTCGTGACATATTGTACTTTACATTTCTGGTAAATTGGAGTCAATAATCATAACAAATCTTTATGAAAAAAACCCAAATAATGTGAAAAAATGTGAAAAACTGCATTTTTCCAACTTTGAAACTTCTTTGCGTATACAGAAAGTGGTTATACCACATAAATTATATATTAAATAGCATTAGCAACATGTCTACTTTATGTTGGCGGCATTTATTAAACGATCTTTAATTTTTTTTAGACAATAGGAAGCTTAAAACATTAGCAGCAAATTTCCAAATTTTCAGTAAAATTTCAAAATCAGATATTTTTAGGGACCTGTTCAGGTTTAAAGTGTATTTGAGGGGCCTGTATGTTAGAAAGCCCCACAAAGCACCCCATTTAAGAAACTGCACCCCCCACACTCTGCAAAAGCATATCCAGAAAGTGTTTTAACCCTTTAGGGGAGTCACAGAAATAAAAGCTAAGTGTGTAAGAAATTTGAAAATTTTAATTTTCTGTGCAGAGACTTTATTGTAATCCAATATTTTTCATAATTATAAACCTATTACCAGAGAAATGCACCCCAATAATTATTGCCCCGTTTCTGCAGTTTATAGAAATACCCCATATGTGACCCTATTGCGCTATTTGACGCAACCACAAGCCTCAGATACAAAGGAGCGCCTAGTGAATTTCAACGCCTCCGTTATATTTGGTCATTTCTGACTGTACCACTTCAGGTTGGCAGAGGCTCTGGGGTGCTAAAACCTAAAAAACACCCCTAAAGGGACACCATTTAGAAAACTAGACCCCTCAAGGAATGTAACAAGGGGTGCGGTGAGCATTTGGACCCCACAGGTGCTTCACAGATTTTCCGAACAATATGGCGTGAAAAAAGAAAAAAATATTTTTTACACTAAAACGTTGTTCTAGCCTTCAATTTTTCATTTTCTTAAAGGGATAAGAGGAAAAAAAAGACACAAAATGTGTAGCGCAGTTTCTCCCGAGTACAGAAATACCCCACATGTGGCGATAAAGTGCCAAGCGGGCGCAGGACGAGCCTCCAAAGGGAAGGAGCGCCAATTGGCTTTTGGAAGCTGAATTTCACTGGAAAGGATTTCAAGGGCCATGTCGCATTTACAGAGCCCTCGTGCTGCCAAGACACTGGAAACCCCCCACAAGTGACCCCATTCTGAAAACTACACCCCTCAAGGAATCTAACAAGGGGCACAGTGAGCATATGGACCCCACTGGTGACGGGCACAAATGTGGAACAATGTGACGTAAAAGTAAAAAATTTCATTTTTTCACTTTCATGGCACAAATGTGCCCGTCATCAAGGGGTCCATATCCTCACTGCACCCCTTGTTAGATTCCTTGAGGGGTGCAGTTTCCATAATGGGGTCACTTGTGGGGGGTTTCCAGTGTTTTGGCAGCACGAGGGCTCTGTAAATGCGACATGGCGTTCATCATCCATTCTAGCCAAATCCAACCTCCAAAATCCAAATGGCGCTCCTTCCCTTCGGAGGCTTGCCCTGCGCCCACATGGCGCTTTATGTCCACATGTGGGGTATTTACGGACTCGGGGGAAATTGCTCTACACATATTGTGTGTTTTTTTCTCTTTTAACCCCTTGTGAAAATGATAAATTCAAGGCTAAACCAACATTATAGTGTAAAAAATGTAATATTTCATTTTCACGCCACATTGTTCCACATTTGTGCCCGTCATCAGTGGGGTCCATATGCTCACTACACCCCTTGTTACATTCCTTGAGGGGTGTAGTTTCCATAATGGGGTCACTTGTGGGGGGTTTCAACTGTCTTGGCAACACAGAGGCCTTTTGAATGCAACATGGCCCCTTAAAATCCATTCCATCCAAATCCAGCCTTCAAAAACGAAATGGCGCTCCTTCCCTTCGGAGGCTTACCCTGCACCTGCATGGCGCTTTATGTCCACATGTTGGGTATTTCCGTACTCAGGGGAAATTGCTCTACACATTTAGTGTTTTTTTTTAATCTTTTAGCCCCTTGTGAAAATGAAAAAATCATGACAAGATTAATGATTTAGAGTAAAAATTTTACAAAAATTACACTAAATGTTAGTCTAGCTCTGATTTTTTCCATTTACACAAGGGGTTAAAAAAGAAAATTAACACAAAACGTGTAGGGTAGTTTCCCCTGATTACGAAAATACCCCATATGTGGGCATAATGTGCCATATGGGCACAGGGCAAGCCACCAAAGGGACAGAGCGCCATTTAGAGGCTGGAATGGAGGATGGAGGCCATGTCGCTCCTGTGCTGCCAGGTCAGTAGAAACCCCCGACAAGTGACTCCATTCTGGAAACTACACCCCATAAGGAATCTAACAAGGGGTGCAGTGAGGATATGGACCCCACTGGTGACGGGCACTTACGTAGAACATGTGCCGAGAAAATAAAAAATACAATTTTTTTTCATTTTCACGTCCCAAATGTGGCTGTCACCAGGGGGCCATATCCCCGCTGCCCCCCTTGTTAGATTCCTTATGGGGTGTAGTTTCCAGAATGGGGTCACTTGTGGGGGGTTTCTACTGTCCTGGCCGCACAGAGGCTTTGTAATTGCATCATGGCATCCTCTAATGGGAATGGCGGCCATACCTACTTAGCTGGGGAAAAAGGGACAATTCTAATTTATTTGGGGGTATTAGGCCAATTATTAGTTTATAAGGTTGGAAAGGACAGGTGTCCATCAAATTCAACCTGTGTTGATCCAGAGGAAGGCAAAAAACCCTTGTGAGGCAGACGACAGTAGCCTCATCACAAGGGAAAAATTCCTTCCCGACTCCATAATGGCGATCAGAATAATCCCTGGATCAACGTGACCCCTGAAATAGGAGTAAGGGACAGAATTTAGATAATGTAGAACCCCAGTGACGTGTGGTGCGCCTTGGAGCGATCCAGTATGCAGAGGCCGGGGGGATCAGGACAGGTGTCACACTGGAAAATGGTATCCTTCCTGATCCCCCTGTTACGCCACACTCCGCACTTCTTCTGGGGTCTCCTGTTTTCCAGTGTGGGGGACGTCACCTGGAAAATGTTGCCCTGGTGCGATACGGGGTCCCTCATATCCAGAAGCGCTGGGTCCGCTCCATGGCTGCTAAATATTAGGGCGCTATTATTGCTTCTGATATGTTCGGATAGTGCCGCAAGCTACAGTAGCTCAGGCAGCGAGGGACCGGGAGAGGGGGTGCTGGTATAAAAGTTATCCCCGTACAGGTGGTGACCTTTATCCAGCAGTGGGAAGATCAGTTCCCGGATGATCTTTCCACTTGTTCCGAGGATGGGGGGGGAGGGGCATCTGGGGGCATTTGGGGGCTGGATTTGGGTGTCCCTTTCTCCATACACTCTTAAGGGTACGTGCACACTGCGGAATCGCGACAGATAACCCTTCGTGCATTCCACAGTTGGCACCTGCTGGCGGAGTGATGCAGGCGCACGTCTCAGTCCGTGTCATAGACTCCATTCTATGCACGGGCGGATTCCGCTCTCCGTCCAACGTGTTCATTCTTTGGACGGACGACGGATTCCGCCCGTGCATAGAATGGAGTCTATGACACGGGTGGAGACATGCGCCCGCATCAGTCCGCCGGCGGGTGCAAGCTGCGGAATGCACAAAGAGTTATCCTTCGCCATTCCGCAGTGTGCACGTACCCTAAATCTGTAAGAGTACCCTGAGGTACGCTCACACAGTTTGTAGAACTTCACACCATACCGTGATCTCTTATTGGGACGGTACTGGCGGAAAAGACGTGTCTGGGGGGCAGCGTACGCTACGCCACCCCCAGACATGTCACTGGATGATGAGGATGATGAGGATGAATGGAGGAAAGAAGGATCCCCTCATTCATCCTCACTGGCTGTTTCGGGGTCGGGGGCAATAATAACGTATCCCTCTGACACCGAAAACACCCTGAGGGCCATCTTTATACGGGGACTAGTATATGGGGTATGTAGTGGTGTAGTGTCAAACTTTATTCAATGTAGTGTGGTGTAATGTAGTGTTTTTTACGTGTTTTTTTTACAGTAAGTATAAAAAAAAAAACCTACGCCAACAAAGGAGTTGCTGATAAATGCCGCACTTATGTGCGGCACTTATCAGCAGACCGTGGCAGTAGAATATAGAAAAAAAACACCCTACGCCAAAAAGGAGGAGTTGCTGATTAGCAGCGCACTTTCGTGCGATGCTGATCAACACTCAGCGGCGATAGGGTGCGGAAAATAGAAGAAAAAAAAATTTGGGGAAAAAAAAAAAACTTTTTCTATATTCTGAATATCCCTGTAGCTGCTGATAAGTGTATTACACATATCAGCCGCTAGGGGGCAGCAGAGCGCAAAATCCGGAAAATTACGAGGCTGGAGCCGAAAATAGCCGAAAGAAGACGACGGGGAACGGCGGAAAGACCCGAAGACCGAACGGAATGACGGAGGACGCCGCGAACCCGGAAGACGCCGATCAGGAGCCCGGGACAGGTGAGTAATGTACAAATACCTGCTCTGGACCCCTCCGCTACCTAGCTGAGGGGTCCAGGGCAGGTATTTATTATTTTGCTGGACTCTGATCGCCGTGCCACCGGCCCGATCGCCGTGAACGGCCGGCCATTCACGGCGATCGGGCCGGTGGCACGGTGACCACCATTACTTTTTACAGTAATGGCGGTCGGTGCCGTCCTCGGACAGCACCGACCGCCATTTTTTTCTGGGTCATCGGGTCACCGATGACCCGGAAAGGTTCCGATCGCCGCTATTGGCTGATCTGAATTGATCAGCCTATAGCGGCGATCGTAAGCACGGGGGGTGTTAACCACCCCCCGTGCCGAGAAGCTATGATGGCCTGCTATGATTTATAGCAGGCCATCTTCCCCGACCGCTGTGTGTGAACACGCAGCGATCTGGGAAACATCGGGCGTAAATTTACGCCCTGATGCGCTAAGTACCAGGGCGCGAGGGCGTAAGTTTACGCCCGATGTCGTTAAGGGGTTAAAATCGCTTGTACTATTGATATTTCATGTTTTCAAAAAAATCAGTCTCCTCTTCTTCTGGGTTCTGTATTGTACCAACCGCACAGAAACCCAATCAGTGGTCTCAGCAGTGTTTCACCACAGTTACCGATTAGCAGATTGGGTAATCCAAAAGACTGGCAGAGAGCCAGAAGCATCATAGCAGCAGCTATGAAGGACAAGGGGAGGTGAGTATAGCAAAATTTTCTACTTTTACACAACCCCCAGCCTCAATTAAAAATGTTAAACTTCTTTCATTTAATAAAAAAAAAATAGAATACTGGAGACATTTTTGTAAACATGCATATTTTTGTATTATTATTATTATTATTATTATTATTATTATTATTATTGTCTTTTCTTTACTAGATTAACAAACACATTACACACATATTTATATAATATTTACATAGTGTAACCATTAATATTCTAAATAAAATGTATTCCGCATATTAATCATGTTATAAATTTGTTGTCAAAACATTTTGCACCTCCACACCATTATTATTGTTTAATTAGCATTTATAACTATGTATGTTAAACAATGCTGTGCATTAATGTGCATTTGTTAAATAAAAACCTTTATGTCTTTTACATCTAATTACATGTATAAAATGACAGTTCCCTATTAAAATAATTACAATGAACAAATATTTTCCGTATAATGTAGAAGTCACTTTGAGCTTTTTGTATTTTCTCAGATGAGTAATACAGCTGTAATACATAAAGAAGCTATTTTACTCAAAGGATATAACACTTTTCAGGCTTCCATTTAAATGCATTGTAGAACACAGCTTAAAACAATTAGCAGACTTCCTTAGATTGGGTATATTGCAATGTGTGGCTTTTACAAACAGAATAAAAAGGAAAAATATTTAAAAGAAAAATAAAAGGTTCACTTTGTTTAATAATTATATGACCAATACAGTTTGAACTTCTAGAACTTTGATGCATTAACCTTAACTGATAGCAATATATGTATTATTATTATTATAATTATTATTATTATTATTTAGAATAGATTTTTGCTATTTGTAGCTTTTCTTAGAGGGAGGTAGTTGATAAACAGGCAGTTAATTCATATAGTTGTCATAAGCTATTGCACATTTTAAAGTCAGCAAGAAGGACTTTTGGTTTTAGCTCTCACCTTTAACTTTGTATGGGAGTGTACAGTGACTAATATAAGCATCAAGGGGGCAATTGATTATCCTAGAAAACGTCTCCTTGTGTCATCATCATCCAGCCACCTGTCTTAGGCTTGTACTTCTATTTAGTTGCATGCGGCATTGACCTTTTGACTTACAGAAATATCACTTCACTCTTTGTAACATATACAGATCAGCTATTTTCAAAAATGATGATGTCATGAAAGACATTTTCAATTATTGTTCTCTTGGTTGAAAAATACTTTCATAGAACAATCAGCGGTTTTAATCTGGTCCTTTGGGCTCTTGAGTTATAATTCTCTTATTCTGCAAAACTGAAGAATACAGTGTTTACCAGAAGCATGGTGCTTTGCCTGCCCCTAATGTTTCACCCACCTGAACAAAGTCAAGTGAGAGAATATGCATTTGACAGACATCACAGTTTCTATTAATAAAGCTAGCTAACAACCTTTCAATTCTTGCTTTAAATGCAAAAAAAATTCTAGTGCAGCCATATAATTGCAGCACATCTTAAATCTTCCCTAGGGTTGTCTAGCCCTCCAAAATTCTTATCTATGGGCTGAGGCTGCCATTAAACTAAGCAGGCGCTTCATGTTTCTCTTAACAAGAGCAGGCAGTGCTGCACAGATGAGACCTGGCACAATTGGGATGGGTGTGAAAGGGCAGCTGAATATCACTTTTCATTCATTGGTAGGCTTAGCCCAAACACAAGAATTTTGTAGGACCAAGTACTCCACTTACACTTGTCCACACTGTGCAGTTTGCATGCTGCCATGGCTAACATACAGACAAAAACAGAAAAAAAATACTGCAGCAATCTGCAAGTGTCAGGGCTCACCACATATACTCTCTCTGTCGTACACATAACAAAAATCTGTTCTTAAGATTTTTTTCTGTTTTTGTCAAGCAACGTCATAAGGCAGAAAGGCACTGTTTTTAAAATCATTCCTGGACAGCATGGATATTCAGAAATTTGTGAATTACAATTTGACAAGAGTGCCTTGTAACGCACTTCAGGCCACCTCTGATGGACAGGCACTAAATGATTAATGTATCATGTTTTTTGTTCCCTATTTGTGTTATGCCCCACATTACTGTAGTCCAATGCAAATTAAGTGCAAAGGTGCATGTTAATCTTTAATTTACTGGCTTTGCCTGCTGACTCTGAAATAATAGATGGCCTGTACCTGGTCTGACATTAATATCTATGATCTTTGGGATGATAACAAGATTGCTAAATTCCGTTTATAAATTTTTATAAATGATTTAGATTGAAGTCTATGATCTGCAATTCTGCCCTAGGAAGATAAAGGAAATTGCTCCATTAGCCGTCAAAAATGGTTGTGTCTGGCTCATTTCTTGTAAAGAGACGAACATCCCTGATGGAAACTTAAAACTGGGAGTTTGCACTCTGTATCCTAAAATGATAAAGTAAAAACTAGGGATGAGCGAACTTTTGAAAAGTTCGGTTCGGTTCGATCCGGCGAGCTTTCGTGAATTTCGGATCGGTCCGAACCGAACCGAAAACGAACCTTGCTCTAACGGCTGCATAATTGCAGCTACAATAGTGGGAGTGTGATAGGGTATAGTTTCGTTTAGTTGCAGATGCTATTACAATGAAAAAAGTGGGAAAAAAAATTTCAAAAATAATGAGAAAAAAAAAAAAAATAATAGGAATAAAATTAATAAAATATAGTGAATAAAAGTGCCAAAATAGTGAAAAAAAATATTGGAAAAAAAGTTTACAAGGAGGATGCGGCAGCACTTGATTGCACCCAGGCCAGTATTGTTGAGAATAGACAAGTTGAGCAGCAGGAGGAGGCAGCAGTTGATTGATTCCAGTCCAGTATTATTGAGGAGAGGCTACTTGAGGAGGAGGCAGCAGTTGATCAATTCCAGGCCAGTATAATTAAAAACAGACTACTAGTGATCAGAGGCGGATTAACTTTACCATAGGCCCCGGGCTGTTCAGCAAGCTTGGGCCCCCCCCACCCCTAACTATGGAAGCACCAGCCTGGCGTTCATAGTACAGGATAAATAATGTCATGATGTCCTGATTTGTGCAAAATTGCCATTAAAAAAAGTGATTTTTTGCAAATAATGGCAGAAGTGTAGCCAGGAGACAGTACACCATTGAAAGTATAAGTCTTTTTGGGTGGTCATGGGCCCCCCAGGAGCTCAGGGCCCCGGGCTGCCGCCCAAAACGCCCCTATTATAATCCACTACTGCTAGTGATGATTATATTTTTTTTTTGTTCCTCGGCTTACAAAGTTCTGACAAACTAAATCTACTTACTCCTACGAAGCAGGTTCACTGGCCATGATAGAATTGCATCTAGGGGGTCACGTGATTGTTTTGAGAAACAAAATAACAAATGTATCGTTTTTTTGTTCCTGTGTGTACATGCCAAGGTTATTTCGCCATTTTCTGTATTTTCACATCTGAAGATTGAAAGCAATTCACTCAATTAGCTTATTTAGAACTGTGAAGGCAAATCAATGGAGGCAGATATGGTTATCGATAAATCACTCATCGACGTTTATGGACTAATCTTACAAGTAAGTATTTGATAACGCCTTGCCATTAATGAGTTAATAAATGTTGACATAGGTGGAGTTCTAACAGCTTACCGCTTTTTGGCTTATCATTGTGAGTCTGAGAAGCGATGTGTGTGACAGCCACTTGATGTATTTTTTAGAGTTAGT
Source organism: Dendropsophus ebraccatus (assembly GCF_027789765.1). Lineage (NCBI taxonomy): Eukaryota > Metazoa > Chordata > Amphibia > Anura > Hylidae > Dendropsophus > Dendropsophus ebraccatus. The sequence continues at coordinate 68,507,258 of NC_091460.1, forward strand.
GTCAAAATTAAATGTACAGGTCTGGTCTTCGAATATATCAGATATCTGTTCTCAATAATGCTTACATTCTGTCCCGGTACTTTACATTGCTTCATTTTATATATGTGTTGTTAAAGGCTCTTTCCTTCCTAATTTCTCAATTACAAGTTAGTCATGAATGATCTTTATTTATGACAAAGCTAAATGTTTATTATGGATTTTTGCCCCCACCTATTGCCCTGTGTGACTACTTTGGTCACCATACATTGCTGATAGTAGTTCACGTCCCTACGCATGTGTGTAATTCCTATGGCTTGCCCATAAGGGTTAGCTCTAAATCGCACTATACATTTATATTTGTTAGGGTACAAACACACACACCGTATACGCAGCAGATACGCAGCAAATACGCAGCAAATACGCAGCAGATCTGCAGCAGATTTGGTGGTGCAGATTTGATGCTGTGTTCAGTTATTTAGATCTAATCTGCTGCGTATTTGCTGCGTTTTTGTTGGGTATTTGCTGCGTATCGCAGCAGTAAATAGGCTGTGTATACGGTGTGTGTGTTTGTAACCTTAGGCTATGTATCTGTGTGAAACATAATGCAATGTATTTCCAATTGTAGCCAATGTGCCGCTACATATGTTTGATTCGCTATGTTTGTGTAATATCTCTTCCAGGAATTTTCTTTGTTTGATCACATGTTGCTGGGAAACGAGGGTGTGACTTATGGTTTGTGTTAGAGAGCTGCCCGTGCAGCTAACTCACTCCCCCCTCCCCCATCCCCCCTCCGGATTGTGGTGTTGAATTCACTATTACGTTATGTTTGAAATATTTGAGGCTTACACTATGACCACATGATGGGAGTAGTTGTGTACTGTGTATATATGTGCCGGCAGCAGACATCATGGAGGGAGAGGGAGGAGGGAGGGGTTAGCAGCACGGGAAGCTCCATAACCCACCCACATAAGTGACGTCATATTTAGTCAGCAACATTGCCTCTAACAAGGAAAAAGCCTCGACTAGCTATTACCTTACCAAGCGAGCATTGTTTGCAAGAGGTCTACATTATTTATTTATCTTTTTATTAAGGTCCATGCTCGGCCACTGCTATGGGACGGCCCTGCGCCTGGGTACACAAGCCGGCTAAGGCGGAGTGCCGCATGGAGGGAGGTTGCCCGGATTGTGTATCCAGGTTGGGACAAGCATAGTAGATTACAGAAGTTGATCATTGGTAAGTTATTTACCCACTATGTCAAACAAGAAACTCTACTGTTATGGTCACCTGACGCTCATATATTACTAATTTCTGTACGTTTTTTGCTTTCAGCCAAACATGTGGAGACCAGGTGGTCCAGTGTGAGGGACAGATTCATCAGGGAGCGACGGCAGCTGATGAGGCGTGGGGCCTCACAAGAAGAACTCGGCTCTTTGCGTTTTGCCCCAATGCTGCGTTTCATTTTGAATGCCAGCAGACGGCGCCAGTAAGTGTGTGTCTTAATTGCATCTGTCCATGCTAGGATCAGATGATGTCAGTATTAGTTCAGTCTGTTATGTGTACAGACATATAGACATGTGTTACGTAGACAGAGATTATATACATCGAGCTTCCTGCAGGGGGACCTATATATTTCTGGAACTGGATAATAATAAAGTTACTAACAATAATGCTCCCCCTGCTGTACATTCAATATTCTTTATAAATGCAGCGCGCCCTAACTGGATACTAAAAATTGTTTAATAAGTCGATGATGTAAGACCTAACTGAAGTTCGATTTAGCTACAAAGCACGGACAGGATAAATGGCGACAAATGTGCCTCAATGATTACATATGACCTAACAATGTCCCACTCATTTCTCAAGTGAGATTTTTAGGGAGCCAAGGGCTAATTAGCGCAAGATGTGAGAATAAATTACTATTTCTTTGCAGACATATTATTTTCCCTGAGCATCATTTTTGGGGAGCAGTGTGAGAATGTTGATCAATAGTCTAGATTATGCGCAAAGGTAAGGCTAACACCAGGGGCGTAACTAGAAATGGCTGGGCCCCATAGCAAACTTTTGATTGCCCCCCCCCCCCCCGACTGACCACTAAAGGTCAAGTGAAGTCATAACTACATAACTGCTTGCTCTGGTCAGGAGTGCTTGCAGTTAAAGGGACATTTGCAAAACCCAGGAGACCAGCAGGGCCACCCGGTGCTGCAAATGATGATGGCTCAGGGGGCCCAGTGTATTGCAGGAGCAGGCCATGGGGCCCCCTATGGCTGCTATAGTGGTAGTTACACATTGGACATACTGGATAAAAAAGGACACAAAAAGCCTAAGTGAAATCCTGCATTGGATGCATATTGGTTCTTGAGAATTGTTACAATGTTGCTAACATGTTTGTAATAACAGATTTTGTCCACTGTTCATTTGTCAGCAGAGATGAAGAAGCTCAACAAACAGCAGAGGCCTCATCGGATGAAGAGGATAAAGAACCTCATCTGACTAAGGCACGCACCATGACTCCACCACCAAGAGGCCAAGAGGGCCCTGTTGAGCCTGGGCACGGAGACGAACATCTGGCTTGACGTTAAGGGTATAAACCCACACACCGTATATGCAGCAGATATGCAACAAATACGCAGCAGATTTGTTGGTACAGATTTGATGCTGTGTTCAGTTATTTAGATCTAATCTGCTGCGATTTTGCTGCGAGTTTGCTGCGAGTTTGCTGCGTATCGCAGCAGTAAATATGCTGCATATACGGTGTGTGGGTTTATACCCTAAAGAATAAATTGTGGGCGTCCTGCCTGCACTTCCTCTTATACTAAGGTTGTTGTTGGCATAAATGATTGTGATTAGTGGTCACACAGCCTCTGCCCCCCCCTCAACCACTATCCTGTGCTTTATACTATTTCAAGCATGTAATAAAGATATTTTGTGATATATCGGTGTTTGGCTATTTTCTGGATATCACAAGTTTTTTACTTCCTATCTCTGCCTATCTCTCCCTCTCTCTACCTCCCTGTAAATATCTACTTGTTTGCCTATCTATCTTCTATCTATGTGCTTTCCCTCCCTAACTAGCACAGAGCTCCTCTCTCTCTGCAGTCTAGACACACAATGAGAGAGCATGGACGCTCAGGCACTTCCTGTTCCTGTAGTGACGTCACACACCTTGATATTCACATAATAAAAGGATAAAAGGGATTATAGGAGTAATAATTCCTTATATCCTCTTTCATTCTGTGAAAACAATACAGTTTTGCGACGCCATTGCGGTTTTAACGAACTTCGTCACAAACTTTTTGAAAGTTCGGTTCGGTACCGAACCGAACTTTTTGCAAAGTTCGTAACGTATCTGGTTCGTAACGGTTCGGTTCGCTCATCCCTAGTAAAAACATATTATTAACCTCTTCAAGACAGAGCCCATTGATGGACAGATGTCCGGGTCAAATTAATGCAATGTTACTCCCCGCCTTCTAAAAGTATTATAATATTATATTTTAATAGATCGGACAATCCTGCACGCTACGGTATATATTATGTTTATTTATTTATTTTAATTATTTTTAGTTTTATAATGGGCAAGGGGGGTATTTTTAACTTTTATTGGGAGGGGGGTTAATAAGGAGTTTTTTAATACTTTTAAAAAATTTCTTTTTTATACACTTTTTTTAAACACTTTTTTTTTTTTCACTGTATAACATGCAATCATTAGATTGCATGTACCGTTCTATGCCATGCCATATCAGATCATATTGAGAGCAGACTCCATCCATAGATGCCCAATGCGACAGGATGGAGGTAAGTGGATTGCCCCCACCAGTCAGTACAAGCGATCAGTCACTGAGTACCTTAAACGCTGTGATCGCTATAGATCAATGCGTTTAAGGAGTTTATAAGAGGCAGCTGCATGATCAGCTCCCGGGACATTGATGTGTGCAGGGCCGCTCTCACTGCAGTGGTCACATCAAACCCCTAGTCAGGAACGTATATATATATATACATTCCCACTGCACGGGGTATGTGCAGTAGGAATGTATAACTATGTATTACTGACGTGAAGTGGTTAATGATGATAATATTAATAATAATAATTAAAAGTAAAGCAGGCAAAAATTTGTTTCACGAGGTTCACGAATACTGGTTCGGATTCATGAATATTCATTATTTGGACGCAAACAAATCTCAATAAAACAGACAACCTTTAGCAGCTACAATAGTGGGACTATTACAGAGTAATGTTTTGTTCAACAGCTGTTATTGTGGCAAAGTAAAAAAGATTGGAAGAAGTCAAATTTTTTTAAATGTCAATCACCCAGTCAATCTTTCAATTTTTTCCCTGGACAGCAGTGGACATTGGCGGTTCAGCGCCATAAAATATATGAACTTTCTAATTAGCCATTTAACACGTTCCAATTCCCCTTCAAGTGTCCTTTGACCTCTCCTTGTGTGGCCCCCTTTATATGCTATTAGATTATATAACTGACACCAATTTAATTTCAATTTATTTAATTAGCATTTTTATGAAGTTAATTTATATTGGAATAAATTGTCCTTTGTAATGATATCAAAGCATCTGTGTGCCCCTTTTCAAGGTTTGGCTAGTGGTAGCGGGAGAGGTAGCAAGTGGATGCAAGGGGTGGAAGTGGTGAAACAAGGGGGTGTGGTGGTGGATATCCTAACAGGCTTGGATGAAGGTTAAAGCTCCCAGTAAGACCCGGAGGTCAGGTAAATACTAGCCAGTCTGGTACTGTGAAATGAATCTTTTAAATTTTAAGCTCTACGGCAGTCAGTAGGCGATCCCAGAGCCAGCAATCATTAAAAGGGTCCTCACTGTGCTAGGTTTGTCAGAAGCTTTCTGGCAGACATGACAGGAGGATACTCCCCCCAGAATCTTAGCCACTGCACTCAGGGGATCTTTTTGAGGAATGGAAGGACAGCCAGCATCTGGTAGGCAGCGTTGAAACTCCAGGGGTTGCTTGACCCAAAACCAGTCAAGAGAGCCAGACAGGAGAATCTTTTTACAAAACAACAGGATCAAAAGGCATGCTCCTAGAGAAAGACCTCAAAAAGGAAACCTTCATCCCTGACTAGGATGATGATGTGGAAGGCTTCATATGGAATCTAGGAGCACAGGTGTCATGATCTTCATCAGGGCAAGAAAATGTGTTTGTTCCACCAAGCCAGCTTCAAGGCCTAAAAACATCTTGTGGTTCTAGAGGCATAAGGGTACACAAATGGGTACATTGCCAGCTAGTTGGTGAACTAGCATTCAGAAAGGCCCAGGGCACACCCAGGGGTACACCATTAGCTAGTTGGCAAAGTAGCATTCAGGAAGGTCCAGGCACTTGACTAGTACCCCAAGACAAGAGTGGCACTCAACAGAAGTCAATCAGGGAACTTACTAAAAAGACACACCCACTGCGATCAGAGGTGTGGCAGTTTTTTAGCCTCAGTGGCATTAAAGACCATGATACCATATACACCATCTGTGTTCATAAAATAGGGTGGGTTATGGTTAAAACCCAGGTACAACTTCTATGTGGCAGCACATGGAAAGCCACTACAAGGCTGCCTGTAAAAAAAAAAACAAAAAAAAAAAAAACACAGTACCTCCACACCACTTCTCGCCTAAAACTAAAAACAGCAGCACCTACCACTGCTTGGAAGAAGGAGGTCAAGAATATCTACCTCTGCCACACTGTCACTGCGGAGACACTAGTCTTAATGTGAAGCCATCACAATAAGACAGCACTACATAAGCACCCATCGTACAACAAAGATGCTAAGTGGACTACTGGCTAAGTTGATTGCCCTGTATTTCTAAATCTGACAATACATATATACAAAAATAAACATACTATGACAGAATTAAATTTTAAAAATGAACAAAAGATTAAACACACCATAAAAATAGTGTAAAACCATTCCATTCCCACACTCATTCCACCCCACTAACAACCTATACAATCTATATACACAAGTAATCCAAAAAGTATTTTAACTAATATTAACCCTAACATATTAATGAACTATATACACTACTATATACAATTAAGTTACATAAACCTATATAAATACTATATAAAACTAAATGGGAACTCCCTGGCCCAGTTGCATTGTGCATAAACTAATACCAATGAAAACAATTAAATGTACACAAAGTACAAATAAGCAAAACATCACACACCAACAGTAGCGGATTATAATAGGTCCTTTTCGGGTGATAGCCCTGGGCCCTGAGATTCTGAGGGGACCATGGCCACCAAATCAGACTTATACTTTCAGTGGTGTATTGTTCCTGGCTACAGTTCTGCCATGATTTGCAAACAATCGCTACTTTTTTACCTCAATTTTGCACAAATCAGGGTATCATGACATTATCTATCCCATACTATGTGCTGCCAGTGGGGTGGAGGGGCCCAGGCTTGGTGAACAGCCCGGGGCCTATGGTAAAGTTAATCCGCCCCTGCACACCAACAAACTCTAACTAAATACATCATATAAAAATAAACTAAAATTAGACAATACATTTATTTATTTATTTTGGGACTTGAGCTGGTCCAGCATCCCTTTCCCCTGGTACATGACTGCCCTGTAGTCTCTCCCATTGAAGGTAGTACAGTCCAAGTCATTAGGGAACTGTTGGCTTGTGCCCAACCAAAATGAAGAGTGGCAAGTCGATCCTTTTTTGCCAATAAGGCAATTCCAGCTCTGCACAGATACCTGGTAAAAGGAGGTTGGCAACTTCTTGCGTCTCTATGTTTCTATTCAGGTGCACCTTAGCACGGACATTTGGAGTTCTATAGACAGGGGCAGTATATGTGCATCACTGCTCATTGGATAAACATTTCTCTGGGAGAGGTGCAGCAACAATGAATGGAGGTCACACCACTCTGGCCTCCTAGGCTAATTTGGGGCCATTATTCAGACACCTCATCGTCTGCCTCCATCACCTCGTCCTGTAATCACAACGTAACATGCTGTGTGATAACTGCTGATTTCTGGTACCGTTTAAGGAAAACACTCCTTTGGTCATCCACAACGACTATGGTGTGAATAAATGACGTCATTCCCTGCTTTACGTCATGGAGACTGCATTGAGGAACATCATCTCTGAGGTGAGCAGTGCTATGGTCTACCATGTAAACCTGAGCTTGGAGAGTGACAATATGGTGGTGGAGGAGGAGTTATATGGGAAGAGGGTTCTAAACACCAATGGGTGGAGATCTCTGACCAAGGTCACACAAAACAGCAAGCAGAGACAATCCAAAGAAAAGTCCTGTCACCATAGGATCGTCAGGGTACAAAAAGCAAAGGAAATTAACCAGTCAGCCCCACACTGAAATCTTCATTCAGCAGTAGCTTAAACTATCAGTTGAGTTTTACTTGGAGTAACCCTTACCCCTAAATATTTTGGACCCAGTGGAGATCAGGACAAAAAAGGTAAAAATCTGACCCTGCTGTTTTTCCCAGCCAGTAGTATGGCATCTGAAGGGGTATTTAGTGTGGCAGGGGCAATCGGAAGTCCAAGGAAGAGGAGGCTATCTTGCCCCAGAGTGAAGAGGCTGACTTTTATCAAACTGAACCAAGTCCAGATAGGACCAGATTTCAACATTCCAATGCCTGATGTAAAGGACTGCAACATCAGCCAGCAACTACCGGGCACTTGCCTGTGTCTCTCAAAGAAAATTCCCCAATAAAATATTTGCCCACTGTAAGAATTTATATATTTTTACAAATATCAAGCAATGTTCCTAATTTACATCCCCAATAATACGACAATTCTCCAGGAATTACACATTGTCAATTGCATACTTTTAAAGAACCCCATCTTCAGATTTACTGCCTATGGGCTACACCAATTAAACCCTTTCCAACACAGGCATATATTATCCACAGCAGCTCAATGCCTCGACAAAGTGCACCATGCAACCCATGCCCCAAAAACCGTATTATCTAGGCACAAATCACCATTGCTATGTTTCTCGTAGAGGAAATTTCCCTTCTTGTAACCATAGCCATGGGGGTTTTATTAACTTGCACTTGTGACAGGGGATATTAGCATTTATTTCCGTTTTTACAAACACACAAGGTGACTGGCTGATAAATGTTCTTGGGGTTTTTACAATATCACCATGATAATTAGATTCACACAATGGATCTTGTGGTTTCTTGAGTACGGCACTATAACAGATGATAACAGCAGAAGCTGCACATAGTGTAATCCACAGGAGGAGAAAACCAATTGTAAGTATATTGAATAAGCTGCTCACGCTGGAAAGGAGCTACAACATGAAAGTGAAACTGAAAGCAAAAAGTACTGTAGATAGTTCTCCCCACCTTTTGCTGCAGGGATAGTACACTTACCACTGCAACACAGTTCCCTTCCCTTCATGTGAGTGTCTTTGCTAATGTTGTAGCTGCTTGTCAATTCAAACAAAAACAAAGAATAAACTAATGATTTCTTTTGTTTTTATTGACTTTATGTTAATTTCATGTTACTTATATTACCCTAACGATCCTATTTTATGTTGCTAAAAGTTATATTTAGTTGGTTAAACTCCTTTTTATGTTCCCAAAATCACGAAGCAGCTACTGCAGTTCTCAGGCTTTTTTTTTTTTAAATGAATTGTACAAATATAAACCACCCTGTCACTATTGTTAACACTGACAAATAGGGGGACCTTGAAACGCGTTGTCTAATAAATTGTTTACTTTTACTACCACTCACATCTTTCTTATGATGTGAGCCTCTGACTGATGCCTTGCCAGTGTCACTAGTGGACCTCTGCTGATGTATATCTGCTGTGGTTTCTTGAGTCGTAAAAGGCTATAGAAATGTTTTTAATGAGGTTTATATCCCATTAAATGATGTCCTCCATCTGTGATATAACAACTTTCTAAAGCTACTACCAGCAGCATATTGTTGCTGAAAGAATGTTACCTTGCATGATTTAGTATGCGTTTACATGTGAATGGTGGAGGGAGCTAAATAGATCAAGAAAGAGCCAAATACATTTTTATAAGGTAGGCAATGCCCCTACTGGGGCCTCAGTAGATGGGACAGACAACAGATGTCAGCTAATTAGAAAGGGGGGGTGGAGGAAAGAGCGGTTTCTACTGAGAAGGGGTTGAATATCTTATTGTACAGGGGTTGGTAGGGGTTTGATGGCGATTTAAATTTGTTTTGTAATATTTTTGCCACATGTGTTTATGAAGACAGTACAGCAAAGATTTACATGAACCAACTATCCAGTAATCTGACTAAGCAGAAACTTCACTGAGCAGGAACACTGGGTTAAAGGGGAACTCAACATAAGAAACATTTGTTTTCTCTTAAAAGTACATAAAAAGTTATATAGATGTGTCTATATAATGTATTACCACATCTGTACGATTCTGCCAGGAATCCAGGAAGTGAAGAAAAATGGCCTTTGTGCCAATTCACATTGTCTTCTGCTCCCATTGCTATCCCACCTCAGGAGACAAATATTCCATGCCTCTGTCTCACATTGTGTGTGTTTGCTGAGCACAGGCTGATGATGCAGACAGGGGGCGTGATGTCACAGAAGGCTTGGCTGGATGCCCTAATCCCCTGAGTGATCCACCATCTGTGACCGGCCAGAAACAGCTGCTGCACTGATTTAGCTGATTGTGCTGTGTGCTGTTACAGGTAGTAACTGTGTGCTGTGTGGTGTTACAGGTAGAGTATACAGTGGGCTGTGTGGGTGGGACCACAATGAAATGATAAAGTACTGCAAATAATTCAGTTACACAATGAAACTGCAATGTGTGAACACAGCCTAGATGTTTTGCAACATATTTGGGAGGGGAATGGGCAGGGTGGTGGACTGTGATGAACAGCTGAGGAAAAGTATTGCATTCTGGAACCAGTACTGCACTCTGGGAACTGCTCAACCAGGTAGTACAGAAACACAATACAGAAAAAAAAAAAAAAATGGATCTTTGGTAGTTTCAAAACTGGGATATATAGGATAGTAACGCTTTATGCTTCTGCAGAAGTTTCATTTTTTTTTAACCTCTACCTGAAGTTCCCCATTAACTTCACCACAGCACTTACAGACTGTAATCATGTATGGGCTATATTTTTTGTTGACCTGTTTGGGGTTACATTTAACCCCTTGCCTCTTCAGCCTGTGTTGGCCTTAATTCCCAGGGCTTATTTTTCAAATCTGACCTGTCTCTCTTTATGTAGTAATAACTCTGCAATGCTTTTAATTATTACAGTTATTCTGTGATAGTTTTTTTCGTGACACATTTCTCTTAATGTTTGTGGTATACTTTGGTTGATACATTCAGTAGTGTTTTTGAAAAAAACAAAACACATTTCCGCAAAAACTTGAAAAATTCATGTTTCTTTATATTCAAAATTCTCTTGCCCTGCTGGATCCTCTACTGGCGCAGATGGTATCCTTGCGGAGGTATATAAGAAATATAGTGTAGTTCTTATACCCATTCTGAGTGAATTATTTAATGAATCCTGTGTTCTGGGGAAATTACCGGTATCTATGAGCCAAGCAATTATTAGTCTCATCCTTAAAAAGGGGAAGGACTAGTTAGATGTGGGTTCGTACAGACCGATCTCCCTACTTAATGTGGATGCTAAGATTTTCGCGAAGATCATTGCCTCCAGATTTTAAAAAAAGTCGTCACTAAACTGGTGAGTGCAGACCAGAATGGATTTATTCCAGGGAGGTCGGTCTTTATGAACATAGAAAGGGTGATGGCCAATGTACAATCAGATGTGGAGGCGCCCTGCTCCATCCTGTCTATAGATGCCACTAAAGCATTTGACAGGGTGGAGTGGAGCTTCCTCTGGGCAGCCCTGAAACAGTTTAATTTAGGACAGGAGGTTATTAAATGTATACGCATGCTTTATGAAGATCCGGTGACATGTCTGAGAATAAACGGGAACCTAACCGAAAATTTTTCTCTATCAAGGGGGACACGGCAAGGGTGCCCACTTTCACCCCTATTGTATGCTCTTTATATTGAGCCGCTAGCTGCTGCGATCAGAAGAGATCCACAGATAGAAGGATTTGGTGTCAGGGGTACTTTGGATAAAATGACTATGTACGCAGATGACTTGCTATTGTTTGTGAGAAATCCAGAAAGGACCATACCGCATATTATGTATAGGATGGAGGAGTTTGGTAGCCTAGCTGGGCTAGATATTAATTGGAATAAATCCACTTTGCTTACTGTTAACGAAGAGGTGGACGGTGGCACGTCTCAAAGGGCCCAGATTTATGGGGAATTACAACGTGCTGAGGGGAAAATTGAGTATTTGGGGGTACATATTGGTCGGGACCCAAAGGAATTTTGTTTGCTTAATATAAAACCTTATTTGAAGAAGCTGGAAAAACAGGTGGCAGTATGGTCTAGGCTGGCAATCTCCATGGCAGACAGGGCTGCTCTGTTTAAAATGGTGGTACAACCACAAGTGTTATATTTCTTGCGGGCATCTCCTATCTGGATTCCTGAAAAGTATTTTCGACAGTTGGAAGGAATTCTGGGTAGGTTGCTATGGGGTAATCGGAGAGTGAGGGCTAGATACGGGAGATTTGCAGCACCGTCGCACTTGGGGGGGATGGGTTTGCCGAACTTCCGTGTCTATTTTTATGCTATCATCCTATCCAACATTAAGAAAAGTAACATGACATGGCTTGGAGAGTATATCTTGGAGACTCTGGGGGGACACTTCCGTACACTGTTTGAGGCCTTGGAAGCTGGGAGTGGGGAGAACCTGGCCTTGGGACACCTCTCTATTTTTGGTATGTGGCATAGGGTGTGGGAAAAATGGAAGAGCGGGTTTAAAATTACACATAGTTTACTATATGCACCACTATGGGAGAATCAATATATAAAGGAAATGGACTCTTTTCAGGGAAAAAGTATATGGAAGGATTTGGGTATATATAGAATTAATCACATGTATGAAAATTGAGTGCTTAAAGCTTTCAAAGACTGCAGACACAATATAACTTGAAAAAAGAACATTGGCTGCACTATATACAATTTTCACAGTTGTCACAGAAAGTAGGGAATAAAGACAAATTAGTTATTCAAGATTAGTTATTCAATCCACTGTTGGATAAGCTCACGGGTGGTGGGAAAGGGGATATTAAAAAAATTTACATGGTAATAATCGAAGAATTAGGAAGTATACAAGAAACCAAAAAGAAATGGGAGATAGAAATAGGTCCCATTTCGGAAGAAGAATGGGTAAATGTTGTATGTAATTGCAGGGAGGTGTCTCTTAGTCCAAGTCATCAACTCACTCAATTTAAAATATTACAACGATTACAACGGGAGGGGGGGGGGGTGAAGGGTTGGGGGGGGGGTAGGGGGGTAATGGGGATTGTATAAATTTGGATAATATTGGTGTATATTTCTAATTTTTTCTTTAAAAAAATAAAATAAAATTCTCTTGCCCTAAGAAAAATAGTCATGCCACATAATCTAATTATTACTGCAACATCTACAACATGTCTGCTTCATGGTGACATCATTTGGTGAACGTCTTTTTACTTGTTAGGATGTTAGTGAGCTTTAAAATTTTGCAGCGATTTTATAAATTTTCAGGAAAATTTTAAATTCTGATTTTATCAGGGACCAGTTCAATTCTGAAGTGGATTTGCGGGGCCTGTATGTTAGTTATGGTATGTATGTTAGGTACAGTGGGGGTAGGCAGGGACGTCATGTTGTAGGAACTGCCTGCTTTACATGATGTTATTTTGCGCCAAGGGGTTAAATTACATATAAAGTATAAGCTATAAACAATTTTCTACAAACACAGAACACAAAATTTCTGTTCTTCAAAATGTACAGTATATTACATTATGTTCAGCTATATATTTTATATGGAAAAATCACTGTGTAATTTTGTAATTAATTTACATAGTGGTGAATGATTAGACTGTGTATCCTAAGGGCTGAGGAAAACTTCAAACACATTTGCAGTTTAACATCATAAATAATATATATGCATCTAAAAGCTTTATTGGCGATTTTAAATCTTTTTCCACATAACTAAAATCTCATTGGCCATTTATTTAGTGGATTTCTTGACAGAATATAGTATTTCAAGAGTAAGCATGTAAAATGATGGTTCTGAATGTGTAAATATATATATTGGTACCTTGGTTTCTAAACTGCTCTGAACTCCAATAATTCGGTTCTCAAACAATATTTTTAAGGAAAGTTCCCTTCAGGACTTGCTGAGTTCTTAAACATTATTTCGGAACTATGTTGGCATCACTGTGTAGCTGTACTGCTTGATGCTGCCTGTTGTTTGTCACCTGTTTGTGTCTTCCTCGCCAGTCCTCCCCTCTACTGTAATGTCGATAACGGCTGTCTCCTTTTAATGACACCATGCACTTGCACTATAAAGACTGAGGAGTGAGGTGTACATTATTTTGTATAGTACTGTACTATAAAGATAAAATTGTACATTTTTCAATTAAACATATAGGTACAGTAGTTAGTTATTAAGATGAAGAGTAAAGAGTAAAGATAAAGAGTAAAGATCAGGCAGCACTTATTGTATTAAGTTGTATTAAGTGGCAAACAACAGCCAATGTTTACAGTGAAAATTGCATTGAAATTTATTCACAATGGCCAGAAATATTTGACATTATTTTGACTTCAATGCAACCCATTTCACAATTAAAAGAATTACAACTGTATGAACAGAAAATTTATGTTGTGTGAACATAACTTTAAGGAGTACTAGGGTGGAAAAAAAAATAATTTTTCAGTGGGGATTGGCTACCGCTGTGGACAATTACTGTCACAGACAGAGGTGGCAGCAAACAGCACACTATCAGACTGGAAAGAAAACACGACTTCTCGTAGGACATACAACAAAAGTACTGGAAGACATTTATTTTCTTAAATTGAAGCAATTTACAAATCTGTATAACTGTCAGCAACTTACCTCCCGGGGCTCCAGTGGCGTTCTTGGCCTCTTCTCTGGCTGAAGGCACTAGGACACAGCGCCGCCGGAGCCGGGTGACGTCACGGAGACCCGTCGGCGTCCCTACCAACCAAGGAAGCCGCGGGTCTTGTGTCACTCACAGCCGGGCGGCCGTGCAGCTAAGCTGCATTGCACTCAGGCTGAGTGGCAGGTCGCCCTGCCACTCAGCCTCCAGTGCCTCAGCTGCAGTGTGGCTGGATTCAGGAGGCCGGACCAATCAGCTTTTGGTCCGGGCTCCTGATCCAGTATAAAGTGAGGGTCAAGCCAGTATGTGGACACTGGCTATTAGGTTAACTCCTGGTCCAAGCTTCCCCGTGTCTACTCCTGCGTTTTCCCTTCCTAATGCCTTCTGACTGCTCGACTCGCTATCTGACCTCCCGGCTGACCTGTGACTATCCGATTGTATTGTCGATTTTGTACTGCATTGCCTGTGTGGTTTTGAGTTGGCTTGTTTACTTTCCTCTTTTGTATTTGTCTGTCTGCCCTGTTTAGTGTGCCACTTATACAGCGTAGGGAACGTCTTTGTGGTTGTCCACGGCCGCCTAGGGCCGGTTAAGGCAAGTAGGCAGGGACAGTCGGTGAGTTCACACCTAGGGCCCACTGTCTTGTTGTTTCTGTACCTCACTGCCCTGACAGAATAGCCAGCGCAAAAAACTGTCGTTTTGCCTCATGGACAATAGGACCACCATGACTAATATAGTGGACCAAATGCAGCGGCTCAATACCATGGTTTAGGAGCTAGCTGTAAGGGTCCAGGATCAGGAGACGGCCCCCCAACAACTTACTGTGACCTCCCCAGGACCTCCTGAGCCGCCCGTCCAGCTCCCAGACAAATTCACGGGGGACAGGAGAAAATTTTGTGCCTTCCGGGAGGGATGCAAGTTATTTTTTAAGTTGCGTCCCCGCTCCTCAGGAGATAAGACCCAGAAGGTGGGCATAGTCATGTCCCTTCTCCAAGGGCTGCCAAAGGAATGGGCCTTCTCCTTACCACCTGACTCTTCTGAGTTACTGACAAAAGACCAGTTCTTTTTGGCATTGGGATTGCTGTACGACGACCCTGATAATGCAGCCAATGCTGAGCGTCAGCTGACGGGGTTGAGGCAGGGCAGACGTCCAGTGGAGGAGTACTGTTCAGAGTTTAGACAGTGGAGTGGCCTCTCCACCTTGAATGACTCTGCCTTCCATTTTCAGTTCCGTTCGGGGCTTAGTGACCGGTTAAAGGACATTGGTGGCGTATCCCACTCCTGACTCTCTTGAGGAGAGTACAACACTGGCCATCCGAGTTGACCGACGGTTGAGGGACAGACAGCGGGACAGGGGTACTCCTGACCATCCTAGAACCTCTTTGTCACCTGTCTCCTACCCTAAACCTTCCCCTCCTGCCTTACCCACACCAGAGGAGCCTATGCAGGTAGACTCCACTGAAGCCAAGGCCCGACGAGCACTTTGCCTGCAGAACAATCTGTGTTTATATTGTGGGAAAGCAGGACACTGAGTTCGGCAATGTCCTTTCAAGCCGGGACCACCGTCAGAAAACTTCAGCACCAGAGAGACTATCAAGGGGGTCTCTCAGGCGCACAGGTAACCTTCACCCAAAAGAATAAGTTACTGTTGCCTATTGCTCTTGTTTTGGGGGAGAAGACTGTTTCAGGGTATGCCCAGATCGATTCTGGGTCCTCAGCTAATTTTGTTAATTCTAAGTTCTTTTCTGGTTTAGAAGTGTGTCCCCTACTGCTCAAGTGTCCAGTCAATGTCACTGGAGCAGACTCTGCCCCCTTTGCTCAAGGGGATGTACGCTACATAACTCCCTGCCTGGAGGTTAAGGTGGGGTCTGTCCATGTTGAACAGATGAATTTCCTACTAATGCATAATTTGTTGTCTGATGTGCTTTTGGGATTACCATGGTTAGAGGCACCCTGTATTTGATTGGGCCAACAGGGAACTGGTGAAATGGGGGCCTAAGTGTGTTCCTCACTGTATCGCCATATCTCTTGCGGAATGCTCTTACAAGGGCGAGGAGATTCCGGAATTTTTAGTCGGACTATTTTGATGTGTTTGATAAAAGGGCTGATGACGGGTTGCCACCCCACAAAGCATATGACTGTGCCATCGAGCTAGTTCCCATGCCAAATTTCCCCGGGATCGTATATTTAACCTGTCCTGTCCTGAGAGGGAAGCCATTAGGGGAATACATAAAGGACAGTCTGCGTAAGGGCCATATCCGTCTTTCCTCCTCTCCCTTGGGGTGGGGTTCTTTTTTGTAGGCAAAAAAGGATGCTGGGCTTTGGCCCTGTATTGACCTAGGGAACTGAAAAAGATTATAATTAAGAATCAGCACCCACTACCCTTGATCCCTGGTTTGTTTAACCAAATAGTGGGGGCTAAATGGTTCTCTAAAGTAGAACTATGGGGGGCATATAATCTCATCAGAATCAGGGAAGGTGATGAGTGGAAGACCGCCTTTAATACCCCAGAGGGCCATTTTGAGTACCTGATTATGCCCTTTGGGTTATGTAATGCCCCGGCGGTCTTTCAACACTTTGTGAATTATATTTTTCGTGAAAATTTAGGTCAATTTCTTGTTGTTTATTTTGATGATATTTAGATTTTTTACCCCGACTGGGCTTCTCACATATCGCATGTCCGAACAGTAATGGAGCTTCTGAGACAAAATAGTGCCAAGTTGTCGAAATGCCAGTTCGGTATCTAGGAGGTCTCATTTCTAGGCTATAATATAACCCCCAACTCATTTGGTATGGATCCCCTTAAGGTAAAAGCAATCAAAAACTGGGAGCGACCCAATGGCCCTGCAGAGGTTTTTGGGATTCGCCAACTACTATAGGAAGTTTATCAAAGACTTCTCACTTGTAGCCAAACCCCTTATGGATTTTATTAAAAGGGGGCGGATCTAGTGAACTGGACCCCAGAAGCAATCAAGGCATTTGATAAACTTCGGAAATGTTTCTCAGAAGCTCCAGTGCTGACACAGCCGGCTTTGAATGTCCCTTCATTAATAATAATAAGAAGAATGTTTTTATTTGTATAGCGCACACAGATTCCACAGCGCTTCACCTATCTGTATGTTTTTGGGTGTGGGAAGAAACCAGAATACCCGAAGGAGAACATACAAACTCTTTGCAGATGTTGCCCTTGGTGGGATTTGAACCCTGGACTCCAGCGCTGCAAGGCTACAGTGCACGGCTACAGTGCTAATCACTGAGCCTCCGTGCTGCCCCCATTGTGGAAGTGGACGTATCCAAGGTGGGGGTGGGAGCAGTGTTGTCCCAGGGGTCCAACACCCTTATCAACCTCCGTCCGGTCGCCTATTTTTCAAGGAAGTTCACCAAAGCCGAATGTAATTACGACATCGGCAACAGGGAATTACTGGCTATCAAAATGGTGTTCGATGAATGGAGGCATTTTCTTGAAGGTGCCAAACATAAAGTGGTGGTACTTACTAACCATACAAATCTGGTGTACTTAGTGCGAAATGTCTCACCCCATGTCAGGTTAGATGGGCCTTGTTTTTTTCTAGATTAAATTTTGAGATCACGTATCGGCCTGGTTCCAAGAATGTCAGAGGAGACGCCTTGTCTCACAGTTTCGACATCGAGAATTCTCCTAGGAACCAGCCCGATACATATTTAAAACCTGGTGTTGTTGTTTCAGTATTGCAACCAGACATGGTGATTCAGATTGCGGAGTTTCAGGCTTTGGCACCCCATAACGTTACGGACTCTCTCCTGTTTGTGCCTCCAAACCTCTGTCTCTGGGTTCTGGAGGAGATTCATAGTTCTGTTTTGGCCGGTCACCCCGGGGTGGCAGGAATTAAGTATTTACTTTCACACCATTATTGGTGGCCAGCTTGGGCCCATTGTTGAGGCTTGTGAGACTTGTGCTCGGTCCAAGGTTCCCTGTAGGCCACCTGAGGGTCTCTTACATCCTCTGCCGGTGCCTTCGAGACCTTGGACGCACATTGCTATGGATTTTATTACTGACCTGCCACTATCTAAGGGTAAGACTGTGATTTGGGTGGTCTTGGATAGATTTTCCAAAATGTGCCACTTCATTCCGTTATGTAAACTAACTAATGCTAGAACTGTAGCCACACTGTTCATCAATCACATTCTGCGCCTCCATGGCATCCCTGAAAGCATTGTTTCTTTCAGAGTTGTTCAGTTTGTGGCTAAGTTCTGGAGGGAGTTCTGTGGTAAGCTGGAGATCTCTTTGTCCTTCTCGTCTGCCTTCCATCCTCAGACGAATTGGCAGATTGACTCCGTATCCACAATGTATTTCATAAGTCTTTGTTAAAGAAGTATGTTCCTCCAGAGACCCTGTTGCCTCCACCTGCTCCACTCATCATTCAGGGTGAATTGGAGTGTAAGGTGGAAAAGATTTTAAACTCTTGTTGGTTACAGGGCTCTTTACAGTATCTGGTCAATTGGAAGGGCTTCAGCCCGGTAGAACCTACGTGGGTTGCTGCCAGGGACATGCATGCTCCTCGCATGGTTCGGCAATACCATGCACTTAACCCGTCTAGGCCGGCTCCGGTGGATGAGGGCCCTGAGGCTCCTCCTGAAGGGGGGGGGGGGTAATGTCAGCAACTTAACTACTGGGGCTCCAGCGGCATTCTCAGCCTCTTCTCTGGCGGACGGCCCTAGGACACAGCGCAGCCGGAGCCGGCTGACGTCACGGAGACCCAACGGCATCCCAAGCAACCAAGGGAGCCGCCGGCCGGCTGGCCGTGCAGCTAAGCTGCTTTGCACTCAGGCTGAGTGGCAGTTCGCCCTGCCACTCAGCCTGCAGTGCCTCAGCTGCAGTGTGGCCGGATTCAGGAGACTGAACAAATCAGCTTTTGGTCCGGGCTCCCTATCCAGTATAAAGTGAGGCTCAAGCCAGTATGTGATCGCTGGCTATTAGGTTAACTCCTGGTCCCAGCTTCCCCATGTCTACTCCTGCGTTTTCCCTTCCTAATTCCCTCTGACTGTTCAACTAGATATCTGACCTCCCGCCTGACCTGTGACTATCCAGTTGTATTGCCGATTTTGTACTGCATTGCCCGTGTGGTTTTAACTTGGCTTGTTTACCTTCCTCTTTTGTATTTGTCTCTCTGTCCTGTTTTGTGTGCCACTTATACAGCGTAGGGAACGTCTTCATGGTTGTCCACAGCCGCCTAGGTTGTGGTAAGTAGGCAGGGACAGTGGGTGGGTTCACACCTAGGACCCGCTGTCTTGTCATGTCTGTACCTCACTGCCCTGACAATAACTTTCTGAAATCAGTTGATTTAAAAATATGTTCCCCAGAGTTCTCTTTTAGGTATGTGGGTTACATAAAACACAATAGCCTGCTTATTCTTACCTTTCCATGCCCCCCCCCCCCCACTCCAGTGTCCTCCTGCAGTGTCCTCAGGTCTAGTGTTGAGCGAACAGTAAAATGTTTGAGTTTGAGTCGAACCCTGAACAGTGGTGGTGTTCAGTTCGAAGTTTGACTCGAACCCCTTTAAAGTATATGGAGAAATGTTCGGGTTAATTTTGATACCTATTCAGGCGAGGGGAAGCTGGAATTACCATCCAGAAGAGGAAACTGGATACATGGAACAACTTTGTGAAGAAAATTTGGCTCTAAGAATGACAGGAAAAAAAATTAAGGCAGTAAAATACTTCATTTAGTGATGAGCGAATAGTACGCTATTCGCGCTAGACCAAATTATATGCTTCAATTTAAGTTTATCACTAGTGTTAGATACATCCAGTCATGCTTCCCCTGCAAACAGCACCTACTGCTAATTGTCATTGTGTGTGTTATTTGGTCAGACACATTTTACAGTGGTGTGGTTGTCATAGAAACCATGTAAGAGACCCTGTAATTTGAATGTTCACACTTTAAATCCTTTAAAGAGTATCTAAGGCAAATTTAAATTGAATTAGATGGAAAAACCACTCACTACTACAGCCTCTACCGACCTGATTGATCCTGCCTGCTAAACAGTGACTTTTCCGACCTAAAAACAAAAATGAATTTTGTGGCCCTTGGGAGTATTCAATTTGTAAAACACAGCAATCACTGAGCTCAAGCATCACTATGACCATGCTGCATTTTCACTGTTTGTTCTTTTGATGTGATTTGAAATCGATAAAGTGGCCGAAAAAAGAGTGACAGTGCAAACTGACAAAAATGGTCTCTGTACCTACTCGGAATAAAATCAAACCACAAATTCTTCTGTAAGAAACATTGATACATCCAACAGATGAAGAGATTATCAAAAAAAGAGTGACAGTCTGTCAAAAATGGGCTCTGCACCCACTCAGGATAAAATTAAACCACAAACTCCTGCAACTCTCTGACTTTTGCAAGGAAATAATGAATAGGATAGCTGTTACTATGTGTACCTGAAATACCGAAGAGATTATCAAAAAAAGAGTGACAGTCTGCAATGCAGACTGTCAAAAATGGGCTTTTTACCCACTGAGGATAAATTGGTACCATTTAGAGATGAGCGAACTTTTCAAAAGTTCGGTCCGACTGAATTTCGGATTTCTTCGGATTTCATAGTTTAAAGCATCTATATGATACGGGGGTAGTGTATTTGGTTGAATTTAGGGCTCTACATCTCAGTAACATCATTATCTTTTTGATCTCTCAAAGTCAATTTTTTTTTTAGACTTCAATATTCACCATTACAGGGTCTATGCATTAAACTTACCATTACAGGGTCTATGCAGGAAAAAGGTCACAAATGCAGTGAAGGAGCAGCAGTAGTCATTGGAGGCCAGTGGAGGTCCAGCAATAGTCATTTAAGGCCAGTACAGGAGCAGCAGTAGTCAACATGAAGGCAAGGCAGGAGCAGCAGTAGCCAACATGGAGGCCAGGCAGGATCAGCAGTAGCCAACATGGAGTCCAGGCAAGAGCAGCAGTAGCCAACATGGAGGGCAGGCAGGATCAGCAGTAGCCAACATGGAGGCCAGGCAGGAGCAACAGTAGTCAACAATTGGGTATATAGCACTTTTTTTTAAGATATAATCCTATACACCTGAACCAGGTATTTTAGTCTCTCAGGATAAGACGGATGTGATATACACACTTTCAATCAGAAGGGTCCAAGTATAGAAATTGGGTATATAGCACATTTTTTTTTCGATATAATGCTATACACCTGAACCAGGCATTTTTGTCTCTCAGGATAAGACTGATGTGATATACACACTTTCAATCAGAAGGGTCCAAGTATAGAAATCAGTAGTATAGGACTTGTATATCTGTACTGCACGTTTTGGTTCCGTGCACCCTTTTCCAATGCCTAATCTATCTATCTTTCGCCCTCTCTATATTTCTCTCTTAATCACTAGATGTTTCTCCTCTCTGCTTTCCTAATCTTTCCTTTCCTTTCCTACAATATCTTCTCAGTAGTCTGTAGTACACAACAGCAGCTTGCTTCCTCTCTCTCTCTCCCTCTACACACTGCGTGGTGCGGTCATGTGACCGCTCCTTTTAAAGCAATACCGACGTCACACAGGGGGTGGGCTAGTACAAGATCCCTGCTGATTAGATGTGTTTTGGGCATCATGGTAAAGCGCTTTTCCGGCCCGGAACATTTCCTGCTTTCTAAAATGGCGGCTGCCATTTTAGAAAGCAAGAAAAAAAAAATCGGAGCGGATTTACAAAAAATTTTGGGGAAATCCGAACCGGATCCTATACCAGATGTGAAGTATTCCGTATTTTTTATGAGGGACAAAGAACGTATGTCAGCTGACCTGACCTGCATTTGGTCTCTCTTTTTTTTTATAATAAAATAATAATTAATTGCAAACATTCTTTTATTCACATCCCTTGTTGATTTAGATTTTGAAAATTATTACGACATTGACACTTTAAGGCCAAAATTAGCCCAGTCTCGGAGGGGTTGTTATTCTAATTAAAATGAACAATTTACTTACTTGTTTATATTAATTTTGATTCATTTTCTCAATTATTAGAGTTCAAACTCTTTGATGATCTCTTATATTATGGGAGCATTCCACATTTTTTCTCAGACATTGCTTTTATATAGTTGTATAAATTTATTAAAATAAGTTTATAGTATTTTATTTACTATTTTTATATGGATTAATGAATTTATATCCAATGAATGGCAGCTGTAATGGGCAACACTGATCCCTCTGCTGCTCTGAAGGGCTCTCCGGAGTACCCCTTTGTATTTGTTTGAAATTAATTTACATAATGTAATCAATTGGGCTTAAAAATGTTATATCAGGTTAACTAAAGATACCTTGGTCTTTATTTCATTTGTACCTTATTTTTGGCAGTACTTGTGTTGCACAATAGACTATTTATGCTCACCGCTTATCTCAGCCCTGACAATAGCCTGCAAGAATGTGAATGTCTCTTGAATATGACTTATCTTTGATAATGCCATCCTATTCTATAGAAAAGCTTCCTATTCATGTTTCTTCTTGGGCAAAATTCCATGGTCAACCTCTTGTAAGAAAATCATTTTACATGGTTTGTCCTTCTAGTTATTACGCATGTACTGTAGAAAAATACCAGATGAATATTATGCCAGAGGTATGTCCTTGGCTGGTTTAAATACCAATCCTGCCATAAAGATTATTTAAATTCGTACTCATGTCGTGTTCTAGTGTACAGACTAAAATTTACTGCAAAACTATACTGTACAATATGTGCATCCAATTCCCCTGGAGCATTCAGAGATGTCCTGTATCTCTATTTTATGCATAAGTAGAGCCCAATGGCATAGCTACCATGGAGGCAGACCATGCAACCACTATGGGGCCCATGTGGCAGGGGGGCCCAGTCTCCACTCATCAAAGTGTGGCCTGCCTCCATGCTACTAACCACGCCTATGGCCCTTCTGTGGCCCTTCTTCAGTCAGGTTACTTAACAGTATCAACACCATTACCACCTCCCATCCACCGATAGCGTCTAGTGGCTTTCAGATCCACTGGTGGGATGATTACCCCGCCCCCTGAATTACACCACAAGACCAAAACAATACCACTATACAGTGACTGAATAACACCGCCATATCAGACCTTAAAAATACCACCATACTGTGACTGGATTACACCGTCATACCAGACTTAAACAATACCACTATACTTTGACTGGATAACACACCCATACCAGACCTGAACAATACCAACATACTGTGACTAGATAACACCGTCATACCAGACCTGAACAATACCGCCATACTGTGACTGGATAATACCGTCATACCAGACCTGAACAATACCACCATACTGTGACTAGATACAACAGCCACACCAGAATAGGTGCCTAATGCCTGATGAAGAGGGTGATCAACTCTTAAAATGTGTAGAACTACAATAAAAATCACATCTGATTGGTAATAATGTACTACCAGAATCATGTATTAAAATATAACTTTTATTAATTTATCTAAAAAGTGTTGTATAAACAAACCAGCTACAACAAGAAAATATATAAAAAGGGCACCTCACAACAATACAGAGTATTGAGCCTCCAAGTTCCCTGCTGCAACCATGTTAAATAACACTGGTATAGATATAGGGAGCAGGGTAACCAAAAAATAATTATGTCTCTGTCTCTACGCGTTTCACCCAGATATCACTCTGGGATCATCAGGAGACAAAACAGTAACACAATGGTTTATCATAAGGATTTTCAACAAAAAAATGCAAAGATGCAACAGATGCAAAACAGGTTATAGGGTGTAAAAGGCCCAACCGAGAAACACATACCTATAAACCTGTTCCGGGGGTGTGAGATACAAGAGGACAGTGTGGTTCCATATGCCTGTTGTTGTATGTTATATAGTTTACACTACATCATCAGGAGGTTGGTCCCCGATAAGCACTTCAAGCACCTAGTCGAGAACGTGTAGTTGCGTATATAATGCGCCAGTTGTAGTATTGTGCAAAATATGACACACAGTTAGAGGAGGACAAGTCTCTAATATAGAGGGGTTACAGCCAACAGATACAGAGATATCATACAAATTAATATCCTAGGGTACACAGTAATTCAATGCATATACTATGCACCCTGATACCCCATAGGGCTTAATCCACCTCTATTTCATAGGAGACATCTAATCTATTTTATAGTCTCCACCAGAGAAATAGAAAGCAACGATAAATCATTCCTACACAATGCTCAATATCTAGCACTTAAAAAAGGTTGCATTACCGATATATGGCAACAAAAAGAAGAATCAAACACATGTCCCCTAGGGGATCACTCACTACCACCAACGTGCCCGAGATGGCGATTCCGGACAGAATCTCTCTCTCTCTCTCTATATATATATATATATACACATACACACACACACACCATATTTTTTTGTTTGTGTGTGTATGTGGAGGGATTTCTAAAGGCCCTATTCCACCAACAGATCTGACGACAGATTATCTGCCAAAGATTTGAAAGAGAAATCTCAGGCTTTCCTTTATGACCTAAACTCTGTCTATAGTCTGTTCCTGGGTTTGGCTTCAAATCTTTGGCAGATAATCTGTCGTCAGATCTTTTGGTGGAATAGGGCCTTTAGGGCTTTTACCCTAGATCTTTTTAGATCCTAGCAATGCCCCTGAAAAGTATCCTCCCACACCAGACCTTTTTAAGACTTCTGTCTGTTTACTGCAGACACTGAGAAATCTGATCCTCAATTGTAACAAAAATAGGAAATTCTTGCAACCACTCTCTAGCCACTAAAGGAGCATATCCTTTATGTCTAAAAGAAGTACACAGTTTGCTGATTTCTCATGCAGTCTGTTGAACAGTAGAACAGAGGAAAAGTTGCAGTTTCTTGTAAACCTCAACCCCAATTAAAGACATTCAATTTAAGGGCCCTATTCCACAGTAACGATAATTAGCCGGATCGGCCCCATTTGGCCCGATTCGGCCGATTATCGTTCGGTGAAATAGAGAGAACGATCAGTCGATGATCGTGTCATCGGCTGATTGTTTATTTAGGGCCAGACCTAAAATCATTGTTCCCCCACCGCGCATCGCTACGGTTGAATAGCGGTGCCCGGTGGGCGACCAACGATTTGACAAGCAGCAGCATCATACATTACCTTCCAGGCTTCTTCTCCATACTGTCTTCATCCCCGATTCCTGCGCGCTCTATCTTCAGAATGCCGGTCAGCTGAAGGAGCGCTCAGCCAATCACAGGCCGGGACCGCCGCGGCCTGTGATTGGCTGAGTTTGGCCGGTCAGCTGATCGGCCATTCTGAAGATAGAGCGCGCGGGACCCGGGGATGAAGACAGCGCGGAGAAGAAGCCTGGACAGGTAATGTATGATGCTGCAACGGCTGCAAGGACATCGGTAACGATGTCCCTGCAGCCCTCGCTCAACGATCATCGGGCTGTGGAATAGGCCCAGTAAACAAGCGGCGATCTAGCAGATCACCAATCGTTTACATCGTTGATCGGGCCCTCCTCGGCCCGTGGAATAGGACCATAAGACATTGAGGCACAGTGAGCCTAGAAGAAAGCCCACAACCAAATCAGATGCAATGTACAATGTAATAGCATGACAAGCATCTCCTACCGGTGAATGGCCATTAAAACCAATATGCATGTCATTAGCTATCTTTTTTTCTGTGCAATTCTTTGTGCTTCTGGTCTGACACTTTTTTGTTAATCTTTGCTCTGAGCGTGGGTTGATCAGTATTTGCATTGTGTGGCTATGTTCACACAACAATTTTTCAGCTCCATTTAAAATAACGTCCGTCATTTTAAAATCTAAAATAACGGACGTCATTTAGCTGTCTAGACTTCCTTTAGCGCAATGACGGCTGTTGGTACATTATTCTAGTTTGGGTTACTAATTGGCCTTTGGGTGCGGCTTAATTGAAAAGTACATTGAATTTAATAGTAAAAACGAAGAAAGAACAGTGACAAAAGAAAAACTGTGTGTGAACAACTAATAAAAAATGTCCGCTGTTTGCAAAAGATGTCCGAAAATAATGATCATGATCATTATTTTGACGTCCATGGTAAAAACGTCCATTATTCAATACAATGTAAGCATTGGACCACCTTTCTCACCCAGGTGGTGCAATTATTTTTGCAGGTATTAGACGGATCTTGCATGACCAGAGCATAGGCGTATTACACGCCATGGAGAGGCCATTACAGTGTAGGGTCTGCCTCGATATGAGTCCACCTTATCGTGGTGAGGCAGTTTACGCTGTTTGCAAATAGTAACCAAAAGACTCATTATTTTTGTGGGAATTTTTTTTTGGCAGTTGGGGGGGCTGCTTTTAATTATTTTCATGTCTGTGGTGGGTCTGTATCTTGCTATTGCGGTGAGCTGTTGCATTTTTCTGTGTTTTTGTGTGTTTGCAATTTCAGCCATGGCAACATGCTCCTGCCTAGTGTGAACGGTGTTCTAGGAGAGCTGACCAATTTTTTCTTTCTTTTTTTCTGTGCATTGGATGTCCATCTTTTTATTGACTTCAATGCATTGCCATTGCAGTCAGTTAAATCGCGGCAAAAACTGATGTTATTTTAAATTGCATAATCAGCTGCCTTTTCCCTATTTTTGACGTTGTGTGAACATAGCCTGTATGTGAAAAATGTACAACAATGTTACCCTGTAGGACACACACACACCACTGACACACCTATACACACACTGACACACATATACACATATTGTATACACATACACCACTGACACACACATACACTCTCACTAACACACATGAGTACATACACATACACACACTCACACTGACACACAAACACAAAAACACCACTGACACACAGAGAGGCATCATTAGCATATTTACAGATACACTTGGGAGAAATCTGTAATGTAATAAGAACTATTGAACTACAAACAATATTATCTGCTGCAGAACATCTTTAACTGCCAATCACCAAATTGTTGGAATGAGAGATAATATACCCTGGGAAGCAGCTAAACTCCTGCATATAGGTTTTCACAAAACAAACACATACAGAGTGCTGGTGAGAATCCCAGTGTTTGCACTCTCGTATTGCTTTTGCACAAGATCCATTGTGGTCCAGGTTTAAAGTGAATGTACCATCAGTACATTTACTTTAAGTTTTTCACATGGATAGAACAGCGCTGGCGCCATCCTATTCCCGGGCACCAAACAGGGGGTGAAGCACTCCCCAGTGGAAGGAAACCCCTGCCCCTCTATGACGCTGCTCCATTAGAATCAATAGAGGGGCGAGGGTTTCACTCCAGTGCTTCACTCCGGGCCAGTACCTGGGAATAGAACGACGCCGTACACGGGAATCGGGCCGCGGCTCAAAAAAAGGGCCGCGGCACCGGCTTCCTCGCTCCGATGCCATTCTATCCATGTGAAAAATTTAAAGTGAGTGAGTGAGGTTGACTCCTAATATCTACAACAGACATCTGTTCTAGCATATAGTTAGTCTTTTATCACTGAAGGAAGGAATCTCTATGATTGAAGGTTGAGGGATTTTTTTTTTAATGTACTGTACCTCTACGGTATTTATAAAAAATAAAAACTATTGTTCAGCATTTTGCAGGACAGTCAAACAAAATAGTTTTCTGAGTGTCCAATCTCTATGCTCCTCACTGCATACTGTATACCAATGCTTTGAGAGACAGAGCTTCCCGCTCCATAGCTCCCTTCTCCAGAAGGAGACCAAGCACCATGTAATTTTATACCTTTTAGATATCTGTGTGATCGTTTTCAAACTCTTCTCCCAAAAGTATGTTACCTTTGTACAGAGTTATGTTCTTCAAATGTTATGCATTTTTAATTGCACAGCTTGTCATGTAACATAATATATTATACGGATAATGTATTCAGGTTACATCCAGGATGAGCCTGCTTTTTGTCTTTGATAAAACTTTCCTAAAGAGTGCTCAAAATTAAATTAAACATTAATATTTATACATTCAAATTATCCAAGTATGTCTGTAAAATTAAATAGAAATCATATGAAATAAACCATTGAGGTATAAATAAATGAAAACAAGCATGGTCTAAGAGATGAAAAGAAAGTGTTGAGCTTAAAGGAATGTTTCATGTTGTCAGCAGAGTGGGAATGACATTGCCTTTGGTTACTAGCTAAATCTCATCTTCCAAGATTGTAATTCTTTAATAAAACAGAAATTAAATTAAGTGAATTCTGCAAATTACTTGAACATGCTAATGTAGGATGAAAGACTTGAGCTAAGAGTGGTTACTTTCTCATGACACTTTCATCCAGTTCATTGAAATCATGCATCATCTCTGGGTTTCGTTCAATACTGGAATCTTACAAGCAAACATGTCCATTAAGAACGTGTATTATTCAATCTATTGCTAATAATCCTGAGGGCTGAAACAAAACATCCGAGTTTATAAGGAATTTAAATGTTATTGAATCCTATTAGTTGTATCTATAGTCTTGTTTATCTATTTGTTTATCCTTTTGGCTGTCTGTAATTGTGTATTCTGTATACACATACCAAATAGAGACTCTTCAATTTCAAATGAACTAGTATACAGCACTATTCAATACTAATGATAATAGAAAAAAAGTTCTCCAGGGGTTTTCAAATGTAAATTAATAAAACATGATATACTTTAATTTTAAAATCTTTACAAATGGCTTGATTCCACTCGTTGTGAAGTTTCTACTGAATAAGCTGTGACATTCTGATACAGGTTTCAGGGACAAGTTGTGTTCCCCCTCTTTCTTTCTGTCTGTCGGTGATATGCTTGATGGGCCTGACCTGTTCTATCTGGTTAGCCAAACTAGTTTCTTTTTCCATTACAGCTGAGGCTAACACATTAGTGTCGGAATATAAAATTTTGGTATACAGTAATTTAATATATAAAAATAACCGTTTGAGAATTGTTTATGAAAATCTAATTTTAGTAAGATTGTGTGTCGATGCATGGCTATAAAGATGGGCTTTAGTTCTGTATGAATTTAAAAGATATCTGTAACTAGGTTTATGTTGCCTTAAATTAGGGCAGAATGAACTAGTGACAGAAATGCTGAATAGAGCAATGTAAATATAGAAAAAAAACTAAACGGATGGACACAATACCTACACGAAAGCAAAGCCTATGCATATAAGTATTATGAAAAAGAAGAAAACAGCATATGCACACCATGGCTGCACATCAAAATGTAAACTTTATTAGAAGATAACCTATACAATAACACTAAAAAGGAGCAATGGAAGGGAGACAAGCCATCTCAAAAGACCACCAAAAGCATTAAAATAATTTAAAACATGACACTATGACACTTCTTGTGTCCAAGCAGGAAACCCCACCTATACCGACCCAAAGAACTCACAACATGGAACACTTAAATAGTACCAAAAATGACAAGAGAATATTATTAATAATGCAGAAAGCATAAAAAGATGTATAATTCAGCATGTGTGAAATAGAGGTACAGGGTCAGGTGGGAAAGCATCCCATGATGGCATCCCGCCATCACTACGACTACCTCAGGAGAACAGAACAATGTATCACTTACATCAATCTGTTAAGCAATTGAGCTGATCGGTTTCCCGCAGCGCGGCATCGTTTCGGTCCCGCGATGCTGTTCAAATCCGGAGCGAGCTAACTTCAGGTTCTGCAGTGACTCCTCTTCTCTGTTTTGTAATTGAACGGCAGAAGTCATGCGCTTTCATAGAGAATGCACTAAAGCACTTGAGTTCCGGCGTATAAACACAGGACAGAGAAGAGGAGTCACAGCAAAGGCCGATGTGAGTGTGCGCTGGATTTGAACGGCGCCGCAGGACACGATCAGCTGGGCTGAGTATACGTGCCAGCGCCTACCGGTGGGGGGGGGGGGCAATAATAATTTTTTGTGAACTTCTTCTTTAACCAAACTTTGCACATGGGTCTTCATATTCAGGTAGAATGTTCTCCTGACATCTTCCAAGCAGGGAAATGCATTTCCTTCTTACTTTAATCTTATATTCTCCTCTCTGTGATGGCTTATCTTATAGTCATTGGACTTATCATTGCTACCTCTTCTACTTTTTGACAGCTGCACAAGGTATGCCTGGTATTAGTCGTCGAATTAGCTGAAAATTCAACCCCAATAAATGGAAGTATCCACTTACTAAAGGTTCATTTACACAGAAAGATTATCTGACAGATTATATGCCAAAAATTTGAAGCCAAAGCCAGGAATGTATTTGAAAAAAGGAGAAATCTCAGGCTTTCCTTTGTTACCTGATCTCTGTTTATAGTCTGTTCCTGGCTTTGGCTTCAAATCTTTGACAGATAATCTGTGTAAATGGACCATTACTTTTGACCAGGTAGTAGCTACATCATATGTGATAATATCAGGGTTTTTCTTGGTTCATGAAAAGTTTTTTCCTGGAATGCAATCTTAGAGTAATATATTCTTTTGCTTTAATGTATATACTGCAACATAGATTGTGTCCTGGATCCTTTTTAAATGAAGACTTTTATTTAAATGAAGAACCCCGAACCATTCACGCTAAGCCAATGTCAATGTAGTTACGAATTTGCTCAAAATACGCGCTGTATAATATGTGAGATTAACATTTCTTCAAAGTGTAATATTCCTCAGGGGTTTCAGTGTAGTCAATATAAAAATGTATAATGCACATGCTGCGAGGATTTAAGCTCCCCGACCTAGCTGATCTATCAAGCTGTCCTTGAAATTATACTCCTAATATGAAAATGCTGTAAGGCATGTAATCTGTTACTGTAATCTCAATGGACTAATTAGGCAGTAGAGACTGCGTTCTGTTTATCACCCATATATAGTTATATCTGCTGTGAATGTATAGATCACACACACACACACACACACACACACACACACACACACACACACACACACACACACAGGAGGGGAAAGAGTTTAGCTGATCTATGTAATATTGTATTTTTTTTCTATCCCTACTAATAGGATTTTCCAGGGAAATTCTGGCTCTTTTTCCATTCCATTAAGCTCTGTGATTGGCTAAGTCAAATGTAGTATATGCATCTTGTGATAAAGTGTCACAAAATCATGTGGTTGTGAAAAGTTGGTAATCTCCATCATGCATCTCAGGATATGGCAAGTTTAGAAATAAGAAAGTAGAACTATACTAAAACATTTTCTATGCCATTCTTATTATAATTATTTATAGGGCAATAGTAGTTTTCAATTTTCAATCATTTTAATATCATTCATACAATTAGGAAATATTTTCGGCCTTAGTGCAGGCTCTGGAAGGTAACCTCTCCTGTAATATTGGATATGCCAGGTAAAAAAAAAATAACTATACGATCAGTCAAGTTCAGTGTTGGGGACAGGAAGTGACAACTTCTCTATGAAAAATAGTATTAGTCTTACCGGTAAGACGTTTTCTTTGAAACCTTCACGACGGCACCACAGGAGTTAACTCATGCCTTAGGGACAGGAAAAGCACAAACACGAGAGGTTAAAAGCCCCTCCCCTTCCTGCTAGCACCAGTGCATTATAACAATTTCTGAGCACCACGTGAGTATTATATTCAACAATACAATATAGGGAGGGATGTTGGTGCCGTCGTGAAGGTTTCGGAGAAAACGTCTTACCGGTAAGACTAATACTTTTTTCTCTCCTCACCTTCATGACGGCACCACAGGAGAAATACCAACAATTTCCCCTAGGGCGGGGCCGCAGCCTGAAGACCTTTCTTACCAAACCAGGTCTTCACTGAGCTGAAACTGCCTAGCTGTAACTAGTAGTAGACCAGGTGATAGCTCTGCAATCTGATCTAAAGATGTGTAAGCCTTCTCCGCCCAAGAAGTGAACGCAGCCCTGAATGAAAGGGCCTTGATCAATAAAGGTAAGTCCTATACCTATGCTTCCATACAGCATTTCAGATTCCACCAGCTAGAAATTGCTGGAAATCTCTTCAGTATATTCTTCCTCTGGAATTGAATGAAGATCAATCCAGGTGTTACAGGATTCCAGGAACTATATTAGAGTTTCCCTACGGTCCAGGAATAAAACTTCCATCCTTAATCATCTTTGGAGTTGATACAGAATGATCATAAGACCAAGAAAGATGACACTACCACGGAAACAAATCAGGATCGGTGTGACACTATTCTGTCCGTCTGGAAAAGACAGTAAGAGTCACGGATAATCAGTGTGTGGGTCTCCGATTCGTCTTATCTAAGATTATGGTCACAGGATGGCTGTCTTGTAGAACAGGAACTTGAGACTGTACTCCAAATAGGTTTTGAAGGAAGACTATTAAGGTCTTCAAGTACAACGTAAAAATCCCAAGGGAAATGTCGATTAAAAGTAGGATTCCTGTTTAAAAGCGTTCCTCATAAGTTCTAAACACATCTATGATTCATGATAAATATAATGATAAATAGCAGATATATGGATACAATGATTAATTGCAAATGATATATGATAATGATAAATAGCAGATGATGTATCATATAATGATTAATAGCAGATGATATATCATATAACAATAAATAGCGGATAAGGTTGCAACATGCACCTTAAGAGTGGCCGATTTGAGACCTTCTGATATATCCTAGAAGAGAACGGCCTCATTTTCCTAGACTGTAGGAATCGCAGCCTCAGAGAGGCTGCAGCTAGTTTGGGCCTTAATGACCAGGCTAATTTTTCAAAATCTGACCTGTCTCACTTTATGCTCTTATAGCTCAGTGATGCTTTAACGCATGCTAGCGATTCTGAGATTTTTTTTTTGTGACATATGGCACTTTATGTTAGTGGCAAAATTTGGTCACTACTTTGTGTGTTTTTTGTGAAAAACATCAAAATATCATTAAAAATTTAAAAAATTTGCATTTTATGAACTTTGAAATTCTCTGCTTCTAAAAAAAGAAAGTCGTAGCACATAAATTAGTTACTAAGTCACATTACCAATATGTCTTCTTTATTCTGGCATAATTTGGTAAACATATTTTACTTTTTTAGGGTGTTATGGGGCTTAGAAATTTATCAGCAAATTATCACTTTTTTTTTTCAACTTATTTTTTTAGGGACCAGTTCTTTTTTTAAATGGATTTAGAAGTCTGGTATCCTGAAAACCCCCATAAGTGACCCCATTTTGGAAACTACACACCTTAAAGAATTAATCTAGGGGTATAATGAGCATTTTAACCCTACAGGGGCTGGAGGAAAGTATTCACAATTAGGCAGTAAAAAAATGGAAAATTTAAATTTTCCAATAATGTATAGGTTAAGATTAAAGTTTCTCATTTTCAAAAGGAATATGAGACAAAAAGCACCCCAAAATTTGTAATGCAGGTTCTCTTGAGTACAACGGTACCCCATATGTCGGCGTAAACCACTGTATGGGCAAACAGCGGGGCTCAGAAGGAAGGGAGCGCCAATTAGCTTTTCCAATGCAAATTTTGCTGAAGAAGTTTCTGAGCGCCAGGTGCGTTTGCAGTGCCCCTGTAGTGTCAGCAGAGAGAAAACCCCCCATAAGTCACCCCATTTTGGAAAGTACACCCCTCAAAGAATTCATCGTGGTGTGTGGTGAGCATTTTGACCCCACAAGTTTTACAGGAAAGTATTCAAAAGTAGACAGTAAAAATGAAAAACTCGAATTCTTCCAATAATATGTTTGTTTAGTTTGAAATTTCTCAATTTCACGAGGAACAAGAGGAAAAAAGTACCCCAAAATTTGTAACGCAGGTTCTCCTGAGTACAAGGGTACCCCATATGTGGGCATAAACCACTGTATGGGCACACAGGAGGGCTCAGAAGGAAAGGAGCGCCAATTAGCTTTTTCAATGCAGATTTTGCTGAAGAAGTTTCCGAGCGCCAGGTGCGTTTGCAGAGCCCCTGTAGTGTCCGCAGAGTAAAATCTCCCAATACGTCACCCCATTTTGGAAAGTGCACCCCTCAAAGAATTTATTTTGGGGTGTGGTGAGCATTTTGACCCCACAGGTATTTGAGGAAAGTATTCAAAAGTAGACAGTAAAAATGAAAAACTCGATTTTTTCCAATAATATGTTGGTTTAGTTTGAAATTTCTCAATTTGCCGAGGAACAGGAGAGAAAACGTACCCAAAAATCTGTAACGCAGGTTCTCCTGAGTACAACGGTACCCCATATGTGGGCATAAACCACTGTATGGGCACACAGCAGGGCTCAGAAGGGAAGGAGCGCCAATTTACAGGAGCAAAACCGCAGCTAGTAATGGTTATTAGAATAGCGCAGTTACTAAAATAAAATAAAAAAAATTAGAATACAGGTAATGTGGGGTGGTTATGGACAGCCTGGGGTGGTTATGGGCAACCTGAGGTGGTTACAGGTAATCTGGGGTGGTTACGGACAACATGGGGTGGTCACGGGCAACCTGCTGTGGTTACGGCAACCTGGGGTGGTTACAGGCAACGTGGGGTGGTTACGGGCAACGTGGGGTGGTTATGGGCAACGTGTGGTGGTCACGGGCAACCTGCTGTGGTTACGGCAACGTGGGCTGGTTACAGGCAACGTGGGCTGGTTACAGGCAACGTGGGCTGGTTATGGGCAACCTGCTGTGCTTACAGACAATCTGGGATGGTTACGGGAAACGTGGGGTGGTTACGGGCAACCTGCAGTGCTTACAGACAATCTGGGGTGGATACGGGCAACGTGGGGTGGTTACGGGCAACCTGCAATGCTTACAGACAATCTGGGGTGGTTACGGGCAACGTGGGGTGGTTACGGGCAACCTGCAGTGCTTACAGACAATCTGGGGTGGATACGGGCAACGTGGGGTGGTTACGGGCAACCTGCAGTGCTTACTGACAATCTGGGGTGGTTACGGACAACGTGGGGTGGTTACGGGCAATGTGGGGTGGTTACAGATAAACTGAAGTTTTTATAGGCAATCTGGGGTGGATACCTGTAATCTGGCATGGGCACCGCAATCTGGAGGGGGTCATTGGCAATTTGGGGTGGTCAGAGGCGCAGTGGCGTGGTCAGAGGCGACGTGTGGTGGTCAGAGGCGACGTGGGGTGGTCAGAGGCGACGTGGGGTGGTCAGAGGCGACGTGGGGTGGTCAGAGGCATCGTGGCGTGGTCAGAGGCATTGTGGCGTGGTCAAAGGCAACACACAGTGGTTACGTGCAATCTGGGGGGGTTACATGTAATCTGGCATGATTACGGGGAACCTGGGGGGGTTATGTACAACCTGGAAGGGTTACAGACAATCTGGGATTGGTACTGATAAACTGAAGTGCTTATAGGTAATCTGGGGTGGGTACATGTAATTTGGGGTGGTTACGGGCAATCGGGAGGGGGTCACTGGCAATTTGCAGTGGTTACAGGCAACGTGCGGTGGTTACGGGCAACGTGCGGTGGTTACGAGCAACGTGCGGTGGTTACGGGTAATCTGGGGAGGGGTTAGGGGTAATTTGGGAGTAAACTGCAATTATTAATATAATAAAAAGTGTGTGTTTTATTTTTTTGTATGTTTGTCACTTTTTGTACTTTACATATTAATTTTCACTGTATTACTATGATTACTGTGATATTTTCTATCTCAGTAATCATAGTTCAGTGACAGAGACCAAATTGGTCTCTGTCACTTTAAATTTTCAGAGTTGGCTGGTTGTGAAGCGCATGCGCACTTCATAACCAGCCAGGACGTCGAGGAGGACGGAGCTCCAGGATCAGGTGAGTATATGGGGAAGGGGGGGATAACTGGGGAACGGGGGTGACAGGGGGGTGGGGGGCGACTTGGGGGGTGGAGGGACATCACTTTTTATCCCCTGTCACCAATCATTCATGGTGACAGGGGATAAAAAGTGCCAGGAGCACATGGTACAAACGATCAGCGGTATATAGTATATACCGCTGATTGCTTGTACCGGGACCCCACAGGGGGGTCCCAGATGACTGCCCCATGCTCTCCGCTACCTCCGGTGGCGGAGAGCATGGGGCTTTCATTCATTTTAACTTTTCCATCGCTGTGAACAGACATTGGTCGGTTCACAGCGATGGCGGCGGCCATCTTGGAAATGATGGCCGCCGGGGGAGGGGGGTTAGTGATCGCCCTATTAGGGGGGGCTGATCTGAGGTCTGGGGGATACTTATTTCATCTCCCACCGCCGTGGGAGCTGAAAGGCAGCGGCAGCACCGGTAATCCCCTTTACCGACGGCCGCCGCTATAACGTTAATAGCGGCGATCGTCGGTAAGGGGGGGGGGGGCCGGGAAGGACCCCACACACTGCCCCAACCCCTCAGCTACCTCCGGTAGCCGGGGGGATGGGGTGGGGGCCGTCCCGGCCCCGCAGCCTTATTCTCTGCCATCGCCGTAAAAAGCTGATGGCAGCAGAATAAGGACCCTTAGTGACCGCCGTAAAAAGCCATATCGTCGGTCACTAAGGGGTTAACATAGACTCAGGATTCAGGTCGACATCTTGAGTCTTGACAGATCCGGACGGAACTGGTCCCTGAAGAAGTAGAAGGCGAAGGCTCAAATGCAAAAGTTGAAGAGCCCAGAGGCTCCACGACCCGTCTTCGTACAAAGCCTGACTACACCTTCTGGCCAAAATGGTACCTGATAATGACAGTCATTTCCACTGTTAGGATTTCCTATAGTGTCCCAGGAAAGAGCCAAAGAATAAAGGAATGTATAAAAGACTGAAAATCAACGCTGTTCAAGTACATCCACCACCACTGGAACATCGCTTGGAAAGAACTTCTATACCTCCTTGTTCTGATAAATCTGTGAACAAATCAGAGGCAGACCTAATTGAGGGATAAAATCTGGACCTTCCTCCTTGAGACACCCTTCACTCATGAAAATGGATTGACTGCTACGATAAACCATGTGAATCGTAAGATATGTGGCTGTTAGGGATAAATATGTCGCTCCCCTAGGTGAAGATCCAATCTGAATGGATTGAAGTGGATTCTGCTCTGCACTATCCTGGTGTCTCAGATGTGCCACAGTGGTACTGTTGTCCAATAAGATGTGAATCATTAGATTCCAGATATTCTTCGCCTGCTGTAAGGCACCCCGACTGCCTGCAGCTCTTTAAGGCCTGAGGACCTTGCTGCTGTCCTTGGAGATAGCAGCAACTGGCCAACTTCTGTGACTAATCTTATCTTAGGAAGAGGGATACAAAGATAACCCCATCTTCAAGTAAGCCATGTAGGCCAGCATATAGAGACCACAAGACCTGTGGAGAAAAGGATACCTGTGCCTGATTCAGAATGGCAAGTTTATTGGTTTATTACAGTAAGAATCTAGAATGAGTCTGATTCTAAGGTGTCACTGGAGAATAAGTAGTCATGGATTCCAAATGGACATGGTCCTCAAGTGTAACCAGGCCTCCTACATTGGGAACAGTCTAGTCTTCTCCATCAGAAATACCCAATCTGAGGGGAAAGAGGACATTATTACCTAG
This sequence comes from Dendropsophus ebraccatus, assembly GCF_027789765.1. Classification (NCBI taxonomy): domain Eukaryota; kingdom Metazoa; phylum Chordata; class Amphibia; order Anura; family Hylidae; genus Dendropsophus; species Dendropsophus ebraccatus. Next base: position 68,544,601 of record NC_091460.1, read on the forward strand.
GAATCCGGAGGATCCCCAAATATATTTTGGGTGTCTGGGTTGATATCTGATTACTGATTGTTTATCGGCCACCTCCAGGAATAAAGATCATCACTGGCTGTCGTTATTTTCTGAACAGCTTCTATGTGGAATCTGTCAAAAGAAGAAAACTCAACCAGACAGGCGACAGAAATATTTATCCCAAACCACTGAAGGTAGGGAATCGACTTCCCCATCAACTACAGAAGATGCAAAAGGGCTGATGAATCCCGAAGGAGAGAGCACTGCATTGATAATGCTGGACACAACTGCCCATGCAAACTACTACTAAAGACAAGAGTTGAAACATAGTAGAAGAATCTCTTAGGTCGATTAACGCCCTCATAGCATCCTATAGATTAAGATGAGTAGTACACTACATGGATTCCATCTTGAATCCTATGTATCAGATAAATTTTGATGGGTTCCAGGTTTATACTAAGCCTGTATGTTCCGTTCAGTTACTAAATAAGGAATAGCTGAAAAGTGCCCCTTCTCTAACTATGGCACTGGGACAGAGGTCACAACACAGGGCTTTATCAGCTTCTAGACACTGTAGAAGAGTCCTGATTTAAAGAGCTGAGAAGGTAGGTGGATTAGGAAACATTTGGGGGGAGAGGATGACTATATTGAAGTCCTGGAGAATAACGTCCAGGATCCAGATGACTTGGGTGACACACATCCAAGCCTCCTGAACTCCAGAATCTCCCCCCACCTCCAGGATAGTGACCTGGTGTAGTCCTGGGAGGCCCTGGGAGAGGTCCATAGACATCCCTCCTATAATGCTCCTGAATTCTATGGTGCTACATTGAACCCATACTTCTTAACTACTGAAGGTCTATTAGAACAGAAGAATTTCCCAGATACTATCAAGGGCAGACTGAAGACCTTGCATAGAATGGGATTGTCAGATCCTTTGTCAGATTTTTTTTTTTTTTTTTTGTGTGACTAATGGCAGAAAAGGTAGAACCCAATTCCTGGCAACCATATGGACCATCACTGCTGAGGAATCAGCCAAGAAGGCTAGGGAATCGCCACAAAAGAAAAGACACATCAATAATGTGTTCCCGAGGGAACCTATATATATATTTATTTATTTTGATGGTCGTCTCTGATTTATTCCCATATGTACTGCACAAGAACACATGTAGCAGCAACAGAGAAAAGTAACAGTCTATAAGACTTGTACAAATCCTCCTGGCCTCAGTTGAAGAGCCTACAAATGGCAAGGTGATTGCTAGTAACTAACCACCTGGGTGTCCAAATCCCATTCTTCCCAGGTTTTGTTATCATCAGTGATGAGGCCTGAAAGGTCTGCTGAATAGGAACTAGCTTCCACATGCTAACCCCAGCAAACAACTCATCTCTAATAGATCACACCTCTTGTGTATCCTCCATCCCAGTGGAAGTCTGACAGAGAGAAGGTTAGATCAAATGGCAAAATATATTCCCTAGACTCTGTGTATCAATGTGATAGAGCAGAGAAGCCTAGAGAAAAATTACTGGATTCAAATAGTTGAATCAGATAATGTACAAGACTCAAACCTAGAAGCAAAAGGACAGGCCCTGTGACTCCTAGATTTTAACAGGTACCTCTGGTACTCTCAAAGCTGCTAAAGCCATAAGAAGGTATAGCAATAGAGCTGCCATATCAACCTTCATTATCTGACCGAACAGATAGGAAGGAAGATGAGGAGAGAAAAACAGCGCAGAGGATGACAGTTACATTAGGTTATGCAAGTGTTTAACAGGTGAAATGCAACATCTGATTTGCCAGATCTTCCATCCATTTAAACATCCTCTATAATGATGACATTAAAAACAGGATGTTAAGGAGGATAAAGGAGAGAGGCCTGCATAGTAACAGGCAAATCTCCTAAGAGGAGAAGCTCCTTCTCGCAAAATAAAGCTAGGAGCAAACCTTATCTATACATACATATATAAGTATATATATCACAGTCCTAAGCACCAAGGTGAATACAGCACGCTGGTGCCCACACAGAGTAATTATATATCACCCTGAAAGGTATAGGGAAGAAGAGAGGGAGATAGAAAACTGGGACAGTCAGATTTATACAAACTGACCCCTAGCACTCTCCCCCAAGTGTAGCAGGATTCCTCATAGGTGATGCAGTGGATCAGACCTCAGAAGACTGATGACACACAACTCTGCAGATTTTCCAAACTTGCCGCCCGGTGTCCTCGGAAGACCAGGAGTTCTGTCTCTTCCGGCACATGGCGTCAGCGTGCTCCCCCCACTGAAGGCACTGCTGAAAGACTAGGCCTCAGGCCTGACCTCCGCCGAACGCCCGTACATTGCGGCCGAAAGTAGGCCGCAAACGCCGACCACTAGGCCACAGCGCCTGCCACAGCACGACCAGTCCCGGGATGCGCGTATACAAAGGAGAGGTCCAGAGGTTGCAGCAATGGAAACTCTCTGCGCGCCCCCGCCACATCAGGGATGGCGCGAGGAGAACCAGCGGGACATCCCTTACCCCAGATCTGAAGATCAGCCAGCCGCCTCCATGGGAAGGAAGGAGGTTAAACCCCAATCGATCCCTGCTGGTAAGGGGAAATAAATCTTCAAACAGGGGGATCTTCTCATCTTCCCCATGGATCCCCCACCTCTCGTGCCTGCCCAACAGGGACAGGAAAAGCACTGGTGCTAGCAGGAAGGGGAGAGGCTTTTAACCTCTCGTGTTTGTGCTTTTCCTGTCCCTAGGGCATGAGTTAACTCCTGTGGTGCTGTCGTGAAGGTGAGGAGAGAAAAATTTATTTCACTTACCAATCTTCTCTTAGCCTGACTCTGACTGCCATTGTATCATAAGTATTAAGCAGAATGTTTTCCTGGATAGAAGAATTTTCTTCAGATTGATGGTGTATAATAGTGACACGTAGGGCCCATCCCTTGGGTTATTTTCACATCATTCTATTGTATCCCATTGACATGGATTTAATTAGGGTTAGGGACATTTGTGAACAAAAAAGTCTCAAAGTAAATCTTGTAGAAAAAAAAACTACCAAGTCATCCATATTTATTACATTTATTGAACACAGTAATAGAAAGAAGGAGGAGGAAGAGGAGGAGGAAGAGTTTACTTGAACTCAGCAAACACTATTAGGGATAATGAAACCGTGGAAGTCAGGGGCGTAGCTAGGGGTTCAGCCTAGGGGGGGCGAGTGAGTCTAAGTGGGCCCCCAACCATTGTTACCCATAGGAAATCTCAGCAGGTGACACGGATTTCTGAATAATATAGGGAATATTCTTCTACATTTCTTATAGTGAATAAGGATAAAGAGCAGTGTAAGAGGTTTCTACATCTGAAATATAGAACCACAAAAAAAGTAAAAGGGCTTAAAGGGGTTGTCCGGCGATAAAAAATTATTCACAGAATAACACACATTACAAAGTTATACAACTTTGTAATGTATGTTATGTCTGTGAATGGCCCCCTTCCCCGTGTTTCCCCCCACCCACGCTAGACCCGGAAGTGTGGTGCATTATACTCACCGCATCTCGTGTCGTCCACGGTCTCCGATCCTCAGCAGTGACGTCTTCTTCGGGAGGCCAGCGGATCTTCCCGAGTGCCAGCCGCCCTCTGCAGCGTCATCCGAAGCTCAGCCGCGATTGGCTGAGCATAACTGTGCTCAGCCAATCGCGGCTGAGCTTCGGATGACGCTGCAGAGGGCGGCCGGCACTCGGGAAGATCCGCTGGCCTCCCGAAGAAGACGTCACTGCTGAGGATCGGAGACCGTGGTCGGCACGTGACAGGTAATGTATAGCGCACCACACTTCCGGGTACACGGGTGGGGGTGGTGGGACACGGGGAAGGGGGCCATTCACAGACATAACATACATTACAAAGTTGTATAACTTTGTAATGTGTGTTATTCTGTGAATAATTTTTTATCGCCGGACAACCCCTTTAAGATTCGAAAAATATAGCTGCCTTCTTCCACAGACAGCACCACTCTTGTCCTCAGTTTGTGTGTGGTATTCGACTAAAGTGTATGGAGCCAAGTTGTGATACCACACACAACCTAAGAGCAGGGGTGGCGCTGTTTTTGGAAGAAAACAAATATGCTGTTTTTCTTTTAATTCTAGAGAACCCTTTTAACCAGATTATCTTTGCCTAAAAATAATAGTGGTATAGGTAATATGCTTTTAGACATTAAAAGGGGTGAGTTGGTTGTGATTATACATGTATGTACAATCAAAGATATATGATGAGCTGCTAGATATCCACTTCTATCCTATCTATCTATCTCCTATCTATCTCCTATTTATCTATCTATCTATCTCACTATCTATCTATCTATCTATCTATCTATCTATCTATCTCCTATCTATCTATCTATCTATCTATCTATCTCCTATCTATCTATCTATCTATCTATCTATCTATCTATCTATCTATCTCCTATCTATCTCCTATCTATCTCCTATCTATCTCCTATCTATCTATCTATCTATCTATCTATCTATCTATCTATCTATCTATCTATCTATCTATCTATCTCCTATCTCCTATCTATCTATCTATCTATCTATCTATCTATCTATCTATCTATCTATCTATCATCTATCTATCTATCTATCTATCTATCTGATAAGTACTGGAAGACTTGAGATTTTGAAACAGAGGTAATTTACAAATCTATATAAGTTTCTGAAACCAGTTAATTTTAAAAAATAAAAATTGCTGGAGTACCCCTTTAACTTACTTTAGCATAAGGTGTATAGATACCTGCATTTGCAACTACATGATGGAGCAGGTACAGCAAGGGGGTCAAATGTGTTGGGGGCGCTTGTGAAAATGTGGTAAGGGCTAAGCAGTAGAGGGAGGGAGAGCGTTCACCATGGTAAGAGCTCTAAAAAAGGGACACAAGTTAGCATGGCCTCTGAGAGAGTGTGGGTGCTGCATGAGGAGGAAGGCTAGCGATCAGAGTCGATGTGGGGGGCCTTTGGCCCCCGGACCTTACTCAGTTCAGCACTGGGGAAGGAAGGGGGGCTTTCATGAAGATTGGGGTTACTTGGAAGAAGCAGTGTGTTAATTACGGCATAGAGCGGTGTTCTACCAAATACAAAAACATCATTCAGTCACTCACAGAAGGCGGCTTCTCTGCATGGATTGCGATTTTTTTTTTTTTTTATATTCAAGGTTGTTCACTTTTCCTTTGGTCTCCATCTGGCCCCGGCCATCATGAAGACTTTTCCGACCATGACTTGTCTCCACAGGATCTGCTAGAGAGACATTTTAGGCTCCTCGCTCCAGCATTCTCCTCATCTCTATACAAACTCCCCTGTAGTGTAGCCCCCTCTATGCAGCCTCTGTGTAGTATAGGCCTCTCTGTGGTATTGCCCCCCCTCTCTGGGGTGTAGGCTTCTCTATAGTAATGCCCCCGTGTGTAGTACACTCCTCTCCTCCTCTGTTTAGTACAGGCTACGGATGGTCCGAACAGAGTTCGTACGAACCCGAACCATCCGCAATGATTACCGATGTCTTCCCGCTCCGTGCAGCGGGCGGATCCAGCGGGAGGAACACCTGGAAAACTGGGATACAGCCATAGCCATAGGCTGTATCCCAGTTTTCTAGGCGGTCCTCCTGCTGCACGGAGCGGGCAGACAGCGGGAATCCGATGCCGAGCGTTCGGGTTCAGCCGAACCCGAACCTCGGCGGGTTCGGACCATCCCTAGTACAGACCCTTGTGCAGTCTCCATCATACTGAGTACTATTGCTGGAAAAGCTGGGTGACCTCCATCATACTGACTACAGGATACTGGGAAAGCTGTGTGACTTCCATTATAAAATGATGGGAAAGCTGGGTGACCTCCATCATACTAAGTACAAGATGCTGGAAAGCTGGGTGACCTCCATTACACACTGACATACAGGATGCTGGGAAAGCTGGGTGGCCTCCATGACACTGACGACAGGATACTGGGAAAGCTTGGTGACCTCCATTATGCTGACTACAGGACACTGGGAAAGCTGGGTGACCTCCATTATGCTGACTACAGGACACTGGGAAAGCTGGGTGACCTCCATTACACACTGACTACAGCAAGGATGTCACACTCAGTCCCTCCAGCTGTTGCAAGTCAGAGCTGTATATATATATATATATATATATATATATATATATATATCCTGCCGGTCACTTATCACTTATATATCCTGCTGCTCACTTGGTCATATATATATATATATATATATATATATATATATATATATATATATACACATACCGTATATAAACAGCAGTGACCAAGTGAGCAGCAGGAGACATATACTGTGTGTGTATATATATATATAATATATCTCCTCCTGATCATTTGGTCAGTGGGGTGGGTGGGTATGTGGTTCTGTCTGTCTGTCTGTGTGTTGTCACTCCTCTCACAGTCCGCACTCAGTACCTGACATCTTCCAGCACTCGGGAGCCTCACTCCCTGTCAGAGCTGCTGCTGGACGTCTTCAGTCTCTCCCTGGCAGCCATAGACGGTGAGGATCCCTCCAGCTCCCCTCCCCCTCATACCAGCTCTGTCGGACAGTGAGGGGGAGGGGCCAGCAGCAGCGTGTGAGGAAGAAGCAGGAAGATGCAGGGAGAAGATCCAGCCCTGGCCGGGCTCTGCATCCGACAGCTGAGCGGGCCCCTCAGGAGCAGGGGGCCCGCTATTGTCAGGTGCTGTTGCCTTCTTGGGGGCCCCGGCCACTACAGACATGTGTTAAGGCTGTCTGCAAAAGCAATAGCTTTTGCAGACAGCATTAACAGTCTGAGACCTCAGTGGGCCCCTGCCTGAGTGGGCCCGGGGGCGACCGCCCCCTTTGCCCCCACCAAATTTCGCCACTGGTGGAAGTGTAAGTCTCGGATAAAAACGTGTGCATTACAATGCAGTCTATGGCATTTCTGGGAGTTCTATCCCCCCTTGTATAAGGAGAGAGAGCATATCTGTCAGACATGTCACAGCATAGCCTGCCGCACCAGTGAAGTGATGTTGAAAAAAAAAAACTTTATAGAAAAGGATCAAGCATAGCTAGCTTACCAGGGCCGGGACAAAGAGTAGGCAGGGGTAGGCGATGGCCTAGGGCGCCAAACAGCAGGGGGCGCCACCAGGCCGAACCCAGAAGCAGCATACAGGAGCTGATTACATCAGCCCTGTGAGTGATCAGATGCTGCTGTACATAGGAGGGGGGAGGGGCAGCTCCCTGCCTGGACACTGCTCTGGCTGAGCTCCCACAGCCAGGAGGCTCTGACCTAATGCAGGAGGCCAGCATGGGGGCAGCATTACTCACATCCCCTGTTGCACATCCTCCAGGCTCTAGGAGCTGCTCAGCTGTCGGGCCAGGGAGGAGGAGGTGAAGAACCAGGAAGTGTGTGCCTGTGCCTCTCCTGTCAGCTACTCATCGCTGCTGCATCATTATCATCAGCAGCAGACCTCTCCATGACAGTCCCAGGATGGAGAGGACAGAAAGTGCAAGCAACCTAGCTGAGAGGTAACTGTTTTGTGTCTGTGTGTGTGTACATAAGAGTGGGAGTGAGTGTGTGTGTCTATACATAAGTGTGTGCCTGTGTGTGTATACTGTACATAAGTGTGTGCCTGTGTGTGTATACTGCACATAAGTGTGTGCCTGTGTGTGTGTATACATAAGTGTGTGCCTGTGTGTGTATACTGTACATAAATGTGTGTGCCTGTGTGTATACTGCACATAAGTGTGTGCCTGTGTGTGTATACATAAGTTTGTGCCTGTGTGTGTATACATAAGTTTGTGCCTGTGTGCATATACATAAGTGTGTGCCTGTGTGTGTATATACATAAGTGTGTGCCTGTGTGTATACTGTACATAAATGTGTGTGCCTGTGTTTGTATACTGCACATAAGTGTGTGCCTGTGTGTATACTGTACATAAGTGTGTTTCTGTGTGAGTATACATAAGTGTGTGCCTGTGTTTATACTGTACATAAATGTGTGTGCCTGTGTGTATACATAAGTGTGTGCCTGTTTGTATACTGTACATAAATGTGTGTGCATGTGTGTATACATAAGTGTGTGCCTGTGTCTGTATACTGTACATAAATGTGTGTGCCTGTGTGTATACTGTACATAAATGTGTGTGCCTGTCAGGTAGGGGGTCTGGGAAAACAAGACGAGTGCAGCCCTAGAACTGGCACCCACCCCAGCTGGCCCTACCTGCTTGCCGCGACAGCTCTAAACAGCTGCTGACAACTGGGCGGCGTTCCCTAACCTGGCAAAGTGCATACACGAAAAACAGAGACAAGACTAACAAACAAGCAAGGGAAAGTCAGAGGTCCGAGTCAGTAACAGCCAGTCAGTATAGGTACAAAATCCTGATCAAAGAATAGTCGAGGTCCAAGCCAAAAGGTCAGGTATCGGAAGTACAAAGTCAGAGTAATGCTAGGTCAAGATACACAGGAGGAACCAGGTTCTATCGCAGGCAAGAAATGAGAGCACAGGTCTGATATTTATTCAACCTGGAGTCCCAGCCCCAGACCTGATTGGGGCTGAGTCTCCAGGTCCTGCCAGATACAGAAAGCTAACTGGTAAGTCAGCTGTCAATCAATAATCAGTGCACACACCCAACACCTATGCTGAACAGCCAGGGGAGTGAAACCTTGGCCTCTGCTATAACAAAGAACAGCAGAGCTGAGTATGTGAAAAACATGTGAAGCATTATGGCTGAAAAAGCCGAGCCGAGCGCACGACCCGAGTCCTAACAGTGCCTGTGTTTGTATACATAAGTGTGTGCCTGTGTGTATACTGTACATAAATGTGTGTATGTATACATAAGTGTGTGCCTGTGTGTGTATACTGTACATAAATGTGTGTGCCTGTATGTGTATACATAAATGTGTGCCTGTGTGTGTATACTGTTTATAAATGTGTGTGCCTGTGTGTATACTGTACATAAATGTGTGTTTGCCTGTGTGTGTATACTGTACGTAAATATGTGTATGTGTGTGTGTGTGTATATACTGTACAGAAATGTGTGTGTGTGTATACATAAGTGTCTACGTGTGTGTGTGTGTGTGTGTGTGTGTATGCATAAATGTGTGTGTCTGTGTGTGTATATGCATAAATATATATACATAAAAATGTATACAACTGGGAACAGCACACAGAGGATATATATATATACAACTGGGGGCAGCACAAAGGGCGTCTATATGCTACTGGGGACAGCACACAGGGAGTGTATATACTACTGGAGGCAGCACACAGGGAGAAGATTCACAGCCAGAAGGTGGCCCAGGCTGGATGGAGAGAAAGAGAAATGTGAAAGACTCTTATCAGAAAAGACGCCACCTGTGAGTAACTCGATGTAACTGCGCTCTGTTATAGGGTTGTAGTGATAGTGGTCATGGTGTGGTAGTATTATTCAATGGTATCATTAGTGATTTCTTTCGGTTTTGTCCAGAGGCAATATGTAATCACTGTATGGTGCTAGGAATGTTATAAGATAACTACCGAATGTACTGGGGCTCGTAGTGCAGTGTGGGGTCACTTCCTGGGCTTTACACCGTCTGTGCCGCGCCAATTCTGATAACAGTGGCTTGGGGGGCGCCATTTGCCTTCTCTGCCTAGGGCACCAAAACTGCTTGTCCAGGCCCTGTAGCTTACTGTACAATAAGTAGTTATGTCTGATATTAACTAGGTTTTCCTGAGTTCAGTTTGCTTAACACTGGTGTAAACATTAGAAAAACATTCAGTAAAAAAAGAAGTTTACATAATTTTACTTTACATTTGGCTCTCTTAATGCAGCCTATATTTCCCATTATGTATCTGGCTGCTCTATAGGATTTTTCCTTTCAGCACAAGCAGGGAGCAGCACTATCAAGCTGCATCTCATTGTGCACACTAAAGCCTGTATACACCCGACAGAAATCAGATACAGAAAACAGTGTTATAAAAAATCTAACTGGGACAGCACTGGAAAAAGTGGAAAAAATAAGAATATTTAGATGGAGTGCACGTCTCACCGCACAGGACCCTTCTGTTCGGCTTCAATCCAATAGTAAACGTAGGAGACAGAACATCTTGTGAAAAAAACTTGATTTTTTTATTCACATCAGACGCGATGTTTCGGCTGGTACTTCAGCCTTTCTCAAGCTTGACTACATGGTGGCCATTCAGTGCCTTATACGTGCTACACAGCAAAATCACAGCAAATTACACAGCAAGCATATCCAATCAGTAATTACATAGCATAATTAAGTGATAAACATTATATCAAGTATCAAAAACAGTATTGTATGCGTCATTAAATATATCAAGTGTATCCAGTGTATCATACATTATATATCTGTGAAAAACTAGTCATATCTCCTCCAGATTATCAAATAATCACATTATGTGACAAGACAAAACAGTGAGCCCTAAGCTCATCCCCGCCCACTGTCCTCTACCTACTTGCCACAATCTGTCCTAAGATGGCGGCGAGCAACTGGGCGGCAGTCCCTGCACTGGCTAGGTGGGACACAAAGACAAGACAGACAGACAAACACAATGAAGAATAGTCCACAATCCGGGTCACAACAGTCGGCAGCAAAAGTACAAAATCAGGATCCAAAGGGGGCAGGCAGGGGCAGGCAGCAAGCAAGGGAGGTCAGAGATACAAAGCAGTAGTCAGGAGATGCAAAGAACCAGAATCCACAAGCAGGCAGAGACTAAGTCAATAACCAGCAATGATATCCCAGACTGAGGTAGTTATATAGGAGGCCAGGGTTCTGATCCAGAACATGAATTGGACCATCCCCCTGATCTCCAAGCACAGACAGCTGAGAACAAAACAGATGCACTGGCAGGATGACCTGTCATTCCCTGACGTCCCACAGCGGCACAATAACGGGGTTTATTGCCCATGTGTACTGGGCAGGACAAAAAGGAATATTTAATAGTACAGCCAATCAAATGAAAAAGGCTCCTCCCCTCCGGGGTATAAAGACAACCCTCACCCAGTGCACCATGCGTTTTATTTTTTGTCCTGGTTAAAGGGCAGGTCTGGATCTCCCCTCCTCCCACCCCAAAAGATATCTTTTTTCTACCTTTTTCTCTTTTAGGTCCTGCTTAGGCCAGAGATTACTTTTACTCAGGCCCGTCCCTGCTGCGGGTGTGAGATACAGGCCGCGGCAGGGTGGAACACTGTTTGCGTCCCACTTCGTCCGGCCAGGCCGGACGTGACGTAGTTCACGTCATTTCCGGTATCTGGCGCATGCGCGGCTTGCGGGCGATATCTCGACCGCGTCGCAGAGTTCCGGACCGGGGTTGGGCCCGATGGGCCCAGAGCGGGCTGGAACTGGGTTCTTGCAGGTATCCAGGTCTTTTGTCTTTCTTTACTCCCTATTTAGGCGCGTTAAGCAGGAGGTTGCTGTCTGTCCACTCGTGGCTGACAGCTGTGTGCATAGTGGCAGGACTCTGCTATTTGTTACCTAATTACCTTACTTACTGCATTGGAGAGCTTCAGGTGGGTCTGCTGCCTCAGGGGTGCTTTGGCAGCTGTAAGGAGGTTTAAACTTATAAATCCTCCTATTTTAGTATGTCCTCCAGGGAATCCTCAGGGAGGAAATGCTCAGCTAAGAGACACCATCTACAAGGCAGAGAGTGCGGTATGTACCTCCACTGCACTGCACTTAGACTCTGGAGCTTCATAAATTCTAAAGGACTTTATTTTTATTACAGAGACTCCTCTACCTGATGACAGTGACTATACCACCTGTCTCTCCTGTCGTCCAAGAATTCAAGACAAGAATGAGCCCAACATCCAGGATGTAGTGATCTGGGTCAAGGATCTTATGCAGTAAGCCTTCAGGAATGAGGTTTGAAATTTTATATTATTTTACTAGAGACTTATACTGATGTCTCTTAGGTCTTCTATGAAGGATATGCGTAATTCCCTCAAGGAAGAGATGGCTGCTATGGTCCCTAAGAAAAGACCCAGGAGAGCTCATACTTCTTCTCCTTCTGTATCTATGGAGGATTATACTGTGCTGGATGACGTTTACTCTTCACCTTCCCATAAGGAGGAGGAAGAGAAGGAGGAGAAATTTATCTTCAATCCAGAGAAGATTGCTAAACTGCTTAAAGCTATTCAGACTGATAATCCTGAGGACTATTCTGACACTCCTGTTTCTTCTAAGGGTTTTAATATTGATGTATTTCTCTCTGATCTTATTAAGAAGGAGTGGGAGAAGCTTGATAAAGCTCCGCCCATAAGTAAAAGGTTCTAGTCTTTGTTTCCCTTAAATGAGGAGCAGTCCAAGGCCTGGGTGTCTCCTCCTAAGGTAGACAGAGCTATCTCCAAGATCTCTAAAAATATTTTAGTACCCTCTGAGGATGGGTCCAGCCTTAAGGACCCCATGGACCGTAGGATTGAGGCCACTCTTAAAAGATCATACACTGCTGCTGCTGGTCAGACTGCCATTGGTATAGCGAGTCATGAAGTTATAAAAACATTAAAGAAATGGTCGTCTAAGGTCCAGGATGATATAGATTCTGGGATAAATAGAGATACTATTGTAGCCTCTTTCAAGAACATAACTTTAGCGGTAGACTATATGTTTGATTCAGCCTCTCATCTGACCAGACTGGGGGCCAGAGCTATGGCTCTATCTTCTGCAGCCCGTAGGGCTCTTTGGATACGTCCTTGGTCTGGGGATAATCCCTCAAAGTACAATGTTTGTAATTTGGAATATTCACCTGGTAAGCTGTTCGGAGTGGGACTAGATACTCTCATGGAGGAGTTATCCGATAAAAAGGGTAAATCCTTACCCAGTATACGGTCTTCCTTTCGGAGGAGACAAGCTCGTTCCCCTCAAAGGAGCAGGCAGTATCGCTACAGAAGCAAAGGCAGAGCTTATGGAAACTATAGAAGAGGTGGCCAGTCCAAGGGAGCCAAGTCCCCGAATAGAAAGAAGGAGTTCTGACGCCATCCCAGAGGTAGGGGGCCGTTTAACGCATTTTCTCCCAGCTTGGGAAAAATATGTGTCAGATCTATGGGTCATAAATATAATAAAGAGAGGCTATGTTTTACCTCTTCACCCCCTGCCTTCAGAACGTTTTCTTGTTTCCTCCCATCTTTCTCCAACAAAGCAGGTCATCTTGGAAGAATCCATCCTCAACTTAATCAGGATCAAGGCTTTAGAGACTTCCCATCGAAGAAAGAGGTTCGGGAGTCTATTCTCTGTTTTTTCTGGTACCAAAACCGTTGAGGGAATGGAGATTAATAATAGACTTAAGATACCTAAACAGATTCATCATGAAAAACAGGTTCAGGATGGAGACCATAAGATCAGTGAAGGCTCTTCTAAACAAAGGAGACTACATGGCATCGCTGGACCTCAAGGATGCTTACCTGCATATTCCAATCTACAGACAGCACAGAAAATTCCTCAGAGCAATTTATATCAAAGGTCAGTTACATCACCTTCAATTCAGGTTTCTGCCAACTCACAACGTGTTAGCCGATCGCTTGAGCCGGCAGATGGCCATTCCAGGGGAATGGTCATTAAACACGTCCATCTTCAGTCAGATTACCAGAAGATGGGGGCAACCAGAAATAGATTTGATGGCAACACGAGTAAACACGAAGGTTCCAAGATTTTGTTCCCTTTACCAGGTGGACTGCCCAGAAGCCACAGATGCGATGTCAATACGGTGGAACTTCAACCTAGCGTATATTTTTCTGCCCACTGCCATGATCCCCAGAGTCCTGAAGAAGATCAGGCAGGACCAGGCCTCAGTGATTGCGGTCATACCCTTTTGGCCAAAGAGGTCGTGGTTTGCCCAGCTCATAACCATGAGCAAGGGACAGTACTGGAAATTACCGACAATACACAACCTAGTGTCTCAGGGCACTCATTTGTGTCATGACCTAGAGTCTCTCCACCTAACAGCTTGGAGATTGAACGGGCCATATTGAGAGATAAGGGTTTTTCCAATAGGGTGGTGAATACACTGTCTCATACGAGAAGTGAGGCTACCAACAGATCCTATTCTAGAGTCAGAAGAGTGTTCCAGACCTGGTGCTCTTCCAGACAGAAGGAACATACGGGTCCCTCTATTCCGGACATACTGGAATTTCTACAGGATGGATTCTATAAAGGACGACATGTCAGTATTTTTACAGAAGAGACTCCTTCAGTATACAGAGGTAAAAAACTTTATAAGGGCTGTCTCACGTCTATGTCCTAGAATCGCCAGACCAGTATGTCCTTGGGATCTATCTTTGGTTCTTAAGGTTTTGGCCCTCCAGCCTTTCGAGCCTATAGCAGAAATTTCTCTCAAACTTCTAACTTTGAAGACGGTCCTCCTTCTAGCCATAACATCAGCTAAAAGAATAGGAGAACTCCAGGCTCTGTCTTCTTCTGAACCTTATACCACGTTCTTGGCAGATAGGGTACTTTTACGGTACTTACCTATGTTTGCTCCCAAAGTACCTTCCTTTTCTAACCTTAACCAGTTAATTTCTATTCCTGTTCCTTCACAAGAAGCTATCGCTGAAGACCAGACTCTGGAGAAGCTGGACATAGTAAGATACTTTAAAATTTACCTTCAACATACTAAAGAGTTCAGAAAATCTGAAAATGTATTTATTACTTTTATGGGGAAGAATAAGGGACAGAAGGCTTCTAAGCCTACAATATCCAGATGGATCACGGAGTGCATAAATATATGCTACTCACTCAGTAATCTGGAACCTCCAGAATTTACAAAGGCACACTCCACTCGTTCGGTGGCCTCTTCTTGGGCCAAAAAGGCATTAATACCGCTGGATCAGATTTGCCTGTTGGCATCTTGGTCTTCTCCTAGAACTTTCTTTAAGTACTATAGGATCAGTTCTTTGTCGGCTCCAGTGTTTTCCTCTTCGGTCCTACAATCTGCTGTACAAGAGACCCTCCCATAATGGGTTGTACGTGCTAAATCCCCGTTATTGTGCCGCTGTGGGACATCAGGGAAGTTAACATTTTTCATGTTAATGTGTTTTCCCTAAGTCCCATCAGCGGCACAAGCTTCCCTTCCCTATGTATATATCTATCTTGTTTTTGATTGTTCTGTTAATTGGTCTTTATAATAAACGCATGGTGCAGTGGGTGAGGGTTGTCTTTATACCCCGAAGGGGAGGAGCCTTTTTCATTTGATTGGCTGTACTATTAAATATTCCTTTTTGTCCTGCCCAGTACACAGGGGCAATAAACCCCGTTATTGTGCCGCTGTGGGACTTAGGGAAAACACATTAACATGAAAAAAGTTAACGTCACAGCAGAACCAAAACACAGGTTAACCATGACATGGTCAGACAGAATTCAGCAGGTGAATTCGGGTGTGTCTCCCAACAAAAGTGATCATATAAACCAGTGTTCACACACTGCAAACAAAAACACAAACAGAACACAAGAATTTCAGCGTCTTCTAGGCTGCACAGCATGAGCCGAGGGGCGCATAATGCTCTGTAAAGATACCATCCTGACATTTCCTTAACGAATGGCTGGGAATTCGTTTTGCAGAACAAAACGAATTGCAGCGAATTTTGATTCGCCAGATTCGCTTTGCTCATCTCTAGGTACCACACATGCTTTTAACATGTTATTATTTTTGTCTTTGAACTGATTCCAGACATATTTAGGTCTAAATTTCATATTAATTATATATGGTAATTCTGGTGTCAATAGTGCTTCCGTTAATTAAATTTTAATTACATCTCATGCAGAATATATTGCTCATGCTAGACTTGCTATATTGATTCTGTATTTAAAACAGAAATGTAAATATATGCATATACAGAATGTCGCTGGAGGATTCATTATTTATCATATACAAGAATGATTTCTGGTGGTGTGATAGTACTTTCTATCCATCATGTCAAGTTATTTTTCTGTAGCTAGGATATTGGCATATGCATTGTTAACATATTGTATAAATATTGAGGTGGTCTTAATATTCTCCCTTTAGATCCATTGGCCTAAGCTGGCATGATTGGGGCTTTGTCAAATCAACCTTGTTTAGAACCTAAACACACTATCTAGTAATTAGTATCTAGTCTATCTAGTATCTAGTATTCTGTTTCACACATCTCTTTCAAGTCTAAGTACGTATTTCATGAGAAATTCCTAGAATTCCCCTGACCAAACATAACGGACAGGGGGCAATCATCATGTCTATTATTTTCAAACGTTAATCAATAATGTCCTTTATTGAGTTGGGACAGAAAATGCTTTAGGTTCATGTTTACAAATGTATCAAAAGGATTATCCCCATCCCCATCTAATGTGATAATTCCTGATGGGGTGCTTTGATTAACAAAATGCTAGATTTTCATGCAAAATAGTGTAGAATGAGTGCTACAAGCAGTTTAGATTTGGTAGGCAGTAGGAAAATGGGTTCAGTTTGGGACTAGATAAGTACTATATAATAATGTTAGACTTGTATTAGCAAGTATTAGTATTGTTAGTATTATATTAGCAGTCAGTGAAATCTTTGGCCCTAAGGTACTTTCTTGATTGCCACATAATGATGGGGTGCGCTGATGATGAAAGGCTCTGTCCCCCAAGGCACACCCTGTGTAATGTTTGTGGTAGATGGTAAAGGGAGTGCTCAAGTAATTTAATATGCTTTTATTGTGTATTTTGTATCACATTTGATAAAGAAATCAGTCTGGTTTCAAAACATGTTGTGTGCTTTAATAAATAGCTTTTAGATTTAATACCTTGTGTGACCTGCACTCAATTTTACCTATGATTTGGAGTGGAGTGAAGTGCAACAGTTTGTTCCCTTTAAGGACCTCATAGGAGAGGCTGCTGTCCAATTACTACATTATATAATATGCGCTGTGGGGTGTTAAGCCTTAGGTCTTTGCACAACCATCAAAGGTGAGCGTTTCCATCACACCTTGTGTACCCACCACGCTTTATGAGAACTCTGCACCGTTGGAGCACTGTCTTTCTTTTTGTTTCCTGTTCAGACCTTGGCACAGTCCTCGGCCTGTGGTATTTGGCCGAGACAGCGATTTTAGCCATGATTAAGTATTTTAAATCAGTTTTATCTGAATACTGTCTAAACACAGCTTAATTCCTTCTCCTCTAGTTATTGATTTTCCACCACACCCATATCTTTCCTGCCGAGTTCTCTATGGTCATTTAACAGTTAACCTTTGCTTTGTGATTGAAATCCTGCCTTTCTACTTATTCTTTGCTTTCTCAGTCTGTGTTCTGTGTGCTCCAATCACATGCTGTATCAGGTCCTTGGTTTCCTATAAAGTTTTTGGTTGTCCTGTAGTCTTTGCTCGCTATTAAAGGACGACTGCGGCCAAAACACTTCTCCCCCATCATCTGCTCATACTATGAGCGCTTCTGACCCATGTTCAGGAGCGCTCATAGTATGAGTAGATGATGGGGGAGTTGTTTCAGGGCAGGACTGCAGCTGTCTGTCATTAACCCCCTTAAACGCCGCGTTGCCCAGCGATCTCAATGTTTAAGGTAGTCAGTGACAAGGACCTGTCAGTGACCGATAAGGACCCCGCAGCAGTGTAGGATACTTACCTCCGTCTTGTTGGATCTTCGAACTGTTCATAGAGTCTGCTCTCAGGCAGACACTATGTACAGATTGCAGATAATACTGATCAATGCCATGCTATGGCATAGCATTCATCAATATATGTCATCAGAGCATTGGAGTCCTAAGGGACTTATATATGCAATATAAAATGTGTGAAAAAAAAGTTTTAAAACATACTTTTTAATAATCCCTAATAAAACTCCCCAATAAAGATTTATATTATCCTTTTTCCCATTATACAAATAAAAATATAAAAGAAATGTGAAAAACAAACATATTATATACCGTAGCATGCAGAATTGTTAATATGCAGAATATAACAATATTGTTCCCGCATGGTGAACAGTGGAAATGAAAACTGAAAAATTTATGTTTTTTTAATTATATAATAGAAAAAAAATTAATAAAAATCAATCAAAATTTTTCTTTCACACCAATATGATATCAATAAAAACTAGAGATCAGGGCGCAAAAAGGACACCCTATAGATAGAAAAATAAAAGCGCTACGGCTCTTAGAAGATGAGGAGGTTCATTGCTTTAATTTGACCTGGCCATCCGGGCACCAATGGCCTTGGTCATAATGGGTTTAAAAAGGAAAATCTATTTGAAGCTACTGTACCTTAAGTCTTAGTTGTAGGCCCAAGTCATAGTTAATTCTCCACAATTCTGCACAAATCTTCTCCCCCCGTTAGTATAGAGACCCCCTGCTCTCACCTGGGTCCGGGTGTCTCCTCTTCTCTTCACTCTTGTGGCTGCACACATTTCTATCTGTGCTGCCAGGGAGCCGACACCCGGTTTTATGTTTCTCCTGATTCCTCTCTGTTGCTTGTGGGGTTAAGCCTTCAGGTGTTGCATTGCTCCTGGGGCTTGCTCCATTCAGAGCACAGGAAGGGCTCCCTGGCTGCTATTGGTCTGCATCACTGCTGTCAGACTCCTTGCTCCTATCAGGAGCTGGGGCGGGAGTTCTGGCAGCATTTAGTCTGGCCAGTTCAATCAGTAGTTGCCAGTGTATGTTTGGTCTCCAGATACACCAGTGTTCTATTGTGTTACTTGTGATTTGAACTTGGACTCGGACTTAGACTTTGCTTCTGCCTTATCCTTTTGTACTGCGATACCTACTGTGCTTGACCTTGGACTGGACTCTGTTAACCCATTGCTTGCTGATTTGGATTTTGACGTTACCTCCTGTTGCCAACTCGGACTGCCTGACCTGTTTGTATATACCTGTCTGTGTGTTCTGTTTACCTCCCCGTATCCCTAGTTAGGCTAGGGAATGTCGCCCAGTTGCTGCCCTAGGGTTTAGCGTAGGGGGGCAAGCAGGTAGGGACAGGGGTTGCGGGTCGAGAGAAGGGACTGCCATGTTCCCGGACCCCAGGACTCTCTGACACAGTGCTTGTTAAGAGCGGTCAAAGTTACTGTGCAGAGGGGAGCAGCGCAGCTCAGTATACAGGTATACTAAGCTGCAGCCGGGGTCCGGACAGCTGGCCTCCCAGTTGAGGACCCCTGGTATATGTCATTATGTTCTTGTATTGTTTTAAGTTATGTACATTTTTTATGCTGTAAATACTAAAGTACCTCGGAGAAAGAGAAAGCGTCACCATTAATTTCTATATGTATTTATTATATACTGCTCTACAATTCTTTAGGGATCTACTTTTAGCTTTAATGAAGGCAGGTTTTGTGTTATCTATGATACAGGATCAGGCCCTGACCCTTGTTTTTGTACCATCAAGGACCAATTTGTGCCAGCAGTTAAGTAAGTGTTTTTCTACCTATTCAGTCTTGGCACATTTTTACTTTAAGAAAGGCATTAAAGTGTAGGCTTAATGAGTAGCATAACGTATTCACATATAACCATGACCTCTTCTTACCATGACCTTTCCATTTCTAGGAACAAATAATTCTATGTAACATTTTGGATCTGAGCTGTTCTTCATTCTGTTAGCTGTGAAAAGTGCAGTACAGTTCTAAGACTTTACAAGAAAACAATTCCATTGACCTGGAAAATTAAATAAATGTGGACTTTTTTTTTCTAGAATACATCTTGCTTTGTGAATTGTGAAATTATGTGCACATCAGAGAAAATATAGCATAATCTTTAAAACATGAACATGCTAAACAGACTTTGCAAACAAAAAAAAAATCAATATTTTCACACAGTGTTATGTTTTTCAGAGCTCCACTGCAGTTGCAACAACAAAAATAAAATACACTGAATAAATTTAATGGTTCTGAGTTTAGTTAAGTCTAGCTATACATATCCCAACCATACGTATTATAGTATTTTAATATAAGAGAATTATGTATTTAGTAAATGAGAGATTTAAAATCCCTATAATAGTCACAATTTAGTAGAAAATATAAAAGAGGTCCCTTTGTTGGAATAATGCAGAACTTTGAGGTGAAACAATGTGTTATCTTCGATAACAAGCTTGGAGGCTTCACAATGCACTTCTTGGCACATTATGCTGCAGGTTTTTTTGCATACCGATCTGCTGATAATTCCCAAAAGTCAGTTACCTCATTTTACTGGTGCTGGTGTCCTGACACTTGTAAGTGCCACAGTTTCTGTGTAATTTAATCTTATAAAAATATGCCGATCAACTCTTTAGTAGCACTGGGGGTGTTTTTTGGTCCCCCAGAGCACAGTTCGGACCGCCGGCTCAGATGTTCACCCCTACATATGCATAAGCAGACAGGCTGAAATATGCACCAGGAGGCATAAGCATCGAATCCAGTGGTTCAAATGTTGCTCGGGGGGGTTCACACCCAGTGCTCCTAAAAAGTTAATATGCATATTATTATAAGGTTGAATTGAACAAAAACCGTGGCACTTGCAAGCGTCAGGAGACCAGCTCCAGTAAAAGCAGGTAAGCAGCTGTTGGGTATAAACTCGATGGTACTCGATGGTACTCGTTACTCGGACGAGCATCTCGCGATACTTGAGACAATGGCATCTTCCTCTTCCTGCATGTTTGGCGGCTTTTTCTCAGCCAATTATCATGCAGGAGAGGCTTCGGGAGCTTGTAGCATCATGAGGGAATCCTACATGTCGATAGCAACGATTGGCTGGCCAGATCAGATGATCCGGGCATATAAAAATCTGGGCCAGTCTGCAGGGTTGCTTACTTTTTAAGTGTAGCCATATCTAACCTCACTGCTCATTGTCCTGTGTAAGAGGTGGAATACACCATATAGCACCACTTACACACAGACTATACAACAACCTCCAAAAACTAGTGTGACCAGTATTTTTTTGTCATCTGCAGCCAGTCTGCAGGGTTGCTTCCTTTTTAAGTGCAGCCATATCCAACCTCACTGCTCATTGTCCTGTGTAAGAGGTGGCATATACCATATAGCACCACTAACACACAGACTCTATACGACTACCTCCAAAAGTAATCTGAGTAATACATTTTCTTGGCTTGCTGTGATCTGTAGTGCATCTATCTCAGTCTTGACTGTGCAGTGTCCATAAAAAGGTGAACCCCAGTGGTAAGGGTCAAGAACGAGGTTGTGGGCGGGGGGTTCCAAGCGATACAGTGGGAAGAGGCCATGGTTCTGGGCAGGGTGACACAGCACCCATTGAGGAGGGAGCAGTGGCACACCGCAGATAATTATTCCCTAGCTTATTCTCGCAACTTATGGGGTCTCAGGGTACACCGCTGTTGAAACCGCAGCAGTGTGAACAGGTGATGACGTGAATAGCGGATAATGTGGGACCCTGGCGCACATGGCTGACTTCATGTCCCCCACCACTGTTTTGATTTTGACTTTGACTGTAGCAGTTGGAGTAACATTCCCTGCACCTCTCCCTCCACTGCTGTTTTGATTTTGAATTTGACTTTGTAGCAGTTGGAGTAACATTCCCTGTATCATGTGACTCACCACCTCTCCCCCCACCGCTGTTTTGATTTTGAATTTGACTTTGACTGTAGCAGTTGGAGTAACATTCCCTGCATCATGTGATGTTCATAGGGTATAGCTGTCTCAGCACAATACTCAACATAACTGCAGAACTGATGTGGCTCAGGCATCTAGTTTTAATTCTTTGAGGATCTGGCAATTGAATCATGCAAAGGGATCATCACTTGAGGTCCTGCCTTACTAATTATGTGCTGCCCAACAAGTAGAATTGTTATTTGTTTCTTTAGTTTGAGCTGGGTCTGATTTATTTTTTCCTTTTTGCTCTTTTCTTTTGTTATAATTTTATGCCAGCAGACACACACAGGTCTGTATACAGAAACACACTTAAGAACAGAATACTGACAAAGTTTACCACTCAGTATAAAAATTGTAAGAAAAAAAGAGTGAGAGAGAGACAGACACAAAATTAGACAGCAAAGTTTGCATTGTTCATCGTATCACTATTTGGTAAAAAAAGAAAGACATGTTTGTGCATTTTTGAAGATCCTTCTCATATTTCATTTGGAAAGATGGGCAAGGTCAGCTTCCTTCATTTTATTTACCCTATTTTTGAAAGGCAATTTTCTGCCATGTTCTGCCCCTTCACAGCCAGAGGAGTATGTATCTCCTTACAGTACAAAGATCTGCAGGCCCCCGTGGCAGGAAATGGGCAGACAAAACCAATAATTCACTCTTAAAGAGAAAGATATTGCCGCAACCTTTGGACAATTTCCAGAGTTGTGTATCACTGAGCATCATCTTTCCAGAATGAGCAAAACACTGTGCAGTCTTTGTTACGATTTTGTAATAAATTTGTAATAAATGTGCTCAGACTCAAGGAAGGGTCCAGAAAAGAGTTCCTAGGAGCATTGTGGTGGTGGTGGTGGATCTGTATCCCTTCTTTCCCTGGAGGGGCCAGGCTGTGGGGAAGGAGGCTGAGATGCCTGAGCAAGGGTTCCACTCCCTTAGGGTATGTGCACACTGAGGAATTCTCGAGGAATTGAAGCAGAAAGTTTTCAGGCAGAATTCAAGCAGAACTTAAGCCCCCCATTGTCTTCTATAGGATTCCTCTAGCAGATCTACAGCAGAAAATTCTGCTCGGAAATTCTGCAGTGTGAACAACAGAGCAGAAAACCCATTGAACACAATGGGACTTTGCTCTGTACATATTTTACAGGAGGAATTTGAAGCTGAATTTCAAGCTGAATTCCTCGCCTTTTCCTCAGTGTGCACATAGCCTTAGGTAGCGTGGGTGGACTGCGTGGAAGACTGGGTGGTGGATAAGTTACTGGACACATTATATGCTATCCACGTCAGCACCTGTTCACACTGCTGTGGTTTCAATAGTGGTGTACCATGAGACCCTGTAAGTTGCGAGAAGAAGCTATGGATTGAATGTCTGCGGTATGCCACTGCTCTCTCCTCAACGGGTTCTGCTGTGTCACCCTGCCCAGAATCACGGCCTCTGCCCACTGCATCGCTTGGAACCCCACGCCCTCGTCCTCAACCTTTACCCCTGGGCTTCACCATTTTATGGACACTGCACAGTCAAGACTGAGATAGCTGCACTACAGATCACAGCAAGCCAAAAAAATATAGAACTCAGACTACTTTTGGAGGTAGTCGTATAAAGTCTGTGTGTAAGTGCTGCTACATATATGGTGTATAGCAGCACTTACACAGGGCAATTAGCAGTGAGCTTGGATATGCCCACAGTAAGAAATACAGAAATAAGAAAATTTACTGGTGGTGCCCCCCTATATGTGTAACTGGTGCTGGTTCTTCTTTTAAGGCACCCGTTGCACAGGACACTGCACAGTGAGCATAGGTATAGCTGAACTACAGATCCCAGCCAGCCAAGGTAATGTAAGCAACAGGACAATTTGACTACTGACAGCTGCAGTACAAGTCCAAGCCAGCAACCAAAAGTAGCAAAAAAATGTTTTGAAAGTTTTAATCCCTTAGGACTGTTGGGTTCTTCGTGTCGGATTCCTGCCTAACCACACACTAATTCCCTGCCTAACACTCTCCCTGACAGACAGCAGCTCTCTCCCTATGCTCATCCAACCTGCGTCTGAAATGAGCATCACGGGACCTGATTCTTATATCCCCAGGTCATCTGATCTGGCCAGCTAATCGTTGCGATCGACATGTAGGGTTCCCACGTGATACTAAGAGCTTCCAAAGACTCTCTTGCATGATGATTGGCTGAAAAAAAGTCTGAGTAACGAGCACCATCGAGTACCCTAATACTCGAATGAGTACCAAGCTCAGACAAGCATGTTCGCTCATCTCTAGCCACTACATTTCAGGGCTTTTCCAACTACCTTGAACTGTGTACCTTGCTGCCCCATTCATTCAAAAGACATCTGTTTTTGGACTCCCCCTAAACCTAATCCTGTGGATAGGCAAAAATGATTAAAATTAACATACTCTTTTAAGAAGTGTGCTGATTCTTTCCCCAACTAAGTATTTTTGAGATTTTTTTATTAACTTTATTATATATTTAATTATTTATTTAATTTAATGGAAGACTTTATTCCCTTGTTCCGTGTTTCATGGATGACATGGACGTGGAAGGCCTGTAGTGAAATCCCCCCTCCCTCCCCTCCTTCACCCTCTCCAATATTATGCTGGGAGCTGGGAAACTGTATGAATATGCACAGTGCTGAAATGAAACAGCTTGTATTCCAGAAACTGTAATGTAATCCCACTGCCGTCTCTTTTGTGATTTTACGTACGTTGTTCAAATGATCACATGATCTGTGAAATGATCTGTTGTGCATACAGTAACTTCATTACACACATGACCCTCAAGAGGCAAGGATATTTTGTTCTAATCTTATGCTTTTTCTTATACCCTCAGTTTTTTTGTGTGTCACCCAGTTTAATTCTTTCCAATAATGAATAGCTGGCTGGGTCCTTTTATATTTCTGTTCTTTTTCCTCCTGGCCTTCATTCTCTGCTTATCTTTCTTCCTGTATTTTCCTTCTTGATGTCCCCTCTAGGCTTCCTTATCTTCTGTTTAGCGTCTGGTTGCCTAGGTAAACCTTCTTTTCCTCAGATACAAATTCCACTACCTAAAGATAATTACAATGTTGTTTCCGATATTGTGCGCCTTGTCGACAATTTATTTTATGTTCATTTGCTGATGATGTGATTTATGATCTCTTACTTTTTAGCTTGTTCATTTATTTAACCCCTTGGTGTTGCAGCTAGTTTGGGCCTTCATGAACAAGGTCTTTGGTGCCTGGATGTCTGAGTCTAATTAATGCAATGTTCCTCCCCGCCTTCCACCTACAGGGCTGGTTGGGGTGTCATTTTTAGTTTTTATTAGTATCATATTGGTGTATAAAAAAAATTGGATTGCTCTATATTATTTTATCCTGATATATAATTTTAAAAAATCAGCAATCCTGGTGTTTATTCCTTTTTCTTTTTTATTCCGTTTATTCCATGCAGTAAAAATAATGTTTTATATATTTTTTTTGTTTCAATAGTTTTATTGAAGAATTTTTAGAAATGAAAAGTAATCAAAACATCATATTACACAAGTATTAGATAATGATTCTGTATTATGCTGCGTTTACACTGAACGATTATCGTTCGAATTTCCCATTTGAGCGCTAATCGTACCGTGTAAACACAGCAAACGATCAAACGACGAGCGAGAAATCATTTATTTTGATCTTTCAACATGTTCTTAAATAGTCGTTCGTCGCTCGCTGAAAATTCGCAGATCACTTCGTGTAAACAGTCTTGCACCAATTTACCCTATGTAAAAGATGGGCTTAAGCGATCTTAGAAACGATCACAATAACGATTTTTCTTACGAATTTTCAAACAATTTTTTTAACAATTTATTCGTCTAAACGCTGATCGTTATAAAAACCAAATCGTTGCTTTAAAATCGTTAAACGATCAATTGGGCAAATTATCGCTCCGTGTAAAGCATTAGGGGGACATGTAAAGTCTATAGAGTCCCAATGCTATCCAAAACATGGTGTGGATGGTAAATGTTAACATGTCTTCAATACGAAGAGTTGTCTGTATCAGGAGGACAAAACACTCTAAAGAAAACAATGGCAGTATAGCCAACAGAGGTATGCGAAATTAAATTATTTAGCAGTTTAATCTCTACTCCATTGCATTAGTATCTAAGTATTGTTAAGTAGGTTCAATATAGGTATATGAGAGAGAAATTAAAAGGTGTCTTCTAAAGTCTTCACTAAGGAAGAGGACTTATACAGTGAGTGGAGCTCATCCATGAAGACCATTCCTCTTCAAATTTTATGTAGGCTATACTGCGTTCATAGATTACTTCAGTCAGTTCAGGAGGTTGGGGGGATTTCCAATGTCTGGCTAGTATAATTTTACCTATGATTAAAAATTTACAACAAAACGGTCTAAATTGGTATGGTGTCCTTTCCATATTGATAAATAACAGAATAAATGGGGAGAAATGAGGGGGAAAGGTATAACGGATTGTAAAAATTTTGCCAATAGTCGTTAATGATTGGAGATAGAATATGGAGGCGAGTACTTCTGTCTGAGTATAGCCTACAGCAGCGGTCATCAGAGTATATAGTTGCTAATCTGGCAGGAGGGTTGTTTTAACTTGGAGCTACATTTAAGGAATTTATGTATACAACGGAAGGCATTATGCCACTTCAATTCAGGGGGGGAATAAAGCTTAGTTTTTGTTCCCATGATTTCAATGGACGTGTTTTATAAAATTGTCGCATCCATTTTGGCATACAAGTGACATAGTCCTTTACCTGAAGAGGAATAATAGGTAGCTACTCCAGAGTCATACAACAAGCCTGAGGAAGTAAGATTTGATAATGTGTGTCGGCTCTGAAGGTATTTAAAGTATCTATGGGGGACATTTATGAAATGTCCGCCCGAGGCGTACGCCAGGGAGAAGGTGCATATTCACCCCTTCTCCCTGGCTTATGCCTTCCTTATGCCCCACTCTCCCAATGGGGGGCCTGGGGGAGTTTGTCGCAGGCATAAATCGTGATCCAGATCTACCCAGGTTCGGGCGCCCGGCCGGCTGGATTCACTAAGAGGCGTGTGCCTCTAAGTGAATCCTGCAGGGGGAAAGGGGTGGGGCCTAATATAAGACTGGCATCAGTATGCAAGTGTGTCATCTGTGTTATGCCTCTATCTAACCATCCCTTCAGATTCATAGCTGAGATCAGGTTCTGGACAAATTGTAGGGGGAAGGTTTGTCTTAGCGATGAAAGTACTTGTAGATGCCTTAACAATTGGAAGTTGCGGTGTGGATGTTGTGACAGACCAAAAAGGGCTTAAAAATTGAAACTGTAGTTAGAAAGATTGAGCAAAATAAGCCTCTATGTCAACCCAAGGGAATGCAGTAGCATTGATACACCACTTCTGAAGTATAGAAACTAAAGTAGTTACAGTATTTAGTAGTTTTTAAGGTTGGGTACACCTAAGCCTCTTACAAATTTATGTTTCTGCATGATAGTTGATGATGATTCTTGACGTATTGTTGTCCCATACTAATTTGCCAATAACCCCTTGTAAGCAAGAAAAAAAGAATTAGGAAGGGTGATAGGAAGTGTGCAAAAAAGATAAAGAAGTTTGGGAAGAAGGAACATTTTAAAGGCTGCTTTCCTGCCTACCCATGTTTAAGGAGGGATTGTCATTCCGTACTGATTTGACGAATTAAAGGTTCATAAATAGCCTTGTATAGAGATTTGAAAGATGGTGTGGGAGTTAAGCTTAGATATGTTATAACTTTGGGGCACCAGTCTAGTGTCAAGTGTGACTTGATTTGTGTTGCAAGAGTAGGAGGGATATTAAGGGGGAGAAGTCGGGATTTCTGCGTGTTAAGATGATAATAAGAGATAGAGCTAAAAGGGGCTATAATTTTTATAGCTCTAGTCAGAGATGTAATTGGTTTGGTTAGCATTAGAATAATGTTATTCGCATAGAGTGAGATTACGTGGGAAGATGTACCGATAGAAATTCCAGTAATGTATTTTAATAGAGCGGACAATTCTGCACGCTACAATATGTAATATGTTTATTTATTTTTACATATCTTTATTTTTATAAGGGACACAGAGGTATTTTAAACTTTTATTGGGGGGTTTATAAGGGTTTTTCTTTATATTTTTAAAAACTCATTTTTTTAAGTACACCTTTTTTTACACTTATATTTTACTGTTAAACATGCATATACAGTGGTACCTTGATTTAAGAGTAACTTGGATTAAGAGGATTTTGCAAACAGTTCTTCAAAATTGTAACTTGGTTTAAGAGCTCCCTGTGCTGGGTGGAAGCAGGAGTGGGGGAGGGGTATGGTTTGCATAGCTTGGTCTACAGCACTGTACTCTGACCCAGGAAGTCTTTCTCACCTTTCAAAACATATCAGATCCACTTCAGGCTGGGGGTAACATCAGGGGACAGGACTGCGGAGGTGATCTCTTTATAACTGTAACCCCTCTTTCCCTGGACAGAGATCGCTGCATTTTTGCGCCCACATTTGCCCTGCTCATTTCTTCATGCTCCCTGCAGTCTCTGTCAGCTGTTGTGTTTTTCATCCTCTCCATTCTTGCTATAATGTGCCTGCACTCACACTCAGCTATACACACTGCTGCTATAATCTGCCTACACTTACACTCAACCATTCAAACTGCTGTATATAAAGTTTCTGTTTCTGTCCCGACCATAGAATTGAGTCTATGGCATGGGCAGAAATGTGTGTCCGTGAGCAGGGGTGAGCTGCGGAATCCGCACGGATTCCATAGTGTGCACATACTCTTACACATTAGTAATCCTGTTGATATTTTACTTCATGATGTCATCTAAACTTCTGCCCTCTGTTTATACTTAAATAATATTTGTTATTTCTAACCTCTGTTAATATCTGATGAAGTACCAAAAAAGCCATAATTCTTCGCATATATCAATAAATTATCCATCTCTGTTAGCTCAGAAGTCCTTGGCTTAAATTTAGCCATGCCAGCCATTAATGTAATTTTATGTATTTTTGATAACTTCCAACAAATGCACATAGTTTATATGCCCAGGGTCCAGGTATGGCAATTTTTTATTAGGGGACATTTTTCAAAGTTGCAATCTGGGTGGAACTTTGCATAGAATAAGCATGCAAGGAGTCATGGCTCCCTGCTGTGCTGCGCTATCGTAGTGCTAATTGTACCCCAGAGGTAGTAAACATTTCAGAAGCTCGTCTCATAGGCTGCTTAACCTCCTGATTTATTAACTCTGGAGGACTCTAGAGCAAAAATAAATAAATAAATAAATAAATAAACAACTGAACTGGTTAAGTTCAGCATTGAAGTGGTGCATTGTTTCCAATCTGACATGGTGCTTTCTCGTCCGTCCATGTCAGGAACGAATCAAAGAAGAAGTGATTTTGTATGGGGATCTGTTACTGCTCTGTTTCTTTCTTGTTTAGAGGGTGCAGCAGAGGTTTGCATGTGTATGGGTACCTTGAGACTACTTCAGATACCACTATCTATGTACAGATTCTTAATTACCAATGCTATTCTTGCATCAAAAGGACAAGGGCACATAGGTGAGTCACAAGGCCAAAAGGTCTGGGAAGCCAGATAACCAGGGGAGTCAGGTACGGGAAGCCAGATAACCAGCCAGGGTCAGACAAATCTAAGGAATAACACAGGAGATGAACACAGGGAACAGAAGCTCAAATAGCTAGCAAGGTATAGGAAGCACTGATGCACTAAATACGAGAGCAGGGGTCAGGTCCAGGATGTCATTGGAGAAACCAGCTGTCAATCACTAGAGCAAAGCAAAGTCTACAATGAAGTGTCCAGATTGGAATCTAGCAGGGAAAAGTCAGGTGCTGCAGAGAAAACAATGAACAAAGCAGAAAGAAGAGGACTCTCCCTACAGGTATAGTCATAACAGCATGGTACTTTAAAACTAGCTACTTGTCTGCAGGGGCGTAAATACCACTGTAGCAGCTATAACGGCTACTATGGGGCCCACTGCATCAAGGGGCCCCGTGGCCCACTCCTGTAATATACTCTGCCACCTGAGTGATCATTTGCAGCACCAGGTGGCCAAGTGGGCCTCCCGGGTTTTGCAAGTACCCCTTTAACTGCAAGCACTCCTGATGAGCACTAGCAGTGATGACTAGACTTGATGGCTTAGTCGTCAATCAGAAAGAAGGGGGTCCCCAATCAAAAGTTTGCTTTGGGGCCCAGCCATTTCAAGTTACGCCCCTGCTTGTCTGGACTTGTTGGTTCACTTGTTATTTGTGAAGATAGTGTGATTGTGCTGGAGACCAGTACAGGTGGTGGTGGGCCTGAGGAAACACTGCACAGAGGGTCTTCATGAAGCTCTGCATGAAGTATGAGGAAAAGATTCCATTGCAATACTTATTGACTTGGTCATGCAGTATACTTGTTTTTCATCCCTAAAAAGAAAGAGTCACAAAGTTAATGTAAGGATGAGAGTATCTCTTGCCCTGGGGAGAGGTAAAATTTGAGGAACCTACAGTATGTGGACTGTCACCTCTATGACCTAGGTTGGGTTGTGATAGACTTTAACATTGAGGAAGGCTATAACTGGCTGTGTTTGGAGCTGAGTTGAGCCTGGAAGGAATTAATAATCAGTTTATAGTAGAGGATTGGTTGCACTGTAGCCGAAAACATAACCTGCAATTCGGTCCTGGTGGACTTAAGGTAATTGCAGGAATGATTAGTGTTGGGTCTCTGGGTGTCAGAGTCAAGTGTGTGGAAAATGTTCCTCCTCCTGGGATGTCTGTGTGATGGACTGTTGCGTGTTGTCCATTATGTGCTAAGTTACAGTATTCAGTGTGGAGCTAACACTGACATGTGGGCTCTTTGAAGTCAAGTTAAGCTGTGGTTTTCTACAAATCACTTAGTAATCAAAGTGGAGAGACAAACATTGACTTTGCTTTGAGGCATATGAATTATAAATTATCTACTGGAAACCCACCTTTTTATATTACGTTTAACTATTATGATCTTTGCCCACACAAAGATAAGAGGGCTAGGAAAAGTAATCAAGAGAGTGAAAGAATTTTTTTTTTCACATCCACAGAATAAATTTGAAAGCCATTGCAAATGAACCATTCTGCACTATTCACTCACTGTAACTGAACATGTGTATGTGTAAGGTATCTACAGTTTATTCTTTATGATGGTCATTATCAATGTTTTCTTGGGCTGCTGCTGTTCCTGCTGCCAGTGATTTTAGCCTTCACAGTAATCCATTGTATCAGACAAAACATCTGACAGTTGGCTTTAATAAATTCTAGGGGCATTACAGTAGTGATTGTGTTTATTGACTATGCTGTACAGTAGTTATCTCAGGAGTGCCTTTCTCCTGTTGATTCCAGTATCTGACATCATATTTGAGTCACTGACTGATCATTCCCTCAGATGTGTGCCACAGTGCCACATCACATTCTTTCTCAAGGTCACAGCTTCTTATGTCAATTCCCAGCTCTGTTGGTTCCTGAATCCCCCAGATCCAGGAAGAACATATTGCTTTCTCCTAATGATAACTTCAAACATCTCTGTAAATCAGCTACACAAAGTACAGTACTTTACCATATCTTCTTGAAAACTCTCATGAGTCCTATATGTCAGTTCTAAGATTGCTTTTATGGATAGCAATACACAAACAATTAACAGAGTCCATGTATACCGTCTGACACCTAACCCAGAGCCTAGAAAGAACATAAAATATGGATCCACTGTCAGTGGACAAAGTGTCCTGTTCCATATTGGTAGCAGTGCTTCAGGCTGGGCCGGTGACCAGGAATAGACCAGCCCAGTGTTTCAAAAAAATGATCCCCGTGCCAGCGCCAGTCTATTGATGTAAAGATCTTAAAGTGATGTACCTGCTGGTACATTTAATTCAATGACCTGAAATATTGTAGTCATAGTTATCTCTGAAGCTATTTGTTCAGGCCATCACACCAGTCATAAGGCCACAACATGATGGCTATCATATGGGCACAAGAATGGCCTGTATTATACCAGTGAAAATTCAACCATTGGCACAGTCTCCATGTTCCAATGCTTCTAAGTCATGGTTTTATTTCTTTTTTTCATCTGGCAGTACTCAGTATGTCCAAAGCAATCAGACACCCCCAATTTCAGGTGAGCAACTTTACTTTATCTGGAAGTAGCAGGTAGTAGACTTTGCAGGAAAGCCATTACCCATAGTAACCTTAATTTGGATGCAACTCAAGAGTAATGGGATATTACATAGTTACATAGTCAATATGGTTAAAAAAAGACACATGTCCACCAAGTTCAACCAGTTGTAAACCATGCAGGATTTGACTTTAATTGGTTATTTTTGTTACCCATATGATTAAGTTTAGCAATACAGTCATTTATTCAGTATCTGTTCAAAATTAAATAGTTAAATATTTATTGGGTGTATGGAAGAATCACACTGAAACAGGTCAGCGTCATATTGTAATGGCTTTACTAAATATACAAAATATAATCATGGCATCCTTAACGGTTCTTCCTTTGAAGCCATTTTCAAAAGCAATTGACCTTTATCTCTAGGCACAGCCGGGGGAGGGGGCAGGGTGGAGGCAGGAACAGCATAATATCCGGAGATTAATGCTTCTCATTACGTCCCCGGACATCATATCTGGTTAAGGGGTTAAAGTCGATGGTAGTTATGCAAATTGCATAACTATCACATTAATGCTGGCCACAAAGGTGGTCAGGAAGCAATCTTTAAGAGATAGGAATACCCCTATAAGCCAAGCTTCTACATCCTGGAGTGAAATAAGGGATGAATACCTAGAGAGTTTATAGACTTTGCCACTGGGGTTGGCCCAAAATTAAAATGGTTATGTCCAAACCCATTGCTGTAATAACATTACTTTCTGTGATGCTGTACAAACTGGTGGAATAAATAAAATATTTGGCTGATAGGATATAAAGAATATCATGGATTCATAACCCAATTGTATTAAAGGGAATGTCTGAGTTAAGAGAATCCCTAAGTGTTCTAAAATTGTTATGGTTAATTCATTGTTCAGAGTTAAAGCGACTCTGTACCCACAATCTGACCCCTCCAAACCACTTGTTCCTTCAGATAGCTGCTTTTATTCCAAGATCTGTCCTGGGGTCCGTTCAGCAGGTGATGCAGTTATTGTCCTAAAAAAAAAAGTTTAAACTTGCAGCCCGTGCCAAACGGGAGTATCTGTGCCCTAGCTTTGCACCACCCCTCTGTCCCTCCTCCCCGCCCTCTTCATCATTAGGAATGCCACTGGAACATTTTCTACATACTGAACACTGCACAGGTGGTAACGATCCAGCCCATGTTCAGTATTCACACAGCTGACGAATAGGAGACAATCTGCCTGGAGCATTCCTAATGATGAAGAGGGTGGGGAGGAGGGACGGAGGGGTGGTGCAAAGTTAGGGCACAGATACTCCCGTTTGGCACGGGCTGCCAGTTTAAAAGTTGTTTTTAGGTCAATAACTGCATTACCAGCCAATCCAATGGACCCCAGGACAGATCTTGGATTAAAAGCAGCTATCTGAAGGTACAAGCGGTTTGGAGGGGTCAGATTGTGGGTACAGAGTCGCTTTAAGGGCTATAACTAAAATCTAGTGAATTTGTTAAGGATTTGCTATGGTGCATAAAAATGTGTTCATAATTTGTCAACATTTAACGTAAGAAAAATATGGATTATAATGTTTTCAGCACAATAAAATACAGTATTGTTCTAGTACAAACACCAAAGAAGTTTGAGGATTAAGGCTAGGTTCACACTCTGTATCTGTGCAGCTGTATTGCGGGCGATAAATCATCGGCCGGATTTTTCCGGTTCATGCGTACGCTGGAAAGTATACGATATACGGCTGCACAGTGCACACTATGTATGGATCTACGGCCCTATCGTAAACTGACCCGTAAAAAATGAACAAGACCATTGTTTGCGGCTGGAAATGCGGCCGTGGATTGACAGGCGGTCCGTACGGAGTACTTCAAAAATAGCCGGCAATGATGCCGAATGCCGATGCCTCTAATAGTTAATATATTAAATTAATAAAACACATTTTCTTTGTAATAAAGTCCCTTTCATTGTTCAAAAATTTAATTCTAATGAATCCATCATTGTGCAATTAAAGATACTGTTAAAATAAATATACAGTATATATAAATAAATGTATATTTATATATATATTTATTTTTTGATAGTATATTTTATTGCACAATGATGGATTCGTTTAAATTAAATTATTGAACAACAAAACTGGTTTTATTACAACGAAAATGTGTTTTATTAATTAAATATTAATTAGTACAGGAAGCTCCAGTAAGCCGTTAATTCATATTGCCGGCAATAGAGCATTCTGTACTAATCATCACTTTACTTTAATTAAAACATCAAATGTTTCTTCTAATTATGTTATCACAATAGCATTATTAGAAGAAACATTTAGAATTATATGTGGGCTCAGCTGATTGGCTGACCGGCTGAGCGCACATATAATTAGCGGGTCCGCAGCACAGTGACTTCATTGTGCTGCGGACCAGCGAAGAGGACACATCGGGGTGAGTATAGAGCTCCTCCCACCCCCTCCCCAGCACTGCACCCCTCCCAGCAAGGAAGGGGGGTCACTTAACCCTTTCCTTGCTGGGATGGGTGCAGTCTGACATCAGTCTGGCCCCCAAGGGGTTAAGGGGGATGCAATACATCCTCCCTTAACCCCTTGGGGGCCAGACTGTAAGCAGCGATCTGTAAAGATGCTGCATACTGTAAGGAGCACAACACCGCTCACAATGATGGGTGTTGTGCTCCTGTTTGTGTTTTTTTGTGTGTTTCTCCCTTTTTGTTTTTCAGATATCGGTATTCAGTGGATTACGTCAGATTCCGTGGACTACGTCGATGACCAGCGGTTGTTTGGTGTTTTTTTTTTTATAAAATGGTCAATGAGGGGTGTGGGGGTGTTTTTATTTGAATAAAAAAAATTTTTCACTTGTGTGTTGTCTTTATTTCTTTACTTTATAGACTTAGCAGTGGAAGCCGTCTAATAGACGGAATCCATTACTAAGTTGGGGCCTAGTGTTAGCCGATATAAAATGGCTAACACTAACCCCCCATTATTACCCCAGTACCCAATGCCACCAGGGGTACTGGGAAGAGTCGGGTGCCAGTGGTCCCGGAGCGTCAAAATTGGCACTCCTGGACCAGGCGGCAGCAGGCTGGTAAGATTTAGGCTGGGGAGGGCCTAAAACAATGGCTCTTCCCACCCTGGTGTTACCAGGCTGCTGTCGTTTGGTTTTTAACCCGGCTGGTTATAAAAATAGGGGGGACCCTATGCGTTTTTTTTTTTTAAATAAATAAATAATTAAAAAAAACCGCATAGGGTCCCCCCTATTTTTATGTCTCTTCGCTGGTCCACAGCACAATGAAGTTGCTGTGCTGTGGACCCGCTAATTATATGTGCGCTCAGCTGATTGGCTGATCGGCTCAGCGCACATATAATTCTAAATGTTTCTTCTAATAATGCTATTGTGATAACATAATTAGAAGAAACATTTGATGTTTTAATTAAAGTAAAGTGATGATTAGTACAGAAAGCTCTATTGCCGGCAATATGAATTAACGGCTTACTGGAGCTTCCTGTACTAATTAATATTTAATTAATAAAACACATTTTCGTTGTAATAAAATCAGTTTTGTTGTTCAATAATTTAATTTAAACGAATCCATTATTGTGCAATTAAATATACTGTCAAAAAATAAATATATATATATAAATATACATTTATTTATATATATATATATTTATTTTAACAGTATATTTAATTGCAAAATGATGGATTCGTTTAAATTTAATTATTGAACAATGAAAGGGACTTTATTACACCGAAAATGTGTTTTATTAATTAAATATATTAACCATGAGAGGCATCGACATCGGCATACTGCAGAGGATCGCAAACCCCGGTAATAGCAATTCATGTAAACTGTTTCCCTGCTTTCCCAGATGCATCCAGATGTGTTTTCATCACTTTCTAAAGATTTTATTTGTTATTTTTAGTTGAACCAGATTTCCAAGTAAATGACCGTATGTTTTCAGCCGCATGTCTATTTTTTCCCACGGCCGTAGTTTCAGCCGCACATTTCCAGCCGCATAAAAAATACAGCCGCACACATACATAGTGTGAACATAGCCTAAAGTTGCATTTAAAACGTTGTATAAGTTATTAAGTTATCATCTTTTTTTAAATTCTGCATTAACTAAGAAATTTACTGATAATGTTGAAGCTCTTAGATCAGTTAATGAATAACTTAGTATAGCTGCAAACTGATTTATTTCTACGCCAATAGATATTCAGTCACTGGAATGCACAGTTGTATGGAAATTAATATATTGTAATGTCATTGCTTTGGAATAAAATTGCTAATGATAGATAGTTACTATGAAGAAAGGTTAATGGAATGTTCACATGTTCCGGTTTTTAATTGCAAATAATGAAAACAAAGCCAGGAATGGATTTGAAAAGAGGAGAAAGCATAGTGTTTCCTTTATGATCTGTCCTTGCTTTTTAGGCTATGTTCACATACAGTATTTTGTTGAATATTTTTGTCAGTATTTTTTCAACCAAAACCAAGAGTGGATTGAAAACACAGAAACTGTATACATATTCCCTTTATACTTTTTCTCTGCCGGTTCTACTTCTGATTTTGGCTTCAAATACTAAGCAAAATATGAATAGAAACTTTTTCACCTAGAAACCCACATGAGCCCTTATTTTTTGCGCCACTAATTGTACTTTGCAATGACAGGCTGAATTTGTTCATAAAGTACAACGCGAAACAAGAAAAAAATTTAATGTGTGGTGAAAGCAAATACCCCCTTTTATTTGGGGGGTATTTGCTTTTACGCCATTTGCCCTGAGGTAAAACTGACTTGTTATATATGTTCCTCAAGTCGTTACGATTACAGCGATATGTAACATGTATAACTTTTATTTTATTTGATGGCTTGTAAAAAATTCAAACCATTGTTAAAAAATATATGTTCCTTAAATTGCTCTATTCCCATGCTTATAAGGCTTTTATTCTTTGGTCTATAGGGCTGTATGAGGTGTTATTTTTTGTGTCATAATGTGTTCTTTCTATTGGTACCTTGATTGCGCATATGTGACTTTTTGATCAGGTTTTATTACAATTTTTCTGTATTTGATGTGACCAAAAATGCGCAATTTTGCACTATGGGACTTTTTTATGCTTGCACTGTTTATTGTGCGAGATCAGAAGTGAAATAAATTAATAGTTCAGGCGAATACACGCGCGGCGATACCAAACATGTTTATTTGTTTATTTTTATTTATAACATTTGAAAAAAGGGGGGTGATTCAAACTTTTATTAGGGGAGGGGGCTTTTTATTAATAATAATACTTTTTTTTTTTTTTACACTTATACTAGAAGCCCCCCTGGGGGACTCCTAGTATAAGTACACTGATCTCTCATTGAGATCTATGCAGTATAGATATACTTCATAGATCAATGAGATAGGCACTGAATTGCTTTCGGCTGCTGCAGCCGAAAGCAATTGAGTGCGAAGCCGGGATCAGCGCCATTGCAGCGCTGACCCTTGCAGGTGCCGGATGTGTGGATCGCTCCTCCGGGACAACGTCCCAGGGGAGCGATACTCCCCACTAGACACCTGGGATGGCTGACAGCAATCAATCAGATGAAGTTGTCAACTTTGACAGCTGCATCTGATTACTTGATTAGCAAGCACGGCGATCGGACCGTGCCGGCTAATAGCAGCGGTCCCAGGCTACAAGCGCCACCCGGGACCGCGGCGCTCTGAACACCCGTAGGCGATCCTGGACATACCTGTACGCCCAGGGTCGTCTAGGGGTTAAGGGTGCGTTCACACATAACGGTTATATATATAAAGCTAGTGGGCACTACTAATAATCATGGAGTGCTAAACCAATGCATATAAGTAGTACATCATCCTCTCAAAAGAAAAAAAAGCATATGCACAAAAAATGGTAGCACATCACAAAAATCTTTATTATAACACTGACATTGATACAAAAATACCACATAGATATATGAATGTACAGGAGTAGTAAAATGAGGGAGACAACACCCCAAATACTGCTCTACATTAAAAACACTAAAATGTCACCATAAGTCCTGCTGGTGTTCCAGCCAGGACTAATCTATCACTCTGACTCTGGACTGTATGTACAATAACAAAAATCCAACATCTCTACCTAGACAGAGACCCAGTAAAACAAAATATAACCACAAATAATGGAGCATAGGAAAAAAAGGAAAATTGAAAGAGATCACCATATACAGTCCAACAGAATGAGAGTCAGATGGGATAAGAAATTCACACATAACGGATCCACAATGTATTTTTAGCTGCGAATTTGCAGCGAGATCCGCTGCGGGTCCCTGCCCTTTACACTCAATGGCAGACAAACTGGCAGCGGGATGCTCATCCCACTGTGAGTATGTCTGCAGCCTGCCCTGTTAATCCCCCACCGCCAGAGCGTATACATCACCTGGTCCCCGATCCGGCTTGCTTTGGGGCTCACGACACATCACTCTCAGCCAATCAATACGCTGCCAAGCTGCAGCGTGTTGATTGGCTGAGCGGGACATGAAAACACCAGGAGCCCCGAAGCAAGCCGGAGCGTGGAGAAAGTGATGTACTGTATACACAGGGGATGTAAAATAAAGCATGTTTGCAATTATCAAGAGTCAATTATAAAGGGGTACAGCAGATGGCACTGCCTGGCTTTCAATTCATGGATAATGTGTACTTTTTCAGTGCCGACCGCTAATGGTGCTCAGTTTTAGAAGCCGCAAGATATGCAAACACGTCTCATAGGAAAGCATAAACAGCACTCACCGTGCAT
The DNA here is from genome assembly GCF_027789765.1 of Dendropsophus ebraccatus. NCBI lineage: Eukaryota > Metazoa > Chordata > Amphibia > Anura > Hylidae > Dendropsophus > Dendropsophus ebraccatus. The sequence continues at coordinate 68,583,026 of NC_091460.1, forward strand.
TTTTAACCAAAGAATCCGGCTTTATTGAGTGGTAGGAGGTAGCAGGGAAGAATGTGTGACCACAGTTTCGCGGTTAGATCCACTTTGACGAACCCTCACAAGATTTGTACGTCCATTAATCCCTGCAGTGATAGAAGCATTTAAACAGTGACAGAAGCTGCCACTACCACTGTCTGATTAGGAGTCCCGCAGTGTGACTGTTCATTCTAACGGACTGCTGGAGGTCTCTTACCTTCCTCCCGGCAGTCAGATTGGCGATCAATGCATAGAGTCTGACTGTGGCAGACTCTATGCAATGGTCATAGATAACACTGATCTATGCTATGCTATGACATAGGGGGACTTAAAAAGTGTCAATGAAAAAATGTAAAAAAAAAGTTTTTAAAAGCATGTCATAGCTGCTCCCCCAATAAAAGTTTAATTGTTTTATTTCCCTTTTCTTATTTTATAAATAAAACATATAAAAAGAACAAAATAAATAAACATATTATATATCGTAGCATGTGTAATTGTCCGATCTGTTAAAATGAAACAATATTATTACTGCAGGGTGAACGGCGTAAACAAAAAGTAGTAAAAAAAAAATGCCAGGATTAATGATTTTTTATTACATTTTATATAAAAAAATATATTTAAAAAGTCATTAATATGTCCCATCTACACAAAAATGATACTAATAAAAACTAGAGATCATGGTGCAAAAAAACAATGCCCCATACAGCCCCATAGGAGAAAAAATAAAAAGTTTATAGGAGTCACAATAGGGCCATTTTAATCATACCATTTGCAAAAAATTTTAATCATAATCATTTGCAAAAAAACAAGTTTTACTGTTAAAAATAGTAATACATTAGAAAAGCTATACAAACTGCATGCCTACAGAATAAAGTTATCATGTCAGTTTAACCGTAAAGTGCATTACGTAAACACGGACACCCCCCCTGACAGTTTTAGTTTAGTTTATTTCTTAAATTCATCCCATAATTAATATTTGGGAGGGGGGGGGGTATTGTCATTAATTTTATGGTAGACTGAAAGGCGCCATTAAAATGTACACCTATTTCTGAAAAAAACAAGCACTCACATGCTCACATGGCCCTGTAGAAGGGGAAAAATGAGTTATAGCTCTTAAAAGGTGAGCAAGAGAAAACAAAAATGCTAAATTGAAAATTGTAATAATAATAATAATAAATGTATATAGCAAACATGCTTTATTTTATATCCACTGTTGATTTACATTTTAAAAGTTATAACAACAGCCATCTCTCGCGGTCCCCAGGATCCCCACCCTCCCCACTCCCCCCCACAGAACCACCCTCCCCAAGTACCACCCCTTCCTTATCCTCCCCCCTAACTGGCTCACCTAAAGTCGACAAGCCTTTCCTGCTACACTTACTCCCCGAACATCCCTCACCCCACTCCCATCCGACAGGGTGAAGTAGGGCTACCTCTGGAAATCTCTTGACGTTTTTGGGGTTGGGTCAACCATGATCCAATGGATTAGGATGTTGTATGATTCTCCTAGGGCCAGACTGGCGGTTAATGGTGGTCTCTCTGACTGGTTTTCGCTGTCCCATGGGACTAGGCAGGGTTGCCCCATTACCCCTTTTCTCTATGCATTGTATATCGAACCCCTGGCAACATTTCTCTGACAGAATCCGGGTATTGAAGGATTTGGACTTAAAGGGGTACAAGGGAATACTATATGCAGATGATATGCTGGTACTAATTTGGGACCAACGGAAATCTATCCCCAAGGTGATGGATTGTATTGCCTAGTTTAAATTAATCTCTGGTTTACAAACAAACTGGGCTAAGTCCTCGCTTTTGATGGTCGGGCAAAACGAGCATATATCTGATGATGGATTTCATAGAATGGGGGATGATGAATACCTTAAAAAATTTGGGGTTAAATCTGTCATCTGATTCCCAAAAAATCTTAAGCCACTGGTTTCCAGGACTGGGAAAAAAATAGATCTGTCTGAGACTTTCACTCTCTCAGGCAGACCATATGGCATTGGTTAAAATGATCCTACAATCACAGATTGGGGACGAAAGCGAGTCAGGATACAATATAGTCATTTTACAGTCTTAGAGAGGGCAGGGGGGCTTTCATTACAAGATTTTAAAATTTATTTTTTGACAATTCAGTTACAGAATATACAAAGAAATAATCCCTCAGTATTAGGAACTCAAGTTATTTGTCCAAAGAAGAGCTTTGAAGATGGATCCCTGATGAGTTTTGAATCTCTTCGGGAAAAATTCTCATTCGGGATACAGCACTTATTTTATTATTGGCAGCTTCGTCACGCAGTTAGATGCACAAATAGAAAGGATGTGTTTACTGTACAATCACATAAAGTCATTACTAATTTGACTCGCTTTTAAAGTGTCACTGTCGTTATTTTATTTTTATTTTTTTTTGCAGAAATCAATAGTAGAGGCGATTTTAAAAAACTTTGTAATTTGGTTTATTAGCCGAAAAATGCATTTTTATTTTGAAAAGCAGTTTGAAGCTCTCCCCCCCCCCCCCCCCCCCCCCCCCCGTCTTCATTGTTCTTTATAAAGAAGGGAGGGGTGGAGGGAGGTGAGGCACCAAACAGGACAACAAAGAGTTAAATTACAGCTATATCACCAGGCTCTCTCCTCTGATGTCAGCAATGACCTCTCTGACCTCTGAATAGGGGCTTTTTAGCGGCTCCCTGCTCTGTAATCTTTTGTTTACTGCTCTCTGCTGCTGACTAATCTCCCTCCTCCCCCCTGGAAAAGTCTTTTTGAATGCAGATAATGGCATATTTGCCTAATAAACCCAATCGCTAAGTTTCTTAAAATCGCCTGGACTATTGATTTCTGCAAAAAAAAAAAAAAAAATTAACGACAGTGACACTTTTAGGAACTAGAAGAGGACAATTGAGGGACTTATATAAGCTTATTCTTAGCACTTACACAGAAAAAACTCAAACTGAAAGCAAACAAAAATGGGAGCGGGTTATTGGTATAATTTCTGAGAAAGAATGGTCCAATATTACAAATATGGTTAAAGGGGACACTGTAAATATAAATCACTGACTGACACAGTTTAAAATTTAAAAAGAATATACTACTCTCCGTATGTTCTCTGTAAGATAGGGATCTATTCATCGTCGTCCTGTTCTCGATGTGAGGTCCATGAGGTCAATGATATACACCTATTATGGGAATGCAGGGTGATCCAAGAGTATTGGAACAAGGTAATGGGCAAGATTAGACATAGGATAAAGGTGATTATCCCTTAAAATCCTCTTGTTCTGATTTTGGGTTGCATCTATGTTTCTGATTATCAGTTACTTCTTGCTAAACTTTTGCTTATAGCAAGGATCGTCTTCATGAGATACTGGACTAAGGCAGAAGCCCCCCCCCCCCCCCATTTGGGAGTGGGAACACCTGGTTGAGAAAGTATATAGATATGACAAAATGTATTACTCATGTAGTATATCTGGCTTGAATCGTCAGGAAAAAAAAATGGCCACGGTGGCTCCATTAAATGAATTCTGTGTTCGGAATGTTTTTGTTTTTTATTTAGAATGTTTTTTATTTGTGGTCCCCTGGGTAGGGCGGGGTGGGAACAGGGGGTTTGGGATATGTGATGTTTTGCTGTAAGATACATGGCACTCGGCTGTGGGGCTTATACTAAGCTCTACCTTGTATTTATATTGATTATTTGAGGATGATATTGTGGATGTGCTTGTTATTGGGTATGACACAGGGCGTAGCTAGGGGTTCAGCCTGGGGGGGGGGGGGGGCGAGTGAGTCTGAGTGGGCCCCTAACCATTGTTACCCATAGGAAACCTCAGCAGGTGACAAGGATTTCTGAATAATAAAGGGTATATTCTTCTACATTTCTTATAAGGATAAAGAGCAGTGTAAGAGGCTTCTACATCTGAAATATAGAACCACAAAAAAAGGGCTTAAGATTAGAAAAATATAGCTGCCTTCTTCCACAGACAGCACCACTCTTGTCCTCAGTTTGTGTGTGGTATTCGACTAAAGTGTATGGAGCCAAGTTGTAATACCACACGCAACCTAAGAGCAGGGATGGCGCTGTTTTTGTAAGATAACAATTTTTTAATTCTGGAGAACCCTTTTAACCAGATTATTTTTGCCTAAAAATAATAGTGGTATAGGTAATACGATTGTAGACATTAAAAGAGTGAGTTGGTTGTGATCGTCCATGTATGTACAATCCAAGATATGTGATGAGCTGCTAGATATCCATTTTTTATCTATCTATCTATCTATCTATCTATCTACTGTATCTCTCTCCTATCTATCTATCTATCTATCTATCTATCTATCTATCTATCTATTATCATCTCATATGTGTCTTCTATCTATCTATCTATCTATCTATCTATCTCCTATCTATCTATCTATCTATCTATCTATCTATTATCATCTCATATCTGTCTTCTATCTATCTATCTATCTATCTATCTATCATCTATCTATCTATCTATCTATCTATCTATCTATCTATCTCCTATCTATCATCTATCTATCTATCTATCTATCTATCTATCTATCTATTATCATCTCATATCTGTCTTCTATCTATCTATCTATCTATCTACAGAGGAGAAAGGAGCCGCACTTCTTCACAGGTGTAGCGGGTGCAATAGGATGTAAATCCCTTGGCTGGGGGGATCCCCAAGTATCACACGAAAATCCAAAGCACTCCAGCATAAGGTGAAAAAAGGTAGTGGTTTATTTCAAAAATGTGCAAAAACACAGGATAAATCCTGTGTTTTTGCACATTTTTGTAATAAACCACTACCTTTTTTCACCTTATGCTGGAGTGCTTTGGATTTTCGTGTGATATCTATCTATCTATCTATCTATCTATCTATCTATCTATCTATCTATCTATCTACTGTATCTCTCTCCTATCTATCTATCTATCTATCTTTCTATCTATTATCATCTCATATGTGTCTTCTATCTATCTATCTATCTATCTATCTATCTCCTATCTATCTATCTATCTCCTATCTATCTATCTATCTATCTATCTATCTATCTATCTATCTATCTATCTATCTATCTTTATATAATATGAAATCTGTAAGAGCAGCACAACTTATTGTAGGAGGGTGCCCGTAGGTAGTCTTGACCAAGACCTCCACAATATATCAAAAAGGATCGCCCACAGCACTCCAGGTAAGTTAGAAAAATCAAGTGTTTTTTATTCCATAGTGGTGCAGCACAGCATACAAGTCAAAGTGCGACGTTTCAACGACCTTCCGTCGTCTTTTTCAAGCGTGACTCACAAGTAACAACAGACCTCTTTATACATGTGTGATAATTAGTGCAGAGACATGATTGGTGCACAAACATTCCATTGATCAGAATTTGACAAGCAAACACATTGTGTATACAATTCATTGTGTATATACAAAAGTGAAAATAGTGAATAAAAACGATCAAGCTCGAGCCGGACGGCGGATTACATGATCACGAAAAATAAACATGAAAATATAAATGTATCAGATAGTGTTCCGGCTCACCACTCTAGCTGTTTGAGTTCCCGAACCTCAGGCAGACATACGCAGGTGCACTTTAATGCAATAATTGGTTAGTGCATTTGCTGCTTGTAATGGTAGCACATTAAGCATTGTTCACATTCTGGTGTGGTCTCCGGTACTAGGAACAAATCTTTTGAGAGATCGCATCACCCCAGGTCTTCACCTTCTGACCCGGTACCGCTTTCTCTCATGTCCTTTCTCGGATTCCAATAAGATAATAAAATGTCACCAGTTCATCTGTAGTCCCACACGTGTGTCTGGTAGCGTATGTTCCGATACTTGGGAAACCCTTGTGAGGAAGTCGCATCACCCCGAAGGTATTCGGTACCGCGTCATCCTGGGTTCCTATGGCCTCTCCAGGCCTTTTCTCAGACTAACACTCCAAAAAAAACACACTGGGGGAATCGCTCTATGTGAACACGTCTGGGTAAAAAATATAGAAAATGCTGCCTGGGTTCTCATCAGTATCCTCGCAGGTGGTGAGTCTTCACACCGTGTCTTGTACATAATCTAAAATTTCAAACAAAAAAAGAATTATTTTATAATGTAGTAAACCAAGATCCATTATTTACAATGTTTACTGATGGGGTTTGACAGTAAGACATAGCAGTATAGAGGAATTACATCTTATCACCTCACTAGGTGTTTTGTTGTCTTATATGCAACATTAAGACCATGTATACCTAATGCCTCCGTCTTGAAAATCCACTGTAACTCTCTTTTTTTCAGTGCCAGTTGTCGGTCACCCCCTCGTGAGGATGCAAACACCTTGTCCACCACCATACATCTGAGGTCACTTTCCTTATGTTTCATTTCAGTGAAGTGTTTTGCAACAGGTAAATCCATTTTTTTCTTTCGGATACTGTAGCGATTGTGTCTGGCCGTGACTCCATACTCAGTCACATCTCTATTTACCTGGACAGAATATTGAGACCATTAGTGGATGGGTCTAAATCACACTTAAAGGACACAACACACTTTCTTATAAAAGACTTGCACATTCCTGATGGATCACTACTGGTTACATTTGATGTCACCAGTTTGTACACTTCAATTAGACTAGATATGGGTCTGGTAGCTGTACTCAATATGCTATCACATTTACCACTTAAACCCAAAGAGAGTGATTTTGTAATGAGACTGTTAGAATTAAATCTGACTAACAACTATTTTTGTTTTGATAGAAAAATCTTCCTTCAGAAGAGGGGCGTGGCCATGGGGGCTAATGTAGCCCCCACCTTTGCAAATATTGTAATGTCATATTTGGAGGAAAATAAAGTCTATGGAACCAGCCACTTTCAGCATGTGCTGACCTGGAAACGTTTCATAGACGATATTTTCGTCATTTGGACCGGTGGACATGTGGCTTTGGAAGCTTTTGTAAATCATTTAAATGAAATTGATGAAACAATCAAATTTACATACTCCTGTGATGACACAAAATGAATTTTCTTGACGTAGAAGTGACAGTGGAGGGTAATAGGCTAGTCCCCAATTTATATGTGAAACCCACGGATTGTAATAATGTTCTGTTGTACAATAGTTGTCATCCCAAAAAAATGGTGAGATCTCTCCCCAAAAGCCAAATGATCAGGGCAAGGAGGATCATAGAAAAAACTGATAACCTAGATGCAACACTAGAACATATGAGTAAACAATTTATTGACAGGGGCTATCCAGTGGGCCTATTAAATGAGTGCAAAGAACAAGTAAAGGGGATGAATAGAGAGACATTACTTACCAGTGAAGGAAAAAGGAATACAACACCACGTATACCATTCATATCGACATATACACACCTTTCACCCAAGATTGGACAAATGATCAATAAATACTGGCCTATAGTTAAACGTAATTTTCCTAATATTCCGGAACTCCAACCCCCCCCCCCCCCCCCCTGTTTTCCTATAGAAGAGGGTACAACTTAAGGGATAAAATTGTTAAAACAGAAATACGTGACATTAAACAAGATACTCAAACTTACCTGAAAACACGAAAACTTGGGTCATATCCATGTTTAGGTTGTGTGAATTGTAGGTACATGTCCAAAGGTACCTCCTTCATACACCCTGCAACAAATAAAGAATACAAAATTAAACATTATCTCACATGTAACTCAGATTACGTTGTGTATGTCTTATGGTGTCCCTGTAATAAAATATACGTAGGGGAGACCACTTGGGACTTTAAAACACGATTAACCCAACATCGCTACAGTATCCGAAAGAAAAAAATGGATTTACCTGTTGCAAAACACTTCACTGAAATGAAACATAAGGAAAGTGACCTCAGATGTATGGTGGTGGACAAGGTGTTTGCATCCTCACGAGGGGGTGACCGACAACTGGCACTGAAAAAAAGAGAGTTACAGTGGATTTTCAAGACGGATGCATTAGGTATACATGGTCTTAATGTTGAATATAAGACAACAAAACACCTAGTGAGGTGATAAGATGTAATTCCTCTATACTGCTATGTCTTACTGTCAAACCCCATCAGTAAACATTGTAAATAATGGATCTTGGTTTACTACATTATAAAATAATTCTTTTTTTGTTTGAAATTTTAGATTATGTACAAGACACGGTGTGAAGACTCACCACCTGCGAGGATACTGATGAGAACCCAGGCAGCATTTTCTATATTTTTTACCCAGACGTGTTCACATAGAGCGATTCCCCCAGTGTGTTTTTTTTGGAGTGTTAGTCTGAGAAAAGGCCTGGAGAGGCCATAGGAACCCAGGATGACGCGGTACCGAATACCTTCGGGGTGATGCGACTTCCTCACAAGGGTTTCCCAAGTATCGGAACATACGCTACCAGACACACGTGTGGGACTACAGATGAACTGGTGACATTTTATTATCTTATTGGAATCCGAAAAAGGACAGAAGGTGAAGACCTGGGGTGATGCGATCGCTCAAAAGATTTGTTCCTAGTACCGGAGACCACACCAGAATGTGAACAATGCTTAATGTGCTACCATTACAAGCAGCAAATGCACTAACCAATTATTGCATTAAAGTGCACCTGCGTATGTCTGCCTGAGGTTCGGGAACTCAAACAGCTAGAGTGGTGAGCCGGAACACTATCTGATACATTTATATTTTCATGTTTATTTTTCGTGATCATGTAATCCGCCGTCCGGCTCGAGCTTGATCGTTTTTATTCACTATTTTCACTTTTGTATATACACAATGAATTGTATACACAATGTGTTTGCTTGTCAAACTCTGATCAATGGAATGTTTGTGCACCAATCATGTCTCTGCACTAATTATCACACATGTATAAAGAGGTCTGTTGTTACTTGTGAGTCACGCTTGAAAAAGACGACGGAAGGTCGTTGAAACGTCGCACTTTGACTTGTATGCTGTGCTGCACCACTATGGAATAAAAAACACTTGATTTTTCTAACTTACCTGGAGTGCTGTGGGCGATCCTTTTTGATATCTATCTTTCTATCTATCTGATAAGTATGGGAAGGCTTGAGATTTTTAAACAGAGGTAATTTACAAATCAATGTAAGTTTCTGAAACCAGTTAATTTAAAAAATAAAAATTGCTGGAGTACCCCTTTAACTTACTTTAGCATAAGGTTTATAGATACCTGCATTTGCAACTACATGATGGTGCAGGTACAGCAAGGGGGGCAAATGTGTTGGGGGCGCTTGTGAAAATGTGCAAGGGCTAAGCAGTAGAGGGAGGGAGAGCATTCAACATGGTAGGAGCTCTATAAAGGGACACAAGTTAGCATGGCCTCTGAGAGAGCGTGGCTGCTACATGAGGCTAGGGATCAGTGGATGTGGTGTTTATGACCCACAAGAGTGACCCACCTTACTCCCGCTACAGCATGATCCATGCAGACCTGCAATGATTAGTGGCCGTGTGTCTCCTATCCCGGCCACAATTGTTGTGTGGCTCTAGCAGCAATGGAAAAAGGGAGGGAAAAGACTCCAAGCGCTCTGACAGGGAAAGGAAACTAAACTCATTGGAAGTGGCACTATTGGGGCACAGGTGCAGGGCAGTTTCTAGGTCATTTTGGCAACAAGGCACATCTTGATAAAAGCGCCCCCCCCCCCCCCCCCAGCCCTAACTCAATTCAGTCCTGGGGAAGGAAGGGGGCTTTCATCAAAATTGGGGTTACTAGGAAGAAGCAGTGTGTGTATTACGGCATAGAGCAGTGTTCTACCAAATACAAAAACATCATTCAGTCACTCACAGAAGGCGGCTTCTCTGTATGAATTGTGATGTTTTTGATATTCAAGGTTGTTCACTTTTCCTTTGGTCTCCGCCTGGCTCCGGCCATCATGAAGACTTCTCCAACTATGACTCGTCTCCACAGGATCTGCTAGAGAGACATTTTAGGCTCCTCGCTCCAGCATTATCCTCATCTCTATACAAACTCTCCTGTAGTGTAGCCCCCTCTAAGCAGCCTCTGTGTAGTATAGGCCTCTCTGTAGTGTAGCCCCCTCTATGCAGCCTCTGTGTAGTATAGGCCTCTCTGCGGTATTGCCCCCCTCTCTGGAGTGTAGGCTTCTCTATAGTATTGCCCCCCTGTGTGTAGTACACTCATCCCTCCTCTGTTTAGTACAGACCCATGTGCACTCTCCATCATACTGAGTACTATTGCTGGAAAAGCTGGGTAACCTCCATCATACTGACTACAGGATACTGGGAAAGCTGGGTGAGCTCCATCATACTGACTAAAGGATACTGGGAAAGCTGGGTGACCTCCATCATACTGACTACAGGATACTGGGAAAGCTGGGTGACCTCCATTATACTGAATACAAGATTCTGGAAAGCTGGGTGACCTCCTTTATACTGAATACAAGATTCTGGAAAGCTGTGTGACCTCCATCATACTGAGTACAAGATGCTGGAGAGCTGTGTGACCTCCATTCCACTGACATACAGGATGCTGGGAAAGCTGGGTGACCTCCATGACACTGACGACAGGATACTGGGAAAGCTGGGTGACCTCCATTATGCTGACTACTATACAAGATACTGGGAAAGCTGGGTGACCTCCATTATGCTGACCTCCATGTGTTGTTTTATATTCTTGGTGACTTCAGATATCAGTCTTTGCTGGTTTAATATTGACAGCATTGAGTGGCATTATTAAGAATCCCTAGTGAATTAAGAATTAGCAGCAAAACCTTGAATGGTTTATGCTGGTTTCACACATGACACTGCAGATTTTGTGCCAAAACCAGAAGTGGATCAAACAGAAAAGGGGCGTACAAGACCTTCCTTTATATGTTCCATGCCATGTGAATCCACTTCTGGCTTGTGCACAAAAAAACTGCCATGTACTACCCATTAAGTCTCTGGGATACATTGTTTTACACCCTGAGCTGTACAATTCTGCATTAAATGGGGTTAGGTACTTTACAGTAAAATAGTTCAGTGTACAGTATTAGTAAGTGTACTCACTGCACCTCATAGAGCTAAAATAAGACTCTCATCCTCTAGGCTACTTCAAAACATCCGATCCTCCTCTCCAAACCTAGGATAGTATCAGGCGCAGGTCCAAGATAGGCATTAAAAGTGATGATAAAAAGTTTTTATTTGTTAAAACATAACGCGTTTCGAAGTTCGACTTCAAAACACGTTGTGTTTTAACAAATAAAAACTTTTTGTTCATCACTTTTAATGCCTATCTTGGACCTGCGCCTGATACTATCCTAGGTTTGTAGAGGAAGATCGGATGTTTTGAAGTAACCAGTGTGGTTCCTGGGAGTGGCTGCGGTTCATTTACTTACACACTACTACTGAGTGTTGTGCCTTACATATGCACAACATCTTCAGGTGAGAATCTCCAATCTCTCTGACATTATTTTTTAACATGGATATCACACTATGGAGTGCTGTTCACATTTATATCTATCCTCTAGGCTAGGCTGCCCTGCTCTGTGGTGAGTCTGGGCAGCCCAGCCTACCATGGGCATATACAGGCTTAGTGTTGGACACTAGGGGACGGGGCATGGTCATATGCTTCTCCATGTTGGCCATCTTGTGGACAGATTGACCACAGAGCAGGGTAGCAGAGCCTGAAGGAGGGGAGTCTGATTTTAGTTCAATGACGTACACAGGGAGATGTATACTAAGGCTATATTCACACTACGTAAGTTTCCTAATAATCACTTCAGAGTAATCACAATAATTACTACGGAACTTACAAAGTGCTGCCTTCTAAGGAATCCCGGCCGGGATTATAGTTTAAAAGTATACAAGGGATCCCTAGCAGCGCCGCAAAAAACCTGACATGTCAGCTTTCTGCGGCCGCTATTCATTGAATAGCGGCCGCAGGAGACATGTCAGTGCATGCAATGGAGCTTGCTGCTCCGGCCGCACGCTCCATTCTGTGCAGCGTGGAATTCGGATGCGGACGCAAACTGATGCACCTGCATCTGAATTCAGTGGTAGTGAAGATCATCTGGCAGGTACTGCAGTACCAGCCGGGATGATGTTCTCTTACACCGGCCGTTCCATGACCCGGCTGACCCGGTGTCTTACTACATGTGAACATAGCCTAATAGCTTTGTATACAGAACAACTTTACTATAAAGTGGCCAACCCCTTTAAGAATGCTTCCAGGGTAGCCCAATGGATAATGATCATTTTCCAATTGATTAGTCTCTGGTTTAGGCTTCATCCCTGGTAATCCAGTGATAGTGTGCTTTCTTGTTATTCAGTATCTATCCCTTTAGACCATGTGAGTTTATAAATACTCAGATTAATGTATTATCTAAGATGAAGCTTAGTAAGGAAGCAAACAAAGAAAATGAGAGGAAAATCACAAATTTCTCACATATATGAGACAGTTATGGAATAAGTACAATCATAAGAACAATCAAACAAGTAATATTTTAACCCTGCTGTTCTGTTCGGTCAAAAATGACCGAATTTGAAATGTGATATTTTTTAAAATATTCATTATGCGGTTCTGAAACTTGTGGTTTATTGACTTTTCCTCATTTGAGGGGTTCTTACTAATAGCAGTTTTTATTTATTTGTTTTTTGTTTACTTTTTGCTCCACGTCTTTTTTTACACTTGTACTGTTCGGTCAAAAATCACTGATTTCCTTTTATACTAATATCCAGCCAGGAGGAGTTATAATCTCATTTTGGTCTATATAGTTCATCTGCTACTATTTATCAGTTTGTTTTTTTTCTTTTTTATAAGCAATTTTTATTCTCATATATCATTACATACAAAACCAATGAAACATCATAGTTACACAATCAATACATACATATTCCCCCCCCCCCCATAGCCCTACCTACCCCCCCCCCCTCGGGCTCTCTTATTAAATTAATCCATACAACGCTTATAAGCCATCTCGTACTTATTGTACATGGTCACCATCTCCCTCCATGCTTTAACATGTAGTTTCCCCGCAGAGTTCCAATTTCTGACAATCAGCAACCTAAGGACAAACAATCTTTTATTTATAGTTTTCCTCTTAGCTGTATTTGCATTTACTATACGTGTATCGTCACCTAAAATTGCCAACATGGGACAGGGCATAATTTTTTTTTGGCCTGGGGGTATATGGCCGCAAATTTGGCTGCCTCATGGACAATGGTCAATGATGCAGGGGGGGGCAGGTACAGACCTATGATAACTATAGGCATTGATTCAATCCAGGCCTGCACAAAGACTCCCCTTCCCTCAGGGTCTCGGTGAGTAGCGCCTGGCTCCCATCTTAGGGATTTATGTATTAGTAGGGATACTCCTCGAGAATAGGTAGTATGGGTGGAGTGTAGGGACCATTGGACCCAGTTTTTGGACAGGTATCTGAGTGTGGAGGAATGGAGATGCGTTTCCTGGAGACATATTACATGTGGATGTAGTTGTTGTATAAAGGTGAAAACCATGGTCCGCTTTTGCGGAGTTCCCAGACCTCTAACATTTAGTGACAATACTTTAAGTGACATATCAGGCAATAGAAAACCCTATGTGCTGCTTCCGAGAAAAGAAAAAGAGTGAAAGGAAAAGAGAAAAGGTAAGAGAAATCAAAAGAAAATTTCACACTATAGGACCAAGTGGTCCTATTCTCAACTAAATTTTGTAGTAAACAAAGAAAATCACGGGGGGTAGTCTGCGATCTGGTGACTTCTACGCAGGCTACAGTCCTGCACTGCTAAATAGAGAGTATATGTAAACCACATATATGAACATATATATAACATTTTGAAAATCAAAAGGGGGCATAATAGATAAACTCAGTTCGCCATCCTTGACGATGCGGGCCTCCAGTGGCCACCCAGCGCACACACAGGAGGGCAAACAGTTCCATAGAAGATCACAAATGGCGCAATGGGGCTCTCCGGTGGTATCTTTGTGTGGGCAATGCCGGGGCAATTTCAGTGAGGAAGTGAACAACAGAAATACACAAGAAAGACCCTTCTCCAGGGCAATCAGGAGGAGGAAGGGAATAGAGGCAAGGGGACAAGGGTGAGGGAATGTGGGGGGGGGGGGGGAGGAAAGGGGAACACAGTGTTTTGAGGACGGTTAGACTATGTGAGGAAGAGTCAGGGAGAGAGATGGGGGGGGGGGAAAGGGAAAAAGGTTTCAGGGCCGTCGGGCATCAGAGCAAGGGGTCCTGCATATATGTGGAAAGGCACGTAGTGGTGGAAGTTAAGAATCAGTCGTAGTGCCCTGTATCAGGTAACAGCAATCCAAGTCATGATGGCATATCATCAGTAGGGGAAGCCGTCCCCCCTCCCAAGTTACCGTATGTCCATGGGCTGTCAACGACGAGGTGGTCCGACCAGGGTATTGATCCAGTCTTCGGCTTCGGCCACAGAATTGAAGAAATGGGTCTTGCCCTCATGGATGACCCGCAGACGGGCTGGATAGGACATAGAGTAGGCAATCTGATGTTCACGGAGCCGGGCCTTAACAGAGGTATAGGAAGCTCGAGTCTTCTGGAGGGATGCCGAAAAGTCCGGAAAAATCATTATGTTGGCATTCTGGAAGGACAGCTTCCCCTTGCGTCGGGCGGCCCGGAGCACCGCATCTCTATCACGGCTGCTTAGGAATCTTGCCAGGAAGGGACGTGGCATGGCGCCTGGCGGAGGAGGCCTGGCCGGGACGCTGTGCGCTCTCTCAATGGCGAACGCTTCCGAAAGCTCTGCATTGGGAAACTGGTCTCTTATCCAGCGCTCCATAAAGGCACAAGGGTCCTCACCTTCAGATCGTTCTGGTAGTCCCAGGATGCGGACATTGTTCCGCCGGAGCCGATTCTCCAAATCGTCTGCCCGTTGCGCCCATGAGGTGGCTGCCTTCTCCAGGTCAGTCAGTTTACGAGGAAGCGGGGCTGCCGCATCCTCCAGCTGCGAGATTCTGTGCTCACTCTCTCTGACGCGGTCACGTAGTTTGTGGAGATCTTGTCTGAGGAGGCCGACATCTAGTTTAACCTCGTCTATTTTACCGGTTAGGGATACGGTAGAGGCCTGTATGGCGTCCAGCAGCTGGGCGGACACCTGAGCCAGCGTGGGCTCCGGGGACTCCGGAGGTGGTGGATCTGGATCCTGTGAGGCGCGGGCGCCATTTTGGGTCTGCTGTCCGCCCTGCCGGCCGAAGAAATTCAGCTTTTCGGTCGCGGTGGATTGGCGGGAGCGGCTCATTGTGGGCTCGGGGTATGCCGGGATGTATGCCCAAGAGAATGGGGTAGGTGGCTACAGGATATCGGCAGGATAATGGCTAGTATATAGCAGTGAAGTCGGAGCTCCTCTCAGACGCGTCTGCTCATGGCTGTGGCTGGCTCCGCCCCCAGGGCATAATTTTTAACTCAACTTCTCTCCCAACTTCCTCTAACACCTCCTTCCAAAGTTCCTGCAACGCCTTACAAGACCAGAAGACATGAATCCAATCCCTAACTTCCTCTCCACATCTTGCACATGTTGCTGTTTCCCGCTTACCGATTTTTACTAAGAAATCCGGGGTGTAATACAATCTATAAAGGATATGGAGCTGAACTATCTGATGATTCAGATTACTGGAGACATTCTTTACATTATTCAAGATTCTATCCCATTGTGTCTCTGAGATATTAACCAGCTCTTTTTCCCACTTATCCCTCCTACCTCTTCTACTCTCCTCCCACGTCTCCGATATTAACTTCTTATAGATACGTGACAATCCCTTTCTAATTTCAACTCCATTACCAATCTGTGCAATTAAATCCGGGGTCTGCCCCACAATAAAGAGAGATTTATCACTGGTAGCGGTAAAGGCATGCCTCAACTGCAGATATTCATAATATACACATTCACTCAACCCAAATTCTTCTTTCAGCACCTGCCAAGATTTTAATTGGCCACCAACAAAGGCGTCCAGCACTCTCACTACTCCTGCCTTCATCAGCCCCTTCAATACACCCATTTTATATACTTCTGTTAGTCTACCATTGTTCCACAAGGGGGTGCTACTCATAGAATGCTCCACTCTAAACAATTCTTTCACCCATTCCCACACTTTCATAACCATATGCGCAGTTGGACACTCTACCCATTCATTCCCTTTCAAACACTCAGATTCCAACATTCCAATTAGTCCACATGATCTCGCTACACTCCTCTCCCAATATTTGTATAGTTCTATTCTGCTTCTATTCCACAAATAGTTTAGTTGACCAGCTAAGTAATATAATCTAACATTAGGAAAGCTAACTCCCCCTTCACCCTTGGGAAGGCAGAAATACTTAATACGCAATCTGACTCGTTTCCTACCCCAAATCAATCTGTTAAGAGCAGCTTCTACTTTTCTAAATGTTCGTTCATCTACCCAGATTGGAGAGGCGTTGAAGACGTACAGCAACTTTGGAAGGATTATTGCCCTGGCCAATGTAATTCTCTCCGCCTTAGAATAGACTAGGCTAGTCCAAATATTTATCTTGTTGCTGATTGTCTTCAAAACCGGAAATGTGTTCACTTCATGGTAATCCTGTACTCTACTGGTAACCTCAATTCCAAGATACTTAAAACTCTCCCCCTTAGACAGTACTCTCACTTTACCCCCTTCAATAGGGTTTTCCCCTTTCAAATCCTCTGAGATAGGGAGCAGAGTAGATTTGCTCCAATTGATCTTAAGACCAGAGTAGTTACCATACTCTTCTATGACTCTTATAATACAACCTATTGACTCTCTAGGGTCACTAACAAAGAGCAACATGTCATCTGCGAATAGACTGACCTTATCTAGATGTCCCCTCACCCCAAATCCCCGCACACTGCTATCCGCTCTAATCTTTATGGCCAACGGCTCCAGAGCAAGTATGAACAGCATTGGGGAGAGGGGACATCCCTGCCGGGTACCCCTACTTAACCCAAACCTCTCAGAATAAACCCCATTCACAATTACCCGTGACTGAACATCTTCATAAAGCAGCTTAACCATATTTATGTACCCCCCTCCCAATCCAAACCTCTCCATAACCTTCCAAAGGAAGGCCCACTCCACCCTGTCAAAGGCCTTCTCTGCGTCCAATGACAGGATGGAGTGGGATCCCCCCCCTCATCTGCATATTATGAAACAGTCTAGCAATATTCTGTGTGATTACCCTCCCTGGAACGAACCCGCCCTGGTCTTCATGTACTAATTCGGGAATAACTCTCTTAAGGCGGTTCGCCAGGGCTTTGGCGTACAATTTAATGTCTACATTTAAGAGGGATATAGGTCTGTAGGCCCCAGCTTCCTCTAAGTTTTTCCCCTCTTTTGGTATTAGGGTAATCCCTGCCTCTTTCATTGAGCTCGGTAGCTGACCTGTCTCCAACGCCCCTTGCATAACCCTACATAACGCCGGGACCAAGATTTTCCCAAATCTCCGATATGTCTCGAAGGGCAGCCCATCACTACCTGGCGATGTATTCCCCTTAACCTCCCTTAGGGCCTGCTCTAGCTCTTCCACTCTCAAGGGCTTCCCCAGCTCACCTCTCTGTTCTTCAGATACCGTGGGAAACTTAATACTATCCAAATACTCCTCCATATCCTCCACCGCCACAACTCTCTCTGACCTATATAGTTCTTTATAATATTTAACGAAGACCTCTCTAATCTCATTCTGCGTACACACCAGTTCCCCCTTACTATTCTTTACCGCTGAGATTGCCTTTCTCCCTGCCTGACCTGATATAATTGCCATCAACCGTTTACTGGGCATGCTGCCATGGAGATATTTATCCTTATCAAGAAAAAACAACTTATTAAGGGCCCTTTCCTCTAATATTGAGTCATATTCCTTCTGCGCGTCTATCCAATCCTTTTTCCTCTCTTCACTTGGGCTTGCCACATATTCCCTTTCAGTTTTTATTACCCTTTCTTCCGCCCCCTTACTCTCCCTCTCAAACTGTCTCCTAGTTCTCACAATTTCCTTATTTAATAAACCCCTTAGGAAAGCTTTTGCTGCATCCCACACCACACTATCTGGAGCTGACCCCCAGTTTCTACTAAACATCTCCCCCAACTCTTCCCCTATCCTCTCCTCTCCCCCCTATTGGTCTAAACCAATGGGCGTTCATTTTCCAACCACCATTACCCCTTTCATTACCCGTCAGTATTTCTACACTTAATGGACAGTGATCTGATACCGCACGTGTTTTGTACTGAATATCTTTAATATATCTTACAAATCTTTCATTAGTCAGGACCAGATCTATTCTTGAGCTGGTTTGACATGTCTTATTAAAACATGAGAAAACAGCTCTCTTGGGGTTTCTCTCTCTCCACACATCCCTAAGACCAAATTCCCTACATAACTTGCTCAAAGGAGTAACTACGGGTATGTTCTTCACCACTTTTACCCTTAATCTATCCTTCCTCTCATCCATGACGCAATTCATGTCTCCCATGATCATAAGGGGCAACTCCGCCCACCTTGCAGTTTTCCTCAGGACCTGATTAAGGGTGGCGGATGAGTACGGAGGTGGCACATACACAAAAACTAAGATGCATTCTAATCTACCTATCCTACAGTGTATTATTATGTACTTCCCTTCTATATCTATTTCTTTATCCAATAATTCCCACATAACTGACCTGTGAACAAAAACTGACAAACCCCTTGAATAAGTTGAATAAACTGCGTGATATTGAGCAGACCACCAGGGTCTGTTTAAATATAATACTGTGTCTTTTGTGAGGTGTGTTTCTAATAAACATATTATACTTGGTAAATAATTTTTAATAACCTCAAATACAGTGTGCCTCTTCACTCTATCATTTAACCCCCTCGTGTTCCATACCACTATTTTAGTACTCATCCGTCACCCCCCCATCCATTTTAATCCGCGCAGCAATAGAGGGAGTGTCCCTACCAGTCACATCAGAGAAGACAAAGGGGAAGAGAACAGAAAAGGAAGAGAAGAAAAGAACAGATAGATGGACCAAAACATAAATTTCTCTACTTGCCCGAACCCCTCCCCTCCCCTCCCCCCCTACCTCCCATCCCTCCCACCAACCCACCCCCCCTCCACCCCCCTCCCTCCCTCCACCCCCACAACCTACCCCCCCATCCCCCCCATCCCACCCCACCCCCCCTCGGGGGGATCGGATGTTTTGAAGTAACCAGTGTGGTTCCTGGGAGTGGCTGCGGTTCATTTACTTACACACTACTACTGAGAGTTGTGCCTTACATATGCACAACATCTTCAGGTGAGAATCTCTCTGACATTATTTTTTAACATGGATATCACACTATGGAGCGCTGTTCACATTTATATCTATCCTCTAGGCTAGGCTGCCCTGCTCTGTGGTGAGTCTGGGCAGCCCAGCCTACCATGGGCATATACAGGCTTAGTGTTGGACACTAGGGGACGGGGCATGGTCATATGCTTCTCCATGTTGGCCATCTTGTGGACAGATTGACCACAGAGCAGGGTAGCAGAGCCTGAAGGAGGGGAGTCTGATTTTAGTTCAATGACGTACACAGGGAGATGTATACTAAGGCTATATTCACACTACGTAAGTTTCCTAATAATCACTTCAGAGTAATCACAATAATTACTACGAAACTTACAAAGTGCTGCCTTCTAAAGAATCCCGGCCGGGATTATAGTTTAAAAGTATACAAGGGATCCCTAGCAGCGCCGCAAAAAACCTGACATGTCAGCTTTCTGTGGCCGCTATTCATTGAATAGCGGCCGCCGGAGACATGTCAGTGCAAGCAATGGAGCGTGCTGCTCCGGCCGCACACTCCATTCTGTGCAGCGTGGAATTCGGATGCGGACGCAAACTGATGCACCTGCATCTGAATTCAGTGGTAGTGAAGATCATCTGGCAGGTACTGGAGTACCAGCCGGGATGATGTTCTCTTACACCGGCTGTTCCATGACCCGGCTGACCCGGTGTCTTACTACATGTGAACATAGCCTAATAGCTTTGTATACAGAACAACTTTACTATAAAGTGGCCAATCCCTTTAAGAAAGATTCCAGGGTAGCCCAATGGGTAATGATCACTTTCCAATTGATTAGTCTCTGGTTTAGGCTTCATCCCTGGTAATCCAGTGATAGTGTGCTTTCTTGTTATTCAGTATCTATCCCTTTAGACCATGTGAGTTTATAAATACTCAGATCAATGTATTATCTAAGATGAAGCTTAGTAAGGAAGCAAACAAAGAAAATGAGAGGAAAATCACAAATTTCTCACATATATGAGACAGTTATGGAGTAAGTACAATCATAAGAACAATCAAACAAGTAATATTTTAACCCTGCTGTTCTGTTTGGTCAAAAATGACCGAATTTGAATTGTGATATTTTTTAAAATATTCATTATGCGGTTCTGAAACTTGTGGTTTATTGACTTTTCCTCATTTGAGGGGTTCTTACTAATAGCAGTTTTTATTTATTTGTTTTTTGTTTACTTTTTGCTCCAGGTCTTTTTTTACACTTGTACTGTTCGGTCAAAAATCACTGATTTCCTTTTATACTAATATCCAGCCAGGAGGAGTTATAATCTCATTTTGGTCTATATAGTTCATCTGCTACTATTTATCAGTTTATCTAGGTCCTTTTGGTCCATGCAGAGTTACACATATATACATTTTATATAATGCTGGTGAAAATGTGACTGTAGATGAACAACTGGTGTCATTTAGAGGTAGGTGCCCATTCAGACAGTATATTCCAAGTAAGCCTGCAAGCTATGGTATCAAAATATGGACTCTGTGCGCCAGCAAAAGTTCATACAGTGTTAGGCTATGTTAACACTACGTAAGTCTCCAGACGTAGCGCGTTCTGTGAATAAGCGGACGGAGAATTACGTAGTTTGCGTACAATGTAAAGTATACACAGTTCACACTACGTACGCACTTACGCCCGGATCGTACGCGTCGCCATAAAAAATGAACTAGATCATTGTTTGAGGACGAAAATGCCGTAACTTACGCCCGTAGCGTTACATGCTGTCCCATACGTAGTGGTGATTTCTTCATTTTGCAAGCTTTTTGTGCCGATCCAAAAGATTCTGTGGGGTGTCCGGGGCTAGGCGAAGATTTCCAAGTAAAAGACCACTGTCAGATGGCTATGTAGGGCGCTCGGGAAGCGTAAGTAGACTACGGGCGTACGTTCGCGGTCCGTACATAGCCGTCCGCAACTTGCGTAAATTCCCGGCCGGAGTTTAACGCGTATATGTCCGGCCGCGAAAATATGCGGTCGGACATATACGTAGTGTGAACATAGCCTAAATGCTCAAGTATACATAAGAAAAAATATAAGATAAAAAGATAAATATAAAAATCAAGGTATGCGGGTAGTTTTGGATGTGACACATGGGCTCAAAGGATGAAATGTTATATGTGACAATTTTTTCACATCACACCAACTGGGGCAGATGTTGGTGAAAAGAAAAATGACCATGCTGGGTACTGTTAGAAAAAATAAGCCAGAACTGCCGCAAGGTATCCTAAGTAAGAGAGACGTTTATAGTTTTATGTTTTATTTCACTGTGTGCTGGGGGGGATGCAATCCCTGATCCCTGCACCCTGTCAGCCCCAACCTCCTTGCACTCTGTCAGCGCTCTGTTTGCCCCCACATCCCTGATCCCTGCACCCTGTCTGCCCCCACATCCCTGATCCCTGCACCCTGTCTAACCCCCCATCCCTGATCCCTGCACCCTGTCTAACCCTCCATCCCTGATCCCTGCACCCTGTCTAACCCCCCATCCCTGATCCCTGCACCCTGTCTAACCCTCCATCCCTGCACCCTGTCTAACCCCCCATCCCTGATCCCTGCACCCTGTCTGCCCCCACATCCCAGCAGTATTATTTGGTACCAATGCGTAGAAATATTTTGTGGCCATATGTAGGGGGCTTGTGCTCCTGATCTTTTAAGACCCTAGCAACACTCCTCTCAGACCACCTTCTTTATTTAACTATGTGTAGTGGTTTAATGTCTAAGCACTTGGGGCCCCACTTTTAAATTGTGCCCAGGGCCACATTTGACCTAAAACCGGCCCTGGCCCTTGGGTTCCATAGTTTTTATTTTAATTAATAGTGCACGGAAGTTGGCTGGCGTGGGATGTATCCAAAGAGACCCAGCTTTCCAGAATTATCCCAAAGCCACCCAGTTACTTCAAAGACATCAGTCAAAAATACGTCCCATGTTTTTTTGTTAATGGGGGGCCCAGACACTCTGGCTGTATGGGGCCCCGAAATTTCTGATGGCGGCCCTGAATATGCATGAATAATGTAAAAAGGCCATGTAACATTTTTTTGACGCAAAAAATAAAAATTAAGTTTTTTATTTCATATTTAATTTGTTTATGAACAACCATGTTCACACACAGTATAAGAATGCAAAAGAAATTTAACCTCTTAAGGACCCATGACGTACCGGCACGTCATGGATCACTGTCACTTAAGGACCCATGACGTACCGGTACGTCGGCCCTTTAAACGGGCGCCGCGGCCGGCCGGGTCCCGATCGGGGGAGATAGCCTGCTATAATACATAGCAGGCCATCTCTCCCTGTCGGCATGGAGGGTTGTTAACCCCCCCCATGCCGACGATCGCCGCAATTGGCTGATAAGCCCATAGCGGCGATCGGAACCTTTCCGAGGACGGCACCGACCGCCATTACTGTAAAAAGTAATGGTGGTCACGGTACCACCGTCCCGATCGCCGTGAATCACGGCGATCAAAGTCCCCACAAGTAATAAATACCTGCTCCGGACCCCTCAGCTAGGTAGCTGAGGGGTCCAGAGCAGGTATTTGTACATTACTCACCTGTCCCGGGGTCCTGATCGGCGTCTTCCGGGTTCCCGGCGTCCTCTTCATCTTGTCGGGACTTCGGCTTCTTCCGTGAGTTCCGATCGGCTTTTTCCGGCTCCAGCGTCGTCTTTTTTCGTATTTTTCCGGCTCCAGCGTCGTCTATTTTCGGATCTTGCACTCTGCTGCCCCCTAGCGGCTGATAAGTGTAATACACGTATCAGCCACTACAGGGATGTTCAGAATGTAGTAAAAAAAAAAATTTTTTTCCCAATTTTTTTTTTTTCTATTTTCCGCACCCTATCGCCGCTGAGTGTTGATCAGCATCGCACGAAAGTGCGCTGCTAATCAGCAACTCCTCCTTTTTGGCGTAGGGTGGTTTTTTTTTATATCCTACTGCCACGGTCTGCTGATAAGTGCCGAACATAAGTGCGGCATTTATCAGCAACACCATTTTTGGCGTAGGTTTTTTTTGTATACTTACTGTAAAAAACACGTAAAAAAACACTACATTACACCACACTACATTGAATAAAGTTTTACACTACACCACTACATACCCCATATACCAATCCCCTTATAAAGATGGCCCCCAGGGTGTTTTCGGTATCGGACGCATACGTTATTATTGCCTCCGACACCGAAACAGCCAGTGAGGATGAATGGGGGGTCCTTTGTTCCTCCATTCATCCTCATCCTCCTCATCATCCAGTGACGTGTCTGGGAGTAGCGTAGCGTACGCTGCGCCCCAGACACGTCTTTTCTGCCAGTACCGTCCCAATAAGAGATGACGGTATGGCGTGAAATTCTACAAACTCTGTGAGAGTACCTCAGGGTACACTTACAGATTTAGGGTACGTGCACACTGCGGAATGGCGAAGGATAACCCTTTGTGCATTCCGCAGCTGGCACCC
The DNA here is from genome assembly GCF_027789765.1 of Dendropsophus ebraccatus. Lineage (NCBI taxonomy): Eukaryota > Metazoa > Chordata > Amphibia > Anura > Hylidae > Dendropsophus > Dendropsophus ebraccatus. The sequence continues at coordinate 68,606,724 of NC_091460.1, forward strand.
GCCGGCGGACTGATGCAGGGGCGAGTCTCCGCCCGTGTCATAGACTCTATCCTATGCATGGGCGGATTCCATCATCCGTCATTCCATCAACACGTTGGACGCAGAGCGGAATCCGCCCGTGCATAGAATGGAGTCTACGACACGGACGGAGACGTGCGCCTGCATCAGTCCGCCGGCGGGTGCCAACTGCGGAATGCACAAAGGGTTATCCTTCGCGATTCCGCAGTGTGCACGTACCCTTAGAGTGTATGAAGGAAGGGACACTCGAATCCAGCCCCCAGATGCCCACTCCCCCCCCCCCCATCCTCGGAGTTAGTGGGGACATCGTCCGGGAACTGATCTTCCCACTGCTGGATAAAGGTCACCACCTGTACGGGGATAACTTTTATACCAGCACCCCCTCTTCCGGTCCTTCGCTGCCCGAGCTACGGTAGCTTGCGGCACGATCCGAACATATCAGAAGTAGTAATAAAGCCCTAATATTTAGCAGCCATGGAGCGGACCCAGCACTTCTGGATATGAAGGACCCCGTATCGCACCAGGACAACATTTTCCAGGTGACGTCCCCCACACTGGAGAAAGGGAGACCCCAGAAGAAGTGCAGAGTGTGGGGTAACAGGGGGATCAGGAAGGACAACATTTTCCAGTGTGACACCTGTCCTGATCCCCCGGCCTCTGCATACTGGATCGCTCCAAGGCGCACCACACGTCACTGGGGTTCTACATTATCTAAATTCTGTCCCTTATTCCTATTTCAGGGGTCACGTTGATCCAGGGATTATTCTGATCGCCATTATGGAGTCGGGAAGGAATTTTTCCCCTGTGATGAGGCTACTGTCGTCTGCCTCACAAGGGTTTTTTGCCTTCCTCTGGATCAACACAGATTGAGTTTGATGGACACCTGTCATTTTCAACCCTATAAACTAATAATTGGCCTAATACCCCCAAATAAATTAGAATTGTCCCTTTTCCCCAGCTAAATAGGTATGGCCGCCATTCCCATTAGAGGATGCCATGATGCAATTACAAAGCCTCTGTGCGTCCAGGACAGTAGAAACCCCCCACAAGTGACCCCATTCTGGAAACTACACCCCATAAGGAATCTAACAAGTGGGGCAGCGGGTATATGGCCCCCTGGTGACGGCCACATTTGGGACGTGAAAATGAAAAAAATGGTATTTTTTATTTTCACGGCACATGTTCTACACATGTGCCCATCACTAGTGGGGTCCATATGCTCACTGCACCCCTTGTTAGATTCCTTATGGGGTGTAGTTTCCAGAATTGGGTCACTTGTGGGGGGTTTCTACTGTTCTGGCAGCACAGGAGCTTTGTAATTGCGACATGGCCTCCATCCCCCATTCCAGCCTCTAAATGGCGCTCTGTCCTTTTGGTGACTTGCCCTGTGCCCATATGGCAAATTATGTCCACATGTGGGGTATTTTCGTACTCAGGGGAAACTACCCTACACGTTTTGTGTTCATTTTCTTTTTTAACCCCTTGTGGAAATGGAAAAAAATCAAGGCTAGACCAACATTTAGTGTAATTTTTTTTTAATTTTTACTCTAAATCATTGATCTTGTCTTGATTTTTTCATTTTCACAAGGGGTTAAAAGATAAAAAAAACCACAATGTGTAGAGCAATTTCCCCTGAGTACGGAAATACCCCACATGTGGACATAAAGCGCCATGCGGGTGCAGGGTAAGCCTCCAAAGGGAAGGTGCGCCATTTGGTTTTTGAAGGCTGGATTTGGATGGAATGGAATTCGAGGGGCCATGTTGCATTCAAAAGGCCCCTGTGTTGCCAAGACAGTTAAACCCCCCACAAGTGACCCTATTATGGAAACTACACCCCTCAATGAATGTAACAAGGGGTGTTGTCAGCATATGGACCCCACTGGTGACGGGCACAAATGTGGAACAATGTGGCGTGAAAATGAAATATTAAATTTTTTACACTATAATGTTGGTCTAGCCTTGAATTTATCATTTTCACAAGGGGTTAAAAGAGAAAAAAAAAACACAAAATGTGTAGAGCAATTTCCCCCCGAGTCTGTTAATACCCCACATGTGGACATAAAGCGCCATGTGGGCGCAGGGCAAGCCTCTGAAGAGAAGGAGCGCCATTTGGATTTTAGAGGTTGGATTTGGCTAGAATGGATGATGAACGCCATGTCGCATTTACAGAGCCCTTGTGCTGCCAAAACACTGTAAACCCCCCACAAGTGACCCCATTCTGGAAACTACACCCCTCAAGGAATCTAACAAGGGGTGCAGTGAGGATATGGACCCCTGGATGACGGGCACATTTGTGCCATGAAAGTGACAAAATGAAAATTTTCACTTTCACGTCACATTTTTCCACATTTGTGCCCGTCACCAGTGGGGTCCATATGCTCACTGCACCCCTTGTTAGATTCCTTGAGGGGTGTAGTTTCCAGAATGGGGTCACTTGTGGGGGGTTTCCAGTGTCTTGGCAGCACGAGGGCTCTGTAAATGCGACATGGCCCTTGAAATCCATTCCAGTGAAATCCAGCTTCCAAAAGCCAGTTGGCGCTCCTTCCCTTTGGAGGCTCGTCCTGCGCCCGCTTGGCACTTTATGTCCACATGTGGGGTATTTCCGTACTCGGGAGAAACTGCGCTACATGTTTTGTGTTTTTTTTTTCCTTTTATCCCTTTGTGAAAATGAAAAATTGAAGGCTAGAACAACATTTTAGTGTAAAAAATACTTTAGTCTTTTTTCAAGCCATATTGTTTGGAAAATCTGTGAAGCACCTGTGGGGTCCAGATGCTCACCGCACCCCTTGTTACATTCCTTGAGGGGTGTAGTTTTCTAAATGGTGTCCCTTTAGGGGTGTTTTTTAGGTTTTGGCACCCCAGAGCCTCTGCCAACCTGAAGTGGTACAGTCAAAAATGACCAAAAATAACGGAGCCATTGAAATTCACTAGGCGCTCCCTTATATCTGAGGCTTGTGGTTGCGTCAAATAGCGCAATAGGGCCACATATGGGGTATTTCTATAAACTGCAGAAACGGGGCAATCAATATTGGGGTGCATTTCTCTGGTAATAGGTTTATAATAATGAAAAATATTGGATTACAATAAAATCTCTGCACAGAAAATTAAAATTTTCAAATTTCTTACACACTTAGCTTTTATTTCTGTGACTCCCCTAAAGGGTTAAAAAACTTTCTGGATGTGCTTTTGCAGAGTTTAGGGGGTGCAGTTTCTGAAATGGGGTGCTTCGTGGGGCTTTCTAACACACAGTCCCCTCAAATACACTTTAAACCTGAACAGTTCCCTAAAAATATCTGATTTTGAAATTTTACTGAAAATTTGGAAATTTGCTGCTAATGTTTTAAGCTCCCTATTGTCTAAAAAAAATGAAATATAGTTTAATAAATGCCGCCAACATAAAGTAGACATGTTGCTAATGCTATTTAATATATAATTTATGTGGTATAACCATTTTCTGTATAAGCAGAAAAGTTTTAAAGTTGGAAAAATGCATTTTTTCACAATTTTTCACGCTATTTTGGGTTTTTTCATAAAGATTCGTTATAAGTATCGACTCCAATTTACAAGAAATGTGAAGTACAATATGTCACGAGAAAACAATCTCAGAATCAGCCGGATAGGTAAAAGCATCCCGAAGTTATTAATGAATAAAGTGACACTGGTCAAATTCATAAAATTTCCTCCGGTCCTTAAGGCCATTTCAGGCCCGGTCCTTAAGGGGTTAAATAAAACACTTATATTAGTTAAAAATCCAGACTTTAATAGGCCGGGTCAAAAATGACTGGAACATTATATGTGTATTGTAGAACTGAACAGAAAAGCAGGGTTGAACTAAAATATACCTGATATGTGCAGTGCATGTAGGAAATTTTCACACCCTTAACCCCTACCCGCACCACCACAAAGAGTTATGCTGTGGTGTCAGCAAGGGGGTATACAGTAGGCTCATGATCCTCTCTATACTAAGCAGCTCCTGGCTGCTATCAGCAGTCAAGGGATGGGGCTAGTAGTTGTCTCAGAGTGGTCTCCATTACAGGCTATTTTAACTGTTTAAATGCCATAATTTAAATGTTTTAGTAGCCTGTCAGTGTTGGCCCTATGGTCTTATCAGCTTCCCGCAGCAATTTAAAGACAGCCTAAGGCTTCTGCTAGGCCTTGGTTGCTGCTGAGGCTCTGCGATTGCTACAACCAGCCTTTAGCAGGCTTTAAAGGGGTTGTCCAGCAAAAATCTTTTTCTTTTAAATCAAATGGTTTCAGAAAGTTATATAGATTTCCTGCATAACATACAGCAGCTAATAAGTATGAGAAGACTTGAAATTTTTTAATAAAAGTAAATTACAAATCTATATAACTTTCTGACACCAGTTGATTTGAAAGAAAAAGAGTTTCGATGGACAAACTCTTTAAAACGACTCTGTACCCACAATCTGACCCCCCCAAACCACTTGTACCTTTAGATAGCTGCTTTTAATCCAAGATCTGTCCTGTGGTCCGTTTGGCAGGTGATGCAGTTATTGTCATAAAAACGACTTTTAATCCTGCAGCGCTGTGTCTAACGGCCGGGGCTTAAATTTGTATATGCATTAGGCTGGCACCACCTCTCCGTACTTCCTCCCCACCCTCCTCTTCATTAGGAATGCTCCAAGCAGATTGCTTCCTATTCCCCACCTGTGTATATAATGAACATGGGCTGGATCGTTAATAAACCTGTGCAAAGCTCAAACAGCAGTAAATGTTCCTGGATCATTCTTAATGATGAGGAGGGTGGGGAGGAAGGACGGAGAGGTGGTGCCAGCCTAATGCATATACAAATGTAAGCCCCAGCCGTTAGGCACAGCGCTGCAGGATTAAAAGTTGTTTTTATGACAATAACTGCATCCCCTGCCGAACGAACCCCAGGACAGATCTTGGATTAAAAGCAGCTATCCGAAGGTACAAGTGGTTTGGGGGGGGACAGATTGTGGGTACAGAGTCACTTTCACACTTGAGTGCACATTCAATGTATCAATGCAGTACATTTGTACTGCATTGATCTTTATAAGCAATCATGGTATTGCTCATAGAAGTCCCCTAGAGAGACTAAAGTGTGTAAAAAACAAAAAAAGTTAACATTATTTTAAATATAAGTAAATCTATCCCATAATGAAAGTTTGTAACAAAATTAAACATATTTGGTATAGCCACATTTAGAATTGCCCAAACCGTTAAATTATCACATTCTTGATCTTGCATGGTAACCAGCAAAAAAAAACAAGGCCAAAGTGCAAAGTTTCAGATGTTTGGTCACATCAAATCCAGGGAAAAATAGAATAAAAAGTGATCAAAAAGTCACATATAGGCTATGTTCACACAACGTTTTTTCAGCTCTGTTTAAAATAGCGTCCATTATTTTGAGGCTAAAATAACAGGCGTCATTTAGCAGCCTGGCCTTCCCTTAGTGCAATGACTGGTGTTTATACATTATTTTAGTTTGGAAACACTCATTGCCCTTTGGGTGGGGCTTAATTGAAAAGTCCATTGAATTTAATAGTAAAAACGGAACAAGAACGGTGAAAAAACAAAAACTGTGTGTGAACTAATAAAAAACGTCCGCTGTTTGCAAAAGACGTCCGAAAATAATAATCATGTTCACTATTTTGCTGTCCACGGTAAAAACGTCCGTTATTCAATGCGTTGTGTGCATTGGATGCCTGTCTTCCCATTGTCTTCTATGCATTGCCATTGCAGTCAGTTAAATCGAGGCAAAAATGGACGTTATTTTAAATATCAAAATCGTGTGCCTTTTCTTTAATTTTGACATTGTGTGAACATAGCCATATGCAATTTTGGTGCCAATAAAATCTACAGATTATGGCACAAAAAATTAGCCTTTTTTAAGACAGTTTGGTGTCTTGATCAAACTATATCCTCTTTGTGCTTAACAGATTATAGATACATCCCACCAACCATATCATATTATTGAAATATAGTTCATCCGAAGCATTCAATATCATGCACAAAGTACACAGGACTATGACTGCAGAGGCAGTGTTCCACAACGTGAAAAGTACGGCGGTTGTTGCCGATTGCAACAACGGCTGCACTTTTACGTAGTGTTAACATAGCCTAAAGGAAACACTGTCTATTCCATTCGGTCTAGTATATCAGACCTTACTGCAATAAATGAAAACTTTACTGCAATAAATGAAAAACAGTGAGTCAGCTATGGTATATTGCGATAGCAGTGGCTTAAAGGGGTCACACTTGCCACTGGGCCCCTGAGCACAGAGCCCCCATCACCTGTAGCTGCACTGATGGGTCACACAGACCCAGGCGTACATCTAGCAGCTTTTCAGCTGTTAGGATCAGGAGAGGACAGGAGGGGTTTGGGGAGGACGGATGTGTGTGAGGAGGACAGGAGGACGGAAGTGGCAACACACTAGACACATTATATTACCCATGAGCCACTTCTTCAAGAGGAGAGGCAGAGCTACAGCAGGAAAACAGCCTCCTCCTCCCTCCTCCCCCCAGCTCTGTGTACTTCGAGCCCGGCACCTGACATCCTGGGCCTGCTCTTAAAAACTATCTAGTGCATATAAATTATCTGCTTGATTATTTTTTGTTTACTGAAAAAGCTGCTCCTAATGCCTCCTATGTATCAAAGCAGCAGCAAACAATGATTCTGCATGTATATGAAAACTATTAAATACATGGACATGAAGCATTAGCTTTAACCCTTAGAGAACCTGGCCAATTTAAATTTTTGGGGTTTAATTTTTTCCTCCTTGTGCTTAAAAGGCCATAGCAGTTGCAATTTTTCACCTAGAAATCCACATGAGCCCTTATTTTTTGCGCTACTAATTTTACTTTGCAATGACAGGCTGAATTTTTGCATGAAGTACACTGCGAAACCAGAAAAAAATTCAATGTGTGGTGAAATAAAAATTTAAAAGAAAAACACATTTTTTTTTTGTTTTTTTTTACGCCATTTGCCCTGGGGTAAAACTGTCTTGTTATCTATGTTTCTCAAGTCGTTACGATTACAACGATATGTAACTTGTATAACTTTTATTTTATTTGATGGCTTTTAAAAACTTCAAACCATTGTTAACAAATATATGTTCCTTAACCCCTTCACGTCAGCCATCTGTATATATACGTTCCTATTGCACATGCCCCGTGCAGTAGGAATGTACATATACGTTCCTGACTTTAGGGGGCTTTGTGATGAGAACGGGATCGCTGCAGGGACAGCGATCCCGTTCTCATCTGTGTACAGCACCGGAGATAATGAGGATCAGCTGCGATCCCGCAGCTGACCCCCCATTAACCCCTTAGTGACCGCCGAAACGGCGGTCACTAATGGGCCGGTGCCGCCGCTGTATTTCATCTCCCCCCACCGTGAATCCACGGTGGGGGGAGATGAAATAAGTAAAAATCAGACCCCAGATCAGCCCCCTAGTGCCCCAGTCACTAACCCCCCCTCCCGCAGACTAATGTCTGTTCACAGTGATCAAAAAAGAAAAATGAATGAAAGCCCCATGCTCTCCGCCACCGGAGGTAGCGGAGAGTATGGGGCAGTCATCGGGACCCCCCCTGTGGGGTCCCGGTACAAGCGATCAGCGGTATATACTATATACCGCTGATCGCTTGTGCCATGTGCCGCCGACACTTTTTATCCCCTGTCACCATGAATAATTGGTGACAGGGGATAAAAAGTGATGTCCCCCCCAAGTCGCCCCCCACCCCCCCTGTCACCCCCGTCCCCCAGTCACCCCCCCTTCCCCATATACTCACCGGATCCACGGAGCTCCTTCCTCCTCGACGTCCTGGCTGGTTATGAAGTGCGCATGCGCTCCACAACCAGCCAAGCTCTGAAAATTTAAAGTGACAGAGACCAATTTGGTCTCTGTCACTGAACTATGATTACTGTGATAGAAAATATCACAGTAATCATAGTAATACAGTGAAAATGAATGTATAAAGTACAAAAAGTGACAAACATACAAAAAAATAAAACACACACTTTTTATTATAGTAATAATTACAGTTTACTCCCAAATTACCCCTAACCCCCCCCCAGATTACCCGTAACCACCGCAGGTTGCCCGTAACCACCGCACGTTGCCCGTAACCACCCCAGGTTGTCCGTAATCACGTCAGATTGCACGTAACCCCCCAGATTACCCGTAACCACCGCACGTTGCCCATAACCACCGCACGTTGCCCGTAACCACCGCACGTTGCCAGTGACCCCCTCCAGATTGTCCGTAATCACCCCAGATTGCCTGTAACCACCCCAAATTACATGTAACCACCCCAGATTAGTAACAAAATCACAGAAATACGCCTGCAAATGATCGCTGACATATATATTATACCACACTAATAGCAAAAAAAATCACAGAAGGGGTATATACTACACTCTAAAACTTGACTTTTAATAAATATCTTATAAAAAAAAAACATAGCCCCACAAAACAAACAAAGAAAGAGAGGAGCCCCCTATCAAATAATATCCTCCTCACAAAATAAGGCAACCAGGTGATACAATAATTTAAGGTAAGAGTATTGCAAACTTTCTTACCTATTAGATGAATAGGATGTAGTATCACTCCAGATGTTTAACAGGGAGAGGACAATTGGTTAGTGACAAACAAAAAACATATGGAGACAGTTGGGCACAATACTTAACCCTATCAGTCCCTCATAGGTGAGTGTTAGATCTAAAGCCTACTCCCACAGGGTCTATGGAGCACTCGCCCTAAAAAGAGCGACCCCTACCCCGATCTACCCCTTGGTCAGTCCCTATTAGTCCCTTAAAGAAAAAAATCTAATGCCCTTAAGGTCTCCAACGCGTTTCCTCCAAACACTGGATTCATCAGGGAGAGATATCCATAGGCAATGCAACAGGACTATGACCAAAAAACATTGACATACACAAACAAAAAGTTATACCCAGGCTAGTGAGCCTCTAAACAAAGGGGTATCAACTGATTCAGACAGTGGTCTGCATATCAGATATATGCCGGCTCTCACCACTCTCACTGGCGGAGTCCCGGGAGGTACAGCAGTGGCTCCTCACGCCACAGATTAGTTATAAGCACTTCACTCTATCCGTAACAATTCTAGATTGTCTGTAACCCCTCCAGGTTGCCCCTAACCACCGCAGGTTGGGCATAACCACCGCAGGTTGGGCATAACCACCCCAGATTGCCCGTAAGATTGCCTCTGACCACCGCACGTCGCCTCTGACCACCGTACGTCGCCTCTGACCACCGCACGTCGCCTATGACCACCGCACGTCGCCTATGACCACCGCACGTCGCCTATGACCACCGCACATCGCCTATGACCACCGCACCTTGCATCTGACCACCGCACCTTGCCTCTGAACACTGCACCTTGCCTCTAACCACCCCAAATTGCCAGTGACCCCCTCCAGATTGCCCGTAACCACGCCAGATTACAGGTACCCACCTCAGATTACCTATTAGCACTTCAGTTTATCCGTAACCACAGCAGGTTGCCTGTAACCACCCCAGATTGTCCGCAACCACCCCAGATTGTCCGTAACCACAGCAGGTTGCCTGTAACCATACCAGATTGTCTGTAACCACAGCAGGTTGTCCGTATTCACCCCACGTTGCCCATAACCACCCCAGGTTGCCTCTAACCACCCCAGGTTGCCTCTAACCACACCAGGTTACCTGTAACCACCCCAGGTTGCCGTAACCACAGCAGGTTGCCTGTGACCACCCCATGTTGACCGTATCCACCCCAGATTATCCGTAACCACACCAGATTACCCGTAACCACCCCAGACTGCCCGTAACCACCCCAGACTGCCCGTAACCACCTCAGACTGCCCGAAACCACCTCTAGATTACCCGGAACCACCCCAGATTACCCGTAACCACCCCACATTACCTGTAATCTAATTTTTTTTATTGTATTTTAGTAACTGCGCTATTCTAATAACCATTACTAGCTGCGGTTTTGCTCCAGCAAATTGGCGCTCCTTCCCTTCTGAGCCCTGCTGTGTGCCCATACAGTGGTTTATGCCCACATATGGGGTACCGTTGTACTCAGGAGAACCTGCGTTACAGATTTTGGGGTACATTTTTTATCCTGTTCCTTGTGAAATTTAGAAATTTCAAACTAAACCAACATATTATTGGAAAAATTCAAGTTTTTCATTTTTACTGGCCAATTTTGAATACTTTCCTCTAATACCTGTGGGGCCAAAATGCTCATCCTACCCCAATATGAATTCTTTGAGGGGTGCACTTTCCAAAATGGGGTGACTTATGGCGAGATTTTACTCCGCTGGCACTACAGGGGCACTGCAAACCCACCTGGCGCTCAGAAACTTCTTCAGCAAAATCTGCATTGAAAAAGCTAATTGGCACTCCTTCCCTTCTGAGCCCTGATGTGTGCCCATACAGTGGTTTATACCGACATATGAGGTACCTTTTTACTCAGGAGAACCTGCGTTACAAATTTTGGGGTACTTTTTTTCTCTTGTTCCTCGTGAAATTGAGAAATTTCAAACTAAACGAACATATTATTGGGAAAATTTGAGTTTTTCATTTTTACTGTCTACTTTTGAATACTTTCCTCTAATACCTGTGGGGTCAAAATGCTCACCACACCCCAAAATGAATTCTTTGAGGGGTGCACTTTCCAAAATGGGGTGACTTATGGCGAGATTTTACGCCGCTGGCACTACAGGGGCTCTGCAAACACACCTGGCGCTCAGAAACTTCTTCAGCAAAATCTGCATTGAAAAAGCTAATTGGCGCTCCTTCCCTTCTGAGCCCCGCTGTGTGCCCATGCAATGGTCTATCCTCACATATGAGGTACCGTTGTACTCAAGAGAACCTGCGTTACAAATTTTGGGGTACTTTTTTTCTCTTGTTCCTCGTGAAATTGAAAAATTTCAAACTAAAGGAACATATTATTGGAAAAAATTTGAGTTTTTCATTTTTACTGTCTAATTTTGAATACTTTCCTCTAACACCTGTGGGGTCAAATTGCTCATCCTACCCCAAGATGAATTCTTTGAGTGGTGTACTTTCCAAAATGGGGTGACTTATGGGGTTTTTTCTCTCTGCTGACACTACAGGGGCACTGCAAATGCACCTGGCGCTCGGAAACTTCTTCAGCAAAATCTGCAATGGAAAAGCTAATTGGCGCTCCTTCCCTTCTGAGCCCCGCTGTGTGCCCATGCAGTGGTTTACGCCCACATATGGGGTACCGTAGTACTCAAGAGAACATGTGTTACAAATTTTGGGGTGCTTTTTCTCTCATGTTCCTTTTGAAAATGAGAAACTTTAATCTAAATGTATATATTATTGGAAAATTTTAATTTTTCATTTTTTTACAGCCAGAGGCTATGTTCACACTACGTATATTTGAGGCTGTATATTTGAGGCTGTATAGCAACCAAAACAAGGAGTGGATTGAAAACACAGAAAGGATCTGTTCACATAATGTTGTAATTGAGTGGATGGCCGTCATTTAATGGCAAATATGTGCTGTTATTTTAAAACAACGGCCGTTGTATTGAAATGATGGCAGTTATTTACCATTATATGGCGGCCATCCACTCAATTTCAACATTGTGTGGACAGAGCCTTTCTGTGTTTTCAATCTACTCCTGGTTTTGGTTGCTATGAGAACCTGACATGAGGACCAAATACAGCCGGAAATATACTGTGTGTGAACCCAGCCTAATGGTGAATACTTTCCTCCAGCCCCTGTAGGGTTAAAATGCTCATTATACCCCTAGATTAATTCTTTAAGGTGTCTAGTTTCCAAAATGGGGTCACTTATGGGGGTTTCCAGTATACAAACCTCCTAAATCAACTTAAAATAAGAACTGGTCCCTAAAAAAATCAGTTTTGGAAACTTTCACGAAAATGTGGTAATTTGCTGATACATTTCTAACCCCCGTAACACCCTAAAAAAGTAAAATATGTTTATGAAATGAAGCCAGAATAAAGAGGACATATTGGTAATGTGACTTAGTAACTAATTTATGTAATACAACTTTCTTTTTTTAGAAGCAGAGAATTTCAAAGTTCATAAAATGCTAATTTTTTCAATTTTTCATGATATTTTGATGTTTTTCACAAAAAACACACAAAGTAGTGACCAAATTTTGCCACTAATATAAAGTGCCATATGTGACGAAAAAACAATCTCAGAATCGCTAGCATACGTTAAAGCATCACTGAGCTATAAGCGCATAAAGTGAGACAGGTCAGATTTTGAAAAATGAGCCTGGTCTTTTAGGTGCAAATAGGCTCGGTCTTGAAGGGGTTAAAATCGCTCTATTCCCAGGCTTATAGCGCTTTTATCCTTTGGTCTATGGGGCTGTATGAGGTGTCATTTTTATGTCTATTGGTACCTACGCATATGTGACTTTTTGATCGCTTTTTTTTACAATTTTTCTGGATTTGATACGACCAAAAATGCACAATTTTGCACTTTGGAATTGTTTTGCGCTTACCGTGAGAGATCAGTAATAAAATAAATTAATAGTTTGGGCGATTACGCACACAGCGATACCAAACATGTTTATTTATTTATTTTTATTTATAACATGGGAAAAGGGGGTGATTCAAACTTTTATTAGTGGAGGTTTTTTTTTAAATTAATAATAACACTTTTTTTTTTTACACTTATACTAGAAGCCCCCCTGGAGGACTTCTAGTATATGCTCACTGATCTCTTATTGTAGTATATGCTCACTGATCTCTTATTGAGATCTATGCAGTATAGTAATTCTGCATAGATCAATGAAATAGGCACTCTATTGCTTTCAGGCTGCTGCAGCCGAAAGCAATAGAGTGCCGAGCCAGGATCAGCACCATTACAGGGCAGAACTCGGCCGGTGCCGGATGTAAGGATTGCCCCTCCGCCATCTCGTCACAGGGGGGGCGATCCGCCCACTAGACGCCAGGGAAAAGGCTGCAATAAGTATTCACATGCAGCTGTCAACTTTTGACAATAGCCGCGGCACCCGGGATCGCAGCGGTTTAGAGCGGGGCCGGGGCACGCTCCCACTCTGAACACCCCTAGCCACCGCTGGACATACAGGTACGCCCAGGGTCGTCTAGGAGTTAAAGAAGTCTGGTGAAGTTTTTTTTATTAAAGTACTGTACTGCCCCCCAAAAGTTATACAAATCACCAATATACACTTATTACGGGAAATGCTTATAAAGTGCTTTTTTTCCCTGCACTTACTACTGCATCAAGGGTTCACTTCCTGGATAAAATGGTGATGTCACGACCGACTACCAGAGCTGTGCAGGTTGTGGCTGCTGGAGAGGATGATGGCAGATCGACACAGGGCACTGGAGAGACAATGAGCATCCCTTTGCCATCATCCTCTCCAGCAGCCACAGCCCGCACAGCTCTAGGAGTCGGGTCGTGACATCACTATTTTATCCAGGAAGTAAAGTCTTGATGCAGTAGCAAGTGCAGGGAAACAAGCACTTTATGTGTATATCCCGTAATAAGTATATATCGGTGATTTGTATAACGTTTGGAGGGCAATACAATACTTTAATTAAATTTTTTTGCCAGACTTCTCCTTTAAAGCGACTCTGTACCCACAATCTGACCCCCCAAACCACTTGTACCTTCTGATAGCTGCTTTTAATCCAAGATCTGTCCTGGGGTCCGTTCGGCAGGTGATGCAGTTATTGTCATAAAAACAACTTTTAATCCGGCAGCGCTGTGTCTAACAGCCGGGGCTTACATTTGTATATGCACCACCTCTCCGTCCTTCCTCCCCACCCTCCTCATCATTAGGAATGATCCAGGAACATTTACTGCTGTTTGAGCTTTGCACAGGTGTATTAACAATCCAGCCCATGTTCATTATACACACAGGTGGGGAACAGGAAGCAATCTGCCTGCAGCATTCCTAATGATGAGGAGGGTGGGGAGGAAGGACAGAGAGGGTGTGCCAGCCTAATGCATATACAAATGTAAGCCCCGGCTGTTAGACACAGCGCTGCAGGATTAACCCCTTCAAGACCGAGCCTATTTGCACCTAAAAGACCAGGCTCATTTTTCAAAATCTGACCTGTCTCACTTTATGCGCTTATAGCTCAGTGATGCTTTAACGTATGCTAGCGATTCTGAGTTTGTTTTTTCGTCACATATGGCACTTTATATTAGTGGCAAAATTTGGTCACTACTTTGTGTGTTTTTTGTGAAAAACATCAAAATATCATGAAAAATTGAAAAAATTAGCATTTTATGAACTTTGAAATTTTCTGCTTCTAAAAAAAGAAAGTTGTATTACATAAATTAGTTACTAAGTCACATTACCAATATGTCCTCTTTATTCTGGCTTCATTTCATAAACATATTTTACTTTTTTAGGGTGTTACGGGGCTTAGAAATGTATCAGCAAATTACCACATTTTCGTGAAAGTTTCCAAAACTGATTTTTTTTAGGGACCAGTTCTTATTTTAAGTTGATTTAGGAGGTTTGTATACTGGAAACCCCCATAAGTGAACCCATTTTGGAAACTAGACACCTTAAAGAATTAATCGAGGGGTATAATGAGCATTTTAACCCTACAGGGGCTGGAGGAAAGTATTCACCATTAGGCTGTAAAAAAATGAAAAATTAAAATTTTCCAATAATATATACATTTAGATTAAAGTTTCTCATTTTCAAAAGGAACATGAGAGAAAAAGCACCCCAAAATTTGTAACACATGTTCTCTTGAGTACTACGGTACCCCATATGTGGGCGTAAACCACTGCATGGGCACACAGCGGGGCTCAGAAGGGAAGGAGCGCCAATTAGCTTTTCCATTGCAGATTTTGCTGAAGAAGTTTCCGAGCGCCAGGTGCATTTGCAGTGCCCCTGTAGTGTCAGCAGAGAGAAAAACCCCCATAAGTCACCCCATTTTGGAAAGTACACCCCTCAAAGAATTCATCTTTGGGTAGGATGAGCAATTTGACCGTACAGGTGTTAGAGGAAAGTATTCAAAATTAGACAGTAAAAATGAAAAACTCAAATTTTTTCCAATAATATGTTCCTTTAGTTTGAAATTTTTCAATTTCACGAGGAACAAGAGAAAAAAAGTACCCCAAAATTTGTAACGCAGCTTCTCCTGAGTAAAAAGGTACCTCATATGTCGGTATAAACCACTGTATGGGCACACATCAGGGCTCAGAAGGGAAGGAGCGCCAATTAGCTTTTTCAATGCAGATTTTGCTGAAGAAGTTTCTGAGCGCCAGGTGCATTTGCAGTGCCCCTGTAGTGCCAGTGGAGTAAAATCTCGCCATAAGTCACCCCATTTTGGAAAGTGCACCCCTCAAAGAATTCATCTTGGTGTGTGGTGAGCATTTTGACCCCACAGGTATTAGAGGAAAGTATTCAAAAGTAGACAGTAAAAATGAAAAACTCGAATTTTTCCAATAATATGTTCCTTTAGTTGGAAATTTCTCAATTTCACGAGGAACAGGAGAGAAAATTCACCCCAAAATCTGTAACGCAGGGTCTCCTGAGTAGAACGGTACCCCATATGTGGGCATAAACCACTGTATGGGCACACAGCCGGGCTCAGAAGGGAAGGAGCGCCAATTAGCATTTTCTCTGCAGATTTTTCTGAAGAAGTTTCTGAGCACCAGGTGCATTTGCAGCGCCCCTGTAGTGTCTACAGAATAGAATCCCCCCAAAAGTCACCCCATTTCGGAAAGTACACCCCTCAAAGAATTCATATTGGGGTAGGATGAGCATTTTGGCCCCACAGGTATTAGAGGAAAGTATTCAAAATTGGCCAGTAAAAATGAAAAACTTGAATTTTTCCAATAATATGTTGGTTTAGTTTGAAATTACTAAATTTCACAAGGAACAGGATAAAAAATGTACCCCAAAATCTGTAACGCAGGTTCTCCTGAGTACAACGGTACCCCATATGTGGGCATAAACCACTGTATGGGCACACAGCAGGGCTCAGAAGGGAAGGAGCGCCAATTTGCTGGAGCAAAACCGCAGCTAGTAATGGTTATTAGAATAGCGCAGTTACTAAAATACAATAAAAAAAATTAGATTACAGGTAATGTGGGGTGGTTACGGGTAATCTGGGGTGGTTCAAGGTAATCTAGAGGTGGTTTCGGGCAGTCTGGGGTGGTTACGGGCAGTCTGGGGTGGTTAAGGGCAGTCTGGGGTGGTTACGGGCAGTCTGGGGTGGTTACGGGCAGTCTGGGGTGGTTACTGGCAGTCTGGGGTGGTTACGGGCAGTCTGGGGTGGTTACGGGCAGTCTGGGGTGGTTACGGTCAACATGGGGTGGTCACAGGCAACCTGCTGTGGTTACGGCAACCTGGTGTGGTTAGAGGCAACCTGGTGTGGTTAGAGGCAACTTGAGGTGGTTATTGGCAACGTGGGGTGAATACGGACAACCTGCTGTGGTTACAGACAATCTGGTATGGTTACAGGCAACCTGCTGTGGTTACGGACAATCTGGGGTGGTTGCGGACAATCTGGGGGGGTTACAGGCAACCTGCTGTGGTTACGGATAAACTGAAGTGCTAATAGGTAATCTGAGGTGGGTACCTGTAATCTGGCGTGGTTACGGGTAATCTGGAGGGGGTCACTGGCAATTTGGGGTGGTTAGAGGCAAGGTGCAGTGTTCAGAGGCAAGGTGCGGTGGTCAGATGCAAGGTGCGGTGGTCATAGGCGATGTGCGGTGGTCATAGGCGATCTGGGGTGATTACGGACAATCTGGAGGGGGTCACTAGCAACGTGCGGTGGTTACGGGCAACGTGCGGTGGTTACGGGCAACGTGCGGTGGTTATGGGCAATGTGTGGTGGTTACGGGTAATCTGGGGGGTTACGTGCAATCTGACGTGATTACGGACAACCTGGGGTGGTTACGGGCAACGTGCGGTGGTTACGGGCAACCTGCGGTGGTTACGGGTAATCTGGGGGGGGGTTAGGGGTAATTTGGGAGTAAACTGTAATTATTACTATAATAAAAAGTGTGTGTTTTATTTTTTTGTATGTTTGTCACTTTTTGTACTTTATACATTCATGTTCACTGTATTACTATGATTACTGTGATATTTTCTATCTCAGTAATCATAGTTCAGTGACAGAGACCAAATTGGTCTCTGTCACTTTAAATTTTCAGAGCTTGGCTGGTTGTGGAGCGCATGCGCACTTCATAACCAGCCAGGACGTCGAGGAGGAAGGAGCTCCGTGGATCCGGTGAGTATCTGGGGAAGGGGGGGTGACTGGGGGACGGGGGTGACAGGGGGGGGTGACTGGGGGACGGGGGTGACAGGGGGGGTGGGGGGCGACTTGGGGGGTGGGGGGACATCACTTTTTATCCCCTGTCACCAATCATTCATGGTGACAGGGGATAAAAAGTGCCGGCGGCACATGGCACAAGCGATCAGCGGTATATAGTATATACCGCTGATCGCTTGTACCGGGACCCCACAGGGGGGGTCCCGATGACTGCCCCATGCTCTCCGCTACCTCCGGTGGCGGAGAGCATGGGGCTTTCATTCATTTTTCTTTTTTGATCACTGTGAACAGACATTAGTCTGTTCACAGTGATCGCGGCGGCCATCTTGGATCCGATGGCCGCCGCGGGAGGGGGGGTTAGATATCGGGGCACTAGGGGGCTGATCTGGGGTCTGATTTTTACTTATTTCATCTCCCCCCACCGTGGATTCACGGTGGGGGGAGATGAAATACTGCGGCGGCACCGGCCCATTAGTGACCGCCGTTTCGGCGGTCACTAAGGGGTTAATGGGGGTCAGCTGCGGGATCGCAGCTGATCCTCATTATCTCCGGTGCTGTACACAGATGAGAACGGGATCGCTGTCCCTGCAGCGATCCCGTTCTCATCACAAAGCCCCTGTCAGTCAGGAACGTATATGTACATTCCTACTGCACGGGGCATGTGCAATAGGAACGTATATATACAGATGGCTGACGTGAAGGGGTTAAAAGTCGTTTTTATGACAATAACTGCATCCCCTGCCAAACAGACCACAGGACAGATCTTGGATTAAAAGCAGCTATCAGAAGGTACAAGTGGTTTGGGGGGTCAGATTGTGGGTACAGAGTCGCTTTAAAGTACCTGCAGGACAGATTCCATGGGGGTCTGAAGCTGCTGTGATGCTGTGAGTGCTGTGTGCAGTCCATGAGAGGTACAGTACATGGGAGACATGTGGCACCAGCACTAGTTACTAGAACTGAGGTTTTGAGTACCTAGATCGAGCAAGGAGGAGCATTGAGTGTAAGCCTTGCTGCTCATTCAGTATCTATAGGGCTGACAGATACACGATCGCTCCATCTCCATCGCCCCATAGATTCACTTAGTGCCACACTGCTTAAACTCAATCTCCCAATCCAGAATGCTCCTTGTGCCCCCAGTAAGGATACATTTATACTTTGGAAATCCGTTGGCAGTGGTCTGGAAGTGACACGGACAAGTGGTGCAGACAGAATCCCCAATCACTGCCAGTACACTCACATTGCACAGAAGCGCTGGGGTTTGCTCTGGATGGTGTATGCCATGCTCCTGTGCATGACCTAATTAACAACCCATCTGTGGAGCACTCCAGCAGTACCAACTAGGAACTAGCCACACCATTAGTCAAGGGAGTCAATGAGACTGTCTACCACCAAAAAATTACAACCCCCATCCTGTATAAATGCAAAGCAACATGTTGAGGGTTATCATTAGAGATAAGTGAAGCGAATCCTGCTAAGCAAATTCCTGCCAATGACGGCTTCACATGCTCTCTGGAGCGTCACTAGGCAGGAGAAAGGGATTAATCATAATCCCTAGCATCTGTCCAATCAGCTTCAGGCCCAGCTGTGATGTCAGCACCTCCCCCCCCCCCCCCCCCAGATGGCTGTGTGTGGAGGAGAGAGCAGGATGGCAGCAGGCAGTTAGAGCAGAGCAGGGAGAGACTAACAGAGCGATATAGGGACAGATAGGAAAGGAGAGGAGAGGATAGCAGGGATGATTGTGGGTGATTTTTTGTTGTTCTAGCTATCAAGTGTCCAGTTTATCAAGTAACTGAGTGCATATAGGAATTCATTTGGACCTGTGAAGACACAGTCCATATTAATCACTCACTGGGCGCTGGGCACTGTAAACTCCTATTGAGTTATACCAATTTACTAGGAGCAGTGAATGGAGCATGCGCCTTATATAATCAGTGCTCGCACTCCACTCCTACTGTGCTATACAAGTGGGGTTTCATTAGATTGGATGATTGACTGGCTGATTGACTTTCTTTTTAAATTGTGATTTTCCAATTTTTGACACTTTTACAAGCACATGCCTTAACATATTTGCCCTACTGTAATAGTCCCAGTACTGTAGCTACTATAGTTTGCCTGTTTTATTGAAATTTATTAAGATTCAATTAAATTTGTGTATAAATACTATCTTGAGCCAAAAGTCGCAAAGCTAGCTAAATGATTTTCCAGCTGTTTTGCTCATCTCTAGTTGTGATACATGTAAAATGTACATTATTAATGTACTACCTTGCATAGAATACAACCACCATCATGCTGCATGACATTTTATTACATTGTGGGGGCTTTAGCCTTATTCTATGAATTAGCATGAGAATTAGCATGATTACAGCAGCTTCAAATTTGTACAGTTTTTGCTTTATTTATTTACTTAAAAAATAGAAAAAAGCTTTAAAGGGGTTGTCCGGCGATAAAAAATTATTCACAGAATAACACACATTACAAAGTTATACAACTTTGTAATGTATGTTATGTCTGTGAATGGCCCCCTTCCCCGTGTCCCACCACCCCCACCCGTGTACCCGGAAGTGTGGTGCGCTATACATTACCTGTCACGTGCCGACCACGGTCTCCGATCGTCAGCAGTGATGTCTTCTTCGGGAGGCCAGCGGATCTTCCCGAGTGCCGGCCGCCCTCTGCAGCGTCATCCGAAGCTCAGCCGCGATTGGCTGAGCATAACTGTGCTCAGCCAATCGCGGCTGAGCGGCTGATGACGCGGCCACGTCATCAGCTGCTCAGCCGCGATTGGCTGAGCACAGTTATGCTCAGCCAATCGCGGCTGAGCTTCGGATGACGCTGCAGAGGGCGGCCGGCACTCGGGAAGATCCGCCGGACTCACGAAGAAGACGTCACTGCTGACGATCGGAGACCGTGGACGACACGAGATGCGGTGAGTATAATGCACCACACTTCCGGGTCTAGCGTGGGTGGGGGGAAACACGGGGAAGGGGGCCATTCACAGACATAACATACATTACAAAGTTGTATAACTTTGTAATGTGTGTTATTCTGTGAATAATTTTTTATCGCCGGACAACCCCTTTAAAAGAGAAATCCACAGATTTTATTTTTTTTTTAAAAAAAGGCTTAACCCCTTAAGGACATACAGGTATGTCATGGAATCCTGTCACTTAAGGACCCATGACGTACCTGTATGCGGGTTCTTTAAGGGGGCTCCGCGGGCCGCCGGGTTGCAATTGGGGGAAGATGACTGCTGTTTTTTACAGCAGCCACCTTCCCGTGTCACATAGGGGGCAGCACATTTGCCCCCTATTCTGACCGGCCAATCACCGCAATAAACGTGTTTTCTGGGCCGGTAACCCGGAAATGAGTAGTGATTGGTGCTGTCCGAGACAGCACCAATCCCTGCTGTGCCTGGGCGTGACTTGCCTGTGGCACCATGCGCTCGATCACCCATGATTGGCTGGTAGCAACCGGCCGACCAATCACGGGCGGATCTAAAATACTTCTCCTTCTCTGCTTGCCAAGAATCGGCGAGCAGAGGAGTAAGCCTGGTGCTGCCTCCTCCCCTATGCTTCCTCCTCTTCCCCCCCCGTGCCTCCTCCTCTTCCCCCTCCCCCCGTGCCTCCTCCTCCTCCCCGCCCCCCCCCCCCGTGCTGCCTCCGGTGCCTCTATAATGACAGGGAGATCAGCTAGCAGTGTCTGTCACCAGTGGGGTCCATATGCCCACTCTACCCCTTACTACATTCTTTGAGGGGTGTAGTTTTCTAAATGGTGTCTCTTTAGGGGCCTCTGCCAACCAGAAGTGGTACCTTGAAAATTTGCCAATTGTAACGGAGGTGTCAAAATTTACTAGGTGCTCCTTTTTATTTGAGTCTTGTGGTTGCATCAAATAACGCAATAGGGCCACATATTATATATTTCTATAAACTGCAGAAATGGGGCAATAAAAATTGTGGTACATTTCTATGGAAATAGGTTTTCTATTATGAGAGATATTGGATCACAAGACAATTTTCTCACACACTTAGCTTTTATTTCTGTGACTCACCTAAAGAGTTAAAAAAAAACTTTCTGGAATTGATTTTGAACAGTTTGGGGGTGCAGTTTCTGAAATAAGGTGCTTTGTGGGGCTTTATAACATACAGTCCCCTCAAATACACTTCAAACGTGAACTGGTCCCTTGAAAAATCTAATTTTGAAATTCTTGTGAAAATTTGGAAAAATGCTGCTAACTTTTAAGGTTTCTATTGTCTTTCAAAAATTAAATGCAAGTTTAATAAATGCTGCCAACATAGAGTAGACATATTGCTTATGCTATTTAACATCTAATTTATGTGGCATAACTATTTTCCTTGCAAGCAGAAAATTTCAAAGTTAGAAAAATGCTAATTTTCACTTTATTTTTGGGTTTTCATAAAGATAGGCTATTAGTATCGACTCAAATTTACCAGAAATTTAAAGTATAATATTTCACGAAAAAACAATATCAGAATCAGTCGGATAGGTAAAAGCTTCCCCAAGTTATTAATGGATAAAGTGGCACATGTCATTTTCCTGAAATTTGGCTCGGTCCTTAAGGCCATTTTAGGCTCTGTCCTTAAGGGGTTAACTCCTAGACGACCCATGACGTACAGTTACTGTACGTCATGGATGTCTGTCACCAGACGACCCTTGACATAACTGTACGTCATGGATCTCTATGGTGCTATGAAGCACGCTCCGGAGCGCAGAGGTCTCTTACCTTCCTCTGTGCAGTCCGATAGATGCTCTGCTGATTGAGTCTGCCACAGGCAGGCTCAATAAGCAGAGCGCCTATTACACTGATCAATGCTATGCCAATGGCATAGCATTGTACAGTGTATGCTATCTGTTGATTGCATGTAAAAGTCCCCCAGGGAAAATGTTTTTAGAAATACTCCAAGCCCCTCTCCCAATAAAAGTTAAAATCACCCCCGTATCCCATTATATAAATAAAACATACAAAAATAGTTAAATAAATAAACATATTATGTATTGTAGCATGTGTAATTGTCCAATCTATTAAATTATAACAATCGTCATTGCGAATGGCAAACGGCGTAAACGAAAAGAGGGAAAAAAGTGCCAGGATTGCAGATTTTTTGTTACATAATATTTTTTAAAAATTTATAAAAAGTAATCAAAACGTCCGAGCTACACAAATATGATATTGATAAAAACTATACATCATGGCGCAAAAAATGACTAAAACGTTAGTCATGACTAAAAAGTCACAATAGGCCCATTCTATTAATAATAATAGCAAAGAAAAAAAAGAATTTCATAAAAAAATATATATAACATTAGAGAATCTGTGTAAACCTGCATATGGTTTTGTTCAGACTTTTACAGTCGTTTTTACCGTGTAGTGCATTACGTAGACACATAAATGCCCCAAAATTTACCATATTGCATTCTTTTTCCAGTTTCACTAATTTATATTTTCATAAATAATATTTTTGGGGTTCCATCATACATGTTATGGTAGAATGAAAAATGACATTACAAAGTACAACTATTCCTGAAAAATACAAGCCCTTACTTGGCCCTGTATATAAAAAAATGTAAGTGCTAGAGTTCTTAGAAGGGGAGGAGGAAAAAACAAAAAACACAAAAATGAAAATTGTTGCAGTCCATTGGTTTATTTTGGGCTTGGTCATCAAAGGGTTAAAGGCAGGGGGTGCAGGAACGTTATAGACAACACGGCACTTCCAGTTTTCTTTTTTGTTTTTTTTCACAAAGGTAGGTAAAGTTTGTCTGTTTGCTGACGACACAAAAGTGTACAAAAGGGTTGGAAAATGGAATATGGAAAATTATTTAACTTTGCTATATAAGTGGCCCAAACATTGGAAATTAAAGTTCACAGTGAGAGGTTATCTGGGGGAAAGATCAGAAGCAACGTGAGAAAATATTATTTTAAAGGGGTAGTGCACAAAAAAAATTTTCTTTCAAATCAACTGCTACCATGAAGTGCCAGAGATTTGTAATTTACTTCTATTAAAAAATCTCAAGCCTTCCAGTACTTATTAGCTGCTCTATGCCCAGCAGGAAGTGATGTTTTCTTTCCTGTCTGATACAGTGCTCTCTGTTGCCTCCTCTGTCCATGTCAGGAACTGTCCAGAGAAGGAGCAAATCCCCATAGAAAACCTCTCCTGCTCTCCAGACTGGAAATAATACCACTTCCTGCTGGGCATACAGCAGCTGATAAGTACTGGAAGGCTTGAGATTTTTTAATAGAAGTAAATTACAAATCTCTGGCACTTCATGGCAGCAGTTGATTTGAAGGTAAAAAAAATTTGGTGCACTACCCCTTTAAGAGTAGTAGATACTTGGAACAATCTTCCAGCAAATGTAGTTGGTAAATCTACAATAACAGAATTTAAACAGGCCTGGGATAAACATATATCTATCCTAAAATAATAAGAAAGGAAATACTAAAAGGGCAGACTAGATGGACCCAGTGGTCTTTTTCTGCCGACAATCTTCTATGTTTCTATGTTTCTAAGAGTCAGAAAACAGGAAGTCCTGTGTATCCCAGACCATCTGAGGGCTCACAGAGAAGGCAGTCATGTAATTGATGGACACTTTGAGCTGTGACTCCTGCGTTCAGTCTGTTTTATTCAACCAGCACAAGTCAGAAAATTCAGGAGACTGGACCTAGATTTCTGTGAAGTTCAGATTTGTTTTATAGCATGATGACAACAACAAAAATAATGAATGTTTATTGCAAACTTGCTTAATTTCACATGTACTGTTGATTTAGCTTTTGAAAGTTATAACAGGTACACTTTAAAATTACAAGTGGCCATGTTGGATGTTGTGTGTGTGGGGTGTGTGTGTGTGTGTGGGGGGGGGGGTTCAAGTTGAACTCTAGCTACACCCCTGGGTGATAGTCCTATGTTCATTGTGCATAAATTGAATACTCCAGATTACCTATATTGCAATGACAAAAAATTATCCCTCACACAGCCCTATATGCTGAAAGATAAAAACATTATTATATATTAAAATAAAAAAAGTAGAAACATTAAATAAAAGTTTAAAAGTTTATCAAATTGGGTATCGTTGCAATCGCAATGACTTGAGGAATATAGATAAAATGTCAGATTTACCACATGACCAACTATGTAAAAAAAAGAAATCCACCTGAAATCCGCCATTGTTGTAAAATAATGCCCGTTATCTGTTGTTAAATAATGGCTGTTCAAGGAGAAAAAAACTACCATCATTTTTGCAGTGTGTGAATATAGCCTTTAAAAGAGTCTTTAAAATTGAACAATTATTGACAAAATAGCGCTAATTAACGCAATTAAACACTATTAGGGAGATTTATCAAACTGGTGAAAAGTAGAATTGTCTAAGTTGCCCCTAGCACCCAATCAGATTCCACTTTTCGTTCCTCACAGATTCTTTGGAAAATGAAAGGTGGAATCTGATTCTGCCAATTCTACTTTACACCAGTTTAATAAATCTCCCCCTATGTGTGAACACAGCCTGAACATACCCTTTGCTAGATGTGTTCCAATCAAGCTATGAGGAGTTGCAGTTCTGAGTCCAGTTTGAAACCAGCAGAAATCAGGAAAAGGTGTCCACTGCCGATGAAAGTGCCACAAACACCACATAATACTACTATTTTACTAAGCACCTATGATTGATTCCTCCTTCGTCATCAATACACTTGTGTGCCAAAAGCAACATACTGAACTCCCAGGGCGTCACTTCAGACTGAAGTTCTGTCCCTGGAGACCTAATTGTGTTGTTTTAAATTCTTGGTGACTTTAGATATTAGTTCCTGCTGTCATGATCATGCCTGAAAAGGCATCAGTGCCACCCTCTGCGGTGAAGATCCGACCACTGCGCCAAAGATTGTGCTTTTGGCTTTAAGTCCGTGCCTGGTTTTGTTATGTTCTCTGCTTGTCTTTTGTTACCCAGTCCATGTTTTCTCAGTTTTCCATGCACTTTCCTTGTTGTGGTCTGTTCACTAATTGTGTCTGCTGTGGTGTGATTGACAGGTCTCTTCTCCTCTGGTTTTCTGTGATTCTCTGGTGTGTTTCTTCTACTCAGCCTATCGGCTTGGAGTCCGGGACTTCTGATCCCTTATACCTGTGCCTCTCCCTTCACTCAGAGCTCTTGATAGTTTTGCAGCTTGTCTGTTCTGCTAGATCCTGCCTTTGTGATTTTGTCTGTATTCCTAGTTCCTGATCCCTTTGCTTGTTTCTTGCCTTTGTCTTTTGGTTCAGTGTTCTCCTTAGTCCTCAGTTTACCTTGCTTAGTGCTCAGTTCTTCTTGCGTCATCTCTGGCTTTGGCTCCGCTGTTCTGGCTTTGGCTTCACCGTTACCTGGTTGCATCTCTGGCTTTCGTCCTCCGTTCGTTTGGTCCTCTGTTCCTTGCTGCTTTCTTGGTCCTGTCCTTCTGTGTGTCTTTGTGACTTTGCCTTGTCTGCTGTCATTGTACCTTGGTCGTCTGCACTGTGTCTTGTCTGTGTTCACACTTATTTGAGTGCAGGGATCGTCGCCCAGTTGCGGACTGGTTGTTTAGGACCTGCACTGCAAGTAGGTAGGGAGAGTGTGGGGGGTCTTAGCTATAGGGCCCACTTGTCCTGTGTCTCTGTGTTCCCGGGGGCCCTAACACCTGCTGGTTTAATAATGGCGGTATTTAGTGGCATTATGATATATATATATATATATATATATATATATATATATATATATAAATCCCTGGTGAATTAGCATAAAAACCTCAAGTGGTTTACTGGCATCCAGTTTTTTATACTACGACCTGACCATTATATAGGTTTTGTATACAATTCTGTATTTAGTATTTTTTCAGGGTAACCCAATGGTTAATGATTCTCTTTCTACAGATCAGTCTCTGGTTTAGCCTTCATCCCAGATAATCCAGTGATAGTGTGCTTTCTTGTTATTCACTATGCATCCCTTGAGACCCATATGAATTCATAAATAAAAACAGGAAAACAGAAAAACTGTCTTTCCGTTAGCTGACCTTGAGAAAGAAATACGTCAGGGAACATTCATGTAAAAAATGTATAAATTATCACTTCTCACTAAAGCATAACAACAATCAAACACGTAATTTTTAAACTAAAATATATCTGATATTTGCAGTTTTCACAGCCTTAAAAATATTTTAAATAAAGATAAATATCAAACATGACCCTAGAATGTACCTAGAATACATGGGGGGCTGGCTATTTGCCCCAGGAAACCTTTCACTACACTCTCTTTGCTTTAATAGTCTCAAATTGGTGGCAAATCCAAAGAAAAGGTCATTAAAGTTAGGATTCCTTGAAGACCACTTTATTCAGAGATTTATAATGATGCACAAATGATGCCATTTCAAAGATTCAATGGTAAATCTTTTTATCTGTACTTTACAGACAGATTTCTGACACAAACATGATACTATTCAATCATTTTAATAACGGTTAAATCGTATTATTTACCAGTTTACATGGATCAAGCCATTTCACACTGTTTGTTGGTACTAGACAAGTGAAAACCTTTTGTACATATGCAAACAAATACTGTTCAATGTCTCATTGTACTGCTTTGTATAACAGATTTAAGAAATGGCTAACATAGGTCATAAAAATCAGAAAGTTGTTAACGTCTTGCAGTATGTGTTCTGTTTTTTTTTTTTTTATAGTTGCATAATATAACACATCTCTCATTACACCTTGAATTCCTGTTGGAGGGGTAGTTCACAAAAAATGTGCCAGGGGTTTGTAATTCAGTTCTATTAAAAAATCTCAAGTCTTCCAGTATTTATCAGTTGCTGTATGTCCCACAGGAAGTGGTGTATTCTTCCCAGTCTTACATAGTGCTCTCTGCTGTCATCTCTGTCCCTGTAAAGAACTATGCAGTGCAGTAACAAATCTCTATTAAAAACCTCTACTTCTTGCCAGACTGGAAAAATACCACTTCCTGCAGGACATACAGCTGCTGATAAGTACAAGAAGACAAGATTTTTTTTAATAGAAGTAAATTACAAATCTCTGGCTCTTTCTGGCAACTGTTGATTTGAAAGAAAAAAATTGTGGGGAACTACCCCCTTAATTTATTATTGCTGACAACTAAACAAGTAAAACATTACAAATAATTCATATTGGCATAATAATCCTAAGTAGTGATAACCAAAACCTGGTGTGATTTTTTTTCGGGAAATTTAACAAGAATCAAATGTCTATTTGTTTTGAATTGGACAACCCATACAGATTTTGCTCTAAACTCCGTAAGCCAGGTGCAGGGTGCCCAGCCCATTGAATGGAAGAGGTCTGTGGTGGTACATAGACTTCTGGCAAAATAACAATGAGGAAGAACATCAGCAGTCCACCGATAACTTTATATCTGGAGTACGAAATGCCAAAGAGTACAGAGATTGCCATCAGAAGAAGTTATATCTGGATCATCACACAGAATCCCTAAGGCACAAACAATGGAGGAGATTTATCAAGCTGGTGTAAAGTAGAATTGGCTAAGTTGCCCCTAGCAACCAATCAGATTCCACCTTTCATTTTTAAGGATCTGTGAGGAATGAAAAGTGGAATCTGATTGGTTGCTAGGGGCAACTGAGCCAGTTCTACTTTACACCAGTTTGATAAATCTCCCCCTATGTATCTACAATAATCAAGGCAAGATGCCTTTTCAAAAAAGTCATATTACAACCTTCTTTCTGAGCCTCCAAACCAGAAGATCTAACATTTTTATAGTTCAGGGAATCTGCAGATGAAACCACCATATCTGGGCAGCAAGATTGAGCAAAGGGTTAGGAATTTAGGTTGATTATTACGTAACAGCACTGTCGAGTCACTAGTCTGCAGAACAAGGCTTTACCTTTAGCACTTGCCTTTCCTGGGTCCTAATAATAGTTCTCAATACTCCAATACCACCAGAACTTATGGAAGGGCAGAGTAAGAAGACCAGCCTGCAGTCTCCTAAGGATTTCATACAGGTATGAATCAGGTGTGTCAGAAATGACAGAAAAAAAGACTACACACCATAAGATGACAAGAGCCAATATGAGCAGTAGTGGAGGAGTAGTTTTTCTGGATGGCTTAATAAAAAGTGTGAATAGTAAGAAGAGAATTGAAGACAACATTTAGGTTATGTTCTCACTATGTTTTTTTCCTCTCCGTTTATGAAAAGAAGAGATGACACCTGTCATTTTGAGTTCAAAATGACGTCCATCATTACGCGGTTTGGCCGCCTGTTAGTGCATTGACGGCTGTTGGTACATTATTCTGGTCGGTGAAAAAAGAACAACTTAAGGCTATGTTCACACTACGTAAAAGTACGGCCGTTGTTGCTGATGGCAACAATGGCCGTACTTTTACCGCGGCGCTCTGGCCGGGATCCCATACGCCGCCGCAAACAACTGACATGTCCGTTTTCTGCGGCCGGAATTCAGTGAATTCTGGCTGCAGAAAGACCTGTCAGTTCACACAGAGAAGCGAGCGGCTCCAGCCGCTTGCTTCACTGTGGGCTATGGGAAGCTCTGATGCGGGCGTACGCTGATGCGCCCGCATAAGAGCTCTGCGGCCAGAAGGATCATCCGGCCGGTACTTAAGCAGGTCTCTTACGTAGTGTGAACATAGCCGCAAAAAGTTAGTTGTTTGCAAAAGATGTTCGAAAATAATTTCTCTTTCTGTTAACGTAGTGTGAACATAGCCATAAAGAGCCATAGCCATAGAGAGCAAACTGCTGAAGGCAAAACAACCAGCACCTAAAAGCCAATAAATGGATTCTTAAGTAAACTGGTGCAAAACCTCAAACAAAGCACAATAAATATCAGCATGAACCCACGATTCTGACAAAATAAAAACTGCTGCCAGCAACTGGTACAACACTGAAATGCAGAAAATAACATGTCAGGATTTCTTCTGCTATGCATAACACCCTTCCCCATAATCCACCTTTATGTGTTTCCAATCGCCCTATCTTCAATTCTGTCAGTAATAACAAGCAAGCATTTATTTTAAACACTATATTGGAATAATTAACTATTAATAGTCAAATAACTTGTCAGTCAGAATAAGTTATTTTTCTTATTGATTGCTTATCTAAAAAAAAACTGTACATGGGAAGAATTATACAAACCTGGCAGAATAAACAAGCAATTAATTTCTACACACATTTCCTGTTCTCACTAATATTAGCTCAATTAGCCTCATAATACTTGAAGGCTGTGATACACTTTATCATACATTAGAGTTAGATTTTGTCAGAGAAAAATATATATTTTACTGGTGAAAACTTTTTATTTGCTGTATATGGTGGAAATAAAAGTACAACAAAAAAAAACTTTTTTACTTATTCCTTCCCTTATGCATGAACTTTGCCTATGGATGTCTAGACACTACCATATGAACGATCATAATACTGTGGAATGGGTGTTCAATGCTGTCACGGAAGATTTGTATATTCCAAAGAGCTATATGTGAATTCATGTTGTAATATGGAGTCAGGTTCAAGGTTTTTCGTTTATTGTGTAGCACATTGGGATTTGTGAGTTGTTTTGTTTTTAATTGAGTCAAAAAGTGAAAACCCATTGGCAAAAAAGAGTGATTTGCAAGGTCTGTGCTAGGAAAGCTTAATGAATTCTGTATGAAAGCATTTTTGACAGTAGATGCATTTGACATATCTTGTGCATGCAGGCAGATAATTAAACTTCTATGAAGTGCTAGGTTACCAAGCGATCTTGTGAAAAACATGTATGCCAATCCATGACATGAAGGAAAAAGATATTGAGAAGCAAGGTAAAAAAAAAATGAATTGAAACGTTGCCCCAGAGAAATCAAAAGTTAATTTTGAAAAATTCATGTCTGCATAAAATACTGTACATTAAATAGAAACTTCCATTAAACAGAAAATCCAAGTGGGTCATACAAGACTGCGGCTCTTCCCCCTGAACCTTAGTTAGGCTTTTATTATATTTAAAGAGAAATAATAACAATATTTATTTGTATAGCGCCAATAGATTCTACAGTGCTAACATACGAACCTGCTGATAGTTACCTGTAGCTGAATAGTCAGTGATTCCAGTGCGGCTCTTCTTTTTTTGTCTGCAGTGCCGTTTTTCGATATTTGCATAAAAAATATGCAAATGCCTGTTTGGTGCACTGAGGGTGTTCCTCGGCCCCCTCAGTATACCATCCCGTCTGCCCGCCAGCTTGTATGCATAAGTAGGAGGCTGTGTGAGCCTGTGGGCAGGCGGGACAGTGCATTGAGGGGCCAAGGAATGCCCTCAGTGCACCAAATGGGTTCATTTGCATATTTTCTTTTTATTAAAATACTGGAATATAGCGCGGTGGACAAAAATAAGAAGAGCAGCACCAAAACCAACAACTAACTAGCTACAGGTACCTATCAGCAGGTTCTTATTTTCCCTTTAAAGGTTTTTAACATGTCTCCTCTTTCCCTTCTTTTCTCCAGTCCAAGGCTATGTTCACACATAGTATTTCCGCCAGTCTTTTGGTCAGTCTTGACAGGGCAAGATTCTAATGGAAAGATCTGCCCAGCTTTCACTGTTTTCAACCCACTCCTGGTTTTGGTTGAAAAAAAGACTGACCAAAAGGACATAGCCTAAAACTGTATAGCTAAATAATGAGATTGTCCATACATTTGCCAGCTGTGCTATGGCAGATGTGTAGTCTTTTAGGGTGCCAGGCATTAACATCTGCTGCAATGACTTGAGAATGTAACAATTAAAGGCCCTTGAACTGCATAGGGCCTCAACTGCATTTCCACTAGATCCCAAAAGTCTTTTTATGCATTAAATTACTTTAGTCTATTCTACGTAGACGAAAGGGGTACTTTAAAGAAAAATAAATATGTGTTTAAGTCAACTGGTGCCAGAAAATTATACAGATTTTTAAATGACTTTTATTAATAAAAAAGAAAATACTTCTGGTACTTATCAGCTACTGTATGTCCTGCAGGAAGTGATATTGCTACTCATACATGGTTCCCTTTTCTGCCGCTTCTGTCTGTGTCAAGACCTGTCCAGGTAGGTTTGCTATATGCATTTGCTACTGCTCTGGACAATTCCTAATGACAGATGTGGCAGCAGGGAGCACTGTGTCTAATTGGAGAGAATATACCACTTCCTGCAGGACATACAGCAGTTGATAAATAGAAATCATTAACAAATCTGTATAACTTTCTGACATCAGTTGACTTGACATTCTCTGAAGTATCCCTTTAACTGGTAGCTTCCGTAGGTTTCAGTAGGACAACTGGTTACTGTTCCTCTACAAGCAGATTGTTGTATTTGAGAAAGATATAGGAATTATTTCTTTCTATAAATTATCCCTTTGTGGATACATTCAGTTAGATTATATTCTGCCAAATTCTTCCAATTTATTCTCAAATGTAAAATGAAGGAAATGTATAATTAAACTTATTACCTGTCAATGAATTATGCAGTAATCTTGAGTGAATCCAATTTCGGGCCATCTAATTAATTTCTCTTTATAAATTTGCATTGCTGTGCAGTTTGAGTCAATGTTTTAATCAATTTAAAGATAAAAGAGCAAATTCTCAAAAGAAACCTCCAAACCACAAAGAATTGTGAATGCAAGCAAACAGGGCAGATCTTTGCAGTATAAGCACATCTCACGCTCACTGATACTCATATATTCATTATACAGTCAGCTAAAGCACCAGTTTCAATGTACTGTGCATATTCCTAAGCTTTAAATACATGGTTATAGGTAAGGCGGACACAATTGTCCAATGTAATAGCTACAACATTATAGGGATACGTTTGGCTTGTTCTACATTCATGCAGAAGAGGATTTGACTTTAATTGACAAGGAGATTGATTGACATCCTGTAGGTCACAATGCACTATTCAGCCTTGGTATCTTATGTATTAATCATTTATGAATTGAATCCTGGGGCACAAAGCACATCACATGAATATATGCTGTAAGTGCTAGAATAAGCAGCTTCATATAAAAATTAGCTTTATTCCTCTGATATTTTTACTGTTTCCATACTTTTGGTTTAAAGTATATAAATTGCTCATTGTGGCATGGTGACAGAGTACTTAGCGCTATGGGTGCAGATCTTACAATGACAGCATCCTCTCATTGTGTACACTTAAAGGGAACCTGTCACCCCCCGTACCGGGGTGACAGGCTCCCGACCCCCCGTTAGAGACCCCTATACTTACCTCATCCCGCCGGGTCCCGCTTCTGGATCCGGTCGGGTCCCGGAGATCTCAGCCGCTGCAGCCCGGCGCGCGCGCTGAGAGATGAGTCCAACACCCATAGAGAATGACAGGAGAGTCCAGCGCTCCGTCATTCTCTATGAGCGTTGGACTCATCTGTCAGCGCGCGCGCCGGGCTGCAGCGGCTGAGATCTCCGGGACCCGACCGAATCCAGAAGCGGGACCCGGCGGGATGAGGTAAGTATAGGGGTCTCTAACGGGGGTCGGGAGCCTGTCACCCCGGCACGGGGGGTGACAGGTTCCCTTTAAGGGACCATTCAAATTCAGTAAAAGTTCAACTTATAGCTATATATATATATATATATATATATATATATATATATACGTAGTTTAGAATATAATATTAATACAACAGTGCTCAGTCCACCAATTTATGGGGAGTTTAGTTTCAGATTTGGCCAGATGAGGTCTTAGGGATATATTTTATATTTGGCTTGACTTGTCCTGCAACAGACAGGTATCTTCATATACATCCCACAGAAAATTCGGAGAAGATACGTAAATGAAAGGATGGAAGTTATAGGAGAAGTTCAGCCCAAAGTATTTTTTAATATGTTATTACTTATGGAAAGTTTGACAAATTCCTAATGTACATTAATTATGGGAAATGCATGAAATTTGCAGCAGGGGGCGCACTATATGTAAAAGTCTATGGCACTATGGATGTCTATGTAATATATGTACACTATGCTTTATTGATTGAATACATTTATGGAATACTTTGGGGAGCAAGTGTCCTTGCTCCTCAAAGTATTCCATAAATGTATTCAATCAATACATTGGGAGGGCACCAAGCAGGGAGGAAGAGAGGTGCCTGTGCATCTACCTCCCCCCTCCCTCCCTGCTTGGTGCTGTGGGACACATTTACACTGTACTACTCCTCCCATCATCTGCTCTTAGTATGAGCAGATGATGGGGGAGTAGTACCAGGTCCATCCCCATCACCAACCCCCCGCCGCCGCTACCGCCACATATGCACTGTACTACTTTTTCCATCATCTGCTCATAGTATCCCCATCATTAGCAATCCCTGCTGCCACTAATGCCACCCCAGCTGCTGATGCCACCTCTGCACTGCAGTTCACATCCCCTGCCAGGGACTACAGAGCTCACCGCCGCCCCTGCATCTTGCCTACTCATTCACCCCCCGCAACTCATATGACATCAGGGAACTGCAGTGCATTAGCGGCATCTGCGGTGGGGGCAGCATCAGCAGTGGTGATGGCAGGGATGTGCTGGTGATGGGGATAGCCCTGGTTCATACTATGAGCAGATGATGGGAGGAGTAGTACAGTGTATGTGTGTCCCACAGCACTGAGCAGCGAGGGACGGGTGAGGTAATTAGATGCACAGGCACCTCTCTCCCTCCCTGCTCGGTGCCCTCCCAATGTATTGATTGAATACATTTATGGAATACTTTGGGGACAAGGACACTTGCTCCCCAAAGTATTCCATAAATGTATCAATCAATAAAGCATAGTGTACATTACATTACTTTACATAGACATCCATAGACACAATACAGTGCGATAGACTTCTACATATAGAGCGCCTCCTGCTGGACACTTCGTAGGAATTACAACTGATTTGTGACGTCACATTTTTTTTTTTACAGAATCTCAATCCTGCCTGATCTACCAAATTAAGGGAAATAGCACTATATGTTAAATTACTTTACATAGACATCCATAGACACAATACAGTGCGATAGACTTCTACATACAGTGCGTCTCCTGCTGGACACTTCGTAGGAATACAGCTTGGAAATCAGCCAATTTGTTGGTGTTAGTTCTTTATATTTTCACTTTGTTCCAGTGTTTTATGAAGGTATAATGACTGAAATGTTTCATAAACGTTTCCTGTGGTTGCACTCAAAAACTTCACTTATTGTTCAGCATCTTTATATGGTATATGGACTAAAGATGAGCAAAGCAAATTCAGCAAATTCCGTGGGACAACAGGGTCAGAGTAAACTTATGCCAGCTGCAGCCAGATGTTAAAAACTGCACCGGGTTAAAAATTGTCAAACATCATTAGGGGCAAGGGTAAATCCAAGTATGACTCAACCTGTAATTTCCACTGCTGCTGGAGGGAGACTTGGCTATTGTGACCAGGCTTTTCTGTTGATTGGGATTTGGTACCTCTACCGGCCTTTTGGTGTAACCTCGGCTAGAGATGCCACCCATTGGTGTTGGGAACCCCTCCAAATATCATGCATTATCTGCCAATGGGTGATCTAAAAATTGCAGTTCAGTTTGAAGCTGCAATAATATGTCACGAGAAATCAGAGACCGCTATTGTCTGTTCAGACAGCTGCTCCAACATGGGGACATCCGTATTGCCACATCGCAGATGAGCCAATATTATTGAAGTCCACAATGGTGTTGGATCTGGTAGAGGGCTGAAGTGGTGCAAAGTTTCCTGGCCATCTTCAGCAGCATCTTCAGTACTGGGAAGGAGAGGAGGAACCTTTGCATGAATTGGTTCAGCATGTGAGCCATGCATGCGACATGTGTCAGCCCTCCCTGCTGCAGTGCCGACGCAATGTTCCTCTTGTTATGTCACTATGTTACCCTCCTGCAGATGTCAAGTGTTGCGCCACTTCAAAATTTGGTCCCCTATGGACTTAAGCACTTGACGCTCGGTTCGGCTGCATTCACACAGGCTGTGGAAGTGCATGCAAGACTGTTGTCTCAGCAGTGTCAGTGTTTTCCCTCTGGTCCAGAAGGAGGAGGCAGAGGTAGATGTGAGGGACCTGCTGCTTCCAACTGAGGCTGCATAATCCTGACTTGCAGAGATGGGGCTGCGCATTGGTGGAAGTGCGGTGAGGGTCTCCGTACTTCCAGGCAATGGAGTGGTGGCATTCCATGTGCTGACACATAGAATTAATACTTGGGTTTAAGTGGAAATCCCAACTTACTTTATGGTCACAGATGCTGCAGATAGCATCATGGTCTTTGCCACCAACAACACTGAAAAACTGTTCTTTGTAGCAGGCACACTGTTAGACTGTTATTGAGTGCTGCCGCTACCTTGGGGTACCTGTCCAGTGCTTCTGCCTTCCATAAGACCAGTCTGGCAACGAGCTGACGCTGTACCCCTCCCCCCCTCTGCCTCTGGACCAATGAGCTATGGATGGGACCTGACGCTGGCTCGGTGGAACAAATACATCATAGTCAGGGACAAAGTTATCCTCTTCCAAGCTCTCTTCTTCCAGTGGCATGCGGTACGATCAGTGGCATGTGATACTTTTGTCATAGGCTTCCCCTCCCTTGTTCTCCTGACTGCTTTGTGGCCTAGAACCCCCTGAAGTCCCAGTGCTGCCTTCTAATAGCTTACTATCCTGATATTTCTCCAAAAGAGGGGGTAGTGCTAGGCTTGATAAAAGCTTTTTTGGTGATGGTCCTCCAAAATGTGACTTAAGGCCAAGACACGACAGGAGACAGGGCAAAGGAAACGTCCTGCCCCTGGCATGGATTGCAGATATGTTCTTCCTTAAATGTCCTTGTGGCTCAGTAATTTTCTTTCTTTTTTTTCTTTTTTTTTTTGCTTGCAGGAAGCCTATGAATGTCATATTCCATTGTATGGGCCAAATATAGCTTTATAACATGATGTGAGCAAATTTTAACATGTGGTATTTTATTCTTTAATAAAAAGTAAAAACCTTGAATGATGGAGGTTTTTAACTCTTTTTTTATGAAAAATAACCTTATGGGAAATGTACTTCATCTTTTCCATTTGCTAACATTTCTAATGGAATGCTTGATGACAGATAGTTATTTGCACAAAATAAATTACAAGAAGTTTTGTTGCTCAAAATAATTATTTTACCTAATATTTTCTCTCTGCTTCTTATTCCCAGGTGGTGTGAACTAAAGAGTGAGATCTTTGAAGTAAAATTGAGGTATTAATTCACTTTTGAGGTTACACTGGAATTGATGCCTGATGTTTTAGCTACTTTCATTTTTGCGGTAATTTAGAGTTGCAAAACCAAACCATTATTGATAACTTCTATTCCCTAATGCAGTTGCCATCCCTGATAGAATTCAATATTAATTCAAATAACTTTTTTAAGAAAGTCGACAAACTGTAAAATACTCTAAATGAGTTTTCTGTCTTGAGAGGTTTAGTACAAAAAAAGTACAAACTTATTTTTATTTCCACCTAAAATGTAAAAGAATATTTTTTTGTTCATTAAATGGGTTGCTCAGTGTACAGCATTAGTAAGTGTACTCACAGCCCTTACTTACAGCTGCTCCCTGTGTACCTCATAGAGCTAAATTCAGACTCCCCTCCTTTAGGCTGCACTGTCCTACTCTGTGGTGATTCTGTCTGTAAGATGGTTGACATGGAGGAGCATGTTACCATGCCCTGCCCAAGTGTCCTCCATAGGCATATACAGGCTCAGTGTTGGACACTTTGGGTGGGGCATGATCAAATGCTCCTTCATGTCAGCAATCTTATGGACAGACTCCCCACAAAGCATTGCAGCACATCCTAGAGGAGGGTAGTCTATTAGCTCTGTGAGGTACACAGGGAGCTGCGGTCAGTAAGTACTATGAGTACACTTACTAATACTGTACACTAAGCAATTTTACTATAAAGCAGCCAACCCCTTTAACATACAGTATTAGGCTGGGTTCACACTATGTATATTTGAGGCTGTATTTGTGAGGCTGTATAGCAACCAAAACCAGGAGTGGATTGAAAACACAGAAAGGCTATGTTCACATAATGTTGTAATTGAGTGGATGGCCGTCATTTAATGGCAAATTTTTGCTGTTATTTTAAAACAACGGCTGTTATATTGAAATAATGGCAGTTATTTACCGTTATATGACGGCCATCCACTCAATTTCAACATTGTGTGAACAGAGCCTTTCTGTGTTTTCAATCCACTCCTGGTTTTGGTTGCTATGAGGACCTGACTTGAGGACCAAATACTGCCTGAAGTATACAGTGTGTGAACCCAGCCTGAGGCTGGGTTCACACTACGTATATTTCAGTCAGTATTGTGGTCCTCATATTGCAACCAAAACCAGGAGTGGATTAAAAACACAGAAAGGCTCTGTTCACACAATGGTGAAATTGAGTGGATGGCCGCCATTTAATGGCAAATATTTGCTGTTACTTTAAAACAACGGCTGTTATATTGAAATAATGGCAGTTATTTACTGTTATATGGCGGCCATCCACTCAATTTAACATTGTGTGAACAGATCCTTTCTGTGTTTTTAATCAACTCCTGGTTTTGGTTGCAATATGAGGACCACAATACTGACTGAAATATACGTAGTGTGAACCCAGCCTAAAAGTGGTAGACATAATTTGGTTTCAACCCTTTACTTAAAGAGGCTCTGTGGCAAAATGAATTGACAGTTACCATGTTCATTCAAAGGGTTAAATACCTTTTTTTAATATTCAGTATTCATACTAAAGTGATGACAACTTATGCCATTAATGCTTGTAACATAACCATGTTTCCATTATAAGAGGTGAATACATAAAAAGAATTGAAACTCCCAATATAGTGCACTTATAGTATTATTGAGATAATATGTCTCAATATGAGTGACATTAAATAACTCAATCTAGTAGTTAAAAAAAACCTTCCATTTAGTTATTCTGGTAAGGGTAAGCAGTTTTCTTGACAATTATAAAACTCTGAGTACAGTATATGACAACTACAGTAAGTCTTCCAAAACAATATATAGCAAAGTTACTTTTTTGCCCCCGTTTATGTATACCGCAGCTAATCTTATATTTAGATTGCACAAATAATGAAGTGGTAACTCACTCCTTGTATGTTCCTCAAGGGTATCTTTACTGTTACCACTGCGGATTAATGCATTTAACTTTGTAAAAATCCATAATGAATTTTCTACCCATTGACATTAACAGGTAGCAAAACTCTAGTGACAACACATTGGGATTACTGTTTTCCAGTTCTGGAGACCTCACCTACAAAAAAAATTGATAAAACAGAATGGATTAAAAGAGGGGCTACAAAAATGGTGGAAGAAAGACTTAAGGATTTGAATCTGTATAGTCTGGAGGTAAAATGGAAAAGGGGGGACATGTTCAAAACTTTAAATATGTTATAGAACTAAATAAGGTTCAAGAGGGAAGTGTTTTTAATAAAAAATAAATAACAGTAGTAGATGCTTGGAACAAATCTGTAGCAGTTGTAGTTGGTAAATATACAATAATTAAATTTAACCCCTTAAGGCACCATAATGTACCTCATACAATATTGCACCAGTAAGGAGTATAGAGAGAAACTGCCTATGCCGGCTATTGAACCATTTAAATACCACTTTCAAAACTAACTGCAACATTTTAATGGCTCGGCTGTGCATCATTAGTGGTGCAATAGCATGGATTGTCTCTGCACTGCTTATTCACTCCCCTCTGCTGATCCATTCTACAGGCAGCCCAGGGCCTCTGCGGAGCTGCCTGTATTCGGCAAATGCTGTAAGCTGCTGATGCGTTGCTCACTATGAGCAATCAATGTATTGCTTATAGGAGTCTCCTAAAGGGACTATAAAAAAATTTTAAAAAATTAAAAAAACATATTTGAGATTGCCAAATGTGGAATCGCCCAAATTAGTAAATTATTACACAAGCAAAAAGGACAGAAATGGCTGCACATCACACCCATGTTTGACACGAAAGCTTGTTTAGCTACATTAAAAACTAACATCAGAAATTAGTACATAATTTGATCAAACCATATTGCCTCATGTACCACGTGCAGGTCTCTGATACATATGAGTCCCTAACCAAAAAACGTCACTGTGCCGGTCAGTAAACACAATCCCCGCAAAGCGTGCACAAGCAGAGAAGGGAGGCCACGGAATGGCTTGCAACCCCAATGTCACAGGACCAAACCCCAAAGGGCCCCTGAACCCCGTAGGCACCGCCGGCGGAGAGAGTGGGCAACAAAAAACACAAGTGTGAACAAGCTCTTACCTCTCACCATTACTCTTTCAGGTAGAATGGGAGAATCAAAGGAGGTACTTACCATATGTACACAGGTGCTTTCTGCTAATTTGGATCACATGGGTCTTACAAAGGAGGAGTTCCAGCCAAAATGAAAAAAGGGACAGAATACATAAAATATGCACAAGCCAAAAAGACAGAAATGGCAGCACATCGCACTCAAGGTTAACACGAAAGCTTGTTCAGCTACATTAAAAACTAACATCAGAAGTTAGTATATAATTTGATCAAACCATTATTGCCTCATGTACCACGTGCAGGTCTCTGATACACATGAGTCCCTAACAAAAAAAATATCACTGTTCCGGTCAGCGAACAAAATCCCCGCAAAGCGTACGCAAGCAGAGAAGGGAGGCCACGGAACTGCCTGCAACCCCAATGTCACAGGACCAAATCCCAAAGGGCCCCCCGAACCCCGCAGGCACTGCCGGTGGAGAGAGTGGGCGCCAAACAACACAAGTGTGAACAAGCTCTTACCTTTCACCTTTACATGTTCACACTTGTGTTCGCTTGGTGGCAGCTTTCTCCGCCGGCGGTGCCTGCTGGTTTATGGGGGGGCCCTTAGGGATCAGTCCTGTAGCATTGGGGTTGCAGGGCCATTCTATAGCCTCCCTTTCCTTTTTGTGCTCGCTTTGCAGGGTTAGCAGTCACTGACTGACATAGTGGTGAGTTAGCGTAGGGCCTCATGTGAACCAGGGGACCTGCATGCGGTACATGGGGCAATATGGTTTGATCAAATTATATACCAACACCCTGGTGGTGTTTTTTAAATGTAGCCAAGTGGCATTAGTGTCAGCCATAGGTGTGAGGTGCAGTGCTCCTTTTTCTCCTTTTCCGTATTTTAAATTATTACATCTTGCACGGTAGAGGGAATATGAAACACCGCCAAAGTCACATCACATAACAGA
Source organism: Dendropsophus ebraccatus (assembly GCF_027789765.1). Classification (NCBI taxonomy): domain Eukaryota; kingdom Metazoa; phylum Chordata; class Amphibia; order Anura; family Hylidae; genus Dendropsophus; species Dendropsophus ebraccatus. Next base: position 68,647,187 of record NC_091460.1, read on the forward strand.
GAAAAATTAATATGTGATATGAAGGTTGCATATATGCAGGTATGATACTGATAAAAACTACAGATCATAGCGCAAAAAATTTGCCCTCAGACCTATAGACCAAAAAAATGTTATGAATGAAAATAGAGCAAATATTTATAATATTTGTGAACTTGCAAACCAAACCCTAACTGACTCCACTAAAACAGCTTAACAATTGTTCAGATGTTTTGGTGCAGTTCAGCTTCTAGCTCATCAATACTTACCTCTTTGTGCTTCATAGGAGTCCTCCTCTGTGTCTCTGGTTTCTTTAGTGTCCTCCAACCCCCTTAGCCAATTACTGATTCAGATGGGACAGCACCGCAGCCAGTGATTGGCTGAGCGGGCTGTCACTGTTGTCTGGAAAGTGAAAGCCTGCTCAGACAATTACTGGCCATGTCACTGTTCCATCTCGGTCAGGTTTTTATTTTTTTACTTTTGCATGAATTTTAAAATGAAGCTTGCAAAAAGCCACTTAAAGTGATACTGTTACCCATTTTACCCTCCTTACTTTTGCTTCATTTCGTAGTTAAACTCTATCTCTATGCTGGGGAGAGGGTCAAAGTGCTGTGAAGCCCCGCCTAGGTGACAATGTTCACTAGTGATGAACGAATAGTGAAATATTCGACTATTCGATATTCGTGCGAATATCTCCCGAATATTCGATGGAATATTAGATCCCATTAAAGTCTATGGGAACAAGTATTAGATTATTAAAAACATCTTTCCGACCACTTGGAGGTAAAAACCGGAAGCTGGGGGATTTGAACGCGTATCAAATATTTATCGAATATTCGGCGAACTTTTCGATAATATTCTATAGATCGAATACCTTACTATTTGATCGAATATATATTCGATCGCAGAGTATTCGCTCATCACTACTGTTCACCAATAAAATTAATCGTTACGGGGGGCGCGGACTCAGAGTCCGCGCAAATTATCATTTTTTAAAAGATACGCCGAAAACCTACTCCACCTTTTGGGTGGCGTAGGTTTTCTGCTGTGCGCACCGACGCGCGTGGGATTTATGTAGAGGCAGTCCGCCGAGAAGAGGCAGTCCACGGAGATGCGGGGACATTTATAAGTCCGGCGAAAAAAAACGCCGGACTTAATAAATGTCCCCCCTAGTATACACTGCGGCCACGATCCCTATCGGCGCTGCAAGAAACTGACATGTCAGTTCACACAATGGAGCGTGCGGCTCTGTCTGCACGCTCCATTGTGAGCAATGAGGAATTTGGATGCAGGCCCGCACAGATGCACCCGCATCCGAATTCAGCGGCAGTACTGCCTGGGATGATCTTTTCTGACACCAGACATACCGTGACACAGCCGGGTGGTGTCTAACAGAGTGGAAACATGGCCATATATATGAAATGTGCAGCATCTAAGCTTGTGGATGGTGCGGAGAACTGCAAATAGAGTAATAGAGTGTGTGTGTGTGGGGGGGCAGTATCACTTTAATGAAGCAAATTTTTGCTAATTTCGCTTTGAATGAGTAACTGCTGCTGACACTGAGTAACTCTCAATGGTGTGTCCCTGTTCACACCAAGTGGAAAAATAGGATTACGAAAAGAAAGGTAGAGAGAACCTCAAAGTGAAAGCATACTATGTTATTATGATTTATAAATAAAGGTAATGGTTTAATATTCATAAATATGCTAATTTGTATAATAAAGCAATGTAATAGTATTACGGCTGGTAATTAGCAAATATCAGAATTGTCCGTAATGAAGAGGCTATAATATAGCATGTCCATATAAAATTGAAAGTCTTAAAACACTTGTAATGCTTGCCTTGTGTTCTGTTGGCTTACCGGTCCGATGTAATAGTTTGTAAGCAGTTTACCAATATTCAGAGAGCTCCAGAGCGTGATGCGATGTCTCTAACAGTGACGCTCCAACTGAATCTCGCTTGCACACTGGCGTGCTGTGGCCACGGCTTGTGGGATCAGCGGTGAGGGAAGGGATCCGGAAGTCAGAACAGGCTACGTGCGGCGAGTTGTGGCTGAGGCAGAAGTGCTAGATTGATTTTCGGAAAGACTGTTTCCCTCATCAGTAGTGAAATGGTTAATAGTTCATAGAATGTAAATTTTACATAGAAAGAGCAAAAATGCGTCAAAAGTAAAAACAGGCTTGGAAGTCAGGATCTGAATCTGAGGTATCTCATAAACCACGGACTGGATTACTATACTATTTCCTAAAACAAATTGATAAATATGTAAATATGTAAATACCAACTAAAATCTAAAATTCATATTGTTTTAGAAAGGTTGTACTGATAGGACAGAGATCACAATTTGCTTTATATTAAAGCTGCTTGAGATTGCACAGAAAACCGCATGTAAAACATATAACAAACGCAACAATGTGAATAGGTCTCTATTTAACATAAATATGCAGCAAAAGATAAATGAGTAGATTGTGTGAAGATCCAAGACATCATAGTGCTGATAGACAGCCAGACACACAATGTGTCAGAAAAACACACAATATTATAAAAAAAACAAACTAACATTTCTAAATCCAATTTTTCCTTACTAAAAATAATGCAGTAAAAACGAGACCTGTTGGATCTTGGTTGTAATGTTTTTTAAAATGCCCAGACATAGAATGGTTCCCAAAACCTGTTTTAATATTGTGAATATGTTCTGCAATGTGTGTTTTAAGGGGTCTACATGTCCTGCCCACGTATTGTTTATTACATGGGCAGGTAATCATGTAGACCACCGACTTGCTTTCACAGGTAAGTACAGGTACTTCTTTATTGGGAAGAGTATGACCATTACTAGTAGATACAGCTGTCTTAGTGCATTTTGCAAAATTTGTGACTTTGCAATTCCTACATTTACCACATCTAAAAAAACCTTTTAAAAATATAGCCATGTAGATTTTTGTGTGGGTTCTTTTAATCTTTTTGTGGTTGGTGCCACTTTAAGGCCAATGCTGGGTGCTTTGGTGTATATTATAGGAGCTTTTTCTGGGAGGGTGCCAGCTAGTGTTTTATCCTGAAGTAACAGGGGCCAATATTTCTGGATGATTCTCTCAATTTGTCTATATTGTGTATAAAAAGGAAGAATTAATTTGGCTGTATCTGCCTTTGTGGATGGCAATATTTCTTTGAAAAAATTCCTCCCATCTGTTTCTCTTGCTTTCTCCATTCTTTCAGGGTATTTTTTATATCTGAATTGCTGGGATAGCTTTATTGCTTCTTTGTCATAATCTTGTAATTGAGTACAATTTCTTCTAATATGTTTGTACTGACCAAGTGGCACATTAACCCCTAGACGACCCTGTGCGTATCCGTACATCCAGGATCGTCTACGGATGTTCAGAGCGGGGCCACGCGGTCCTGGGTGCTGCATGTAGCCCGGGACCGCGGCTATTAGTGGGCACGGTCCGATCGCCGTCCCCTTTATTAGGTAATCAGATGCAGCTTTCAAAGTTGACAGCTGCATCTGATTACTTGCAGTAAGGCATCCCTGGTGTCTAGTGGGGTGGATCGCCCCCCCCAGAACGTTGTCCCGGAGGAGCGATCCACACATCCGGCACCATCCGGGGTCTGCGCGGTAATGGTGCTGCAGCAGCCGAAAGCAATTGAGTGCCAATATCATTGCTCTATGCAGTATAACTATACTTCATAGATCTCAATGAGAGATCAGTGTGCTTATACTAAAAGTCCCCCTGGGAAACATGAATATGTAAAAGAAGAGCTGTGGAGCCTCATCAGTGTCTCAAAACAGCTCCTGTTAGGAAACCACCAAAACCACCATATTAAGTGGCCCTATAAGTCAATGTAATGACAAGGGAAAAACCAAGGCCAGGTTATCATCCACATGGTCTGGTCTCCCTTAGATCAGCAATCTGTTTCTCTTATGGCTCGACTTGGCATTGCTTCCACCTAGCCAGAATCCTGCTCCACACTGATGAGGGGCAACACCCCGAAACAGCTGTATGTGGATGGTAACCTGGCCTTGATTTTTCCCTTGTCATTACATTGACTTATAGGGTCATTTAATATGGTGGTTTTGGTGGTTTCCTTACAGGAGCCACCCCTTGGCTGGGTCCTTCCCAGAGGGATATATGGCTAGTCCTGTGTTTTGAGACTCTTTGGTGAGGCTCCACGGGCTCTTATTTTGCATATTTCTAGATCTAGAAACTCAACTGTTGTGTCACTTATTGTAGGAGAAAAAAATGTAATTAAAAAAGTATTAACGTTAAGATCTTTAATGAACTCTCTCAAGGATTCTTTAGTGCCATTCCAAATGACAATGATATTGTAAATGTACCTTTTCCATAGGACCAGGTTTGACCCCATCCTGAGCATGATGGTAGAGTGTTCCCAGAACCCCATAAAAAGGTTAGCATGGCTGAGGGTGAACCTGGTCCCCATGGCCGTACCAATTAAATGCAAATAAAAAACCTAATTTAGGGTACGTTCACACTTACCGGATCCGCAGCTGATCTGCAGCAGATTTCATTTAAATAACTGAACAAAGCATCAAATCTGCATCATCAAATCTGCTGTGAATCTGCTGCAGATCTGCTGCAGATCCTGTAGGTGTGAACGCACCCTAAAAAAATAATAATTATGAGTGAGGATAAATAAGATACTTTCCAAAATAAATCCAATTTGTGTGCCACAGATATTTTCACCCTCCATTAATGCATAACATACAGCTAAAATGCCGAAATCATGTTTGATAACCATATATAGGAAGCTAACGTCAAGTGTGCACAGAAGCCAACCCTTTTTCCACTTCACATTTTTGCACCATGACAAAGTTTTTATTGATATCATATTGGTGTAACATAATAATTTAATAAAATCAGCAATCCTGTTGTGTGTTGTTTTTTTTTCCCGTTTACACCGTTTACCGTGTGGGAACAATAATGTTATATTTTAATAGATGTTCATTTATTTATTTTTATATATATATATATATATATATATATATATATATATATATATATATATATTTTATAATGGGGAAAAATTGTATTTTAAACTTTTATTGGGATGGGGTTTATAATGGTTTTTTAATACTTTTAAAAACTTTTTTATTACTTTTTTTTACACTTTTTATCACTGTAACAAATGCAATCAATAGAGTGCATGTACTGATCTATGCTATGCCATAGCATAGCATAGATCAGTGTTATTGGCGATCTATGTATAGAGCCTGACTGAGAGCAGACTCTATACATGGATCGCCAATCCAACAGGACTGAGGTTAGTGACTTACCACCACCTGTCGGCACAAGCAATCGGGTCCCGATCACTCAGTGACAGAAGCTTGTTCTGTCACTGAGTACCTCAAATGCCACGATCACTATAGATCGCATTGTTTAAGGGGTAAATGAGATGCAGCTGCGGGATCACAGCTGCCTCTTATTACCTTCAACCCCGGACACACTGATGTGTGCGAGACCGCTCTCACTGCAGCGGTCCCGCACACATCAGAAGCCCCTCAGTCAGGAAAGTATATGTAAATTCATACTGCACGGTGTATGTGCAGTAAGAACGTATATATACATGTTACTGACTGGAAGGGGTTAAGATACGAAGGTATTAGTTTGACATGAGGCTGCAAGAATTGGTCAACATATTGTGACAGGTTTGTGGTCAGAGACCCTATTCCCGAAATTATCAGGCGACCAGATTCCATCTTTCATTTTCCTAAGAGTATGTGAGGAATGAAAGGAGGAATCGAATTGGTTGCTAGGGGCATGTTTGATAAATTTCCCCTATATTTCTATATCTATCTATCTAGGGGTCATTCACACGTCCATAGAATTCTGTCCGTACAAAGATGGTGTTATGCGGACTGGCCCTGGGAGCTCCCAGCATCACGATTAATTATGATGTTGGGGGCTCCTAAACAGTTTAAAAGTTCACACTAGTGTACTGACTCAGCTGCCCGGATGTATTAGAACACTAGCGTAAGAGAAAGGCGAAGGGTGTCTCCTAGTGCAATATCGTAGTCAATGAGTAACAATTGTGCAGAGAATATCTCTCAATGTGCTCACCTTATTGTGTTGTGCAACGATTATAGGCACAATACTTTATCACACATAATTCCGATACCGCAGCTCAGCACAGGATCATCCACACAACGTATGAAGTAGATACACGATAACAACAGGGTCCTTAGAAGACTTTAGGAGCCAAACAAGATCCTCCACAATGCATGGCGCAGGTATATGTACTAGGAAGGGGTAGTCAGTGGTAAGCTCCGCAGTTACAGCTACCGGTAATTATGACTCCCGGCCAATGTAGTGATAAAAACAATAAAACAGATTTATTAAAAGTAGCTACGCGTTTCGGCACTATAATCCATCAGTGCCTTTCTCAAGCCTAACCAGAACACTAGCGTGACATTTTAAACTATTCACTATTACAACTATACAATAATTATATAAAAAGTTTTTTTAGGTTTTTGTAGTTTACAAATCTATATAACTTTCTGGCACCAGCTGATTTAAAAACGTCATTTTTTTAAAGGTTAGGTATTAACCATGATTCACACATGACCAAAATGTACTTTGTGGACCAAATGTTATTACATTTTGCTTTTAAATGAACATCTTTAGCAATGTATACCAAAGAAACATTATAGATCTATATAAAAAGAACATAATAACCTAATGCTTAACAGAACGATATATACAGATAAAGGATCTTTATACCTTAAGACATGAAAATGCAAATTGCACGCACGTTCTTTCTATTCCTTGAGGAATATGTAAAGTAACAAATGTTCACAGGCTGATACATAAGTAGCTGTATCATTGAAGTCCTGTAAAACGTGCCAAAAATGTCATATCGCTAACCAGCGTTTTGATTAACATTATTGTGAAAGATTTTTGTCTGTTCCAGACACTAGGAAATACAAAACATGTTAAGACTCCCAAAGATCATTATTTTGAATGTATTTTGACAAACAAACCTGAAAATGATTGATGTCCGTGCACTTAGCTGTAATAAACTGCTTTTAGCCCAGATTAGATTCTTCTATATTAGGTTTGCGTGGTTTTGTGCATTGATATGTTGCTGCCTTTGAGATTGTATTCATGTTTCTAATGGGCTAAGGGAATTCTCTAACATAGTTTTCCCATTTTCGTATATATTACCAAATGTTTTATACATAAAGGTTGCCATTACAGCCTATGTATAAGTTTCAATAGCACAGCATGAATGTATTTTGAGTTTTTCGAATTTCTGACAAAATAGAGAACATGTGATTTGTGTGTAAAGCTATTACCACTGACTGTAATTATTACAGGGAAATATTGTATAATAAAGATACCCCCCCCCCCCCCCCTCAAGATTCTATTTAGGGCCTAGTAGGCGACCCCCGGTGTGAGGCCCCACCCCCAGAACTTTGGTCCCACCCCTTCCACCCTTACCTAAGCCATGCTGAGTGATCCTCCTCTCTTCCAAGCCCAGGTAGCCTTGCAAGGGGGCGATACATCTTCTTTTTACTATTCATTGGGCGGCCATCACAGCTCCTGCCTTCATGGGTGGAGCAAAGAAATTGTTGAGCTGTGCTGTATGCTCCATCACTGAAGCTTGGAGCTGACTCAAGTAAGCATGCCACACCCTCCTCCCCCTGTGACTATAGCCCCGTCCCAGCTGCCATGGCCACACCCACTTTCACCTGCAACCAGGTTTAAAAAAAAAAAAAAAAAAGATTTTATAGCTCTGAAGGTGCCGCCCTAGGCACCGCACCTGTCTGTAGGTTCATGTGAGAAACTCTTCTAGAATGTGTGTTTGAAACCTCTCTTTACAGGTTTTCTAGCTAGAGGCCACCACTTCAAGCTGAGTAAGTCTGCATAGGATGACGTGTGGCTGTGGCTGGCAAGAGGTCTTACTCATGCTACAATGATATTAAGCTCGGTGACTACAAGTAGTAAAAGTCCCAGCTTGTACTGTCACTGTCTGCATATTCCCTGTTGCTTAATGCACAGGGGGCTTAGGTGGACTATTCACTAAGAAGCTCTAAGTCAGTAACTAGAGGGAGCGATTACCTGATGTTCATATTCTTCAGATCTTGCCGCTGGTTACAAAGAATATAGGAGTATGGGATCAACTGCCTCGATTTCAGATTACATGATGCCTGCACAGACACATTATAGCAAACTATCCACATGTGTGTTAATTATGTATTTATCTCATAGAGAGTTGTTGAGATTAGTTTTAATTATAGTAAACTGTCAGGTGTAAGTTTGTACAAGATTCAGTCTCTAAATGCAAATGCGAATGTTTATTCTGTGTCTCACTGACAACAACCTGAAATCTTTATAATGGTGAAGAATATTAGACAGTCACAAAAAGATTTAACTTTACCATCATCTGATCAAAATGATATGCAGAATACTGTCGCATATTTGTTTTTATAAAACATTTAACTTAGTTATAAGCACTGCTAGAAAGTGAATTATAATAAAGTTGTTCTTTGCTCCATTCCATCATCATGGAGAAAGTTAAAAAAGAAACATTGACACTCAGTTACAAAACTTTTAAGGGAAACTATCAGCAGGTTAGACAAATCTGGCTCCCTATTGCGCAAAGGGCAGAGAGGATGAAGGTATGTCTTATTTTCATCCTCAGCGCCATTTCTGTGCAGTAGGTGTTTTAATCCTCCAGCTAGCACGGCTGTTGAGACCACAGTGGGGAGGGCTACCCCGGAATACTGATCTGCCCCCTGTCGGCTTTCCCCTTCTAAGTGGCTTGATTATCAGTGGCTTTTGTTAAATACAGTGGTGCCTTGAATTACAGGCATAATTCGTTCCAGGACCATGCTTGTAATCCAAATCCACTCTTAAAGCGAAAAAAAACTTCCTATAAGAAATCACTGAAATGCAGACAATTGGTTCTCCATCCCAAAAATAATGATTTTATATTCTGAATAGGGATGAGCGAACCGAACCGTTACAAACCAGATTCGTTACGAACTTTGCAAAAAGTTCGGTACCGAACTTTCAAAAGGTTCGTGACGAAGTTCGTTAAAACCGCAACGGCGTCGCAAAACTGTATTGTTTTTACAGAATAGAAGAGGATATAAGGAATTATTACTCCTATAATCCCTTTTATCCTTTTATTATGTGAATATCAAGGTGCGTCACTACAGGAACAGGAAGTGCCTGAGCGTCCATGCTCTTTCTCATTGTGTGTCTAGACTGCAGAGAGAGAGAGGAGCTCTGTGCTAGTTAGGGAGGGAAAGCACATAGATAGATAGGCAAACAAGTAGTTATTTACAGGGAGGTAGACAGAGGGAGAGACAGGCAGAGATAGGAAGTAAAATCTTGTGATATCCAGAAAATAGTCAAACACTGATATATAACAAAATATCTTTATTACATGCTCGAAATAGTATAAAGCACAGGATAGTGGTTGAGGGGGGGGGGGGGCAGAGGCTGTGTGACCACTAATCACAATCATTTATGCCAACAACAACCTTAGTATAAGAGGGAGTGCAGGCAGGACGCCCACAATTTATTCTTTAACGTCAAGCCAGATGTTCGTCTCCCTGCCCAGGCTCAACAGGGCCCTCTTGGCCTCTTGGTGGTGGAGTCATGGTGCGTGCCTCCGTCAGATGAGGTTCTTTATTCTCTTCATCCGATGAGGCCTCTGCTGTTTGTTGAGCTTCTTCATCTCTGCTGACAAATGAACAGTGGACAAAATCTGTTATTACAAACATGTTAGCAACATTGTAACAATTCTCAAGAACCAACAATATGCATCCAATGCAGGATTTTACTTAGGCTTTTTGTGTCCTTTTTTTATCCAGTATGTCCAATGTGTTAGCCAGGGGCGTAACTACCACTTTAGCAGCCATTGCGGCTGCTATGGGGCCCGCCGCATCAGGGGGCCCCATGGCCTGCTCCTGCAATACACCGGGCCCCCTGAGCCATCATCATTTGCAGCACCGGGGGGCCCTGCTGGTCTCCTGGGTTTTGCAAATGTCCCTTTAACTGCAAGCACTCCTGACCAGAGCAAGCAGTTATGTAGTTATGACTTCACTTAACCGTTTAATGGTCAGTCGGGGGGGGGGGGGGCAATCAAAAGAAATAAGTGGGACATTGTTAGGTCATATGTAATCATTGGGGCACATTTGTCGCCATTTATCCTGTCCGTGCTTTGTAGCTAAATCGAACTCCAGTTGGGTCTCACATCATCGACTTATTAAACAATTTTTAGTATCCAGTTAGGGCATGCTGCATTTATAAAGAATATTGAATGTACAGCAGGGAGAGCATTATTGTTAGTAACTTTATTATTATCCAGTTCCAGAAATATATAGGTCCCCCTGCAGGAAGCTCGGTGTATATAATCTCTGTCTACGTAACACATGTCTATATGTCTGCACACATAACAGACTGAACTAATACTGACATCATCTGATCCTAGCATGGACAGATGCAATTAAGACACACACTTACTGGCGCCGTCTGCTGGCATTCAAAATGAAACGCAGCATTGGGGCAAAACGCAAAGATCCGAGTTCTTCATGTGAGGCCCCACGCCTCATCAGCTGCCGTCGCTCCCTGATGAATCTGTCCCTCACACTGGACCACCTGGTCTCCACATGTTTGGCTGAAAGCAAAAAACGTACAGACATTAGTAATATATGAGCGTCAGGTGACCATAACAGTAGAGTTTCTTGTTTGACATAGTGGGTAAATAACTTACCAATGATCTACTTCTGTAATCTACTATGCTTGTCCCAACCTGGGTACACAATCCGGGCAACCTCCCTCCATGCGGCACTCCGCCTTAGCCGACTTGTGTACCCAGGCGCAGGGCCGTCCCATAGCAGTAGCCGAGCATGGACCTTAATAAAAAGATAAATAAATAATATAAACCTCTTGCAAACAATGCTCGCTTGGTAAGGTAATAGCTAGTCGAGGCTTTTTCCTTGTTAGGATACAAACACACACACTGTATACGCAGCAGATACGCAGCAAATACGCAGCAGATCTACAGCAGATTTGGTGGTGCAGATTTGATGCTGTGTTCAGTTATTTAGATCTAATCTGCTGCGTATTTGTTGCGTATTTGCTGCGTATAGCAGCAGTAAATAGGCTGCGTATACGGTGTGTGTGTTTGTACCCTTAGAGGCAATGTTGCTGACTAAATATGACGTCACTTATGTCGGTGGGTTATGGAGCTTCCCGTGCTGCTACCTCCCTCCTCCCTTTCCCCCCATGATGTCTGCTGCCGGCCATATCATATACACAGTACACAACTACTCCCATCATGTGGTCATAGTGTAAGCCTCAAATATTTCAAAACATAACGTAATAGTGAATTCGACACCACAATCCGGAGGGGGAAGGGGGGAGTGAGTTAGCAGCACGGGCAGCTCGCTAACACAAACCAAAAGTCACACCCTCGTTTCTCAGCAACATGTGATCAAACAAAGAAAATTCCTGGAAGAGATATTACACAAACATAGCGAATCCAACGTAATTAGCGGCACATTGGCTACAATTGGAAATACATTGCATTATGTTTCACACAGATACATAGCCTAAGGGTACAAACACACACACCGTATACGCAGCCTATTTACTGCTACGATACGCAGCAAATACACAACAAATACGCAGCAGATTAGATCTAAATAACTGAACACAGCATCAAATCTGCACCACCAAATCTGCTGCAAATTTGCTGCGTATCTGCTGCGTATCTGCCGCGTATACGGTGTGTGTGTTTGTACCCTAACAAATATTAATGTATAGTGCGATTTAGAGCTAACCCTTATGGGCAAGCCATAGGAATTACACACATTCGTAGGGATGTGAACTACTATCAGCAATGTATGGTGACCAATGTAGTCACACAGGGCAATGGGTGGGGGCAAAAATCCATAATAAACATTTAGCTTCGTCATAAATAAAGATCATTCATGACTAACTTGTAATTGAGAAATTAGGAAGGAAAGAGCCTTTATCAACACATATATAAAATGAAGCAATGTAAAGTACCGGGACAGAATGTAAGCATTATTGAGAACAGATATCTGATATATTCGAAGACCAGACCTGTACATTTAATTTTGACACTAACTCTAAAAAATACATCAAGTGACTGTCACACACATCGCTTCTCAGACTCACAATGATAAGCCAAAAAGCGGTAAGCTGTTAGAACTCCACCTATGTCAACATTTATTAACTCATTAATGGCAAGGCGTTATCAAATACTCACTTCTAAGATTAGTCCATAAATGTCGATGAGTGATTTATCGATAACCATATCTGCCTCCATCGATTTGCCTTCAAAGTTCTAAATAAGCTAATTGAGTGAATTGCTTTCACTCTTCAGATGTGAACATACAGAAAATGCAGAAATAACCTTGGCATATACACACAGGAACAAAAGAATGATACATTTGTTATTTTGTTTCTCAAAAGAATCATGTGACCCCCTAGATGCAATTGTATCATTGCCAGTGAACCTGCTTCGTAGGAGTAAGTAGATTTAGTTTGTCAGAACTTTGAAAAGCGGAGGAACAAAAATAGAAATATAATCATCACTAGCAGTAGTGGATTATAATAGGGGCGTTTTGGGCGGCAGCCCGTGGCCCTGAGCTCCTGGAGGGCCCATGACCACCCAAAAAGACTTATACTTTCAATGGTGTACTGTCTCCTGGCTACACTTCTGCCATGATTTGCAAAAAATCACAGTTTTTTTATGGCAATTTTGCACAAATCAGGACATCATGACATTATCTATCCTGTACTATGAACGCCAGGCTTGTGCTTCCATAGTTACAGTGGGGTGGGGGGCCCAGGCTTGGTGAACAGCCCGGGGCCTATGGTAAAGTTAATCCGCCCCTGATCACTAGTAGTTTGTTTTTAATTATACTGGCCTGGAATCAATCAACTGCTGCCTCCTCCTCATATAGCCTCTCCTCGATAATACTGGCCTGGAATCGATCAACTGCTGCCTCATCCTCCTCAAGTAGCCTCTCCTCGATAAGACTGGCCTGGACTCAATCAACTGCTGCCTCCTCCTCCTCAATTAGCCTCTCCTCCATAATACTGGCCTAGAATCAATCAACTGCTGCCTCATCTTCCTCAAGTAGCCTCTCCTCCATAATACTGGCCTGGAATCGATCAACTGCTGCCTCATCCTCCTCAAGTAGCCTCTCCTCAATAATACTGGCCTGGAATCAATCAACTGCTGCCTCATCTTCCTCAAGTAGCCTCTCCTCCATAATACTGGCCTGGAATCGATCAACTGCTGCCTCCTCCTCAAGTAGCCTCTCCTCAATAATACTGGACTGGAATCAATCAACTGCTGCCTCCTCCTGCTGCTCAACTTGTCTCTTCTCAACAATACTGGACTGAGATGCGAGCAATCTACTGCTGCCTCCTCCTGGTTCTCGACTTGTCTCTTCTTAACAATACTGGCCTGGGTGCAATCAAGTGCTGCCTCATCCTCCTTGTAAACTTTTTTTCCAATATTTTTTTCACTATTTTGGCACTTTGATTCACTATATTTTATTAATTTTATTCCTATTATTATTTTTTTTTTTTCTCATTATTTTTGGAAAAAAATGTTCCCACTTTTTTTCATTGTAATATCAACTGCAACTAAACGAAACTATACCCTATCACACTCCCACTATTGTAGCTGCAATTATTCAGCCGTTAGAGCAAGGTTCGGTTCGGTTCGGACCGATCTGAAATTTACGAAAGTTCGCCGGATCGAACCGAACTTTTCAAAAGTTCGCTGATCTCTAATTCTGAATAAAAGGTAAAACAAATGAAACAAATATTTAGAAACAGTTGGATATGTTATATTATAAGTTACTGTATAGTATAGCAATCAGCATGTGGTGTATAATGGATAGTAAGTGCAAAAACCTGAAAAAGTGCATAAATCTGAAAACCAGCAGCAGTTTGTAGATACAGGATGGAGAAGCAGATCCACATAATGTCGAGGATGGGAAACACAAGGACTGACAGAGACTGCAGGAAGCATGAAGGAATGAGCAGGGTATATGTGGGCACATACATGCAGCGCTCTCTGTCCGGGGAGAGAGGGGTTACAGCTATGGAGAGATTAACTCCACAGTCCTATCCCCTGATGTAAGCTGCAGCCTGAAGTATGATTTGGAAGGTGAGGGAGACTTCCTGGGTCAGAGTACAGGGCTGTAGACCACGCTATGCAGACCATGCCCCTCCCCGTTCCTCCTCCCACCTAGTACAGGGAGCTCTTAAACCAAAGCAATGCTCTTAAACCAAGTCACAATTTTGAAAATCTGTGAACTTCTAAACCAAAACGCTCTTAATCCAAGGTACTCTCAAACCAAAATACCACTGTAAAAATTTTTTCCATTTGTTTTTTATTCCTTTGACTTTATTAACTTTGACACCTATATGTAGTAGAAGAAACTAATTATCATCCAGAAGAGTAAACTGGAAACATGGAACAACTTATAGCCTGAAATTTGACTTTACAAATTAAACGGGAAAAAAAGGGGGGTAAAATACTGCTACAGATGAGCAAATAGTGAAATATTTGATAATTCAAAATTCGATTCGAATAGCTCCCGATATTCATATATTCGAATGAATGTCGAATTCCATTATAGTCTATAGGAGAAAAATACTTGGGAACTCCTCTGTACGAAACATCGATACATCTAACAGATGGAGATTAGTTTTAAATAAATTTGTTCTTCAGTGCAGACTGTCAAATATAAGCTCTGTACCCACTCAGGATAAATTTAACCACCAACTCCTGTACGAAACATCGATACATCTAACAGATGTTAAGATTGATTTTTTTAAAAATTATTCTGCAATATAAACTGACCAAAATGGGCTTTTGATCAAAAATTTGATCACCAACTCCTCTGTAGCAAAGATTGATTATTCTAACAGATGTTGAATTTAGTAAAAAAAAAATTATTTTGCAATGCAGACTGAGAAAAATGGGCTTTTTGCCCACTGAGAAAAAATGTAACCACCAACTCCTCTGTACCAAAGATTGATTAATCCAACAGATGTTCACATTAACTAAAAAAATGGGCTTTTTACACACTCTTGAAAAATTGGTACCATTGGTGGCAGCAAGAAGAGCCCAGTGGGGAACACGGAGGTTGCGGTTCAACTAAATTAGGTAGCAGAACATGGCAAGAGAGATGAAGGCATTTAAAAAATAACCATTTAGAGGCCTACAAAGTGGATGAGGAGAAAGAGATGTGCATCAAGCTCATACAGGTATATTTTTGAAAAATACATTTAGCTGTAACACTTAGAACACTAGCTGTGGGCAGCAGTAGAATCAATTTTTTAGATGCAGCAGGCATAGGAACTACAGACTTGAGATGTAGTGTAGTGGAAATGTGTATTTCACATGCTACAGTTTACTAGTCAGTGACATCGGCAACCGGGGCAACAAAATGGTCAGAGATCCATGCTTGATTTATTTTTATATGTCAAACGATCCACAATGTCAGTGGATAGATGGATACGTTTGTCAGTTATCACTCCGCCAGCTGTGCTGAATGTGCATTCCGAGATAACACTGGCTGCTGGGCAAGATAACACTTCTATGGTGTGTTGAGCAAGCTCAGGCCATTTATCCAGTTTGGACACCCAGAAGTTGAATGGGTCAAGACCAAGTCCAAAAGCATTGATGTTAAGGCACAGATAGTCATGGACCATGGTCTTAAGGCGGTCTCTGTGTGTCGTAATGCTGCCCTGCCTTGCCGGCGTTGGTGAGGTGGTAAAAATTGATTGCCAAATGTCACCTAGTAAGGTTTTGCCACACTTCCTGCTGCTGCTAGTTGTGATTCTACTGCTGTCACATTGCTGATGCTGTTCTGCTCTGCAGGCATTAGAATATGAAGACCCAAAAGATGTCTCGAGTTGGTCAATGTGCAAAAGAACACTGCAGAGACACCATCACTGCATCAGTGTGGAGTAGGTTTCTGGCTAGTGGGAGCAATGACTAGTAAGTGCATGCAAAAGGACGCTGGTTGACCTCAGGAAGATCAACCAAAACACCGCAGAGACACCATCACGTGTCTCAACGTCAGTGTATTCTAGAACATTGCCCCCTGGGAAATCGAATATGCAAAAGAACACTGCAGAGACACCATCACATGTCTCGACGTCAGTGAACTAGCCAGACATTCCCTCCGTGAAGGAACAACCAAGCCAAAGCGTTCTCCAGTCAAGGAAACCACCTCAGCAAGGTATCCATCCACAGACAGCTGTTTCGGGGTTTTTGCCCCTCATCAGTGTGGAGTAGGTTTCTGGCTAGTGGGAGCAATGACTAGTAAGTGCATGCAAAAGGACTCTGGTTGACCTCAGGGAGATCAACCAAAACACCGCAGAGACACCATCACGTGTCTCAACGTCAGTGTATTCGAGTTGGTCAATGAGCACTGTCTCAAAATCCTCTACTATCAATTTCTGTGGGTGGGAGGAAATTGCTCACTTTGGTCTTGTAACGTGGATCAAGGAGGGTTGCCACACAGTAATCGCTGTTCATTTTTATTACCTTGATGCGTGGATCATGTTGGAAGTAATGTAACATCCAAGCACTCATGTGTGAGATGCTACCAGGATCTCCCAAGCCTTGGGGTCGAGGGGCACTAACAGGATCTTCCTCCTTTTCCTCCTCCTCCTCCCCCTGTAATCTGTGCCAACCTCTTACCAGTGAAGGGGAATCAGTACCGGTAGTGTCCACTCCTGCCTCCTCATCCTCCTCCACTTCTTCCTCCTGACCGTCACCAGAGGCCTGGCTAGCCTCATGCACTCTACCATGAGAGCTGTACTGTCAGCCTGCACCCCCTCTTTGACCTAGAAACACTCCCTAAAGGAGATCTATACAACTATGAAACAGTTGGGTCCTCTACATCCTCCGGTGGGTAAGGATCTGTGTCTGTCTCCTCCTCTTCCTCCTCCTCCTCCATCACTGCTGAGACCTGCTTCCGCAGAGTGTTTAACTCTTGTTCCAGTAGAAATATGACCAGAACAGTGATGCTGATAAGGGCATGGTCTCGACTGACCATTTTGGTGGCCTCTTCAAAACTGACAAGGATGGCGCACAGATCTTTCACCTGTCTCCACTCTCTATGAGTGAACACCCAGAGATCCGCACCACTGTTAGTCAGGCCATGCAACATTTCATACTGTATAATGGCATTACGCTGCTGCCACAAACCCTGGAGCATGTGGAGCGTGGAATTCCAGTGTGTTGCCTCATCACAGATAAGATGGTTGGTGGGGAGGCCCAGATCCCGTTGCAACGATGCCAGTCATGTCAAAGCAGGGTGCGAACGTCAGAAGTGGGGGCTAAGACCTCAAGCCTTCTTCAGGAGTAGGTCAACACCAGGGTAGCACTTAAGAAATTTCTGTACAACCAGGTTCATGACATGTGCCAGACAAGGCATGTGTGTAAGTCTGCCGATCTTAACCCTTTAAGGACCGTGCTAACTTTCGTTTTTGCGTTTTCGTTTTTTCCTCCATGTGCTTAAAAGGCCATAGCACTTGCATTTTACACCTACAGACTCACATGAGCCCTTATTTTTTGCGTCTCTAATTGTACTTCGCAATGACAGGCTGAATTTTTCCATAAAATATGCTGCAAAACCAGAATAAAATTATATGCGCAGTGAAATTGAACGCAATTATTTTTCTTTGGGGGGGGCTTCATTTTTATGCCGTGTGTCCTATGGAAAAACTTAGTTGTTATATATGTTCCTCAAGTCATTACGATTAAAACGATATATAACATGTATAACTTTTATTGTATCTGATGGCCTGTAAAAAATTAAAACCATTGTTAACAAATATACGTTCCTTAAAATCGCTCTATTCCCAGGCTTATAGCGCTTTTATCCTTTGGTCTATGGGGCTGTGTGAGGTGTATTTTTTGCGCCATGATGTGTTCTTTCTATCGGTACCTTGATTGCGCATATGCGACTTTTTGATCGCTTTATATTACATTTTTTCTGGATTTGATGCGACCAAAAATTTGCAATTTTGCACTTTGGGATTTTTTTGCGCTTACACCGTTTACCGTGCGAGATCAGGAATGTGATTAATTAATAGTTCAGGCGATTACGCACGCGGCGATAGCAAACATGTTTATTTATTTATTTATTTTTATTTGTAAAATGGGAAAAGGGGGGTGATTCAGACTTTTATTAGTGGAGGGGATTTTTTATTAATAAAAACACTTTTTTTAACTTTCCCTTACAGTAATATGAAGCCCCCTGGGGGACTTCTATATACACAGAACTGATCTCCCATTGAGATCAATCCTGTGTATATAATAGAGCAATGATCCATCAGATTGGTGCTCTGTTATAATGGTCTGCTGCAGACCATCTGAATAGATTGCTGAGTCGGGATCAGTGTCATTCCGATGCTGAGCCCCGGCCGGCTCATTAGAACGGATCTCCCCTCCGCGACAAATTTTATGAATATGACCAATGTCACTTTATTCATTAATAACTTCGGGATGCTTTTACCTACCCGGCTGATTCCGAGATTGTTTTCTCGTGACATATTGTACGTTACAATTCTGGTAAATTGGAGTCGATACTTATAACAAATCTTTATGAAAAAAAACTTTTTTGCTTATACAGAAAGTGCTTATACCACATAAATTATATATTAAATAGCATTAGCAACATGTCTACTTTATGTTGGCGGCATTTATTAAACTATATTTCATTTTTTTTAGACAATAGAAAGCGTAAAACATAAGCAGCAAATTTCCAAATTTTCTGTAAAATTTCAAAATCAGATATTTTTAGGGACCTGTTCAGGTTTGAAGTGTATTTGAGGGGCCTGTATGTTAAAAAGCCCCACAAAGCACCCCATTTTAGAAACTCCACCCCCCAAATTCTGCAAAAGCACATCCAGAAGGTTTTTTAACCCTTTAGGAGAGTCACAGAAATAAAAGCTAAAAGCGTAAGAAATTTTAAAATTTTAATTTTCTGTGCAGAGATTTTATTGTAATCCAATATTTTTCATATTTATAAACTTATTACCAGAGAAATGCACCCCAATATTGATTGCCCCGTTTCTGCAGTTTATAGAAATACCCCATATGTGGCCCTATTACGCTATTTGACGCAAACACAAGCCTCAGATATAAAGGAGCGCCTAGTGAATTTCAATGGCTCCGTTATATTTGGTCATTTCTGACTGTACCACTTCAGGTTGGCAGAGGCTCTGGGGTGCCAAAACCTAAAAAACACCCCTAAAGGGACACCATTTTGAAAACTAGACCCCTCAAGGAATATAACAAGGGGTGTGGTGAGCATCTGGACCCCACGGGTGCTTCACAGATTTTCCTAACAATATGACGTGAAAAAAGAAAAATTTATTTTTTACACTAAAACGTTGTTCTAGCCTTCAATTTTTCATCTTCACAAAGGGATGAAAGGGAAAAAAAACACAAAACATGTAGCGCAGTTTCTCCCGAGTACGGAAATACCCAACATGTGGACATAAAGCAATTTGGGTGCAGGGCGAGCCTCCAAAGGGAAGGAGCACCAATTGGCTTTTGGAAGCTGGATTTCACTGGAATGGATTTCAAGGGCCATGTCGCATTTACAAAGCGATTGTGCTGCCAAAACACTGGAAACCCCCCACAAGTGACCCCATTCTGGAAACTTTACCCCTGAAGGAATCTAATAAGAGATGCAGTGAGCATATGGACCCCACTGGTGACGGGCACAAATGTAGAAAAATGTGACGTGAAAGTGAAAATTTTCATTTTTTCACTTTCACGGCACATATGTGCCCGTCATCCAGGGGTACATATCCTCACTGCACCCCTTGTTAGATTCCTTGAGGGGTGTAGTTTTCAGAATGGGGTCACTTGTGGGAGGTTTCCAGTGTTTTGGCAGCATGAGGGCTCTGTAAATGCGACATGGCGTTCATCATCCATTCTGGTCAAATCCAACCTCCAAAATTCAAATGGCGCTCCTTCCCTTCGGAGGCTTGCCCTGCACCCACATTGCGGTTTATGTCCACATGTGGGGTATTTACGGACTTGGGGGACATTGCTCTACACATATTGTGGCTTTTTTTCTCTTTTAACCCCTTGTGAAAATGAAAAATTCAAGGCTAGACCAACATTATAGTGTAAAAAATGTAATATTTCATTTTCACGCCACATTGTTCCATATTTGTACCCGTCACCAGTGGGGTCCATATGCTCACTACATCGCTTGTTACATTCCCTGAGGGGTGTTGTTTCCATAATGGGGTCACTTGTGGGGGGTTTCAACTGTCTTGGCAACACAGGGGCCTTTTAAATGCAACATGGCCCCTCAAAATCCATTCCAGCCAAATCCAGCCTCCAAAAGCCAAATGGCGCTCCTTCCCTTTGGAGGCTTACCCTGCACCCGCATGGTGCTTTATGTCCACAAGTGTTTTCATACTCAGGGAAATCGCTCTACACATTTTGTGTTTTTTTTTTATCTTTTAACCCCTTGTGAAAATGAAAAAAATCAAGACAAGATCAATGATTTAGTGTAAAAATTAAACATTTTTTACACTAAATGTTGGTCTAGCCTTGATTTTTTCCATTTCCACAAGGGGTTAAAAAAGAAAATGAATGCAAAACGTGTAAGTTAAATTCCCCCGAGTACGAAAATACCCCACATGTGGACATAATGTGCTGTATGGGTACAGGGCAAGCGACCAAAGGGACATAGCGCCATTTAGAGTCTGGAATGGAGGATAGAGGCCATGTCGCAATTACAAAGCTCCTGTGCTGCCAGGACAGTAGAAACCCCCCACAAGTGACCACATTCTAGAAACTACACCCCATAAGGAATCTAACAAGGGGTACAGTGAGCATATGGACCCCACTGGTGATGGGCACATGTGTAAAACATGTGCCGTGAAAATAAAAAATACAATTTTTTTCAATTTCACGGCCTAAATGTGGCCGTCACCAGGGGGCCATATACCCGCTGCCCCACTGGTTAGATTCCTTATGGGGTGTAGTTTCCAGAATGGGGTCACTTGTGGGGGGGTTTCTACTGTCCTGGCCGCACAGAGGCTTTGTAATTGCATCATGGCATCCTCTAATGGGAATGGCGGCCATACCTATTTAGCTGGGGAAAAGGGACAATTCTAATTTATTTGGGGGTATTAGGCCAATTATTAGTTTAAAAGGTTGAAAATGACAGGTGTCCATCAAATTTAACCTGTGTTGATCCAGAGGAAGGCAAAAAACCCTTGTGAGGCAGACGACAATAGCTTCATCACAGGGGAAAAATTCCAGAATAATCCCTGGATCAACGTGACCCCTGAAATAGGAATAAGGGACAGAATTTAGAAAATGTAGATCTCCAATGACGTGTGGTACGCCTTGAAGCGATCCAGTATGCAGAGGCCGGGGTGATCAGGACAGGCGTCACACTGGAAAATGGTGTCCTTCCTGATCCCCCTGTTACGCCACACTCTGCACTTCTTCTGGGGTCTCCTGTTTTCCAGTGTGGGGGACGTCACCTGGAAAATGTTGTCCTGGTGCGATACGGGGTCCTTCATATCCAGAAGCGCTGGGTCCGCTCCATGGCTGCTAAATATTAGGGCTCTATTACTACTTCTGATATTTTCGGGTCGTGCCGCAAGCTACAGTAGCTCGGGCAGCGAGGGACCGGAAGAGGGGGTGCTGGTATAAAAGTTATCCCCGTACAGGTGGTGACCTTTATTCAGCAGTGGGAAGATCAGTTCCCGAACGATCTTCCCACTAACTCTGAGGATGGGGGGGGGCATCTGCGGGCTGGATTCGGGTGTCCCTTCCATCATACACTCTAAGGGTACGTGCACACTGCGGAATGGCGGCGGATAACCCTTTGTGCATTCCGCAGCTGGCACCCACCGGCGGACTGATGGAGGCGCGCGTCTCCGCTCATGTCACACTCCATTCTATGCACCGGCGGATGAACGTGTTCATTCTTTGGACGGACAACGGAATCCGCCCGTGCATAGAATGGAATGTATGACACGGGCGGAGACGCGCGCCTCCATCAGTCCGCCGGCAGGTGCCAGCTGCGGAATGCACAAAGGGTTATCCTTAACCATTCTGCAGTGTGCACGTACCCTGAGGCTAGGTTCAGACTATGTAACTGTGCGGCTGTATTTGCGGCTGTAATTGTGCGGCGGTATTTTTGGTGGTTCATGCGTACGCTGGAAAGTATACGATATACGGCTGCACAGTGCACACTATGTATGAATCTACGGCCCTATCGTAAACGGACCCGTAAAAAATTAACAAGACCATTGTTTGCGGCTGGAAATGTGGCCGTGGATTGACAGGCGGTCCGTACGGAGTACTTCAAAAATAGCCGACAATGATGCCGAATGCCGATGCCTCTAATAGTTAATATATTAAATTAATAAAACACATTTTCTTTGTAATAAAGTCCCTTTCGTTGTTCAATAATTTAATTCTAACGAATCCATCGTTTTGCAATTAAATATACTGTTAAAATAAATATATATATAAATAAATGTATATTTATATATATATTTATTTTTTGACAGTATATTTAATTGCACAATGATGGATTCGTTAGAATTAAATTATTAAACAACTAAACTGATTTTATTTAAACGAAAATGTGTTTTATTAATTAAATATTAATTAGTACAGGAAGCTCCAGTAAGCCGTTAATTCATATTGCCGGCAAAAGAGCTTTCTGTACTAATCATCACTTTACTTTAATTAAAACATCAAATGTTTCTTCTAATTATGTTATCACAATAGCATTATTAGAAGAAACATTTAGAATTATATGTGCGGCCAGCTGATTGGCTGATCGGCTGAGCGCACATATAATTAGCGGGTCCGCAGCACAGTGACTTCATTGTGCTGCGGACCAGCGAAGAGGACACATCGGGGTGAGTATAGAGCTCTCCCCACCCCTTCCCCAGCACTGCACCCCTCCCAGCAAGGAAGGGGGGTCACTTAACCCCTTCCTTGCTGGGATGGGTGCAGTCTGACATCAGTCTGGCCCCCAAGGGGTTAAGGGGGATGCAATACATCCTCCCTTAACCCCTTGGGGGCCAGACTGTAAGCAGCGATCTGTAAAGATGCTGCATACTGTAAGGTGCACAACACCGCTCAAAATGATGGGTGTTGTGCTCCTGTTTGTGTGTTTTTTGTGTGTTTCTCCCTTTTTGTTTTTCAGATATCGGTATCCTGAGGATTATTTATTTATTTTAAAAAAAAACCGCATAGGGTCCCCCCTATTTTTATAACCAGCCGGGTTAAAAACCAAACAACAGCAGCCTGGTAACACCAGGGTGGGAAGAGCCATTGGTTTAGGCCCTCCCCAGCGTAAATCTTACCAACCTGCTGCCGCCCGGTCCAGGAGCGCCAATTTTGACGCTCCGGGACCACTGGCACCCGGCTCTTCCCAGTACCCCTGGTGGCATTGGGTACTGGGGTAATAATAGGGGGTTAGTGTTAGCCATTTTATACCGGCTAACACTAGGCCCCAACTTAGTAATGGATTCCGTCTATTAGACGGCTTCCACTACTAAGTCTATAAAGTAAAGAAATAAAGACAAGACACAAGTTAAAAAATTTTTTTATTCAAATAAAAACACCCCCACACCCCTCATTGACCATTTTATAAAAAAAACAACAACAAACAACCGCTGGTCATCGACGTAGTCCACGGAATCCGACGTAATCCCCAGGATACCGATATCTGAAAAACAAAAAGGGAGAAACACACAAAAAACACACAAACAGGAGCACAACACCCATCATTGTGAGCGGTGTTGTGCACCTTACAGTATGCAGCATCTTTACAGATCGCTGCTTACAGTCTGGCCCCCAAGGGGTTAAGGGAGGATGTATTGCATCCCCCTTAACCCCTTGGGGGCCAGACTGATGTCAGACTGCACCCATCCCAGCAAGGAAGGGGTTAAGTGACCCCCCTTCCTTGCTGGGAGGGGTGCAGTGCTGGGGAGGGGGTGGGGACAGCTCTATACTCACCCCGATGTGTCCTCTTTGCTGGTCCGCAGCACAATGAAGTCACTGTGCTGCGGACCCGCTAATTATATGTGCGCTCAGCCGATCAGCCAATCAATATGAATTAACGGCTTACTGGAGCTTCCTGTACTAATTAATATTTAATTAATAAAACACATTTTCGTTTAAATAAAATCAGTTTCGTTGTTCAATAATTTAATTCTAACTAATCCATCCATCCATAAATCTATATTTATTTATATATATATTTATTTTAACAGTATATTTAATTGCAAAATGATGGATTCGTTAGAATTAAATTATTGAACAACGAAAGGGACTTTATTACAAAGAAAATGTGTTTTATTAATTCAATATATTAACCATGAGAGGCATCGGCATTGGCATACTGCAGAGGATCGCAAACCCCGGTATTAGCAATTGTAAACTGTTTCCCTGCTTTCCCAGATGCATTCCAGAGGTGTTTGCATTACTTTCTTAAGATTTTATTTGTTATTTTTAGTTGAACCAGATTTCCAAGTAAATGACCATATGTTTTTAGCCGCATGTCTATTTTTTTCCCACGGCCGTAGTTTCATCCGCACATTTACAACCGCATAAAAAATACAGCCGCACAGTTACATAGTGTGAACCTAGCCTCTGAATCTGTAAGTGTACCCTGAGGTACTCTAACATAGTTTGGAGAATTTCACGCCATACCGTGATCTCTTATTGGGACGGTACTGGCGGAAAAGGCGTGTCTGGGGGCAGCGTACGCTACGATACCCCCAGACACGTCACTGGATGATGAGGATGATGAGGATGAATGGAGAAAAGAAGGATTCCCCCATTCATCCTCACTGGCTGTTTCGGTGTCGGAGGCAATAATAACGTATGCGTCCGACACCGAAAACACCCTGGGGGCCATCTTTATACCGGGACCAGTATATGGGGTATGTAAATGTGTAGTGTAAAACTTTATTTCATGTAGTGTGGTGTAGTGTAGTGTTTTTTATTTTTTTTTGACAGTAAGAAAAAAATATCTCTACGCCAACAAAGAAGCTGCTGATAAATGCCGCACTTGTGTGCGGTACTTATCAGCAGACAGTGGCGGTAGGATATAGGGGGGAAAAACGCCCCTACGCCAAAAAGGAGGAGTTGCTGATCAGCGGCGCACTTACGTGCGATGCTGATCAGCACTCAGCGGCGTTAGGGCGAATAAAAAGTAAAAAAAAAAAAATTGAAAAAAAAACACCTTTTTTTTAAACCTAAAGCAACTGATCAGTGAATGATATTCACTGATCATCTGCAAGGGGGCAGTACAGAGAAGCTGACGAAGACTGCCGAAGATAGGGGCCACGGAAAAGCCCCAAGAGCCGGAAATTGCCGACGGGACCCGATTGAACCCGGAAGTGAAGACGCGAGGACGCGCAGGACCCGATCCCTGCTCCGGACGCCCAGATCTGTTGAGTATAGTGCACCTACACTATACACACTTGTTCTGCACCCCTCAGCTACCTAGCTGAGAGGTGCAGATCCCGGGGACACTGTTTTTTACCGGTTTGATCGCCATGATGGGCCGGCTGGTACTGGCCGGCCTATCACGGCGTTCGTGGGGGTGGCATCGGCGCCATCTTTTCCCCGGACACTAATGGTAATTGGTGCTGTCTCGGACAGCACCAATCGCCAGTGCTTTCCGGGTCATTGATGACCCGGAAAGCTGAATTTAGCTGCTATATGCTGATCTGTATTGATCAGCCTATAGCAGCGATCGTCGGCACGGGAGGGGTTAATCACCTATAATGTATAGCAGGCCATCTTCCCCGACCGCTGTGTGTGAACACACAGCGATCGGGGAAACATCGGGCGTAAATTTACGCCCATTTGCGCTAAGTACCAGGGCGCGGGGGCGTAAATTTACGCCCAATGTCGTTAAGGGTTTAAAGGGACCCATTTTGCTCTTAAAGGGACCCATTTTGCTCTTAAAGGGACCCAGGTCACTCTTTAAGGGACCCAGGTCGCTCTTAAAGGGACCCAGGTCGCTCTTAAAGGGACCCAGGTTGTTCTTAAAGGGACCCAGGTTGCTCTTAAAGGGACCCATTTCGCTCTTAAAGGGACCCATTTCGCTCTTAAAGGGACCCATTTTGCTCTTAAACGGACCAAGGTCGCTCTTAAAGGGACCCAGGTTGCTCTTAAAGGGACCCAAGTTGCTCTACCGACATGTGGTCCCCTTAAGAGTGACATGGGTCCCTTTAAGAGCGACATGGGTCCAGTACCTTTTGGAGCGACTTAGGTCCCTTTAAGAGCAACATGCATCCCGTCCCTTTAAGAGCGACTCGGGTCCCGTTCCTTTAAGAGCAACATGGGTCTCTTTAAGAGCGACTTGGGTCCTGTCCCTTTAAAAGCGACTTGGGTTCTATCCCTTTAAGAGCGACTTGAGTCCCATCCCTTTAAGAGTGACTTGGGTCCCTTTAAGAGTGACATGGGTCCCGTCCCTTTATGAGCGACATAGGTACTTTTAATGGTAAAGATCATTGCTCGGTTACCATGACAATCTTACTCAGGTCAGGGAGACAAAATCGTTAAAGGACAACTCCCGCGGGACCCCAAAAAAAAAAAAACACAGACACACACAGACACATACTCACCATTTCTCCGGTGACGATCGCCACTCGATTCGCCCGCCGTCCGCCTCTCCGTCGCCGGCGTCCGCCATCCAGCGATGTCTCCGACTTCCGGGTCCAGGGGATGGAAAAGGCTGCCAGTGCGCTTGCGCACCGGCAGCCTTTTCATTGGCTGGAGCGCATCACATGGCTTCCAGCAAGCTCAGCCAATCAGGGCTGAGCAAGCTGGAAGCCATGTGATGCGCTCCAGCCAATGAAAAGGCTGCTGGTGCACATGCGCACCAGCAGCCTTTTCATCCCCATTCACTTTGCATGAAGACGCCGAGGAGGAAGAAGACCCGGACCGCCCCTCGGCTCTGACGTCGTCGTCACCAGATGCCGCCCCGGAGAAGAGGACCGTGACGATCGTAATAGGTCATGTATACATTCTTTAACTTCCGGGGTGGGGGGTCGGGGGTCCGAAAGTGGGGGACGGGGGCCAGACCGGGTATTTAACCACATTACAAAGTTATATAACTTTGTAATGTGTGTTAAATGAGCAAAAAAAAATTTTTGTGGGAGTTGTCCTTTGTGGGAGTGGACCTTCCATATATTACATCTTCTATTGGCCAATAGTGGACATGTGACTGTGTGGATGTTGTAGACATTGCCTGACAAGACCTTAGAGTTCCTGTTGGCTGCTATTTTTCAGCTACTGTATTTGCATATGTGCTATGATTGGCTGTTAGTGTTTAGAGTGTCGCCATTATTTTCTATGGGAAATTAGGGGTCTTTAAATGTAAATTTCTTAAAAACGAAAAAACCTGATCGAAAAAAAAAAATTGCACACCTCACACAACCGAGGGCTTCGAAACGCAGTTTGAACGGAGTGTGTGTGCAAAGCGGTTCGGGCTGTATTACGCACAGAAAAATGGCTGAAAGAAGAAGAAGAATTGGAAGAAGAAGAAGAATACAGATTACAATATAGTGCTTTTCAAGCACTATAATAAACCATTTAACATGTTAACATGTTCCAATATGCACGATTGTTCAGAGGAAGGGAGACTGGTCTCCCGAAACATGTTAATTCTGTGCCATTTGAAATAAAGTTCTGTTCATCCATTTATTCGTCTGTATTATCAGCTAGGTTTCAGAGACAGCGCTGGTCCATGCTTATACAGTACCTTAATTTTTCTTTATTTTTTATTTTTTTATTTTGTCTCTTATTGTTACGCGGGCCCCTTTTATTGGGAGTATCCCGGTTTTGAGGTATCTTCCAGCTCTTGCAGTCTCCTGTTCTCACCACCTCGAGGTCCTGCATCCTTTCAAGACTCTATTTGTCCTATTAGCTATTAGCCCAAGGGGCCACCAGGTGAGCACATCACTGACTTTTCATCCACAGCCTGTGTGATGGTATCAAACGAGGCGCCTGTACCTCTTTTAGAGGTGAAGAGGTAGAGTGACCCATTATGGTGTGTTTACACAGACAGATTTATCTGACAGATTTTTTACGCCAAAACCCAGAACAGACTATAAACAGAGAACAGGCCATATAGGAAAGATTGTGATTTCTTCTCTTTTCAAATCCATTCCTGGCTTTGGCTTCCAAAATTGGTCAGATAAATCTCTCTGTGTAAACGCACCATTACTAATGAAAATCAATGATTATGTAAGGTGCACACTCAGTTCACTACTGAAACCTAACTTGTAGAACACAGTAGGAGTGGAGGGCTAGCACTGATTTTGTAAGGTACACGCTCAGTTCACTGAACTAAACATGCGCCTTACATAATCAGTCCTGGCACTCCACTTCTACTGTATTCTTAAAATTCATTTTCATTAGTGAACTGTGTGCGTCTTACATAGTCAGTGGTTGCACTCCACACCTACTGTGTAGGGCTGAGCGATATGGCAAAAAAATAAAATCTCGATTTTTTTTTTTAACATTATGGACGATTATTGATTTAAATCGATTTAAATCAATTCACGATTTTTTTATTTTTTTATTTTTGCTAAATCTATCACTATCTGTACCTATCCCTACTCTTTCCTGCATTATCCACGCCGCTGCCACTAGATGTATATACTGTTAGTAGAGTGATTGTATAAACAGCACCAGATCCAGCACAGTGTATATGGAGACAATACAGAGCGTGAATGTACTGTGACAGTCTCCTCCATACATGGAGGATTATACATATGAGTATAGAGAGAGAGTGAGATGTGTATGTACAGTGCACACTCTCTCTCTCTCTATACTCATATGCATAGTCCTCAATGTATGGAGGAGACTGTCACAGTATATGCACGCTCTGTATTGTCTCCTCCATATATACTGTGCTGGTGCTGTGTAAGTGGGTGACTATATATATATATATATATATATATATATATATATATATATATATGCATAGAGAGAGAGAGAGAGAGAGTGTGTGTGCACTGTGGTCTCTCTCTCTCTCAGGTGTGTGCACTGTGTGTATATATATATTTATATATATATATATATATATATATATATATATATATATATACATATATATATACACACTCCTATGTATAGTCCTCCATGTACACAGCACCAACACAGCAACACAGTGTACATGGAGGACACTGTCACAGACATACACACACACAGC
This sequence comes from Dendropsophus ebraccatus, assembly GCF_027789765.1. Lineage (NCBI taxonomy): Eukaryota > Metazoa > Chordata > Amphibia > Anura > Hylidae > Dendropsophus > Dendropsophus ebraccatus. The sequence goes on from NC_091460.1 coordinate 68,676,441, forward strand.
ACACCTTAGAGCTGAGAATGGGGGCTGTGCGGTGGCCTGGACAGTTGTCCCCAGAGTCCCGCCAGGCTGACAGCAGAGTGTGTGTGGCTGGGGCCAAAGGCTCTCCAGCGGGAGCCTGGGGAGACCTCCTCCAGACTTTCGGAAGCCAGACCGGCGTGCCCCACTGTCAGGGCCGGACTGGGACTTAAAATCAGCCCTGGCACTCAAGTCCCAGCAGCCCACATACCATATCTTCCCCCAAATATAATGGATAGCGATGACTAAACAGGATGTAGTGTATTCTGCCTCAGTTAGCCATTACCTTCTCTACTCTCTTAAATATGTGAACATCCGCTGTGGATTCGATGTTGCATATTTACGTATCTATTTAAACTGATAAAATGAGCAGCATCAAATCCACAATGAATTCGGTATGAATATGCCCTTAGAAATAATCTGTGAGGTCCATACCAGGTACAGAGCTATAGATCCCAGCAGACAGGTGTGTGGGAGATATCACTGACAGGACCTTTAGTCCATTGTAAACTTTTATAATCATCCTTTTCATTACCAACCTAAGTATCAGAGAGGTGGAGACAAGCCACAGCTGCACCTTCTGCCCCACTTCTTCCTGCTCTGAATGTCATACAGAATGGCGCTGCGGTAAGCGTGACACTTCATATGGTTATATAAAGGACAATTAGAGAAGATTACATTAGACTAAAGGTCTTGTCACTTATATCTCCCCAACATCTGTCTGTCGGGATGTATAGCTGTGTAACTGGTATGGACCTCACAGATTTTCTTTTAAGGGGAAAAAACATGGCTACTTTCTTCCAGAAACAGCAGCGCTTTCTTCTTTAGTTTAGCCCGAGCCGCACGATCCATTGTGTGCACTGACAGGGTTTTCTGCGGCCACTATTCATTGAATAGCGGCCGCAGAAAACTGTCAGTTTCTTGTGGCGCCGCTAGGGATCCCGGCCAGAGCGTATACTATGTGTATACAATCCCGCCGGGATTCCCTCAGCCTTCAGCACAATGTAAGTTCTGCACTAATCATGGCCGTTGCAACAACGGCCGTGATTACTGCGGAACTTACGTTGTGTGAACATAGCCTAATACTGTATAGATCTAAATAATTGTCATAGCTTCCAAATAACACAAGTACACAAGAAGGAAATATCACCATGTTACCGCCAAACTGTTACAAAGCAAACTCAGAATGCAGAGACCGATACTACCAGTATACCAGTAACTATACCTTCACACCATGACCACTGCTATTACTATTACATAGTATTTAACACCACTATACTGATACTGAATACAATCCACTATATAAAACACAAATTTTACCAATAATACCTGTGTACATATAGACAATATACAATACAATATATAGACAGCATACAGCGACTGGATAATACCACTATACCGTCACTGAAAAATATTCACTATATAAAGAGCAATATTCTCCCTAAGCGGTGACCATATAGTGGTACATCCAGCTGTACACAGGTTCTGCAGACTTATAAGTGACTATAGTCATTGACTCATAGGGGGCGGCTTCTCTGTAAGAACTGCAAGTGATGTTTTTCCATTGTCAAAGTTGTTCGCTTTTTCTTTTCTTCTCCAACTGGCTCCGACCGTCATGAAGACTTCTCCAGCAGATCTGCCAGACAAACATTTTAGGCTCCTTGCTCCACCATCATCCTCATCTCTATGCAAAGCCCCAATGTATTGCCCCATACAGTAAAAGTGCCCTCATATAGGCAGTTATGCCCAATATGAGCCTGCAAATAGTGGTCAGGCCGCTCTGTGTCCCCATATGTTAAACAAGCCTTCTATGTGCCGCCATATAGTACAGATTTTCTCCTTGGCTCCATATAATATGTGCACTTTTTGTACCTCCATATAGTATAGATATAGTATAAGTATAGGGAATCCCACTGTAGTAATCCCCCCATATGTAGTCCCACTATAGTAATCCCACCATATGCAGTCCCAATTTAGTATTCCCCCATTTTGCTCCCTTACAGTAGTAATCCCCCCCCAGGCAATTCCACAATAGTAATCACCCCCTCTCCATCCCTCCATTTACTATCCCACCAGGGGCAGACACAGACTGCAGCGGGCCCCTGTGTAAAAAATGTGCTTGGGCCCCCCCTATAACCAAAATGTACCCTTCTACCTTTTTTTTTTTTTTTTTATTAATTTCCTTTATTACAAAATTAACCATACAAACATTAAAAACGACTCCCTCCATGTCTGGATACCACCGCTATTTTTCCACATCTTAAACCAAATATCTTCTTAGGCCTTTCACCCCATAACAATTCAAAAAAGGTTAACATATCATTTCTCCTTCCGGAGGGTGCGTGTCCATGGACGCCATCATTTCATTACCTCTCTTTTAACTACCTTACACCTTCGTATCCCAGCCGGTCTCCTCCATCGTGCAGGGGACCACAGGAGAGAGAACCCGCCCCCACACACTCGGGTAACCCCCTCGCCTCCCAGGCTCCTGCCTCCGTCAGACCGAGAGGGAGTACCATCACCAGCATCAAAGAAAAAAAAAAAAAAACACACCAAACTATAAACCTTATTATTCTCGTGTCCGGCCTTGTACATACTTCATACATAATACATACCATTAACCCCCTCTGGGAGCTCAGCCCTCCACGGTACCGAGACACCATTGGAGCATTTTCCAAACATTCCAACACCACCGCCTACATATATTATATAGACTTGTGGTATTGCTCTGGAGCAGGCTATCTGGACACCAACAAAGGATCCCTTCATTGCTCTATCTCGCCCGCTCCAGCTTAATATCTCACATTAACTCATCAACCAACGGACCTCCAAATAATAATAAAATAATGACAAAACAAACCAAAAAAAAAAAAAAAAAAGAAAGCCCAGCATAGTAACACCCCTCCGCTTCCTCCAACCGAGACCGGAGCCCGAGCCTCACGACATAGGGCCCCGAGCCATGAGACCAAGGCCCAAACCCCCACAATCCTCCCACCCCGATATCGGAGACCAACCACGACACCTATCCCCCATCTCCATCATTTCTTATTGGCGTCCAGGAACCACACCTCCCGGTTACAATTAACATCTCTCCTATTGCATTTTCTGCATATTGCTTTTCAGAGGTGCCCAGACATGGTCTTAACACTACTACCCCGCCCCCTTCCCCCCTACTATCCCCTCCGCGCCCCCCACCCCCCTCTGGGTGCAGAGACAAAAAGAAAGAAGAAAAAAAAAAGAAACAGCAAATAGTTATAAAGTAAAAAGAGGAGAGGACTCCTCAGCCTCCCCCTCCTCTTAAACCAGCAACCAATCCCATCCTCTCTTGTTGATCCATTTTGTACAACCACGTCTCCCAGATCTTACAAAAATTCTCCCTCCTCCCTCTTTTTACCATCAAACAAAACTCAAAATTAATCGTCCTTCTAACTTCTAACAAAAACTCCCTAAGGGTGGGACTATCTCTAGACATCCATTTTCTGGCCACCATCAGCCTCATTACCATCAAAAGCTTCCTTACTAGAATATTCTTATTTTTCCCTGGACGGGCATCACTCCATACCCCTATCAACCACCTCTTTTCCGGTTCCCAACCTTCTAGTTGTAATCGCTCTTTTATAACCTCTAAAATTACTTGCCAACTTCTCTCCATTTTCCTACATTCATAATATAAATGAAAGAAACCAACCCTTGGCATATTACAGCGGGGACAGACTATTTCTTTATTAGAGGCCATTTTAGATAACTTACTTGGTGTATAATATAACCTATAATTAATAAAAAATTGTGTAATCTTGTGCGACGCATTAAGTGATATAATCTTTCCCATACCCCATATGTCTTTCCACTCTTCTTGTGTAATTTCTCCTATATCTACCTCCCACTTTACTCTACTTACGTGAGTGACTACCTCCTTCTTCCCCTCCTTTACCAACTTAACTATCCTAGCCATCACCCTTCTTTTGGAAGTGTCCTCTATCATATAATCAATCCACTGTGAATCTTCTTCTATCAAATTATTCATGTGATCTATTTCCATACTAACTTGTCTCAATTGCAAATAATAAAAATAACAATTTCCTTCAATCCCATATTCACCCTTTAACTCTTCTAATGAGCGCAATCGCCCTTCCTTAAAAAAGTGTGTCACATACCTCAAATTATATTTTTCCCAAAACCTCCATTCATAATTTCTTCCCAACTCTTTAAACCTAAGATTATTAAACATTGGTGTACATCTAAGTACTCCCTTCAAACCCAGTGCTTTTTTAGTTTTTTCCCAAACCTTGTGTATCAAATCTAACAATGGCCATCTCTCTCTAGACTGTCTACTCAGCTGTCCTGACTCCACAATTTCCCATATATCCTTTAATCCCCATTTATTCTGCTCCACCAAATTCTTTATATATGAGAACTCTCTCCATCTTTTCATATACTGTAATTGGGCCGCCAAGAAATAAACCCTAAAATCCGGAACCGACAGACCTCCTTTGTCCTCATCCTTATATAAATACTCCATTTTTATCCTGGGCTTTCTACCCCTCCAGATCAAATCCCTCACTATGGCTTCTAACTGCTTAAATGTTCTTTCTCCCAACCATATTGGGCTGTTGGACAACACAAACAAAACCTGTGGGAGAATGATCATTTTCACTAAGCTTATCCTATCCGCCATGCTCAATGGTAGACCCATCCACACTTTTGCTTTAGATCTTATTCTTTGCAACGTTGGTATTACATTTAATTCCATATACTTGTGGGTGTCCCTATCCACCACCACCCCCAGGTATCTAAAAGTTTCCCCTGGCTTCAGACACCTCAGTTTATCATAAGACACCTCTCCATCTAGTGGCATTAAGACTGTTTTTGCCCAGTTAATGCTAAGGCCCGACACATCTCCAAATCTTTCTATCGTATCAATTATAATATTCAGGGAATTCTTTGTATTCTCCACGTACAGCAGAACATCATCCGAATAGAGCGATATCTTGTCCCCTCTCCCCCGACATCCAAACCCCTCCACCTCTTCCATTGTTCTTAGTTTAATTGCCAAAGGCTCAATGAAGAGGGCAAAGATATGGGGAGAGAGGGGACAACCCTGACGTGTTCCCCAAAATAAAGGAACGCTCCATCTGGGATCCATTTATAAGAATTGAGGCCATAGGGCTCCTATACATCAGCTGCAGCCAACCAATAAACTTTTCTTTAAATCCATATTCCCTCAGGAGTTGCCACAAGAAGGACCACTCCACCCTGTCAAACGCTTTAACAGCGTCCAGCGACAGGATGGAGCGGTCCCTCCCCCCCCCCCCCCCCCATTTTCCAAATTACCAAACAACCTACGTATATTATCTATCACCGACCTTCCAGCCCTAAACCCGCACTGATCATCCGAGACTAAAGATGGAACTACCTTCACCAATCTATTTGCAAGCAGCTTCGCCAAAATTTTCATATCTGTATTTAGCAATGAGATTGGCCTGTAGGACCCGGGATCTACTGCATCTTTACCTGGTTTAAGAATGAGTGAAATTGTGGCCTCATACATAGAATTTGGCATTCTGCCCTGTGTCTGAATAAATCTAAGCAGTGATAACAATCTAGGGACCAATACTATTCCATATTTTTTATATACCTCAAAAGGGAGGCCGTCTGGTCCTGCCACTTTCCCTCGAGGAGCCTCTCTCACAACCCTCCAAACCTCCTCTTCACTGATTTCTGCCTCTAAACCATTTGCTACTTCCATTGGTAATCTGGGGAACTCGATCGCCCTCAAATACTCCTCAATCTCACTCTCTTCTACCTCCAACTGCGATCTATATAATTTCTTATAATATTCAAGGAAATATCTTCTTAATCCCTTCTTCTTCCTTTATTACCTTCCCATCCTTATCCTTGACTGCAGAAATACCTATCTGACCCTCATTCTCTTTTACCATCCTTGACAGGAACCTACCCGGCCTTCCTCCCTCCACGAACCTGCGCTGATCAGCAAAGAATAATGTTTGCTGTGCCTTAGCCTCCATCATTTCCCTATAACTTAATCCCAGATGTTCCCACTTAACCTTATCTTCTTCCTTTCTTGTAATTACATACTGCCGTTCTGCTTCCTCTAACTGATCTTTTATCTTCTCCTCCTCTACTCTAGCTTTTTTCTTAGTCCTCGCTATACGCTCCAGAAAGATTCCCCTTAAATGTGCTTTTGCTGTGTCCCAAACTATATCCTCTGCCGCTGTACCCTGGTTGATTTCAAAGAATACATGTATATTATTAATTATTTCCGAGTCCTCTCCCCATAATTCCAGCCAGTGAGGACTTAATCTAAATCCCCCACTCCTCCCCTCTCCTCTCCTTTTCAACCTTACCAGCATAGGGGAGTGGTCTGAAATACTTCTTTGTTCATATTTTACCTCTTGGACCCAGGAAATCATTCCTCTGGAGCCCAACACCAAATTGATCCTTGACAGGGTCTGCTTAGCTTTGTTATAACATGAGTATGATTTCCCATTTGGATTACAATGCCTCCAGATGTCCAGCCACCCCAATCCCTCAACCAACTTACTTAAGGGAGTTTCACCTCTAATATTACTCTCTCTATTCAGTCTGACTCTATCCCTTACCTCCTCCATCACCCTTCTACCTTAAAGGATGGTACACACAGATTAATATATTAGCCCAGCTATTCATAACATATTTCCTGTATTCCCAGGAGGGCCCTATGGAGGATTTTACAAAGTGAAACTGGTCACTCTGCCATATAAGAAAACATAACATCATATGCTTACTTCTCTGCGCTCCTCTCACGGTGTCGCTGGTGTCTTTAGCCACCATTACTTTTGAGACAAGTTCATCTCAGGAGTGACAGCTCACTCAGCCAATCAACGGCCGTGGGACTGAGTCAAAGATTGGCTGAGCAGGCTGTCACTCCCAAGACAAGCTTGTTTCGGATGTAACGGCGGCTAAAGACAGTAGGAGGCACCAGTGAAACCGCACTGAGATACGAGGGAAGCGCATAGAGGTAAACGCTTATGTTTTCTATGTTTTATGTAAGCTGTTAAAGTGCGTGAATGCCATGTAACCCCTTTAAGGAGCTAAGAAAGAAAGTATACTAAGGCCATTGAAAGTATATTTTGTGTTGCACATTGGTGTGCACATCAGTCAGACTCAAACACTATATCTATTTACATACACATATACACATATCCACCCTGCATGGACACAGCCACACACATACACCAATATCCACCCTGCATCCACAGCCACACACATATACACCAATATCCACCCTGCATCCACAGCCACACACATATGCACCAATATCCACCCTGCATCCACAGTCACACACATATACACCAATATCCACTCTGCATCCACAGTCACACACATATACACCAATATCCACAGCCACACACACACATATACACACATATCCACAGCCACACACACACACACATATACACCAATATCCACAGCCACACACATATACACCAATAGCCACAGCCACACACACATATACACACCAATATTCACAGTCACACACATATACACCAATATCCACCCTGCATCCGCAGTCACGCACATATACACCAATATCCACAGCCACACACACATATACACCAATTTCCACAGCCACACACACATATACACCAATATCCACAGCCACACACATATACACACCAATATTCACAGTCACACACATATACACCAATATCCACAGCCCCACACATATACACCAATATCCACAGCCCCACACATATACACCAATATCCACAGCGACACACATATATACACCAATATCCACAGCCACACACATATACACCAATATCCACAGTCACACACACATATACACACCAATATCCACCCTGCATCCACAGTCACACAGTCTCCTACTACAGTTACCCACCATACCTGGCTGGATCTCTGGGGCTTTTGCCTCCTGACTGGGAGCCTGGGACCACCAGCAGGCAGCAGAGAGGAAGGAGTGAATAACCTATGACCTCTGTAACTTGAGCATTGGTAGCTACAGGGTTTATCTGCACATAGGGAGGTGCTGCTATATTTTATCTGCTGCCCGGACAGCTAGGTGAGGAGGTCAGCAGCTGAGCAGGAGCTCGTGACACTGTGAAGTGTCCTGCTCCTCCTGAAGTACTGTCTCAGGGAGAACCAGCCTCGGGACCCTGTGTGCAGGAAGGCTGCCTGACAACAGCACATGGAGCCTCTGGGGTCTAAGCCTGGCAGGGCCCTCCAGTACCCTGGGCCCCTGTGCAGCTGAACAAGTATCCTGTATCCCACTATAGTAATCCCCCAACCATAAGCAATAGCAGCCCCAGGCCATCTCCGACACACCAACCCCAAACAACAAATCGTCCCGCCCCCAAGGTGACCTGAGCATTATGTTTTGTCTGAAATATATAGAAGCCCATGCCATACTCACCTGGCCCAGCGGCGATTCAGTCCTCGGATGTTTCTTCCTCTGCACTGGGGAGCTGGCCTGGGAGAAAGAGCAGCCTCTAGTGGCCGGAGGTATGCGCTGGGAAGCCAGCCAGGAAGAAATAGCAGCCTCTAGTGGCCAGAGGTATAAAGCCACCTCCGGTAACAAGAGTGAGTAACTGGAAGGGCTGGGAGCCAATGGCTGGTTCCCTGGCTCTGTCACTCGGACCAGAGGCTGAGGGAATAGCGCTGCGGCCGGCCGCGCTATTCTCTCAACCACTGCAGTAGGCCGGTGCAGATGTGCAGCGGCGGGACATTCAGCCCTCCGATTGTAAATCTAGCCAGCCCACCGGGCATTCGCCTGGTGTGCCAGATTACCAATCCGGGCGTGCCCACTGTATGAAGGTAGCAGCGGGGGGTGCGGGTGTAGCGGGCAGCGCTTGGGACCAGAGGCTGTGCAGCAGCAGCCTGGAGAGGTGTACCCCAGACTCCCGGGAGACTGGCCAGTGTGTCCCCTGCGCGGCTGTTTGAAGATTGCGGCCTGGCGGAGATCTCATTGGTGCGGGCAGGCGGCCCAGCAGGTGGCGTTCTCACCTGCAGGAGAAGCAGCTTGCCACTCCACTGGCGGGGCTCTGCGCGCCACTGCTTCCTTACAGGTCAGAGCGCACTTTTTTTTACTTTGAAATTCAAATTTACGACTTTCAAAGAAATTCAAATAGATTCTGATAGCCTAGGCAAATTAATCAAATTAATCAATCAATCGGCCAGACCTACTACTGTGTTCTAAAAAATTTTTTCCGTAAGTGAAGTGGGCATGCGCCTTACATAATCGGTGCTCACACTCCACTCCTACTGTGTTATACAAGTTCGGTTTCATTTGTGAACTGAGCGTGTGCCTTACATAATCAATGGTCACACTCCACTTCTACTGTGTTCTAAAAATTCATTTTCATTAGTAACCACTGATATCATTAGGTACCACTGATCATGTAAGGCATATGTTCAGTTTACTAATGAAAGCAAATTTTTAGAACACAGTAGGAGTGGAGCACCACTGATTAAGTAAGGTGCACACTCAAGTCACTGATCCCAGTAAATTGGTATAACTTAATAGGAATTTACAGGAGTTTACAGTCCCCAGTGCTTGAACAATATGGACTGTGTTCACTAGTCCCAGTGAATTCCTATAGGCACTCAGTTACTTGTAAACTGGACGCTTGGTTGACGGCTCTAACAAAAACATCCCCGATAATCAGCCCTCCTATCCTATGCTCTCTGTCCCTATATTGCTCTGTTAGTCTCTCCCTGCTCTGCTCTATCTACCTGCTGCCTTCCTGCTCTCTCCTCTACACACAGCCGACTGGCCACCTCCAGAAACTAATCAGAGGGGGAGGTGCTGACATCACAGAGGGGCCTACAGCTGATTTGACAGGCACAAGGGATTATGGTTAATCCCTTTCTCCCGCCCATTGATGCTCCAGACAGCTAACATGTGAGGCCGCCATTTTGACGGTCATCTTTGGCACTTAAATGACAGTTGTCTTTCTCTAGTGGAAATAACCTTAAAATGATAAAAAGCCTTTTGCCTAAGTAATGTTACACTCAGGTCATTTTCCAACAGCAGCCCATTGCCCAGTAGTCAAAAGATTGAGGGGACTTCAATATAAATGGCCATCTCCTTGTTTGTCCTTCTCATAGCTAATACATTTGACTAAAAAACCTTTAACACATCTTTTGTTTGGGTCGAGTCCCACAAATGCTCTCTTTTCTGTAAAAAGGCTTGGTGTAACTGCTGTTTGATATTTAATACGTCCTTTTAGGAAAAAAAAAAAAAGAGCCATTATAGCCAATAGTAATTTCCGCATTAAAACTTTAAACATGTCCTATTCTGTAAGGCTTATACTGAGAGAGACCATTTTAAAGCAATGCTGTCATTGTTGTCATTGACACAGACATGTCAACAGTAAGAATCAGTGGGGGTCACAGTGATGAGTCATAGTCAGGTAAAGTTCATGGCAGCTTACGTGATTTAATTTAGATAACAATAATACTTTAAGTAAAGGGCTTTTGGGCTCACTTGGGCACCAAGGCTCGGACTTCAACTGTTCTTCTGCTGCAGCTATATTTACATCCCTGAAATATATACAGTTGTGCTCAAAGATTTACATACACTGGCAGAATTATTGCTTACTTTTTCTAGAGAATATGAATGATAGCACAAACTTTTTTTCCACTCCTGGTTCGTGATTGGGTGAAGCCATTTAATGTCAAACTACTATGTTTTCTCTTTTTAAATCATAATAACAAATAAAAGCATCCAAATGACCCTGATCAAAAGTTTACATACCAGTTCTTAATACTGACATCATTGTCCCCTCTGACATCAATGACAGCTTAAAGACTTTTGTGGTAGTTGTGGATGAGGCTCTTTATTTTTTCAAATGGTAAAGCTCTCCATTCTTCTTGGCAAAAAAAACTCCAGTTCCTGTAAATTCCTAGGCTGTCTTGCATGAACTGCCCGCTTGAGATTTCCTGAGAGTGGCTCAATGATATTGAGGTCAGGAAACTGAGATGGCCGCTCCAGAACCTTTACTTTGTTCTGCTGTAGTCAGTGACAGGTCAGCTTGGTCTTGTGTTTTGGATCGTTGTCATGTTGTAACACCCAAATACATCCCATGCGCAGCTTCCACGCTGTAACGTACTGCATTCATCTTTCCTTCAACTTTGACCACATTTCCTGTGCCTTTGTAGCTCGCACATCTCCAAAACATTAGCAATTCACCTCAGTGCTTTACAGTAGGAATGGTGTTCCTTTCATCATAGGCCTTGTTGACACCTTTTTAAAGCGACTCTGTACCCACAATCTGACCCCCCCCCCAAACCACTTGTACCTTTAGATAGCTGCTTTTAATCCAAGATCTGTCCGTTCGGCAGGTGATGCAGTTATTGTCCTAAAAAACAACTTTTAAACCTGCAGCTCCATGCCCAACAGGCGTGGCCTAGATTGTGTATGCAATAGGCTGGCACACCCTCTCTGTCCCTCCTCCCTGCCCTCCTCATCATTAGGAATGCTCCAGGCAGATTGTCTCCTATTGCCCACCTATGTGAATACTGAACATGGCTGGATCGTTAAGGCACCTGTGCAATGTTCAGACAGGAGAAAATGTTTTAGTGGCATTCCCAATGATGAATGAAGAGGGTAGGGAGGAGGGACGGAGGGGTGGTGCAAATTTAGGGCACAGATACTCCCTTTGTGCATGGGGCTGCAAGTTTAAAAGTTGTTTTTTAGGACAATGACTGCATCACCTGCCAAATGGACCCCAGGACAGATCTTGGATTAAAAGCAGCTATCCGAAGGTAAAGTGGTTTTGGGGGGGGGGGGGTCAGATTGGGGGTAGAGAGTCACTTTAATTGTAATGTTTATGGTTGTGGTCAAAAAGTTTGATTTTGGTCTCATCATTCCAAATTACTTTGTTCCAGAAGTTTTAAAGCTTGTTTCTGTGCTGTTTGGAGTATTGTAGTCAAGATATCTTGTGTCATTTGCACAGTAATAGCTTTCTTCTGGCGACTCAACCATGCAGCCCATTTTTCTTCAAGTGCCTACTTATTGTGCAACTTGAAACAGCCACACCTCTAGTTTTAAGAGAGTCCTGTATTTCAGCTGATGTTATTTGTGGGTTTTTCTTTGCATCCCAGACAATTTCCCTGGCATTTATGGACAAAATATTTATCAATTTGTGTCAACTTCTGTGCATGTTATCAGGCCAAAATCACCAGGGTATGTAAACTTTGGATCAGGGTCATTTAGATGTTTTTGGTTTTCAGGACCGACCTGCCATTGGCTACAGCAGAACAAAGTGAAAGTTCTGGAGTGGCCATCTCAGTCTCCTGACCTCAATATCAGTCAGCCAGTGACAGGGATTTGTGAAGAAAAATGGGCAGCTTCACCATCTGAGAAAATAAAGAGCCTCATCCACAACTACCACAAAATACTTTAAGCTGTCATTGATGTTAGAGAGGACAATATACGGTATTAAGAACTGGGGTATGTAAACTTTTGACCGTGGTCATTTGGATTTTTTGGGTTGTCATTATGATTTTAAAAAAAGAAAACACAGTAGCTTGACAAAAAATGGCTTCACCCAAGCACTAATCAATAATCATTCTGCCAGAGTATGTAAACTTTTGAGCAAATAAATAAATATATATATATATATATATATATATATATATATATATAACATTTTCTTACTGTATACTTTTTTCTCCAGCCACCAGTAGTCATCAAATGGCGAATGTTTAGGTTCAGCTGAATCCAGACGCTTGACTCATCACTATCTGCAATGTATAAAAAAATAGACCACTACCCTTCAGCACTACAAGAAATATAAATTGTCTGATATATTTAACTGTAGTTTTCTGCAGTTGATGCTACAGTAGAAGGCTGGGTTCACACAACGTATAACACTGGTCTTTCTGTGACCCGGCCGTGTCACACAAGGCCGGTGTTAAAGAAGATTATCCCGACCGGTACTGCAGTGTGAGAAATGACATGGAGGCCGCTATTCAATAATTATGTTCTGGCCGGGATTCCATTGATTCAAATACAAGGTATGTTTTGTATAAATCACGTCCGTTGTTGCAAATTGCAACAACGGCCATGATTTATGCAAAAAAATACGTTGTGTGAACATGGCCAAAGTGTGCAAACTGTTGGAACTTTTCTAAGCAATAGCAGGTTATTGCTAAGATAGAGGGAGGGGGGGCTCAGCCTGCAGCACTTAATTGGTCACCAGCTTCCTTACAAGTATGGCAATAATTCCTACAGATTCTCAAAGCATCATGATTAATATGTTACACTTTAATAGACGTCAAACCAATTTTACAGTTCAATTTACAACTGCAAGAAATTGTCTTGATTAAGAGAACTAAGAACTGTGGAATTTTAACTAGATTTCTTTTTGCTTTAAATGAAACACATACATATGCCACAGCATATGCCTTAAGTAGGTAGTTTACCTAATGTGATGGGTCAGTTTTCCTGATGTATTGCGACAGTTATAAACCACATAAGGAGGTCAGTTAACAAGACCAATTAGCACTAATAGTTATCCTGACGAGAATTACTGCTGCATTAACCTACTGAAAAATACATAAGGGTATTGTCTGGTGGTCGTGTAAATGAGCTGTGATGTATATGACCCACTTTACATAAGGTCAGTTATATGTGCTGTGCTCTAAAACTAGGTGTATGGAAAAATTTAAATAAAAATGCTTGAATATAACTGTCCTTTAAAAAAAGAAAACCTTCATCATAGTTTTATTACTAAGATTCCCAATAAATGCCATTTTGGTTCCAATTGACTTTTTTCACCTCTTTTGGTAGTGACAGAGGTTAGCCATATGTACAGTAGCTTTCTCCTAGATTTTACACCACCCTCAAAGTTGAAGTACAGTGATCAGAGCTGGAGAAGCACAGTGCTCAACTAAGCATTCCTCCTCAAAACTTCTAACAGGTCACTATGAGGAGTCGAAAGATTTGTACAAGAACAGTCAATGTCAGTCACTATAACAATAAGCAATTATAATTGGGGTCTTACTTTTTTAAAATAAACTTTACAAAAAAGATATTCATACAGCTTATTGAACATATTACTCCGGCTCCAGTGGCATCCTCGTCATTTCTTCTCAGACAATTGACACACACTGCTTACGTCATTAAGAGAATGCCATTTGGCCTATTTTGCATTTGTTCTTAGGTTTCTCCTGTATTGTTCTGTCTGCAACAAAGCATTTGTTATCCTGATTTTGGCTGCCCTGTGGCTATACAATACTATGCTACTTCCTGGGCTGCTTCCAATGATGATGTCATCATGACTTGCCGATGAAACCCTGCCAGTCCTCTCTCTTGTTACCAGTCAATGTACCATTTAGACCTGCAGTTACTGGCATCCATTCCATCCCCTCTACTTTAATTGGCTCCGTTACCTTGGTCTAAGTTGTTCCTAGTTTTACCCAATGTGTTCCTGTTACTTTTGGTAATACCTCAATATGTCTTACTATGCTCCTGCCATGCCCCTTCGATTCTAGATTTAATGACCCTTGTCTCCACTTTACACCATGCTTAATGTTCCAGTGCTGTCACCCTGCTTCTGTGCTGTTACCACATTCCTGTGCTGTGTCCTCTATCCAGCTACTAGCGTATTCCTGGTGTCCGTGATTCTATCCTACAACTCCATGTTCCTGTTCTGGCCGCATGGTTCTGCTCCACGCAATTTATCAGGTCTTGCTCTTGTCCTGTGAGAAAAAGAACAGCGCTCCATAGTTTGGATCAGACAGTACAGGTAAGAGGTGCTGTGGGAAACTCTCACTTGATTGTGTAGTGCAATTAGAAGGCACAACACTCAAACAGGCGTATAGTGTGGACTGCAGCCACCCCAAGTGCTCCACTATGGGATCCAACATAGACTAACTCCTCCACTCCACAAGGGTAACCGGGCGCAGATCCAAGCATAGGCCGTATACGTGATATAAATATTTTATTAAAATGTAGACACAATGTAGACACAACATAGACAGAAACGCATTGTTTCTATTTTAATAAAAGATTTTATATATCACGTATACTGCCTATGCCTGGACCTGTGCCTGGTTACCCTTCTTGTGGAGCAGTTTTCCTATGCTGCTCTTGTCCTGTCATTACTATTCATGCAGCTGCAAATTGGTGACTGTTCTAGGGAATGCAACCTGAAAATCCTCATATTGGAGTTAATAAAAGCTTCAATGCAAAACAGTGGCTGAGGGAAAGCCTATATGCACATACCCTAAGGCGGAATTCCACGGTGGAACTCTCCGCCGCTGAATCCCGCCTGTCTCCGTGTCCCACAGCCCGTCTATGGGAAAGCGCGCGCTCCTCCGCAGCCGCCGCTCTCCGCGCAAAGAAGGGACATGTGACTTCTTTGAGCGGAGAGCGGCGGCAATGGTGAAGCACGCGTTCTCCCATAGACGGGCTGTGGGACACGGAGACAGTGGGGATTCTGCCTGTTTTTCTTAGTGTGAACATACCCTTATACTTTTTACCACAGACTAGACAGCATAGGACATGCAATTGAAGTAGGGGATTATAACAGGTTAGTTCTGGGTGGTAGCCCGGGCCCATAGCTCTTGGGGGGCCCATGGTCACCCAAACAGACTTATACTTCCAGTGGTAAATCATCTCATGGTTACAGCTCTGCCATAATTTGCAGGGGGGAAAAAAACACAATTTTTACGGCAATTTTGCACAAATCAGGGCAAAACTGCAGCCAGGAGACAATGCAGTAACATTAGAAAACATACTGAAGGACCTTATCATGTGACTATGATGTCACCACAGGTCTGCACTATGGAGGAAAAAGACTAAAGCTAGTGCTGTGTTACATTGGAGTGTGTGTGTGTGTGTGGGGGGGGGGGGGGCAAGCTTGGTGAACAGCCCGGGGCCTATGGTACAGCTAATCCACCTCTGTGCTATGGCTATAAGGATCAGCATTTATGTCAAGAAACATTACTACATATTAAAATTGAATCCCATGCTCGATGCCTGTATAATCTGTTAATAACATTGACAAATGTGGAATTTAATTTGAAGGACAAGATCTTAACATAATAAACAGAAAATAACGCTATATCAATGTATTTTTGAGACTTTGCCATAATGGTCAGTAGTAAAGCAAAGGAAAACATGGATACACTGTCATGTGGGTCTATACAATTGTATGTTTATGTACTGTATAATGAATTTATGCTTGATAAATAATCAATTTAACTAGTGGTAATAAGATAGTCCTGTATGTGTATTTCCTTATCATATTATGTAGATTCATAACAGGTTGGTGGTTCCTAGCAATAAGTACAAGCAGAAGTTGACAGAAATGAGCTATTAGGAAAGGAAAAGATTTGCTTAATGCTTTACTGTGTATTTTGAGTGTTGTACTTTACTGTTTTCATTTCTTCTTTGTGATTTACATAAAAAATAAAAAGCATTATTGTGCCTATGAGGCCTGAGGAGAAACATCAGAGCCTCTGTAGAATTGCTGCGGTCTGTGGCTGTGTTTAATATGTTACGGTGTGTTTTTGACTTATTTTATCATTTCTACAATGATACACTCTATCAAAAAAGAGAGCTTTCATTATTTCACAGCCAACACTCAACCCTCAGTTCTAAAAATATGTATCTGTCAAAACGATTTAACTGCAGAATGACAGCAATAGTCACATGCTGCAGTACAGACATTTACAGATTCACTGCTAATTTATAGCATACAAGGCCTAACAGTAGCGATACATGGTGCAGCCCATTATATAGAAGCAACATACAAAGGAGGATACTATTAAAGTATGTAAGAAACCTTTCCACAAGCACTATGCAAAGACAAATAATTTTCCAATAATCAAGACCATTTTCTTTGGGTACCTGGTGATGTCATGTCTCATTATCGCCAATGGTATCCTGTGTTTGAAAATATAGCTGTAGGCTATATTCACACTATGCTTAACAGCATCCGTTGCATAGCGACAGACACTGTTATACTGTTTACCACCTGCTGCATTCAGCCCGTTCCTGCAGCCAATACCTCTGTTTCAGCTGAAGGAACGTTCTTTTTTTTACTATTGATTTGTGGGCAGCGTCAGGTGTGCCCACAAATCAATAAGCCATTCACTTCAATGTAATGTGTGGCCGCCACTGCACATTACATTGTGTGAACAGCTATTATTTCCGGACGTTGTTCGATGAACAACGTCCGGAAATAATGATCAGGTACATTATTTTAACGCCCATTCTAATCAACGGGTGTTAACATAACGCTGTGTGAACACAGCGGGTGGCATTGTTTTGACTTCAATGCATTGCCGCCCCTGCAGTAAACAATGGACACGGATTCCAATGCAATCTGTGTCCATTCTTTACTGAAATATAACGTTTGAACATAGCCCTAAATTCATTAATATTACAGTAAATAGCCTATCCATAACAAATAATCATATCCTCAATCCAATGTAATTGTAACACAACCAGGTAATGTGTTTTTACCCTTAGGCCTCATACACACAGTTGTATCATGAATCTGTTTTGGAAAGAGCCATGATGAATATTTCATAGAAGGATATGTGCTCTCTGTCTTCAACATTCCTCTTATTGCATGTGGTACTAAGGAAGCCACACAGATCACTGCATTTTTTTTCACAGAGATCAATTGTGTGCATGATACCTTACCAACCATCATTCCTTCTGACAGTGAGATCTGGAGATTTTTGACAGGATGGCCTATGTACTATAATGGTGCTAAACCATGCAGACATACTGCTCAACCACTTGACCCCCCCCCCCCCTCAACATTATTTTTTACCATTAATGTTTGTTTATATCCTGTGTTTTGTAACTGAATGAAAAGAACTTCTTAAAAAAAAACATTTCAGGTTTGGAAAAGGCTTAATGCAGTCTGTATATCTCACACAGGCAACAGTTCCCATAGCAGTGTATGTCCCATTGAGGTCACCTTATTGTGGTGGGATAGGACATGCCATTTAATTAAATGGTAAGCTAAAAACCTTATTTATTCTATAGCAGTATTGAAATTTAAAAATATCTATATTAGCCATCTTAGCATTTTCAGTGTGCTATTTGTGATATCTACAGATGTGTCCACCCTTACCTTTCCTTGAGTTTAGTTAAGAATTTAAATTTTTCATCATACAAAGTCGATACGATATTGTGACATGCAAGTAAAGCACTCAAAGGACAGCAATTCACACCACAATCACTAGATGAAGTCCAGTTTATTCCATGGCTCCCTGCAACCTTTATCTCATCACATTAGATGAGCTCCATTATAAGTCTACGGCTATCTCATATTGCTCTAGTAAAATGAAAGCTGAACTTAATTACTATGGGCAACAAAGCGATTCTTCCTATAAGCTATGTTCCCACTTCGGGAACATAACGGGGAAGGGCAGTTGTCTTGTTAGATAGACAGCCTCTAATAATGATCATGATCTTTATTAGGAGCCATCTATATAATGAGATGAGAAATATAATGAGACGGCCGCCTTTGCCTGATATGTTCCCGGAGTGGGAACATAGCCTGAGACAATTTGACATCTCTGTAACGTGCCTACATTTTTATTATGATGACACTATGATGAGATGGGTTGTCCTATATGGATATGGAGGTTTATCTGACAATCAACTGATCATTGCAGGTCTTGCTTTTCCAGCCTAGAGATCCGTGCAACAGCTCATTTTCTCACAACCTGATGTTGCAGGAGAAATGTAGTGTTGCATGTGCGGCTTTGTGCCCAGTTATATTATATGGCCGTGTTCATGCCAAAAGGGCAAGAGCTGCTCAAAGGACATATGGAATAGCATGCCATTTATAAAAATATTGTATTCCAGGGAAGAGGAATTTGTGACCTCTCCAGAATAAGTCTTAAATGCTACCTTTGTGTCCTCTATACAAATGCCCTTGATTCAACATTAAGTCTTCAGTCTAAATTAAGGATGAAATAATGTATTATTTTTACTAGTAAATCATATGCAATCTCTAATTAAACATATTTAATCACCACATCCATAAAAATGCAGGTCTCCTTATGGTAAAATGTTATTCTTTAAGCCGTAGCTACATGCTGAGAGTAATCTAAACATTGCAAATTGCACAGTTAATTAGATGAAAGCATTAACAGAATGCACCCAAAATAATTACACAAAGTAAAATCTCTAAAGCAAGGTTCACTCTTGTTACAGAAATGCACTTTTGTCTGTCCATTTTATGTGTGAATTACTCCAAAGTACAAATGGTGGTTGACGGCAAATGGGAATATCTGTTGATCCATTCAAAGACAATTCTTTTTTCTCTATGTTTTTTTTTTGGAGCCTTTCATGTTTTATAATGTCAACGATTAACGTGGAGGCTGCTGTTGTATTCAGACACATATAACTGCACCATAGCTAGCGGGCACAGTACACGGGGGGTTTCTAATTGTCTTGGGAAGGCTTTTGTTATTATTGGGCTTTGGCTCACAAAACTGAATGAAATATTGCTACAGATATCGCTCCTTTTTCCTTTTTTTACTGCATGTGAAACCACTCTTAAAGGGGTTATCCAGGATTAGAGAAACATGGCTCCTTTCTAGCAAAAACAATGCTGTGTGTAGTATTGCAAAACCCCCACCCAAAATGAGGACAGGAGAGGTGCTATTTCTGGAAGTTGCATGCTTTTGTAAGTATGGACAACCCATTGAATGTCACTAACTTTAATTAAGTCTATCAGAGTTGCAGAGAATTGGACTAATGCAGGCAAAGAAGATGCCACTTTCAACTACTAACATAGTATAAAATTTAAAGTTACTATTAGTTATTGTTATTTCCCTAAAATTTCATGCATAGCCCATGTGGTTAATATGTTAAAAAATCTCAATTTAATTTTATCGAAATTTAATAGCCTAATGTATGTGTGTGTGTGTGTGGGGGGAGATTTCATGATGCTTACCGAGCAGAGACGAGCATGTTGTCATTAGAATGGACAGGATACACAAATTTACCATGTCTAATGTTCCCTATAAATCAAACTGATTTTCCCATTTTATTCTACGGAGAGGCAAGTCAACAAACCACAAAGTAAGCCAACCCCATATTGAAAGTATCAAAGTGGAGACATCTATCTGAGAAACCAACAAGAAAACACGGTCACAATCCTGAGCCTGTCTCCACATTTCTATATCCTGGCATGCGAGTAAGTGAAGCCAGCCAGCTGAAAATGTGACCTTTCTTCAGAGCAGGAAAATGAATATCTGAATTAGGCAAAGGTCATCTGAAGGAAAGGGGAAAGTGGCTGGATTCTGAAGAAAGGAAATCATTACAGGTGCTTCATCTACGGTAATAATAATATCCTGGAAATATTCTCTATACTCTTTCTAAGAGAGATTCCCTGTAGTAAATTCTGGGCAACTCAGTATCTTATAGTAATTTACCATAGGTTGGTCACGGTGCCAGATAATTTGGCTACAAAAACTCATGACAACTGCAAGCACATAAGATTATACCTGAAAACAGAACATCAGATGGCGGCAATCCATCACAAACTCTCAAATTTGCTTAAATGGACGCTGCTGTTATAACTTTCAAAACTTGAACCAGCAGGTGATGTGATATAAAGCATGCTTGCAAATTATATTAATTATATAACAATCTTTTATCATGCTTTAAAGTGTCACTGTCATTATAACCTTCAAAATTTAAATCAACAGTAGTTGTGAAATTAAGTTTGCAATATACATCCATTATTTTGTTTTTGTTGTTGTTATCATTCCGTGAAACAAAGCTGAACGTACCAGAAATCCAGGTCCAGTCTCCTGAAGGCAGGTTTTAAGTCTTGATTTGACAGGCTGCTATCCTACCATTTGATGGTCTTCATCCTTTAGAAAGATGACACTAGTCCACTAACAAAACATAATGATATTAGTGAGGAGGTGCTGATGAGGCCTCAAATTCCACTTGGCCTGTGGCCTGTTTCTTAGTGGATGGACTTTGCTGGACTTACTATAACTGTTGTTACATTGTGAAGCTATGTGGGTACCTCACTCTAATTCTCTATACCCCTTCCTTTTTTTCCATTCAGACCTATTTTCAGCCTGATTTTGTTACTGTTTTTTGTAAAACTAAAAAAACTGAATAAAGTGTTATTTAAAAAAGCTGGCTTTAGGAGACTGAACCAGGACACAAGTAAGTATAGTTTTATTTTAAAGCATGATACCTAAAAAAACACGAAAATGTTAATGTGAATTGCAAACATGCTTTGTAGCACATCTACTGTTAGGGTACATTCACACATACCGGACCCGCAGCTGATTTCATCTGAATAACTGAACACAGCATCAAATCTGCACCATCTGCTGCAGATCTGCTGCAGATCCTGTACGTGTGAACGCACACTTAATTTAGATTTTGGGAATTATGATAACAGGTGCACTTTTGTTTCCTATACACACAATGTGAACATATGTAATAACTATTTTATCTTTTATGCTCATCTTTGAAGGTTAAAGTATCTTCACATGTGTGGGGGCATTAGTGGTGTACTCTGTTATGCATCTAAAGTTAAACAAGGGATGTTGGACGTTATTTTAGAATAACGGTTTTTATTTGGCCGAAAAATGATTACTATCCAAAAAAGGGCCGTCAAATAGCTAAAAAAAAGAAGTTGTGTGGTTTTGGCCCAAAGACAGAATTCTGCAGATTGTTTGTGAACTGCATTTCACTTATCTATATCCTAGAATTACTGAAGAAAACAGAAAAAAATTCCGCACAAACTGATAAGTCACAACACAGTAAAATTCAACAAATACAAAGCTTACTGACTTCCCTTTGATGTATTTTTTCACAAAACGTTTTACAGCTTTCCCTTAGATTTGTTAAAGGAGCAAAAAAAAAAAAAAAAATCACACACGAAGGTTTAATGTCACAGCATTTATTGTCAGGAGCAGCTGCCAAGTAGACCCTATGTCTCAGTGAATTGATTCTTTACAAGAATCTTACTCTTCATACAAATAATTACAATAAGCATTTCCATAATTGAATTGAAAAAAGAGTGTAGTAGAGATTAAAGAAATGCTGCAATTTTGAAAAAAAAATCAATTTGCCAGATGAAAACTACAGAGCTGCAGTGAAATGACTGCAGGTCCACTGAAATTACACATGTTATACATGAAATAATCTTGCATGGGTTAGAGCTGCACATTCATTGTTACGGTATATCATTGACAGTAATCAGTTGTAAGGAAAAAAATCTGAATTAAATTTGCTTGTAAGAAGGGAATATAGCTGTGGAATGCTGCCACCTTCTGGTGAAATTGATTATTTCTCAATGATATTTAATTTTTGTGTGTGCCCTACATTGTAGTTATATATGTATTATTATTATAAAGGATCGGGCAGCGGTTTAGTCGTCTCCGGGGTAGACGGCCACACTTTAACAGCTACACACACAGAACAACTGGAGTTCGTACAACTGACCTCAGCCAGTTTTATTGAGAGATACCTAAAAAAAAACAAAGCAAACCAATCAAAAGCCTGTGTCTGTCCAGCAATAAATAAACAGCAGGATACCTCACTAACCAGGTGCCGGCCTAATACCTGGCACCAAACATAACAGAATCGTATGTACTACTTATATGGCCCTCACAGGTTCTAAGCAGATGACCTGTTCCCAGGCTCAGAGCAAAGGTGTGTCTGAACTCCTGGCCTTTTATAAGGCTCGCACACCTGAGGACTGACTGATTAATCAGACAACCCAGACTGTCTGGATGGAGTGGGGCTCACCCTCTCTTTCCACTCCAGCAATACAGGCCTTGATAACTGGTTTTGCCCAAACCTTAAAGTCACTGCACCACCAGGCCCAGGCTGAAGCACTGGAGGCGGACCGACTAACCCTTAGTGGGAGGAAACCCTAACCCCTATCATAGGGTTCCATTGATTCTAATGGAGTCACGTCATGGAGGGGCTGGAGTTTCTTCCCACTAAGGGTGGGTCGGCCACCTCCAGTGCTTCAGCCTGGGCCTGGTGGTACAGTCACTTTAACTGCAGAAACCACAGATCTCTGGCCACTCTAATTCTCTGGTTGAAAGAAACTTGTTTACCTGGCAGTTTTGTACCTAGAGCACAACGCCTATGAAAGCCAGTAAATGTCAGTTTACAATACATCCCGAGTCCAGTGCCTATTCTCCAACCTATGGACTTATGAGATACATAAATATTTTTTCTTGTAGATGCTCAGTGCCTAAACGCAGTACAATCTACATAACTGATATGAATAAGTAAATAAATAGTTAAAATCTATCTATATTCTCCTCTGGTACTACATGTAGTTAATAGTTACTATAGTTTTGTCCCTTTCATGCTCTCTGAGTATACAACTCCCTTATTATTGATATATAGTTTCCATAATATGAACATGGAGTTTCCAGTGCTTGAAATGTCATTTATATGTTTTCATACTTTATATATGTGTAGAACCAAACCTTCCAAATAAAGTGTTCTTTTTTGCACAACTGTATTGTACATCATGACACTGGTGTGTTTTATTTAGAAAACGCTATGCAATATGTTCAAGAGCAAATAAGTAAAATATGTTAATATAGGCCATAAAGCCCCTTTCTAGATGGGAAAGGGAAATATACAGGATGCATCTTATTGTTTTACTTTGACTAAAGTGACAGGTTGCCTTTGGTGTGCAATGTTTATATTTTATTAATAAATCTAGTTATTATTTATGCAAGACATTATAAGGGCTGGTTTTCTTACTTTGTTTTACTCACGCAGATTTTCAAGTTCCCTACAGAGAAATTAATTTGAGGCTAGGTTCACACCCAATAAAATAAATGGCTGTATTTTTATAGTAAAACAATAAAACAATGTGTAAACAGATATAAAAAAAACTGCTGTATTTTGCAAAAACAGGTGGTAAATATTGAGTATGTTCATTATTTGGATGATTATGGCTATTATCCTATATCGTGTGCACTGCTGTCTGTTTTTCCATTGATTTCAATAGAGTGCTTTATTAAGTTGAAAATACAGCTGTATTTGTACCTCAAAATCATGGATATATTTTATTTTAATTTTTTTTTACAGTGTGTGAACATAGCCTAAAGCATCAGAGACTGGCTACTTTTGCATACATTATTAATAATATATGTTCTGATTGGTGATAAACAAACTGAACTTTACAAACTGAGATTCATTACAAACTTTGCAAAAAGTTTAGTTTGTAATGCACAGTTTAATATACAATATACAAAGAAAACAAAAAAAGAGCCAATTCTCACCTGTTTGCACTCCCTCTGTGTCCTCCTATAGGTCTCTGGTGTCCCCCTTTGAGGACAGCCACCTCCAGCCAGCTCAGCTAATTACTAAGACTGGACAGCACTACGGCCAGTGATTGGCTGAAGGGGCTTAAGAGAAACAAATCGCTGATCTCAGGGAGACCAAATATCTGGCTAGTCCTGTATTTTGAGACTCTTTGATGAGGCTCCACAGGCTCTTCTTTTGGCTAAGGGTCTGCTACTCTCACCTTTGGAGTGACAGCTTGCTCAGCCAATGACTGCAGCACTGTCCCATCTCAGTCAGTAATTGGCTAAGCATGCTGGAGGTGGCTGCGATCAGCAGGGGACACCGAAGATCTATAGGAGGACATAGGGGGGAGCATAGACAGGTAAGTAGTCATGAGCGAACTTGCTGAATTTCTAAACATCTGCAATCATTTAGGTGTTTTGGTGCTGTTTGTTGAAAGTGTCACTGTCTTTATAACTTTTAAAATCTAAATTAACAGTAGATGTGTTATAAAGCAAGTTTGCAATATACCTTCTTTTTTCATGTTATCATGCTATAAAACAAAGCTATACTTACTTGTATCCAAGTCCAGTCTCCTGAAGGCAGAGTTTAAGTCTTGTGCTAGTTGAAAAAAGGTCAAACAAGTCTGGCCTGTACAGAGAGTCACAGCTCAATGTGTCTGTCAATTACATGACAGCCTTCTCTGTGAGCGCTCAGATGACATGGAAAACATAGAACTTCCTGTGTTTAGACTCTTAAACACAGAGTCTAAACACAGGAAGTGCCCTGTTTTCCATTATAACAAAAAATAGCAATAATAATGAATATAAATTGCAAACATGAACATGCTTTATATTACATGCCCTGCTGATTTAGATTTTGAAAGTTATAATGACAGAGACACTTTATGGTTCAGTTTGGATGAACCTAAACTTTGCTTCAAAGTTTCTCAAACATGCTGAGTCGAACTTTTAAAAAATTTGCTCATCTATAGTGCAGGTTGCATACTTTTTTATTGTGTTGATGACAATGATTACATCTCGCAACAATGATTTTGCTACTGAGGGAAAATCATGTGATTTATACTAAAATGAGCATTCTGATTGCCTACATTTTAGTTACTAAGGTTTAGTTACTAAGTTAGGGTATGTGCACACTGTCAGATGGTCAGGCAGATTCCGCTGTCCATGGATGGAGAATGGATGGAGAATGGAGTCTATGGCACGGGAGGAGAGTGAAGCAGGAGCGCAGGGGGACGAGCACCACAAGTCCTCCGCGTGTTTTCCTCAGTGTGCACATACCCTTACTAAGTTTTAACCAGAGGTCAGCTGGGGCTGCATGGCAATTTCTGGTCGCGCTACCAGGAATCTCTGTGTAGCTCCAGGTATATTAGAAGTTTCTTTTTTTCCTATAGCCATCTTTATTCACTCAATTGGGCAATTTTATCAATGTCTTTCAACCAGTTTTCCAGTATATATATGTAGAAAATATAATGTTCTAGTAAAATGCCACATTTACGGTACTCTTTTGCTATGTCTTTGATCTGTCTGAATGTGTCTGTGAAGGTAGATAAAGTTAGGGCCCTATTACATGGACCCATAAATGGCAGAATAGGGCCGATTCAGCCAATTATCTCTCTGTGTAATAGAGGCAACAAATACCAAAGACACCGGCACTCCGGTCACATCTGTGGTGCGGTGCACGTAGCAATAATGTTACAGCAATGAAGAAGCCCGGCACTCGCAACTGCAATTTCATAAATGATAAGTCTTTATTGCGTGAGAGCTACACGCGTTCCGACCGCACTGGTCTTTGTCAACAGCATACAGATCACTGGTTAACGGTACAATTTAAACAGAAGAACTTGCACCAAATGTGATGTCACTATTACACATCTCCATAGTGACAACACCAAACAAAAACAAAACAATCCAATCACATGACTGTAGGAAACATAAATGAAACGCATGTGATGAACGTAATGATACAGAGCTCCATGGGTGGGATGAAACTAGCGTTTATCCTATTGTTCCTTTACGGATCTGAAAAGGAAACATAACAAATTAATGTGTCATATCAATGTGTCTAACTCAAATTGCTGATCTCGTAATCTCTATTTAAACCGTACGGTTCTAATATACGGAGGCAATGGATCCAGTACGCTTCCCTCTTCCTCAATAACTGTTTAATGTCACCTCCTCTTCTCGGCTGTTTGACCTGTTCTATAACCTGATACCGTAATTGTGAGATCTGATGTTTATGTTTATGGAAGTGGGCAGGAACAGGCAATAGTAGATTCTGACGCCGAATCGAGGATTTGTGTTGGACAATCTCCCTTACTCGCTGTATCGTTTCACCGATATATAAAAGTCCAGGTAAACAGGTAAAATGACCCTTGATGTGGAATGTCTTGCCAGTGTGTGGATGGAAAAAAGTGTCACCTTTAATGATATTGGAACATTGTTGGCAATTCAAACAAGGAAATGTACCGTTTTTCAGGGGTCTTAATGTCATCTGTCTAGCAGTGTCAGATGTCTGTCCTAAATCGGCTTTAACCAGTTTGTCTCGTAGATTGTCTCGTAGATACAGATCCGTGTGTATCTTGCCTGTGGTGTCTTTTAGTACTGTGGTGTCCAGAAAATTTACTTCAGTTTGACTGTATGTAATCGTGAACTTCAATTCATCCCAGACCTGGTTGATCGCAGTATGAAAGTCGAGGAGAGTGTCAACTGGCCCCTCCCATATGCAAAACACGTCATCAATGAAACGAAACCAGCATTTTGCATGGCTTAAAAAATCATCACGGATATATATATATCTCTCTTCAAATGACGCCATGTACGTGTTTGCATAGGGAGGGGCCACGTTTGACCCCATCACCGAGCCCCTTTGCTGTATGTAGTAGGAGTCCCCAAACAGGAAATAGTTCTCACGCAGTACTAGGTTAAGTAGTTCAATAAAAAATTCACATTGTGTTGGAGTGTGTTGGGAGTTAGCTAATAGATCATGCACTGCCTGAATGCCCTTCTCGTGTACAATCGACGTGTACAAACTCTCCACGTCGATTGTCACGAGCCAACTATCGGCTGTGGTGGGTCCCAAAGCACTGAGTTTGGTTAAGAAGTCTCCCGTGTCTAATAGGAAGGATCTAGTTTGTCTTGTCAAGGGAGTCAGAATTTTTTCAAGTACAATAGATAAAGGACTTAGGACTGAATCGGTTGAAGCCACAATGGGGCGTCCTGGAGGATTATCCAACCGTTTTATGTACTTTAGGTAATATGTACATAACCGGTGTGATAGGTGTTTTGTTGGTGAGGTAGTCTGCCATGGCTGTATCCATGATGCCTTTCTCAGTGTATTTATGTATGACCTCTTGTATTTTATTCTGGATGGTGGTGAGTGGATTACATGGAACGCGTAGATAAGTGTTAGTATCTGACAGCTGTCGGTAAACCTCTCGTACATACATATCTACATCCATGACAACTATTGATCCACCTTTGTCGGCTGGTTTAATTATGCACTTCTTCTCATCCAACAGAGATTTAACAGCCGCAAAGTCCTCTTTGGAGAAATTCCCTTGTAGGTCATACAATTCTCTTTCATAGTCTCTACGGAATCGATCGGCCTCCGACTGGACTAAATGCACAAAAGTCTCAGTGGCATGATCTGTTTTGGGAGGATTGTATGTGCTACGATTTCTCAGTCCCAGGTCTTTAAGGAACAACATTTCACCAGATGCATTAATGGAAGTCACGGTGGGGATTTTAGAAAAATGAGTTTTAAGTCTCACGTTTCTGAAAAACCGTGATAAATCAATGTCCATTTGAAAGGAATCAAAGCATTCAATTGGACTGAAAGACAAACCCCTTTCCAGTACACGCATCTGTACCGGTGTAAGAGTCATAGAAGAAATATTGATGACTAGTGATTGGTTCCTACCTGGGACCGGGTCGTTGTTCCTGATGTTTCTTGGGTGTTTGCGGCCCCCTCTGCATGTCTTTCTGGTGGCTGACGTGTGCGGCCTCTCTGGAAAAAAGGACGTTGGTCTTGGGGGGCACGTCGATCGCTGCTTGAGCTGGATGAACGGGAACCCCCTCCGCGTCTCCTTAAAAAGCCTCCGGCACGAAAGGATGGATCTTGCCATCTGTAAACTCGCTGGTTGTTATAATCCTCAATATCACGAAGGTATTTGTTCCTTTTCTTTGTTTCCAAGTCTTTTTACGATGAGAAGCCAAGTGTGTATCGACAGTCTCTTTGAGCTGTTTGTATTCCTCTGAGTTCTCTCGGTGGGATTGACTTGTTCTCGTAATGCAACCACTTCTTTTTGTATTCTTGAAATGGTCAAAATCATAATATCTTTAGCACATTTATTAATGATTTTCTCAAAATCAGCCCAATAGGTAGTATCTTCTGTGAAGAATGTTGGTCTCAGGTTCACTCTCAACCCACGAGGGATTTCGTCAGCTCGCACGTATTCAGCAAGAGTTGCTGCATGCAGATCATATCCCAAGAGTTTTTTAGAGTCCCGTTCATACGTGCGTTTTTTGAATTCACTAGGTAGTATCCGCAGAAATTCAGTAGGGGTTGTGATTTGATCCAAAACCCTTGTAGTCTCCTCGTCATTGAACGTCAGCATTGTGCTCGTGGAGGTAGACATGTAGATCTTCACCGGGTGGTCGTATAAATATTTTTAGCAAATACCAAAGACACCGTCACTCCGGTCACATCTGTGTTGCGGTGCACGTAGCAATAATGTTACAGCAATGAAGAAGTCCCGGCACTCGCAACTGCAATTTCATAAATGATAAGTCTTTATTGCGTGAGAGCTACACGCGTTCCAACCGCACTGGTCTTTGTCAACAGCATACAGATCACTGGTTAACGGTACAATTTATGTGTAATCTGATTTTATTGACAATCGTGCAACGGTAACAGATACAGGTTCAGCAATCAAGCAACAAAATGTGACCTGCAAGTCACACGGTGTCAGGTTTTCCATTATAACGAAAGGAATTTGTAGAAACAGTCAACAGTCATAATAACATGACAGGGTGCCCAAGGACACCATAAGGAAACGGCATAAAACAGCAACTGTATAAATGCAAACTCAAAGAAAAAGGTTAGAGAATGTAAGAAAGGAAGGCAAGAGATAAGGGAAAAGCAGAGAGGGAGAAGAAGAGGGCATGGGATTGGGGGGGGGGGGATGGACACCATCGCCGGTTCAGCTTAGCAGCCTAAAAACTCAGAGCCCCTGCACGCCAGGGGCTATCGAATAAGAGCCAGAAACTCCTCAGAGTCCATGTACAGGCGCCAAGGAAACCACACTTTTTCGAATTTGTCCGATCTATCATGAGCCTCAGCCACCAATTCCTCCATTCTGCCAAGGTCCCTGAGTTCACCTATCCACTCTGCTATGGTGGGCACAAGGGGAGATTTCCAATGTCGGGGGATAACTAAGCGGGCAGCGGTCAGAAAATGTCGCAGGATTCCCTTTTTGGTCTTAGAAAGAGATCCGGGAAGTTTAGACAGCAAGGCTAATTGGGGCGAGTTGACGACAGTCTGTCCAGAATATGCATTGTATATTCCTAAGACCTTGTCCCAAAAATCGTGGATTCCCGGGCAGGCCCACCAGATATGTAACATGTCGCCTGCTTCCATCAGACATTGCCAACAGCGATCAGATGTCTCAGGGAACATTGTATGCAAGGTGACCGGACAGTAATACCACCGAGAGATGATTTTGTAGTTCTTTTCTTTAGCCTTAGCAGACATAGAGATACCATGAGTCAGTTCGCACATCTTCTGGACAGACTGAGCATCAAACGAGGTAGCAAGGTCGGCTTCCCATTTAGCAAAGAAGGGGGCTCTATCAGGACTGACAGTACTGATCAGGATCTGATAGATAACCGAAATGCAATGTGGGATTGGAGAAGCAGAGACAGCCAGGTTGTCAAAATCAGTGAGCGCAGGCATGTGGGTGCCCCGCGGAAAGAGGGCCCGGATGAAAGAAACCAACTGACCATATTCCAGCCAGGATAGCCGACCTCTTGTAGACTGGGCTTGAAAGGAGGCCAAAGAGGAGACAGTTCCACCCGTCATGCAATCCCGCACTCTAGGACACGTAAACCGGTCCCACAGCAGGAACGCGTGTGCCTGCCATCCGGGCTGGAATTTCGGGTTTTGAAGTATAGGGGAGAGCGGCCCAGGGACAGTGGACAACCCCCGTTTAGTGACCCATCTATCCCAGACGCAGAGCGTATGTGACATCAGAAAAGGAAGGCTTGAAAGAACGGAACGGTCCCCGGGGGATATCCAGGGGAGAACGGAGGGGCTCACCGGGCACAAAGAAAACATCACGTCTACCCACCTTTTCAGGCCTCTATAGTGCACCCAGTCCAGGACTCCACGCATAACCGCCGCCTCATGGTAAAAGCGCAAATCAGGCAGACCCATGCCGCCCAAAGATCTGGACTGCGTGAGAACTGCATGCTTAATCCGTGGCCTGCTCTTACCCCACACAAATTTCGAGACAGCTCGACGTAGAGTCCTGAAAAAGGCCACTGGCACTACAATGGGAACAGTCTGGAAAATGTACAGTAGTTTGGGAAGAATGTCCATTTTCACAATAGCCATCCGCCCAAACCAGGAAGCCGGTTTCAAGAAGTATGAGGACATCTCCGAGAGGACCTTCTTCAGCATGGGGGTGTAATTCAAAGTAAAGAGAGAGCTAAGAGCAGAAGGGACTCTAACACCTAAATAGGTGAGAGAGTCCTCCCGCCACTGAAAAGGAAAGGAGGCCTTGACCGTGCTAAAGACATCGGGTGGGATTGAGATGTTAAGACCCTCAGTTTTGGACAGATTAACCTTGAAATTACTAAGGTCACCGAACCGTTGGAATTCCTGTAGAATAGAGGGGAGAGAAGTGACGGGGGAAGATATGTACAGAAGAAGATCATCTGCGTAGAGAGCCAATTTGTGGTGGTCCTGCCCAAATATCGCCCCTTTGATCGCTAGATTCTGCCGAAGGGCTACAGCCAGGTGTTCCATCGTGAGGATGTAAAGCATGGGAGACAAGGGACAGCCCTGGCGCGTACCATTATGGATTGCAAACGGACTAGAGAGTACGCCATTGGCCCGCACCCGGGCTGACGGGCAAGAATACAACGCCATGATCCTTTCCACAAAGTGCGGGCCCAACCCCAACCCCGCCAGGGCCGACCGCAGGAACCCCCAATGCACTCTATCAAAAACCTTTTCAGCATCAATGGAGAGTAAGCACAAAGGAGATCCCGTACGGCCAGCCCATGACAGTAGCGAAAGCGTCCTAAGGCTGGGTTCACACTATGTATATTTGAGGCTGTATTTGTGAGGCTGTATAGCAACCAAAACCAGGAGTGGATTGAAAACACAGAAAGGCTCTGTTCACATAATGTTGTAATTGAGTGGATGGCCATCATTTAATGGCAAATATTTGCTGTTATTTTAAAACAACGGCTGTGGTATTGAAATAATGGCCGTTATTTACTGTTATATGGCGGTCATCCACTCAATTTCAACATTGTGTGAACAGATCCTTTCTGTGTTTTCAATCCACTCCTGGTTTTGGTTGCTATGAGGACCTGACATGAGGACCAAATACTGCCTGAAATATACATAGTGTGAACCCAGCCTTAGGGTGTTGTCCCTTGCCTCCCTGCCAGGAACAAAACCGACCTGGTCAACATGAATGATTTGAGAGATGAGAGGGCTCAAACGAGAGGCCAATACCTTGGCATAAAGTTTAAGATCGCAATTGATAAGGGAGATAGGGCGGTAATTTTTGCAATGTTTAGGGTCTTTACCAGGTTTGGGCAAGACCACCACATGTCACAGAAATGCAGCTGAAGCATTTGGTCATAAATGGCACTAGCAACTCTTTAAATGTTTTGAAGAATCCGGCAGTGAAGCCGTCAGGCCCCGGGCTCTTGCCCCCTTTGGCCTCAGTGATGGCCGTCTGAAACTCTCCCTCAGTAAAGGGAGTCTCCAACTCCTCGGCCGACTCCACAGGAACGGTAGGTAGTGCCGTATCTAGCAGATAAGCAGACACCCTAGTCTCCCTTTCCTCCACTGGCAACTCTGAAAAGCGACTTTTAATGTTGTATAAAGAAGAAAAATAAGAGCGGAAAAGAGCAGTGATCTCTGTAGGATTATGTACCTCTTTGCCGCGATGGTCAAGGAGACTAGGTATGTGTGTAACCTGCGTCCTCGGATGTATTAGCCGAGCCAACGTTCTGCCGCTTTTGTTAGCGTGTTCATATAGGAAGCTACGATACCGTTCCTGCTGAGAGGAAGAGGACTTAGCAAGACAATCCTTGAGCTGTTCCCTAGCCAGGGTTAGCGCCGTCAAGGTCTCAGTGTTGGCATTACGTTTATGGGCCGTGGAAAGTGCTTCGACCCGACCCAGTAGTGCAACAACTTTCGCACTTTTCTCTCTCTTAAGCCGGGCCCCCTGCTGAATCAAGGTCCCCCTGACAACACACTTGAGAGCCTCCCATTGCAAAGGCAAAGCAGTAGCATCTGAAACATGGTCCCGTATAAAGTCCTGTATAGTCTGGGACACGGCCGCCTTACATGCCACATCCCGAAGAAGCGTCTCATTCAGCCTCCACGACCACTCCCTGGGTACCAGCCCCGGCAGCTGCAAAGACATAAAGATAGGCGCAAGATCTGACCATAAAGCGGTACCTATGTGGGCCGTAGGATTAAGGGTCAATGCAAACTGTGCCACCATGAACATGTCTAATCTGCCATAGGTGCGGTGCGCGTCAGAATAGTGAGTAAAATCCTTATCCGCGGGATGAAGGATTCTCCAGACATCAACTAGAGTATGCATACTCAGGATCGATCGCGCCAACGCATACTCTGAACGTGGCAGAGCAGTCCTGCCGGAGGAAGTATCCAGGGAGGGGTCCATGACCAGATTAAAGTCGCCCCCCATGATCAACAAGCCGTCAATAAAAGTAGAAGCAGCCCTGAGGATTGTACGCAGAGTGCTACCTTGGTTGGTATTAGGGAGATAAATATTTCCAGTGGTGTAAATCCGGCTCTGTATTTCTAATTTGAGAAAGACATATCGTCCTTTGGGGCAAACTAGAGAATCCAGCAGTGTGTGTGGCAGGGATTTATGCAAAGCAATAGAAACACCTTTGGATTTGGCGGCGGGATTAGTGCTATGGGACCAGACATTATAGTAATTGAGTCTCATGCGAGGAGTCTGAGAAGTCTTAAAATGCGTCTCCTGCAGTAGCAAGATATGAACCTTTTGCCTGTGCATGGAGTAAATGATTTGCGATCGTTTCTGTGGGACGTTCAGTCCCCTGACGTTGAGAGACGCTAGCCTAATGTCCATCCCCGCCGCCTCCACACCCTCAAAGAGAGGCCCTTAAAAGAGGGAGAGAGAAGAGACTAGGGTAGAAAGAAAGAAGAGAGAAAGGAAGGGAAAGATGGGAAGGACCAGAACAGAGGACTGAACCTGCAGTCAGAAATAGAAGGTTTCCAAGGGGAAACCTCCAGATCCAGGTAGGAGCTACACTACCCGGAAAAAACCCCAATGGGTGTAACGACGCCTAGAGCGTCTTAATCTAGTGAGGGACGGACTAACAGATGAGGTCTGCGAGTCTGTGACAGGGCACCAAAAATGAAAAATCCTAGTAAGCAACACCCCTTTCAGAAAACAGACAGTAAACGTAAAAGTAACAAAACACCCCCTGGTGGCGGCCAAGTAAGGCCGAAGAATCCTCCTCGCGGAGGCAGCAGTCTGTGCTGCAGAATAGCTCTTGAAAATAACTACATACAGGCAGCAACAATATAATGCGAGCATAATCAACACAATGCAGCTGCAAGAAAAAACAAGAAAAAAAAAGCAAAATGGAGCAACCAGCTAACAGCAAGGGAAAAAAGATACATCTCAAGTAGGTAAGGCACTGTAGGACACGATGGTGTCGAGCCTCGTAGCGACCTCAATCATCTGGAGCCGAAGCTCCGCTTGGACGGACCGGCCGGCTAGTAGGCAGTGGCAACAGCGGGTCCCAATCAGGCAGAGTTATTTGAGGAAGGTCCAGTGACATCAGAAAAGCCGTCAGGTCATCCGGAGTGTGGAGCTCAATCCGCTTGCCATTTTTACGAACCACCAACTGAAATGGAAAGCCCCAGGAATATGGAATGTCACGATTTCGTAGCAGTGCCAGTAGAGGCTTGAGGGCTCGCCGTTGAGACAAAGTAGCTCTGGAAAGGTCCTGTAAGAAGATCAATTGAGCTCCATCAAAGTCGACAAAGTCCATGTCGCGTACCGCTCTCATGATCTCATTTTTTATCCTATAGTGGTGGAGCCGGCAGATGACGTCTCAAGGCCTATTTACATCACTAGAGACCGGGCCCAACGTGCGGTGAGCTCTGTCAATTTCAAACTCCGCACCCGGTGGTCGTTTGAGGATGGAGGCGAACAGATCCTGGAGAGACGGGATGAGATCATTTGCTCTAGTTGCTTCTGGTAATCCTCGGATCCGGATGTTATTCCGGCGACTCCTGTTCTCAGCGTCATCATGAAGCCTATAAAGGTGCCGGATCCGTCTTTCCTGAGTAGCAAGCGTAGCCTGGACATCGTCCACTGTAGATACCAGAGAATTATGGTCGGCCGCGACATCTGAGACTTTCGCCTCCAAGGTATGGACTTCAGATTTGAGAGAGTTCAGTTCCTGTTTGTAGGAAGTTTCCAGGCGCTCCACAAACTTTTCCATATCGGAGCGCGTAGGCAGCAATTTCATGTATTCTTTCCAATCCCACTCCATATTGTTGCACTCAGAATTAGAGGATGCAGCGGGGCATATAGAGTTAATAGATGTAGCAGAGCTCATCAGGTTGCTGGATGTAGCAGAACTCATCAAATTGCTGGATGGAGCAGCATTCATAGAGTCAATAGATGCAGCAGTGCTCCCAGGGTTAATAGGTGTAGCAGAGCCAGCACTGTTCCTCTCACTGCCCCTAGTGGCAGAGAATGGAACTGCAGCAGGGGACAGTGAAGACATGCTGGGGTCCAGTAATAAACGTCTCTGTTGCAGGCAAACCTCACCAGCTCTCACAGAGGGGACATTTGTGGCCCCTGCCTCTAATAGAGCAACCTCAGGGGAGACGGCCCGCCGGGATGTCAGTGGCGGCCGCACAGAGCAGGGCTCAGCAGGAGCAGCGTCAGGGAGCTCGAGAGAAGCTGCCGCGGCTCCCTCACAGGCAGAGCCGCTAACGTCCGGGGCCGCAGATGCAGGAAGCTCCGTGACCGGAGCACGTACCTCCGTTGCAGCCGGTGATGGGAAGCCGTCCGGGCCACAGGAGCACTCGGTGGAGCAGGTATGGGCGGAAGTGGCAACGGAGGCCCTAGTTACGCGAGAGCCGGGGGTTATGGAGGCTGCAGGCTGGTCTGCTAGGCCGCGCTGCGCGGCGGGGAAGTACCGGTCCAAACTGCCGCGGGCGGGCCGGGAACGGTCCGGATTGGTGCTGAACTTGGATCTCCGCCGGCCACCCACCATTTGGGGTGTCTTGGGCTGATTTGGGGTGTATCTGAAGGCTGTTTGGCGCCCTGTCCTCGGAGCCTACAGATGGTGCGTGTTCACCCCTCCATAGCCAGGCCACGCCCCTAACGGTACAATTTAAACAGAAAAACTCGCGCCAAATGTGACGTCACTATTACACATCTCCATAGTGACAACACCAAACAAAAACAAAACAAAGAGGCAACAAACAGGTAATGAAATGATCATTGGCTGATTGTTGGTTTAGGTTTGAACTTAAATCATCGGGCACTGACCGTGCATTGCTAAATTTAATAGTGATGATAGCACGGCTGATAGCTGAGGTTTTTCTGAAACACCTGATACTTTACTTCTCCCTGGGAAGCTGGGGAGCACAGGAGAGAAGACTGGGAGTGGGGGGAGGTAAGGTATCAGGTGTTTAGACAAGGGCTGCATGGACATCGCTAACAATTTCCATGCAGTCCTTACTGCCCGATTATCTAATAGGTCCAGTAAACGAGCACCGATCTAGCAGATTGTTGCTCATTTACAAAAATGTAAAACAGCTCTTAAAAACCTACTTCAAAGTAAATCTCTAACATACACCCAAGCAGATATCTCCCCATGTAATAAAGACAGTGATCAGTCGTTGGCTGATCATCGTCATTTAACTTGTCAAAAAATCATTGGATGCTGGCCGCACATCTCTCCATGACACTGATAACTGATCAGATCAAGGGGTGCACGGACATCACTAGCAATGTCTGTGCAGCCTTGGCCACATGATAAGTGAGCACCTTTTGCCTTTTGGTATGACTGATTGCTTCATCAACTTTATTGCCACTTTTTCAATTCTGGTTGCATGTACCGTAGTAGAAAGGGACTATCTCCTTTCTCTGATGGTCCTCCATTTTTAGTAGATTTTCCTCTAATAAATGTGCTGTACTTTTAATTACTAACCACTGTAAATGGTCATAAACTTTGATAACTAGATAGCAGTCTATCATACTATATCTTATGCTGATACAATACTTATACAGATTATTCCTATGACACAGTTTTCTTTTTTTATGAGACAATCTCTTCATCTTTTCCCTAGGGCATCACTCAGTCATTTTTATATTTCTCTGTGTTTGTCACCAACACCGTAGACATCCCCTGCAGCTATTCCTATGAAGAAAAGTTCTGTATTCCTCGCCACACTTCATTGTTTTCTAAAGAATAATGTATTATTCTGGCATAGTTGTAGTGCACATTACTTGTCAGCCCAGATCTGTTTTATGATACTGTAAGTGTGTTTGATCTGCTGATAATTATAAGCAGCTAATGACAGCTCCACCACTGTAAATAAGCTCAGGTTTTCCCCAGAACTCGTCAGATCAGCGGATTCGGCTTCATTAGTGGGTTCCATTAATTTTAATGAACGGAGATTGTCTGGTTGCATTTGATGTTATCTTATTATCATTGTACGGGACATTGTATGGTAAGATTAAAGACCAGATAGCAGCTGAGCAGAGTTTAAAAGTTTTAATAACCCAATCAGACTATTCTGCAGAATATCCACATCTGTGAGGTTTAGTGTCCCGTGTGTGGTCAGAATACATTCTGCTCTGCAACAATACTCTTCTAATTAAAAGTCCACCGCAATATGTTATCGGTTCGATTACAGTAACATTTGTACACAACTTGTAATTGATCTTTTTTGGTTTTTGGATAATGTTTTGCGCCTTTGAAAATCATGCAACTTGCAGGAAAATTTTATATTTTAACAAAAAAGTTGCATGCACATAGGTTGAGATTTATCAATCTGTCTGATATAGAAATATGTCTGGATTTTTCTCTCCGAGAGATAGAGCAAGAAGGTCTCAACTTATTATACATATAAAGTTATGTTCATAGATTTAGTATACACTGACCAATATGCTGTGCCATCACAACAATTCTGCCCCTTAAGGTATGGCCGTTGCAGTTGTTTTATTTAATTTGGCACTAAGACATTAGCAGCAATATTCTTTAGGTTCTGCTTGTTGCTAGCTGGGGCACATTGCAGGTTGGGCTTGTTTTCCTAGCACATCCCAAACACGCTTATTAATCAGACTGAGATCTGGCGAAATTGCAGGCCAAGTGAACAAGCTCCCTCACACAATTCCTGAAGAATTTTTCAGAGGATCAGGCCAATTATTCTGCTGAATATTTCTACAGAATACCATTTTTATAGAGGCACGTATTGGCATGCAACGATTTTCAGGTAGGTAGTTCTTTACAAGGAAACATCCAAATGCCAATACCCAATGTTTCCCAGCAGAGTCTAGAATATCACATTGCCACTGTTAGCTTGCCTTCTTTCCATAGTACATTGTACGTGCTACCCCAACCTTTGGTAAGCAGTACATGTGCACCAAGCTATTCATATAATGGAAAAGAAAACATTATACAACAGACTAAGCCACCACCTTCTATTGCTGACAATTCTGATGCTCATGTGGAGTTGGGTAAGCATGAGCTGTCTGACCTGACTGTGCTAACATATCCCCCTATGCAGCAATTTGTAATGCCTATTGCATTAAGATATCTTTGTATCATTGCCAAAAGCTCCATGCCTCTTCATTTTAAAATGGGAGACAGGACTCATAGACCCTATGCAAACGCATTTAGGCAGTCAAGCCTCAGTGATGCTAGTTTTCCCACTATGCATGTGCTGTTGTTGTGCTATGCAGCACCTGTGCAGGATATCTACAGGACCTGCCTCCCAAATGGAATGGTGAGTAGGGCAGGGTCGCCATTTTAAATAGCGAGAGATGTTGCAGCTGGGGACACTTCAGTGCCAGGGCATGCCTCTCCAAGGGGAGAATACAGAACGACAAGTGGGACCAACTCAGATAAAATTTGTTGCAGCAGGCTATGTGCAACTCCATGATATTGGGTGGAGTTGCATACTGTATGTAAGCTGTTAGGATATGAGGGCCAGGGCTGCTACTTAGTCCTAGTCCAGCCCTGACTGCATCTCTACCTTTTCTTTGTATTTTCTTTAGAATCAGTTTGAATTCGTTCTATTAGGATTGTAGCACAGAGTTTCTAGGCAGTTTGATGCGTAGAAAATCCTTGATTTTTGGACCACAGGCACAATTCATGAGAGAGATCTAATGTTGATGCTTCAGGCAGCCAAGAAACCCAAAAAATCTATAATTATTTATAGCAATGCCAAAGCATCCATTTAAAATAGCCATTACAACACCGCCAGTGGCTGCACTATGATAAATTTCATGTTGTTTTAATAACAATTATTAAGTCATTTATTACTGATGGTTGTGACAGGAGCCAAACTTAATAATAGTAAGGTTGCATACCAACTATATTTTTTGAGGATGTTACTTGTTGATTTATTTATTTATTTATTTTTAAAGCTGGTTTTAGTAAGGTTTTGCGTTGTATAGAAATGTCTTCCATATGGTGGAACTGGGATATATAAACATTGTACACCGATCAGCCATAACCTTCAAACCACTGACAGGGTAGGTGTATAGCATTAATTATGTCATAACAAAAGCGCCTGTCATGGGGTTGAATATATTAGGCACACAGTGAACAGTCAGCTGACATATTAAAACAGAAAGAATTGGCAAATGAAAAAACTGAGCAATTTTGACAAGGGTAAGGGTACAAACACAGCAGATACGCAGCAGATACGCAGCAGATTTGATACTGTGTTCAGTTATTTAGATCTAATCTGCTGCATATCTGCTGCGTATCGCAGCAGTAAATACGCAGCGTATATGCTGTGTGTGTTTGTACCCTAAGTCTAGTCTTATAACCTAGAAAATTTACTTTAGCAAAATGTCCAAAAAGGTTAATGCTGGCTATAATATAAAGTTGTCAGAATGTAAAGTGAATTACAGCATGCTGAGTACCAGTCAGAGTGCCAATGCTAACCCCTTTCCACCACCAAAAGCAATGACAGTAGCCATATGAGCATTGTTGGATAATAGAAAGTGTTCTGGATTGAAAAATTAAATTCTCTATTACATCATGTGGATGGTGGGTTGGGTGTGTCACCTACCTAGGAAAGTGGTATGTGTCAGTATAATAGGAAGCACTGTCCCAAAATTATCATTTATAAAGCGTGTCAGTCTACTGTGGTTTGCCTCAAAGCCACAATGTAGTATAGAAGTTAGATCAGACTAGAAAAGAGATTCAGTAGCACCAGGATAATGCCATGGGCAATGTTCAGCTGGAAAAGCACACCCTGGCACTGGTGCAGTATACCACAACAGCGGCGTCTTTCAGCAGTATAATGCACTGTATCACATTTAGGAATAGTTTGAGAAACATGACAAAGAGCTCAAGTTCTCTCCAAAAGACTGAGCATCTGTGGATGTGCTGGAAAACAAGGAGAAACATATAAGACTTAAAGAGACTCTGTACCCACAATCTGTCCCCCCCAAACCACTTGTACCTTCAGATAGCTGCTTTTAATGCAAGATCTGTCCTGGGTCCGTTCGGCAGGGGATGCAGTTATTGTTTTAAAAACAACTTTTAATCCTACAACGCTGTGTCTAACGGCCAGGGCTTACATTTGTAAATACGTTAGGCTGGCACCACCTCTCCGTCCTTCCTCCCCACCCTCCTCAGCATTAGGAATGATCTAGGAACATTTACTGCTGTTTCAGCTTTGCACAGGTGTCTTAACGATCCAGCCCATGTTCATTATGCACAAAGCTGGGGAATAGGAAGCAGTCTGCCTGGAGCATTCCTAGGAGGGTGGGTGAGAAAGGAAGGAGAGAGGGCGTGCCAGCCTAATGCATATACAAATGTAAGCCCCAGCAGTTAGACACAGCGCTACAAGTTTAAAAGTTGTTTTTAAAACAATAACTGCATCACCTGCCGAACGGACCCCAGGACAGATCTTGGATTAAAAGCAGCTATCTGAAGTTACAAGTGGTTTGGGGGGGTCAGATTGTGGGTACAGAGTCGCTTTAAAAGACAAAAAAGATCAAGCCAACCTTCTTTCCTACAAGCTGTAGGGGTACCCTCATGTCAATAGTAGGTATGGATGTGATAGTATGAACCAGCAACAGAACATCTCACTTTTAATTTCATTAGACATATACAAATTTTGGAATAGACCCAGACACAATAACTGATAGAAATAACTAACAAACAAAACATATCCTTGGAATTTTGGACAGTGATTGAAGGTCCAGCCTGTTTCCAATACACCATTGCTGCTGTTGGGACATGTAGAACCAGCATGGATTAAGGGGTTGAATATTCATGTCTTGCCTAAATTACTCTGGAAAAGAAATTGCAATATAGTTATACCATTATTGGGGAACACAGAAAATGCTTCATAGTTAATAAGGTTGGCAAAAGACAATAATCAAGTTCAACCTAAAACCCTAACTGTAACCCAGAAGATAGAAAAAAAAATCTGATGTGATAAATGTCACTTGCCCCATACCAGGGTTTTTGCTTTCTCTTTATTACATTTGAATTGTCACAATTTTTATTTTTTTCATGTATAGAATGATAAAAGGGCTTATTTGTTGGACTATGTGTACTTTGTAATTACACTCTTAAATTTCCCACAAAACATGTGGCAAAAAATTCTGAAATTGAAAATAAAAGCTATTTTTTAAATGTCAGGGTGGTTTTGTTTTTACACCATTTGACATGTGGTAAACCTGACATATTATTTATATTCCACAAGTATTACCGAAAAAAAACTACTACTGTACTAGTTAGAATACCTAAAAGATGTATTTAGTGAAGTTTCTATCACCAAATATGTCCAAAGCTGCTAATTGCTTAAGATATCAATAAGCCAAAGATAGAGAACCAGATAGACACTAGGGCCACTAAAATAAGTGTGGCTTCCAGTAGCACATTCCCCTCTATTACAGCTTAGGACCCTAATTACTGTCCCTGCCTCCTTGGAGTTCTCCAACCACAAAGGTCCCTCCCTATGATTGAGTGCAAAGAGAGATTATAAAAGCTAGTACCGTTGATCATTTTTAT
The DNA here is from genome assembly GCF_027789765.1 of Dendropsophus ebraccatus. NCBI lineage: Eukaryota > Metazoa > Chordata > Amphibia > Anura > Hylidae > Dendropsophus > Dendropsophus ebraccatus. The sequence continues at coordinate 68,718,309 of NC_091460.1, forward strand.
CTATTTTGATGGTTTAGATGTCAAACAGAAGTTCTGATGCATTTCCCCCAGCCATATGTTCTGAGTTCATCAGGGAACCATCTTATCGCGTTTTGTCTAGCACACATACTTAAACAATATGGTACTGGTAAACATTAAATACGCTAAATGGACCTAGTATCAGTGATACAGCTAAGATAGATAGTGTCATACAACAGCCAAGGATAAGAGGTAAAAATCTCAGATATTTCCCAGATATGCCTCAGCTGTGTTAGTCTGTCAAAGTGTTAATAAGTACTGGTAGATTCACAAAGTGGGAGGAACAATGTCTTTCTAAACAATGGGGTATGAACATAGGTACACTGAAGTCAGGTCTATTGCACCGCACCTCAATAGGATTAGAGTAACCATTCCCTCATTAGTGTTCAGGAGGATACTATTTCAGGCCATTCAATTCTGGCATTCAATGTCCGGACCTCTGTGACTATGCAACCAAGCTGATCTTACATCTTTTTCAGCCTGTTTGGGGTTCCGAGGCCTGGGATTGTATCCTACTGTACACTACTTAGGGAATCTCCAATCATATCGAGGTGTGGTGCAACAGAACTGTGTGTGTTCATACCCCATTGCTTAGTGGAAAATTGTTCCTCCTTTGTGTGATTTAAGTAATATTTCTCTCTATTCAGTCCTGTGCCTAGTGGGATACTCCATATTGTAAGAACTCACGTTTGGACAGATTTATATTCCACAAGTGGGTATGATTACCCACTTTATATGGTTTATATTTTACTAATCTTAAAAAATGAAAACCTTTTTTTTAAGTGTCTAAAATTTCTCTATTCTGACCCTTATAGTGTTTTTATTTTTGGTCTATGTGTCTATTTGAGGAAGGGAGAGGGGAGATGACTTGACCATAAATCAGCAATTTTGCACTTGTGCATATTCTGTGCGACCACAGGAATGTGATAATTTAATAGTTATGGCAATTCCACATGCAACATTTTCAAATATGTTTAGTTTTGTTGTTTACATTTTTTGTTTAAAAAATATGAAAAGGGTTTTAAACTTTAAATATGGTATAGCCTTATTTATATTCTTAATATATAGACACTTTTGTAGTGTCTCTAGGGGACTTCTATGAGAAATACCTTGATTTCTCATTAAGATCAATACAGTACCTATGTACTGTGTTGATCCAAACTCGGGACTCCATTGCTACTGCCTGCTGTAAAAAAAAAATAATTTAACATTTTTAAAGATTATTTATCTTACATTTGTGTATGTTTTACAATCCAGTCTGTAAATCCTGTGACTTTAGTGTATACTCCTGGCTTGTCTGCACGTGCGCAGCCTTCACCCCAGCTTGTAATTCCAATTAGATACCACGTCTTGTCAACCACGCAAGCGAGAGGACCACCGGAATCTCCCTTAAAATTTATAATAAAATTTTTAACATGTCAAAATGACATCCACACTATTGTATGAATTGTGTGCTATACAGTGAGAAAAATACAATACAGATTAGTCTGTGGTAAATTCTATGAACCAACCACTAGTGGTCATGGGAAACCTTCTTAACCCTCTTGGCTCAATAAGAGAGAAAGGACATATAATATTATGTGACATACAGTAGCACAACATGCTTAATGCAACACACATGACACAACCACCATATTGAATTGCTGCGGCTGACCACAGGAATGATCAGCTTCTAGACTAAGGAGTACAATTTTCCATGTTTGGATGTCTCGCTTTAATACTGACTCAATAAAAAGAATATTATTTTCTTTCTACTTTTCTACTATTTTCCACGTTGGCTATTTCCACGGTGGCTATTTTAAAGTGCCACTGTATGCTCACCAAGCAGTACATGAATTTCTGTCCATACCTCTTCATAGACCTCAAGGTTCCCCAACACTTTATACTTTTGTCAGCCATATCCGTTTGGACCTTCAGTATACAGTGTATGGGTCTCTCCCAATTCTCCACCTACAGATGACGTCAGTGGAAATAGTTGTCGAGTATTATGGAAAATCACTGACTGACCCCTTTGTTCTCAGATATATCTTGCCACCAGAGCTCTCTGGTGGCCCTCACCCTCCCCCCCCCATCCCCATAGAGAACATAGGAATGATCAGACATACTGAACATTCCTGCGTATAGGGAGGACGGAAAAGATAACTGAAGGCCAACATCATTTGCAACGTAAGCGGGGAAACTATTTGAACTGCCATGGCTCTGTAGTGATAGAGCCGCAACGCTCTGTCACCACAGTGCCGCACCGATTCAAAAAGTTTCCCTGCTGCCGGTATGATACTGACACATCACGCGGACGGGGAACAAATCCATTACATTCCTTCCCCATCAATAAGGTCCGCAAATTTGCGGATGTGTAAATGCCTCCTAATTTTCCTAATCATCTCCTGTAAGCTGACAGGGTCCTACTGCACCTCTCCATAGAACAATCAGCAGCTTTTATATCCACACCCTAACAGATGCACAGATCTTGTGGTTAGCACAATTCAAACATGGCACAGCAATACAAAAATCATAATAAACACTTTTTAAAGGCACACATTTACAATGTAACATAAGGGTGGGGGAAGTGAGTTTTCTGTCCCTTCCATCTAGGCCACAAAGACATATAGACCTTTGACGGTTGCAATCTTTTGATGGCTGCAATTCTCCCTTTTATTGTTAGTAACCGTATCTGAAGCCTTTTTTTTCTACATATACCATACAAGCCTCAAGGTTAAAAAATCTACTACAACCTGCAGTAAAAGACTTTGGCAGTGGTTTAACCTTATTTATAGATGCCTTTTTACTATCCATCACTTCACTATAACTCTGATCACCAGTTCTACATGTATACTTTTAAAATGTGACAACTAGTAGTGCAGACGGCAGTGCTTACCTGGCATGAATCAATCTGGCCTTGGTTATATCCAGCACATAAGACCTTATTGCTAATCAGGTGTGTGGAATAACTCTGCTGACATTCCATGCTTGACTTTGGAGGTACCTCAGCCTTCTGGAGCACATCTGAAGTAAGTCCTTCAATGACATAGAAACTTACATTGACATATGGAACTGACATTGTGATGCTGTCTATGTAATCACGGCTGGAGTGTACACACATAGTATACACTCCAGCCAGGATTGCTAGCGGCCACGCAAAACACTGAACATGTCAGTTATCTGCGGCCGCTATTCATTTAATAGTGGCTGCAGAGAACCTGTCAGTTCACACAATGGAGCGTGCGGCTCTAGCCACACGCTCCATTGTGTGCAGCGTTGAATTTGGATGCGAGCGCACAAGGGTGTGCACCAGGGGCGTAGCTAATGTCTCCTGGGCCCTGGTGCGAGACGCCAACTTGGCCCCCCCCCTCCTTTCACGACCAAGTGATGCTATTGGTGTGTGTATATATATATATATATATATATATATATATATACACACACCAAGACAGATATTACCACTAACACCAGCATATTGGAAGAGAAAGTATTATCACCGTACATATTACCGCCATACTGTTACTGACCAAATCCTGTATACTGAGACCAATATTACCAGTAATACCAGTATATAGGAAGGAAACATTACTGCCACACCACAACCACTACCATCACCACCATATTGTTACTGACCAAATCCAGTACACTAAATCAACTCATCCAGTCATATAGAGGTGGCCCCAGCTCTACACAGGCTCTATACACCATATACATTACAGTGCAGATATATCAGGTGACTCACAGGGGGACGTCTTCTCTGATCGGAGTTCTTCCCTTTTCATCTTCTTCTCCATTTGCCCTGGGCCGTTATGAGAACTTCTCCGAGCCACGAATCCACAGAATCTGCCAGACAGACATATTAGTCTCCTCACTCTGGCACCATCCTCATCTATATACACACTGCACATCTGTATTGTCCCCTTTACACCCTCATTTAGTGGGTAGCCCTGACTCTATGTGACCCCCTAATAATATATGCCCCCCTCTGTGTATTCCCTCTCCCCCTATGTTGCCCCCCCCAAATAGATGGCCCCTCTCCCCCCATGTTGCCCTCCTTATAGATGGCCCCCTCTCCCCCCACCCTCCCTTATAGATGGCCTCCTCTCCCCCCTCCTTATAGATGGCCTCCTCTACCCCCTCCCTTATAGATGGCCTCCTCTCTCCTCACCCTCCCTTATAGATGGCCCCCTCTCCCCCCCTCCCTTATAGATGGTCCCCTTCCCCCCCTCCCTTATAGATGGTCCCCTTCACCCCCCCTCCCTTATAGATGGTCCCCTTCACCCCCCTCCCTTATAGATGGTCCCCTTCACCCCCCATGCCTTATAGATGGTCCCCTTCACCCCCCCATCTCCCTTATAGATGGTCCCCTTCACCCCCATCTCCCTTATAGATGGTCCCCTTCACCCCCCCTCCTCCCTTATAGATGGTCCCCTCCCCCCCCTCCTCCCTTATAGATGGTCCCCTTCACCCCCCCCCTCCTCCCTTATAGATGGTCCCCTTCACCCCCCCTTATAGATGGTCCCCTTCACCCCCCCTCCTCCCTTATAGATGGTCCCCTTCACCCCCCCTCCCCCCTTATAGATGGTCCCCTTCACCCCCCCTCCTCCCTTATAGATGGTCCCCTTCACCCCCCCTCCTCCCTTATAGATGGTCCCCTTCACCCCCCCTCCTCCCTTATAGATGGTCCCCTTCACCCCCCCTCCTCCCTTATAGATGGTCCCCTTCACCCCCCCTCCTCCCTTATAGATGGCCCCCTTTACCCCCTCCCTTATAGATGGCCCCCTCTCCCCCCACCCTCCCTTATAGATGGCCTCCTCTCCCCCCTCCTTATAGATGGCCTCCTCTACCCCCTCCCTTATAGATGGCCTCCTCTCTCCTCACCCTCCCTTATAGATGGCCCCCTCTCCCCCCCTCCCTTATAGATGGTCCCCTTCCTCCCCTCCCTTATAGATGGTCCCCTTCACCCCCCCTCCCTTATAGATGGTCCCCTTCACCCCCCCTCCCTTATAGATGGTCCCCTTCACCCCCCATGCCTTATAGATGGTCCCCTTCACCCCCCCATCTCCCTTATAGATGGTCCCCTTCACCCCCCCATCTCCCTTATAGATGGTCCCCTTCACCCCCCCTCCTCCCTTATAGATGGTCCCCTCCCCACCCCCTCCTCCCTTATAGATGGTCCCCTTCACCCCCCCCCCCTCCTCCCTTATAGATGGTCCCCTTCACCCCCCCTTATAGATGGTCCCCTTCACCCCCCCTCCTCCCTTATAGATGGTCCCCTTCACCCCCCCTCCCCCCTTATAGATGGTCCCCTTCACCCCCCCTCCTCCCTTATAGATGGTCCCCTTCACCCCCCCTCCTCCCTTATAGATGGTCCCCTTCACCCCCCCCCCTTATAGATGGTCCCCTTCACCCCCCCTCCTCCCTTATAGATGGTCCCCTTCACCCCCCCTCCTCCCTTATAGATGGCCCCCTTTACCCCCTCCCTTATAGATGGCCCCCTCTCTCCTCACCCTCCCTTATGGATGGCCCCCTTCCCCCCCTCTCTTATAGATGGTCCCCTTCACCCCCCCCCCTCCCTTATAGATGGTCCCCTTCACCCCCCCCCTTCCTTATAGATGGTCCCCTTCACCTCCCCTGCCTTATAGATGGTCCCCTTCACCCCCCCCTCCTCCCTTATAGATGGTCCCCTTCACCCCCCCTCCTCCCTTATAGATGGTCCCCTTCACCCCCCCTCCTCCCTTATAGATGGTCCCCTTCACCCCCCCTCCTCCCTTATAGATGGTCCCCTTCACCCCCCCCTCCTCCCTTATAGATGGTCCCCTTCCCCCCCCCCTCCTCCCTTATAGATGGTCCCCTTCACCCCCCCTCCCTTATAGATGGGCCCCTTAACCCCCCCTCCCTTATAGATGGTCCCCTTCACCCCCCCTCCTCCCATTATAGATGGTCCCCTTCACCCCCCTCCTCCCTTATAGATGGTCCCCTTCACCCCCCCTCCTCCCTTATAGATGGTCCCCTTCACCCCCCCCCCTCCTCCCTTATAGATGGTCCCCTTCACCCCCCCCCTTATAGATGGTCCCCTTCACCCCCCCCTCCCTTATAGATGGTCCCCTTCACCCCCCCTCCCTTATAGATGGTCCCCTTCACCCCCCCTCCCTTATAGATGGTCCCCTTCACCCCTCCCCTTATAGATGGTCCCCTTCACCCCCCCTCCCTTATAGATGGTCCCCTTCACCCCCCCTCCCTTATAGATGGTCCCCTTCACCCCCCTCCTCCCTTATAGATGGTCCCCTTCACCCCCCCTCCTCCCTTATAGATGGTCCCCTTCACCCCCCCCCCTCCTCCCTTATAGATGGTCCCCTTCACCCCCCCCCCTCCTCCCTTATAGATGGTCCCCTTCACCCCCCCCCCCTCCTCCCTTATAGATGGTCCCCTTCACCCCCCCCCTCCTCCCTTATAGATGGTCCCCTTTCCCCCCACCAGGCTGATAAAAAACAAAACTTAACTCACCTGACAACGCGCTCCCACGTTGATCCTCACTCCTTCGGTCTGTCCCCAGCTGCTGCGCGGCTGCCGGGGGTGTCGCGTCTTATCCCCGGCAGCGCGCGCATCCCAGAGCTCCCTGCGCGCCGGAACCGGAAGTCAGGGCCCAAGGCGCGCAGGGAGCTCTGGGATGCGTGCGCTGCCGGGGATAAGACGCGACATCCCCGGCAGCTGCACAGCAGCCGGGGGAAGACAGAGTCGGACTCTTGTGACCGCAAGCAAAATAATGCTTGCGGTCACAAGAGTGATCGAAAGGGAGGGCCTTGCGGGGCCCTGAGGGCCCCGCGGGCCCCCCTTTGTGGCGCGCGCATCCGAATTCAGCAGAAGTGAAGATCTTCCAGACGGTACTGCAGGGATGATCTTCAGAAACAACAGCCGTTCTGTGACCCGGCCGTGTCAGAGAATGACCGGTGTTATACTGTACATAGTGTGAACATGGCCTCACTCTCACACACATTTTTTTGCCATTCTTTGAAGTCTTATTCTTCAAGGGGATTTTTTTATTATTATTATTTTGCATGCACATATTTTTAACAGATAATTTTAGGTATTCCAAAGTAGAAAATAAATAGGTGGACCCACACAGAAGCCAAATCCTCTACAACAGATTGCAAATGCTTTCATAGGGCAAACTCCCAAACTTTCAATAATCCACTTATGGAAGAAGCATCACTACAAAAGATCAAGTGAAGGTGCTAGGGTAGTCACCCATATTCAGAGGCAATGTTTGTTTTTTGTTTTTCTAAAGGTATTCCAGTAACTGAAAAATCAAAAGTCTCTGATCATTGGAAAGGACTCTCACCTTTGGGATCACCCATGATCTTGAGAAGGGGACCCTTCTCTCCTTGGTGAATTGGGCAGGGGGTCAGCATGTGCACAATTCATTCTTTATGGAGATGACAGATATAGTACAGTATGATGCTTGGCTATCTCTGGTGACCCTTTAGAGAAAGAATGGTGTACATGCTGACCTGCTGTATGGAGATAAGCGAGTAGTGAAATATTTAAAAGTTCGAAATTCGATTTTAGTAGACCACAATGCTTGACTATTCAATCGAATATCGAATCCCATTAAGGTCTATGGGAAAAAATGCTTGTGACTTGGTGATCTCCAAGTGGTTTTGAAATTAATTTTCCAAGTCCACCATGACAGCACCGAAAATGATGCAAACACCACTGGAATGCAACTGGGTCAGCAAGGGAAGCATGCCTGGGTGCATCTAACACACCAACGTCGCAGAATTATGCCACTATCACAGCCTCTCAACAATACACTCCAGCACACTTTCAGTATACAGCTGTATATGCTATATCTGAGGTCTTCACCAAGTATTATTATTTATTTATTTATTTATTTATTCATAAAGTGCCCTTAATTCCAGAGCGCTAGATACACTGCAGCCTATCCCTCATAGTGCACTCCATCTGCCTGCCTATATGAACACACGGATGTGCTGCTAGCTGGTTTAATAGCTGTATATATGTGTGATCAATTTCTGCTATCTATAATTTTAGCCCTAACACCTTACTGTCCCTGCTATATACTGTATCCCTGTCTAGCTCCAAGTAACATCTGAATATGAAAACCATTATTCGTGTACGGTCACATGGTTTAGTCAGCCAATAAATGCAGATGCTTTTTTTTTTTACTTCCTGTACGCTTCTAGTGCCTGTCCCGCCCTCCATGCAGAGTTATTGGTAAAAAAATTAAAAAAAAACACCAGAAGGTGGGAGGGGAATCAAATTTTTACTGCATTTTTGGTCGAATACTCGATCGAAAACGAGTATTTCAAATAGTGCACTATTTAATCAAATACCTACTCGATCGAGCAGTACTTGCTCATCTCTACTGCTGTATAATTGAGCTAGGAGAGTCAGGTCTCCATTCTCAAGATTGAGATGAGTCCCAAAGATGGACTTCCGGGGATAAGACACCTATTCCCTGTCCTTTCATTAGAGTATACATTTTTAAATACTGGAATATCCCTTTTACTCTTTTGTAGTAAAGGAGTTTAAAATACACAAGAAGCTCTCAGGACATACTTTTGGGGTGCTTTAAAAGGGGATCATACCAGATTGCCCTAAGGGCTGTTTTTAGGCTCAGGGCTGTCCCTTTAAAATCAACAGACATGACAATCTCTATTACCAGGGCGAATAACCATATAGAGATGATAACCTCAGTCCCTTGTGAAGACAAGCATGATTGCTATTGATTACAACCCTACAAGGGATAAACCAACAGGACCATAGTCTTCTCTTATTTGCCATGATGTTGTAGATGTCAACTATATCCTCTTGCCCATGGATGATATCCACCTGTCAGATTGCTTCCAAATCTCCCTATCTATTGATAACCTACCAATTGTATTGGCATATCGATTAATATTATTAGAACCTCAACTAGGGAAGTGTTTTCATGTAAAATACAAAACAATGTTATAAAGACAACTACTCATTATGTGGTACTCATTGGAGGGCTGGAGGTCTTACAACTGTAATGTTCAGTTACCAGACTCATTGGTGTATCCCCATCCTGTTATCCAGCATGTGCTAGGAAGCACAAAAGAGTCCCGATTTGGTGGTAAGCAGATGGCTTGCTGATAATCTAGTAACAAGAGGGAAATATTGCTTTATATCAATTTACATGTGTAGGAGCAAAGTTTTAGTTCAAATTTTATGTGCCATGTAATTTGAATTATGTCATTGTTTCTTAAATCCATTGGTGTTTAGAATTATATGCATCTATATTGCACATTGCAATGAAGCCACAACCTTCTCATTTCCATTTGATAATAAATGAGGCTGATCTACATTTTTACAGGCAGGATGGAAAAGAAGGGAGAGGGTCACAGGCACTGTTAAATGTCCAAATATGTTTTTATATAATTTTTAAAGGGTTATCTCATGAGGACTGTTCTCTCTCTATGTGCCTTAAAAGGTTAATATTGGCAATATACAGTATGGTGGGATTCAGAGCAAGGAATACCCAATAAACTAAGCATGTAAGCGCTGGCTTTAGGAGCCCAGAAATCAGCCAAACTTCTGGCCGACTATTTAGAAAAAGGGTCTTGTTCAGGTTAGACAAACCATTTAAAGCAGTACAAAAAAATCATGTGCACTTTTCCCTGGGAGTGAACTTCATTTCAAAAAGCTGTGTGAATGCCTGCATCAGGGTTATGAATATAAGATTGAAGAGCATGAATCTGCCCATCAAGGGTGTAAATAAAGGGTTAAAAGACATTAAAAGTTCTGCCCATATGACTCTTCAGGAAAAAATACAGATCAACCAATTAGTAAAATCCTTATATCTCAGGGGGGCAGCTACAAAATTAAAACAACATTGTAATCAGTGCACCAGAGACTACAAAATTAAATATTTTTGTACTGAATAGAAGTACTGGAAAAAAGGGCAGATTAAATGTACCCTGGGCCCCAGGCTGTCCACCAACCTGGGCCCCCACAGCCTCTGATTCTTTGATTTAGAGGTGGTGGTTGCAGTATAGAGATACCCACTAATAATGCCAGCCTCAGTAGCAGCAACAAATAGGGATCCCAGTCTTACAAACCCCCTAATGCTGCCAGCCTCTGCCACCCTCTTAATAGTGACAGCCTCACAGACTTCCTAACACTGACTTACATACCCAATAATACTGTAAGCCTCAGAGACCTCCTGCCCCCATATACTGCTGCCTTTTGTATCTCCTATATACTGCTCCAATGCCCCCAGCAACTATTATTGATTCCCCTATGGCTCCCTGTCTAATGCACCTTATCTCCCTATAAACTCCCACCATATACATTTTTCCCAGCCCCTACAATTTCCCTATTACCTACTTCTTCACGTGTCTTTATGCTGCCTGCAAGAATCCAACAACATCATTACAAACCAGCCTCTTCATCTCTGGCACCTTACTAACATTATTGCAGTCTGACAAATGAGTACAAAATTGCTCCAAGTTAACTGCAAATTTGCACAAATAGCTACAGAATGCAATGATGTCAGTGAAGTGCTAGAGGTGTTATGGTGCCCCATTTGGAAACCCTGAGGTGGTCACTGAGGTTGCTGCACCCTCAGGAAAGCAGACAAAAGTGCAGTATATCACTGAGGGGTCTGCCGGTGGATCCTCTGGAGGGGCCCCTGTGAGATGTGCTTAATTCCAGTGCCACTTCACAACTTTTTGATGTGGGTGGTTTGGATCCTGCTACATCTTTAGGCTATGTTCCTACTTCCCATAACGGGAAAGGAGGCCGTTTCGTATTATAGACAGCTGGTAATAATGATCATAATCATTAAAGGGGTTATCCAGTGCTACAAAAACATGGCCACTTTTCCCCTACTGTTTTCCCTAGTTTGGGTGGGGTTTTGAAACTCAGTTCCATTGAAGTAAATGGAGCTTAATTGCAAACTGCACCTGAACTGGAGACAACAGTAGGGGGAAAAGTGGCCATGTTTTTGTAGTGCTGGATAACCCCTTTAATAGCGACTCTCTTTATAAGAAGATGGCCGCCTTTGCCCAATATGTTCCCGAAGTAGGAACATAGTCTAAGACTGTCTAGTTTAAAGTTTGTTTGTTTCTTTCTTTTTTAATTTTGTGCCAAAAAGTGGTGCATTTTTTGGTAATTGAAATAACTTCCACTTTCCTGTAAGCCCTGCCCCCTTGTCAAGGTAAGTTTCCTTGAAGCAATAGTAAACTGACGCTCGGTTGCTACAGTACATGTAAGATGTTGGCAGTCAGTCATATAATTGGCGGACATAGCTGCTTAAACACATACACATTAATCACAAATATTTTGCACACCGTAGTGGTTATTTTGTTGTTGGTATATAAGTATCTATGTTTGGCTAATGCTCTCAATATCCTTAAATATTTAAGAATGATGTAATTCAACAGTTTATCTGTTGCAGAACTATTTTTATCACATTAACAAAACACTTACCATTATATGCAATAGGTGTTTTTAATTTTAGTAACGCAATGTCATTGCCGCCTTCTGTTCCAGTATAATCTTGGTGAACTATAATTTGTTCAATATCTAAAACTGGTGTAGCTGGCGTGATTTCTGACTGGTTTAAAATGCCAGCATAGACGCTCCAAAATCTTGGCAGGGGCCATCTAGATAAAATGACCATACAGTGGATTTTGTTACTTATTAAGTGCACTAGTAGCAAAAAAATGCATGGCCTAACTAATATTTACTTTTCTATACCACTCTATAATCACTCACATATTTCAAGCAAATTACGCCTATAGATTTACATACACATCTGCCTTCAGAAAAATAGTAAAATCTCGAATTTTTTATAATATAGAAATACCATTTTAAACAGCACAGTATGAATGGGTTGCCATGGCAGCCAAGGCCATATGTCTATATCAGGATGCAGAAGCTGGACATCTGCTGCTAAGGCTAGGTTCACACTGCGTTTTCAGCATCCGTTTAACGCATCCGTTTTTTGCAAAAAACGCATGAAAAACGGATTGAAAAAAACGGATTCATTTGTGTGCATCCGTTTTTCCATTGACTTCCATTATAAAAAAAAACGGATCCGTTTTTTTTGGCGGACCAAAACGGACCAAAAAACGTTGCTGACCCTATTTTTCTGGACGTTAAAAAAAACGGATCCGTTAAACGGATGCTGAAAACGCAGTGTGAACCTAGCCTAAAGAGTACAAGGTTGCTCCACAAGTACGGTCCTACTGGGGGTATCAGCTGACCAGGGGTGCTGATGCTTGACACCATGGCATCAGGCAAGAGAGATAGGAAGGCAATACACAGTGAGGGTCAGGCAGAGATGGCATTACAGACAGACAAGTGGGTTAAGGCAGGTGACAAAGGCTTGGGGATCAGATATCTGTGTTATGTACAGGGGAATTGATATACTGCAAGACAATCAGGCTGGAATGGACGCAGGAGAGTCAGGAACAGATCATACATGAATAAGATAAGGCACTGAATGTTGGGTGGAGCAGCCTCTGAGCTGTGATTGGTTGCTGAGGGCAGTTTGCACCAGTTTCTTTTTACAGTAATATAAATCTGAGGCATTGTTTTTGTAAGCTAAGGCTGGGTTCACACTAGGTTTTTTTGTTTGTTTTTTTAAGTACACAAAAACGTAGTCATTACCACATTTTTGTGTCCGTTAAAAAAAAACGGATCCGTTTTGATTCAGGGTTTTTTTTTTTTTTTTATATTTGAAGTCAATTGAAAAACGGGTCAAAACGGATGCACACAAATGCATCCGTATTTTTCATCCTTTTTTGGAAAAAATGGATAAAAAAAATGGATTGCAAAATTGTAGTGTGAACCCAGCCTAACAGAGAAAATAAATATTTAATCATGGGCCAAATGCATTTCTTAAAACAATAAAATAGTCATATTTAGTATTTTAAAAAAAATGGGGATTCTCTCTAAAAAGCAACTAATAAATGAAATCAGCCAAATATGACCGATAATCACTTAATGTAATAGGGCCTTTAGGGCCTTTAATGTGACGATGAGCAAAACATTTTTTCGTCTCCATGATGAGGATAAGTAGCTTCTTACTGGACAGCTCAGTTTGCCTAATGCAATGTCACATTCAGTCCTCACTGCTCCTCCAATTCACACTGGAGTTTGTGTATAGAGATTACTTGCTCCATACAACTCTATGGGACTAAAGGCTCTATTACACGAAACGATTATCGGCTATATTCGGCCAATATCGGCCGTTACTGTCATTTTGTTTAATAGAATACAACGATCAGCCGACATGCGCAATGTCAGCTGATTGTTGTCCTTCAATAGGCTAAAACGGCAACAATCAGCCTGTTAACAATCTGCTGCCGTCACTCCGTGTAATAGGAGCGGCAGACCGCCGCTGTCTCCTATGGGCTGCCCGGACAATCAGACGGCCGCCAGGGTAGCCCCCCTCCGCAGTTTCCCGCGCCTACCCCCCCCCCCCCCCCCGGCTCTCACCTGCTCCTCATTGCTCACTGTTGACACTTGTAATTGCGCCGGCAGCCGGCTGGTAAACGAAGAGCAAGCAAGCACTGACCTGACAGGTCATCACTCACTTGCTTCCTCTCGTCATCCCGTGTAATGGGGGCTTTACTCAGGGTCTAAACATAGAAGATTGTTGGCAGTTAAAGACCACCTGGTCCATCTAGTCTGCCCTTATAAGATTTTCTTTATTTTTGCCTTAGATATATCTTTATCTTTGACATGTTTAAATTCTTGTAGTGTTACAATGAGAAAGTTACTTCTTGTCCACACAGCAAGGGCAGTGTAAATCGGCTAGTCAATTTAAGAACAGCAGGGACAAAATCTGGTGTTGCATCTGGGAAAGAGAGCCACCTGGTAAGTAGGGGAGCAGGCAGTCTAACAGTTTGAATCAAACTATTATTAATTCACTGTTTTAAGAAACTGCTGTCAGAAAGGGACTTTATTTAGCTACAATATGATTGAAAATGATCGAAGTTCTACAACTAAATTTCTCTGAAGTTTTAACACTGACCCCCTGAGAATCCAGAATAGTCTGGTTTAAATAAAGCCAATTGAAGTTTATATTGAGAAAAGTGCAAGATCAGGGCAAATCACATGAGATTAAATTATCTGCTGTGAATTTCTTTAAAAGAAGTTGTTCATGGGTCATAAATGTCACTTGAAAATAAAGATCTAGGATGAACAGAGTACACTTTAGATCTATACCTCTGAGCGGAAATCAAAGGTAACAAAAAAGAAAAAAAAAAAACATAAACCAAAGGGCATAGACAATTCTTCTAAAAATAGACAAATGAAAAAGAGGGTCCCTTTTTGTTCTTAAAATAATATAAAGGTTTCTCCAAAATAGTGCAGGGCAAGTTCAATTAATGGCACCCTGCTAGTCTTTGAGTAATGTTAAAAGAAAACAATAGAAAGGCCATGTTCACACAACATATCTTTTGCAAAAATCACGGCCGTTGTCGCAATTTGCAACAACGGCTGTGATTTATGCAAAGGATACGTTGTTTTGTGAATGAATGGAATCCCGGCCTGAGCGTATACACAGTATACGTAGTGTAAACATAGCCTAAGTCTGTATAAAATGTGTGAAACACTATTACCTAATTCGAAACGCTGTTCTGAAAGTAGGAAAAATATACCTTTTCTTCCTCCCCAATGCTTCACTTCTACAAAATTGGCACCATTGTACAGGCATTAGTTTCACATGATGACAGCGATACCTGACAGTACCTGCCACAACTTTGCCCATCTCAAAAGGTATACTTTATAGATGACAGGGAGGTGAAAGTTGGGCACCAGGGAAGGAGGAAAGGTAATACTTTTCCAGCTTCCAAAGTAAGCCTTTTAGTTTCATATTGAGATATAAATATGTCTACAGTTCTGTTACATTTTGGACTATCCAATCACCAGGACCCTTGCAATGGGCTATCCAATCACCAGGACTCTTGCAAAACAGCTGTGTGAAGGAATACAGGTTGTTAAGAGCTTTAAAACAGAAAAGTTCCAACCCTTGTAAATAAATATTCCGCAGATAGTAAAGAATTCTGTTTAGTTGAAGTTATACTTTCAGATACTTACAGAGCGACACAATGAGCAGCCGTTACAATCCATTGACTGCTGATAATGGATCCACCACACACATGTCTATTAGCAGATAATTTAAGGTGCATGCTCACTTGCCATGGCCATTCACCAAGAGAGCTGTTACTGCCACCTACAATTCTTCCTGCCTGATCAACAGGTACTCCACATCCTGAAAAACCATAGAAACATTTTTAAACCTTTATTATGTTTGCTATTTGTACAGTGCATGAATAACCCAATGTATAGTTAGACTGTATGAAGCTCAATTTCCTTCCAATGGCTTGATGGGTTATTGAATACAAAGAAGGTTTTCTTCATTGTGTAATCACACCTCAATCAAGTATAGTAAGCACAGATAAGGGGGTTGAGTATATTTGACCAATAGAAATGTTTACTGATAATCAAGTGAATTTTGAAAATGGTGCATTGTACAAGACTGACAAAATAAGAGGTAGTGTGCCTCAGATCTCATATAGACCAGTAAAGTTTTCTATATACTAATTACCTCCACTTGTCCTTGTTTTACACAGTCTTAAAGAGAACCCCGAATATCCTCCTTTTCCACGCTCTATAGCGGTTGGCATGCCATTGGTGGACATCATCAATTGGCACTTACACCTTTAGGAGAATAGATTAGGTATATTTATATGATGTTGTCTATTCAGAAAAGAATGAAGACTTAATATTGGTGATCCAACTTTACACCCTGCAGTCTAAATAACCCATAGTGTACATACATATTGGTCTATAACCTTACTTGTTTTGATTACAATCATTTGGTTTGTAGGTGAAAAACTGGCACCGGATGTTGTTCGTGCAAAGTTGTTGACAATCTTTTTCCCCGTTAACTTCTCCAACATGAAGGTTAGTGCCAAGAAAGACTGTATTGTTAACTAATGGCAATGGGCATACTACAGAGAAGAAATGAAATATAGCACAGTTAGGTTACAACTTCCATTATAGACCTGTATTCTATTTTGTCATTGTTTTTACCTGAAAGAGGTGTTTTACACGATGCAAGACTGAATCCTGAAATAGCATTGTCTTTAAATAATACCTCATTTGGTGTTGATTTTTGTGAGGTCTTTAGGTAACAGCGATGTCTAAAGCAAACAAAGGAAAACACCATAAAACAACTAAATAGTTTAATGAGGTTTAAAGTAGAACAGGCCTAAAGGCCCTATTCCACCAATAGATCTGACAACAGATTATCTGCCAAAGATTTGAAGCCAAACCCAGGAACAGACTATAATCAGAGAACAGGTCTTAGAGGAAAGACTGGATTTCTCCTCTTTTCAAATCCACTCCTGGGTTTGGCTTCAAATCTTTGGCAGATAATCTGTCGTCAGATCTGTTGGTGGAATAGGGCCTTAAGGTATGACAGATAGATATAACAAAAAGTTTAGCAGCTGCTAATACCAGTTAAAGCTTCTATTTAAAAAAAAAATTATAGAATGATCAAATCCTTTGCTTATTTTCCATAAAGCTAAATGTGTTTAATGATTCCCCATTCCCCCATTCCTTATTCGACTTAAAAAGCTTGTCAACTTTAGTAAAAACATTCTCACATACTGTATTAGAGGGGTCCTCTTCCCAGGATCCTCATCTCTTGGTGTGGAGAACTATTGCAAAGAGTCTTTATAGCTCTGGAGCACCTATCCTAGATTATACAGAGAACTAATTGGATAGAATGGGGTGTGTCAGGAGGGAATTAATAGGCAAAGACTTAACTTAGTATGTGTGAGAGCACACACAAGCTCTATAAAAGTCTCACATTACCCCTAGCAATGTAATCCATCTGTTCTATAGATAAGTACAATGATGATATAGTGAAGTGTTAGAGACATACAGTACTGGGGCATCACTGCCTCACTGTGTGTGCACAGGACCTATGAGACCTACCTCCTTGTCTAAGGTAACGGTGTTAAAGCATGCCTCTTTACCTTTCATCAGGGGCATAAAGAGGAAATTTCATAGCAATTTTGTGGGTGAAAAATTCCCATGAAACTCCTAAATTCTACCTAGTGACATATATTGATGTAGGGAATATAGAGCTTTGCATCAGAAAAACAGAACTCTGACTGCTATAAAAATGACTTTGGAAATAAACTTCCTCAAAATTTTGGACCTAAAATTGACATAATGGAAAAAGGTGAATCTTTAATTTACTTTATAAAATAGTCCAGATACAGTATGTATAGTTTAAAGTTTCCTTTATCATTTACAATTATTTTTCTCCATTACACTTGCCACTAACCTTTCCTTTGGTTCTGACCAGTTTTCTGTTACATAGGTAAAAAATAAACAGTTTGGGTAAAATGTACAAATCTTCTGACACATTTGCACGTTAGGTGCAATAACATTTGCAAGATTTTCTCCAGAAAATTCCATGTACTGAAAAATGTCTCTTTGGCAATCTACAAGATGAGACAAAACATAAAAAGCAATTACATCTACAAATACAGTGACATTTCTGCAAAGACTGTTTTACAAGTTTGCACTTTCAGTTGCACTCAATGGGGAAGATTTATGAAAGGGTGAAAAATTTAGACTGGTGCAAACTGCCCACAGCAACCAATCACAGCTCCTCTTACCTTTCAACAGAGCTGAAATCTGAGCTGTGATTGGTTTCTGTGGGCAGTTTGCACCAGTCTAAATTTTACACCCTTTGATAAATCTCCCCCCAATGTGTGAAATTACCACGCAATGTAATGAATTTGCATATTTTTTCAATGTGCTTTTTTTGTCATGTGGTTTGTATGGCACCTACTGAGCACAGTTGGGCATAAAGTATGAGAGATTTTAAAAAGTAAATAAATCTTTCTAAAAATGTAATATAGTTAAACACATCACTTTAAGGCTATGTTCACACAATGTAAAAACAATGGCCGTATTTCATGTTCAATAAATTTGCAAACAACAGCCATTGTTCGAACAATAACAGCTGTTGTTTGCACAACAATGTCTGTTGTTATGAAAGACAGGCGTTGCTTTTACATAGTGTGAACATAGCCTTATAGTGATGCCACATCTAATTTGTCATTCGTGTTGAAAACTCAGAAAATAACATATTTTGCAATAAATATATATAAATCCTATATAGACCAATATTGTATAACGTGGATATACAATATCCCAAGGATGAAGAGAGGCACCCACAGACCATCGGACATTAAGGTATACATACCTAGTTGCACTTTGCACTTTGCTTTGTTTGCACTAATTTCTGGAAGCTGATTGCACCTCATGGTGACAGGCTCAAGAGTGGTATTTCCATGTCAGGGAGACTATAGCAGATAGGTTTGCAGCACTTGCACTTTATTTATTTATTCTTATGCTCCCCTCTGATGCTCATGTGCTTCCTTTGCTTGTTCTGTCCAGGTGGGATCTGTGGTGTACCCATACCATCTCTGCATCTCTTTCTGTTTATATATTTAAATATATGTTTTTAATCATGTTGTTTTGAAATATGTTTAATATGTTTCTAAGTGGTGCCTTTTTGTAGGATTTCTTCTTTTGCAAAATAACAGACTTTTTTTTTTACTCATGAAAATTAAATTGCAAGCCTTGATATTAATTTTCCTTATGTCTTTAAGAATATCACCTCATTTCCTGCCATATTGACCATTTCATTAACTACTAACAAAAGAACAAGCTGAACCACCATAGAAAACTTTATTGATTAAAAACATACTGTATAAAAACAGAAATGTCCAAGTACCATGAATGATGGTCTGCAACTGCTAATGTACAGATGGGGCCTGAGAGCAGAGAAGCGCGCTGCTTAACTGTAAATGTTTTTTTAATGTACAATAGTGAAGCAACATAAGTGAACATATCCGCTCACAGGTACAAAACCAAAATATACAACATTATTGCAAGTGCCATCAGTATACACATATGACTTACACTTGTGAAATGTGATAATATGGTCCACCACAGCGCCCCCACACCAAAAAAACATTTCAACAGGATGCCTTTATCAACCCCTCGCACCGAGGACCCGCTTGAACTTCCGCCTGTCCCATTGATTGAATAGGATGTCTTAGGTGCACTTTTAAAGCTTCCTTTAAAGTAATGACCTCCTCATATAGGAAGAGAGACTTTATGGGCCCTCTCAGGCTCCTTGGCTAAGATGCACCCTCTGCACCCCCTATAGGTACGCCCCTGTTACTTGAACTTGATTCTTCTTCTTAGGATAAA
Source organism: Dendropsophus ebraccatus (assembly GCF_027789765.1). Lineage (NCBI taxonomy): Eukaryota > Metazoa > Chordata > Amphibia > Anura > Hylidae > Dendropsophus > Dendropsophus ebraccatus. The sequence continues at coordinate 68,737,614 of NC_091460.1, forward strand.
TTAACAAGTCACAGCTTGCCACAATTTTCAATTTCATGTGGATGTTCCCTTATACTTTTAATTTAGTTGTTGCCCCCCTTTTGGTTGAATCAACATGGGTCAGAACTTCTGTTAAATGTACCTGCAGATTTATAGTTTCAGCATGCACATCTTGTTGTTTTTTTATGATAAGCAAATGTGTCTAAAGGCATCAATTTACCCAATGGAAGCCATAGTACAGTTTGTAATAGCATATCTTGTTTAATATGTATTATTAATTTATTAATTAATTTATTTAATTTTATTTATTTATTTCTGTGGAACAGATTTGCATAAGAAAAGCCTCCCCAGATTCAGTATGGCTCTGCCTATCTGCATGTGCTAAAATGTATGTATATGTTATATTGGTGATAGATTCCTCTTTATTCTCACTATAGAAGAATCTGTACATATACATACTGCATATATTCACACACAGACACAGACACACAAACCATTAAAGTTAGGGACCAGGACTAGTGATGAGTGAGTAATAAAATGCTCGGGTGCTCGGTACTCGAGACGAATATTTCCCAATGGCCGGGTACTCGTTTTGAGTAATGAACCCCATTGAAGTCAATGAGAAACTCGAGCATTTTTGCAGGGGATCCAAACTCGGCCCAGGGAAGGTTGCGTGAAAACCTGTCAACCTCAGAAAATGATGGAAACACCACGGAAATGGACAGGAAACAGCAGAAGCAGCATGCATGGATGCCTCCTGGGATGCCTAATCGCACCATTACGCCAAATTCTGGGCAACATCCTGGTGGTCAACCTCAAGATAATAGTGCTAACCCAGACCAAGATGGGCAAGGCACATGCGATCTGTGTGTAAGTGGTGCTTTATGGTGCATGGCACCTGTTACACAGGACAATGAGCAGTGAGCTTGGATATGGCTGCACTAAAAAACAAAGCAAGCCTGCAGACTGGCTGCAGATCACAACAGATACTGGTCAGACTGGGTTTTGGAGGTAGTTGTATAGAGTCTGTGTGTAAGTGGTGTTTTATGGTGTATGCCACCTCTTAAACATTACAATGAGCAGTGAGGTTTTATGCAGCTGTACTACAAATCACAGCAATACAATATACAACAGCAGCAGCACCAGCCACAAAAAATAAATAGTACTAAGGACCTCTTTGGGGTCTGTATGCACCACCTGCTGTCTCCTTTCTGCCAGCAGTCAATCACCACAGTGTGCAGCTAAGATCGTGGTAGCTGCACTGCAAGTCCCAGCCAGCAGTCTGCAGTACTCTAAACTAAATAAAAATTTTAAGCCCTTACAAGGGCTGTTGGGTTCTTTTTGTAGTATCCCTGCCTACAGGAACGCTAATTCCCTCCCTAATGCTCTTCCTGCCAATCAGCAGCTCTGTTCCTAATCCCTTCCAGCATGCATGTGAGGTGAGCACCGCCGGCCCAGATTCTTATATGCCCGGGTCATCTGATCTGGCCAACCAATCACTGCTATCAACATGTATGGGTCCCACGTCATCGCATGATGTACCAAAGAGTCTCCTGCATGTTTATTGGCTAAGAAATTGCACCCAAACTTACAGGAAAAGGATGATGCAATTTTCTCGAGTAATGCGAGATGCTTGTCTGAGCATCGAGCACCTTCGAGTACCTTAATACTCGAACGAGTACCAAGCTCAGACGAGCATGCTCGCTCATCACTAACCAGGACCCTTGTCATTGATATGGCTGGTGGTCTTCAAGTAGTTAACAAACTGCAAAGAATTTCAGCTGAAGTTTCTATGCCTCATTTTTTCTGCATGCAGTCAATAGAGGACAATGATAAATTACAAGCACTATAAAGAATATGTATATTTAACAACTCTTGTAGTGAACCTCTTTCCACTGCTACATATTAACAGAGATGAGGCTCTCTTTCAAAGTTCCCTTTGCATGAGGTCATGCCCGGAGTAATAATAATACAGCTCAGCTACAGCCTAAAATGCAGTGAGTAATTGCTCCTAGCATACCACAATCAGACATGGTACATAAGAGGATTTCAAGTCTTTTCAAACCTTTGTATGTTTCTATAAAACAATGTAACCCAATTAAGGATTGTTTTGGTCTAGATGTTTAAACCAGGAGGCCAGAAGAAGGGTTCATGACACTGACACGTGTATGAATGATGTATACCAGCACATAAAGCATCTATGGCTAATGACCTCCCTATCAACAGGCATTTGGGACACATACCCCTCAAGTGTTTAACTGGTGCCTCAGATATACCAGGTAAGTCCCACTTTCAACAAGGTCCACAAAATGTAGATACAGTTTAATTCTTATTCTTTTTCTTCGGGATTGGCCTTGCCCCACAATGGTGTCATCCAAGAAAGATGCCAAAGAAGGTGATGAGTTCTTAGAAGATGTTACAATGGACAATGTCACTTCATTATCAGGGGGATCAGTCCAGTCAAACAGTATCTATGGATCCAGGGGTACCTTTTTTGGCAAAAAAAGACATTATGGCTGCAAAATCCTGTAAGTGGGCTTTCAAATAAGAGAATGCAGGCAAAAAAAAGGTTCATTTGGAGAAGATGAAGACAGAAGGACAAGGGGCACAGATAGGTCAGTGTCCGGCAAAGGGGTTAGGCAGGAACTAGCCCTTTATTAAAGGTACTTGGAGAGGAGAAGTGCAACGGAGTCCCCTGTTTTGGGAACCATTGAGGTAATTTAGGGATATTCAAAAAATCCTGGTCATGGTTTAAAGAAGTGTAGACTAGCAGGTTTCCACTCTATGAATAATCCGAATAGGTTCTTGCAGCTGATATTCGTGGTGGAGATAAGTGTGGGATCAAGAGGCTGAAGGATCTATAGAGGTGGCTCTCTGGAAGTCCCACACTGTACACCCGTAGCACAGAAAGAGGTAAGAAGTAGTGCCCAACAGGCCAAGGAGGGAGTCTTTCAAAACAGCTTTCCAAGATTAAAAACCCCAGAAAAAAAGGAAGACCCTTCTGTTCCTGGGATGTACAGCAAGGAATGCTGCTAGAAGGGAGGTAATTATTAATGCTCTGGAAGTAGGAATTTTAAACTTAAGCAGCCATCTTGCTAAGTAGCAAGCACTAAGACAATATTAATATTTACGTTTATAATAATAAGTTTTACATTTAAAAGAAAGTGACAAAAAATACCACATTTATGTAGATTTCGCACAAACATTTGGTGGAAAAAACACCAACCTAAAGTTGGTCCAAAACCATTTTGTTTTCCTTATTTTAAAAAAACACACTTTTGACATGTCACAAGGACAGTCCAAAAGTTTTGAGTGATCTCGGTTTTACTGCTGAGGCACCCACAGACTTGGTGGGGGTCTCCGCAGAAACTGATGAGAACTATTGGCACATCCCTGTGACATGTCAAATGTTTTATTTTTATTTTTTAATGACAGTGCCAATTTTAATTTATTTTGTTCCATAATAGTGACACTGTTTATATTTTAATATAAATGATGTAGAAAATATAATTAAACCCCTTTATCAGTTTATAGATATGTGTATTATACATAACTGCTATATGTGTTGTCAGTTGTGAAGTAGTTGTGAAGGAGTGTATAGAGTTGGCTCACTCCATACACATCCAGTACTAGCAGCTTTATTATTCCTAATAAACAGCTCACCTATAGCTGACACATTGGAAGGAATTGGTAAAGTAGAAGAATCTCATAGTAGAAGATATTTAATGTGCTGCCAATTTCATGTTCTGTGGACAAGTATTTTTTCTGCCGACAAATGTAGGGGAATGTGCCAAAAATGGTTGAGTGACAATTATCCCACCTGATGTGACAAAAATTACTAGCCATGTGCCAAATACATAAATTCATTTGGATTTGTCTGAAAAAAGAGTCTTAACTCCACAGTGGAAATGTGTAACCATCTTAGTATCTGGACCACTGTATTCTGTGAGCCCACTATTTTCATATTTTTTTTCCATTAACTGATGAATTGTAGTTTTAGCAGTACAACTTCAGGGTAAATACAAAAAGAACTTCAAACAAAAGGTCAGCATGTCCGATAAATAAAATTGTATCCTTGATGTTAGGTTCATCTGTTATGTTTCGCACTGAATGCTGTAAAACAAAGCTATACTTACTTGTATCCAGATCCAGTCTCCTGAAGACAGCTTTTTAGTCTTGTGCTGGTTGAAAAAAAGAGACTAAACAAAGGAAGTTTCTGCCAGTACAGAGTGTCCCAGCTCAATGCATCATCTGAGCATCTGTGCTCAGATGACCGGGACTTTCTGTGTTAAGTCTCCTTTTTTCAACTAGCGATTCCACTGTTTTAAGAAGAAAGGTAGAGGGCACTCACCCGGTTTGTGATCTTTTCTTTATTGTTAAACGTGCATGAACAATTATCCGGACATCTGAGGCCGCATAGTAGACGCCAAGCACTGATGAAGCAGGGTGATTACAGCTGTTTCGCGCGCATGCGCGCTTCTACTGATACCGCCTCTCCCACAAGTCCGGAGTTAAAAAGGGTTTACACTGTGACGTGTGCAAGTGGGCGTTTACAAAAAACAAACATTTAAAATCATTAAAAATTACAATTTACTGCGACCTTCTATGTGGTGACTTATATAAACATATTTAATTCCACTTTGTCATTGAGTCCAATTTCGCCTTCTGCTTTCGTTGCTAGTATAAGGCGACTTTCTTTCTGTAATAATATTTTATTTACGTCTGTACTTGCTGTACCTCTTACTCGTTCTAAACCTACAAATTTTAAACAGTCTGTCCTTCCTTGGTGTTTCTCTTTTATGTGTTTTATTAACCTCGTTGCTCCTTTGTTTGTTTTACATGAGTAAATATGTTCATAAATTCTCCGATTCAACTTTCTAGTAGTTTTACCGATATAATGTACCCCGCATTCACACATCAAGGCATACACTACCCCTTTTGTTTTACAGCAAATAAAATCTTTTATAACACAGGTAATACCGCCTAATGTAACCGTTTTAGTTTCTAGGCACTGTTCACACCATGTGCAATTACCGCACTTAAACATTCCTTTTGGCATTGCTGTGCGTATCCAGTCTCGTTCATTTGTTTCTTTGAATCGGCTGTGCACTAGCATGTCTTTTAGGTTTTTACACCGTTTAAATGTTACTAGGGGTTTTTCTTGGTATATTTTGGACAAAATAGAATCATTTTGTATGAGGTACCAGTTGTTTTGTATACTACTACGTACTAAATTTGCTATAGGGCTGAACTTAAAAGCAAACGCAAATCTGGAGTTTTGGTTATTGTTTTTTTGTTTTTCTTTTTTTCTCGCTAATAACTGTTCCCTTTGTTTTTTTAGGGCTTTGTTTTGTGCCTGCAACAGTTCCTTTTCGGGGTACCCCCTTTGGATTAAGCGTTGGGTGAGTTCTTTAGCTTTTTGTATGTATGTCTCGTCAGTGTTGTTGATTCTTCTTAATCTTAAATATTGGCCGTATGGAACTGCCAATTTTACATGTTGTGGGTGATAACTGTTAAAATGTAACAGTGTATTCGAGGCTGTGGGTTTTCTGTAACTAGTAGTTTTTAGTTCGTTATTGTCTATTTTTATAAGGACGTCTAAGTATTCAATTTCTTGTGCATTTATTTTGCTGGTAAAGGACATATTGTATGTATTTTCATGGAGGTAATTTATGAATTCTTTAAATTCCATCGGGGTCCCTAACCAGACAATGAAGATGTCATCGACAAAACGTCGATAACATCTAAGATGTCTTGAAAAGGGATTTTTTGGGGTGAATATCATGTCCCTTTCAAACTCTGCCAGGAAAAGGTTGGCCAAAGTACATGCGACGGGCGTACCCATCGCTGTACCGCCGCATTGTGTATACCACGTCCCAACTAGCACATTCAGATGAATTTTTGGTAAGTATAGCTTTATTCTACAGCATGATAACTAACTAAAAAATAAATATATATATATATATATATATATATATATATATATATATATATATATATATATATATATATATATTGTGTCAGGAATCTGCAGTAGCCTGTGTGAACTGGACCTGGTGTTTTGCTTTTGTGTGCCACACCCGATTGCTTCTCAGCTTCTGGTTATGCAGGAGTTAAGCTGAGAAGCTCCTGGACTTGATTTTACACCTGTGTTGTTGCTGTGATTGACAGGTTTCTCTGCCTGTTTGTACCTGGAAGATCAGAGCGCCGGTCCAATGAGGATCCAGACCGGGCTCTTGGTCAGCATAAAAGCAAAGCAGAGACTGAGTCCCAGCGCTGGATAATTAGGTTAACTCCTGGTCCCAGCTCCCCTGTCTATTCCTGCGAACCCCTCTCCTAATCCCTCTGTGTTGCTCGACTTGTTATCTGACCTTCTGCCTGACTATTTGACGATCCCTCTGCCTGCTGATTTTGTACTGCGCTGCCTGTGTGGATTTGACCCGGCTTATTCACCATTCTTTTATGTTTGTTCGTCCGTCTCGTTCTGTGTGCACTTTATCAGTGTAGGGAACGTCTTCGTGGTTGTCCACGGCCGCCTAGGGCCGATTGAGGCAAGTAGGCAGGCGACAGTGGGTGGGTTCAGACCTAGGGCCCACTGTCTTGTCCTGTCTGTATCGCCCGATCCTGACATATTGCAAACATGCTTTATTCACATCTACTGTTGACACATGACCAATAAGGGTATTTACAACATTTAACCCTACTGTATGATAGTAATGATGTCAAACCATGTTGTGCAGCTCAATTTCTTGTTCCAATCCATAATGATAATATGCTGTCTATACACGGCATCATACGTAATAACTTTGGAAATACATTACCAAGGACACTGCTTTGAAAAAGCCATATTGTTTGAGGTCAATACATCATTCATATAACCTTGGCAACTATGATAAAAGGTTTGCTTTTTACTTACAAGTTGAATCTTTTCCATAGCATTTCTAAATAAATACCCCACATTGAATACATTTTATGTAATATCAATTATTTACCCAGTGAAGACTTTCCACAGGCCTTTAATGAGAATCCACAAATGACGTTGGAAAGTTGCCTTATTCTCGTCGGCATTCCTTTGGCAGAGTATCTAAAGTAACATGTGTTCCTGGAGACATGACAACAAGGATAAGCACCAAAGTTACTTATGCATGTCAGCATGTTAAAAGGGTTCCTACTTGTTATAAGGGTCCTTTAACAATAAGCTGATAACAAAGTGTCTCGTTGCTGTGACCCCCAGTAACCACATTTGTGGGATGCCCTGGTAGTGTACCTGTCACATTAAAATAAATAAATAAAACATTTGACATTGCACAGAGACATAAGCGAAATTTGGGGGGTGCAGGGGGCAGTGGCTCCTGGGCCCACACTGGCAGGGGCCCACTGAGGTCTCAGAGGCTTAATGCTGTCTGCAAAAGCTATTTCTTTTGCAGACAGCCTGCAGAGCGATGAGGAAGGACCTGTGGTGACGTCATAAGGGGGCGGGGCTGAGAACTGGAGAGGATTCTTGTGGATGAATGACCTGTGGTGATGTCATGAGGGGGCGGGGCTGAGAAGATGCTGGTGCATTACCTGCTGTATGGATTGAATAAATCACCTTACTTTTTCACTTTGATTACGGTGTGCTGCAGTACTTTCGAATAGATAGATAGATAGATAGATAGATAGGAGATAGATAGATAGATAGATAGATAGGAGATAGATAGATAGATAGATAGATAATAGATAGATAGATAGATAGATAGATAGATAGATAGATAGATAGATAGCTAGGAGATAGATAGATAGATAATAGATAGATACATGGGCGGTCTTGGCATTTCTGGGGCCCCAAGCGAAGTTATGTCTGGGCCCCCCCCCCCCTCGACACGCGTTCCAAAACAATAGACCGCTGTGTGTTGCCCCAGTAGTATATACCCCTTGTGCGCTACCGCCAGTAATATATACTCCTTGTGTGCTGCCCCCAATAGTTTATACCCCTTGTGTCCTGCCCCCAGTAGTATATACCCCTTGTTTGCTTCCCCCAGTAGTATATAAACCCCTGTGTGTTCCCCCAGTTATATATTTGGCCCCCCGTGTGCTCCCCCAGAAGTATATAGACCTCCTGTGTGATGCCCCAGTTGTATATAGACCCCCTGTGTGCTGCCCCCAGTTGTATATACCCCCCTTTGTGCTCCCCCACTGTATATAGGCCCCCTGTATGCTCCCCCACTTGGATATAGACCTCCTGTGTGCTCCCCCACTTGGATATAGACCCCTGTGTGCTCCTCCTGTAGTATATAAACCCCCTGTGTGGTTCCCCCAGTAGTATATAGACCCCCTGTGTGCCTCGCCAGTATTATTTAGACCCCTTGTGTGCTGCCCCAGTTGTATACAGACCCCTGTGTGCTCCCCCAGTTATATATAGACCACCTGTGTGCCTCACAAGTAGTATATAGACCCCCTGTATGTTCCCCCAGTAGTATATAGCCCCTTTGTGTGCCCCACCAGTAATATATAGACCCCTGTGTGCTCCCCCAGTAGTATTTAGCCCCCCTGTCTGCTCTCCCACTTGGATATAGACCTCCTGTGTGCTCTCCAAGTTGTATATAGGCCCCATTCTGCTGCCCCAAGTAGTATATAGACCCACTGTGTGCTGCCCCCAGTAGTATATAGACCCCTCTGTGAAGCCCCAGTAGTCAATAGCCCCCCTGTGTGCTCCCCCTGTTATATAGCCCCCTGTGTGCTCCCCCTATTTATATAGACCCCCGATGTGCGCTCCCCCAGTTAAACAGACCCCTGTGTGCTCCCTCTCCCATATAGTATATAACACAATAAAACAAACACTTCTCCTCTTCTCTTCACTCTTGTGGCCGCAGGAAGGGTTTTCCCTGCGATCACAAGAGGCCGCACTCCCCTTGCCCTGGCGCTGATGCTCCAGTGATGTTACTGGAGCGCCGGCACCACAAGGGCAAAGCTGCCACTTGTGACCGCAGGGAAAACCCTTCCTGCAGCCACAAGAGTGACTAACAGGAAGGGAGCCAATGTCTCCCGCCCTGCCAGTGCTGCTGCATGTAACTATGAGCGCTCATTACGAGTGCTCATAGTTACAGTTCAGGCAGGAGCGAGCGGGGCAGCGGCCCTGTCCAGCGGTTTTGAGCACAACAGCGGGGCGTGGTGCCAAAGACCGCCACTGGATAGATAGATAGATAGATAGATAGATAGATAGATAGATAGATAGATAGGAGATAGATAGATAGATAGATAGATAGATAGGAGATAGATAGATAGATAGATAGATATAGATAGATAGGATAGATAGGAGATAGATCTTCTCTATGTGTAGCAGAGGTGCCGCACAGGCACGTCTGCTACCGTCGGCTGACGTCATTTCCTGCCGCAGGGGAGCTGATTAATGGAGGACAGGGGAGAAGGAGCTGCTGCCCCCTGCAGCATAGAGTGGCTGCTGCCGACTGAGGAGTCACACAGAGGGGGCCCTTGCTGCTATGAACAAACAGCACTGCTTGGTGAGAAGAAAGAAGGACTCTTAAAGACCTGTTCTTCTCACCAAGCTACAGCCAAAGCCTGCCTTTCCCTCCCTGTGTAAGGTCGCAACCAACTTTCCCTCCCCCCACTCAGTGACGTCATCATCTCCTTCCTGCTCTGCTGTCGGAGGGGCAGGGGAGCACCATGCTGGCTGTGAGGGAGGAGGACCTGTAAGCAGCTGAGATGGAAGGAGCTTTTCTATGAACAGTAAGTGATTGTTTCTTGTCTTATAGTGTGAGTGCAAAGTGAAAGTGTGTATCTACAGTATATAGTAGTGTGTACAATATGTGTATTGTGTGTGTAAAGGATTTCTATATGTATGTATAGTGTGTATTAATATATGATATATGCATTTACAGTATGTATATATATATATATATATATATATATATATATATATATATGTGTGTGTGTGTGTGTGTGTATATAGTGTATGCATTCCTCTGTAGTATGCTTATGATAAATGCATGTATGAATGTGCAGTAGGCATGCATATAGAGGCCATGTTCACATGGCATAACATACCGGCCGTTCTGTGGCCGGTGTTAGAGAAGATCATTCCAGTCGGTACTGCAGTACCGGACAGATAATCTTCACTGCCGCTGAATTCGGATGCAGGCGCCTCAGTGTGTGTCTGCATCCGAATTCCCTGCTGCTCACAATGGAGTGTGCGTCCAGAGTCGCACGCGCCATTGTGTGAACTGACTCGGTTTTCTGTGGCCGCAGAAAACTGACATGTCAGTTTCATGCGGCGCCGCTAGGGATCCCAGCCGGAGTGTATACTATGTGTATACACTCCAGTCAAGATTCCTTAGAAAGTACCATTACGTAAGTTCCGTAGTAATCATGGCCGTTGTTACAACAGCCATGATTGTTACGTAACCTGCGCAGTGGGAACATGGCTTTATAATGTATATTTGTACAGATTGTATTCATATGTGCGTGTATTAAACAAAATACAAAGGACCACATCTACTTCATGCAAAAATTGTGTCTTTTTATTCTTACAGTATTATATATATTTTGTATATGCAATGTGGTAGAATATGTAAACACATGTTTTGCATGGAGGAGATGCTGTCCTAGTTTATAGTCTACTTTGTGAGAGGGATGCCAGGGGTTGGTTGTAGTGCGCCCAGCCCAAGGGAATCTGCAGTACACAGCGCGACACAAAGTGTATACTGCCTGTGGTAGACAAATTGTGCTGACATGTGACCATACACAAACTGTAGCGTCAGCACAATCTGTTTAATGATGGCTACATGTGTACATATGTATGCATACACAATGTGTGTTTATGATGTATGTATGTATGTATGCACAATGTGTGTCTGTATGTATACATGTATGTATGCACAGTGTGTATGTATGTATGTATGTATTTATGTATATATATATATATATATATATATGTATGCACAGTGTGTATGTATGTGTATATGTATGTATGCACAGTGTGAGTGTATGTATGTATGTATGCATGCACCGTATGTATGTGTGCACAGTGTGCGTCTGTATGCATATATGTATGTATGCACAGTGTGTATGTATGTATGTATGTGTGCACAGTGTGTGTTTATGTATGTATGTATATATGTATGCACAGTGTATATGTATGTATGTGTGCACAGTGTGTGTCTATGTATGTATGTATGCACAGTGTGTATGTATGTATGTATGTATGTGTGCACAGTGTGTGTCTATGTATGTATGTATGTATGTATGCACAGTGTGTATGTATGTGTGCACAGTGTGTCTGTATGTATATTTGTGTGCATGCACAGTATGTATGTGTGCACAGTGTGTGTGTATGTATGTATGCATGCACAGTGTGTGTGTCTGTTTGTCTTTATGTATGTATGTATGTATGTATGCACAGTATGTATGTATGTATGTGTGCACAGTGTGTGTTGAGTGTTTGTGATGTATGTATAGCATGTGTGGTGTGTGGATGCGGGTAAGAAATACAGAGGGGACCTGATACTATAATACTATATAGAGGTGCAGAAGGGCTGGACTACTATTTAGTAGCACAGATTGAGCCTAACTGCTTATAAGGGGGCACAGAGGGAGAAAGGTTACTGTGTTAAGCAATACACTTGAAGATGATGCTGGAGCAAGGATCCTAATTTGTTTGGTAGATCTTGCAGGGAGGTGTCATGGCTGGAGAAGTCTTCATGATAGCCAAGCAAGAAAAAGAGAACAACTTCAGCAAAAACGTCACTTGCTATTCATGCACAGAAGACACCTCCTGTGAGTCACTGGATGTAACTGCACTATAATTACTCCTTTTTAAATCATCCTTTTTATTACCAGCTAAAGTGTAAATCAGTCAGAGCAGGCCGGGGCAGGAGGTGCAGCTGGGGCTCTGCTCTACCTCTCACACTTCAGCTGGTAATGATTACAAAAGTTTATGTAGGACTAATGGTCCTGTCACTTATATCTCCCTCGCACCTGTATGCCGGGATCTACAACACTGTACGTGGTATGGACCACTCTTATTCCCTTTAAGAGCACAGACATACCTAATCCATTGTGGATTTGGTGCATCTGAAATACATAAATATGCAACATCAAATCCACAGCAGATTATGTTGTTTTTTATGTGTTGATGGTAGGGTTCATGTATTTAATGAAGTAGTGAGTAATGAGCAGAATTCGCTACAGCCTGTATAGCACACTGCTGTCTATAATATATTGGGGAGCATATATTATGTGGGCTGCTGAGGTTTGAGTGCCAGGGCTGATTTTAAGTCCCAGTCCGGCCCTGGATGTTTCAAACCATATGGTTCTTATCAAGCTTTAATGATTGCTTTAGTGTCCTATTGGCGCAAAGATATTATTGTGACATGAAATATTTGTAATTTATGCCGCGTCTCTCACCGTAGTTGACTGCTGTGGTATTGTTCTGTAACATAAGTAAAGAACTGGCAATGTTCATTATTGGTGCAGCGTTCTCTGCATTCCTCCACACTGGCCACTTTTGACATGTTATACGTTGTCCCAAGCATATCCACACCGGGAAAAAACTTGTCCCTGCAGGCTAGAACAATTGAGACATTTCTGTAATTATTTGTTTTAGATGATGTGTATTAATGTGTATTGTATGCCAATTCAAGTGGAAATAACATGGACAAATGTATTTTAAATTCAGAGTTTCACTTTAACATAAAGCAAGGAATGTAACACCTTATTAACAACCAACATGCTGTTTTATGATAGCTCTGCACTGCAGCAACAGAATGGAGCTCGTGGACCCTGCCAGCTGTCATCTTCTCACTGGTTCTGGGTATGTCACAACGCAGGATCCACATCACTTAAGAGCAGGATTTACCCCTCTCAGCCAATCAGTGTCTGCAGCGGTGTCCTGCCCAAGTCACTGACTGGGGCAACCGTCAGCCATGTCATGGTGTAGCCGGCCCAGAAGCTCAGAAGACAGCTGGCGAGGTCCAGGAGCGAAACGAGGCTCTGCGCAGGGCGCTGGGACAGGTGACCATAAGTTGTTTTTTATTTTCCGCCCATCCCCTGCCCGTAAAGATATTATACTTCCTGGCCGGACTTCTCCTTTAATATAATAAGGTTTCAGGAGCAGAGTCTGCTCTATATGTGGCAGGTGCTGGCTGTGTCTTACAGTTGTTACTGCAAGATGCCAGAGGTTGTCTGAGAATTTGCAAATTAGCTGTGAGGTATCTTGTATGCCTGTACTTCAGTGAATAAATTCACTTTTTTGGTCCAGCTTTGAAGTGTAAGTATCTGCTCTTCAAATGAAGAGCTACATTGGATACATAAAGATACATTCTACAAGTACAGAGCGTATGGTGAGTAACCACATTTAAACACACTAATTGTATATATCCTGGATCTGTGGTGGACTTGGTAGCATCCTGCTAGTGTGGAGATACAATTATTGCCAAAGTGCAGACTGTTGATATATTATTGAAATTGCTTATAAAAATCCCTAATGGACTTAAAGGCTATGTTTACACTACGTAAAAGTACGGCCGTTGTTGCCATCGGCAACAACGGCCACACTTTGTACGGGTGAACAATGCCTATTGCTCTATGGGATCCCGGCCGGAGCGTATACACATCGTATGCGCTCCGGCCAGGATCCTGCACGGGGCCGCAAATAACTGACATGTCAATTTTCTGCCGTAGGAAACCCTGTCAGTACACACAATGAAGCGAGCGGCTCACTGTGTGCTATGGAAGGTTTTGATGTGGGCGCGCGCTGTGGCCGAAAGACCATCCAGACGGTACTTTAGTACCGGGCGGGATGATCCGTGCAGAGACCGGCCATTCCGTGACCCGGCCGGGGTCACAGAACGGCCGGTCTCTCACGACGTGTGAACATAGCCAAAAAGTGTAAACACAAATGAGAAAAAAAGTTTTTAAAAATATCAAATACCCCTCACCTACTAAAAATTCAAATCCCCCCATCCCATTATATATCTGGGGAGGGAAAAATGTGGAGCTGAGGTAGGTAAGGGGTATAGAATTATCTACTTTGATCTTCTTATAGTAGAACTGCTTATGCTATAGGCCCTCTGCACGGAAAGGAGAAAAAAATTAATCACAAGTAGAACCTAGAATAGCTAAGGAGGTTCCACTATGAGAGGATCATTTAAAGAGTACTATGCTACCTAAACTATTATTTTCTATATACAGCAAGGACTGCATAGACATTGCTAACAATGAAGTCATCGAGCCACTAAGCGAGCGCCGATCTAGCAGATTCACGCTCTCTTACATAATAGATTGGGGCATGTAAAAAGACACTTAGGCTGTGTTGTATAGTGATGTGGAGTAGGGATGGTCCGAACCTGCCGAGGTTCGGGTTCGTACGAATTCAGACTCTCGGTAATGATTCCCGCTGTCTTAAAGGGAACCAATCACTGGAAAAAAGCATATAGAGCTTTTGAAATGTGCTGTTAGAGCACACAGCACACTTGCCACACGTGTTTCCATAGCCTCCGTGCCTTCCCCGTGTAAGCCGCAAAGTAACTTTATAAAACTGGCGCCCTGTATGCTAATTACCTGAGGTAGTCATCTGGGCGGTGTGCGGCTAGCAGGTAGCAGGTCCCCTGGGCGTTCTTCCGCTGTAATCACGCCCCTCTGGGCGTGATTCAAATGGCAGAGTGGCTGTGGCGTCACTCGGGAGCGCGCCGTGCCCAACGTCGGCACACTTACGTACTGATGCCGGACGCCGCCGCACATGCGCAGTGCAGCCGCTTCCATTCCGGTTGGACTGCGCCTGTGCAGAATAGCCTCGAACTCCGGCTAACAGGCTATTCGAGGCTATTCTGCACAGGCGCAGTACCGCCGGAATGGAAGCAGCTGCACTGCGCATGGGCGGCGGCGTCCGGCATCAGAATGTCACAGCTACTCGGTGATTTGAATCACGCCCAGAGGGGCGTGATTACAGCGGTAGAACGCCCAGGGGACCGTGACTACCTGCTAGCCGAACACCGCCCAGGTGACTACCTCAGGTAATTAGCATACAGGGCGCCAGTTTTATAAAGTTACTTTGCGGCTTACACAGGGAAGGCACGGAGGCTATGGAAACACGTGTGGCAAGTGTGCTGTGTGCTCTAACAGCACATTTCAAAAGCTCTATATGCGTTTTTCCGGTGATTGGTTCCCTTTAAACCTCCGTGGAGAGGGTGGATAAAGCGGGAAGACCGCCTGGAAAACTGGGATACAGCCTATGGCTGTGGCTGTATCCCGGTTTTCCAGGCGGTCCTAAAGACTCTAAAGAGACAACTAGAATTGTAATCTTTAGCACCTTTTAGCGAAATATGGTACAATATTTTACTTTGAATATAACCATCTTGCCAACAGCTTAATGATTCTCATATACTGCATATTTTAACTATAGTGAAGTTTTCAATAGTTTTCAGCAAACTGCTGGTTTAAAGAAGAAGTTTGGCGGCAGCCGGCAGGGGCAAAATTGATTACAAGTGCTAACTTACCTCTGCGCAACCAGCCATGGGACCCCCCCCCCCCACCACCACCACCACCGGGCTCCGAGATCTCCGGAGCTGACACGTCATGACCCGGCTGATGAACTGGCCGCTCAGCCAGACAGTGACTGGGGCTTCTCCAGTCATTGATTGGCTGAGGGGCCAGTCCATAAGATAGGACAGGCATTTTCCCCCGAAAACTCGGGAGAAAATTCCTTCAGGCAGTGATCCCGAGGCTGGTTCCACCACTCATCACGGGCAGGGGAAGAGGTAAGTAAGTACTTGTAATCAATTTTCTCCTTTCCCTGCCAGTTGCCGCATTTCATAATCCGCCGGACTTCTCCTTTAATGGAAGAAAGAAAATAATTTTCCTTAAGAAATTGTGTTGACCAGGTTGATAAATTGACTATGATATTTTTCCAAGAAATTAAGCTTTATGTGGGTCAGTTTGATTAAATAAAGAAGACCTGCCACCTCTCTAGATGTGTAGAAGAAAATAATTAGATTGTCCCTTTCATAGCAATGCTTGAGCGTATTTTCTCGGGACACATTTACTAGTCATAGTAAATGTGGGCCAATGGCCACTACCCAAAGCATACTGACATAGAATCCTCAGTTGGCAGTATAAGGTTGTTTTTTTTTTTACTTGGTACATGCAGCATCCACCAGATTACATTAGACTTAATTTTTTGTTACAGCAAGCCTCCTAGTAGGAAGTGAAAATGGACATTCTTACTATATATTTTCCTTGTGCAGTGTTTTAGGGAATGCCCTGAAATGGCTCCTTGCACCATTGTTTTCTTTAAAGTTAATGTTGGGCTTTCCTTCAGAATGCATGCAAACCTGGGAAATAAAAGAGAAAAATGTATTTAGTGAGTGCCACAAATGTTATTTAAAGGAGTAATGTGGATTAAAGCCTGCAGGTTCAGGCCAGTGAACCTACTGATATGAGACAGCCGCTATTTACCTTCGGATCCCAGTGCTGTAAGTCCTATTCCCGTGCGGTCCGATATAGTGCCATTTTAGCGGCCCCGGAGCATTTGGGGCGTTCCACATGCTCCCGGAGCACCCGCTTGGCCCGCCTAGCCTGCCTCCTCCCGGCCCGCCCACTATGCATATTCATATATGCATAACTAGGCCGCTTGTAACGGGCTACTGCCTGCACATGCGCCATTAGAAGTGGCCAAGCTATGCATATATGAATATGCATAGTGGGCAGGCCGGGAGGAAGCAGGCTAGGCGGGCCAAGCAGGTGCTCCGGGAGCATGGGGAATGCCCCAAATGCTCCGGGACCGCTCATTAGCATATTACCAATTAGCCAAAAACGGCACTATACCAGACCGCATGGGAATCGGACTTACAGCACTGGAATCCGAAGGTAAATAGCGTCTGACACATATCAGCAGGTTCACTGGCCTGAACCTGCTGATAGTGCCGCTTTAAGTTCTGTTTCATATGTAATATATAAATCCCATTTTAGGCTATGTTGAGATGCTGTATGAGACATGTCAGTTTTCTACGGCACCGCTAGAGATCCCGGCCTGAGCATATACTATGTGTATACGCTCCAACGGGATTCCATAGACGGCAAGGTAACATTTATTTTCGTATTAATCACAGCTGTTGCAATCGACAACAACAGGCGTACTTTTACGAAAATATACGTTTTGTGAACATGGCCTTAAGCTGAGAAAAAGCTGTGGTTAAGTTTGCCTGACTACAAATGAAGCTAATGGCTTATGTATACAAGCCTCTAAGCTTGTGGACAGTGCAGAGAACCTCAAGGGTAAAGGGGATGATAATATAATTTTTTAAGTTTTCAATCATGCCCATCCCTTCTCTGTTCTTTCCTCCTAGCAAACACATTGTAGTTAAGACCTTCCGCCATTTTTTGCAGTCTGGACCCCTTCTGTTTGGTGAGGTCTCCATAACTGAACATAATGGAAGATTAAATAATCGTATTTAAATCTAAAATGTACAGAAATGTTTATAGATCGTTTAGAATATACTGTAGCTATGTACCGTGGGGTCAAACTCTCACTTTTTGTACAATTCCGGACATTATAATAATTCTGATCTTGAACTCTATTTCTTCAAGGTCAGGAGAAGATGAAACCCCTACTGTCCTTGAATATAACAATACATTTCTCGCTATGTGTAAACTTACTAGATAATAGCATATACTATTTTTCTAGAGTGCTGTAAGAAAAGATATATTTTAAATTAAAAACAACATAAATTTTCCATGTCGTCTTACCTTTCATTTACATTTGCCCATTTTTCAGGTAGGTAAGAAAACATCAAGCACCGTGGATTGAATGTGCAGACCATTTGGCAGTATTCAACATCTGGAGTAAATACAGTGCCCAGGTCTCCTCCTTGAAAAAGCACATCCTGCTGGAGCTCAGGTACACAGTCTAGCACAATAGAATACATGAACCTTGTTAATTTTTCTATGTATATGTTGCCTTAGGCTATAGTCACGTAGTCACGCAACGTTTTTAGTGCTCCATTTAAAATGGACGTCATTTAGCTGTCTGGCCTCTACTTAGTGTAATGATGACTGTTGGTACAATATTCTAGTTTTGGGTTAGTAATTGGACTCTGGGTATGGCCTAATTGAAAAGTCTATTGCATTTAATAGTAAAAACGGAGAAAGAATTGTGACAAAAGAAAAACTGTGAGTAAATAACTAATAAAAAAAACATCCGCTGTTTGCAAAAGACGTCCAAAAATAATCATGATCATTATTTTGACGTCCGCAGTGATAACATTCGTTATTCAGTACAATGTGTGCATTGGACGTCAGTCTTTCCATTGACTTCATTGCATTGCCATTGCAGTCAGGTAAATCGTGGCAATAACTGACATTTTTTTAAATTGCAAAAATGGCCGAATTTTCTCGATTTTTGATGTTGTTAATAATCTTAGAGGGGTACTCGGGAGACAAGACATTTTTTTTCAATACATTGCTTTAATAAAGTTATATAACTTAAAATTAAAATATATATAATGTATTTTTTTATTTAATTTACAAACATACTTTGGATGCCTGGCAGCAGTAAGGGGTGACACAGCCCCTCAGCTGCCACCACCACTTGTGTCAAAAACTGCAGGACTATATTCCCTGCAGTTCCTGATCATTTGCTCTGTTCAGCACTATACAGGGCAGGGTTTGTTCCCCCATGTACTGAATATTCTTATACACAGTACACAGGGGAGGAGGCTGCTCAACGTGGTTGCACTGTCTGGCAGCCTCTGCAGAGGGAGCGATGGTTGTTATCACCACTTAGTGTGCTTCTAGCACATACAGTGGTACCTCGGTTCTCGAACTTAATTGGTTCAGAAAAGCAGTTTGAGAACCGAGCAGTATGAGAACTGAGCAGTGTCTTCCCATAGGAAATAATGTAAATGTGTTTAATTGGTTCCAGCACCCACCAATATTTACCTACAATACTCATATATTGCATTGCAAAGTGCATAGTTTAATCTCTACAGTACAGTACATAACAGCACTATACTGTACAGTACATTATGCACAAGAAACATTCAACAGAACCAGCAATTATATTACAGTAGTCACCGACTCCTCACTCATCCTTTACTGTATAGAGTCCCCCCCACCCCACCCCAGCACTGTAACCAATGGGAGATGGTGGTACACTGACTGTACTACTACTGTACTGTATATGCACTCCAGCAGTCTTATATAGGGCTGTACTGTATGCGAAGCCTCACTAGTGCTAAACTCACCAGGTACACCCCACCACCCACGCTCACAAAAACGTTCAGATACTGAGTACTTCAAGACTGGGTTTCCAAAAAGTGTTTAAGAATCGAGCAAGAGTTTGAGAACCAAAGCAAACTATCTTGTAAAATACTGTTTGAGTTCCAAGCCGTTTGAGAACCGAGCAGTTTGAGAACCAAGGTACCACTGTATACAAATATACAATACATGGGGGAACAAGTAGGTAATCAGGAACTGCAGAGAATATAACCCTGAAGTTCCCAACACAAACGGTGGTGGCAGCAGAAGGGCTGTGTCATCCCATACTGCTACTAGGCACCGGAAGTATGTTTGTAAATAAAAAATAATACCTTTGTTTTTTAACCCCTTAACGACATCGGGCGTAAACTTACGCCCTGGCGCCCTGGTACTTAGCGCATCAGGGCGTAAATTTACGCCCAATGTTTCCCCGATCGCTGCGTGTTCACACACAGCGGTCGGGGAAGATGGCCTGCTATAAATCATAGCAGGCCATCATAGCTTCACGGCACGGGGGGTGGTTAACACCCCCCGTGCTTACGATCGCCGCTATAGGCTGATCAATTCAGATCAGCCAATAGCGTCGATCGGAACCTTTTGACCCGATGACCCGGAAAAAAATGGCGGTCGGTGCTGTCCGAGGACGGCACCGACCGCCATTACTGTAAAAAGTAATGTTGATCGCCGTGCCACCGGCCCGATCGCCGTGAACGGCCGGCCGGCCGTTCACGGTGATCGGGCCGGTGGCACGGCGATCAGAGTCCCACAAAATAGTAAATACCTGCCCTGGACCCCTCAGCTAGAGAGCCGAGGGGTCCAGAGCAGGTATTTGTACATTACTCACCTGTCCCGGGCTCCTGATCGTCGGCTTCCGGGTTCGCGGCGTCCTCCGTCATTCCGTTCGGTCTTCGGGTCTTTCCGGCGGTCCTCGTCGTCTTCTTTCGGCTATTTTCGGCTCCAGCCTCGTCATTTTCCGGATTTTGCGCTCTGCTGCCCCCTAGCGGCTGATATGTGTAATACACTTATCAGCAGCTACAGGGATATTCAGAATATAGAAAAAGTTTTTTTTTTTTTTCCAAATTTTTTTTTTTCTATTTTCCTCACCCTATCGCCGCTGAGTGTTGATCAGCATCGCACGAAAGTGCGCTGCTAATCAGCAACTCCTCCTTTTTGGCGTAGGGTGTTTTTTTTCTATATTCTACTGCCACGGTCTGCTTATAAGTGTCGCACATAAGTGCGGCATTTATCAGCAACTCCTTTGTTGGCGTAGGTTTTTTTTATACTTACTGTAAAAAAAACACGTAAAAAACACTACATTACACCACACTACATTGAATAAAGTTTGACACTACACCACTACATACCCCATATACTAGTCCCCATATAAAGATGGCCCCCAGGGTGTTTTCGGTGTCAGAGGGATACGTTATTATTGCCTCCGACACCGAAACAGCCAGTGAGGATGAATGGGGGGGATCGTTCTTTCCTCCATTCATCCTCATCATCCAGTGACGTGTCTGGGGGTAGCGTAGCGTACGCTGCCCCCCAGACACGTCTTTTCCGCCAGTACCGTCCCAATAAGAGATGACGGTATGGTGTGAAATTCTACAAACTGTGTGAGCGTACCTCAGGGTACACTTACAGATTTAGGGTACATGCACACTGCGGAATGGAGAAGGATAACCCTTTGTGCATTCCGCAGCTGGCACCCGCCGGCGGACTGATGGAGGCGCGCGTCTCCACCCGTGTCATAGACTCCATGTTATGCACGGGCGGATTCCGTCGTCCATCCAAAGAATGAACACGTTGGACGGAGAGCGGAATCCGCCTGTGCATAGAATGGAGTCTATGACACGGACGGAGACGTGCGCCTGCATCAGTCCGCCGGCGGGTGCCAACTGCGGAATGCACGAAGGGTTATCTGTCGCGATTCCGCAGTGTGCACGTACCCTTAGAGTGTATGTAGGAAGGGACACCCGAATCCAGCCCCCAGATGCCCCCTCCCCTCCCATCCTCGGAACAAGTGGGAAGATCGTCCGGGAACTGATCTTCCCACTGCTGGATAAAGGTCACCACCTGTACGGGGATAACTTTTATACCAGCGCCCCCTCTTCCAGTCCCTCGCTGCCCTGTAGCTTGCGGCACGATCTGAACATATCAGAAGTAGTAATAGCGCCCTAATATTTAGCAGCCATGGAGCGGACACAGCGCTTCTGGATATGAAGGACCCTGTATCGCACCAGGGCAACATTATCCAGGTGACGTCCCGCACACAGGAGAAAGGGAGACCCCAGAAGAAGTGCAGAGTGTGGTGTAACAGGGGGATCAGGAAGGACACCATTTCCAGTGTGACACCTGTCCTGATCACCCCGGCCTCTGCATATTGGATCGCTCCAAGGCGCACCACACGTCACTGGGGTTCTACATTATCTAAATTCTGTCCCTTATTCCTATTTCAGGGGTCACGTTGGTCCAGGGTTATTCTGATCGCCATTATGGAGTCGGGAAGGAATTTTTCCCCTGTGATGAGGCTACTGTCGTCTGCCTCACGAGGGTTTTTTGCCTTTCTCTGGATCAACACAGGTTGAGTTTGATGGACACCTGTCATTTTAAACCTTATAAACTAATAATTGGCCTAATACCCCCAAATTAATTAGAATTGTCCCTTTTTCCCAGCTAAATAGGTATGGCCGCCATTCCCATTAGAGGATGCCATGATGCAATTACAAAGCCTCTGTGCGGCCAGGGCAGTAGAAACCCCCCACAAGTGACCCCATTCTGGAAACTACACCCCATAAGGAATCTAACAAGGGGGGCAGCGGGGATATGGCCCCCTGGTGACGGCCACATTTGGGACGTGAAAATGAAAAAAATGGTATCTTTTATTTTCTCGGCACATGTTCTACGTAAGTGCCTGTCACCAGTGGGGTCCATATGCTCACTGCACCCCTTGTTAGATTCCTTATGGGGTGTAGTTTCCAGAATGGGGGTTACTTGTCGGGGGTATCTACTGACCTGGCAGCACAGGAGCTTTGTAATTGCGACATGGCCTCCATCCTCCATTCCAGCCTCTAAATGGCGCTCTGTCCCTTTGGTGGCTTGCCCTGTGCCCATATGGCACATTATGCCCACATATGGGGTATTTTCGTAATCAGGGGAAACTACCCTACACGTTTTGTGTTAATTTTCTTTTTTAACCCCTTGTGGAAATGGAAAAAATCAAGGCTAGACCAACATTTAGTGTAATTTTTGTAAAATTTTTACTCTAAATCATTAATCTTGTCATGATTTTTTCATTTTCACAAGGGGCTAAAAGATAAAAAAAAAACACTAAATGTGTAGAGCAATTTCCCCTGAGTACGGAAATACCCCACTTGTGTACATAAAGCGCCATTCGGGTGCAGGGTAAGCCTCCGAAGGGAAGGAGCGCCATTTTGTTTTTGAAGGCTGGATTTGGATGGAATGGATTTTAAGGGGCCATGTTGCATTCAAAAGGCCTCTGTGTTGCCAAGACAGTTGAAACCCCCACAAGTGACCCCATTATGGAAACTACACCCCTCAAGGAATGTAACAAGGGGTGTAGTGAGCATATGGACCCCACTGGTGACGGGCACAAATGTGGAACAATGTGGCGTGAAAATGAAATATTACATTTTTTACACTATAATGTTGGTTTAGCCTTGAATTTATCATTTTCACAAGGGGTTAAAAGAGAAAAAAACACACAATATGTGTAGAGCAATTTCCCCCGAGTCCGTAAATACCCCACATGTGGACATAAAGCGCCATGTGGGCGCAGGGCAAGCCTCCAAAGGGAAGGAGCGCCATTTGGATTTTGGAGGTTGGATTTGGCTAGAATGGATGATGAACGCCATGTCGCATTTACAGAGCCCTCGTGCTGCCAAAACACTGGAAACCCCCCACAAGTGACCCCATTCTGGAAACTGCACCCCTCAAGGAATCTAACAAGGGGTGCAGTGAGGATATGGACCCCTTGATGACGGGCACATTTGTGCCATGAAAGTGAAAAAATGAAATTTTTTACTTTTACGTCACATTGTTCCACATTTGTGCCCGTCACCAGTGGGGTCCATATGCTCACTGTGCCCCTTGTTAGATTCCTTGAGGGGTGTAGTTTCCAGAATGGGGTCACTTGTGGGGGGTTTCCAGTGTCTTGGCAGCACGAGGGCTCTGTAAATGCGACATGGCCCTTGAAATCCTTTCCAGTGAAATTCAGCTTCCAAAAGCCAATTGGCGCTCCTTCCCTTTGGAGGCTCGTCCTGCGCCCCCTTGGCACTTTATCGCCACATGTGGGGTATTTCCGTACTCGGGAGAAACTGCGCTACACATTTTGTGTCTTTTTTTTTCCTCTTATCCCTTTAAGAAAATGAAAAATTGAAGGCTAGAACAACGTTTTAGTGTAAAAAATACATTTTTCTTTTTTCACGCCATATTGTTCGGAAAATCTGTGAAGCACCTGTGGGGTCCAAATGCTCACCGCACCCCTTGTTACATTCCTTGAGGGGTGTAGTTTTTTAAATGGTGTCTTTTTAGGGGTGTTTTTTAGGTTTTGGCACCCCAGAGCCTCTGCCAACCTGAAGTGGTACAGTCAGAAATGACCAAATATAACGGAGGCGTTGAAATTCACTAGGCGCTCCTTTGTATCTGAGGCTTGTGGTTGCGTCAAATAGCGCAATAAGGCCACATATGGGGTATTTCTATAAACTGCAGAAACGGGGCAATAATTATTGGGGTGCATTTCTCTGGTAATAGGTTTATAATTATGAAAAATATTGGATTACAATAAAATCTCTGCACAGAAAATTAAAATTTTCAAATTTCTTACACTTTTAGCTTTTATTTCTGTGACTCCCCTAAAGGGTTAAAACACTTTCTGGATATGCTTTTGCAGAGTGTGGGGGGTGCAGTTTCTGAAATGGGGTGCTTTGTGGGGCTTTCTAACATACAGGCCCCTCAAATACACTTTAAACCTGAACAGGTCCCTAAAAATATCTGATTTTGAAATTTTACTGAAAATTTGGAAATTTGCTGCTAATGTTTTAAGCTTCCTATTGTCTAAAAAAAATTAAAGATCGTTTAATAAATGCCGCCAACATAAAGTAGACATGTTGCTAATGCTATTTAATATATAATTTATGTGGTATAACCATTTTCTGTATACGCAAAAAAGTTTCAAAGTTGGAAAAATGCAGTTTTTCACATTTTTTCACATTATTTGGGTTTTTTTCATAAAGATTTGTTATGATTATCGACTCCAATTTACCAGAAATGTAAAGTACAATATGTCACGAGAAAACAATCTCAAAATCAGCCGGATAGGTAAAAGCATCCCGAAGTTATTAATGAATAAAGTGACACTGGTAATATTCATAAAATTTGTCTCTGTCATTAAGGCCATTTCAGGCTCTGTCCTTAAGGGGTTAAATAAAGTTTTATTACAAAGTAATATAAGAAAATCACGGCTGCCTAATTGCAAAAACGGACCCACACTTGTCCTCATGGTTGTGGCTGGTATAGCTACATTTATTACAGTAAATGTGAAACATCACAAATGACCTGTGGACAAGATGTGTGGTACACGTTTCAGAAAGCATGTTTTTGTAAACCTGTTATTCTAACATTGCTATCACTGATATTAAATGCTATATTAATAATCAAAAGCATATATACCATAGAGACAGCCTAATGCAATTGGTGTAGGGCCACCAGTAAAAGAAATAGAGTTGAGCAAACTTTTCAAAAGTTCGGCTTGGCAGCATCCTTCAGGCCAAACCATAAAGGGGTAGTCCAGCAAAAAATAAAATTCTTTCAAATCAACTGGTATTAGAAAGTTATATCGATTTTTTATTTACTTCTATTTAAATATCTCAAGTCTTCCCATACTTATTAGCTACTATATATCCTGCATGAAGTGTTGTTTCATTTACATTCAGACTCAGAGCTCTCTGCTGCCATCTTTGGCTGAGACAGGAACTGTCCTGAACAGGAGAGGTTTTCTATGGGGAGTTGCAAACTAAAAAAGAGTTACTATGACAGCTACACAAAAACACATATAAAATGCAAGGCTGCTCCTCCCATGAGGCAGAATTAGGATTCTGCCTCAGGCGGCAGACTCTGAGGTCCCTGAGGGGGCGGCACAATCCTGCCTAAAATCCTTTTAGTTAGGTCATTTCTGACTTAACTAAATGACAGCAGCAGTTACAGGACCCCCTCCCCCTGCTGCATTATCTAGGTCTCGGCTGCCTTACATGCAAAGCAAACAGTGGAGGATGCACAATAACACAAAGTCTCCCTGTGATCCCTGCCTGCTTCCTCCACTGTGTGCTGCCTGAACGTCAGGACTGGAAGCAGGAGGAGGAGGGGACTCAGCACGGCAGCCTGCAGAGGTCAAAACTGTGTGAAGACCAGGAAACTGACCCTGCAGAACTGTGCTGCTGTCCTGTGTCCCCCTTATCTGTGTATGCTGTGTCCCCCTCATCTGTGTATGCTGTGTCCCCCTCCTCTGTGTATGCTGCGCCTCCCTCCTCTGTGTGTGCTGTGTCACCCTCCTCTGTGTGTGCTGTGTCCCCCTCCTCTGTGTGTGCTGTGTCACCCTCCTCTGTGTGTGCTGTGTCACCCTCCTCTGTGTGTGCTGTGTCCCCCTCTTCTGTGTGTGCTGTGTCACCCTCCTCTGTGTGTGCTGTGTCACCCTCCTCTGTGTGTGCTGTGTAACCCTCCTTTGTGTGTGCTGTGTCCCCCTCCTCTGTGTGTGCTGTGTCCCCCTCCTCCGTGTGTGCTGATTCCCACTCCTCTGTGTGTGCTGTGTCCCCTTCCTCTGCGTGAGCTGTGTCCCCCTCCTCTGTGTGTGCTATGTCCCCCTCCTCTGCGTGTGCTGTGCCCCCTCCTCTGCATTATGAGTTCTGTCTTCTGAGGTCCTGACCCTCCACAGCCTTCCAGGACCTGTGTAGCCAGGAGACAGATCAGAAACAGAAGGTATGGTGTAAATTGCATAAGTTTGTGTGTGTGTCTGTGTATGTGTGTGTAAATATGTGTATGTGAATGTGCATGGGGGCTGACTGGGGGGGACTGAAGTGGGTCTTTGCTGAGGGAAGGGTATGGGTATTTTCAATTAGTAGGTCAGTATCACCAACAAAGATGCTGCTTGGGGTATTAGGTGATACAGGGAGCACCTTGATCAAATGCAGTAATGCTCTACGGGGAAAGGATTACTGCATTTGATCAAAGAAGGTGACCATAAAGCATGGTGAGGGATATGGTGATTATACAGATCTCAAATTTATAGTTCATCATCATCTCTCCATCTCATCCTTGTCAGTTTTCTGTGGCAGCTATTCATTGAACCTCCGGCCACACACTCCATTGAGTGCAGAGGTGAATTCAGATGTGGGCGCACACGGGTACACCCGCATCCCAATTCAGCAGGAATGGAGATCATCTGGCTGGTACTGCAGTACCTGGAATGATCTTCAGTAACACCGGCCGCACTGTGATCCGTCCGGGTCACAGAACGGCCAGTGTTATACATAGTGTGCACATGGCCTAAGGCAGGGTTCCTCAACCTATGGTACGCATACCCCAAGGGTATCCGTTAGAATCAATGGAGCCCCATCATACAGGGGAGGGAATTCCCTCCCACTGGTGGCGGGCCGGCCTGCCTCCAGTGCTTGAGCACCGTCCCGGGACCCGTGGATAGAACGGCGCCGTATACGGGAACCGGGCCGCGGATCGAAAAACGGACCGTGGCACCGGCTTGCCAAATTAAAGAGGATGTACCTGGTGGTACATCCTCTTTAAGCATTAGTACTGAGTCCCACAGATAAGATGATGCTGAATTGGTTTCTTATAAGTAGTTTGTTATTCACAGGATTTTTCTTTTTCATTTTTTAGCCATTTTTCTGACAGGAAATTTGTATTAATCATAAATTACTCTAAGGGTACAAACCCACTTGCCGGATCTGCAGCGAGTCTCCTTGCTGCATTTTTGCAGTGAGACTCGCTGCAGATCCCAGCCCTATACTTTTATTAGCAGAGAAACTCGCAGCAGGGATGTACATCCCTGCTGCGATTTTGTCTGCAGCCCTCCCCATTAACCCCCTAGCCGGACATTATACATTACCGGGTCCCCGTTCCTGCTTGCTTCGGGGCTCCCGGTATCTTCACGGCCCGCCCGGCCAATCAGTGCGCCACCGAAGCAAGCAGGAGCGGGGACCTGGTAATGTATATCCTGCCCCCCTGCAGCCCCGATCGCCCCCGGCCGTATGATCGCCCCCCGCACCCCCGGCCGTACGATCGCCCCCCGCAGCCCCGATCGCCGCGGCCGGGGGCTGGGGGCAATCGGGGCTGCGGGGGGCGATCGGGGCTGCGGGGGGCTATCGTACGACCGGGGGCTGCGGGGGGCGATCAGGGCTGCGGGCAGGATATACATTACCAGGTCCCCGCTCCTGCTTGTTTCGGCTGCTCCCGGCACGTTCCGCCCGGCCAATCAGTGCGCTGCCCCGCCGCAGCGCACTGATTGGCCGGGCGGGCCGTGAAGACACCGGGAGCCCCAAAGCAAGCAGGAACGGGGACCTGGTAATATATAATGTCCGGCGGCTAGGGGGTTAATGGGGAGGGCTGCAGACAAAATCGCAGCAGGGATGTACATCCCTGCTGCGAGTTTCTCTGCTAATGAAAGTATAGGGCTGGGATCTGCAGCGAGTCTCGCTGCAAAAACGCAGCAAGGAGACTCGCTGCAGATCCGGCAAGTGGGTTTGTACCCTTAAGGCAAGTGCCCTTGAGAGTGCAGTTGAAAATGGTGCAAAGTGCCCAGTGTGCTGCCAGTGTGACATCAGTCGCCCAAAGTCATTTACTTTTATTTTTTTTAATCATAATTTTGTATTTCAATTTGATGCCCATTTTTATGCCAACCACTGAGTAGTTTGGGCCGTTTTCAACTGCATTTTCTTTAAGGCACCTCCCTTAGGTCTTGTGAATAAGAAACCAACTTCAGCATCGTACAGATCTGTGACATTGTTATGGGGGGATGTGATCTGGGAATCAACTGCAGACAGAGATCTTATACAGAACCTATGGAAGCAGTGTGATTTCCGCCTTATTAAGGCAATGTTTATAATGAATCGCATCCTTGGGGGTACTCGGCTGGAACATCTTATCACATGGGGGTACTTGGCTCGAAAAGGTAGAGATACACTGGCCTAAGGCACAGAGACAGGGGGAATGAAGGTCACTGGTTACACAGCTGGTACATGTGTTTGCATGCAGTATACACACTTCTTGTACATGTATGTATGCAGTATATACACTGCTGGCATATATGTTTATGTTTCATACAGTGACTGCTGGTATATTTTTATATGTCTGGTATATTTATAGCTAATATAAATCTATCTGTGTGGAATAATTGCTGCTAGTATATATGTATGTGTGAAGTTGATTACTGATTAATAAGGTGGGGGGGAGCATTTTAATTTTCGTCTCAGGCAGCAGAAAAGCTAGAGTCGGCCCTGATAAAATGCATGTTTTGCCTTGGCAAAAAAAGTGGGTTTTTTAACATGAATCAATGGGAGAGGCAGCTCTTTGGAGTGTTTTTTCTTGCACTTTTGTGGCACAACCAACTTAATAGGAGTTTTCCAGGCAAAACATCCTGATTAGCTATCCACAAGATAGCAGGGCTAGAAGCCGTTGTCACTGTTCATTGTTTAGTGGCCAGACCTGTAGCCCATCTCCTGTCACAGTCTCCTGTTGCAGTTATGCATTGCCACTACAACACAGTGAACGGAGACAACTGCTTCCATCCCTGTCCACTGTGTAGTGTTCTGTGAATAACTCATTAGTACGTTCTACCTGTACAACCCCTGTAACAGGATTATTTAGCTGTATTAAACCAGTGGCGCATCCACAGGCCATCTGACTTTTAGTGTCTCCATTGATCATCAGTGTGAAGCATCCATGGCACTTGGGCAAGCACTGCAGCCTCCTTAGTTTTTACCAGCACTCGTACCTGCAAAACCTTACTTTTAGTAAGGGAAGTTGCAAAGCTGCAGGACCTCACTCTGCCACTTCTAAAAGTAATAAAAAGCAATGCAAATATGAAGATTTCTTTATGGGGAGAAGAAACGGACATGGCCACACATCCGTAAACTTATCACTGATCCATCTGTTTCTCAGCACATTACTTACTAACATCAGTAGTCAGTTTACAATTTGATCAAAGTTTATAAGCCCACACACCATTTCATGGTTTCTGATTAACGTGGGTCTGTAACTAAAAATTGCACAGCGCCACTCGGCGACCACCACTGCTACAAACCCAAAGCTGCCAGACATAGACCCCAAACCTCTGGGCCTCACCACCTGACAGACACAATGTGGCCGCAATAATGACCTCCACATAGCACCACACTACATTAAGGAGAAGCAGATGTAAAAAGCTCACATGTTGATCAAATAATAAGATAACTCTTGAAGTTGGTAATGATTGCACTTGAGAAGTAGGGGATCAGTGATAAGTTTATGGCTGTGAGGCCATGTCTGTTTTTTCTCCCCATAGAATTACTAATATTAAGTATGAGTGTTGGTAAACACAGAAGAGACTACAGTGCCCACTATGGCCTTTAAAGGAGAGCTCTGGCCTAAACAAATTTTTAATATGTTATTTCATAAGGAAAGTTAGACAAATTTCTAATATACACTGACTATGGGAAATGCACATATAGTGCTCTTTCCCTCAATATACTAGATCACCCAAGCTTCTCAGTCTATACCTGTAGGATCTAGCAGGGAGTGCAGTGTATGTAGAAATTACATGTAATGGCCATTCCTGTGATTTTCTACTCAAAATTTAGCTACCTGCCCCCCGCCCAGCTTGCCCCCCAACCTCCCCCCTCTGCGCTGACAGAAACCCATAGTGCAATCATCCCCCAAAGCACCCCACCCCCCAGCTGCCCTGATCCCATCAGAAGTCCTGTCCAGTGTGGTGAACAGCCCCCCAGCTCACCCCCCGCCCTGACAGGAGCCCCTAGTCCTTGCACTA
This sequence comes from Dendropsophus ebraccatus, assembly GCF_027789765.1. Classification (NCBI taxonomy): domain Eukaryota; kingdom Metazoa; phylum Chordata; class Amphibia; order Anura; family Hylidae; genus Dendropsophus; species Dendropsophus ebraccatus. The sequence goes on from NC_091460.1 coordinate 68,767,894, forward strand.
GCTCCCCAAAGGTCCCCTGCCGCGACAGAAAATCGTTCTCCCCGCTGCACGGGACAGGGTGACCAGGGGTGTTTGTAGGGCTAGTTCAAGGACTTGGGGCTCCTGATAGGGCTGTGGGTGAGCTGGGAGGGCTCTTTACTACACTGGACAGGGCTTCAGATGGGATCAGTCTGCCAGACGGGGCAGATATTTGAGGGGTGCAAGGGAATGATTGCACTATGGGTTCACTACACTGGACAGGACTTATGATGGGTTTGCGAGGCCAGGGGAGTGTTTGGGGGGCTTTGGGGGATGATTGCACTATGTGTTTCGGTCAGGGCAGGGGCAAGCTGGGGGCAGGTAGCTGAATTTTGGTTAGAAAAGCACAGGAATGGCAATTACATGTAATTTCTACATATACTGCGTCCCCTGCTGGATCCTGTAGGCATAGACTGGGCAGTAGTGAAGTCACGTTTTTTTTAAAGAAATTGAAGCCTGTCTGATTTAGTAAAGATCACTATATGGGCATTTCCCATAATTAGTGCACATTAGGAGTTTGTCTAACTTTGCTTATGTAATAACATATTAAAAAATATTGTTTGGCCAGAGTTATCCTTTAAACCAATGCTTCTCAATTCCAGTCCTCAGGCCTCACCAACAGGTAATGTTTTGAGGATACCCCATACAAAGATTACCTGTGATAACGCCTGATGCACGCCTGAGTAGAGATGAACGAATAGTGAAATATTCGATTCGATTGGATTCAATTCGAATAGATATTCGACTATTCGATCAAATATCCAATCCCATTATAGTCTATGGGAGAAAAATCCTTGGGACCTGGAAATCAAGATTTGACGAATTGGAGGTCACCAAGTCCAAAACATCTTTAGAAAGTGATGCAAATACCTCCGGAATGCATCTGGGAAAGCAGCGAAACAATATTACAGGGATCGGTATTATCGGGGTTAGCGATCCCCGGCAATAATGTTGATTCCTGTAATAGTTAATATTTAATTAATAAAACAAAGTTTAGTTCTAAAAAAGTTATTTTCGTTGTTCAATAGCTTAATTAAAACAAATCCATGCTTTTGCAATTAAATGTACAGTTAATAAAAAAATTATTATATAGATAAATATGTATATTTCTTTGTTTCTTTATTTATTTATTTATTTATGCACAGTATATTTATTTGCAACAGTATGTATTCATTTTAATTAAGCTATTGAACAACGAAAATAACTTTATTAGAACGAAAATGTGTTTTATTAATTAAAATTAACTACTACAGGAAGCTCTATTGCCGGCAATACATATTGCCGGTATTACAGCTGAATGTAATAATTATACTTTAATTAAAACAGCAAATGTTTCTTCTAATGATGCTTTTTTATGTCACAATAGCAACATTAGAAGAAACATTTAGATTTATATGTCTGCTCAGCTGATTGGCTAAGCGGACATATAAAGAGCTGGTCCCATCATACTAAGCTCAGTGTGCTGGGGACCCTCGAAGAGAGGAGAAGATAAAAGAAAGAAGATAGAACACATCAGAGGGTGAGTAGAAAGCTCTCCCCCCCCCCTGCACTACACCCATCCCAGCAAGGAAGGGGGGTCACTTAACCCTTCCTTGCTGAAATAGATGCAGTCTGACTTCAGTTTGGTCCTCAAGGGGTTAAGTGGGGACCCTTACTTAACCCCATGGGGGCCAGATTGTTCAATATGGCACCCAAAGGGTTAAGAGGGATGCAATGCATCCTCCCTTAACTATTCGCTCATCTCTAGCACTGAGTATAATTATATCACCTGTGAAATACAAAGAAAATCCTCAAAACTTAACCTGTTGGTGAGGTCTGAGGACTGGAATTGAGAAGCACTGCTTTAACCCCTTAACAACATCGGGCATAAATGTACGCCCCCGCAGGATGGGCTTTAAGGCAAACGGACGTACATTTACGCCCGATGTTTCCCCGATCGCTGTGTGTACACACACAGCGATCAGGGAAGATGGCCTGCTGTAATCTATAGCAAGCCATCTCTGCTCATTGGCACAGGGGGTGATTACCCCCTCCCCATGTCAGCGATCGCTGCTATAGGCTGATTAATTCAGATCAGCTGATAGCAGGTAAATTCAGCTTTCCGGGTCATCGGTGACCTGGGAAGCAATGGCGATTGGTGCTGTCCCAGACAGCACCAATCGCCATTAGTATACTGTGTAAAGATGGCGCCGTTACCACCCTCACGATCGCCGTGATAGGCCGGCCAGTAGCGGACGGCCCATCACGGCGATCAAAGTGTTAAAAAAGTGTGTCCCCGGGTTCTGCACCCCTCAGCTCTGTGTCGGCTCACTTCCGAGTTCCGTCGGGTCTGCGTCATCTAACTTTGGAGATCTTTGGAAATCTTCGGCTCTTCGGGCTTCAGCGGGCTTTGGCAGCTTCACTCTACTGCCCCCTAGCGGCTGATCAGTGTATATTATTCACTGATCAGTTGCTTTGGGTTAACCCCTTAGGGACCAAGCCTGTTTGGGCCTTAATGACCAGGCTCATTTTTCAAAATCTGACCTGTCTCACTTTATGCGCTTATAGCTCAGTGATGCTTTAACGTATGCTAGCGATTCTGAGATTGTTTTTTCATAACATATAGTACTTTATGTTAGTGGCAAAATTTGGTCACTGTCTTGTGTGTTTTTTGTGAAAAACATGAAAATATAATGAAAAATTAGAAAATTTTGCACTTTACGAAGTTTGAAATTCTTTGCTTCTAAAAAAAGAAAGTCACATGACAAAAATTAGTTAGTAAGTCACATTAGCAATATGTCCTCTTTATTCTGGCTTCATTTCGTAAACATATTTCACTTTTTTAGGGTGTTACGGGGCTTAGAAACCAGCAAATTATCAAATTTTCATGAAATTTCCAAAACTGATTTTTTTAGGGACCAGTTCTTTTTTTAAGTTGATTTAGGAGGCTTGTATACTGGAAACCCCCATAAGTTACCCCATTTTGGAAACTAGACACCTTAAAGAATTAATCTAGGGGTATAATGAGCATTTTAACCCTACAGTGGCTGGAGGAAAGTATTCACAGTTAGGCCGGAAAAAAATGGAAAATAGAAATTTTCCAATAATATATTTGTTAAGATTAAAGTATCTCATTTTCATAATAAACATGAGAGAAAATGCACCCCAAATTTTGTAACGCAGGTTCTCCTGAGTACAATGGTACCCCATATGTGGGCATAAACCACTGTATGGGCACACAGCGGGGCTCAGAAGGGAAGGAGCGCCTATTAACATTTCCAGTTCAGATTTTGCTGAAGAAGTTTCTGAGCATCAGGTGAGTTTGCAGAGCCCCTGTAGTGTCAGCAAAATAGAACCCCCCCAAAAGTCACCCCATTTTGGAAAGTACACCCCTCAAAGAATACATCTTGGGGTGTGGTGACCATTTTGACCCCACAGGTATTAGAGGAAAGTATTCAAAAGAAGACAGTAAAAATGAAAAAATAGAATTTTTCGAATAATATGTTTGTTTAGTTTGAAATTTCTCAATTTCATGAGGAACAGGGGAGAAAACTCACCCCAATATATATAACGCAGGTTCTCCTGAGTAGAACGTTACCCCATATGTGGGCACACAGCGGGGCTCAAAACGGAAGGAGCGCCAATTAGCATTTCCAGTTAAGATTTTGCTGAAGAAGTTTCTGAGCGCCAGGTGCATTTGCAGTGCCCCTGTAGTGTCAGCAGAATAACCCCTCTCCAAAAGTCACCCAATTTAGGAAAGTGCACCCCTCAAAGAATACATCTTGGTGTGTGGTGACCATTTTGACCCCACAGGTATTAGAGGAAAGTATTCAAAAGAAGACAGTAAAAATGAAAAAAATAGAATTTTTCCAATAACATGTTTGTTTAGTTTGAAATTTCTCAATTTCTCGAGGAACAGGGGAGAAAACTCACCCCAATATATGTAACGCAGGTTCTTCTGAGTAGAACGGTACCCCATACATGGGTATAAACCACTGTGTGGGCACACAGCGGGCCTCAGAAGGAAGGGAGCACCAATTAGCATTTTCAGTGCATGATTTTTCTGAAGAAGTTTCTGAGTGCCAGGTGTGTTTGCAGAGCCCCTGTAGTGCCAGCAGAATAGAACCCCCCCAAAAGTCACCGCATTTTGGAAAGTACACCCCTCAAAGAATTCATCTTGGGGTTTGGTGACCATTTTGACCCCACAGGTATTAAAGGAAAGTATTCAAAAGAAGACAGTAAAAATAAAAAAAATAGAATTTTTCCAATAACATGTTTGTTTAGTTTGAAATTTCTCAATTTCACGAGGAACAGGGGAGAAAACTCACCACAATATATGTAAAGCAGGTACTCCTGAGTAGAACAGTATCCGATATGTGGGCATAAACCACTGTGTGGGCACACAGCGGGCCTCAGAAGGAAGGGAGCACCAATTAGCATTTTCAGTGCATGATTTTTCTGAAGAAGTTTCTGAGAGCCAGGTGCGTTTGCAGTGCCCCTGTAATGTCTTCAGAATAGAACACCCCCCCCCCCCCCCAAAAGTCACCCCATTTTGGAAAGTAAACCCCTCAAGGAATTCATCTTGGGGTGTGGTGAGCATTTTGACTTCACAGGTATTGGAGGAAAGTATTCAAAACTAGACCGTAAAAAAAAAAAAAATTAAATTTTTCCAATAACATGTTTGTTTAGTTTGAAGTTTCTCAATTTCACTAGGAAAAGGGGAGAAAAAGCACCCCAAAATTTGTAACGTTCTCCTGAGTACAATGGTACCCCATATGTGGGCATAAACCACTGTATGGGCACACAGCAGGGCTCAGAAGAGAAGGAGTGTCATTTTAGTTACAGGCAATATGTGGGTGTTTACTGGTTATCTGGGGTGATAATGGACAATCTTGGGGTGTTTACTGGCTATCTGAGGTGACAACAGGCAATCTGGTGGTGTTATGGGCAATCTGGGGTGGTTACAAGCAGTCTGTGCCAATCTGGGGTGGTTACGGTCAATCTGGGGTGGTCACGGGCAATCTGGGGTGGTGACGGGCATTCTGGGGGTGTTTACTGGCTGTATGGGGTGGTTATGGGCAATCTTGGGGTGTTTACTGGCTATATGGGGTGGTTATGGGCAATCTTGGGGTGTTTACTGGCTATCTGGGGTGGTGATGGGCAATCTGGTGGTGTTCACTAGCTATCTAGGGTGGTGACGGGCAATCTGGGGCGGTTGCGAGCAATCTGGGGTGGTTACAGGCAATTTGGGGTAGTTATAAGCAGTCTGTAGCAATCTGGGGTGTTTACGGGCAATCTGTGGTGGTTACGGGCTGTCTGGAATGGTTATGGGCTATCTGGGGGGGATACGGGCAATCTGGGGAGATTACGGGCAATCTGGGGAGATTACGGGCAATCTGGGGTAGTGACAGGCAATCTGGGGTAGTGACGGCAATCTGGGGTGGTGACAGCAATCTGGGGTGGTGTTGGGCAATCTGGGGTGGTTAGGGGCTGTCTGGGATGGTTATGGGCTATCTGGGGTGAATACGGGCAATCTGGGGTGGATACGGGCAATCTGGGGAGATTACGGACAATCTGGGGAGATTACAGGCAATCTATGGTGGTTACAGGCAATCTGAGGTGGTGACGGGCAAACTGGGATGGTTACAGGTAATCTGGGGTGGTTACAGGTTATCTGGGGTGGTTACAAGTAATCCGGGTTGGTTACAAGTAATCCAGGGTGGTTACGGGTAGTCCAGGGCACTTGACTTTGGTGACAGGCGTAAAAAAGTGCCGGCACCATTTGGAACAAGCGATCAGTGGTATATAGTATATCACTTGTACTGGGACCACACCGGGTGGTCACCGATCATTGCCCCATGCTCTCCGTCACCTCCGGTGGTGGAGAGAATGAAGCTTTGATCATTTTTAGGAATCCATCACTGTGAACAGTGTTTGTTCACAGAGATAGCGGCGGCCATCTTGGATCAGATGGCTGCCGTGGGAGGGGAGGGTCAGTGACCAGGTCACTAGGGTTAATTCTGGGGACAGGGGGGGACATGTTCTCATCTCCTCTCACCGTGGATTCACGGTGAGAAGAGATGAAAGCGTTCAGCTGCACTGGCAATGTCTGTTACCGGTGGCCGCCATTATACTGATAATAACGGCGATTGCTGGTGAGGGGACTTGCCGGGACTGACCCCACACTCTGCCCCAACCCCTTAGCTACCTCCGATAGCTGAGAGGAGGGGGCTGCGGGCATTACCGACGCCACTGCACTATTCTGCACCATCGCCATAAAGAGCTGATGGCACAGTATAGAGCCCATTAGTGATCACCGTAAAAATCTGTATCGGCGGTCACTAATAACATAATACATGTATTCTCTGGGTCACTACGGTTACGGCGATACCACATTTGTGTAGGTTTTTTTAACTATTATCACTATATCACAATAGAAACTATCTTCCTAGCAAAAACCCACAAAAAGGGACAGAGCTGGTTTTGGGCTTATTTTTTGCAGGAAGATCTGTAGTTTCTATTGATACCAAGTTTTATATGTATATGACTTTTTGATCTCTTTTATAACGTATTTTCTAAAGCAGATTGATAAAATATAGCTATTCTGGTACTGTTTTTTTATTTATTTTTTACAGCGTGTGTCGTGCGATATAATTATTGATATAGTTTTATAGATTGGGTCGTTACGGACGTAATGATACCAAATATGTATAGGATTTGTGTTTTTGATCACTTTTATGTCACGTTTTATTGGGTATAAGGAATGTAATGCATCTTTATTATTGGGGGGGGGGGGCGGGGGGGGGCTGTGTTGTGTTTGGTGCACATTTTTTTTTACTTTTTTTACTTTTACACTAGTGTACATTACTGTACACTAGTGTAAAATACTTAGATCACTGATACAATACATTGCAGTACCTGATGTACTGCAATGTATTGTATCATGCCTCATGCTGACAGGCAATAGCCACAGCCACCCCTGTCAGCATGAGGCATCTCCATGGTGACCCCGGGGACCTTCATTAGGACCCCGGGATCACCATGGAGACATCGGAGGACCGAATGGCGCCGCGGGACATCGCGATCACTTAAGTGGACCTGCGGCGCCGTCCGGGATCCACCGGGACCCGTTAGATGCCGCTGTCATGGTTTGACAGCGGCATTTAACGGGTTAAACTGCCCGGAGCGAAGAATCCTCCGCTCCGGGCAGTTACAGTAGGGTGATCACCCGCTCTGCAGCCGCCGCCGTGCGATGCTGATCAGCACTCAGCAGCGTTAGGGCGCATAAAAAGAAAAACATACAAGGAAACAAAAAAAACCCAAAAAAACTCTCTTTAACCCCTTAGTGACCGCCATGCTGCCTTTTAACGGCGGTCACTAATGGGCTTTATTCCGATGCATACGCCTTTTAACGGCGTACGCATCGGAATAAAGCCCATTAGTGACCGCCGTTAAAAGGCAGCATGGCGGTCACTAAAGGGTTAAAGAGAGTTTTTTTTTTTGTTTGTTTCCTTGTATGTTTTTCTTTTTATGCGCCCTAACGCTGCTGAGTGCTGATCAGCATCGCACGTAAGTGCACCGCTGATCAGTAACTCCTCCTTTTTGGCGTAGGGGCGTCCCCCCCCCCTATATGCTACCACCACTGTCTGCTGATAACTGCCGCACATAAGTGTGGCATTTATCAGCAACTCCTTTCTTGGCGTAGGTATATTTTTTCTTACTGTAAAAATTTTTTTAAAAACACTACATTACACCACACTACATGAAATAAAGTTTTACACTACATTACATTACACATTTACATACCCCATATAATAATCCCTGTATAAAGATGGCCTCCAGGGTGTTTCCGGCGGCGGACGCATATGCTATTATTGCCTCCGACACCGAAACAGCCAGTGAGGATGAATGGGTGGATCCTTTTTTTCTCCATTCATCCTCATTATCCAGTGGCGTGTCTGGGGTTAGCGTAGCATACGCTGCCCCCCAGACACATCTTTTCTGCTAGTACCGTCCCAATAAGAGATGACGGTATGGCGTCAAATTCTACAATCTCTTTGAGAGTATCTCAGGGTACACTTACAGATTTAGGCTGGGTTCACACGCTGTAACTGTGCGGCTGTATTTTTTATGCGGCTGTAAATGTGCGGGTGAAACTCCGGCCGTGGGAAAAAATAGACATGCGGCTCAAAACATACGGTCATTTACTTGGAAATCTGGTTCAACTAAAAATAACAAATAAAATCTTAAGAAAGTGATGCAAACACCTCTGGATGCATCTGGGAAAGCAGGGAAACAGTTTACATGAATCGCTATTACCGGGGTTTGCGATCCTCTGCACTATAGCCGATGTCTCTCATGGTTAATATATTGAATTAATAAAACACATTTTCTTTCTAATAAAGTCCCTTTTATTGTTCAATAATTAAATGTAAACGATTCCATCATTTTGCAATTAAATATACTGTTAAAATAAATATATATATAAATAAATGTATATTTATATATATATTTATTTTTTGACAGTATATTTAATTGCACAATGATGGATTCGTTAGAATTAAATTATTGAACAAAGAAACTGTATTTATTTCAACGAAAATGTGTTTTATTAATTAAATATTAATTAGTACAGGAAGCTCCATAAGCCGGTAATTCATATTCCCGGCAATAGAGCATTCTGTACTAATCATCACTTTACTTTAATTAAAGCATCAAATGTTTCTTCAAATTATGTTATGACAATAGCATTATTAGAAGAAACATTTAGAATTATATGTGCGCTCAGCTGATTGGCTGTTCGGCTGAGCGCACATATAATGAGCCGGTCCGCAGTACAGTCACTTCATTGTGCTGCGGACCAGCGAAGAGACAACATCGGGGTGAGTATAGAGCTCTCCCCACCCCCTCCCCGGCACTGCACCCCTCCCAGCAAGGAAGGGGGGTCACTTAACCCCTTCCTTGCTGGGATGGGTACAGTCTGACATCAGTCTGGCCCCCAGGGGGTTAAGGGGGATGCAATACATCCTCCCTTAACTCCTTGGGGGTCAGACTGTAAGCAGCGATCTGTAAAGATGCTGCATACTGTAAGGAGCACAACACCGCTCACAATGATGGGTGTTGTGCTCCTGTTTGTGTGTTTTTTGTGTGTTTCTCCCTTTTTGTTTTTCAGATGTCGGATTCCATGGACTACGTCGATGACCAGCGGTTGTTGTTTGAATTTTTTTTAATAAAATGGTCAATGAGGGGTGTGGGGGTGTTTTTATTTGAATAAAAAAAATTTTAAACTTGTGTCTTGTCTTTATTTCTTTACTTTATAGACTTAGTAGTGGAAGCCGTCTAATAGACGGAATCCATTACTAAGTTGGGGCCTAGTGTTAGCCGGTATAAAATGGCTAACACTAACCCCCTATTATTACCCCAGTACCCAATGCCACCAGGGGTACTGGGAAGAGCCGGGTGCCAGTGGTCCCGGAGCGTCAAAATTGGCGCTCATGGACCGGGCGGCAGCAGGCTGGTAAGATTTAGGCTGGGGAGGGCCTAAACCAATGGCTCTTCCCACCCTGGTGTTACCAGGCTGCTGTCGTTTGGTTTTTAACCCGGCTGGTTATAAAAATAGGGGGGACCCTATGCGTTTTTTTTTTATTATTTATTTTAAAAAAACCGCATAGGGTCCCCCCTATTTTTATAACCAGCCGGGTTAAAAACCAAACGACAGCAGCCTGGTAACACCAGGGTGGGAAGAGCCATTGGTTTAGGCCCTCCCCAGCCTAAATCTTACCAGCCTGCTGCCGCCCGGTCCAGGAGCGCCAATTTTGACGCTCCGGGACCACTGGCACCCGGTTCTTCCCAGTACCCCTGGTGGCATTGGGTACTGGGGTAATAATAGGGGGTTAGTGTTAGCCATTTTATACCGGCTAACACTAGGCCCCAACTTAGTAATGGATTCCGTCTATTAGACGGCTTCCACTACTAAGTCTATAAAGTAAAGAAATAAAGACAAGACACAAGTTTAAAATTTTTTTTTATTCAAATAAAAACACCCCCACACCCCTCATTGACCATTTTATTTAAAAAATTCAAACAACCGCTGGTCATCGACGTATTCCATGGAATCCGACGTAATCCCCAGGATACCGATATCTGAAAAACAAAAAGGGAGAAACACACAAAAAAACACACAAACAGGAGCACAACACCCATCATTGTGAGCGGTGTTGTGCTCCTTACAGTATGCAGCATCTTTACAGATCGCTGCTTACAGTCTGGCCCCCAAGGGGTTAAGGGAGGATGTATTGCATCCCCCTTAACCCCCTGGGGGCCAGACTGATGTCAGACTGCACCCATCCCAGCAAGGAAGGGGGTGTGGAGAGCTCTATACTCACCCCGATGTGTCCTCTTCGCTGGTCCGCAGCACAATGAAGTGACTGTACTGCGGACCGGCTCATTATATGTGCGCTCAGCCGAACAGCCAATCAGCTGAGCGCACATATAATTCTAAATGTTTCTTCTAATAATGCTATTGTCATAACATAATTAGAAGAAACAATTTGGCATCATTGCCGGCTATTTTTGAAGTACTCCGTACGGACCGCCTGTCAATCCACGGCCGCATGTCCAGCCGCAAACAATGGTCTTGTTCATTTTTTACGGGTCCGTTTACGATAGGGCCATAGATTCATACATAGTGTGCACTGTGCAGCCGCATATCCTATACTTCCAAGCATACACACGAACCACCAAAAATACCGCCGTACAATTACAGCCGCAAATACAGCCGCACTGTTACAACGTGTGAACCGAGCCCCCGGGTACATGCACACTGCGGAATAGCGATGGATAACCCTTTGTGCATTCCACAGCTGGTACCCAACGGTGGACTGATGCAGGAGCGCGTCTCCGCCCGTGTCATAGACTCCATTCTATGCATGTGCGGATTCCGTCGTTCGTCCAAAGAATGAACACGTTCATTCTTTAGACAGAGGGCGGAATCTGCCCGTGCATAGGATCAAGTTTATGACACGGGCGGAGACGCACGCCTCCATCAGTCCGCCGGTGGGTGCCAGCTGAGAAATGCACAAAGGGTTATCCTTCGCCATTCTGTAGTGTGCACGTACCCTTACAGTGTATAAAAGAAGGGACTCCAGAATGCCCCCCCCCATCCTCAGAGTTAGTGGAAAGATCGCTTGTGAACCGATCTTCCCACTGCTGGATAAAGGTTACCACCTGTACGGGGATAACATTTATACCAGCATCCCCCTCTTCTGGTCCCTGGCTGCCCAAGCTACTGTAGCTTGCGCCACGATCCGAAAATATCAGAAGCAGTAACAGAGCCATAGTCTTTAGCAGCCATGGAGCAGACCCAGCGCTTCTGGATATGAAGGACCCCTGTATCACACCAGGACAACATTTTCCAGGTGACGTCCCCCACACTGGAAAACAGGAGACCCCTGAAGAATTGCAGAGTGTGCCGTGACAGGGGGATCAGGAAGGACACCATTTTCCAGTGTGACACCTGTCCTGATCACCCCGGCCTCTGCATACTGGATCGCTTTAAGGCGTACCACACGTCATTGGAGTTCAACATTTTCTAAATTCCTTCCCTTATTCCTATTTCAGGGGTCACGTTGATCCAGGGATTATTTTGATTGCCATTTTAGAGTCGGGAAGGAATTTTTCCCCTGTGATGAGGCTACTGTCGTCTGCCTTATGATTGTTTTTTGCTTTCCTTTGGATCAACACAGGTTGAATTTGATGGACACCTGTCTTTTTTAACCTTATAAACTAATAATTGGCCTAATACCCCCAAATAAATTAAAATTGTCCATTTTCCCCAGCTAAATCAGTATGGCTGCCATTCCCATTAGAGACTTGCCATGATGCAATTACAAAACCTCTATGCTGCCAGGACAGTAGAAACCCCCCACAAGTGACCCCATTCTGGAAACTACACCCCATAAGGAATCTACCAAGGGGGGCAGCGGGGATATGGCCCCCTGGTGACTGACACATTTGTGCTGTGAAAATGAAAAAAAAAAATGGTATTTTTTATTGTGCCCGTCACCAGTGGAGTCCATATGCTCACTGCACCCCTTGTTAGATTCCTTATGGGGTGTAGTCTTCAGAATGGGGTCAGTTGTGGGAGGTTTCTACTGTCCTGGAAGCACAGGAGCTTTGTAATTGCGACATGGCCTCCATCCTCCATTCCAGCCTCTAAATGGCGCTCTGTCCCTTTGGTGGCTTGCCCTGTGCCCATATGGCACATTATCTATTTACAGAAGGGCCATAAGCCCAAAACTCATCAGAGCAAATTCCCACTAGTAAAACATAACCTTTATTGGCTCATATTAAAAGTAAGTCTCAGTGCGATTAAAAATATACGCACTCCTCATGCCCAAGTGTATATAATCACAATAGGGGATAATACCCCAATGGTTTCGTAGCTGCAGACTACCTACCACTAAATATCATATAATGTTAGTCTTTTTTAATGGACAAGGAAGTGCTATTTAAAAACACAGCGCATAGCCCCTCAACTAGTTTCACCCGCTCTCGGGCGTCATCAGGAGGTGGGCTTATGACAATGCGCGACCCCATCTCGCTCATATTTATACATTTCATCCATAACCACGTGACTTCATTAGTGCCATGGACCTATCATATGTCCGTATATACGGGATAATAGGAGTTCCTTGGCATCCGGCCAATAGCCAGCATATACGTCAGACGCCAAGATCTATCATGATATGATCCCAACAGACGCCATCTTGTTATTTCCGCCCTGCATCACATCGTACGTGACTATCAGCTGTCACTCACCTGTTACATCATACGTGCGCATCCTCCGTGCATCACCAAGGATCACATGATCATCAGCTGACTATTATACTATCCCACGTCATTCTCTCGTCACATGACCTCGTCATGTGATCGGATCGGGATCCTTCTCTTTTCAGCCTGGTTGCGCATGCGTACAAGCGGCATCTCAAATATGTACAGTACCAAGTCCTATTCTCACATCACATTTTGATCAATAAAGGTAATGGACCTATACAAACCTTTCTTGGAAATTTTTATTTTTAGTAGTTACAAATTCAGCCCAATTTCTTGTTGGTTCTATTTAGAGATTAGACCCACATAATAGGTGTCACCATCTTATCTACTCCACTAAGTGGATCAGACTGAGCAGCAGCGGTCCAACGTAGGTACAATAGATACATCAATGGTATAAATCATAGTATATATATCTTAGTTAGTTTTAGTGGAGTGCATCTCCACTTTTTAGCGGTAAGTATACAATAAACACTCGCTGCTGATGTTATCATCCTAAAGTGCCATGTGGGCGCAGGGCAAGCCTCCGAAGGGAAGGAGCGCCATTTGGATATTTGAGGCTGGATTTGGCCAGAATGGATGATGAACGCCATGTCGCATTTACAGAGCCCTCGTGCTGCCAAGACAGTGGAAACTCCCCACAAGTGACCCCATTCTGGAAACTACACCCCTCAAGGAATCTTACAAGGGGTGCAATGAGGGTATGGACCCCTTAATGATGGGCACATTTGTGCTGTAAAAGTGAAAAAATTACAATTTTCACTTTTATGTCACATTGTTCCACATTTGTGCCCATCACCAGTGGGGTCCATATGCTCACTGTACGCCTTGTTAGATTTCTTGAGGGGTGTAGTTTCCAGAATGGGGTCATTTGTGGGGGGTTTCCAGTGTTTTGGCAGCACAAGGGCTCTGTAAATGCGACATGGCCCTTGAAATCCATTCCAGTGAAATTTAGCTTCCAAAGGTCAATTGGCGCTCCTTCCCTTTGGAGGCTCGTCCTGCGCCCGCTTGGCACTTTATGTCCACATATGGGGTATTTCCGTGCTCGGGAGAAACTGTGCTACACGTTTGTTTGTTTTTTAATCCACTTGTAAAAATGAAAAATGAAGGCTAGAACAACATTTTTGTCAGAAGGGACAAACACAACCAAACAGTGGGCCCTGAACTGAACCCGCCCACTGTCACCTGCCTACTTGCCTCAGTCGACCCTAGGCGGTCGCGGACAACCACGGAGACGTTCCCTACGCTGCGTACGTGACACACTGAACAGTACAGACAGACAAACACAATAAGGAGTAACGGAACAAGCCAGGTCAAACCACACGGACAACGCAGTACAAAGTCAGGAACACAAGGATAGTCAAAAAGTCAGGCGGAGGTCAGAACACGAGTAAATCAGGCAGAAGGAATCAGGACGGCGTGCGCAGGAATAGGACGGGGGGAGCTGGGATCAGATGAACTAATAGCCAGCGATTAACTACTGGCAATGCTTAGACTTTATACTGGACCAGGAGCCCGGACCAAAGACTAATTGGCCCGGCCTCCTGAGTCCAGTCTTACTGCAGCTGGTGCACTGCAGGCTGAGTGGCCGGGCAACCTGTCACTCAGCCTGAGTGCAAGACACAGCAGCTGCGTGCCGGCCGGCCGGCTGACAGTCACGTGAGACCACGGCGTTCCCGGTTGCTAGGGACGCCGTCGGGTCTCCGTGACGTCACTCGGCTCCGGCGGGCGGAGCGACAGCGCACTCCCGAGCCGACCGCCGGAGCCGAGCTAGACTGAGACGCCGCTGGAGCCAGGTAAGGTAAGTTCCTGACAGTTTTAGTGTAAAAAATAGAATTTTTCCTTTTTTACGCCACATTGTTCTGAAAATCTGTGAAGTACCTGTGGCGTCCAAATGCTCACCACACCCCTTGTTACATTACTTGAGGGGTGTAGTTTCAAGAATGTGGTCACTTGCGGGTGGTTTCCAATGTTTTGGCACCCCAGAGCCTCTGCCAACCTGAAGTGGTACAGTCAAAAATGACCAAATATAACCGAGGTGTTGAAATTCACTAGGCACTCTTTTATATCTGAGGCTTGTGGTTGCGTCAAATAGCGCAATAGGGCCACATATGGGGTATTTCTATAAACTGCAGAAACGGGGCAATCAATATTGAGGTGCATTTCTCTGGTAATAGGTTTATAATTATGAAAAATATTGGATTACAATAAAATCTCTGCACAGAAAATTAAAATTTTCAAATTTCTTACACACTTAGCTTTTATTTCTGTGACTCACCTAAAGGGTTAAAAAAACTTTCTGGATGGGCTTTTGCAGAATTTAGGGGGTGCAGTTTCTGAAATGAAGTGCTTTGTGGGGCTTTCTAACATACAGTCCCACTTTGAGGCTATGTTCACACTGCGTATGTTTCTGGCCGTAGTGCGAACCACGAATATATGCACGTAGTTTTGAGGTTGATGCTTTCGCTTGAAAGTATACAATATACGCCCGCACAATGCACACTACGTATGAGCTTACGGCCAGATCGTATACGGCGCCATGAAAAATGAACACGACCATTGTTTGAGGACGGAAATGTTGAAACTCGGCCGTGGATTTCCATGCGGTCCCGTACGGAGTACTTATTTCAGCCAAATTGAACTTGATTTTTCGATCCAAAAGGTTCTGTGAGTTGTATTGGGCTGGACGAAGATTTCCAAGCAAATGACCTGTTTCAGATCGCTTCAAAACTAGCTAGGGAAGCATAACTGTACTACGGGCATATGTTCGCGGTTTGTACGCATCCGGCCGCATGTCTATTTTACGCCCGTAGTTTCAGCCGCACATGTACGGTGGTGTATGAAATGTGGCCGGACTCATACGCAGTGTGAACATAGCCTATACCTGAACAAGTCCCTAAAAAATCTAATTTTGAAATTTTACAGAAAATTTGGAAAATTGCTACTAAAGTTTAAGCTTTCTATTGTCTAAAAAAAAATTAAACATAATTTATTAAAAGCCGCGAACATAAAGTAGACATGTTGCTTATGCTATTTAATATATAATTTATGTGACATAACCATTTTCTGTATAAGCAGAAAAGTTTCAAAGTTGACAAAATGCATTTTTTTTTACAATTTTCACATTGGTTTGTGTTTTTTTAATAAAGATTAGTTATAAGTATCGACTTCAATTTACCAGAAATGTAAAGTACCATATGTCACGAGAAAACAATCCCAGATTCAGCCAGATAGGCAAAAGCACTCCCAAGTTATTAATGAATAAAGTGACACAGGTCATATTCATAAAATTTGTCTCTGTCCTTAAGGCCATTTTAGGTTCATTTAGGTATAGACCACAATGCCTTTTAACATGAATTTATTTTAAATAATTTTCAATGATATTTTAAATAAATGCATATTTTACTTCATGTTACATATGATCTTTAGCAGTTTTTACTTAATAGATGATGACATACATTAAAGTTAATATTGACAGAAATGTTACTTTACCTCCACAAGCCAAACCAAACAGCAAGAGAAGACTGGCCACAGTGTAATAAAATTTCATTCTGTAATAAAGGAGAATGGCTACATAAATACTTTACTTACAGTATGGCATTAGTTTATACTATGTTATTAATGAAATATTGGTTCTAAATATCAATTATAAAAGAAATACAAGAAGTTACCTGATTTATACATATATTTGTTCCCGGGTTGGTAACTGCAGTATCTCTCTCTATTCTGAAGTTTTTCATTCAAATGGGGGCATGTTTACATTGCATTACAAAACTGTGTGCATGCGGGCAATGTTTAACTGGTTTGGTTATGCAATAAATGTGGTTACTAGAGAATATCTCTCTGCATATGACAGAGACACAGGGTCTTTTTATACCTCAGCAAAAGACTTATACAACACTTAAAAATATTAAAAGTATTAAAAATATGTGAACACCTTATTCTAGTGCCAATTTATAAAATATGATGATTCTAAGCCAATGTGATAACAGAAAGTGTTGTTATGAGGGCAAAGGCATGAAAGGACCTACAGCTAGCCTGAAACTTTTACCCTTCTTCTGTTTGATAACAGAGAAGGAAACATTTTTGTCTGGTAAGATATATTACAAAGGCTCTTGTTGTATTCCCTTTGTTATTTGCTATTGATCAATGCAAAGTTTGTTGATAAGACTTTTTTTTTTAATCTGACCTTTTATCATGAAGAAGAGGGAGGAGGAAGGCGTGCCAGAGTGCGGCACAAACACTGAACTCCTGTTTGACTCTTCATCACAGTAGGAGACATTTCCTGTTATTAAAACCCAAAAATATAAGCACATATAGTGATTGGTCAGTATTTATAGCTAAAAACATGTGTGGCTCTAAAAGACAAAAAAAAAGTGTGGATCTTTCCATTGAGCTGTGGTCACATACTGCAGTTTAGTTGTTCTTGAGGTTTTTTTGTTGTTGTTTTTTTAAACTGTTGATTTAAAAAAAAAATTGGAAACATAAAGTAAGGATTTATACTTATTTTCTATCTTTAGCTCATAAACTGCAATGACTGTTTTCCATTAAAACAGCTATGTGTGACAGCAACCTTATAGGCTTGTTTGTTTATTTGCATCAGTTCCACTCTTGGCTAAAATAATAATAAAAATGCTATACAATCTCATACATATACTATATGTGAACCCATTCTTAATGACAAGTACAAATATTATTGAAATGTGCAATGTATTTAAAATTGAAACCTTTAATTATTTAACTGTAGAAAAATCCACAACTTGGCAGAGTATTCAAAGCTGATGTAGATAATTATTCTGTATTATCGAAATATGAACAGAGATTATTTTATATCTCAGAAGGGACTCATCTAGCTCACAAGATGTCAGTGCATGATTACATCTGTGATAATGTGCAGCTCTCTGACACTACGAGATGTGAAACTTTATTAATTCTTCTTTGCCCATTTTACACAAGGGTACTGAATCATTTTCCATACAGTGGTTGTCACTAATTACATTTGGGAATTTGTTCTTTACATTTAGCAAAATTATATTTTTATGATACTGAGAATCTTATTACTAGAAATATCCTAGTCCAGAGATAAAAGATTTTTTTTTTTTTAAAAACACTCGTTTTGGGGGATAAACATACAGTTTGGTGTTTTTGATTTTCCATTTTTACTAATTTATTGGTACAAAAAGCCCATTTACACAAAAATGTGCAACTTTTTAACATAGTTAGATAGTATTCATGTGACACATTTGAGACATGTATGACTCAGATTTACTAACTTTAATCATGTTTGTCTTTAGAGAATTGTGAGTAGGGTTGAGCGAACCGAACTTTAAAGAACCAGATTTGTTACGAACTTTGCAAAAAGTTCGGTTCGTCACCAAACCGAACTTTGAGAAAGTTTGTAACGAATCTAGTTAAAATAACAATAACAAATAAAATCACAGAATAGACCAGGATACAAGAGATTATTACTCCTATAATCCCTTGTATCCTGGTTTTCTGTGAATATCACGATGTGTTATGTAAAAATAAAAGGTGGGAGCTGCTCTATAAGTATATACGGGATGCTATCTGTGTTCCAACTATAGAACAAACCATACAAAGAGAAAGGGAGAAACAAAAAATGGCGCACCCACAAACATGTAACAAATTTAATCGTTAACAATCACATCTTTATTGTCACAAGTATATCAACAACATAAGGCAAAAATGGACATACATTTAAAAACACTTAAAAACCACATAAGTGTAAACCATCACATGGAAAACGCATGAATATATACATGTCGCGCCCACCGGAGCCCCAACACAATTGTAACTCAAGTCCCTGTTTGTTTAAGTAACCAGCTACATCCAATATACTGTCTCTCCAAATCACAACGTATATGAAAGTGCAAATGCTCACATAAATATTAGAAATAAATCAATAAAAAAGTGAATAGAAAGAATTCATAAAAGCATACATAAAGTAACTATATGCTATTGCACCCTGAAGTTTTTGAGAGCCAGTAGCTGCAAAAAAAGAGGGATGGAATCTATATAATGATATATCACCCAGGGCTCTGAGATGGGACTCCGGACTTGAGTTACAATTGTGTTGGGGCTCCGGTGGGAGCGACATGTATATATTCATGCGTTTTCCACGTGATGGTTTACCCTTATGTGGTTTTTAAGTGTTTTTAAATGTATGTCCATTTTTGCCTTGTAATATCAAGATGTGTGACGTCACCCCTGTTAGGGTGACCTTAAGTCTCCTCAGTTATACCTGGGTGCTGTCTAATCAAAAATGTAATCTTACAGCTGTCTGTGAGTATCAACCAAGACACATGAAAGCAACTTCAGTGTTCAAGCTGATCTACTTTATTAAGTGAAAATCTCTCAGTTTATATGTTTACAAGAAAGCTTCAAAAAATAAAATAGGAGAACCCCGTTTAGCCGCAACAAAAAAAGTTAAAAAAAAAAAGTAAAAAAAAGTCCATCACTGTCTCAGCAAAAAAAAAGTCCCATCCCTGAACAGTTGTTTAGAAAAATGTTGGCGACTCATTGGGTATCTTGGTGTCCAGGACTGTGCACCCAAGTGCTGATTTCTGGTTCTTTAATTATGGCCAAGGGCAGTACATGTCTGTTACTGCCCATTGGGTTAACATCCTCCCAGAAGACCATCAGGAAGTTGGCCCATTCTTGCCACTGTCACCTCCCCGGTGCTTTAGGGGGCCAGTTCTGCACAAGTTCTGCCTCCACTATGTTGCAACCATCTGCCGCTTTGACTGCAGTGCAACCTGCCCCGGTGTCTTACCAACGATGTCAGGCCCGGTGCTCTCAGGCTGTGCTCCATTTGGTGAGCCTGGGTGAACAGAGCCATAGTGGGCAGGAGCTCCTCTGGACCACCAGGGAGGAGAAATATGAATGGCTCATGGTGAGTCATACACCTTGTATGGCACATGTGATAAACCTCATAGTGCACAAGTCTCTTCGAACATTTGCTGCCAATTGTTGATCCCTTTTGAGGACGCGACTCTGTTTGTGAGAAGGCATGACTATGGGATCAACGACATCATCCCACTCATCCGTGTTCTGGAAAGTGCACTGAACAACATCATCAGCGAGGATTCCCAGGCCACCACTCCAAGGCTGAACTTCCTCCTCCGTCGATTGTCTGTTCTCAACCATACTAGCCTGGGTGCAATCAGGTATTGCCTCCTCCTCAAATAGTCTGTTCTCAACCATACTGGCCTGAGTGCAATCAAGTGATGCCGCCTCCTCCAATAGTCTCCTTTCAACCATACTGGCCTGGGTGCAATCAAGTGCTGCTGCCTCCTCCTACTCCATCAATTGTCTGTTCTCAACCATACTGGGTCCAATACAGTACTATTACTGCTGCTGGTTCCACTGTCAAATGTCTGTTTTCCACCCTACTGGGTCCAAGGAACTTTGTGTCCTATGTCCTGTGTAATCACTTACACCTTGGCTAATTTTTTTTCACAATTTTTGCACTTTGATTTTTTTCCACTTTTTTTCATTATAATAGCAACTGCAACTAAATGAAATTATACCCTATCAGACTCCCACTATTGTAGCTGCAATTATTCAGCCGTTATAGCAAGGTTTGTTTTAGGTTTAGTTCGTATGAATCCGAACTTCACGATAGTTCGCCGGATCAAACCGAACCAAACGTAGATGTGGTTCACAAAAAATGAATGTCTCTCAAAATATATGTGATTGTGGTAAGTATAAAAATCGAACACAACACAACAAAGCAAAAAAGTAAAAACAGTTCAGGTCTTTAACCCCTTAAGGACAGAGCCAATTTCGATTTTTGCGGTTTCGTTTTTTCCTCCTTGTGCATAAAAGGCCATAGCAGTTGCATTTTTCCACCTAGAAACCCACATGAGCCCTTATTTTTTGCATCACTAATTGTACTTTGCAATGACAGGCTGAATTTTTGCATAAAGTACACTGCGAAACCAGAAAAAAATTCAAAGTGTGGTGAAATTGAAAAAAAACGCATTTTGTTTATTTGGGGGAAATGTGTTTTTACGCCATTCACCCTGGGGTAAAACTGACTTGTTATGCACGTTTCTCAAGTCGTTACGATTAAAACGATATGTAACATGTATAACTTATATTGTATCGGATGGCCTGTAAAAAATTCAAACCATTGTCAACAAATATACGTCATTTAAAACCGCTCCATTCCCAGGCTTATAGCGCTTTTATCCTTTGGTCTATGGGGCTGTGTCAGGTGTCATTCTTTGCGCCATGATGTGTTCTTTCTATCGGTACCTTTATTGCGCATATACGACTTTATGATCGCTTTTTATTACAATTTTTCTGGATTTGATGCAACGAAAAATGCGCAATTTTGCACTTTGGGATTTTTTGCGCTTACGCCGTTTACCGTACGAGATCAGGAATGTGATTAATTAATAGTTCGGGCGATTACGCACGCGGCGATAGCAAACATGTTTGTTTATTTATTTATTTGTTTACTTTTATTTATAGCCTGGGAAAAGGGGGGTGATTCAGACTTTTATTAGGGGAGGGGGCTTTTTATTCACAACAACACTTTTCTTATTTTTTTACACATATACTAGAAGCCCCCCTAGGGGACTTCTAGTATATACACTTTGATCTCTCATTGAGATCTCTGCAGCATAGATATGCTGCAGAGATCCATGAGATCGGCACTCGTTTGCTTTCGGCTGCTGCAGCCGGAAACAAACGAGTGCCGAGCCAGGGACGGCGCCATCTTGGAGCGGTCCCCGGCCGGCTTCAGAAACGGAGATCGCTTCTCCGGGATAACATCCCGGAGGAGCGATCTCCGCCACTAGACACCAGGGAGATGCTGGATCCGGTAATCGGATGCAGCTGTCATGTTTGACAGCTGCATCTGATTACTGTATTAGCGGGCACGGCGATCGGACCGTGCCCGCTAATACCTACGGTCCCGGGCTACACGCGGCACCCGGGACCGCCGCGGTTCAGAGCGGGGTCGCCGCGCGGCCCCACTCTGAACGCCCTTACCGGCAATAGGACGTACCTATACGCCCTTTGTCGTTAAGGGGTTAACTTCGCTGTTGTAATAATTTTCAAAATCTAAATTAACAGTAAGTGTTAAACAAAGCAAGTTTGCAATTTATATTCTCTGGCTATGTTCACACAACATCAAAAATAGAGACAAGGCATCCGATTTTGATATTTAAAAAAATTTCCGTTTTTGCTGTGATTTAACTAACTGCAATGGCAATGCATTGAAGTCAATGGAAAGACGGACGTCCAATGCCCACAATGCATTGAATAATGAACGTTTTTACTACGGACGTCAAAGTAATGAAGATGATCATTATTTTCAGGCGTCTTTTGCAAACAGCGGTCGTTTTTTATTAGTTGTTCACACACAGTTTTTCTTTTGTCACTATTCTTTCTCTGTTTTTTCTATTAAATTCAATGGACTTTTCAATTAAGCCGCACCCAAAGGGCAATTAATAATTCCAAACTAAAATAATGTACAAACACCAGTCATTGCACTAAAAGGAGGCCAGACAGCTAAATGACGTCCGTTATTTTAGACTCAAAATAAGGGACATAATTTTAAACAGAGCTGAAAAAATGTTGTATGAACATAGCCTGTGTTTTTTTTATCATGCTGTAAAACAAAGCTGTACCAGAAATCCAGGTCTTGTCTCCTGAAGGCAGCTTCTTAGTCTTTTTAGCTGGTTGAAAAAAGAAACTAAACATATGAAGTCCCGGCTATTACAGAGAGTCACAGCTCAATGTGTCCATCAATCACATGACTGCCTTCTCTGTAAGCACTCAAATAACCTGGTAAACACTGTGGAGTATACAGGTGGTCTTAAACAACCTTCAGATGTGCTGCAATGTTTGTTTGTTTTTTAGACAGCCGAGGCTTGTTCTATATTGTCTTTCCATGAACACCACGCTTGCATTGCATTTTATTTTTAATTGTGGGTATATGAACACATGTTCCTGACTCACAGGGATGCTACCTCCAATAAGTGGCATGGCACCAGAAAGCAATCTCTTTATAGATTATCTGACGAAGATTTGAAGCCAAAGCCAGAAACAGACTATAAACAGATCATAAAGGAAAGCCTGAGATTTCTCCTCTTTTCAAATCCATTCCTGGCTTTGGCTTCAAATCTTTGGCAGATAATCTGTCAGATAATCTTTCTGTGTAAATAGACCTTTACTTCTGGACGAAAGATACTTTGCAACTCTCTTGTGACTATAACAAACTGACATCAACATGACAATGCAACTGTTTACATTGGGGATTACTTTAAGTTAAGTACTATATATGTAGTGTTTAGAATTGACATAATTAATATAATCAAAATTAATGCTCATGTCACTTAAATTAGAGCTCCAGTGAAACAAAAAAATATAGTGCTGGCACTTCGGGTGCTAACATAATAAAGAGGCTGTGCTTACCCTTCCCCGTGCCCCCGCAGCTCCAATTTGGCTGATAAATGTCTGCTCAGCCAATCATTAACTGGGATGGGACACTGCTGTGGTCACTGACTTGCTGAGTGGGTAGTTCCTACAGGAGACAGTACGCTGGTGGCGCTGCAGCTGCCGGAGCACCAGGACAGGTAAGTATAGCTTTTACATTATGTTCCCGCCCCATCCTGCCTGCAATGTATTTTCAAGTTTTACCAGATTTCCCTTTTGAAGAGGTCATACTTCATTATAGAAGGCCAGATTTCATTAACAATCCCTGACCAACTCCTAATATAGTAGCAAGATGCAACACAATAAAAAAGGTCAAAAGAGTAAAAAAAACAAACGCACTGTACCTGAATCATGAGCACACACTCTTTTATATGTTACACAGTGACTAGTAATAGCAAGAAGTTTTTCCCCCATAAGATAAGTGTGTATGTCTGGGTAGGGTGCTATTATTATACTATTAGCATTTGAGCTGGAAGTGGTATTTAATCCTTTAAATAATGAAGTGTGACCTCTTTTAACATTTTAAAATGCCACTGAAGGACTGTATGGTATATGGTTGGAAATGTCACATAGCAATGCTGACATAGCCGATGACATGTTAATTGGTCCTATGTGTTATTATTGCCTACATGACAGTAACCAACATCTCAGTCTGCATTATGAATGTAAACCTCAAAGAGTTAAGAAACTAAACACAAGAATAAGTGGACACAAGCTTAGATTCATTGGTTTAATGTGAGAAAATATTATTTTATTGAAAGACTAGTCAATGCTTGAGACAAAGTTTAAGGAAATGTGGTTGTTAAATTTACATAGACCTAATGTTAACATATATCTAGTCTTTAAAAAAAAATAAGAAGGAAAAAATGTAAGTGGGAAATGTTTTATTTACATATGCAATACCTCTTCTGCCACCAACTGCTCTGCTCTAGCACTGCCACACAGTGATATACAGGGCAGGGTCCTGTTCCCTATGTATTCTTATAATGTGCCTGCCATGATTACTATCACCGCTAACTGTACTAGAAATTTTAGTAGAGCAAGCTATTATAGCATTCACCACTTGCTGTGCAGAGAGACTGCTGCACACAGTGGT
The DNA here is from genome assembly GCF_027789765.1 of Dendropsophus ebraccatus. NCBI lineage: Eukaryota > Metazoa > Chordata > Amphibia > Anura > Hylidae > Dendropsophus > Dendropsophus ebraccatus. Next base: position 68,792,288 of record NC_091460.1, read on the forward strand.
TGAGTCAGGCAACCTCCCCCTGGTAACTCTATATAAGAATAGGCAGTATACCTCTGTATACAGCTGTGTTGCAGGGCTTGAGCACAGGATCGGGAAAAGCAGGGCTTAGACAGCTGCCAGTCAACGGAAATGCAAAGTAAAAAAAAATAAACAATACATTTATTTTAATAAAGGTGTAATACAAAGTAAACTAACTTTATTTAAGCAATGTATTAGCAAAGAAATAAAAACAGACACGGGAGTACCCCTTAAATATCTGTCACTGTCCCATCTTGGTGGCTTTACAATAACGAATGTTTTCTGTGATGGTGCAAAGTACAAAGTTAAATAAAACATGATACAACCTATGTGATATTAATAAAAGAATGATTAAAATATCCCTTTTAGGGGGAGGGGATGTCGATGTATGATTTGCGGGAAATATTTTGATTTTCAACCAGAGAATCTATAAAAACTGAATAAAAAGAAGCCAAAATCCAATAAAGTTCTGGCAAAATCGAATAATGCCCAAAACGATAACATTAAATTCATAGATGTTATACAGCAATGCTATAAGTTTTTATTTATTCATAATAATGTCACAGTTTTCTTGCGTAAACTGATTTCTTATTCACACAGACATTTTTTTCTGTCTTTATGTTGAATCCAAATACCTTCTTGCGGACGAAGGATGATCTCTTCTACAAGGCCCAACTCCTCGCGTTTTTGTTTTGCTTCAATCCAATAATTCCGCAATAAAGTAGATAAAATAACTTTTTCCTCCATTAAAGCAAAGCGTTGACCTAGAGAATAAACATTTAAAACATATAAATAGAAATACATAAAAGTAACTAATGTAAACTCTTTCTTAGGCCTTCAATGTAAAAATGTAGCCCTTTCTTAGCCATTAAAGTGTTGCTGTTGCTATAACTTTCAAAATCCAAATCAGCAGTAAATATAGTGATATAAAGCATGTTTGCAATGTACATTAAAGAAGAAGACCCACAAACTGTAGAAACAACAGGCAGACAGGCATGGGTGAAAAAAAAGTGAACTCAGCCATCTCCATGCTTGCGCTGCATAGGTCCTGTTCATCACCGCTGTCATGTACTGCAGGAAAGCGGGAACGTCACGTACCCGACTCCTGTAGCAGCCACGTTGCGGCCTGGCTGAGTTATTACCCGCTCAGCCAGTTAGTGACTAGGGCAGTGTCCAGTCACTGATTGGCTGGGCGGGCAATCACTCACTCGGGGTTGTGATGTTTAAGCTATTGGAGCAGCAGGACCACGGCTGATGTGAATGAGACCTGGGAGCGGCGCTACAGAGTTTTCGTTATTTTTCATGCTTTAAAAAAAAGCTACACTTAAAATCCAGGTCAAGTCTTCAGAAGGCTGTGCTGGTTGAAAAAAAGAGACTAAACACAGGAAGTCCCTATCATCTTTGCTCACAGAAAAGGCAGTAATTTCATTGACTGACACATTAAGCCGTGACACTCTGTACCGACAGGGACTTCCTGCATTTGGTCTCTTTTTTTAACCAGAACAAGACTAAAAATTCTAATGAATGTAAATTGCAAACTTGCTTTATATCACATCCCCAGTTGATTTAGATTTCAATCCCTTAACGACCAGGGGCGTACATTTACACCCCCGCAGGCTGTGCCTTAACACAGGAGAGCGTAAATGTACGCCCCCTCAAAGGGGCCGATCTGTGAAGCGAGCTCAGGAGCTGAGCTCACTTAATTGCGAGTGAGGACTAGCGTTTAAGTGTCTGCAGGGGTCCAGATCGCATGGCCTGACTGCTGGAGGTCTCTTACTTGCCTCCGTGCAGTCAGGTCTTCAGTCTTCTGATAGAGTCTCACATGGGAGTGAGGATAGTCAGGGTAAGGATATCATATTCCAAATGTCACTACAGTGTCTTTTACAGACAAGAAAACAAATAACATAACAACCGTGGTTGATTTAAAGAAGAAGGGTAAACATAGCTTTTATTGTAGTGTATTATAAAAAGTAGTGCTATAAATAGACAAAAACAAAAAAAGATACTCTGACCATATTTATAGCCCCATTAGATTTGTTTATGGGTCTGATCTCTCCTGGGTACGTGTACCAGAGTACCCTCTTTTTAGTTTTTGTCTATTTATAGCACTACTTTTTATAATACACTACAATAAAAGCTATGTTTTACCCTTCTTCTTTGAGTCAACTACGGTTGTCATGTTAGTTGTTTTCTGATAGAGTCTGCCACAGGCAGGCTCTATCAGAAGATCGCAGATAACACTGATCCCTGCTATGCTATGGCATAGCAGGGATTAATGTTAGCAATCAAATGAATGTATGTAAAAGTCCCCTAGGGAAGTGTAATAAAATAAATAAATGTTTTAAAATTGCCCCAAAGCCCCTCCCCCAATAAAAGTCTAAATCAGCTCTCTTTTCCATTTTATAAATAAAACACATAAAAGTAATAAAATAAATAAACATATTTTGTGTTGTAACGTGCATAATCATCCTCTCTATTAAAATTAAATAATATTATTACTGCACGGTAAATGGTGTGAACCAAAAGCGGCAAAAATAAACCAGGATCAAAGATTTTTTATTACATTTTATATATAAAAAAAAATTAATAAAAAGTTATCAATACATCCGATCTAAACAAATATGGTACTAATAAAACTAGAGATCTTGAAAATGATGCCCCATACAGCCCCATAGGGGGGAAAATTAAATGCGCTATAGGAGTTACAATAGGGCCATTTTAAATATACCTATTTGCAAAAAAAAAGCTTTACTGTTAATAACAATAGTAAAATATTAGAAAACCTATGTAAACATGCATATCGCTGTGTTCAGACTAACCTATAGAATAAAGATAAAATGCCAGTTTTACCGTAAAGTGCATTATGTAAACACGCCCCCCCCCCCCCAAAAAAAAAAAAAAACTTTCAGTAATTGCATTATTTGTTCCAAATTCACCCCATAAATGATATTTTGCATGGGTTCCGTCATTAATTTTATGGTAGAATGAAAGGTCGCCCTTACAAAGTACATTTGTTCCTGAAAAAAACAAGACCTCACATGGTCCTGTAATTGGAAAAATTAAAGTTATAGCTTTTAGAAGGCGAGGAAGAAAAAACTAAAATGCAAAAATGTAAATTGTTGCGGTCCTTAAAGACAAGTGCCATGAAAAACTTTTTCCCAGTAATTAAAGCACATAACAAAGTTATATAACTCTGTAATGTGCTTCAATCACCTATCTGCCTCCCTTCCCTGTCTTTTCCCCCCTCCACCCCCCACCAGGAAGTGTCCTGACTAACACAGACCTGATTACTGTTGTCACCGTCACCAAGCTCTTCTCTTAGCTCCTTCTCCTGTTACACTAGCCTCCCCCTCCCCTGCTTTGTCAGGTGACAGGCTTGCTCAGCTCCCATTGGCTGAACAACTGCAAGCCATCACTTGTCACATGTCATGCTTATCTTCCCTCCGACTGACTCCAGCAGATAGGCAGCTCCCCCCTCCCCTCATACCCTCTCTCCTGCTGCCGTGGACTCAGTGAAGGAGTCATGTCACTAGAGAAGATAAGCAAGCAGAGTCACCTGACAAGGAGGGGAGGGGGAGGCTGGTGTGACAGGACCTAGAGCAGCCCTCCTGCTGATGACTCATCCTCACAAGAAGGAGCTGCCTGGTGACAGTGACGACAGTAATCAGGTCTGTGTGAGTTAGGACACTTCCTGGTGGGGGGTGGAGGGGGGAAAAGACAGGGAAGGGAGGCAGATAGGTGATTGAAGCATATTACAGAGTTATATAATTTTGTAATGTGCTTCAATTACTGGGAAAAAGTTTTTCATGGCACTTGTCCTTTAAGGCCAATTTGGGCTCTGTCCTTAAGGAGTTAAAAGTTATAACGACAGTGACACTTTAAATATTAACTGTACATAGAGTATAACTATATTGTTTCTATATATTTACTTATGAGAGCATCCACTTTAGACTTTTTAATTTAAATAATCTTACTTTTATTACCTAATGTTAGTTTCACACATGGCAGTTTGTTTTTAACAGTTTGTGCCATATAAGGAACACCACACATTACACAGATATTTAAGATTTTACTGCAGTATTTCTCCCTGTTTACCAAATAACGAAACCAAAATTGTACTCATGGCCTTTTCTGCCATGAGGCGAAATGAGTTTATTGCTCAGGATGGCAGCTTTGAAGAGCCACTGAAGGGCGGTGTGTTTCATGGAGTAGCCATAAATTATACTGTCTGCTACACACCACTGACTTCATTGATTTAATGACTTGCACATGCAAGCTGGACACAGACATAGAATGCAAGAAAGTCAGGTCTGCAAACACTCTGCAGGTAATGTTATATGCTTCAGACATCACTAAACTACAAGTGATCACTGCCTCTTTATATGGACCAGAAGGTGTAATGGGCATATGAACATGAATAAGATCACCATGAGTAGTCCCAACGCATTGACTCTTGTATATGTCAGGTGCTTTTTTTTTTCTTGAAAAAGCAATAGATTTAAGAATTGTATACACACTGGTGGAACTGGAAACCTCTCTGCCCTAAACTCTTCTGGTTCTGGGAAGTATTCTGGATCTCGACGTAATGCATACGGAACAATTAATACATTCACTCCTTTAGGAACCTTAAAACCCCCTGAAAAAAAAAAGATTAGATAAGTGATCACCTAAATGTGGGCATGCAGGTTATTATAGTATTACAATGACACACAATGTCATAATAAGACCCATACTGATTTTGAAATATAAGTTTTAAGTCTATCTGAATATGATATAAAGGCTTTTCTTTCATTTTTGTTCTTTCTTTCTTTCTTTCTTTAGTTCTTTTCTTAGCTTTTTGTTTCTTTTGTTTATATAAATAAATAAAATGATTAAAAAAAAAAGAGTTTCACATAAACTGGAAAAAATATTCACAACAAACGTATCTTCTGTATAATTGCTCATGCTTTGAAACTTGCTGCATAGATCATCCAGTAGTATATCCCATTGATCATACTTAGCTATGTCTTTCCTCGTTCATCATCCTTAGTTTTATATATAACCATACATCATACTTTGTTGTATATCTTCTTCTCTAGGTTACAATTTTAGAAATGTTTTATGGCGAGTCAATGAAAGTTTCATTTGTATCTTGCTCTGTAGCATTAATTCACTGCAACTCATATTTAACTGTGCATGTATGCAACATTTGAGTTCAAGGTGGAGGAAAATTCAATTTATTTACTATTTATATTTGTAAAGAGCAAGGAAATTGCACAGTAGAGTGAATGCATTTCCAAATCCCACCGGGTGATGCGTTACACAAAAAAAATACTTTGATGTTTTAGAAATTAAATATACATCACTCTGGCATCTTTCTGGGAAGCAAACTTCACATTTTATTGGATTTTTTTATTTCCTTGTATTGAATTTTGGAATAACACATAGTATACTAGAGTTTGCAAAAGAACTATATTTGCAAAAGAACAAGGCTTTCAAACATTGAAATTATTTCATATTTTCAGTATTATATCTGTCTTAGAGGCAGATTGCAGGTATTGATGCTGAGTAAAGAATGGGTATAGTGCTAAACCACCTGCATTCTCATTACCTGGTCTTCATCAGAATGATTACTTATCGACAAGCTGTTTTAGTCCATCCCCTTTTGCTGGATATCTTTCCTCAATGACACTATTTTGGTCTCCCTCACCTTCCAAATCATAGCAGATCCACTTCAGACTTGGGCTTGCATCAGGGGACAGGACTGTGAAGGCAATCTCTTTATAGCTGTAACCCCTCTCTCCCTGGACAGAGAGTGCTGCTATACTGTGCTCACATATACCCTGCTCATTTCTTCATACTCCCTGCAGTCTCTGACAGCTCTTGTGTTTCCCATACTCTCCATTCCTGCTATAATGTGCCTGCACTCACACTCTACACTGCGGCTATAACGTGCCTGCACTTACATTCAGCCATTCAAACTGCTGTATATACAGTTTCTGTCACTGTCCTCCTGCACAGCTCTGTGCTGCTGTATTTCCAGTTTTATGCACTTACTATACATTATACTCCACATGATCCTTGCTATACTGTACAGTAACTTACAATATGACATATTTAGCTGTTTCTCATTGTTTGTTTTATTTGTTTTACCTGCTATTCAGAATAAAAAAATCATTATTTTTGGGTTGTGGAACCAATTGTCTGCATGTCATATATTTCTTATGGGAAAATTTGTTTTGTTTTAAGAGTGGATTTGGATTGCAAGCATGGCCCCGGAACAAATTATGCTCGTAATCCAAGACACCACTGTACTATGTATACATAGTTACATAGTTATTACGGTTGAAAAAAAGACACATGTCCATCAAGTTCAACCAAGGAGGGGATCGATGGAGGCATAGGCGAGGGATGATGGGTAGGTTCTATACATATGCATTCATGTTAGTTTGTTCTGATAACGTGTCTAGGCCTGTTTTGAAGTGACCAGATCCTGGGGTAGACTGTTCTACAGATTTACTGTTCTCATAGTAAAGAAGGCTTGTCTCCTTCAGAGATTGAACCTTTTTTTCTTCAGGTGCAGGCGGTCCCCTCTTGTCTTTTGAGGGGATTTTACCTGGAACATTTTTCCCCCATATTTCTTGTAGGGGCAATTTATATATTTGTATAAATTAATATCTCCCCTTATACAACAAATTTAATCCTTTTAATCTCTCCTCATAACTAAAATGCTTCATTCCCCTTATTAGTTTAGTTGATGCCTTTGTACCTTTTTCAGCTCTAATATACAGTACATAGTACAGTATAAGGCTATGTTCACACTACGTATATTTGAGGCTGTATGTTTGAGGCTGTATAGCAACCAAAACAAGGAGTGGATTGAAAACACAGAAAGGCTCTGTTCACATAATGTTGTAATTGAGTGGATGGCCGTCATTTAATGGCAAATATGTGCTGTTATTTTAAAACAACGGCTGTTGTATTGAAATAATGGAAGTTATTTACCATTATATGGCGGCCATCCACTCAATTTCACCATTGTGTGGACAGAGCCTTTCTGTGTTTTCAATCCACTCCTGGTTTTGGTTGCTATGAGGACCTGACATGAGGACCAAATACAGCCTCAAATATACATAGTGTGAACCCAGCCTAAATGTTATAGGTACGTGTCTTATTAGGTTACAAAAATTTGTAAATTGTTGGTTTGCATTAGGGGCATTTATTGTACAAAGCAGCATTGGTGAGTAAGGTGCAGCTCCATTCTTCCCTTGTACCAACTTTGGGCATGGATAGACATTACTGTATTTTGGGCAGCTCCATTGTCTGGATATTAAACCATGCAAGGACAGTACTGTGCATGGACCTGTTGACCTGTGCATGATACTCTCATGGTACTCCGCAGTTGCCTCATGGACAATATCATCCAAAATTGAGTAACATCTGTTTACACCCAACATCATCAGATCACACAAAAGGGCTTGAATGGAAGTGGCCTTTAAAAGCAATTATTAATATGACTGTAACAGCCATAAAGGCTACCCCTGACTACACCTCAACATAAAATACAAAGGCGTACCATTTAAACCCTACCAGCACAGTAAAAACTGTGATGAAGTGAAATATGTTTAACGAATGGAAAAACATAGTCGTTCTCCTTTGACATGGCATTGATTGAGAACTTCACCAACTCTATTTAAAGAAGAAGAAGAAAAAACAATTCTGAACAAAATAAAAGTGAAATACAATTAAACTATCAGAGCCACTGGATTTTTTCTTTAGGGTTTTTAATGATTTTTGTTTGAAAAATACCTCTAATGGAATGTGTGGGCTGTTAATACACTTTAAATAGACAAGTCAATCATTGTACTGTCAGCATTAATCTCTATCATCTGCCCCTCTAAATGAGTTCCCTTGATAGTTTCAGAGATCTTAACTTTTAATACTCGTAGGCACATAGCTAGGCATTCATATGTATTATGTTAAGTAATGCTATAGTCAGAAATTCAACTTTTTCTTATATCACACATGATAAAATGATAAGTATAATTTTGTATACAGACCAAAAACCAGGAAATGCAAATTTTATGAAAACATACCAAATATTTCATCTAACTCTTTATGGACTTGTAGCTGTGCTTCTGAGTGGGATCCCAGCAAATATAAGGAACAATTCATAGCAGCAGCCATTGTGTCATGGCCCTGTTAAAAGCATAGGAGTTCATGTCATAATAGGTTCATTAATGGCATAACAGGACAGTTTATAACAGCTGTATATTATTTATTTGCAAATAAAACAAGGCCATCTTGATAAAATGAGCTACTATTGGCCATCATATGACCTCTTCTTGACTAAGGATATCTAAGAAGAATAGATATGGTGGCTGTCATAAAGTTAACTAGCCACTGTCGTTTAAAAAAAAAAATTAGAAGAAAACATTGGATACATCTCTTAAGGCTGGGTTCACACTATGTATAGTTCAGTCAGTATTGTGGTCCTCATATTGCAACCAAAACCAGGAGTGGATTGAAAACACAGAAAGGATCTGTTCACACAATATTGAAATTGAGTGGATGGCCGCCATTTAATGGCAAATATTTGCTGTTATTTTAAAACAACGGCTGTTGTATTGAAGTAATGGCAGTTATTTACAGTTATATGGCGGCCATCTACTCAATTTCAACATTGTGTGAACAGATCCTTTCTGTGTTTTTAATCCACTCCTGGTTTTTGTTGCAATATGAGGACCACAATACTGACTGAACTATACATAGTGTGAACCCAGCCTAAAGATTTGAAAAGTTTTGACTGGTTTGATCAAATCCCTTCTGATCACTAGCTAGAGTCAGGAGAAGTGCTCAGCTAGGCGCTTCACTCCCCATCTCACTGCAAGAGATGCTCTCCATTGTAAGTCTATGGAGACCATCTCTTACAATAATACAGAGATTACAGAAAGAAAATCACTTAGCCAGGTGCTTCTCCTGCCTCTATATAATAACCATAAGGGTATAAAATGTTTGAGCTGTCTTTAGGAAGTGTCAAAAAGTTTTGTTTAAGTAAGTGATAAAAAATTGTGACAATACAATACATTTTGGTTATGGTTTTGCATCATTTTATGTTTGAGGAATATATTTCATTTAAAGAGAACCAATCACCTAAATATAACTGTCCCTATTATGAAAGTATATCTCTCCCTAAGTCTATTCATGAAGATACAGACTGCATTTGCAGTCTGTATCTTTATACTTTACCTGATCCTCTGTTCCCTGGCTGTTCCGGTGGGCGCCGCCATCTTGATGACGTCACTTGCGTTCCAGCGGTGCGTTCCAGCGTGACGTCATCAAGATGGCGCCGCCGCCGGAACAGCCAGGGAACAGAGAATCGGGTAAAGTATAAAGATACAGACTGCAAAGGCAGTCTGTATCTTCATAGATAGACTTCATGAAGATACAGACTGTATTTGCAGTCTGTATCTTTATACTTTACCTATCCTCTGCTTCAGTGCCGCACGGCCGGGCGCCGCCATCTTGATTACGGGCCTTGCGTTCCACCGCTGGAACACAAGTGACGTAATCAAGATGGCGGCGCCGGCCTTGCTGCACCGAAGAGGAGGATAGGTAAAGTATAAAGATACAGACTGCAGAGGCAGTCTGTATCTTCATAAATAGATTAGAGAAGAGGGACTAGAAAATACACAGCGATCTTGTGCTGTATAGCGCGAGATCACTGTGTATTAACGGAGCGGCGGGCAAAGGATCATGGGAACCTTTCCTGCCGCTCTGCATGACGGGAGTTTCCTGTCTCGCGCCGGCTCTTTTGAAAAGAGCCGGCTCGAGACAGGAAAGTAAAAAGTGAATAATTAAAAAACGTGGCAATAAAAATAATGAATTATATTTACAAATGTTAATAAAATGTTGATTTACATCTAATTAGGGAATAAAAATTTTTAACTTTCGTCCATGATTGGTTCTCTTTAAAGCCAAATACAGCCAAGTCAGCTATGTTACCCAATTTTCATAACTCTTCCAGACATTAATAGGAGATTTGCAAATGGTGCAGCACTGGAAGCTAAACTATTGAATTAACTCTTGAAGTTACAAAACAATGTATCTTGCAGGGCTATGTAACTTTCATGTCATTAGGATTTTGCAAATTGCAGTAAACAGCTAACTTGGCTGATAAAGATAACTAATACCCAGTTGTCAAATTATGCTCACATTTCTAGGAATTATAATAAAGGAATGGCACAATGTACAATTCTTAGAAAAGTTTATATTTAACAGAGAATAGAAGTATTTGTTAAAAGATGTCACAAAAGCTGACAGGTCCTCTTTGTTCAGCATTTAGTCTTTAAATGGATGTTCAAAATACCTCAAACATAAAAGTATCAACTTCTTCCCGGATATCCTAGTAACTTGAGTCTTCTGTTGTATTCAGGAGCATACAGTATCTAAGAAAGCACTTCTCTTCTTTCTTTTCATGGGCTCTTGTTCACTGGTTAGGTTTTTCCCCTCTGAACGTTGTGTCTTCAGTAGAGATGAGCGAATCGGGTTCTTGAATGACCTTATTCATTGAAACATTATATTTGAGAATGGGGTCTAAACACTCAGCACATCATTTACATATGGTCTTCTTTCTTTATAAATGTCTTTTTATAGGATTGAACATTTTGCATAAGCATGCGCATCTCGCAAATGTAAAAGCCTTAAACATTAAACTCATACTTACTCTATATTGTAGAATATAGGTAGAAGATGTAAATACTCTATGTTGATTATCTGAGCATCCCTTTTTGCTTTCTCTTATACTTTAGGCAATGTATGTAAGTGTGTCAGAAAAGTACTTATGCGTATGAGACAACCCAATGGAGAAAAATGTGTTTTGCAGTTGAGCCGGCCCTTTATGACTAATTGATGGAGGCCACTCTTTCTGCATAGTGGGGGTTTTCTATGTCACATCACTGCCAGCCTCAAATCACTGGTCCCTGATATGTGACTGACAAAATTATATCCATTACAACTAAATGCCACTATGTCAAAAGTATGTATGTCATGTTCTGTACATGCTTTAATGTTATGTGCATCAGTTGTGTCTCTGTCCAAATCCTGTCCTAAAACCAGTCATTTCTGAATCCTAAGGGACAGGCACACTTTGTTTGGTTGCATGCAGAGAATCAAGCTGAGCTTCTTTGATTACCAGAATTGTTACATTTTGCTGGAGAAACAGGCTTCCTATTCAGTACGGCTGAGTCCACATGGCCATTTCCAGACACACAACCAGGAACCTGCCCTAGTATCCACAGGATAACTAAGATTGGGGGTGCTTTGACCTCTGGACGAGCCTTTGGCTCTCTAGCTGTTACAAAGCCACAACTTCCAGTTGTATTTTTGCAACAGCTGAAGAGCCACAGGTTGGGGAACACTGAAATAGAGCCATGCTATTGTACCTTGGCATGGTAGCAGACTGGGTGCTACTGTGCAAGAAAAGACTGCGAAAGGGCCACAGTGCTAAATCGGGGCTGCGGCCGCTTTGTTCTCAAGGTCATTGAAGGTATCATTGGCGCTAAATGACGTCTGAAGCAGGTATGATTTATATTTATGTGACCGGTTGCTTTTGATAATAGTCGAAGAAGGCTATAACCACACAGATTTATAGGAAAATAAGGTATTTAATACAAAGAACAATACTTAGCTGTAGTTACAGATGGTACAGATGCATAGTTGTTTTATCCACAATGAAATGGGGAGCCCCTTTGTATATTATGGTCTAATATACGCCCATTTCCCTTGATGACCTCCAGGGTGCTGGGCACCTTCCATCCATGGTCCCAGCTGAGGCTGACTAGAAGCTACATACCCCTGACCTTTATAGTAAGTTTGGGTGGGGGGGGATGTGCTTCTATGTCTATGTAGACCACTGATGACCATGAATGGAAGTTATCTGATGTTTCCCTGGCCTTGTACATATTTACCAAGCACAATGGGGACCCAGTTTTACCACTACAGCTACAAAGTTCTTTCAGCCATACAACAATAGCAACAAACAACTGTATCCTCCAATGTTTACACTATTGTGAAGTTATATGGCTGGACAGTTGACATAGGTGTGACAGTATACATACACACACACAACTACAATGACTTCTACACACATAGCCATACGAATATATATAAGTATATATATATATATATATATATATATATATATACACAAGACATTAAAATAATACATTCCTTCTCATTACATCAATAAGACACTTTTATTTTCTGAAATGAACCCATCCGGTTACAATTTAGTACATAATTAACATTAACAACCTGTACTTCTCTTTTATATTTGGAAAAGGAGGAAGTGAACCACACATTTTGCTCACATTTTTATTATGTATTTAATAATAGATATAATTGGTGTCTATTCCAATAATGACATTAATTACAAAACACCAGTTTCAGCTATTTAATAATAAAAGTGCATTATATTTAGTCATTAAAAGAGAACATAATCCTGTCCTCATGTAGTGCTTTCATTGTCCAGTGCCATTTACTGTATACACTCCTAGTTATAATGTAGGTCAGAGTGGCCCAGTAAATTGCAGGTCTTTTAGAGGATATTTTTCAGTAGCTATAAAGATATATTAGTCATAACTGTAACTGAGTAATGATGCAGATCATTGAGAGATGTACATGGCTGTTATGGTTGATATAAAGCAAAAATCTTGTTTACTGTAAGTAGTAGTAGTATATTTGTGAGTAGTGTGGGCAATTTTATTTAATAAGCAGGATACTGGAAAAGAAACAGCCTATATAATTCTTCCACAACCTAAAAACTCATAAAGATAGTTACAAAATTGTAGAAGCATAAGACTATGTTCACTCAATGCCTGCTGTGTTCTCACTAGTGATGAGCGAACATGTTCGTAAATGTTTGTTTGTTCGTACAATCATGACGCTAATTGTTCGTGTATAACGATCATTTTTGAACATATTCGAACATGCAAACATTTTTTTTTGCGATGTACACAACTGCGCAATGTACGCTTTGCACCTGATTATCTGTACGCATGTGTGTAACTATAGACCAAAACCTATGCAACTGTGTATTTGACGAATATAAGGTTCGGCCAGCGGCCGTATTTTACATTGTATTTTACAATGTAGTCAAAAAGAACAATCCTGCAGCCGATACAGCGGTATCAGCTACAGGAACATGCCGAATGCTACGGACGGTGTTATATCTAGTGGGAACATAGGCTATGGCTGAATTCATACATTGCAGATTTTTAACTGATTTTTTTTTGTGTGTGTGGATTTGAACCCGTAAAATCTGAAGTGATCAAGTGGATTTGATTTTCAAATCTATAGCATGTCAGTTATTTTTAAAGGTAAACTAACTACAGGTAGAAAAAAAGCTAACCTGCTGTTATGTTTCCACATCTCACAGGATGCTGAGAATGAAATAAATTGTTTTACCTTTAACCCCAACAATTTTTGTAAAAATGTCAGTTTTATTAATTAGGCTATGTGCTGCACTAGGGGTGGTACTACAACCTTAACAGAAAAAAAAACAACTTTATTCCAACAAGGAAAGCATTCCCACATAGACTGGGCATAGATTTGACAGATTGTGATTCTTTTGTGGCCATGTAAATCTTACATCTCTTGCATTGCATTCGTATAACATATTCCAAGACAGACATACCTTATTGCAATGTTATCCTACGCATGATTTTAATATGTGCATCAGATCTTACACAAAATATCAGCATGCAACTTTCGCTATCAGTAAACAAATGAAGAATGTTTAGGTTCTTATCATGCTCCTTTCCTTCCTTCAGCTTTGAATAAAGAAAGTCTGGCCATAGCCAGGGCATTTTCTGCCTACGGTGGACGATATCACTCATCCTGTAAAAAAACAAAAAAAAAAGATTGCAGCCTGAAACAATTACAAATATATGGCTAGTCTGACAGCTTAGATAGCTAGATATGTAGCCATGTAAGCAATTTAGGACATATTAGCTGGCAGTTTTCCTTAAATGGGAACTATCAGCAGCTTAGAAGCATCTAAATCTGATATGTCCCTACAGTACATGGGGTGCTGAGGATGAGAGTAAGTTTCTTATGTTCATCATCTGCACCATTTTTGTGTACTTTGACGTTTTATCCATATGCTAATAATGGGGATGGTGCACAGGGGCGGAACTACCACCCTCAGTGCACCAACCCACCATGGCTGGCTCACCACTTCTAATGAATATTCTTCCGTAACTCTGAAGCGGTGAGTGCTGGAGTGACGTTACTGCAGAGCGCTGCCCAAATATTTATTAGTGCACCAAACCACCTCATTAGCATATGGATTCAACTATAAAGTACAAGAAAACGGTGCCAAGGGAGAAGGTATGAAACTTACCTTTATTCTCAGTGCCCCATGCGCTATAGGGACACATCAACAGGTTAGATGTATTTTACCTGCCTATATTTTCCCTTTAAAGGCTAGGTTCACACACACAGTAAAAAAAAAAAAAAAGCTAAATATAGCCGGAAAGAGCTACAGTGGATGTAAGAAAGAACATTTTAAGAAAAAAGAGGGTGTAAGAACATTTTTGAAAAACAAGTAGGAAGAAGTGAAACCTTACTTGTATTTTGCTTGTATATACTCAGAATTACTATTACTCTGGGCATATATTTTCTTCCCCATAGCAGTCTCTGGAGAACAAATAAAAGACATTAGTCTATGTAAAATAAAACTGACGATAATAAAAATAGATGATATGTAGATAGATAGATAGATAGATAGATAGATAGATAGATAGATAGGACAGCCACATACTGTACATACAGTATTTTGCACAAGCCAAAAAGACAGAAATGGCTGCACATCGCACCCATGGCTGACACGAAAGCTTATTCAGCTACATTTAAAACCAACATCAGAAGTTAGTATATAATTTGGCCAAACCATATTGCCTCATGTACCACGTGCAGGTCTTCCGATACACAGGAGTCCCTAACCAAAAAACATCACTGTGCCGGTTAGCGACCACAATCCCCGCATACAGTATATACTGTACAAGAGAATGACATATTTTTTCCCCCCAAAACACGCATGTGCCCCATCTGCGCAACCTTCGCCAGTTGGGCTGAGAGGGGGCGTTACAGGAGGTACGGCAGCACGTAGAGGGGGCGTGGCCTCTGTGTGCGCCACACTTATAATTTTTCCGGTGGAAAAATGATACTTAAACCTATGCCCGTTCTGAGCTGGCGTAGGTTTCAAAATTTCCGCACGGACGGGCTCCGTGTGATCAGTGTTTATGTAGAGGCAATGTACCTCTATATAAATCCCCTGAGCTCCGGAGCTGCGGGGACATTTGTAAGCCCGCTGTAAAAAACGCCGGACTTCATAAATGTCCCCCTATGTCTTAGAGTAGGGATGCCTTACTTTAGGTTAGAGGGTAAAGTAGGTGGGGTGTCTTATTTTCGGGGGGCGTTTTATTTTCGGGTAAACATGTTAGATAGATATGTAGATAGATCATCTTATTTTACGTACTTGTAACATACATTTTTACACCTACCAGATATTATGTCCAAAGCACAAAGGGTTACAACCATAAAGCAATTAAAAGCTTCTTTGTCCACTTTCCCCCTGAATTTTTCCACCAGTACTCTTGATTGCTCATTCATGACTTCCAAGAATTCAGAAAGAATCGCAAAGTGAAACGTTGGAGTTATCATTTTCCTTCTGGAATGCCATTTTTTACCTGTACTAAGAACATTTACATAATTTATTACTTATTTATATTGGACAGGTTTTATCATTTTACCTTGTATAGTGTGTTGTTATGCATTTTTAATGCATTAAGTTAAAAAGGCATGTTTTTTATTACTATTTTTAATGTTCATCCTTAAGATCCCTTTTACACATACATAAGCTATAGTAGCTCGCAGCAAATTTGGCCGCCAATGTAAGATTTATGGGGCTTCCTCGGACAACCGGCAGATGGTGTTGGTAGTAATAGGGGTCCCCTTGGTTCAGAGAGATATAACCCCCTCCCATTAAGAAGAGGAATAGTTTGCCATGCTGAACGTTCCTATTTGTGGGGAGGATGGACGGTGGGCAGAAGAGATAACTGAAGTTCTGCCATAAGTTATTGAAAGTGCATGGCCACCTTTATGAAGATAATGTTAAAAGACTATAAACCCTTCCTTTGTAGTCTGAATTTCTATGTATACATTATTTCATGCGCCCTGCTTCCTCTTCAATTGCCTGTAGATTACCAAGGATAAGCAGGGTTTAACAGAACTCCTTCACCCATTACTGGCATTCATCTGTTCCTTTTCCCTCTGCTCAACATATAACCCAACCTTGTTGATCTTGTGCACTCATCATTTGTTATTTTTTCCACTCTCCTGTCTCTGGTTGTGTACTAGCGTCTGTCTCTGGCTTCTTATAGCGCTAACCTGCACTTATTTGTCGGTGCTTTGCCTAAATGTCACAGGCTTTTTAAGGGCATTTCCTACATCGCTCAGTGTCTGAGCAGTTAAGTCCTTTTTGTGCCTGAACTGTGAAAGATTTTTTTTTTCTTTGTCTGCTATCTATTGGGTTTGACCCAACTAGCTTTCTAAGCATGTTATCTTGTCCTCCACCTGCTATGATATTATGTGCTTATTCCATACTGAATGGCCACTTTCTTTAAGAAACAACACGACTCTTGTCTCCAGTTCAGGTCCGGTTTGCAATTAAGCTCCATTCACTTCAATGGAACTGAGCAGCAAAACCCACCCAAGCTGGAGACAAGAGTGGGGTTGTCTCTGGAGGAAAGTGGCCATGTTTTTGTAGCGCTGGATAACCCCTTTAACTCTAATTTTGATCTTCTGCTTTGGTATTTCAAATCATTGCCTTTAGTTCACTTCCTGTCAGCCATTACTAATGAAAACTTCTCCTGAGGTAATAATATTGGAGTTCTATATAGATAAATCCACATCTCCTTGCAGCAGTTAGAGAGAGGAGACTTTCAAATGCGTTAGACG
Source organism: Dendropsophus ebraccatus (assembly GCF_027789765.1). Taxonomy (NCBI): domain Eukaryota; kingdom Metazoa; phylum Chordata; class Amphibia; order Anura; family Hylidae; genus Dendropsophus; species Dendropsophus ebraccatus. The sequence continues at coordinate 68,809,307 of NC_091460.1, forward strand.
TGGCTCCTGGTTCAGTCCAATGACAAATCCATAGCAATCTAGAAGGCACACTACTCTGGGAAGCCCCAAATGATCAGAGGCAAGGAAGTAGCACATGACTGTAAGATCAGACAACGCACAGTAGTTGTTAGTAGTCTGAAACCATGGAGACACAATGTGGGAGATGCAAACACAAAATGGCAGCATAACTTTATTTAAATTACAAAAATGCATATATCACTTTAAAGGGGTATTCTGGTGCCAGACAATTGTACTTAAATTAAACTATCACCCCAAGATATATAACATAGTACTATAATGTTATCACTAATAGCACTGGCTTCAGTATGCTTTTGCATGCTTCACCTCTAGCAGGAAGTTCAAAATAGAAGAACTACAAAATATCAGTTACAGTTCGGCTGGGTTCACACTGTGTGTTTGCAATCCGTTTTTTTTTTTTTTTTTTTTTTTTAAGGATGAAAAACGCATAACAAAAACGGATGCATTTGTGTGCATCCGTTTTGATCCGTTTTTCCATTGACTTCCATTATAAAAAAAATGGATCAAAACAGACACAAAAACGTTGCTGACACTATTTTTTTTTTGTCCGTTAAAAAATATCCGTTAAATGTATGCTAAAAACGTAGTGTAAACCCAGCCTAACTTGGCTCATCCCTCTCTTAAGACAATGCATCATTCTTTAATATCACATGAAGCTTGGCTGGATCTTGTCTCTGAGCTCTAGCCCTGCCCTCTGAGTTTGACCAACCACTCTAGCCTACTTTACCATCCCCCTTTCATATACACATATACATGTATATATTTTTTGGGGACATTTAGGAAAAATTAGGTGTGTCTACAGCATGCTGCTTTGTAATGAATGATGCTCTGAAAAAAATGGACCAGGAATGAACACAGCAGGTGCTCAAACGGATGTATGTAAAGGAAATAGCGGGAGTTCTGGGGGAGGGGAGTAGGTAGGGTTGAAGGACTGTGATGGGGAGCTTTGATTGTTTTTTTGTTGTTGTTTCAGAACTGGGAAAGAGAGGCAAGCAATGCTTTACACTTCTGCAGCATGTTTATTTTCTTTTCTTTACCTCATGTCTGTCTACTGCCTAAAATAAATAGTGAAGGGGAATGTCTTTCCTTTTCACAATAACTTTAAGATTACTATGCACTATAAATGCTATGCCTGCAGAGTTCTGATGACTGAAATGTAAAATATTTCTGCATTACGGTAGGTAGTAAGTCTTATTGAACTATAGTAGTGCACTTATTCAAGTGAAATTACTGTACAGCCTTAACCCCTTAAGGTCAATGCCAATTTTCATTTTTGAGCTTTTGCTTTTTCCACTTTATGTTTAAAAGGCCATAGCACTTGCATTTTTTCACCTAGAAACCCACATGAGCCCTTCTATTTTTTGCGCCACTAATTGAACTTTGCAATGACAGGCTGAATTTTTGCATAAAGTACACTGCAAAACCAGAAAAAAATTCAAAGTGTGGTGAAATAGAAAAAAAAAAACGCATTTCTTTTATTTGGGGGGGTTTGTTTTTACCCCATTCACCCTGGAGTAAAACTGATATGTTATGCATGTTCCTCAAGTCGTTACGATTAAAATGATATGTAACATTTATAACTTTTATATTATGTGACGGCCTGTAAAAAATTCAAACCATTGTTAACAAATATATGTTCCTTAAAGGAGAAGGCCAAAACTATTTTTTAATATGTTATTACTTACGGAAAGTTAGACAAATTTCTAATGTACATTAATTATGGGAAATGCACATATAGGGCTATTTCCCTTAATTTAGCAGATCAGGGAGACTTCAGATTCTCTGAAATACCGTGACGTCACGAACCGGGGGTGTAATTACAATGGAGTGTCCAGCAGGGGCGCACTATATATAGAAGTCAATGAGTACCATTGACTTCTATATATAGTGCGCCCCTGCTGGACACTCCATTGTAATTACACCCCCGGTTCGTGACGTCACTTTTTTTTTAGAGAATCTGAAGTCTCCCTGACCTACTAAATTAAGGGAAATAGCCCTATATGTGCATTTCCCATAATTAACGTACATTTAAAATTTGCATAACTTTCCATAAGTAATAACATATTAAAAAACTGTTTTGGCCAGAGTTGTCCTTTAAAATCGGTGTATTACCATGCTTATAGCGCTTTTATCCTTTGGTCTATGGGGCTGTGTGAGGTGTCATTTTTTGCGCCATGATCTTTACTTTCAATCGGTACCTTGTTTGTGCATATGTGACTTTTTGATCACTTTTTATAAATTCTTTTCTGGATTTGATGCGACCAAAAATGCGCAATTTTGCAAACATGTTTATTTATTTGTTTATTTATTTATTTATATTTATAAAATGGGAAAAGGGGGGTGATTTGGATTTTTATTAGGGGAGGGGATTTTTTATTAAGAAAAACACTTTTTTCCTTTTTTTTTTACTGAGAGATCAATTTTTTACATAGAGATCAATGCTGTGTATATACACAGCAAAGATCATTGTAACCGGTGATAGATTGCTGTGGCCTGCTGCAGGCCACAGCAATCTATTGCCAAGCTGTGATCAGCGTGATCAGACTATAAACCCTTCCTTTGTAGTCTGAATTTCTATGTATACATTATTTCATGCGCCCTGCTTCCTCTTCAATTGCCTGTAGATTACCAAGGATAAGCAGGGTTTAACAGAACTCCTTCACCCATTACTGGCATTCATCTGTTCCTTTTCCCTCTGCTCAACATATAACCCAACCTTGTTGATCTTGTGCACTCATCATTTGTTATTTTTTCCACTCTCCTGTCTTTGGTTGTGTACTAGCGTCTGTCTCTGGCTTCTTATAGCGCTAACCTGCACTTATTTGTCGGTGCTTTGCCTAAATGTCACAGGCTTTTTAAGGGCATTTCCTACATCGCTCAGTGTCTGAGCAGTTAAGTCCTTTTTGTGCCTGAACTGTGAAAGATTTTTTTTTTCTTTGTCTGCTATCTATTGGGTTTGACCCAACTAGCTTTCTAAGCATGTTATCTTGTCCTCCACCTGCTATGATATTAGGTGCTTATTCCATACTGAATGGCCACTTTCTTTAAGAAACAACACAACTCTTGTCTCCAGTTCAGGTGCGGTTTGCAATTAAGCTCCATTCACTTCAATGGAACTGAGCAGCAAAACCCACCCAAGCTGGAGACAAGAGTGGGGTTGTCTCTGGAGGAAAGTGGCCATGTTTTTGTAGCGCTGGATAACCCCTTTAACTCTAATTTTGATCTTCTGCTTTGGTATTTCAAATCATTGCCTTTAGTTCACTTCCTGTCCATCATTACTATTAATTTAGCAGATCAGGGAGACTTCAGATTCTCTGAAATACCGTGACGTCACGAACCGGGGGTGTAATTACAATGGAGTGTCCAGCAGGGGCGCACTATATATAGAAGTCAATGAGTACCATTGACTTCTATATATAGTGCGCCCCTGCTGGACACTCCATTGTAATTACACCCCCGGTTCGTGACGTCACTTTTTTTTTAGAGAATCTGAAGTCTCCCTGACCTACTAAATTAAGGGAAATAGCCCTATATGTGCATTTCCCATAATTAACGTACATTTAAAATTTGCATAACTTTCCATAAGTAATAACATATTAAAAAACTGTTTTGGCCAGAGTTGTCCTTTAAAATCGGTGTATTACCATGCTTATAGCGCTTTTATCCTTTGGTCTATGGGGCTGTGTGAGGTGTCATTTTTTGCGCCATGATCTTTACTTTCAATCGGTACCTTGTTTGTGCATATGTGACTTTTTGATCACTTTTTATAAATTCTTTTCTGGATTTGATGCGACCAAAAATGCGCAATTTTGCAAACATGTTTATTTATTTGTTTATTTATTTATTTATATTTATAAAATGGGAAAAGGGGGGTGATTTGGATTTTTATTAGGGGAGGGGATTTTTTATTAAGAAAAACACTTTTTTCCTTTTTTTTTACTGAGAGATCAATTTTTTACATAGAGATCAATGCTGTGTATATACACAGCAAAGATCATTGTAACCGGTGATAGATTGCTGTGGCCTGCTGCAGGCCACAGCAATCTATTGCCAAGCTGTGATCAGCGTCATTGCGATGCTGAGGCCCGACATGGGCAGAAGACCGGACCCACTAGACACCAGGGACATTAAGTTTAAAGCACCTAAATGCAGCTGTCAGGTTTGCATTGAAGTGCTTAATAAGCTGGCGCGTCAACGGGACCCGCGGCGGCTAATAGAGGCGCTCCCCAGCTGCACATAACTCCCCGCGGCATCATGATGTACCAGATACGTCATGGGTCGCTAAGGGGTTAAACATATAAATATTGAACTCTTAAAGCTTTGTTTATTTTTATAGCATGGAATAGATAGTACTGTGGAATAACCTAGTAATTGCACAGTAGTAGCTGTATAGATGCTTTTACATGCAATAGCAGATTAATACTTTGATGTATATACCCCTGTACAACGTATATATATAAAGTAAAGTATAAAAGGAATTGTCTAATTCTGAGACTAATAACATTTTAAACTTACTTTTTTATACTAAAATCTAAAGCCCATAAGTATCCCTTAACCCCTAGTTGCACCTGAACGTTCTGGCGTTGCTAGGGGCATTCAGAGGGGGGTCATGCCACGACCCCGCTTTGAACTGCCGCAATCTCGGGTGCTATCTGCAGCCCGGGACCGCAGCTATTATCCGTGCCCGCTAATTAAGTATTTAGATGCAGCTATCAAAGTTGACAGCTGCATCTAAATACCTGCTGTTCCTCATGGGTGGTGGTCTAGTGGGGGTTCGCCCCCCCACGACGCGATCGCGGAGGAGCGATCCCCGCATCTGGGCCGGACCGCGCCGGGGTCTGCGCCGTAATGCCGCTTATCCCGACTTTGCATTCCATTGCTACCAGCTGCAGCAGCCAAAAGCAATAGAACACTGATCTCATGGATCTATGCAGTATATCTATGCATGTGTGTAAAAAAAAAAGAGAAGTTTTTTCATTAATAAAAAATCCCCTCCCCTAAGTCAGAATCACCCCCTTTCCCCATTTTATAAATAAAAATAAATTAATTAATTGAAAAATAAACATATTTAGTATCGCCACGTGCGTAATCGCCAGAACTATTAAAGTAGCAGATAAGATAACAGGTATTAACCCACACTCACAGTATACAGCCATATACTGGATATATAATTGGTTTTTAAAATAATAGAATTAAAGAGCTGGTCAACACCCTTACATGGTGCAAACTGGGCAAATCAGTAGTAGCAAGATAACAGCTATTATCTCACACTCGCAGTATACAGCCTGTTCAGATGTCTGAACACACTGCCTGCCTCACAACAGCTTCTTAATATATGGTTTTTATAATTTTAGTGCTAACAAGGGCTTTTGGGCAGGTCCCTTCCTACCTAACTTCACCTAATATTCACCGAATATTCGAACGCATTCTAAAAGCTTGAATAGCATACTATTCAATCAAACAGCTATTCGATCGAATAGTATTCGTTCATCAATATTCAAAAAATGTAGCTATATGTACTCATATGGTGGTCACCCAGAAAGGAACTTAAAGCGTAACTGTCATGTTTTTTTTTATTGCAGAAATCAGTAGTATAAGTGATTTTAAGAAACTCTGTAATAGGTTTCATCAGACAAAAAAGCCTCTTTCTGTACTCAAGAAGCAATTTCCCAGCCTCCCCCCCGGACTTCTTATCTGTGCATTATCAGGCAAACACGTCTTCATTACAGAGAAGCCAGTGAAGACGGGCTCTGCTCTCTCCATTGTAAGCCTATGAAGGGGGGAGGGGCCGAGGGAGATGAGGGAGCAGGAAGAGGTGACATGAAGGTCAGCTGTTTGTAGACTCTCTGGGCACCTAAGCCGCAGGATTCTGGGGTAGGAAAGGTCAGTGCTTATCTATGAACTTACTGAGAGAAGATTGCAGGGTGTTGTGCTGTGCAGAAATCCTCCGTGCTCAGTCACTCCTAACAGCCCCTCCCCTCTCCATAGCCACATAATGGAGACAGAAATCCTGCTTCATTTGATGTGAGGGGGGAGGCTGGAAGATTGCTTTTTCAGTACAGAAGGAAACTCTTTTAGTACATAAAACCTATTACAGAGTTTCTTAAAATCGCTTGTACTGTTGATATTTAATGTTTTCAGAAAAATGACCCTGAAATGACAGTTACGCTTTAAGTAGCATCTAGGGCACAACTCACAGACCCTGCAGTATAGGAATAGCTGGAGGAGAGAAATACAAAAACAGACATTCTGCAAAGATGTAATACTAATGAATCTACTGTATGTGCATTTATTTACATAAAAGCTTATTGAAAGAGAAAAGCACACTTGAAATAATAGTAGTGGAATGTCTTTAGCTATAAATAGCATTGACATTTACAATGATTGTTTCACTACCATTTTATAATTCGAACCGTTCCATTATTTACTTATGTCCTGCTCGTAACACAACACATGCCACAACACAGTATACATATTGTTGTCAGTTTGGGGCTGTTTTACATCCCTAAAAAGTGCCCAAAATGTAAATGAACATAGCCATGCAGTTATGCTAAGCCCGAGGCACTGGATGCCTGTATGGACGGTACACAGTAATCTGCATTAGATTTACAACTCTCTGCTGAGAGCACAGGGCTCATTTAGAGCACATTTTCTATTTTCATTGTATATAAGGCATAATCCTCTATGTTATAAGTAGCTACAATTCTGCGAAACACCTGCTATCAAGACCCCATAGTTCCTTTTTACATTTATGAGCCATATATATTCATCAGACAGTTAAAGTATATGCATGCTTGCTTGTACTGCTCCTGCTCCTCAGGGATATGGCACATACTTTCCAATTTCTTCTTTGCTTGTTGAAATATTTCAATTACATATTTGAGTAAGAATACATTTAAATAAAAAATACTTTGGTATCAGAACTTCTTCAGACAGTTTCACCAATTGAAAAATAAGAATAAATCAAATTTTAATCATAACTCAAATTGTATATAACACAGGAAAAGGCTATGTTCACACAACGTGTTTTCATCTCCGTTTAAAATTACGTCTGTCATTTTGAGTCTACAATAACGGATGTTATTTAGCAGCCTGACCTCTCCTTAGTGCAATGACGGGTGTTTGTACATTATTCTAGTTTGGGGTTACTAATTGGACTTTGAATGTGGCTTAATTGAAAAGTCCATTGAATTTACTAGTAAAAACGGAGACAGAACGGTGACAAGAGGAAACTGTGTGTGAACTACAAATAAAAAACGTCCGCTGTTTGCAAAAGACGTCCAAAAATAATGATCATGTTCATTATTTTGACGCGGCAAAAACGTCCGTTATTCAATACGCTGTGTGCATTGGACGTCTGTCTTCCCATTGACTTCAATGCATTGCATTGCAGTCAGTTAAATCTTGGCAAAAACAGACGTTATTTTAAATATGAAAATCGGCCGCCTTTTTAATATTTTTGACATTGTGTGAACATAGCCTAAAAATGATAATAGTAGTAATGTAACGCCTGGAGTCGTGGATCCACTGAACCGTCACTAGCGATGGCACTAACCGCACCAGGGAGCGGAGTCTAAGGGGCCGCTGGTTTTCACCAGAGCCCGCTGCAAGGCGGGATGGGCTTGCTGTGGCAGGCGACCCCCAGGTCGCTACCCCTGGCTTGGTTGCTAGTGACAGCAGGCGAGGCGTGGCAGGAGCAGTAGGCAGAAGATAGTGCAGACAGAGGTCTGTAGGCGTAACCGCAGGTGGCAGATAGTACTCAGGAAACAACGGGTTAAGCAGCGGACAGGAGCTAGGGACCAGGACAGGGGACAGGAACTGGGAACAAGGACTGAGGTCAGGAACAACAGGGAGCTGGTGCCAAACGCTATGGAAAGCATGTAGAGGCTCCAACACCTGTAGTGGGGCAGGGCTGGAATTTATAGGAGAGTATGATGTGCAAGGACCAATTAGGGGCAGACTGCCTCTTTAACTCCGAGACAGCCGACGCGCACGCGCCCTAGGAGGCGGGGACACGCCAGCTGGCACAGTGACGGACAGGAGTGGGGCGAGGTGAGGCGCCCCCAGGGGCCGAAGTGGCAGCAGGGCCGGGTCCCTGCATGTGGACAAGGTGAAGGGGTGCGGCAAAGGTCCGGAGCGCGGGACGCTGCCGCAGCCCTGACAGTACCCCCCCTTTGGCCTCCCCCTCTTTCTAGCCTGCAAGAATCCTTTGAGAAGGTCCCGATCCAGGATATTAGACTCGGGTTCCCAGGATCTCTCCTCAGGACCAAAACCTCTTCAGTCCACTAGGAAGAAACGTCTTCCTTTGACAGTTTTTATCGCCAGAATGTCTTTAACAATGTAGACGTCGTCTGAGACGGCTTGTGGAGCAGAGAACGAAGATTTATTGGAGAATTGGTTGAGGACCACTGGCTTTAAGAGGGAAACATGGAAGGAGTTCGGGATCCGCATAGTAGGGGGTAGACGGAGTTTGTAGGTGACTGGGTTGATGCGTTTTAGCACCGAGAAAGGACCGAGGAATTGAGGACCCAACTTGTAGCTGGGAATCTTGAGTCGGACATATTTGGCCAAAAACCAGACTTTGTCACCAGGGAGAAAGTTTGTGACAGGTCTCCTTTTCTTATCCGCCTGGTCCTTCATGCGGTCAGATGCCTTGAGCAAAGACTGTCGAGTCTTTTTCCAGATCGACTGCAGGTCAGACAACAATTCCTCCATGGCAGGGACCTCAGAGGATGGAGAGAGAGGCAGAGGAGGACGAGGGTGACGCCCATAGACATCATAGAAGGGTGACTTGCCTGTGGAATTCGAGTCCAGATGGTTGTAGGAAAACTCTGCCCATGGAAGTCCAACTTCACTTGGAGCTGTGAGCAGAGGGCACGCCAAAACTTTGAGATGAATTGTGAGCCTCTGTCGGACACGATGTAAAGGGGAAGACCATGCAGGCGGAAGATGTGCTGAAAGAACAACTGGGCCAGACGGGGAGCAGATGGAAGTCCAGGAAGAGCCACAAAGTGAGACATCTTTGAGAAGCGGTCAGTAACCACCCAAATAACTGTGATGCCTGCAGATGGAAGCAAATCAGTGATGAAGTCCTGGGATTGAGGCGTTGGGCCGATTGGAGGTAAAGAAGGTTCTTGTGGTCCGTGTAGATGTTGACCGGATGCCTAGCCCCATCTAGGAGATGACGCCACTCCTCCAGTGCCAACTTAATCGCCAAGAGTTCTAGGTCTCCAATAGTATAGTTCCTCTCGGCAGGGGAGAAAGTCTTTGAGAAGAACCCACAGGTTCTAGTCTTGCCTGATGCGTCCCTTTGCGAGAGGACGGCTCCAGCGCCCACTGAAGATGCGTCGACCTCAAGTGAAAACGGCTTGGTGGCATCCGGGCGGACTAGAGCAGGAGCAGAGGCAAAGGCAGACTTTAAGCTAGTGAAGGCTTGCTCGGCCTCAGGTGGCCAATGCCTGGCATCCGCCTTCTTCTTAGTGAGAGCCACGATGGGTGCGACCAGGATAGAGAAATGTGGGATGAACTGCCGATAGTAGTTGGCAAATCCTAGGAGGCATTGGATAGCTCTGAGTCCCACAGGATGTGGCCACTGGAGAACAGCTGACAGTTTGGCTGGATCCATCTGTAGACCCCGATCGGAGACAATATACCCAAGAAACAGAAGGCTGCGCTGATGGAAAACGCATTTCTCCAGCTTGGCGTACAAATTATTGGCCCATAGTCTTCGTAGGACCTGACGTACCTGTGTCACATGGGTCTGCTGGTCAGGGGAGAAGACCGAATGTCGTCAAGATAGACGATGACGCAGATATAGAGGAGGTCACGGAATAGGTCACGGAATAATTCCTGGAAGACCGCTGGGGCATTGCATAGGCCGAGTGGCATGACCAGGCATTAGTAGTGCCCATCTCTGGTGTTAAAAGCGGTCTTCCATTCGTCTCCTTCACGAATACGGATTAAATTGTACTCTCCCCTGAGATCCAGCTTGGAGAAGATCCTGGCTCCACGGAGACGGTCGAATAGTTCGGGGATAAGCGGAAGAGGATATCGGTTCTTGACAGTCACCTTATTTAGGCCCCGGTAGTCTATGCATGGGCGGAGAGAACCGTCCTTCTTCTGCACAAAGAAGAATCCTGGGCCAGCAGGGGATGTGGATTTGCGGATGAAACCCTTACACCTGATAAAGTGATGGCATATTGCTGAGATGCATAGCCAGGTCACTGGGAGCACTTCTGTGCAAGGAGAAACTGAAAAAGCTATAAATGCTATACCGGCATTGCCCTCTTTATTCTCACAACCAGTGAGGGTCCAAGAGGCCATAACCCATCGATGGTAAAGTGATGCCCTATCCTAGTTACAGCCCATCACTTCATAAAATAGGGATATTGATTTACCAACTGATATTTTCTCTGTTGCAAAATTCCATTAAGAATTGTTATTGCTTTTCTATATTTGAAAGATTTCTTGTAAGCACTTTTTCTACCACCACTTCTAGTTCCCAACAGAACACAGGTCTGGATTTGATCTAACCGCAAAGGAACCCTCCATTTGCTGTTGTAGTGGAGTTTCATTACCCTAAAGCACTTCTTATTCATAGTAAATTTTCTGATGATGAGAGCTCTGATACAGCAAAGAGGCTTCAAGTTAGTCAACTGTACCTTACTGCTAGCATTGGTTTCTTATACTGAAATGTTATCAGTAACAGACACATAACTTTGTTTGCCTCCTTTATCCTGGGAACAATGTTCAAGAACTTTTGTGTCTGTGTTTATGGCTAAACATTAGCCTTGTTCTGCCATTCTTTCCAGAGAGCAAAGATTTTTTTTCCTGCTAAACCTCTCGTATACATGTAACTTGTGCAGTTTCTTTCTGGTCATAAACTTTGACATTAATATTATTATATTGCTAAGCACCACCTATTGTTCCTATATTGAAATTCTGAGTTTCTTAAAAATGTATTTCAGCATTTAAGATTTTGTGTCCAAAGGTCTAAGATGAGTGCATACTTAAAGGGATTTAAAGGGATCTGGATATTTCTATAAAAATAGGTGGAATCTGATTGGTTGCTAGGGGCAACTGAGCCAGTTTCACTTTACACCATGTTTAATAAATCTCTCCCTATGTTTCTATACTCCTACATCATAGCTATATATACCAGCAAGACCACTGCTTTTAGAGCAGAGTGGTGATTGGTAACCTAGACAACGAGCTGTCACCAAGGGGAGGAAAAAATGACATATCAGGAGAAGGAGGCTAGTTTGGTAAATGAATGTATTTTCAAAAATATTTAACTTAATAAGCCCTACAAGTTTAGGCTGCGTTCACACTACGTATATTTCAGTCAGTATATTTCAGTCAGTATAACAACCAAAACCAGGAGTGGATTGAAAACACAGAAAGGATCTGTTCACACAATGATGAAATTGAGTGGATGGCCGCCATATAACAGTAAATAACTGCCATTATTTCAATATAACAGCCGTTGTTCTAAAATAACAGCAAATATTTGCCATTAAATGGCGGCCATCCACTCAATTTCAACATTGTGAGAACAGATCCTTTCTGTGTTTTTAATCCACTCCCGGTTTTGGTTGCAATACTGACTGAAATATACTGACTGAAATATACATATACTGACTGAAATATACGTAGTGTGAACGCAGCTTAGAAGGGTATCTATCACTTCATTGCCAAAAATGTGAAAACGCGGACAAGTAAGCTGCCTCCTGACGCAAGTTATGTACAGGAACTCCCGGAAGTATTATAGACTTCATTGTGAGTGCAAAACAGTGCAGTCTGTGGCCCTTCCAGGAGTACCTGTTGCCATTTTCCCAGCGTATTGTTCCGCATCGACAAGGTGACATGTACTCCTCAATTATATTAGCTCAGATAAGACTACCCCTTTAACTTCCACTGATTCCTCACTGCAACTAAGCTCTTCTCTTGGCTGGTTCTACTGATCGGTGGGGATCTGAACGTCCCAACCAATAAAGACTTTGACGTGAGTTTTGATAGCAATGCTTTAAATGTCACAAAAATATTTTAATGAGCATTGTTACTATATCAGATTATTGTATTTATGTTTAACTTTGCTTATCATGTTATATAGGATCCAAATTGATTTTATTAACTCAGGTACTTCTAGAGTCACAGTACATCACGATGTAAATAATATAAAATACCTGGTAAAAAGTCCTGTGCCAAGCCAGGGATGAAGAAACTTGTATGGATATGCCTTGTCTATATGCTTTGATGTACTTAATACGGGCTATAAAATGGGAATAAAAATAACAAATTACATACTTTTCCCGACTCTATTCTCTTCCTTCCTCTCTGCCCTCGGACTCGGAGACCCGCACCCGGAAATTGAGGGACTTTCTTGAATCCTGTAACCTCCCCACATTGACTGCAGAGGCCCTGGACTCCCTGAATGCCCCTGTTACGGCTGAGGAGCTTCAGGAGGTTCTTAAATCCTTGCCGGCTGGGAAGTCTCCGGGTCCTGATGGTTTTACATACCTCTATTACAAAACCTTTGCTCTTGAACTCTCCCCTAAGTTACTCACGCTCTTTAACTCTTTCCTTGCTGGGGAATCTGTCCCGTCCTCCATGCTCCACTCTTATATCACACTCATTCCTAAACCTCATAAGGATCCGCTTGAATGCTCAAACTACAGGCCGATAGCACTGCTCAACGCAGACCTTAAACTTTTCACTAAAATTTTGGCCAATCGGTTAGGCTTTTGGCTCCCTTCTTTAATAGACAAAGATCAGGTTGGCTTTGTCTTGGGGCGGCAGGGTGGTGACAATACCAGGAGGGCTATAGATATTATAGATGCAGTGAATAAACAATCTGACCAGGCTCTCCTACTTAGTCTGGACGCCGAGAAGGCCTTTGATCGCCTGGGTTGGCCTTTCCTTTTCGAAACGTTGAGAACCTATGGAGTATCAGGTCCCTTTTTGTCAGCTATTGGGAGCCTATATTCCAACCCCACTGCAGCTATAAAGCTACCCCACCAGCTATCGGCCACATTTACTCTGCGTAATGGTACTCGCCAGGGATGCCCGTTGTCTCCCTTACTTTTTGTCATGTGCATTGAGCCCCTGGCGGCGGCCATTAGGCAGAACCCAAACATCAAGGGGGTTTCCATCCGAGGTCGAGAATTTAAAGTCATGCTTTTTGCGGATGATGTCCTCCTCACCCTCACGGAGCCCCTCACCTCCCTGCCGAACCTACACGGCCTCCTGACTGTCTTCGGGGAGCTATCGGGTTATAAGGTAAACACCACTAAAACCGAGGCCATGGCCTTAAACACCCCTGACCAACTCAAAACTCACCTCAAAACTACTTTTCATTATAAATGGACCACGACTCATGTTAAATATTTAGGGATTCACCTTACACCATCATACCCGTCACTATATGCTGCCAATTTTGTACGTCTGTTTCGGGAAGTTAGGGCGCTGTTATCTAAGTGGGAATCACATCATATTTCCCTCTTAGGACGCATTGCTTCGGTCAAAATGACAATACTGCCAAAAGTCCTGTACCACTTTGAGACACTCCCTGTAAGGGTCCCACTAAAAGAAATTAAGTCACTCCAAACTGCCATATTTCGATTCATATGGGGGGCAAAGAGGCATAGGATCCCCAGGTCGGTAATGATGAGTGGAAAATCTCGGGGTGGTATGGCGACGCCCAACTTGCTGCATTATTACTGGGCTGCCCACCTACGTCACATCCCTTGCTGGGCGACCCATCACGCCTACAAAAAGTGGACTCAGATAGAGAAACTATGGCTAGCCCCTTTCCACCCTAACTCCTATCTGTGGAGTTCTACCCCACCGGCCTGGCCGGCAGGCTCCCTGTTGGGACCTATCCTGTTTACTAAGCAGATCTGGACATCCTGCGCGGATAAATTTAAGCTGTATTCTAAGAACTCCCCACTGACTTCCTTCCTCCTAACCCCATTATTCTCTACCAGCCTAGATTCCCAAGTGGTCTGAACCTGGGGGGATGGGGGATTGTTTCAGTTTGCAGATGTGATGGACCCCCTGACGCGCACGCTGTTACCTTTTAATAGACTTTCAGAAAGATCTTGCCTCCCTAGAACTGAACTCTACACGCATACCCGTTTACAACACTTCATGATGTCCGTCATGGGGGCCACCACAGTCTCTAAACCCACGGCCTTTGAACAGCTTTGCAGGGCGGGCACCTCCACAAAGGGACTGATCTCTGATATTTACAAAATCTTAAGTACCGAAGGCAGTGATGCTGCAGTCAGACATAAGTACATGGATAAGTGGGAAAGGACACTATCTAGGCCCATTTCCCCTGAGTCTTGGGAGATTATTTGGAGTAGAGCAGCCAAATCCTCCATATGCACTACCTATAAAGAGGTGCATTATAAACTTCTCATGCACTGGTACCACACCCCTGAATTATTGAACAAGCTCAATGGGTCAATCTCCCCGCTTTGCTGGAGATGCCAGGCCTCTATTGGTTCTCTTTACCATATCTTCTGGTCCTGTTCAGGCATCCAGGGGTATTGGTCGACAGTTGGCACTCTGCTTAATGATCTACTGGGCACCCGGGTTCCGCTAGATCCCCTGATCTACCTGCTCAACCTTACTCCCAAGTCTCTGGGGAAGAAGCCTGCTAAACTGGCACTTCAGGTCTTGACGGCTGCCAAGACCCTGATTGCACGAAACTGGAAAAAAACTGCACCACCGTCAACCCCTGAACTTATTGCTAGGATAAAGGAGATGAGGTCTCTAGAACGCCTGACGGCATCCATGAATAACACACTTCCCATGTTCGAATCAATATGGTCGCCGTGGGAGGCCTATTGCTTGAGATCCGGTTACACGTGCTGATCACTGGATCGACAGTCTCATTTTAATGCTATTTACTTCCTTTAGTTCTCCCCCCCCCCTTCCCCCTGTCTCTCCCCTATTGTGTTTGTTCCTTTGTCTTCGTCTTATGTGATTACTTGTTCTTAGGCTGATGTTTTACGTTTGCACTGTTATGGCTCAACTAGGCACTCTGCTACTTTTTCCTTTTCTTTTAAAAGAATGCGAATAAGCTTTAGCTTGTACTTCTATTCATGGTTTCTTGTCATAATCTGCCTGCGGTTGTCCATACGCATATGGGTTTATGTTTACTTTGATTTGTTCCTTCTGCTTCCTCCTAGTTCGTGAGGAATCTACAATACTGTTTGATACATCCGCCTATCTTTTGTTATTGACATGAAAAAACCTCAATAAATATTACAATTAAAAAAAAATAAAAAAATAACAAATTACAAGTAACATCCAAAATACAAATAAGTAACCAAACACAAAACTAGGCTATGTTCACGTAATGGCTGATACTCAAAATAACGGCCTTTGGTACAATTTTTGAGTTTTTAAAGTTCCATTCAATGTTGTATAAATGGCGGTGAATGGACGGTGAAAAAAACAATATGTGTGAACAACTTAATATAACTTCCGCTATAGGCTATGTTCAAACACCATAAAATAAACAAATATTATTATAATTTTGAGGTTATGCCAAAATAGCAAAGCATCTTTCCGCCAGCTTCTGGCAGGTGACGGGCCTCTTTCGATTCAAATCCTTTATGCCTGCAACTCTGCATAAACTGAGATGATGTCACATTGTTGCAACCAGAGAATCGCATATTTCAATGAAGCAAAGCACTTTTTTTGATCTGCGCTCTGCTCATTAATCCGCCGGCCTGTTCCACCCCGGATGTCGGGGAAAAGCTGGATCCAATCCTGGGAAACTGGAATAAGTTTCCCAGGATTGGATCTAGCTTTTCCACACATCCTGGGAGGAGTGGCAGGGAGTGGAGTAGTGCTGAAAGGCCACCGGCTTGATGAGAAAAGCGCAGGTCAAACAAAGTCCCTCGAAGCGATTAACTCATCTCTAGTTGCAACCTTCTGCATGAAAATAGAATGCCTAGTGGAACCCAAGGTAAAATTATAAGCATCAAATTAAAGAAAACCTAGGGCCAGACAGTAGGAAGTGGGAGTCCTTAAAGCGTACCTGTCGTTACAACTTTCAAAATCTAAATTAACAGTAGATGTGAAACAAAGCAAATTTGCAATTTACATTTTTTTTTTTCATGCTTTAAAACATAGTTATACTTACCAGAAATCCAAGTCCAGTGTCCTGTGAGCAGCTTTTTAGACTAGTGCTGGTTAAAAAAAAAAAAAAAGGGACTAAACAAGTGAAATATGGTCAGTACAGAGAGTCACGGATCAGTGCATCAGTGAATCAAATGGCTGCCTTCTCTGTAAGCACAGATGACCTGGGAAAACATGGGAAGTGCCGTGTTTTCCATGATAACTAAAAATAATAATAATGAATGTAAACTGCAAACTTGCTTTATATCACATCTACTGTTGGTATCGATTTTTAAAGCTATAACGACGTTTAAAGGTCTAAAAGGTGGACATGGCCTAACTTACATTTGTGTATACAGTAGTGAAAAGGATTCCATGATCTAAAGTTAGACTGTTTATTTTATTTGTTTTTTACAGTACATGTAATTACAGCAAATAATGGGGAAACAATGAACTCAAGGGTTTAGTTACATTTATACATGCTAGGAGTCATCATCACAGAGGCAACAGTTTAGCCACTTAAATCATGAGCAACAACAGCGCCAAAAACATTCAATTCCAGAGGTTCACCAGAAAAATAAAACATGCAAGAGTAGGACATTTTAATTGAGGAGATGCGATATTGCAACATGTGGCTGTCCGTCACTGACTATAATAAGATTGATTTATATGCAAAGGGAAGGAAGTGTTCTTTCATCCATTCGTGTCACTTAGTAATTACTTCCTCACATTTTATTGACAGTTTTATTCTTAGTACGAAATGTTGCAATTCAATATCAAGAACACTATAATTAAATTAAGGTTTTCACATTTAGTAGCATGTATACACACAGTGGTACCTCAGTTTAAGAGAAACTTGGATTGAGAGCGCTTTTCTAGAAGAGCTCACAGTTTTTCAAAATTGTAACTTGGTTTAAGAGCATCGCTTTGGTTTAAGAGCTCCATGTACCGGGTGGGAGGGGGGGTTTGGGGAGGGGCATGGCCTGCATAGAGTGGTCTACAGCTCTGTACTCTGAACCAGAAAGTCTCCCTCACCTTCCAAATCATGACAGATCCCCTTCAGGCTGGGGCTTGCATCAGGGGACAGGACTGTAGAGGTAATTTCTTCATAGGTGTAATTCCTCTATCCCCAGGCAGAGAGTGCTCCTCTACTGTGCTCACATATATGCTTCTCATTCCTTCATGCTCCCTGCAGTCTAGTTCCTTGCAGCCCTTGTGTTTTCCATCCTCTCCATTCCTGCTATAATGTGCCTGCACTTACACATACATACACTGCTGCTATAATGTGCCTGCACTCCCACTCAGCTATACATACTGCTGCTATAATGTGCCTGCACTTACACTCAGCTATACACACTGCTGCTATAATGTGCCTGCACTTACACTCAGACATTCACGCTGCTGTATAGAGAAGTTTCTGTCACTGCCCTCCTGCATACCTCTGTGATTTTCCCTTCCTGATTTGTCCATTTAACACCCCCCCCCCCTTTTTCCCCATTGCTGTCATGTGACCACACAGACCTCTGTTGTACTCAGGGGCGGTCTTGGCATTTCTGGGGCCCCAAGTGAATTTATGTCTGGGGCTCCCCCCCTCGACACGCACTCCACAACAATAGACCGCTGTGTGCTACCCCCAGTAGTATATACCCCTTGTGCACAGCCGCCAGTAGTATATACCCCTTGTGTGCTTCCCCTCAGTAGTATATACCCCTTGTGTGCTTCCCCCAGTAGTGTATAGACGCCTGTGTGTTCCCCTAGTTATATATAGCCCCCCGTGTGCTCCCCCAAAAGTATATAGACCCCCTGTGTGCTGTCCCAGTTGTATATTAACCCCCTGTGTGCTGCCCCCAGTCGTATATACCCCGTGTGCTGCCCCCAGTTGCATATACCCCGTGTGCTGTGTGCTCCCACTGTGTGTTACCACTGTTTGATACAAGAAGAATAAAGATGAAGTAAATGTTCTGGTGAGTGCCCTCCTGTATTTTTCTTGTAGCTGCAATTTGTGCTTAGTTGTTGGCTCGTAAGTTGAGAAGCACCGAAACTACATTTGCTTCAATGCCACTCCGCCCGCCGGAGCTGAGTGACGTCACAGAGACCCGACAGCGTCCCTGACAACCAGGGATGCCGTGGTCACGTGACTGCCGGCCGGCACTCAGCTGAGCAGCTTCTATGCAGGCTGAGAGACGGATCGCTCTGCCACTCAGCCTGCAGTGCTGCAGCTGAATTGTGTCTGGATTCAGGAGGCCGGACCAATCAGCCTTTGGTCTGGGCTCCTGATCCAGTATAAAAGTAAATCAGAGCCAGCCTCTAATCGCTGGCTATTAGGTTCATTCTGATCCCAGCTCCCCTTTTCCTATTCCTGCGAACCCCGTCCTAATTCCTTTCTGCCTGACTACTTGTGTTCTGACCACCGCCTGACTTTTGACTATCCCTTGTGTTACTGATTGTGTACTGCGTTGCCCGTGTGGTTTGACCCAGATTGTTCTACTATTCTATATTGTGTTTGTCTGTCCGTCTTGTTCTGTGTTTCACTTACACAGCATAGGGAACGCCTTCGTGGTTTTCCACGACCGTTTAGGGTCGACCGAGGCAAGAAGATAGGGTTAGTGGGTGGGGTCAGATCCAGGGCCCACTGTCTCTGTCCTGTCTGTGCTTGCCAGTCCTGACAGCCACTATCCAAATTGAGAAGTGAACTCAGCTCCATTTTATGGTGTTCCACGCTGTCTGTTGTGTCAGTCGCTTTTCCTACTATTTAGCATTCAAAATAATATGTGGTTATTATTAATTTACCCTTTTTGTTGAGCTGTTTGCAGCTTTGTTTATAAGTAGTGGGTAGAGATGAATGAATTTACAGTAAGTTTGGGCTTGTAAGAACCCGAACACTCTGTATTTGAATCCCGCTGCCTAGAGAAAATTATTTAGATACGTATTTCTGACTCAAGGATACTTTGTATGTATTTTGTTCCACCTCTTTCTATTTAGCTATCATTTAGCTATCATAGAGAAAGAATAATGGAAGAACTGATGCAAAACAATCATTACATCTAAATTACGTTCCAATTAAATAATAGAATATTTGTCACAATGATTCTTCCTTCCAATTAAACCAAAGCATTTTTAGCATGGAAAACTATCTATTCATATGTCTTTTTCACTTTAAGTTATAAAAGTAGGACAGCACTAGATGCATTACATATCATGAAGCCATTTATCATATGGCACAGTTGCACTTGGGAAATTTGTGCAATACTGTAAATTACTCCACTATAATATACATTATACACTGTCTCATGTTAATATATTCTATGCCAATGCCACATGAGGTATTACTGAAACCGTGCTATGTATCAATAATCTTTATGGGAATGTCAGAGAGGCCAGTGGGGAATATCAGATGTGCAGAAATGTCTTGAGGAACTGCATAATGTGGTAATGCTCTATCTAGCTGTCTTTCATAATCTGCTAATCTGGTATTTATCCACAAATTAAAGGAATTACAGACAGACACACCAATCAGCTATAACATCAAAATCACTGACATGTTTCATTATCACAAGATAATCCATGTAATTCACTGCACATGTCAAGGGTTTGGTATAGGCCAGGTTCACACAGCGTAAAACACCAGCTGGTACTGCAGTACCGTCCGAATGAACTTCATGTCTTTAGTATTGGGATGCAGGCGCATTCTGGTGTGCCCGCATTCTAATTATCCATAGCACACAATGTAAAGTGCGGCTGGAAATTCGCTATAACGCTCGATTGCTAGTGAAAACTAGTGACTTTGTAGCGAACGATTCTGAGGTTATTAATTCAGTCATTACTGTTATCGTTTCTGAGGAGACCCACACAACATGTTTTATTAGTGAAAAACTTATTAGATCAATAGATATGCGAACGATCAGCAAACTACAAACGATAAGATTTCAACATGTTGAAGGACAAAAATGAACCATTTTTCATTTGTCATTTGATTGTTGGTTATTACACAGACAGATAATTGTGAATTTTTAAACGATAATCGCTCCGAGTAATGATGAGTTTACACAGTGAGATTTATCTGACAGATCCTTAAAGCCAAGAACAGAGTATACACAGAGAACAGGTAATAAAGGAAAGACTGAGATTTCTCCATTTCTGCTTTGGCTTCAAAAATCTGTCAGATAAATCTCTCTGTGTAAACGCACCCTAATAGATGCCTTTAGGTTGGACACCCAGTATCTGGAGTATGACAGCCTCCAGAGTCTCCACTGATACTGTAGATTATGTTGGTAGAGATAGGAATCGGGCATGATGGATTTTTACTGCCCAGCCCAGTCTATGTATGGGGAAAACAGGACAGATAATCACTGGTCAACAGCCAAAAAGGTTCCGACATGAAAACAGTTGAACTTAACTAATTTCGGGGTGCTGAGATCGAGAAAATGATGTTCAAATTTAGAAATTGTCTCTAATTTTCAAGATATAGACGTACTTTCTATACTTCTCACAGCCAGTGATACAATACTAGGAAAGGTTTGCATCATCAGTATTGCATCATCAACTGGTATATTGCATCATCTTAGAATGACCAATAGTTAAGATATAAGGCTAGGTTCACACTGCGTTTTTGCTATCCGTGTTTTTCATCATTTTTTTGCGAAAAACGGATGAAAAAAAAGATGCATTTGTGTGCATCCATTTTGATCTGCTTTTCCATTGACTTTCATTATAAAAAAAATGGATCCTTTTTTTTTTTAACGGATACAAAAGTAGTGTCAACACTACTTTTGTGTCCGTTAAAAAAAAGGATCCGTTTTGATCCTTTTTTTTTTTCTTATAATGGAAGTCAATAGAAAAATGGATCAAAATGAATGCACACAAATTCATCCGTTTTTCATCAGTTTTTTGCAAAAAAAAACGGATAAAAAAACGGATTGCAAAAACACAGTGTGAACCTAGTCTAAGGTATTGGGGTAAATGGAACCCATCAATGCTTGCAGATTACTGTTATCAGAGACAATCCCATGTAAGAGAACAAAAGACATGTGTAAATGCACCGAGTAGCCACTGAATAAGGACCTACATTCCAGAGTTTAATAAACATAATTAATTTGTAAAAATTCTTGGATATGCCTGTAAATTGTAGTTGATTTCAGATAGAACTAAGTTTCCTATGAAAATATTTCAAAAGTTTATGAACAGTAAACTTGCTTCCTTATGATTGCAGAAGTAATAAATATGTCGGCTATTATACTGTATTCTATACAATTCACAAAACAGTAACATGAGAACTCTTCAATATCATAGAAACTAGAGCCAATTAACATTTTTCCTTGTGATATTTGAATTCAGCACATAAAAATCATTAAGAAATGGATAATTTTATTTCTGAAACAAAAAAACTTTTAGCCAGCAATAGGTGTATTATTGAACGTCATTAGGACCTAGGAAAGCAATGGCTGAAGTTCAAAGGAAATGATTCATCAAAAAGAGACCCATCATAGTTGATATTTGGAGTGACCTATATATATATATATATATATATATATATATATATATATATCACCTTCATGTTGATATGCCCTAGTTGGTAACTGTATGCAAGTGATTGCATGTAATATATTACCTGCTATAAGAGCAGATCATCAGGGAGAAAGACATCTTGTTGCATATCCAACAGCAGCTTTCTGTGATGTTGCTCATTGCTCATATGAGAAGCCTCTTATAAAGTCTCTTATAAAAAGTCTCTAGATCTGTTTTTGCAAACACTGTTGAAACACGGCTGGTTAATGCGGCTTCTGTGCAATCCCACCCCAAGTGTAGATGTAATAACATTCTAACCATATATTTTTCTGTGTGTACATGCTTTTTTTCTAATTTAGTGTGAATTTAACCAAACAAAAGTTAATCCAGAACAGCTAAAAAAAACTTTTTTTTCCATGTATTTGCATTCTACGGGTCATTGCCACCAGGGGCGTAACTACCAATGTAGCAGCCATAGCGGCTGCAATGGGGCCTGCCACATCATGGGGCCCAGTGGCCTGCTCCTGCAATACACTGGGCCCCTTGAGCTGACATCATTTGCAGCACTTGGTGACCTCCCGGGCTCTGAAAGGTGCCATTAACTGCAAGCGCTCCTGACGAAAGACGGCAGTTATGAAGTTATGACTACACTTGACGTCTTAGTGGCAAGCCGGGAAGGGGGGCCCAATCCAAAGTTTGCTTTGGGGCCCAGTCATTTCCAGTTATGCCCCTGATTGCCACTAAAAATTACAGTTAATTACTGAGATGTGAATTAAATAATATATTACAAAACTTTATTGGAATTTTGCATAATAACCATTATCATTAGGAATGAGCGAATTTAAAGTGCCAGCAAAGCTTATAAGCCGGCTGCCTTTGAACTTCATGCTACTCTGCTTCGGGTGCCTGAAAAAGCTGGACATAGTCCTCGGAAACTTCTTTCAGGACTGCTTCCAGCTTTTTCAGGCAGCTGAAGCGAAATGGAGTTCTAAAGCACCCGGCTGCATTATCAAGACTCTTACAGACAATTGGTGGTATTGTAGTATTAAAGAATAACTTCAGGTGAGTAAAAATGCAAGACCTGTATGTTATGGTTATAAACTGTACATAGTTCTTTCTCTGTAAGTTATACTATACTGTGTGATTGTATGTTAAGGTCACTTCTTGTCAAACTCTCTCCCTCACATGTAATTTATTAGTTTTTATGTCATCTTAGTAGGCAAAGAAATGAAAACTGATAATTTGCTGTGGGCAATAAGGCTAGGTTCTCTGCTCAACGTTTTGTGATAAATGACTGTCCTGCTGTATCAGTTATGATTTTTGCAGGCAGTAAAAGAAATATTAAATGTCATGAGTAATACATACAATGTCAATATCAAACTCAGATACTAAAGAGATATTCAATCAATATACTGTATTCTCTTCATTACAAGGCACACACTGGACTATTTACAAGTATACCGGTATGTGCACACAACAGAATAAGTGAGGAAGTTCAAGCGAAATCCCCACCGCAGACTCCATTTGAAATTCTGCCTGTCCCATTGATTCATTGGTATTTCTCAAGTGCAATCCGCCATCTGCCCAAAGAATTGACATGTCAATTGTTTGGGCACATGATGGATTGTGCCTGACAAAAAACCATTTAAAGTGGTTGCCAAAAAGGTAAATTTGAAAGGTATGAGATTGTGATAGGTCCGAACTCTGTACCCCGTGCCGATCTCTGTATCTGGCCCCCAGCTCTCTGTTATGAATAGAGCCACAAGTACAGCATGTGACCCACAGCTCCATTCATTCCTAAGGAGCCACCGGAGAGATCTGAGCAAGCTGGAAGAGTGCCTATTTAGCTCTTTCGGTGGCTTTATAGGAGTAAATAGAGCTGCTGGAAAGAGTTGAGTAAGTTGGAAGAGTGCTTACTTGGCTCTTTCAAAAATAATGAATAGAGCCACAGGTCACGTGCTATACCCACGGCTCTATACATAATGGAGAAGCTGAAGATATGGAGATTGGCCGGAGGTACAGAGGTCAGATCCCCACGATCTCTTACTTTTAATTTCTCTTGGACAACCTTTTTAATCAATGGGACAGGCAGAGTTTCAAGTTCGTGGCGGGGATTCTGCTTGAAATTCCTATTTCCGAGTGTAAACATACCCTAAGGAAGGTTTTACACACCGCTTTTTGGAATCTGTCACACTGAAAATACAGTCTAATCTGTGACCAGCATATTATAGAGCAGGGGGAGCTGAGCAGATTGATATTTAGTTTAATGGGGAAAAGTTACAGGATAACTTTTCATTTATTATGTAAACATCTGCTTATTCTATGTTAAGTAGTTATGTGGGTTGGTAAATACAGTAATTGTCAGATATCTGTTTAAATGCATCTAGAGAGCTGACAATGACTGAGTAGGACCGCCCCTGTGACTACCTAGCTCAGAATGAGCAGAGGTTTATAAACACAAATAAAAAGTTATACTGAAACTTTTCCCACAAAACTATTTATCAATCTGCTTAGCCTCTCTTGCTCTATAACAAGATGCCTCCAATTTTACTGTCAGATTCCGTTTAATTCAATGAGGGCCAAAGCCCATGGTGCATCCAGCAGGAAGGATGAGTATAAGTTCTTCCTTTATATTTTCCATTCCATGTTAATCCAATTCTGGCTTTGGCTTAAAAATTTAATGAATGAATGAAGGAATGAAAAATAGTCACCAAAGCCTTGTATGAAACAACCAGATTCATGTGTCGTGATCACACATAGGGTTATCCCACAAGGTTTATTGCACAGATCTGGGTATTCTTTTTTGCAGCTCAATCAATATGCCATCCTGTGGGCGAAGAATGAGTTCTCCCACCAGACAGAGGTCATCACGGCTCTGGCTTGCTTTTACAGTAAAATTTCTCAAAATGGCCGATAACACCACTTTTTCCTCCATTAGAGCAAAGCGTTGGCCTATGTACAGCAAGACATAAGCAAGAAATAAACATAAGTAACTTCAACAATATCAACACAAAACTTTTTCAATAGTACCGGGCCTTTACTTGCAAGGATCCCCGGAAATCAATGGTGAAAGGAATTATATCAATTACATTTTTAAAGAATGACTGTACTAAAAATGCTCAACTGCATAGATGCACAAGAGAGGGGCTCCCCTCACTCCCCCCGGCTTGTCACAGCTGCCGTCTCCTACAGCTATACAGTATAGTATTTCCAGTCTGTAAGTAATTCTGTCTGCCATCTGCTGGTGAATGTGATAGATATACAGTACACCTTTCATCCGCAGATGGCAGACACTTGATGTTCTGTGCTGTTTGACATGCTTTAAAGGGCTATCGAGCCTGTAAAACAGAGGCCTATCCAGAGGACAGGGCATCAATATTACACTGGCGTTGGTCCAACTCCTCGAACCCATGCAATCAGCTGTTTGAAGAGGCTGCGGTACTAGTGCGAGTACTGCAACTTATTCCATGTTTAATGCTGCTCATCCCTGGATTTGTAATAAATTTAGTAGAAACAGTGCAAGGAGCTCTAATGTTGTCCTGTTCACTTGAAAAACACTGCAGATCTAATATTAATGGCTTATAATTTTTACGGGCTGGATAAACCTTTACACTTGAGTCAAGTAAGGGGCCATTTACACATCTGCAATATACAGTATGGTCTGTAAACAGACATCATGACTAAACATCATGATTTCTTATGATGCCACAAATATTTCAGTATCACAGTACCGTGAATATTTGAACAGTTCCTGAATCATGATGTCATGAGGTCTTGTCTGCAGTATACAGTCCATGCAAGGACCATATATTGCGGACGTGTGACTGTCCCCTAAAAGACCATTAAAGCACTGGATAAACACATCTTTTCAACTACATGAAGAATTAAAAGGGTTATTCAGAGTTAGAAAAACACAGCAGTTTTTTTCACAGAAACTGCACCAATCTTTCCACAGTTTGTGGGTGGGACTGCAGATCAATTCCATTAAAGTGTATGGAAAAAAGTTGTAATACCACATTCAAGTGTGGTGTTGTTTTTGGATGCTTTTCTAACCTTTGATAACCCCTTTAGAGGCTGTTTTAGGAAGTATTTTTTATTGTTGTGTTTAGGCGGCTACTGAGAAAAAAGGAATGTTACACTTGCAATCATACCGCCACCATTATTACAGACCATTACTTTTGGCACCTGTCTGAGCATAATAATAAAACTATCATTTTATTTCCCGCTTACCAATGCAATTCCTGAGTCCAGCAGAGAAAGGTATGTAAGCATATGGATTACGTCCACTTGCATTTTCAGAGAGAAATCTTTCTGGCTTAAATTCTTCAGGTTCAGGAAAATATTCTGGATCCCGATGCAGAGCATAAGGTACAACCACCACACTCACACCTTTTGGTACAGTCAAACCTCCTATAGTAACAAACATAAACATAACTATTTTAATTTCATATATAGACCTGCATCTTACTAATTCTCATATCTCACAATTTTTCTAAGATTTATCAAGTTAAAATACCTACGAGTACAAAAAAAGTTTAATCCCACTTATACGAACATTTTCTGGATGATGAACATTCCCACTAAGCTAAGGTTCCTTACTAATAGTGCAATCTTCAGTAGTGGTCCGAGCAAAGAATGGCACGGAAGGATAAAGTCGAAGAGCTTCTTTAACAACTGCTTCAAGATATCGTAGCTTCTTCATATCATCCATTGTCACTGGCCGGTCAGACTGACCTAAAGAGAATAATAAAGAGAATAATACAATGGAAACTGCTTGAGGACACAAAAAATGATGCATTGGTTGTCACATCAAGATCTGAGGAAACGTTCAATACCTTTATTAAGTGAGCATAGCCGAGAAGAGCAATTTCTGTCAGTTATGTACAGATCTATTCCCACCCATAAAGTTGCCTTCAGCATGGTCATGGCTGGTGTTGTGACAATTTAGCTAATGGTAATGGCTGATGTAGTAGCCATATGTAGGGATTTTAGTAAGATAGAGTATGCTGACACTGAGCAAATGTGGCAAAATTCCCTGCCTGTCTCAGTGTCAAACGGCGTCTATATGGGAGAGTTCCAATCTCCGCTCAAAGAATTGTCCACCACAATTGCTCAGTGTGAACATACCCTTAGTTACTAATTACTTCCTTACTGACTCCCCCCCCCCCTTTGCTAATTTTCTAAATAAAAAAAAAAATTAGAAAATTTCTGAGTCTAGCTAAGGAATGCTTTTTAAACATAGATCTTACCAAATGCATCATCCAGCTCCTTGTGTACCTTTTCCTGAATTTCAGGATGGGATCCCAGTAAAAACAACGACCAGTTTAGTGCAGCAGCTGTGGTATCATGTCCCTAAAAAGAAATGAATGTTAATGTCTTGTTGTACCATGATATCATTGACAAGTGAAATCTTCAATAGTCAGAATACAATATTAATATTATATAAATTTAAAGCATCCATATCATTTAAAAACAAACTTCTGACATCTCAGAGACATTGTGTGGATGATTATTATGCTGCTGAAATGCCAATAGAAAGCTCTGCCATGAGAGGCCATACATGTAGCTGCAGAATTTCCTGCACATATCACTGTTAGTGCCCCTCGTATCACTACTAGGGGTGACTGACTGTCATATGCAATGGCCCCACAAATCATCACACCAGCAGCTGGGGAAGAGTCATGCTCTACAGCAAAGGCAGGATTGAAGTGCTCATCATGAGGCCTCCATTAGTGTCCCTTGTATCATTTCTAGGGGTGACTGACTGTGGTATGCAATGACCCCACAGATCATCACACCAGCAGCTGGGGTAGAGTATTGCTCCACTGCAAAGACAGGATTAAGGTGCTCACCATGATGCCTCCATACTCTAACCTGTTATTGGATCCCATACAGATTTTGTATTATTGATGGACAAAAAAAAAACTAAAGGGGCATTCACACATTCTGTAAGTACGCTCCATGCACGAATGCATGGACCCTAGATCACTCGCTATGGATTCAGCAGCTCGCCCCCACTCACGGCCGCGCACATCTTCACCAGTCCCATAGACTCCATTCTATGCTCAGTCAGATTCTGCTGTCCCCCTGAAGAATGAACAGGTTCTACTAGTGCATAGAATGGAGTGCATGGCACAGGCGGCGAAGATGCGCACGTCCGTGAGTGGGGTCGAGCTTCGGAATCCGTGGCAAGTGATCCACCCGGATGCCTTAGTGTTCACATAAGGGAGCTGCTTGTGTTTGTCAGCAGAGTAAATTATACTTTTTGTCACTAGTCTGTCTGGGCTGTCAGGAGCCTATTCGCTTTGTGTGCATGCCCTCACGTAACCCCTGCTACTGACGTCTAATAGTGCGTAAGTGTCAAGATCAAGAGGAAACCTTAATCCAGCGATACAGTGTTTCAAGCAGACAAAGCCTTCTATATGTTTGAAACGAAAATGTATCACTGAATTAAAGTTTCCACTTGATCATGATTTCCATGTGAGTACAACATTCCTTTTCTCTTGTAACCCATTAACATTTGTGCTTCACAATAATTATGCTTCCTTTTCTGTACAGCAAGATTGAAAACACTTACATCTTGTATGGTATATGAGGGACTCGAGGTATAAAGAAGTGTTGGGTGTCACATGACATTTCTTCATTTAAAAAGGCAATAGTACAGTAATACCATGCTTATACCTCAAACATGAATGTATCCACTTCTTCACGGATGTCCTTGTAGCTCAATGTATTGCCTTCCTCATCAGTTGCTTTCAGAAGCAAATCTAAGAAGGCACTTCTTTTTTTTGTTTTCTTAGTTTCTGTACTGTCATCATCTTCTTGTTCAACACTGTCCTTAGCATTCTTTAGTTCTTGTGCTCTTTCTAAAATGGTCTAAAACACAAAAACATCCAAAATGATTTTTGTGCAAGCTAAGTAGTTTTGCAGATGTATATCGGGCTTAAAATACCCCCCCCCCCCCCCCCCCCCCAAAATATCCTTACATTAGAACACTCAAAATAATTAATTCACTGGGTGTCACAGTATATACCTCTTGTGGTCAAGTATCACAAAATCAAGCTGGTAATCTCACACCATACATCTTTGGATATGTTGAGTATAGAAACAAGTTAAGAGAAAACACATCTGTACTATCTCTACACAGCTGCACATTAAAACAAATTTGTAGGCACTCCAAAATCTATTGGTACCAGTTTCTGGTGTCCGGTTCCAGGGTCCAAATATCTCCTGGTGCAGTCCCTTTGATAAAAAAATGTTTTTTTAATCCGACAGCATGGTGTCAGCAGATGGGGCCTAGAGCATCTGTGCCCTAGGTCAGCAGCATCACCCTCTTCTTCAGCAGTGCTGCTGCCCTAGGGCATGAAGGCTTTAGGCCCTGGCTCTTTGACACCATGCCGCCAGATTTAAAAAGTGTTTTTTTTTTTTTTTTATAAAAAGGATGGAAACACTGGACTTGGATTGATGACAGCAGCACAACAGTACCAGCTGTTTAAGTACTGTTGATGTTTATGGGAACCCAACCCATTAAAAAATTAAACCTGTGAGACCTCAAAGTGACGTTTACAGGGCACCCTTGGGTATGGACACCATTTATTTGGATTGAATCAGATTTGACAGCCGATTCTACTGAACTTGACCTGAAGTGATTTTTGGAAACTTGCTTATCATTGCTAAACCATGTAGGATTTTATATAATTTTGCTACAACTTTCACTATACGGGGCAGTCAGGCTACTTACATCTGTTTATCCAGAAGATCACTACAGATTCAGTGGAGACAGACACTAATAATGATACCCAAAAGTGTTAATTAGAAGCAAGGTGTGGGATCCCACAGTTAAGTGTAAAGTTCTCTCTTCAGTTCAGTGGTGATATAGGTAGCATTCTATAATTTCGCCACTAAGTGTCAGTGTTACTTTTGAACTTTATGTGTTGCACAGCTGAAGTAAGCAAAGGGTCACTGTCATTATTGTACCATGTGGTCTGTGCTGACCTATAGGAGATACTCTCTCTTCTTCTACCTATATCTGCTCTCCACGCACACACAGCCCCTGGGGAAGTAACTAGTTAGCCCCGTGTACACAGGAAGTCAGTTCAGTGTGGTTTAGTGTGTTAGTGAGTTCAGTCTACATGTGTATAAAGCAACCGGAGATAATCAGTTTCTCCAGTCTATCAACTATAACTACTATGCAATGCTAGACACCACAAGAGGGAGACAGTCGGGGATAAACCCAGCCCACACCGAGAACCAATCTACAAAGTGCAGGGCGGTATCCTAATCTACAAGAGGAACTAGACTGGATAGAACAAAGATAGCGGAAGGTCTACGTATTCTGTCTCGCAGTGCAGGTGACAGGGAGATCCTCTGACATTTAGCTTCACCTAGGTAACCACGGCTGGGCTTGTATCACCCTATTAGGATGGAAAACTCAACACTTTAGGGCAGAAGGTTGTCACGCGTTGGTCTAAACACAGGTAAAAGTAAACTTCTTACTCTCAAGTATTTCTCTAAAGTTACGGAAGAAAGAGCACAGTACAACTTTGGGTTGGGACTCCCTTGACAAACTCCTCTACACTGCTCCACTCTACTCTACAAGCACCACAACAGCTGCCTCTACTGTATTCAGCACTTTCAAGTATCTCTGCAGCACAGACCCGGTTGAGCTCTATTACCTGTACAAAGAATATCTAGTTGCTGCCAAAGTGTTCTGTATTATTCAGAGACTGCACAGTAAAGCTGTTCTATTTATTCTCTGGAACTCAGTCATCTCTTCCTTTGCACCAGCACCTATACACATCCACCACATACTTTGGGTCATTTTTCTCCTTTCTGTTGGTGGCAGTACCAATAGTCCGGGTGGGTCAATTGCCACTCAGGACTACCGTGACAAGAGCCCAAGGGACCCATCACAGCCTGGCAGGTCACTGACTATATTGTGGAGTACAGCCAGCAACAACAAAAAGCAGGTACTAACATCACAACTGGTGTCTCGACACTTACATCACTGTCTGAGCTGTACAACACAACCGACCAACCACCACAGAAGTAGCGTCACTAGTAACAACACAGCTCATCAATGGTTGAGTACCACAAAGGCATTCACTAAAATATTGTGGTTTAGGGTCTTTTTAGTTAGACTTAACCATTAAAAAGTCTTTCAGATGGTGCAAAGATTGTGCAGCCTAGGCCACAAAAAGTATCTCTAGGTCACTTGCCTCACTATTGCAACATTGCACCAACAATGATTTTTCAGGCCACATGATCCAAAGAATGAGCGATTTCTTGCTTCTCAATGATTACCCTGCCTGACTGATATTTCTTCCATGTAAAGGGACCCTGTGTTTATCTTGGCCAGATTCTCTAAATGTGTTAGACAATTGCAGATAGTGAGATTCGCTCCCACTAGTACCACAGACACTTTTAGGCAAGGGCTACACAGTGACTTTGGTTGTTTGACAATATTGACTCACTGTGACTGCAATTGACTCACTGTGACTGCAACTTGTCAGTTACAAAAATTCATTCTTGATGGATTTTTGGTCTCAAGTTACCTGTAACTTGGCTACCATAAACGTCATTGTGTGCAACTGCAATTTGCTTGCGACTTAAATATTTACCAAATAGCCAAGTCACAAATATAATAAAGTCATGTGATGGCAAGTTGCAGACATGTTGCAGAAAATATTTCGGTTGAGACTTTCTGTTGCGCAGTCATTGTGCAGCCATAGCCCTAAATCACATCCTAAACAGAAGGTATGGCGACATCACTAACCTCATCAGTGAACGAATGGAGAATTCTCAGATTTTTGTCATGTCTCCTTCCAGACCTTAAATAGGCATAAATAAAATCTGGCCACAGCCAGGGCATCTTCTGGCGGCGATGTATTAAATCACTCATCCTAATAGAAAAGATAAAAAAAATTAAAGATAAAAGTTAAACAGATGGACATTAAATTACAAAAAGTAAAAACTAAGATAAAAGTGCATTACCTTACATTATATGCTGTATAAAATGTATCCAACCAGAACTAGGAAAGCACCAATCCTATTGCATTATGTAAATTGTGTGATTTCTCTATAACACCAATATGCCTGGAAAGACTTCTTTCAAGTTCACTTACTTACCCCTCTGTAATCTATTATCCACAGCCACTGCCCACTACTGCTTTCACTACAGATGTAACAATCCATATAATAAAGGGTGGGTAGGACCAGTGAAACCAGACCTGCCTTCTGGGAACTGTTGAATGGAAATTGTTGGATAGCTTTGCCTAGGTTTCCAAACAAATGAATATACTGAAAAGGAGGTAACACCAACTAGAGTGGGTGTGGATGATAGTATATGTTATTTCCTCTGACTTCTTTATGTAACGTGT
This sequence comes from Dendropsophus ebraccatus, assembly GCF_027789765.1. Taxonomy (NCBI): domain Eukaryota; kingdom Metazoa; phylum Chordata; class Amphibia; order Anura; family Hylidae; genus Dendropsophus; species Dendropsophus ebraccatus. The sequence continues at coordinate 68,841,364 of NC_091460.1, forward strand.
TAATGTATTTGTGGGTGATTTTGTTTTTGGAAAAATAAAAGTATTTTCTAAAAAAAAAACAAAAAAAAAAAAACAATCCAATAAATACTTACTCATAAATAGCTTTTATATATTCAGAATCACTGTTGCTCTGTGCTTGAATTTTTCTTCCCATAGCTGTCTCTATAGCATAGAAAAGGAAGAAAGATTGATATGCTATGTCCAAGAAAAAAATAATACCCACTATTCTTACAAATTGCACCCGATCAGGTTATGCAGATATATTTACTGTAACTGTTGGCTATTACGCTTGATTGACATCATAATTTAAATGACTGTGTATACATGTTTACATATTACATAAGTCAAGCATTTCTAGCATTTTAATGATTACTCTTACTATAGCTAATCCCTTTGTTCATGTGTATAAAAGGGGTTGTTTTAAAATCAACTGGTGTCAGAAAGTTATACAGATTTGTAAATAGGATGCACATTTAAACAACGGGACAGAACAACAAAGTAGTTGCAAAAAATTTCTTTTCTGTTTTTTTTGTGAGAGCTTTATGCCATATGTATGAATTTTCTTACGATAAAAAGAGAAATTTGTTTGCAACTACTTTTTTTCCTGTCCCGTTGTTTAAATGTGCATCCAAGTATATACCAAGTTAGCGGCCCGGTTCGGGGCATAGTCACACAGTGTGATAAACACCAGCTAACATTGTATTTTCTGACAGATTTGTAAATTACTTCGATTAAAAAAATAAATAAATAAATAAATATATATATATATATATGTGTGTGTATATATATATATATATATATATATATATATATATATATATATATACAGTCTTCCAGTACTTATCAGCTAATGTATGCCCTGAAGAAAGTGGTGTATTCTTTCCAGTGTGGTAGAGTGGTAGTAAATCCCTATAGAAAACCTTTCATGCTAAGCGTATTGTGTACTTTTTGGTCTACAGTCTTAATTCTTTAAGGAGAACCTATTTTTAATTATGTTAGAGCTCAACACTACACTTATTATAGGAAATGCACATAAAGTGCTTCTTTACCCCCATTTACTAAAGCATGCAATCTTAATTTCCTACCAAAAAAAGCGGGAGGGGAGAGAGACCCCGGGTGTTTAGTGACATGTGAATTATCATCCCGGCGGTCTGTTACCCCTCCATGCACCGGAGCTGTCATCCTCCAGTAAGGGGATTTAAGGGGCATCTCTGAGCCAGGTAGATTGTGCAGGCCTTGATGAGTGGAGACTGGGTTTCTATGCTCCCTCAGCTCCCCAGGGAATGCAGCATCAGCAGCAAGACCCTGAGTAGAAGTGCCATGTGGAGCAAGATGACAAGCGCTACACTGCCGGTGCCAATAGAGAGCAGGACGTGGAGCAGGAAAGTGTCCTCTGCGTCTAGCTCTCTATCCACTCCGGCTGTGTAGCGCTCCTCACCTGGCTCCACATTGTGCTTCTCCTCAGGGGCTCGCTGATGATGCTGGTGACTGCATTCCCCAGGGAGCTGAGAGGGCAGAGGAACCCGGTCTCCTCTCACCAGTGTTCTGCACGATGTGCCCGGCTCAGCACTGCCCCGTATAACCCCTTATCAGATGATGACATCTTCAGTGCAGGTAGAGGAGACAGACCCCAGGGATGATGATTCACACGTCACTAAATCCCGGTGGTCTGCCTCCTGTCCTGTATCGGAGCTTACCGTGCTTAATGCTTCGGTCCCCGCCGCAGCATAGCACAGCCTATACCAGACTGCGGGACTCCCGCTGGAAGTCATTGTACCCTGGGTCTTGATGCAGACAAAAGGCCCGTCCCAGCTGCTGAACTGGCCGCTCAGCCAGTCCACATCATGACTCATCACCTGGGTCGTGACATGGACACCACAGAGATCCCAGAGCCCAGTGGGGGTCCCGCGGCCAGTCCTGCTGCTCACCGAGGGTACAAGGAGAGGTAAGTTTCTAATTATGATAAATTTCCTGTTTCTCCCTGCAGGATGCCAGTTTTTAGTAAACACTAAGCCTCTCCTTTAAGTTTTGCTCGTGTTTAGAGTAACTTTTATTGTTAAAGGGGTTATGCGGTTAAGTAAAATATATGTTGAATCACCCCCCTTTCCTGGTGACCAGCAATTCATTTCAAATCTATAAACAACCAACACAGCACTCAGAGCTGTACAACTTTTCCACACTATTCGGACTCCATCAACTCCATAATAACAACAGTCTTTATAGAAAAAAAAGTGTGGCTAGAAAAAGAGACAGATAAGGTAATGACATTGCACTCAGTATTTGGACTGTGACATGTTCATGCATCAGCCTGTGAGCATATGTTGTACGATATACCAAGAATAAATGGCAATGGGATGAAGCTAAGTGGGTACAGTATGTGTCTTCTCTGGTTAGAGTGACATGCTATCACCAAAAAAAGCTGGAAGAAACAAGGTATAGTCATACATTATGGTGTAAACATTTTTCTAGCCACATTTTATTCCCTAACAATTCATTTCATACGTGTCATTACCTTTTCTGTCTCTTTCCTCCATTTTGAGCTGCTGCTTTCTGCTAAAGACATAGAAATCTGTGTGAGAGCTGCTGAGTCCATCTCTGCTCTCAACCCCCTCCTCCCCCTTCCCTTCCAGATGGCTGATATAAACAAGTCCCTATCTGCAACATTGTAACTAATCACATTGAATTCATCAGCAACTTAACCCCAAATTACAAAGAAGCTACAATGCTGCAGATAGATCCTGCCAGAGACTTGTTTACAAAAGCGGTCTGGAAGGGAGGATGAAGGAGGGTTTTGAGAGCAGAGATGGACTGAACAGCTCTCACACTCTTTTTTGCGTTTTAGTAGAAAGCAGCAGCTCAAGACTGAGGGAAAGAGACAGATAAGGTAATGAATTGAACAAGGAACATGAATTGAATGAATTGTTACTCTCCAAAGGGGGGGGGGGGGGTGATTCATCATATATTTTACCTAACCTAACCGTACAAGTTATATTTTTGTAAATAAAATCTAACTATAAAAATTAATATAAAATATTTTAACAAGAAAACCTCTTCTGTTTTGGACAGTTTCTGTCACTGACAGAAATGGCAACAGAGAGCACCATGTCAGGCTGGAAAGGACAGCATTTTTTTCTAGGGAGTACCCCTTTAAGTGTTTTAATATAGTTTTCTTTTGTTATCTGTAAGAAATATTGTAAAACACTAATGATTTTATGAGTTTATGTAATCCCCCAGCTGAATCTTGAGGTCTCATGAAGTCTCAAAAGCAAGAACCAGTGTGATCAGTAACTTTGGACATGTCTGAGGATATATTAAGTCTAATAGTCTGTAAATCCTACATACAGTATTTTGAACCAGATGCAAGGGGCAACAGTCATCCTCTTTGTTAAACCATCTAGAACAGAGTATTTCATTTATCTATAGGGTTAAGAAAAATCAATAAAAATTTAAATTAAAAAAAAAAAAAAAAAAAGAATGTAATATTCAGAAGGTTGCCACAGCAAGATAGAAAACTTAATCAGGTCTTTATCAGGTCTTTTGCTTACCACATATTATGTCCAAAGCGCAAAGAGTTACATCCATAAAGCAGTTAAAAGAGCCTTTTCCTGCACGGCCATTGAGCTTCTCCACCAATACTTTTGATTGCTCATTCATAACTTCCAGGAATTCTGAGAGAATAGCAAAGTGGAATGAAGGTGTTATCATCTTTCTTCTGGAACGCCACTTTTCTCCAGTGCTGAAAGTATTAAAAAAAAATTTATAGAGAAATGTGATCTAAGAAAAAAATGTGATACCTAATTGTAGGATAACCCCTTTAAACTATTTGAAACCTTACTTAATCTTGCAGTTAACAATAAGACCACTAGATGTCCTCAACAATCCTGTTTTGAAAATCCTTTCTTATAGAGTATGTATGCTGACTAAAATGTGTACGTGTACTGTCAGGCTATCTTTTTTTTTTTTTTTTGTAGGTGTTTGGGGTGGTTTTTAAAGGGGTTATCCAGTACTACAAAAACATGGCCACTTTCTTTCAGAGACAACACGACTCTTGTCACCAGTTCAGGTGTGGTTTGCAATTAAGCTTTATTCACTTCAATGGAACCGAGCGGCAAAACTCCGCCCGAGCTGGAGACAAGAGTGCGGCTTTCTCTGGAAGAAAGTGGCCATGTTTTTGTAGTGCTGGATAACACCTTTAAGATCTGTCATTGATTTCAATGGGGGAAAACCACGCTGCTTAAAGGCAGAACCTCATGTATTTTTCAAGCAGAAGAAAAATTACAAAAACAAAACAAAACACAGAGCTCCAATTAACATTAAATCAACGAGTCAAGCAAAAACAGCAAGTTTATCCAAGGGAGAAGAGAAGATGTGGACAAAGGGAAAAAGTATGAGTAACTGAAGACAAGAATTCTAAAATCTGGTTTAAGTCTCTTAGAAATCCCTCTCCTGTTACTGCAGTGATTGGAGTAGACAATTCTAAAGATTTTCAGGTCTTATGGTCCCCTCTGGAGATTTTCTGCGGGTGGTTAATCCCACAGTACACTACCAGATAGTGCCCTTGAAACTTTGCAGGTTGTAGCAAATAGCTATATAGGGGATCATGTATATAAACAGTATATTTACCTTGTTAGGAGCCCTAAACCAAGCCAAGGATGGAGGAACTTATAAGCAAATGATTTGTCCATGTGTTTTGAAGTGCTCAATATGGGCTAAAAAGAAAAAAAAAAAGAAATGTATAAACAGCATTATGGTTGATTTCTGTTCTTTCCATGTCTCCCTCCTCTCTAAACTGTCAATATAGACATACTTAATATTGGAGAATTACAGCACCCGATTGGTAACAAGGTGGCATGATAATATCATTCAGACTGCACTAAACTGCAGGGGCCCAGAAGTGTCCCAGTAAGGGACAGAAATAAGGTCCCTTCAAAATGTTGCTTTCATTGTCAGCTACTAGTAAGTAGGGGGAATGGAAACAAAGACACAATAACTTGCAGTGAGTAGCAGATGAATGAACAATATTCAGTTCAGTCACTTATTAAGGGGTTGGCCAATATAGTAAAATTGTTCAGTGTTCAGTATTAGTAAGTGTACTCACTGCACTTACTGACAACAGCTCCCTGTGTACCTGATAGCACTGATATGAGACACCCCTCCTCCCTGATGCCTTGCTCTATATGCTGAATGGTGATTCTGTCCATAAGATGGCTGAGCATGGAGGAGCATGTAACCGTGCCTTCCCCTTCTGGGTCCTGGGGTATTGTCACATGTTGTCCCATGCTCGGCAATCTTTTGGACAGAATAACAATTCAGCGTACAGAGCAGGACAGCACAGCCTGGAGGAGGAATACCTGATATCAGCCCTATGAGGCACACAGGGAGCTGTTGTCAGTAAGTACTGTGAGTACAATTACTGTACACTGAACAATTTTACTATTAAGAACTTGATTTTATCATATTTTTTGTTCATGATATATGAGCCTAAGGCAGTGCCATATGTACAGAACCCAGGCAGCAAGACACCATGTTACCTGGTAAGATGTATACACTGTATTTTCTGGCCTAAAAGATGACTGGGCATATAAGGTGACCCATGACTTTTATAAGGATTGTCAAGGGTTCGCCTTATACGCTGGAAAATGTTAACCCCTGCCTGACTGCAGCCCTGCTGCGGTCAGGCAGGGGTTAACTGCAGCTAAAAAAAACAAACAGTTAACTCACCTGTGACCCGTTCCTGGCAGCTGCGCATCTTCTGTCCTGTTCCCGGCCCAGGCAGTGTGACGTACACTGCCTGAGCCGGAGATCCCCGAAGCTCTCCCAGGCAGCCGAGCGTCTCATCGGGGAAGCTCGGAGACGCTCGGCTGCTGGGAGAGCTTCGGGAGAATGACAGAGGCTTCAGGAACTTCTGGCGCCTCTGTTATTCTCCTGAAGTTCTCCCAGCAGCCGAGTGTCTCCAAGCTTCTCTGATGGGATGCTCAGCTGCCCGGGAGAACTTCGAAGTTATCTGGCGCAGGCAGTGTACGTCACAGGATGGGGCGACCATACATGACCCCCGACTTCTAAGAAGAATTTTCGGGGTTAAAAAGTCATCTAATATGCCGGAAAATATGGTAGTTCTATTGAACAGAACAATATTTATTCAGTATTTCCCTCCCAACAGCAATGCTTTTATAAGTCCATAATACAGCATTCTTTCAGGTTCCATCAGAAATTGGAGGCATATGAAGGATTAATGTGGACCACATGCTCCTATGCGTGCTGTATTACAGTCCCAAACAGTGTACAGAGATATACTATATAATAGCCCTTTAGTAATGTATTTGCCCTACTTTAAGTGTATGCTCACGTTTCGGACTTGAAATCCAACATGTATTTCTTTAACAGACTCAACTCAGACAAATTTCTTTAAGTCTAAACCTTGAGTTGAATTGATGCTGTAGATGTGCTGTAGATTTCGTCCATTGGCAATCAATGGGCCTAACCCTCTGATCTCATCACAAATAGGGGAATTCCATTTATTTTTATGTAAGATTTGTATCCACCCTGGCAGCCCAGACATTTCTTTCTGTATGCTATTAGGGTGGTAGTAACCAGGGCTGGATTAAAGGGAGGGCACCCCACCACATAGGGGCCCCCACCAGCCCGAACCAGGCTGGTGCATCTATGGCAGGATAGGGAAACTCCATCCCGCGCCGCTCTGCCTCACAGGAGCTGTCAGGCACTGCGCTCTCCTGTGTCTAGAGGCCACTAAACACAAGAGAGTGCCGTGGGCACAGGCCCCATCAGGGGATGTCGAAGGGATGATGTGGCCCGCGACATGTAAAGTGACACCTCAAATCAAAGAAGATGTCACCTGTGAGTCACTGAATGACGTTTTTTTTTTGTATTTTTTAGAAAATTATTCGGTAGGGGTGCCCTGAATTAAAAAAAAAAAAAAAAAAAAAAAAAGATTAGGCTATATTGCTGTAAGCCATAATACCCACACTGCTTCTCCCTTGCAAAATCCCCCCCCCCCCTATTAACTGATCAATGTCTTTCATGTTTCATGTTCAAAAATCATTGGCCACCGGCCGTGCATCGCTACATTTAATAGTGATGTGCGACCGATGGCTGATCAAGCCTTATAATAGGCTCTGTAAGCGAGGGCCAATCTAGCAGATTGGCACTACTTACCCAGCATTATTAACACAAACACAATGTGAGAACACACCCTGATACTCAGCCCTCCCCGCTCCTGTCTCTAGAGCTTCGCATCTTCCTCTGCACTGCAGCCTCTAGTGACCATCACATGCATAACAGAGGAGGATGCTGATCCATACAGGGGTCTGTGCTAAGTTGCCTACAGTAAACTGCCATCTGTAAAGATCGCGTTATAGTTTATTTTTTCTGGGGAGGGGGGGGGGGGGAGTGGCAGGGCCTCCAACAAAATTGTCGCCTCCACAAACCTTAATCCGGCCCTGGTAGTAACCCATTCATTTAGAGGCATGCATGGCACCGGATGTGCCCTGTCATACTCTTGTTATGATGGTCCAATAACATGTCCCAGATGTTTAATAAGTATAGGGTCAATATTTATTTCCGAGCCCTGTAATGAATACTAAACAAGTCTGTACTCTATTCTGGCTGAAGATCTTTTCACTGCCAATGCTGTTGTGGTTCTTCATCCAAGTTCCAGCATAGCTGTGCACACCCACAGGAAAATATTATCTGCTTTTATGCAGCCTGGGACTGTGTGAGTCTGCAAACAAGTATCATGCAGCTGGTATCCAGGAAAACAAACAGTGTATCCAAAGCATGTAAAACTTAAAGGCCCCTTCATAACATAATTTTGTAGTGCAGGATATTGCTGGTACATGACGTGAAAGTAGTAAAAAAGTACAGTATACCAAGATATGTGTAAAAAAAAAACGTATACACATCTGTAGAGAGGCACCCACCCTTAACCATTTCATGACAAAAAAAAAAACCTTTTTTTTTTCCCTCCTTGGTTTTTCCTCCTTGGTTTCAAAATACCATATTTTCTCATCAATGGAACCATATGAGAACTTTTTCCAATGGAACCATATGAAACCATATGAGAAGATTTTTTCACAAAATGTACATGGAAATTGGCAAAATTTGGGTAGAATCAAAAAAGAAACAGCAATTTGGGAACTTTTGGAGGGCTTTGTTTAACGTTATACTGTTACCACACCTCCAGAATCCAATAATTGTTCAAAGACACTCAAGTCACCACATTTACCCATGAGTGGCAAAGGTTGTTTTCTGTTGTTGTGCATCAGGGAGAAGTCAAGACAATATCTGAGAACCAACCTCGCAAGATCGGGTGCCAACGTTTCCTAATGCACTGATTGTTCAATATATACTTCTATTATCCTTTTTCTACGATCATACTTTGTGATCTACATTGTATTAAACACTATTCAAAGAACAATTTAAAAAATGTAATTTTTTATTGTAAAACTTAAATATTTAGCTGCTTTGAGGTTAAAATATAATAAAGACACCAGGCTTACCTGTCTGTGTTACCTGTCAGCACCTTCCTGCTTGTGTCTCTGGGGTCCCTGCTCCGTGACTACCTGCTTAGCCAATCTCAGCGCTGTCCCATCTCAGCCAGTGATTGGCTGAGTGGGCTGTCACTGAGTAGGAAACACGGAGATTCAAGCAGGAGGAGAGGTAAGCATGGTCCCTTAATAGTTTTTTTTAACATCACATCAGCTAAACATCTACATTTTACAAAGCTATGGCACTATATTCTCACAACAGAATGAAAATCCACTGTGAGAATGGAGTGCCATAGACTTTAATTGTATTTAGTATTGCAGGGGATTTCACTACAAAACTTGCTGCGATGAGACATGTGTGAATTGACCCTAACAGAGGGACTGCACAATGCTACAAAATATGTTCTTTAATGTGCGTTCACACCTACAGGTGCGTTCACACCTACAGGATCTGCAGCTGATTTTCTGCAGCAGATTTCATTTAATAACTGAACACAGCATCAAATCTGCTGCAGATCCTGTAGGTGTGAACGCACCCTAATAGTTTTTTCCTCATTGGAGTGCAAGTGTTTACTAAAATGGCCATGCTAAGAGAGATCTGCTTCAATAGCATATTGTTAAGATCACCATAGCTCTTGCTAAACCAGTTTGTCAGCCATTACATAGTATTACCAACATCAAGGAATTTCTCATTTTGATTTTTTTTTTTTTAAACCTTCTTTGGGAGAAATAAAAACAAGTACCTATTATGTTAGTTACCTCTACAGTTTCTGCATGATATGCAATCACGAAAGGCATAGGACCAATCCAAAGTTTTACCAGTGGAAGGTGTCTCATCACCTCTGTGTATTCAATTATTTGTTGAAAGAAATCTGGAAAACAATAATGTTTATTTTAAAAACTGCAAACATAAAACTAACATTTTTCATGATGGTCTTAAGGCAAAGTGGATCATAGCAAAATGTGCCTAATATATGACTGTGGCGCCTAACTATATATGGCGCCTAACTATGACTGTGCGCCACACACTGAGATCTATGCTAGTGATGGGCTGGCGTAAATTGCTGCTATGATTTCCACTTAAATGTGTTGGTGTGTGGAGGACCAAGCCCCACTTTTTCAAAAACAAAGTGAGCGCAGAGTCCAAGCAAACTTTTATTAACAGAGAAACTTTATTAATACATACAAAAAAAGTTAAAGACTGCAAGCAGCCAAGGATTCAACATTTTTCAAAAAGTTTCATGGTTCAGCCATGAGTAATAACAAAACACAGTTGAAAACATGTTGGCAGTTTAACTAGCTACTGCAGTTTGTAACCTTTGTTTTCTGTAAGTATCAATGAAGGGTCTTCATTTTAAAAGTCTGGGCGCTGGACTACTACATTATACTTGTGTAATAATATGCACTGCTTATTCAAAAAATTTTTATCTACATGTATTATAAAATACACCACTCAATGCAATGGTATGCTCTTAAGATTACAAAAGTGCTACCTGCAAATACTTTACTTGTAGACTTTGTGCTGCCAGAATCATTGAAGCCAAGTGTTTACAGAAAATGGTACAGCAAACAGTAAAAGTAGGTAACAACATAAAGGTCCTATTGGGCCACCTTTATGAAAAGTGGTGTAATTGTATCCAATAGCTATGTTAAAGCTAGGCTACTTTACTAACATACTGTATGTTTTACTTAATTTATGACAGTACTTGTCCTAGTTGTTACATTTGTCACAATATTTATTATTTCCATTAACCTTATTCTGTAAAGTGCTGCGGAATCTGTGTGCACTATACAAGTAAAAGTATTATTATTATTATTATTATTATTATTATTATTATTATTATTTTTATTATTATTTTTATTTTTTATATATTTTTTTTTAAATATGTATTGCACAATTATTGAAATAGTGTTCTCCTGCATTAGAAATTGCTCATTAAGTAACTACCTAATATATCAGTAAGGGTCCATTTACACAGAAAGATTATCTGACAAATTATCTGCCAAAGATTTGAAGCCAAAGCCAGGAACAGACTATAAACAGAGATCTGGTCATAAGGGAAAGACTGAGATTTCTCCTGTTTTCAAATCCATTCCTGGCTTTGGCTTCAAATCTTTGACAGATAATCTTTCTGTGTAAACGCACTATAAGGGTCCATTTACACAGAAAGATTCTCTGACAGATTATGTGCCAAAGATTTGAAGCCAAAGCCAGAAACAGACTATAAACAGAGATCAGGTCATAAAGGAAAGCCTGACATTTCTCCTCTTTTCAAATCCATTCCTGGCCTTGGCTTCAAATCTTTGGCAGATAATCTGTCAGAGAATCTTACTGTGTAAATGGACCCTAAGGGTGCGTTTACACAGAGAGATTTATCTGACAGATTTTGGAAGCCAAAGCCAGAAATGGATTTGAAAAGAGGATAGATCCCAGTTTTTCCTTTATGACCCATTCCCTGTTCATAGTCTGTTCCTGGCTTTGGCTTCAAAGATCTGTCAGATAAATCTGTCTGTGTAAACGCACCATAAGAGGGCATAGCAAAAGAATTTAGCAGTTTTACTCCAGCTATGCATGAGAGGTCCCAATGACTGCACTGTCACACAAGAAAACACATGATAATAAGTAATGTCTCTTGCTGGAAACTGGGGTCCAGAAGTTTTATCGGGGTTATCCAGTGCTACAAAAACATGGCCACAGTCTTCCAGAGACAGCACCGCTCTCGTCTACAGTTTGGGTGCAGTTTTGCTACTCAGTTCCATTGAAGTGAATGGAGCTTAACTTAAAGGGGAACTCCGGATAAGAAAAACTTGTTTTCTATTAAAAGTACATTAAAAGTTATATAGATGTGTCAATACAATGTATTACCATATCTGTGCAGTTCTGCAACACTGGTAGCTAAAAAAAAAATGGCCTCTGTGCCAATCCACATTGTCTCCTGCTTCCACCTTAGGAGACAAATATTCCATGCCTCTGTCTGACATTGTGTGTGTTTGCTGAGCACAGGCTGATGATGCAGACAGAGGGGGCAGGGCGTGATGTCACAGGAGGCTTGGCTGGATCCCTCAATCCCCTGAGTAATTCACCATCTCTGACCGGCCAGAAGCAGCTGCAGCACTAATTTTACTGATTGTGATGAGTGGGGACTATGATAATCAGCTGAGCGAAAGCATTGCATTCTGCGAAATGCTAAACCAGGAAGGAGAGAAACACAATACAGTGCAAAACCCCCCAAACAAATGGATTTTTTGTATTTTCAAAACTGGGATAGACAGGTAAGTAATGCTATATGCAGAAGTTTCATTTCAGAAGTTTCATTTTTTTTTACCTCTACCTGGAGTTCCCTTTTAACCACACCTGAACTGGAGACAAGAGTGGTGCCATCTCTGGAAGAAAGTGGCCATGTTTTCCTAACACTGGAGAACCCCTTTAAAGCAGTTAGCCAGGATTAGAAAAAACACAACTATTCTCTTGCAAAAACAGCACCACTCATCTCCCCAGTTTATGTATGGTATTACAATTCAGCTCTATTCACTTCAATGAAACTGAGCAACAAAATCACACCCAAACTGAGGACAGGATAGGTCCTGTTTCTGGAAGAAAGCACCCATGTTTTTGTAAACCCGGATAATCCCATTAAACTAAGCACCTAAAAGCATGTTCCCATGGAAAAATCTATTACGGAACTTGGCAGAGACATACTTTCGGATTTTTGCTGGAGACTTTTGTTTTGTATGCCTTAGATTTTGCTGCAGTTTTGGACTCATTATTAACTCCATTCCATGGGGCTAATCCATGTCCAGGCTACCTGACGTGGTTGCCACATGGAAACTGCATTGATAAGAGACTGTCAGTCATTATTATGAACTACATGGATTCATAAATATTAAAGGTTACATTGCAGGAGTTATGAACAAGGTATTAGATAGTTTAGTAACTAAAGAGGCAATTACTGCTTCAGGTGAGAGTACAGATTACACAACACCAGTAAATACCAATGTACAGCATGACCTTTTACATGACCTAATCATACTGAAGGTTACAGTGAAGTTCATGAGACCAGCTGTACAATTCTTCTGATGCTTAGGTATAAGAGAGAAGAGCTGCATCCAAGCCAGAAATTGTGGGACACTAGCCAATCATATCATGTTGCAGCATATGTTAGCGTTTACTATATAGGTGTGCTCTATTTATTATAGCAGCATGGCTTACACTGCTATGTCATACAGGGCAGATGCAGAGCTAAGTTTGCTGCTTCTTGTAACTTATTACCTGTATGTAGTATTACATGGAATAATTTATCTTTAATATTACTTAAGGTGGATCATTGCAGCAAATAAAGCAGCTACAAACAGTTACATGTACAGTATCATTCAGCTCATCTGTAAAATCCCCACAGCAATGTGTTTCCCATTTATACTCTACCTCCACCATTTGGCTTCAGAAACAATGCATCCCCCACCAGTGGATAGTTGGGTCCCACTCCTGGGATGGGCCTCATTATTCTCCATTTCCGAAAATAGTCAGTGAAGAAAGGGGCAGTGGAGAAGAATAGGAGGCTCAGCAGCACAACAGCTGCAGTCACCCAGACCAGCAGATGGAAGTCTCCCTTCAGCAGCTCCATGTCTCCCTGCACAGCAATGCCAGGGTTAGACTGTTGTTGGTGATGGTGGTGAACGTGTCTCTTTGTGTTTATGTGAGCTTCTTCTGTTCTGCTTTCCCTGGTTGTAAACTCAGCCAGTCAGCATTCAGCCTGTGTTTCCTCACAATAATACAAGCTGGAGGGGCGGGCTGAAACATTGCTGAAAGACAGGCCTCTCCTCCAGTGTCATACACTCCTGTCTACAGTACACTGATAGCTCTCTATGCACAGGTACTGCCCTCCCCTGTGTCACTCATATTGCTTAACCATTAGCTTATAAACCAGAGGAAGTTCCAAGTAACAAGATCTGTAACAGGGTCTACAGCAAAATGTGTTATTTTACTGAAAGGGCTAGGAAATGCTAGGAACAATTGTCTATGTATGCACTAAGCATAAAAAAAAGAGAGAGAGAAAAAGGCATCTGCTTTTTCTTTTATAAATAATGTCCATTATTGCCGCATTTTAATTGAAATAAATGGAATACATTGAAATCAATGGAATCACAGCTGTGCAATGCACACAGTGTATTCAATAATACACTTCAAAAAGTAGAATAATGTACTAACAGCCGTCAACTACTGACTTCATTGTGAACTTCCATTCTGAAAAAAAATGGATCAAAACACATCCTTATTTAACGTACACGAAAAACATGGCCGGCCACATTTCTGTGTAGACTAAAAATAAAAACAGATGTGTTTTGATCCATTTTTGTCACTGTAAAACTGGATCAAAATAGATGCACAAAAATGCAAAAAAAGTCTCCATAGACTTATAATGAAAACCATCCCCTACAGCAAGACAGAAAAAGCAGCGAGTCGGGGAGTGAAGTGTACAGCCAAGTGCTTCTTCCAGCTCTATCCAGGAATATAATTGGTGGGTCTGTGACATGTGACTGTGTAAATGTGTCTCAGAGAATCATGCAGCCACAATACAGGGAAACTGTCACATAAAACATTCTGTCACATAAAACATGCTTGCAGACAGAGTAATGGTACCTTTAGTTTTTTATGCCCATAACATATATAGATACTTTTTTTTAGCTGGTCAAAGTGCGCTAAAGGCGTGGCCATGAGACTAATTTGCTTTCATAGCCCTGCAAAACCTGGAAAACACAGAAAAGGTACATATCTTCCCATTATAATTTCAATAGTGACCAAATACTGTGATGTTTGATGTAACAGTCTCCCTTTAATGGTTGCATGTGCCCCATTCTATTAGCACCCCCACAGATAATACATGAATTGGGCTCTATTCCCAGGGTCATCATATACTTATGATCTGGGGTACAGGTTCTGGATATATATGAAGGTTTACACCTAATCTGACAGCAGCTGATCAGTATGTCAGAGCAAGGTTCTTACCCACAGATTTTTATAACCATGATTTTAATTCAATTTATTGTTATTGTTTATATACTTTTTGTGTCAAATGATATTAAAATGTCTAGTAAAAATGTATTTCACATGCATCTAGTTATGTAACACTCCCCAACAAGCTGCTGATATATATTACAATAATACATGGTACAAACATTATCTTCATGTAAGAAAGATAACATGATGCCCTTGGGCACATATAATGTATAATGCTCCAGCATGTACTTTCTAGTTAGACTCAGGTGTAATTAATGCTCAGAATTATGTTAAGTATTAATAACAATTTGAGATTGTGGAATTACTACATTTGTTACAACTATAACATTAAAGGGAATCTGTCAGCTGCAATTCATGTTCCAAACGGCTGACACTGTTAGATAGCTGTTAGGTAGTGTTAAGCGAAACTGTCAAAATTATTGGGCTTGGCAACGTCATCCCAACCTAAACACTCAGCATTTGATTCCTTCCGGCTGTAGAAGTTTCATACCGCCATAGGGAGTCCTGGAAAACACAGATACAGCTGAGGGCTGTATCCATGTTTTCCTGGCAGCCCTAGGGCTGCATCCAACTTCTACAGCTACAGGGAATCAAATGCTGAGTGTTTAGGTTGGGATGACGTTGCTGAACTCTTGACGAGTTCGCTTAACACTAATGTTAGGACAAGGAGACACATGGTAACTTTCATATACAGTGTGTCCATTTTTCCTAACAGCTATCTAAGGCCCCATTCACACTACAAAACCGAATCCTGCTTTTTATCAGTTTGAATGGGAAGGCTTGTGCCTCTGCTCTCTGCGCCTCTCCGCTCATAGAATTACCATCTTAGTCAGTAAGTGGAGAGGCGCAGAGAGCCCTATTGCACACTTTTGTGTCATCAGCAAACAGACAAACCTTGCCTACCAAACCTTCTCCTGCCTCACGTACAAACATTTAAAATATTACCTTTGCTGCAAGGTTTAGACGCCACCTCCATATCACTATTAGGTCAGGTCTGAGGGATAATGTAGTGCTGTGTCTTTATGGATTTGCATGACTGACACACTGACAAAAACTGGCTGACAGGAGGAAAAAATAATAATATTTCTAGTTAAAGAATCTTTATTCCCAAACATCTTAGTTTCTAGTTTAAGAATCTTTATTCCCAAACCTCTCTGGGTAAAACAACATTTCAGCCTGCACAGGGGCCTTTGTCAGGCATACATTGAGTTGCGTGACTTTATACAAATCCATAATAATTATAATAATGTGTATTTATATAGCACACCAAATTTCATGTAAATGCATATATAAACCTTATCTCTGCATTGCATTGCAATAATACTCAGCTGTAGTGATGAGCCAATAGTGAAATATTAGAATATTCGATATTCGTACGAATATCTCCCGAATATTCGATTGAATATTCGATCCCATTAAAGTCTATGGGAACAAGTATTCGATTATTGAAAAACATCTATTCGACCACTTGGAGGTAAAAACCGGAAGCTGGGGGATTTGAACTCTTATCGAATATTTCTCGAATATTCAGCGAACTATTCGATAATATTCGATAGATCGAATACCTTACTATTCGATCGAATATCTATTCGATCGAACAGTATTCGCTTATCACTACTCAGCTGACCTATGTAATCTTAATCCCTAAAGTCAATGAACAAACAAGTCCTGACGAGTCACCCAGCTTTCTTATCATGTTTCACCTTAGTGAAAAATTCTTTCCCCTGTGTTGTTAACACAGTTGGGAAGATTTATCAAACTGACAGCCCCCTTAACCCCCTGCTGGCCATTACATACGGCCATTACATACATTACCTGCTCCGCACTCCAGCTTGCTTCGGTGGCTCCTGGCTGGACGTCCCGGTCAGCCAATTAGTGTGCTGCTCCGCCGCAGAGCACTGATTGGCTGAGCGAGGAGACGCTGGGAGCTCCCGAAGCGCGCAAAGCAGGTAATGCATGCTCCAGCCTGCGGGAGGTTAAGAGGTCTGTCACTTACATACTCGCAGCGGGATGTCAATCCCGCTGTGAGTATGTATTCTCATTGAAAATCACAGGCAAGGCATCCGCACCTAATTTCGCTGCATTGCAGTGTTTCTACCCTTAGGGTGCCATCACACGTACTGGATCCGCAGTTTGCGAGTTTGCATTTTCATTCCGCTGCGGATATGTAACCCAGCCTCTTTAACCCCCGCCGCCCACAGCCCAGGCCCAGAACTTACATCACCTGCTCCAGGCTCCTGCTTGCTTCGGGGCCTCCCAGCATCTCTCGATGGTCAGCCAGTCAGCGAGCTGCCCTGCCGCAGCGCACTGATTGGCTGACCGCCGGGAGATGCTGGGAGGCTCCTAAGCAAGCAGGAGTCTGGAGCAGGTGATGTATGCTCCAGGGCTTCACACAGCCGCGGCGCCGAGCAGGTAATGTATGCTTCGGGCTGGGGCTGTGGTGGCGGCGGGCGGCTGGGGGTTAAAGGGGCCGGGTCACATATCTGCAGCGGAATGAAAATTTCGCTGCAGGTATGTGACACCATAGGCCTTCACTATACCAGGATCTGCAGCAGATTTAGCTGCAAACTTGCAGCGTAAAATCCGCTGCGGATCCCGTACGCGTGAAGGCACCCTTAATGTATTCTAAAAAAAAAAAAGTATGCATTAATTTAATTCAAGTTACATTTGAGTTATATTAAAAAGCTATATAAATTTAATAAAGAAATTTATTTTTTTTTCCAGCTGAGCAGTTCCAGAGGAATAGATCAGCTGTGAGACAATTTTCTAGCAATAACCCAAACAAACAGACAAAAGACTCCTCTATGAGCTAAAGTTATATAGATGTGTCTATATAATGTATTACCATATCTGTGCGATTCTGCCACACTGGTAGCTGATTGACACGAAGTAAAGAAAACGGGCCTCTGTGCCAATCTCCTGCTTCCTCTGCTCTCCCCCCTCAGGAGACAGACATTCCATGCCTCTGTCTTACATTGTGTGTGTTTGCAGAGCACAGGCTGATGATGCAGACTGGGGCAGGACATGATGTCACAGGAGGCTTGGCTGGATCACCCAATCCCCTGAGAGTGATTCACCATCTCTGACCAGTCTCTGTAGCCTTTAGTCTACACCTGAGCAGGCAGGGAGTGACAGAAGCAGCTGCTGCAACTTCACTGATTGTGTAAAAGTCTGCAGAGAAATTAGGGCTATGTTCACACATGTTGGAGTTTCATTGCAGCACTTCACAAAAATGATGCAGTAACACAATTACATAATGCTAAATGGCACAGAGGATCAGAGCCGGCACTGCAAATCCCATCTGGACAAAAAATGAGTCATAAACAGTATATCCCTTGTAAGATAATATCAGATAAAGTCCTTATTGTGGGGCTCAACTTCAAGGATAAACGATGATTGATCATAATACATGCATGGAGATGAAAATAATTTTTTTTAAAATTAAATTTAAAAAGTTCTGTACTTTATTACAGTATCAGCGTTATAGGTTGTAACAGTGAGCTGTGTGGTGTTACAGGAAGTAATAGTGTGCTGTGTGGGTGGGACCACAATGAAATGATAGAGTAATGCAATAAATAGAGTAACACAATGAAACTGCAATGTGTGAACACAGCCTAGATGGGCAGGGTGGGGGACTGTGATGAACAGCTGAGGGAAAGCAATGTGTGGTGTCCCACTGTTAGTGTCCTATGCACCTGTCACAAAGTTTTCATTTCAGGTTAAGTGGTGATGAAGTATTCTAAAGTTTCACCACTAGGTGTTAGCAGCCGGAACAGAAGGCCTATGTATGCTATCCAGTGCAGGTAACTGGGACACCTCGGACACCTAGCTACACCCAGATAACCACGACTGGGGCTTGTACTACCCTACTAGGACGGGTTTGACGATACCAGGGGGCAGAAGGTGGTAAGACCAAAGTCTATACACAACTTCACTATTGAAGATCCTCAGGTTCCGGGAGAGTACATTGCTACACTGAGTTGGGGCTCCTCTGGCCAACTCTTCTACTCTAATCCACTTTACTCTAAAAGCATCGCACAAAAGTCAAGCACTCTAGTGTATAGATATTTATCTACTTGTGAAAAATGTGTACTGTTACATTGAAAAGCCTGACAGTAATGCTATTATATTTTTATAATAACAGGACTCTGTCATCTGCTATCCACATCAGCACTTATACACACAACCGCACACTTTGGGTTATTTTTCCCCTTTCTGTGCGTGGCGGTACCGATAGTCCGGGTGGGTCAGTTGCCACTCAGGACGGTTGTGACAAGAGCCCAAGGGACCCGCAACAACCTGGCAGGTTACTGACAATTTGGGGAACACAGCCAGCCATACTGTGGTGCTGTTTTGGTAGTAGTGCTCCACCAGCGGCAGTAAGAAAATGCAGGATACAGTCACGTTCTTATAAAAGTTGCTCCTCTACTTTTACGTCCTGAGTCAGGGTAGTTATCTTCGAGTTACTTATCTTCAGGGCAATGATAGCTTAGGTGGTCAGACAATTGCTTTCCGCTTTGGAGAAAACGTACAGTTCTTGAAAAACACACCAAAAACGCACAAAAATTGCACCACAAGGTTGGAATCCTGTTTTGGTAGTAGTACTCCACCAGATGATATTATTATGGGTGGTTGTGACAGCTCAGCCAAAGATTAAGTGTTGTGACTGTGCTTGTGCTAGTGCCAGTGCTAGTCCAGCACACAGGTGTGATGGTGATGGCTGGCTGTGATCCTTCAGACTTTGGTCTGACCACCTTATGCCCTACAGTGTCGAGTGACCTGTCCTAATAGGGTGATGCAAGCCCCAGTACTTGTTATCTGGGTGAAGCTAAGCTCCCGGAGGTGTCCCAGTTACCTGCACTGCGAGATAGGATACATAGACCTTCCTTGGTAGCTTTGTCCTATCCAGGCTAGTTCCTCTGGTTCTCAGGATACTGTCTTGCACTTTTGGACTGGTTCACGGCATGGGTCAGGATGTTCCTAGACTCTTCTCCCTTTTTAGTATTTGGCACTGCATAGTAGATATAGTAGGAATTCTGAAAGAACTGGTTGTCTCTAGCTGCATCTGTATACACGTGTGTCTAAGACTAGACTCTCCAAACCGAACTTTGGTCCCGGACAAGGGTCCTGGCATAAGCCAGGCCCTGGCTTGGCTACAGTAGGGACACTTGCTCTGTGTGTCTTTCTCCCACAAGAATCCAACTAGAACTGAACTTACTTCTTCCATCAAGTAATTTACTTCCCACAGGAGATAAGTAATCTACCCTGTGAGTGGTGGGGGTGAGTGTGTGAAAAATGAAAGAAGAATGATAGGCCGAGAGTAAAGAGCATCTCCTATAGGTCAACAAGAGCACATGGTACATGGAAAACATTAACCCATTAGAACCTTCAGCTGTGCAAGACATAGAAATACATAATACTGACATCTAGTGGTGAAACCTTAAAAATACCTTTATCACCACTTAACCTGGAGTGAGAAGATTTTTGAGGGGTGCAAATGAGCGATACAAAACACCCATGGTTGGACACTACAATGCAACAAGCAGGTACCAACATCACACCTGGGTGCTGGACTAGCACTGGCGTCACGACACTAACACCACCGGCTGAGCTGAAACAGGCAAACACCTGCAGTGCATCACTACAAATGCATTCTGGAGCCTGTAGTCAGGGCCATATTTACCACTAGGCACCCGTAGTACAGTGCCTAGCGCAGCTCCTTTCAGGGGGGCAGCACTAGGGAGCAGGTGGAAGGAAACAACTTTTAGTTTGTTCTTAATTTTTCTAGTCTCCCACCTTCTGATTAGACTAAAATCTTAGTAAACCTGGTGTCTTTTCAAGGGGGTGGGAGTAATGGTGGTATTGGTCAGGTCTGGTATGGTGGTGTTATCCAGTTACAGTATGGCGGTATTGTTTAGGTCTGGTGTGGCAGTGTTAAATGTGACACCTGGAGCTATTACCTGCTAATCTAATAATCCTGATGCTAATTGGTGAGTGGACATGGGGCATCTTTAGGTTTAGTGCCTAGGGCAGCAGCAGCTGTTCAAATGGCCCTGCCTGTAGTACTGTATACAACTGCTAAACCAGACAGCACAGCCACAAAATACAGAACAAAAAAAAACAAAAAAAAATGGATTTTTGGTAGTTTAAAAACTGTGTTAGACAGGTAAGCAATGCTATATGGTTCTGCAGCAGCTTTATTTTTTACCTCTACCTGGAGTTCCCCTTTAACTACTTAGATCACTGCCAATTCTGCTAATTCTGTGTGAATACTAAAAAGGCTCCAGGACTCCTGTAATATCCAAAAGGTTTCAGCTGCCACTTCATTTATGACTCATTATCATGTTCTGCCTACGTGTCCAGTCAAATGATCAAAAGGGCAGAATAAAACAAGAAATATGAAGACCTAAAACTTGAATACAGAGGAAATTATTAGGCGAAGAAATTCAGACAATATTTTCATTACATTACAATGATTCATGACAACTCATGCTGTATTATAATAGCTACTGTATGTCTGACTCTTTCATGCTTCCCATGACTAGTATTCAGCTGAGAAATAAAAGCTGAGCTGTGATTGGTTGCTATGGGTCTCTTGCAATAAGACAGCACAATTAAATTTCCTTAGTAGCCTATAGCAACCAATCAGAGCTCTCTTTTCACTTTACTAGAGCAAATAATATATGAAAGCTAGGCTGTGATTGGTTACTATGTTAACAAGGACACTGTGTGATAAATCTACCGAGACCCCCGCCCAACGGGTGTTTTTGTCTGGGCAGCGTATACTCCTACAGCCAGTGAGAGAGAGAAGAGCTGGAGAAGGTGAGTGACCAGCAGGGGGAGCTCCTGTGTGCCATCCTCCTTGGTTATAGTTCCCCTTTGCTCCTCACCTCACACAATAACGGTGTGTACTGTAGGGCGGCCATCTTTGGGGGAGCAGAGCTGACAGATACAGTGTAAGAGAGGTGGTCTATGGTGTTTATAGTGCCCTACCCGCTTGCACCATTAAGACACCTTATTCTAATGTATAGTGACATATAAAATTCTGGTCTATAATAAATTCCCTGTCTATTTTCTAATAACAAGTATACATTTTTGACAAATAAAACATTTATTTAACTTTTTTAATAATTCCCTGTCGAAGGAGAGATGCCTCTCGGAGCGTGGTGTGGTGGCAAGGAAGCCACTGAGCACTTCCTTGGAGATGGTAGAGTTGCATTTTCTCAGCTCCTTGGTACTGGTGAAGCATCTAAGAAGCAGTCTGATGGTCTGCAGGAAGCAGATCAGCATCCTGCTGGTGGTGTTGATCCAGGTCAATGTCTCACTCGCAGTTATCAGCCAGGAGCACCTGTTGTAGCGGCTAATCACCAAAGTGAGTAGCTGAATGGTTGTGGAACTCCACACCAGCTTCTCACTGATGCTGCTCATCATGGCTAATATTGGTAATAAATGTAGGGCCAGTGTTGTAATCAATAAAGAAAAGTGACCGGAGAAAAAAAAAACAGGACAATGGTCTTCTCCATAGGTGTTACTTTACACTCATTGTCAGTGTCTTAATGCACAGTAGACGACTTCATGTAGCAGGCTAAGGGGTCTCATCTGGCCTGTGGCTAAGGAACAAATATATGGCCATGACTAAGAGCCACAATGACCTGAAACATGTTGGAGTCAGTACTCTACGCCTGTTTTTACTACATGCATAGGGGATTCCTTCACGCAGAGAGTCACTGGCGGAACTACCGCCGTAGCAGCCGTAGCGGCTGCTACGGGGCCCTGCCGCATCAGGGGCCCGTGACGCGGGCCCCTGGAGCATACATATCCTGCAGCACCCGGCGGCTGAGCATGCCTCCCGGGTGCTGTAGCCGGGGGCCGGTCCCGTGCTCCTCCCGACCCGGAGACTCCTTTCCCCAACCATAGGGAAAAGGAGTCACTGGGCCAGGAGGAGCACGGGACCGGTCCACAGCGCTCCTGTCACCCCCTGTCTGATGCGCGGCTGCCGTCTGATGCCGCGTCCTAGCCCCGGCAGCGCGCGTATCATAGAGTTCTGTGTGGGCTTGTGCTGCGGTTCGACTTCCGGCACAGAGACTTGTGCCGGAAGTCGTGGCCACAGGCCCACACAGAACTCTATTATATGCGCGCTGCCGGGGCTAGGACGCGGCATCAGACGGCAGCCGCGCATCAGACGGGGTGACAGGAAAAAGGCTCGACGGGGGAGCGTGTTGTTAGGTGAGTTTTTTTTCTTTTTTTTTTAAACTTGCTTTCCTCGGAAGGGGGCATCTATAAGGAAGGGGGGGGAGAGAAGGGGGCATATATAAGGAAGGGGAGGGAGGAGAGAAGGGGCATCTATAAGGAAGGGGGGGGGAGAGGAGGGGGCATCTATAAAGAAGGGGGGGGGAGAGAAGGGGGCATCTATAAAGAAGGGGGGGAAGAGGAGGGGGCATCTATAAGGAAGGGGGGGGAGAGAAGGGGGCATCTATAAGGAAGGGGGGGAGAGAAGGGGGCATCTATAACTAAGGGGGCATCTATAAGGAAGGGGGGGAGAAGAGGAGGGGGCATCTATAAGGAAGGGGGCATCTATAAGGAAGGGGGGGGGGAGAAGAGGAGGGGGCATCTATAAGGAAGGGGGGGAGAGAAGGGGGCATCTATAAGGAAGGGGGGGGGGGAGAAGGGGGCATCTATAAGGAAGGGGGGGGAGAAGAGGAGGGGGCATCTATAAAGAAGGGGGGGGAGAGAAGGGGGCATCTATAAGGAAGGGGGGGGGAGAGAAGGGGGCATCTATAAGGAAGGGGGGGGGGAGAAGAGAAGGGGGCATCTATAAGGAAGGGGGGGGAGAGAAGGGGGCATCTATAAGGAAGGGGGGGGGGGGAGAAGAGAAGGGGGCATCTATAAGGAAGGGGGGGAAGAGGAGGGGGCATCTATAAGGAAGGGGGGAGAAGAGAAGGGGCATCTATAAGGAAGGGGGGGAGAGAAGGGGGCATCTATATGGAAGGGGGGGAAGAGAAGGGGGCATCTATAAGGAAGGGGGGAGAAGAGAAGGGGGCATCTATAATGAAACGGGGGGAGAGAAGGGGGCATCTATAAGGAAGGGGGGGCAAGAGAAGGGGGCATCTATAAGGAAGGGGGGGAAGAGAAGGGGGCATCTATAAGGAAGGGGGGGAGAAGAGAAGGGGGCATCTATAAGGAATGGGGGGAGAAGAGAAGGGGGCGTCTATAAGGAAGGGGGGAGGGGGACATCTATAAGGAAGGGGGGAGAGGGGGGCATCTATAAGGGAGGGGGGAGAGGGGGACCGTCTATAAGGAAGGGGGGGAGGGGGACATCTATAAGGGGGGGGAGAGAGGGCCATCTATAAGGGGGGGACACCATAGGGGGAGAGCAGGCCATCTATAAGGGGAGAACATAGGGGGAGAGGGGGACAACATAGGGGGAGAGGGGGATATAAACGTACAACATTGGGGGAGAGGGGAACATCTATAAGGGGACAATAAAGGGGGAAAGGGGGCCATCTATAAGGGGACAATATAGGGGAAGAGGGGGCCATCTATAGGGGGGGCAACATAGGGGACCATCTATAAGGGGACAACATGGGGGGCATCTATAAAGGGGACAGCGGGGGGGGGGGGCAACATAAGGAAGCTATCTATAAGGAGGGGCGACAGAGAGGAGGGCCATATACTAAAATGGGATCACATAGAGTCAGCCTGCCCACTAAATGTGGGTGTAAAGGGGCCAATACAGATGTGCTGTTGGTAGAGATGGTGATGGTGAGTGTGGAGCCTAATATGTCTGTCTGGCAGATTCTGTGGATTCGTGGCCCGGAAAGGTTCTCACAACGGCCCAGGACAGATGGAAAAGAAAATGAAAAGGGAAGAACTCCGATCAGAGAAGACGTCTCCTGTAAGTCACCTGATGTAACTGTACTGTAATTTATATGGTGTACAGAACCTGTGTAGAGCTGAGTGTGTTGATGGCATAGTGGTCGGTCAGAGGAGGGGGGCCCCAATCAAAAGTTTGCTATGGGGCCCAGCCATTTCTAGTTACGCCCCTGCAGAGAGTCATAATAAAAGTATGGCACTGTGCTCCAAAGTAACATTCAGCTGTTATCTGTTTTCTGAGGATGCAGATAGAGTTAAATGTACAGTAGCAGGGCAAATAAAGGGCTAATAAAAAGAAACAAACAAGGGGTACAAAACCCCAACAATTTATTTAAAGTTTATACAGTAATAAAGTAATACAGAGTAATAGTTTTTGAAAAAGTCTTGACTAAATACATAAGTGACAATAATGTATAATATAAAAAAAGCAAATATTTTCCATACTTGAGTATAAAAATATCATTTGGCAAGTAAATAAAAGAATATACATTTTGTATGGACACACATTGATTAGGTAGTAAGAATAAGGGCATGAGAAAGAATCCATTTATTAAATATATCATTGCAAAATTGTAGGAGAATGACTTTACTGCACAGTGTGAATACTGATCATATTGTGTAACATTTGTCTGACATGCATCAAAGTATGGTCCTTGACCCAAAATTAAGCACAATGTACGATGTAAGAAAGTCCCCTAATGTATAACTCACATGGACACCTGGAGGCAGCATGAAAATAGCCTAATGGTCCTTTTAGACGGAACAATTATAGTTCGTATTTGCACGATAACGATCGCATTTGAGCGATAATCGTTCCGTGTAAACACAGTGAACGATCAAGCGACGAGCGAGAAATTGTTCATTTTGATCTTTCAACATGTTCTCAAATCGTCGTTGATCGTTCGCAAAAAATTCGCAGATCGTTCAGTGTAAACAGTCTTTCAACGATTTTACCTATGTGTGAGATAGGCTTAAGTGACCGCAAAACAATCGCAAAACGATTTTTCCCTACGATGTATCGCTCCGTCTAAACGCTGATCGTTATAAAAAACACATCGTTCATTCAAAATCGTTAATCGTGCGATCGGGCAAATTATCGCTCTGTCTAAGAGGACCATAAGAATTGCATGAAATCTGTATGAAAAGCCTACTTACTGAGGTGCTCACTCCGACCCTGTTACAATGTTACCTTGAGTCATTAGACCTGTGGTGGAAACCAAATTTGTGATGATAATACTAGTGCAAAAATGGACCTACAGTCATCTGTCCCTTATGTATTCAAATTATGTTATTGTAGTGAACTTTTACATTTTGATGAGGTTTTATTATTTCACAGTAGTAAAATGTGTTTGGAAAAATGACACGTGTGAATCCTACCTGAAACTGTAGTTTGGAAATTAAAGCGACTCTGTATCCACCAACCGACCCCACCAAACCACTAGTACCATCCGTTTGATGAGAGTAAATTCTTACTGGTCGAATTTTTTAAAATGCCCCTGGTGCCTTGTTAGAGCAAAAAATTATCTTATAATCTGTAGCAGCCCATTTTAAATGGTGTGGCCTAGAATGTCTGTAGCCCAGGTCTGCAACCCCTCTCCTTTTTTCCTCCCTTCTCATCATTAGGAACACCCCAGTCAGGATTTCTCTTAATTATCACTTGTCTAAACAGTGCACATGTGCTGTAGTGACACAGGTGCAGTTTAGATGAACAATGAATAGAGTCCTGCCTGGGGGAATTTCTAATGATGAGGAGGGAGGGGAGGAAGAAAGGAGAGGTGTCGAAGACCTGGGGCACAGGCATTCTAGGCCACACAAGTTTGACTTGCCTGATACAGATTTAGGGTACAAACCCACACACCGTATACACAGCAGATACGCAGCAAATACGCAGCAGATTTGTTGGTACAGATTTGATGCTGTGTTCAGTTACTTAGATATAATCTGCTGCGTTTTTGCTGCGTATTTGCTGCGTGTTTGCTGCGTATCGCAGCAGTAAATACGCTGCTTATACGGTGTGTGGGTTTATACCCTAAGACTTCATTTTTTGGTCTAACCAAGGCACCAGGTGCATTTTAAAAGACATGACCAGTAAGTATTTACTCTCATTAATCAGATGGTACTAGCGTTTTGGTGGGGTGGGTTAGTGGATACAGAGTC
The DNA here is from genome assembly GCF_027789765.1 of Dendropsophus ebraccatus. Classification (NCBI taxonomy): domain Eukaryota; kingdom Metazoa; phylum Chordata; class Amphibia; order Anura; family Hylidae; genus Dendropsophus; species Dendropsophus ebraccatus. The sequence goes on from NC_091460.1 coordinate 68,867,914, forward strand.
GCTTTAAAGAAAGTATGGTTCAAATTTAGTCCTGCAGCTATTTTCTGGTACATTTTTGCACAATTTTTTTCTTTTGCAGCTTTTTACTTTTCACACCTGCTCATAGTTATTGGCTTTAAATGCAGTCTGGTTTTAATGCAGCCACTTTTTTATGCAGCTTCTTGAAAATTAGCTAAATTTATGTACAATTTTACTAAACAGGCGGCATATAAACCACACAACAAAGTGCACTGGAAATTTTTTTTTCAAATTTGTGCAATTAAGAAAAAAGTGCAAGCTTAGAAAAAGGTGTGGAAAATATCACAAATGTGTGCTGGTTTTGGCATGCATATCGCTTAACAACAATTGCCGAAAAATATGTGTAATTAATTTTCTTAATTTCAGAACACCAGAATAAGTGACATGTCATGTTCCACGTTTGCACCCCTCATGCCATGTTTTAGAAAAAAGTGGATAGAGGGATGTGGCCTCTTAAAATAGCAGGAATTATAGCAGAAAACTATAACTGAAACATGGATAGTAAAAGATTTTATAGACTGGGGGCATCTAACTTACTCACTTTGAGCATGTAAAACTCCAGTCAGTATTAAATTCCCCTTATAGTATATTTAGCAGAACTAGATCAAAAAGTGCGACTGAATGAATTTTTTTACAGTAATTTACAATTATGATATTGTTCATTAATATATAAAAATAGATTCTGATTATAAACATTGAAAGTTAATGCCACATTTAACTGTATTGGACACAAAAAGCATTTTTTTGTGCCTTCTACAGCATTTTATAGTGCATTCCATGTAATAAGCAATACTTTACATTACTCTTTAGGGCTCATACATGCACAAACACATCCATTACATGGACTCATGGTCCATGTCACCAGTGTTTTATCATTATTCACCTGTGAAAACAAATTTATAGGATACATAGAGCTATAGATGTGCCAGCTCTGTGCCAGATCTTATAGGGAATCATTGGGAAAATGAAATATTTTTAAAATATGTCAGCATGAGTTTCTTTACATTATGTGCAGAAAAGGCATCTATAGTCCATCAATAAATCATGTCCTTATAAATCAGCCAGATGCATTCTTTTAGGCTATGTTCACACTACATAAAACTACGGGCGTAATTCTGGCCGCAGAACTACGGCCGTAGTTTTGAGGGGTGGAACATAGCCTTATTTTCAATGGGATCCCGGCCAGAGCATACATACATCGTATGCGCTCCGGCCGGGATCCCATGTGGCGCCGGAAAAAACTGACATGTCAGTTTTTTGCGGCCGGAATTCAGTGAATTCCGGCCGCAGAAAGACCTGTCAGTTCACACAGTGAAGCAAGCGGCTCCGGCTGCTTGCTTCACTGTGGGCTATGGGAAGCTCTGATGCGGGCACACGCTGATGCGCCCGCATCACCGCTCCGCGGGCGGAAAGATCACCTGGTTGGTACTTAAGTAGCGGCTGGGATGATCCCGGCTGAGGCCGGCCGCTCCGTGACCCGGCCAGGGTCACGGAACGGCCGGATATTCACAGCGTGTGAACATAGCCTTAAACTGTATTATGCCTCACCTCTCAATGTTTTTGCCCATTAAATTGAATGGGTCACGCTGTACTACATGATTATACAGTATTCTAGGTACTTCTGTACAAATATAAATTAGCAGGATAGGGGGTGACTCCTTAGATTTAGCTTTTAGCCCATAACCAGTGCACTTAATGCTCTCTAGCTATAGGATACTAAATAATGATGCATTCTTAGGCTATGTTCCCACTTTGGGAAAACATCAGGGAAGGCGGCCATCTTGTAACATAAACAGAGGCTAATCATGATCATTATTAGGGTCCCTTTATTTAATGAGACATTTAATGCCGCTATCATTACGTAGTGGGAACTTAGCCTTACATAAATACTCAGTATACAGTTACTGCATACACACTTTATAACTCAGAAGTGCTTAGTTTAATCACAAAGAGCATACAGTACGTGCGTAAAATTTGGGTCCGTACTGTAGCAGATATTTCTGCTCAACTCTCACCATGAAATTCACTCTATGCTTTGCAAAAGGTGAATTCCACTGTAAAAATCTGTAATAATGCTGCAAGCATCTGGCCATGGCTTAAAACATACAAAACACCACTTTCTCTTGTCCTTAATCAGCTCGGGTTAAGATGGCACTGGAAATTTTCTCCTTGAATTCGGTGGATTTCTCTGTAGAGATTTTGGTTGATACTGTGAACCTTTGAAAGAGATAAAATGGTGTATAAATGTATTGAAAGCACCCAATGCAAATTATAGATGAATTACTTTTTGGATTCATCTAAAAACTTTTTGATTTACATAATTTATTCAAGCCAGATGGTCTGATGATGGTAATGGGGAAAAAGGGTGTCTATGTGGTGACATCTGTTTCCCCAGCACTACTCACTATACAGCACAGGTGAAGTAAGCCCCAAAACACCAGCAGGTACTCTATATGGGCTCCATTTAACAAGCCTATAGACTGAAATATAAGACTGCAGAATCAATGTCATTGAGAGTCCCAAGGTATCAGCTCCAGATCTGGTGTTTTGTCACTACCAAGCATTTTTTCTGGAAGTTTTGAAGATCTGTCATTACAAGTGAGGTTAAATTACTGAAATACAGGTAGGTCACCAGAAGCTCTCCTGACTTCCAAGATGCCTGCCAATCTTTTATTATGTTAGGAAGACATCAGCTTCTCAGCCGCGATTGGCTGAGCATAACTGTTCTCAGCCAATCGCGGCTGAGCAGCTGGTGACGCAGCATAGGGGGGCCGGCATGAGGGACGGATGGAGCGGTTCGGCTGGCCTCCCGAAGACGACGTCATTGTCACAAGATGGCGGATGGGGGTCGACACGAATGCGGTAAGTATAATGCACCAACACTTCCGGGTCTAGTGTGGGTGGGGGGGGAACACAGGGAAGGGGGTCATTCACATACATAACACACATTACAAAGTTGTATAAATGATTAGCGCCGCACTTCCCCTTTAAAGTATTGTACTGCCCCCCAAAAGTTATACAAATTACCAATATACAATTATTATGAGAAATGCACATAAAGTGTTTTTTCCCCTGCACTTACTACTGCATCAAGTCTTCACTTCCTGGATAACATGGTGATGTCACGACCCGACTCCCAGAGCTGTATGGGCTGTGGCTGCTGGAGAGGATGATGGCAGGGGACACTGAGGGACACAGGGCACTGGAGGGACACTGAGCATCCCTCTGCCATTATCCTCTCCAGCAGCCACAGCCCGCACAGCTCTGGGAGTTGTGTCGTGACATCACCATTTTATCCAGGCTGTGAAGCCTTGATGCAGTAGTAAGTGCAGGGAAAATAAGTGTATATTGGGGATTTGTATAACTTTGGGGGGGGGGGGGGGGAATACAATACTTTAATAAAATTTATCGCCTTACTTCTCCTTTAAGGATTTTAATTGTTGCCCAGTAGTTAATCAGAGAAGCCCAAATTGTACTAACCTATCAATAATACATGGGTTTAGACTGATTTTACAGTAACCTTTTGGGGTATACATTGGTTGAATCCATTATGCATACTTCTGACATATGCCACTTATTGGCATCCTTCATACATTGGGCCCCATGTTTAGAATATGTATAAAACACAGTACACGTTTTCTGTCCGTATCCCCCTCTATAGGATAGTGATATTCCACAGAGCAAGCTGTGAATAACATCACCAGAACAGGGGCCATAATGATCCCCAAAATAATATAAATGACCCACAGCACTCTTTTAAATTCCATTCCAATTCCAATTTTATTAATGAGGGGAGAAATACATATACTTTGTGCCACTGGATTAACAACAGAGAGGATGGTGGCAAATACTAAGTAACCCTTTATTAACTTATACTACTTTACTATCTATTCTACTATCTTTCTTGTAGTTTATTATATTTCTAGACCCTGCTGCTTATATTTCTGACTCACTGTAGAAACCGAATAAATCCTGTAATCCCTAAATGGAACTTTAACCTACATCTTATAACAGAGAGGTCCATGTTTGTAATGAATAATCTATCAATAAAACTGAACTGTTATCAAATGTGCATGGGAGCCAAGGGCGACAGTATAAAGTCCATACTGATAATTACAGTGAAAAATATCATTAAAGGAAAAATAGATGAACTGGAAAACTTACTGATGGTAACCCATGGAGCAATGCATTGAATGAATGAATGAATGAATGAATGAATGAATGAATGAATTATAGTGCAATATACCTGTGATATATTGAAGCTGTTAAGTTATAATTCAATGTGTTTTTGATTTTAGAAAGATTAAATTGTACCTGTCATTACAACAAACTTCTGACATGTTATAGACACATGTCAGAGGTTTGTATTGGGGGGTCCGGGTGCTTAGACCCCACCGATCACTCGGTCCCTTCATCTCTGCTCTCAGTGCGAGGCTGCAGCAGACGGAAAAATAATGGGGTCCTATGGAACTTCCGGTAGACGTGATTGCCAGAAGTTCCATAGACTCCACTATAATTCCGTCCACTGCTAGTTTAGCAGTGAAAGTAGAATCGTCGGGGGTCTCAGTAGATACAAATTTCTAACATGAGGCTATAACATTTCAGATGTTTGTTGTAATAACAGGTACACTCTAAGACTTGGAGTATGGAGGGACACTTATCATCACTAATGATTTGTATCAATGTTCACCCAAAAGTGGTGTGCAATCTCTCTGGCTTCTTGGATGTGGCTCCCTAGGTGTTTGCAGCTGCAGATACTATAGTGCACCAATGACACTAGTAATGTCTTATGGGGAAAAACAAAACTTTGCACCAGGGGCACATCACTGACATTTATCGCTCAGACAAGGACTATGTCACTAACACTTGGCTCCTGGGTCAGGATTACATAACATGTACTTTACACTACAGCTCTTAGTAGAAATGAACTTTATATCAGAGACTGATGCATTGCTACCGCTACTACTGTGTTCCTCCAGAAAACAGGAAAAAAAATATTGTGTATTTTCTGTAGTTAGGCTTAGAAGTAACTGGTTTAAATGGATAACTACCAATACATGCTCATTGATTTCATTATTATGAAGGCTGTAAACGGGTAATACTGCATATTTCTTGTCATTTGACAGCAACTTTTTTAATTCATTGTGGAAATAAAGTCAAAGAATAATACAAAGAGAATAAAAAGAAAAAGAGATCAGTTGGTTTCTTACTTGTCAGGAAAGAATGCCCTGTCCATGTGTTGTTAGCAAAATCCAATGGGGTAAAAGATCTTCTGTGCGACGTCTCTGACTGGTGTAAAAATAACAAACGTTAATCTAACTGTCGACTCATATAGATAATAATTAACTGATAACTTTGTTATTTCCACTTTATACATGGTAGAGTTCATCTCATACACGCAATATAAACAGAAGCTATAGGGTTGATCTAAAAATAAACAACAATAAAAGCAGAAGTTTCTCAGCATGAAAGTCCTCATCCATACGTCATACTACACCCTTTCGTATCTCCTCTATATGCTTAGTGGCTCCCACTCTGGTGTTTACATGTGTTATGTGAATGGTTTATCTGAATGAATGACCAGCATGTAATGTTGCATTATGCATATGCACAGGACCGGCATCAACACAGGGCCTTCCCAGGCAAGTGCCTATGCCCCAGCGCTTACAGGGGCCCAGAGAGGGAGGGGTACTGGTGTTCTGATGTTCAGTCTGCCCACTGAAGTGCAGGATGAGCGCTGAATATCAGAAGACAAAGGAGACTGTCAGGATGGTATCTTTGTGGAGTGTGATGCGCCCCTCGGCTCGTGCTGTGCGGCCAAGAAGGCGCTGATTTTCTTATATTCTGTTTCTGTGTTTTGTTTTTGCAGTGTGTGAACACTGGTTTATCTGCTTACTTGGTTTGGAGACACACCCGACTGCACCTGCTGATTTCTGTCTGGCCATGTCAGGGTTAATCTGTGTTTTTGTTCTTGCTGTGACTGACAGGTCGTCCTGCCAGTGGATCTGTCTTGTTCTCAGGTGTCTGTGCTTGGAGATCAGGGGGATGGTCAAATTACGTTCTGGACAAGAACCCTGGCCTCCTATATAACTAACCCAGTCTGTGCTCTCATTGCTGGTTATTGACTTATGGTGGTTTTACACGGAACGATGTATCGTTCGAATTTGCCCGATAACGGTCGAATTCAAACGATAATCGTACGCGTAAACGCAGCGAACGATCAAGCGACGAGCGAGAAATCGTTGATTTTGATCTTTCAACAAGTTCTTAAATCGTCGTTGATCATTCGCAAAAAATTTGCAGATTGTTCAGTGTAAACATTCTTTCAACGAATTCCCCTATGTGTGAGATAGGCTTAAGCGATCGCAAAACGAATATTCCGTACGATGTATCGTTCCGTGTAAACGCCGATCGTTATAAGAAAAAAAATCGTTCATTCAAAATCGTTAATCGTGCGATTGGGCGAATTATCGCTCTGTGTAAAACCACCATTAGTCTCTGCCTGCTTTTATCTTCTGTATTTTTGCATTCCCTGATCTCTGCATTGCCTTATTCCTTGACCTCCCTTGCTTGCCGCCTGCCCTGACCATATTGCCTGGACTTTGACTTCGCCTATTGGTGTGTCATTTTGTACCTTTGCTGCCCGATTGTTATGACACGGACTTTGTACTATTCTTTATTGTTTTTTGTCTGTCTTTCTTGTCTTTGTGTCCCACTTAGCCAGTGCAGGGACCACCGCCCAGTTGCTCGCCGACATCTTAGGGCGGATTGTGGCAAGTAGGCAGGGACAGTGGGCTGGGTTCAGTATCAGGGCTCACTGTCTTGTCTTGTCCTCCTGTCTGGTTCCTGACAGAATAACCAGCCTTACTTTTTTTTTTCTCTCTCTCCACCTGGCTATGGACTCTATGATAGCTCTGGTTGAGCAAATGCAAAGTCTCAACCAGCTTGTTCTGGACCTTGCACAACGTGTGCAGCAGGTAGAGTCTTTGCATCAATCTGCAGCAGATCCTATATGTGGATGCATCCTTGAATTAAAAAGTATAGAAATGTCTTTAAAATTTTACTAGAATGAACCACAAGTGTCCCTCTTTGGTCATCCAAAAAGTTTGGAGGTATGCTAAATACAGTAGTGCTTTTACTTTCTTGCTGTGTCTACCCTATGTTCTTTAGATACAGTGTGTGGATTTTACTGTTTAGTTGACTTTCACCACTTTTCCCTCAATGGTCAAATGGGCTGGAATTTCACAGCAAAATGGGAGTGACTGCTAGGCTCAGGTTCTGTGATTAGGAGTCCGAGGGGAGAGGGGGTGATAATGAAGCTCCCAATCACACCCCCTGCGCCTGGCATTCACACCACCTTCTGCAGTAAAGTTTTCATCTGACTCTGTATGAGTACACAAATGGGAGGACTACAAAAGTTTAAAAAATAAATAAAACAAAGTTTGTAAAAAATATTTTAAAAAATGATCCTCCAACCTCCCTCCCCATATAAAACAAAATACCCACTATTTGTTAACATATTTGGTGACAATAAAAACTACAGGTCACAGTGCAAAAATTGGCCCCAATCAAGTAAAAAGCTTTTAAAAAATCTCAGTCAGAATATGGTGATTCAAAGAATTATTTTAATAAAATAATTTTTTTTAGCAGTAAAACATCACCTGCTGATTACAAGTTTTACTGCATGCTGAATGACTGTATTTTTATTTTTTGATCTTTCAATGACTTTCAATCTATACATGTATTTTTTTCTCTTCAGTTTTGCATGGTATTTTATGGTAAAACGAGGGGTACCACTATGTTGTACAATATCGTCCAATATTACAGATGTAAGCTGTAATGATGCAGGATATTACAATGTAAATGCTTCTTCCATGCACCTTAAGGGGTGCTCCAGCGTTGGGGGCACTTTTTTGGGGGGACCGGGGAGGAGGTGGCTGAAATAAAAGACGTCCACTTACCTCCCCGGTTCCAGCAGCAAGTCCCGCATCACGGCACTCCGGTGCTCGGTTCACGGCCGCTTCGGGGTGTCTGACGCCGCCCGAGACGCTGCGTCTCAGGGCCGCTCAGCCACTCAGTGAAGGAGGCGGGATCCGTTTGAAGTCCGCTCGGATCCTGCCTTCTTCACTGAGTGGCTGAGCGGCCCTGAGACGTAGCGTCTCGGGCGGCGTCAGACACCCGGAAGTGGCCGGGAAACAAGCACCGGAGCGCCGTGATGCGGGACCCGCCGCTGGAACCGGGGAGGTAAGTGGACGTCTTTTATTTCAGCCACCTCCTCCCTCCCCTTTAGCACCCCTTTAAGGCTATTTTCACACTGCATATGAGTCTGGCCGCATTTCATACGCCGCCATACATGTGCGGCTGAAACTACGGGTGTGGGAAAAATAGACATGCGGCCGGATGCGTACAAACAGCGAACATATGCCGTAGTACAGTTATGCTTCCCTAGCTTGTTTCGAAGCGATCTGAGGCAGGTCATTTACTTGGAAATCTTCGCCCAGCCCCGTAAACCACACAGAACCTTTTGGATCGAAAAATCAAGTTCAATTTGGCTGAAATAAGTACTTCGTACGGGACCGCATGGAAATCCACGGCCGTGGGTTTCAACATTTCCGTTCTTAAACAATCGTCTTGTTCATTTTTCACGGCGCCGCATACGATCCTGCCGTAAGCTTATACGTAGTGTGCACTGTGCGGGCGTATATTGTATACTTTCAAGCGAACGCATCAACCTCAAAACTATGTGCGTATATTCGCAGTTCGCACTACGACCGGAAACATACGCAGTGTGAACATAGCCTTAAGCTCAGTGAAATTTGTAAAAAAAACACATTACACTTCTCAAACTGCACATTAGGTGGCGCCACTAGATCGTTTTATACATGCAGAACAAAGCAGACATTACATGCCAGACTGGTATCTGCTAGTTCTGTCTTTCTAAAAAAAAAAAAAAAAACTGTTTCACATGACTTCTTTTGCATGTGTTCTATATTACTGTTTGCAATGTCAAAAACACAGCTGAATATCATATTTGCTTTACACAAGTTATCTGAAATTACATGAAAATGTAAGGAAACAACATAAATTCCATTTGTCTGATGTGGTATATGGTGACTAGAGCACTATCTTTATTTTAAGCAACCAATTTAAATCTGAAAACACAAACTTACTCTGAAGGTGTGGGTTGTGTTGGGTCTTGAAAACTGTTCCATTACTACTGTCCTCTCACGCAGGGGTCGCCGCCCCGTGGTGTCAGGTACTGCACTAGATACCCGGCTATGTGGTTGCTTTGCTCTGTTCTGTTGGATAGAAATAAATCATTAGAGTTGGACATTTCCTATATTGACAGAAAGTGCAACACGACTAGTTTTAAAGATTGTGACTATTGTGACTATACAGTATATCAGAAGTACTCTAAAGTTTACTTAAAGGAGAAGTCCAGCCAAAATTATTTTTTGATATGTTATTACTTATGGAAAGTTATACAAATTTCTAATGTACATTAATTATGGGAAATGCACATATATGGATATATCCCTTAATTTAGTAGATCATGGAGTGTTAGAATTCTTTCAGAAACAGTGACGTCACAATGAACGGTGGAATTCCTATTGAGTGTTCAGCAGGGGGCGCTCTATATGTAGAAGTCTATGGGACTTTATTGTGTCTATGGATGTCTATGTAAACTAATGTAATGTTATACAACTCCGAAGAAGTCCTGCCAAATACGTCTTACAGTGCAACATATGAATCAAGGAACAACAAAAGAGATTGCACAAATGGATTAGAAAAATATAACAGAAATCTTTATTAAAAATTATGAATTGATAAAATTACAGAGTGTATAGTATGGGATAAAACACAGAGGTCAAAACCAGGCGGGGAGGAAGATATCAGCGTGGTATGTGTCCGTGAAAACCCAATTAAAGGGAACCTGTCACCCCCCGTGCCGGGGTGACAGGCTCCCGACCCCCCGTTAGAGCCCCCTATACTTACCTAATCCCGCCGGGTCCCGCTTCTGGAGGTGGTTGGGTGATGAAGATCTCAGCCGCTGCAGCCCGGCGCGTGCGCTGAGAGATGAGTCCAACATCCATAGAGAATGACAGGAGAGTCCAGCGCTCCGTCCAGGTTCCCTTTAAATTTAGTGGGTGAGGTAATTGTTATTGCAACAGCACCATCTAGTGGTCACTAATGGTATGGAAGCTTTAAGCCAAATACACAAACCCAGGGAGGTGACTAAAAAAAAATTCCTTGGCTACAAAGAAAATCACATTGAAGAAGAGGGGGGCTGTAATCCCAGTGAAAGTATTGGAAAAAACAAACAAACAGTGAAATCAATAAATTATATCCATAATCCAAGTAACTTAGTGAACACAAAAAAAGACCACACTGAGATCTTACCACCCGCCTAGCACAAAAGCCCGACGTATGTTTCGCTCACTTCGTCAGTAGCTAATGGACTTAATTCATTTACCACAGATATATATACACACACATAAGGAACACAGACGCATTGTTGGTATACACCCAAAATTAGTTCAGAGTAACTTGAATTACTTACACTGGCAGTGCTTAGGCTTGTGAGTCTGGCGTGCCAAGATGGCGACTGTTCACAGCAGGGAGGAGATTGTTCTCCCAATGGCTGATGGTATTAAAAGAGGAGGAGAAGGGGATATGACGTATTTTGGGGCTGTCTCCGCTATGTTATCGTGTTATTACATATGCAGGAGCGTCCCGACGCCGCAGCGTCGTGACGCAACTACCATGTGCGGCCCGCGTCAGCGTAATGACGTATCCAAGATGGCCAAGAGCGAAACGTACGTCGGGGTTTTGTGCTAGGCGGGTGGTAAGATCTCAGTGTGGTCTTTTTTTGTGTTCACTAAGTTACTTGGATTATGGATATAATTTATTGATTTCACTGTTTGGTTTTTTTTCCAATACTTTCACAGGGATTAACCTGTGGAGGGGTTGCATACAGCCCCCCTCTTCTTCAATGTGATTTTCTTTGTAGCCAAGGAATTTTTCTAGTCACCTCCCTGGGTTTGTGTATTTGGCTTAAAGCTTCCATACCATTAGTGACCACTAGATGGTTCTGTTGCAATAACAATTACCTCACCCACTAAATTTAATTGGGTTTTCACGGACACATACCACGCTGATATCTTCCTCCCCGCCTGGTTTTGACCTCTGTGTTTTATCCCATACTATACTCTGTGTAATTTTATCAATTCATAATTTTTAATAAAGATTTTTGTTATATTTTTCTATTCCATTTGTGCGATCTCTTTTATTGTTCCTTTATGTAATGTTATGTACAGTGTGCTTTATTGAATGAATACATTTATGGAATACTTTGGGGAGCAAGTGTCCTTGCTCCCCAAAGTATTCCATATATGTATTCAATCAGTACATTTGCAGGGCACCGAGCAGGGAGGGAGAGATGTGCCGATGCATCTACCTCTCCCCTCCCTCCCTGCTCGGTACTGCCGCAGCCACCTGTACGCAGTACTATTCCCCCATCATCTGCTCATAGTGTGAGCAGATGATGGGGGAATAGTACCAGGGTCGATCGCCATCATTGGTACGCCTGCCGATCCGCCGCATTCCCACCGCCCGCCGCCACCACCCGCCCGCCGCACTGAGCTATATACACTGAACTACTACTCTCATCACCTGCTCATAGTATGAGCGGGTGATGGGAGTAGTAGCTGAGTTATGCCTATCACTTACATGATGCCGCCGCTGATGCCGCCAGGCGCAGGGGGAGCCGCTCATCACACAGGAGCGATCATGCCCCCTGCGTTCCCCCCTCCTCCTTCTTCCGGGTCCGGCAAACTTCCCCCTATCCCGGCTGACTCCCCGCCTGGCCGCCGCTCTCACATACGGGGTCCCGGTGCTTCCTGGTGTCCCCGGCCGGTACGTGTGGCATGGTCAGTGCAGACACCAGGAAGCACCGGGCCAGGCGGGGAGTCAGCTGGGAAGAAGGACCCGGACCCGGAAGAAGGAGGAGGGGGGAACGCAGGGGGCATAATCGCTCCTGTGTGATGAGCGGCTCCCCCTGCGCCTGGCGACATCAGCGGCGTCATCAGGCAAGTGCATAACCCAGCTACTATGCTGGGAGTAGTAGTTCAGTGTATATAGCTCAGTGTGGCGGGCGGTGGCATGGGGAGTGCGGCGGATCGGCGGGAGTGCGGCGGATCGGCAGGCGTACCAATGATGGAGATCGCCCTGGTGCTATTCCCCCATCATCTGCTCACACTATGAGCAGATGATGGGGGAATAGTACTGCGTACAGGTGGCGGCGGCAGCACCGAGCAGGAAGGGAGGGGGGAGGTAGATGCAACAGCACATCTCTCCCTCCATGCTCGGTGCCCTGCTAATGTACTGATTGAATACATACATGGAATACTTTGGGGAGCAAGGACACTTGCTCCCCAAAGTATTCCATTAATGTATTCATTCAATAAAGCACATTGTACATAACATTACATTAGTTTACATAGACATCTATAGACACAATAAAGTCCCATAGACTTCTATATATAGAGCGCCCCTTGCTGGACACTCAATAGGAATTCCACCGTTCGTCGTGACGTCACTGTTTCTGAGAGCATTTTAACACTCCATGATCTACTAAATTAAGGGAAATAGCCATATATGTGCATTTCTCATAATTAATGTACATTAGAAATTTGTATAACTTTCCATAAGTAATAACATATCAAAAAATAATTTTGTCCGGACTTCTTTGATTGAAAGCATAAAGTGCCCCTGGCTTTTAACATATTATAGAGCCACATCAAGTTTGAACCAGTTAGTGTTGTTTAGACCCCTATTAGGGCCCATTCACGTGTCAATTCTTTGAGCAGAAAGGAGAGTAGGCCTCCTATTGAAAGAGATGGCAGGTGGGATTCAGTGCGGAGTCTGCGGGTGGTGGTTCAGAGCAGAATCTCCACGCCAATTCCGTAATGTGAATGCGCCCTTAATTATTAGAACAAGCCAGAAGAAGCAGGTTACTGTGTGCTTAAAGCGGTTATCAAAGCTTAAAAAAAATTAGCGGTTTCTTCCAGAAGAACCACCACTCTTGTATTCAGTTTGGGACAGGTGTGGTGCTGTTTAGCAAAAACGTAACAGTGTTTTTTCTAGCCCTGGATTACCTTTGAAATCTTGTGGCTTGCTGACACCTCTGTCCAGTTGCAGGAGTTGATCACCATTCGATATCTTTGGAGCCTGCCTTCTGCAATTAGACAGAGGTTGCAGCAAGGTAGGGAGAGAAGTGCTTAGCTGAATGCTTCTCCTAGCTTATTCTAATGATCTGTGGAGGAATGAACACTCCTACCAATCAAAGCATTTGACATAACTCTGTAATTAAAGTTTAGTGAAATGACAGGGACTTTAGTTTTACGTTCATCCACTTTGTATCAGGCTGTGTTCATATTTGCATATAATCCACCTGACGACAATACATTTACACAGCCTTGTGATATTGGGAGAAACATAAACAATTGAATGAAACAAGAAAACATTATCATACAGCAGAATGTCGAGATCCGGGCACTGAAATGTGTTGCTCTACTGGTTCTACTGAGTTTATTGGTGGTAATTTATTCCTGATGGTCTGGATGGATGGCGAGGACAGCCTGTCTAGTCCAGTGTATCTGTAACAGGTAAAGAAAATCAGAATATTACTTATACATCTACACTAGAGACAGACAATAATCTCAGAGACACAGTATTTTTTAAAATTAGGATTGCACTAAACCATCAGAATGCTAGTAGATCCTCTGATGGGTCTTGCATATTACACTAGTTATGGGTCTCATGACTTTAGTATTATAGAGTCCGGTCCACAGAACCAAGCTCCACAATTCCAAAGTAAACCCATTCCCTCCCTTCCCCCACCCAACACATACCTTTTTCCCTGGCATTGACCCCAAAGAATCAACACTCAGACCTTGATTGGATTAACTTGGCCACAGCAGCCAATGTATATTAACGAAATACACACATAGATATATATATATATATATAAATAGATACACACCCAAAGTCAACCATAACTTACATAACTATATCTCTAATAATAACTTTTTCCAGATAAATATATAACCACTGATGACAGAAAAAAGGGAAGGTCATTGAAGCTACAGAATCTGGCGTCTGACTTGAACGTGACCCAATAACCAACACCTCCAGCCGCCCACATACTGGCTCAGAGGCACCACCCCAGATTTCTTGGCTACTATGCCTTCCACCAACTCTCCTGTGTTACACCATTTTGAGAGCCCCAAACTGCGCCAGACAATTGAGGTGGAAGGGTCATACCCTACGATGCCCCTCTCATCCCTCACCAATTTAACGACCAACTTCAGGGACCTCCCTTGCCAATGACTGCCATGATACCATGCATGCACCCACTTTGCAACATGACGCTGTGACCAATCCACCTCCCCACCCCACCCCCGTTATTATCTCCAATTCCACCATTAGCCCCTAACTAGCATTGCGTTAAAACAAGGGAGGGAGAGTGGGAACGCTGTACTACTACCGCCTAAAATGAGGCTGCAGGCGGGAAACCAGGCGGATTTATCAACTAGTCCCCGTCTCTGGCTGCAGGTCCACCCAGGCCTTACCTACAAGCCCCCAGTCTGCCGGGGCCTACACATAGGCCTGCTGCTACACTCTGGCCCTTGTTTATTAGGCAGTGTGGTTTCTCAGCACCTGTTATATTATACAGAGGCAACAAAACCACTTCCTACATCAGTAATTTTCCAATTTTCACCAATAGTGGAAAATAAAACCATCTTTAAGCATGCCTCACAGATATACTAAGAACTCCACGATCCATGCACATACTCACAGCTTTGTACCCCTGAGGACCTCATCACTGTAAACATTGGGTGTCTTAGAACGCAATGGATCTAAGGTAAGAGCAGGCAGTCTACGCTGAGTAGGTGTCTTCCTAGAAGGAGTTTGGAGAATCCGAGAAGATGAAAAAATACTGTTGTCGCTCAATCTTCCAAGTCGATTCCGTGCAGAGTTTAATACTCTTGGTACAACAGATAAACTTTTATCTTCCTGTTCACTTCAAATAAAAGAAGAGAAGATCATTTTCCTGCATGTTATTCAAGAAATGGTTTAACTAGTGAAGGTATGGTGCATGTGACTGAGCATTGTGTGGTTTCTACATAAACTAATTTATAGTTGGGGGAATTATATTACTGTACATCACTCCATTACATGCAAATACCTTGACCTAATTTTACAGACAATTTAGGGCCCTATTACACGGCCGATTCCGACGATTATCGCTCTGTATAATAGAGAAAGTGATCAACCGATGAAACGATCATCAGCTGATAATTTCTTGAGGCCCTGACCTAAAATCATCGGGTGTTGGGCGCGCATTTCTACGTGTAATAGTGTTGCACAGCCCAAGACTGACGACTGAACAAACAATTAATACATTACCTATCCACACTCTCGGCCAGTGATTGGCTGAGCAGCCTGTCAGTTCAGAGACTGCTCTGAAACTGCAGCTGCCAGACCGGGAAGCATGCAGAGCGCAGGAGTGGACCGGGAAAGTGGAGAGGTAATTTATTAACTGTTTGGGCAAGGGCTACATGGACATCGCTAACAATGTCTATGCAGCCCTTGCTAAACGATTATCGGCCGTGTAATAAGTACCCTTACTTTAGGGACACTATATACTCTTTCTTTGTAAATTTTGCCATACATTTTTGTTATGTGGGGTTTTCCATGGAGTGCAAATGATTCCTACTGATTAATGACACTGCATGAATAGAGCCACAGATTCGGCTCTGCTACACCTGTGTGAGAAGTGATTTGTGATAATTAATGAACAATACATACTGTGTCTTCTCTGCCATTCCATTATGGCGGTGCTGTAGAGGTTTTGCTTGAATTGTCATTACTCCATTCAAGTCACTACTGAAATTACGACTTGTCTACAATGATGAAAATGATATGTGACATACAGTTAGGTATTTGTGAGTGACACACAAAGGTTGAGGCCAGGATGGGGCGTTGGGGACATGTTATCATAGTTTGTACCTGTGGTGTAAAAACATAAGCACCAAATGAAATGCTGCGTGCCTCAGAGCCCCGAGATGGAGGTATGCCTGATGTTTCTGATGTTATCCGTGGAATCGGAAGCTGAAGGTAGAGGTTTGTAGAATTATGGATCTTTCCTGATCTTTCCACTGAAATTGAAAATTGTTTGTTAGTTATAATGAAATCTAAAAACATCCCAACAGTACAGTACAAATATAGAGAACATGCCTAAGATCTTTTAACATGTAACATTATTAACCAAACAAAAGATCCAAAATGGATCACACAAATATGCAGGACAACAAATTTTCAATAACCAATATTTTATTTATTAACACAAAAAAGTAAAAAAATGGAAACAA
Organism: Dendropsophus ebraccatus; assembly: GCF_027789765.1. NCBI lineage: Eukaryota > Metazoa > Chordata > Amphibia > Anura > Hylidae > Dendropsophus > Dendropsophus ebraccatus. Next base: position 68,884,368 of record NC_091460.1, read on the forward strand.
GAAGCAATACCAAACACAACAAAATAAATAAAGAGAGCAGTACCAATACATATATATATATATATATATATATATATATATATATATATATATCCCTGTATTTCCCAGATTGCTCTCTCCATTGTCCTAATATTGCAAAGCATGGCTGATACAATATATATTACAGGTCCACAAAAAAAAAAAAAAAAAAAAAGTTCCCGGTTGTTGAACCTTGATCCTGGCCATCATCATTCTTTCCTTAGGACAATGGCCTGGAGGCCGTGTTAAAGAATGTAAGTGACAATGTCAAACCTTTTAAAAGCAAGAAAAGCTGCCTTACAAATTCTCTGTAGCTCAACTTAAACTGACACTGTATCCACCAACCCACCCCCCGAACTGCTGGTCCCTTTGATGAGAGTAAGTGCTTCTCGGTCATGCCCCCAGCATCTTGGTTAGGATAAAAATGATCTTCTCCAACAGCTGAGTCAATGTCTCTGTGCCCTAGGCCTGCGACTCCTCTCCTTTCTCCTAATGATGAGTGGGGCAGGAAAGAAGAACGGAGAGGCGTCGCAGGCCTTGGGCACAGGCACTCTAGGCCACGCCTTATTGATTCAGCTGCTGCAGATAAACGATAATTTTATACCCTAGCCATGGTACTGTGCACATTTTAAAACACAATCAATCAGACAGTTACTACTCAGCACTAAGTGAAGCTTACACGGTGCTATCTTCAAATTAAAAAGCGTAAAGGGAAGTATAGGTTACATCATGCAGAAGCTTTATGTAGGATCGGAAGGAAGATCTGCGAGAATATTTTAAAGCACACTTGTGGTTCAGGTGACTTTTTAGGATAAGCTGTCCTGTGTGTGTATGTGATGAATTGCACTATATCTGATCATTATATAACTTGTCATACAGTATGTTTTCAGCTATTTTCATTTCCGACAGTCCCCCCCACTCCCCTGCCCATAGACCTAAAAGGACAGCATCACATAATAAAGTGATAATTCATTTGGCCTATCAAAAAAAATTGAGCATAAATGATTAGTGGGTAAGAGAAGAGGTGTCCGAGGAGTGAGGATATATTACACAGTTTCTTATAGTCACTTACACTATTGGGATATGTTCACACAACGTAAGTTCTGCAACGGCCGTGATTAGTGCGGAACTTACGTTGTGCTGAAGGCTGAGGATATATATATATAATAGTTTAGTATAGTTTTCTGCAGCCGCTATTCAATACATAGCGGCCACAGAAAAGCCTCTCAGTTCACAAAATGGAGCGAGCGGCTCCGATCGCATGCTCCATTGTGTGTTGCGGAGAATTCAGCGGCGCTAAAGATCATCTAGGGATGGCCGGTCTCTTACAACGTAGAAACATGGCCTTAATTTGTACTATGTTGAAACAACATTGCCTATTTCTTGCTTGTTCTTGCTGTATCTAACAAAATGTGTTTGCTCAGAACAATCCATTCATAGTCAGTGGGGTCTTAAAGGAGGCTTAATGTTGAGGACTAATGAATCCATCTATTTCTTACACATAACATATCTAAATAGAAAATCAATATATAAAATTCCATCTTTATGTATTTACCGAAGGCAACTTCCCAAGTCTTAATGAGAAGTTCTTGCATGGATTCCACAATAGTCCCCCAAGTGTCATCAAAGACTTCCGCAGCGACTGTGTCCTTGATGCAGTCATTAGGGGAAACTGGAGGGATGCCCCGCTTACTTCTTTTTTGGAGAAGTTGAGTTTTCTTCTGCTCCACACCCTCATCATCACTAAAAGTTGAAGATGACAGAATTTTACAATCCTGAAACAAAGAACTTGTGCCAAAGCCTTAGCTTCTAGTCATCAATTATTTGAAGACCATACGCATAAAAATTTATAAAATTTGTAATCTTTTATAAAAGTCACATTCCTATTTTACTAGTAGAAGAGAATTAGCTATTTACTGTTCTCTGCTGTCATAGGCAAGGTACTCCTCGATAGTGCCTTCCACATCATAGATCTCTTCCTCCAGGAAGGAGTAAACTGACGACTCGGAACCCAAGGAACTTGCGCTAGTTGTGGACTCGTCAGTTCTTTGTAATGGTGATACTGAAGGAACAAGTCGTGATCCAGATACACAGAGTCTAAAATACATTATGGATAATAAACAAAGATGATAATATTTTTAATTATAGTACTAGAATGGGTACAACAAGGTAAAGTCCTGCTGGAAATTACTATACTATAGTTTCAAAGGGTAATCCTATAATTTATGCTTATGTATACAGTATCTAGATCATATTCTATAAATGCATTTCTTGAAAGGGCCCCAAATCTTGCCCAAGCTCACCCTTATCTAATTCACTAAGACAGATGTCCCTATAGACTGTGATGGAGAGCTGTCCATCTCCATTATAGAACTTACAGAAAGAGTCAAGTGCTGCTTGATACAACACTGCTTTTGCTGCACCTTAAGACAACTTTGTTATATTAAACATGCTATGTTCTTTTTTTAAAATCAGACTATGAGTAAATATCCTACCCATGTATGATCTGCAGGAGCATGTGTAGTGCAGCATTGAGTCCAGTGTTCACTAATCTGCAACTCTACTCTCTAGAGTACTACAAGAACATTATTAAATACATAAATGTGGGATTGCCTGGGACAGCCATTTTATCAGGAGAGATCTCGTAAGGGGGCATTCACATGTTCTGTGGACAATCTGTAATCATGGAATGTGTGCATGCCCCAAAGGCTTGCCATAAGAGGTTAAGCCCTCAAAACAGTACAATGTAATACATATACACAGACCTCTCTACCCCTACATCAATGATAATATGATAAGCACTGTGACCTGTTGTGCTATGATTCTTTTAGGTGTAAAAGCAGGGATCTGTTTTTCAAAGTCAATGAGCTGCCAGCATACTTAGGCTATATGTGTCTGGTTACAGGTAGTGCACTATATGGCCCACCCAGTTAATTGGAACCTTGCACTTATTCTAATGGTTTCTTACTAAAAAAAAAAAAAAAAAATATGGGCAAAGAAATAAAAACAAATTCTACTACAAAGTGTAACATTGTAGACTGCTATACAGCCATTATCTATAATATAGGTACTTTACAAAGCTAATTGTTTCAAGAAATCATACATTTTGATGCTTCTAAGAGATAAGTCCCCAGAGCACAATTATGGGGTTACCTTTTTATTCTTAGAAGCTCATACTTTATTGTATAAAGACTGCTATACATACTGCCTCAAGGAACTGGAGCTCTCACTAATAATTTGGGAACGTGCAGATGAACTTGAAGATGAGGAACTTGAATTCCTGCTATGAAAGTGCTGGAAGCCTTCGTCCTTTGGAAATATAAGTTGTTTCCCCAGTATTCTAAGTAAAACCAGGAAAAAAAATTATATGCATTTAGCGCTAAACCCAATGGTACATGCAAAGCTGCATTCATTAAATGAAAAATGTAAAATGAGTAAAGAGTATATACAAAGTATATAATTTATTGTATTAGAGAAGTTAATGCTCTGTTCTCTTGTTCTCCTGGTTAGGTAAGTTATATAAACCCAGAAAGATATCCTAAGGAAACCACACACCGGAAGGTGTCTCTTTTTAACATAGACTGGACCGGTGTGCACCTTTGTTTTTACTGTACAGCAAAGTGTAGTCTGCAATGTTTTCCCATACAGCATGGTAGGATAAAGAATATATGAACACGTTTTTGTGTTACAATGGAAGTCAAGAGCAACACATGTCACTCAATACAAACTTTTATCTGACGTATGTTTAGAAATACTCTTGAGGTATCTTAGAAGGATGAAAAACATGGTCGGAATAGAATCTTAAAGAAAAATTCTGCCTAAATATATACACTATATTATGTCCAGTGCAGTGAGATGATTGGGATACTATCAAACACCTATCTCACGCATGGCCCACTCAAATGTAGTGACTTCCTTTATAAATGTCCTAGAGAAGAAAAATGGATCATAGAGGCATTATCAGGGGCATAGTTATGGGGGGGGGGGGGTGAGGTAACAGTCACACCAGCCCCCTTAAGGCCCCTAGGCCACATGAAACACTCCAATATTATAAATCACACATAGTAGATGGTGGCCCTTTTATAGGTGTCACCTTAAAATCCTGACTCGTGACATATCCTTCTATCTTCTTAAATAGTATCACTCTGAGCTGGTGGGTGGGCCCTTAGTCCAGTTAGTTTATTCAGCACCGAGGCATGTAGAGCTGCTAGCCAATCAGCATTTACCTTCACTGGACCAGTCTGTCCACAGCAGAGGGAAAACTGACATCGCTTCCTGCATTTGGACTTTTTTTTTGTTTTTGTTATTACTAACGACTAGAGATGAGCGAACCGGGTTCGGTATTTGATTAGCAGTGGCTGCTGAACTTGGATAAAGCTCTAAGGTTGTCTGGAAAACATGGAGACAGCCAATGACTATATCCATGTTTTCCACATAGCCTTAGCGCTTTATCCAATTTCAGCAGCCACCGCTAATGAAATGCCGAAAGTTTGGGTTCAGATCGACTCGAGCATGCTCCAGGTTCACTCATCTCTACTAACGACCAAATGGCATTCGTGACGGTAAGCGTCAGGACCGGCCTCGGGACCCCCACGGGCCCCCGGGATCTCCGGCGCTGACAAGTCACAACCCCCCAGTCCGACGCTCACCATGGGCACGGGGAGAGGTAAACTCCTACTACTGATCAAATTCCCCTTGTCCCTGCTAACTGCCAGGTTTTAAAAACGGACAGATTTCTCCCTTAAAGCTGCAGGTGCAGTACGGACATCATAAAAACAATCATTCCAGATGCCTTTCAATGCAAAATGCTGGAAATTTAGTGAAGTGAAAAGAGATTACAGTGTGAATGAAGTGTGTTTTCTAGGCTAGTCACCAAGGGACTGAACACATGTATCTGCATATAACCTAAGAATGAATCAAACAAAGAGAGATGCCATGCTGCACATAACAACAAACAAGCAGCATCTAGGTGATTAGGTTGGTACAATACTCTTATATTGTCACATTTTACCTAAGATGAAGAGATCTCTTGGTCCAGTCTTTGCATTCTGTTTGCAGGTTCTTGTTCTGAGAAGTAACGTTGCCTTCGAAAAGCATCTCGTCCACATCCCAGAATAACTGGTGCACTCTCTGTGTGTTGGCTTTATCAAACTCCTGCCAGATGTAGTACAGAATGGGTAAATGATTGCAGACATCAAGAGCAGACACATGTTTAAATAGCATCTTGTGTGGAAGATAAACTTCTCCCTTTGTTATCCTACATTACTTCCCAAACAATGACAGAGTACATTATAAGATCATTTACACTACCACAGTTTGTACAGCAATCATTTTAATCCATGTATTTATTTAATTATATTGCTCTCTTTTATCCATTTGTAGACAGTTAATGGATCTATCAATTTCAAGATAGATACATCACTACAAACAACTTTCTTCAATGGTAAATCAGAATCCAAGGCTGGTTTTATGGCAATATGCATAGAAGGACAACCTTGCACAATGGAGTGGTAATTGTAGCGTTTACTGTGTCTTCCAGCTAATAGTGAAGTGGCCATTGTGAGATATGCATTTATAATGGGGGGGGGGGGGGGTTACACTATAGAGCTAAACAATACGCTCTTCTGGGTCTGTTTGTATTATTGATGGACAACAACATCACCAAGTAAACAAAGAGGAGATTATTGTGTTTGAAGATTAACGTGACAATACACTTTAACATATTGGCTTTAAAGGGACATGTACAATTCTTTATTAGGGTGCCTTCACACACACCGGATCCGCAGCAGATTTGATGGTGCAGATTTGATGCTGTGTTCAGTTATGTAGATCACATCAGCAGCGGATCTCCTGCAGATCCACAGCAAAAAAATCTGCCGCAATACAGTGTGTGTGAAGCTACCCTTAAGATCTACTAAAGCATCCATAGACAAAAACATGTAAAACAAAAATGCTACATGTGACAGCAGAAATTGAAGCGCTACTACACATGAACATCATCCAAAAAGATGGGAATGAGAAAAATCCTACATCGTCTCTCCAGGAGTAGACTGAGCTCCTTTCAGTAGACAGGCCAGTGGTATAGCTGTGTATTCCTGACCAGGAATGGTTTAAATCTGTTGGAGTGGTGTGTCCACTGGAAGACAAGGATGAGACTGATTCACTGTGAAACAATAGAAAAAAGAAGTCATTGAATAGCACAGCCATGTAATTTTCGGTAAAGTGAATATTCTGAACTGCACACCTCTATCAGGTGCTCTGTGGTAACTGGTTCTTCCACCATCAAGATTCTGAGAGAATGAACCACGGCACTCTTAAACAAGTCAAGTCAAGTTTTTATTGCAGAGTAAATAATTCCTTTGTTCCAACCAGAGTAAGTGTGAAGAGACCATAAATCCTATTATTGGCAACCTTTCGGTTACTCCTGGACTTTTCTCAAGCCATACTGTAGAGTCTCTGTGACATTCCACAAGACCTGGCTTCCCACAGAGACCCTATAGCTTGACAGAGGATTTGGAGGACCGAAACATTCATTGAATATCGGTCACACAGCCCTGACAGGGCAAACTGGGCTTCAGCCACACTTTCTATTATGTGCAATGGTGAATTGGGATGCGGGAGCACAGGGATGTGCCGCATCCCAATTCAATAGAATTAAAGTCTCCTGGCTGCTGTTTAGCTATAATTTGCACAAAATCGATGCGAGATTTCACGCAAATCAGGGCTAAACATTAGCCAGGAGACAGTACAGCAAAGTTTCTGTGTAGATGGTGAAGGACCTTGACATGTGACTATGATGTCTATGACTATGAGGTCCTGTATATACACTGCACTATGGAGGAGGTAGAAAGAAAATACAGGTGTGTGGGAGGAGTCTGGGGAGAGGGGTGAAGGGTGCCCAGTCTGGGAAGGGGGGCAGGGGGGTACTGGGTGACACCACTCTGGGAGACAAAGAGAGTGTCCAGTGTCTATTTAGGGGTCTGGGAGTATATTATTACATACTTAACCCCTTAATAACTGCCCTCTCCAAATATATATCACATTTATATAAACCTCAACTACTATCTGCAGAGGTAGGGAGCCTTGGCACTCCAGTTGTTGCAGAACTACAACTCCCATTACGTCTGGACAGCCAAAGTTTTAGCTTTGACTGTCCATGTATGATGAGAGTTGTAGTTTTGCAACAGCCTGGGAGTCAAGGTTCCCTACACCAATCTATAAAGCACCTGTATCTGTATATACAGCGACCATGATACAAAAGTCATTTTTCTAAATTATTTCTATTTTGAATTTGGTGATGGAATACCGTACTGGAGGTATTACTGCTGTTGTCTCCGCTGCTGAGTGGAGTTGATCGAACTTCGGGAAATCCTAGGTTCGATCGAACTTTAACATTCACGAACCTGTCGCATTAGATTTCTGATGCCTGCCTTGTCCATGGGGAAGGAGGAGAGTGCCCGGTTATCTAGGTAATAGGCTGAATCCCGGAATTCTAGGCGGTACCCGGGCACTCTCCTCCTTCCGCACGGACCGGTAAGGCATCAGCAATCTAATGCGGCAGGTTCATGAATGTTCAAGTTTAATCAAACCTAGGATTTCCCGAGGTTCGATCACCTCTACTGCTGAGCATACCTGTGCATTAGGAGACGGCACCATAGAATCACATTACACTGGGTGTCACACTGGAGATAGATCAGGAAGCTTCGCCTCCTAATTCACAGGTAAATACAGCAGGGAGCGGTAAAAACAACGCCTCCTCAGGTACAGACAGCAGGGAGCGGAGACAATGGCGCCTCCATTAAGGTACAGACAGCAGGGAGCGGAGACAACAGCGCCTCCTCAGGTACAGACAGCAGGGAGCGCAGACAACGGCGCCTCCTCAGGAACAGACAGCAGGGAGCAGAGACAATGGCACCTCCATTAAGGTACTTAGGGACCAAATTTTAAATGGGAAAAACGGAAGTACTTTAAAAAATGCTGATTGAGCCCAGAGCTGCTTGATAATCATTCTTCATAAAAACATTCCAGGTACACAGTAAATGACATTATGTATCCCATATTGTGAACACCACACTAGTGCTGCCAGTAGAGATGAGCTTACTGCACACACAAGGGGGGGGGCGCCAAATTGAATCTTTGCCCCTGCCGGGTCACGGAACGGCCGGTCTCTGCACGGATCTTCCCAGCCGGTACTTAAGTACCGGCCGGGTGATCTTTCCGGCCGCGGAGCTCTGATGCGGGCGCATCAGCGAGCGCCCGCATCAGAGCTTCCCATAGCCCACAGTGAACCAAGCGGCCGGAGCCGCTCGCTTCACTGTGTGAACTGACAGGGCTTTCTGCGGCCGGAATTCACTGAATTCCGTCCGCAGAAAACTGACATGTCAGTTTTTCCGGCGCCGTATGGGATCCCAGCCGGAGCGTATACCATGTGTGTATATCATAGATGAATTGGTTAGTGGCAATCAATTTCTGGTCTATTTTCATATGGTCCCATTGTGATGTGCTAATTCTGCATGTGAGCAATACTCCTTTCTATTGGTTATGTTGATTTCCATATTCATATATACATATCTATCTATTTAGATATATATGTATATTCTAATCAAAAATCACTTAATTTCTGAAAAGGAAAAGAAAACAAGAAAAAGCACATCGTACCAGCTGTAGTTATGGATGGCTTCCTGTACAGGCCGTGTAAAATGTACTGGTAGAGGGTCTCCTCCTTTGTCTGAGAGCCTAGGGTCTGTATTTCCACGAGACAATCCCTTTCTGATAAGAGGAGAAAAAAAAGATGAACATGATATATTTTAAATGAATAACTGCATACTATAAATTCCAAGTTATAAAGCAACTTCCTCTGTGCTTCACTGTGGCAAGACAAGAGTGTTTACACCCGGTATCTCTCATGCATGAAAGCTGATATGTCTGTGCCATGATGGAATCAATTCTGCATGCGTCAATGCCAGCCTGGCAGTGCATATTTTCTTTTGGCTATCAAATGTATAATCAAATTCTAATAATGCAAATAATAAAATCCTGCTACTTTACATATAACTACTATTTAGTATGGGAAACACAGTCATTTACTGCACATAAACAGCAAAGCTGAATACATTGGCTCAATGATTAACACTACAAGGAGCTTATCAACTTAGCCAGGTGGTTTCATGAGGAATTATTAACCGCTCAAAGCCGATGAGGCCTTCAAAATTTAACAACAAGATTGTCCAAAGTCTCTTTGGCCTCTGTTATATATGCAGTAACTTGTAAGGTAATACATCAGATAAAGTATAGGGAATATGTGTGATGGATATTCAGCGAAACAAAGGGCTGCAGACCATCAACACACCTGGGTATAGGGCAGAATCCAGGCTTACGTTGGCTGTCTCAACCTTGTCCTCTACCCATAATGCTTTACACTTAAAGTGTCGTCACTGATGTTTTTGCTGAATTTGTTGTGTTTTTGTAAGGCATTAATGTATTTTATTGTCAGTTCTATCAAAGGACAACAAAAATGCTCCATGTGTAAGTACTGTATACCCAAAAATGAAAGGCAGCTAAATGCTGTTTGTACGTGCTTTAATAGATGACCATAAGAATATCTTTTGTTTTCACCCTTCTGTATAAGGTCCTGTTCTAATGGATGGGGGGGGGGGGGGGGGCTGACTAACTGGGGAGACCTCCTAGCTAATGCAGTAAATTACATAAGGGGAAACCCCCTACTTCCTAGAGGAAACTGACGAATAGTTAAGACTATCTATTGGGGGGGGGGGGCTACCTACAAAGGGACACCTTCCTAATAAGGAAGACTAGTTACTGTAGGGCAACCTAAAATAGAAAATTATATCCTGGGAACGACCTACCTACCTAATAGGGAGCCTCCAGCCAACCCATTTACCTACCCATTTTACTGTGCGAGACACCAAGGGGGCATTGATATGTTTGTTTGAGGCACTAAAAGAAAGGAAAAGGTAGGGAGGGCTCTAGAAGAATGTGAAACCTAAGGGCCCTATTCCACCGGACGATTATCGTTTGCATATTCGTTAACGATTAACGATCTCAAGCGACCGCTATTGCGAAAGACCTGAAAATGTTCACTCATTTCCATGGAACGATAATCGTTACTTATGATCGTAATTGCGATAGTTTTTTCTTCGCTATTTATTTGCTATTGTGTTCGTATCTATTGCAAACGACCGAACGATGTCTTATTCAATGCGAACGTTTTGCGAATGAGCAATGATAAAAATAGGTCCAGGTCTTATAAAGCGATCAACGATTTCTCGTTCGGTCGTTAATCGTTAACTGCATTTCAACCGAACGATTATCGTTAAGATTCGAACGATTTAACGATAATCTGAACGATAATCGTCCGGTGGAATAGGGCCCTAAGAGATTTATCTAACAGGTTCTGCATAGAGATTGTTGAGATTGTTGAGTTGTGGCTGCAAGAAATTGTTCAGTGAGTCTGAGCCAGATGGAGAAGAAAAGGGAACGTAAATTATCCATTTCATGGAATAAAACATGGTGCATAGTATAATGAATTTTAGGGAACACAGTGTATATTATAATGAATTTTGAGGGGCATAGTGTATACTTATTTATTGTATTATAATAAATAATTTCTCTACATTGATTAAACAATATTATTATTGTTGTCAGCATTATTTATATGATGGGGGGAGGGGGGGGAGATGATATTTTTCTGCATGCCATGGACTCCCATTAAAAACAATGAGAAATGGGTTAAACTTTCCATGTAAATCAAGACGTATGGGGAAATAAAAACTGATAAAACAGTAGGCCTTGGCTATAAGCCCTGTATGGTTGTACTTGGTACTGCCACTTGGCTCCAATCAAGTAAATATTAGCATATATGGTACAATATGAGGATGTCCACTTTATTAATTTTATTTTTATTTATTTTTTAGGGTCACCCTTTGTTTATTTTAATTTTACACTCTTATTTCTATTTTATGCTAGTGGTACTAGCTGCGAACATATGATCAGTGCATTCTTTGCATATCTATATATAGATATTACTGTCTGCCCACCAGAAAGCCAAAGGTCTTCTTTTTTTTTCAGCATCCCCGCTACAAGGAATCTTGTTTAGTCATTAATGACATCACTGGTTTCTATAGCAACCACCCTGAGAAAACGCTGTGTTGGGCTATAGTTTTCGTGTTTCTGTCCCATTGTGACACATAATCACAAGAGAGAAGTTCAATCTGAGCATGCTCGCATCGGATCATTCGGCAATTTAATACCAGTGGCTGAAAAAGTTGGATGCAGCCCTAGGGAGTCCTGGAAAACATGGATACAGCCATAGTCTCTTCTCTAATAATCTCCCTTATAATAGTTATAATATTATTCCTTGTTGTAAGACAGGTGTCATACATTAGCTTCCAGAATCCTTAGGGCTTGAATAAAAGATGAAGGCAAGATTAATAAAGGAAAAGAACAAGTTGGATACTGCCAAAAGATACAACATGGAGTTCTACAATAAAGTGGTATTAAATGACACCTTGCAGATGAAAGGTAGTATTCCAATGTGATGTAAGATTCATGAGAACATATGATAAGTGTTTGTCGATATAGTCATGTAAATGAAAAGCACAAGTCCTTGACAACTTGACACTACGCTTTTCATAAAGCACTAAATAATTCAACAAGTTTAATCATTGTCTTAACCTAATATAAAGGATCTATTGTCTATCATCCAAAGTAAAGGAGTATTTCAATCTCCAAAAGTTATCACCAAATATTTACAGGATATAACATGACAAGCTGATTGGTGGAGGCCTGACCACTGGGATCCCTACCAATCATAAGAATCAACAAGAAAAATTGTACCGCTAAGTTGATGGAGCGTCCTGACTCCACTTGCCCCATAGAGAATGAATGGAGTGCTGACCACACACGAACAATGTATACTGCATTAGTTCTAGAAAGAAATTCTCCTCTGTCCTTATTATTGGTGAAGGTCCCAGTTGATGTGCCCCTACCAATTAGCTTGTTATCACCTGTCTTGTGGATAGAAGTAAATAGCCATACATGATTAAAAAACATTATCATGTTACTTCACCACTGAAGGGGAAATCCGATTACCCATTTCGAACCTTTACCCATTTCGTAGTGTTGGCTTTCTGTCCCCTTGCAGCCTTTTTGCGGCAGCCTCAGGTGGCCAGAAAGCAATTTCCATGAGCTTGGTACTGCTTCATTGCTACCCCGTTTACGCAACTCCCATCAACACCAATAGGAATTGAACAAATTTGCAGCTCAGCTGCTGCATAATTTTGGTGACAGTCAGTGACTAAATCATATAAATTGTGTCTATCTAGGGTTGAAGCAGTAAAGGTGTGTGTTTCAAAGACTGCTGGGGTGTGGACCCACACAGTGCCAGTCCTCTAAACACCTTACCCGAGTGCCCTTCATACAATGCTAGTTCCTCATACTATGCTATCAAGATAGCCAAGGTGTTGCACCCCACTGCCAGCAACGTTCTTCAACAAGGTGATGTAAACAGTCTGTTTTAAAGGGAACTCTTACATCTCTCACATTAAAAATGTAGTCCACGTAAAGTTCTGCTCACTCTGGGCTAAGCAGTCAAGTGTATGGTCCTCGTCACTGATCAACAATTCTCTTTATATATAGATGTGTGTATTTTTCCATTGCAGTGCTATTGTCTCGCAGGTGTCACCTTTATCTCCATTTACAATGATATTTCCATAGGAATAACTACTGACATATAATTATGACATTTCTACCCATACAATGCTTATTTATCACATGCTCATTGCAGTGCTACTGCCTGGCAGGTGTTACCCATACCCATTTAATGTTTTCCCTTATTGTATTATTTTGTCTTTTGCCTCTATAGTGCTGCTGTTACAGGTTTGTTGTATTTATTTGTAATTATTGCGAAATATCTACTTAAACAATTCAGGCATCAATGCAGTGTTATTGTCACCCTTATCCAATTTACATTTATATATCCATGCTAGGGATTTCTGAAATTATAATTATTAACTATATTATAGGATTTTAACTATACACAGTAATGGGGACAGCAGGGTACCTCTTCCACATGCCTGATATGGTACTAAGCTAAGTCTGCTGCCTGCACCAGGTGAAGAAAAAAAGGTGTGGTTTATTGGTTTTACTTCATATGTATCATATATTAGTCGTGTGGGTTCTGTATATGATTCTGTATGTGTATGCTGTAAGGAATAAGTGTAATAATAACAATTACATTGTAGGGTTGATCTATTGTGTAGTGGAGCTCTGTAACACACTGGACACAGCATGGCAATAATAGATATGGCAATAACAGATCAGCTGTCAGCAGTATAGTCTATAAGGCCATAGTAATCCAATGAGCCCAGAGAGCAGTGTGTGCTGTCACTTACCCAATGACCACAAGCTGACAGTCAGGGCTGAGATTGTGCGGCTGCTGCTGCTGCTGCCGGGCTGCCCGCCTCACTCTGCTGCTGCTGCTGCTGGAGGATGAGGAGTGGGCAGCTGTGGGCATTGATACACACAGCTCCCCGTCTGGGCACAATAGAAGGCAGCGCTCATCTCTCTCTATGAAGTGCTGGGAGCATTGTCAGGCACAGGCAGTCAGGAGGGAAGGGGTTACTGCTGGCTGGGAGGAGGATGTGGTGGCGGTGGTCCTCTGGAGCTCCCCCGGATTAGATACAAGGAGGTGCAGTTTATGCAGGTACCTGTGCTGCTGCTTTGTGAGGGCACTCCACCACCCCCACTCCCACTCCACCCAGTCACAGTGATTTGTGCCAGAGCCAGCATGGATGCAGAATACACCAGGGGATTAGCTAATCCCACCCTCAGTCTGTAAATAATAGACTAGGCCGGTGTTATACACAGCCCTGCATGCTGTATACTCATACACTGCTGGATAAGGCTGGGTTCACACTGCAGTTTACATTTTACAGTCCCTGTTTTATTACGTTTGTTTTGCGGTGGACTATGCTAAATGAAGAAAAATACAACAGGATCCATAGCATCTGCTTAACATGTACATTTATATCCTTTTCAAGAGTGTATGCAGGAGGGTGCACAAAAACACAGTGTGAACCTAGCCTAAGGGATAGTATATACACTATGTATACACAATGTATATTTACCAAATAGAGAAGTCATTTAAAGGGACAGCTCATGTTAATCTGGTTAAATATGTAATAATGGTTCCTAGGTTCAACCAAATGAACTAAAAGATAACTTAGAGTGAAGCAGTTTTTACTAAAAATCTCGGCACCTAGAACTATGTACCAGACCTAAAACATGTTGGATTTTGTATTGGATAATAGGGATACATCTATGGGGAGACTTATTTCTGGTTATTGTGGAGTTCAAGAAATCTCCATACTGTGTGATCACCACATCACCTCCCATATCTGCAGTATTCCCGACTCCTGGAGACCCTCCCTATGTGTGAATGATGTCAGCAGCTCATGGTAACTTTAGCATATAGATTTAAAGGGGTAGTGCGGCGCTAAACAATTATTCACAAAATTACACATTACAAAGTTGTACAACTTTGTAATGTGTGTTATGTATGTGAATGGCCCCCTTCCCCGTGTTTCCCCCCACCCATGCTAGACCCGGAAGTGTGGGACATTATACTCACCGCATCTTGTGTCGACCCCTGTCTGCCATCTTGGGACAATGACGTAGTCTTCGGGAGACCGTCCGAACCGCTCCATCCGTCCCTCATGCCGGCCCCCCTCTGCCGCGATTGGCTGAGCACAGTTATGCTCAGCCAATCGCGGCTGAGCTGCTGATGACACGGCAGAGGGGGGCCGGTATGAGGGACGGGTGGAGTGTTTCGGCCGGCTTCCCGAAGATTACGTCATTGTCCCAAGATAGCGGACGGGGGTCGCCACGAATCAGGTGAGTATAGTGCATCACACTTCTGTGGGTGGGGGGAAACACGGGGTAGGGGGCCATTCACATACATAACACACATTACAAAGTTGTATAACTTTCTAATGTGTGTTATTTTGTGAATAATTGTTTAGCGCCGCACTACCCCTTTGAAATCATTCTTTTGTTTTCCATGCATTCTGTATATCTATGATTTTATTATTATACAATATTTACTATTATTCTGTCACACAGAAGTAAGATGTCCTTTACTTTGTAATATAACTTTATGAAAATAATATTATAATTTTTTCTTTATACAGTGGTACCTTGGTTTAAGAGTAACTTAGTTTAAGAGCGTTTTGCAAGAAGAGCTCACAGTTTTTCAAAATTGTGACTTGGTTTAAGAGCATTGCTTTGGTTTAAGAGCTCCTGGTATTGGGTGGGAGCGTGAGGGGGGGAGGGGCATGGCCTGCATAGCGGGGTCTGCAGCACAGTACTCTGACCCAGGAAGTCTCTCTCACCTTCCAATTTATAGCAGATCCACTTCAAGCTGGGGCTTGCATCAGGGGACAGGACTGTGGGGGTAATCTCTTTATAGCTTTAACCCCTCTCTCCCCGGACAGAGAGTGCTGCTATACTGTGTCCACATCTGCCCTGCTCATTCCTTCATGCTCCCTGCAGTCTCTATCAGTCCTTGTGTTTCCCCTCCTCTCCATTCCTGCTATAATGTGCTTGCACTCACACTCAGCTATACACACTGCTGCTATAATGTGCTTGCACTCACACTCAGCTATACACACTGCTGCTATAATGTGCTTGCACTCACACTCAGCTATACACACTGCTGCTATAATGATTATAAAATGATTTTTGGGGTATGGAACCAATTGTCTACATTTCAATGATTTCTTATGGGAAAATTTGCTTTGGTATAAGAGTGGATTTGGATTACAAGCATGACCCAGGAACGAATTATGCTCGTAATCCAAGGCACCACTGTATATCCACTTTTGTTAAGTGGCAGCAGTAAGGGGCAACATGGGCCCCTCTGCTGCAACCATCATTTACGCCTGTTGCTCATTTCCGTCACGCTTGGTGCGTTACCAAGGATACCTAAACTTACTAATTAGAAGTCGACACTGCTGCTAAATCAGTAGCATCTGTGCTGGCAGGTACCCAGTAATGTCACTAATGCTTTATGGATTGATCTCAACAAGATGCCAGTCTTAGGCAAGCCACATACATTCCTTTTTCCATTTCCCATTCAGAAGCCACTGCAATTACTGCAATGTAATTGAATGGACCACCATGTAGATGGCTGCATACAATTTTTCCTAAATATTGCATATAGACTAAATTTTTTTATATAGACTTGAGATGCTTTCAAGTAAAAAAAAGTATACTCACCTTCCCCAATGCACTGCAACTGTACCGAGTGCAGCACATCCCCACTGCTTACTGCTGTTTCTCGTCTTTTCTGACATATACTAACTGCAGGAAATTCCCACTCAGCCAATCAATGGCCACAGTTGTGACCTAAGTCAGTCAGTGATTGTCTGATTCTGCATTTTCTGCAGGAACAACATGTCATAGGAAGTGGGGAGTAGTGTTGATGAAACTGTTCGAGAAAAGTTAAGTTCAAGTCGAACATCTCGATTTACTTGAACCAAACTTTTTACTGTTCGATCAAGTTGGTGTTTAAGTTCAAGTTCGAGCACCTTTTTGCCAGCCAATCAGTGCAGAGCACATAGAAGTGTCAGAGACGTCATTGCTGAGGTGTAGGGGTCTCATTGGCTGCTAAAATCACATGACCATCTCATATATATATTACTGTGATGTGTTCTGGGCGCCATTTTCTGCTCACTCATTGTGCTGAACAGACTGCTCTCTGTCTGTCTTCTTGCATGCTGCTATTTAGCTTAGTTAGTTAGTTAGTTAGTTAGTTAGTGGGATGTTTAGCAAGCTCAGGAACTTAAAGGGGTTGTCCGGCGATAAAAAATTATTCACAGAATAACACACATTACAAAGTTATACAACTTTGTAATGTATGTTATGTCTGTGAATGGCCCCCTTCCCCGTGTCCCACCACCCCCACCCGTGTACCCGGAAGTGTGGTGCGCTATACATTACCTGTCACGTGCCGACCACGGTCTCCGATCCTCAGCAGTGACGTCTTCTTCGGGAGGCCGGCGGATCTTCCCGAGTGCCGGCCGCCCTCTGCAGCGTCATCCGAAGCTCAGCCGCGATTGGCTGAGCATAACTGTGCTCAGCCAATCGCGGCTGAGCGGCTGATGACGCGGCCACGATCGGAGACCGTGGACGACACGAGATGCGGTGAGTATAATGCACCACACTTCCGGGTCTAGCGTGGGTGGGGGGAAACACGGGGAAGGGGGCCATTCACAGACATAACATACATTACAAAGTTGTATAACTTTGTAATGTGTGTTATTCTGTGAATAATTTTTTATCGCCGGACAACCCCCTTAAGGACAAGCTCAGGGACTTATCGAGAAGCGTAGGCTTAGTTAGATAGTTTTTGTGTGGGAGAATGATACAAGAAACAAACAGGGGACCTATACTACGAGGATTTTCACCACCTTGTGGAATTTCCCGTAGCTGTTCTATATTATTTTGGAAATGTGTTATCCATATTCACATGAATAAGGACGAGTACGTGTGAAACATGTCGACCTTTTTAATGAATTTATAATAAAGAATTGTGTATTTTATGTGAGCCGGAGACTCCCCTCTTTTCTGCAATACATATATATATATATATATATATATATATATATATATATATATATACAGTGAATTATTGTCATACAGATATATATCCAGGAAATAGAGTTATCTCTGTTGCTAAATATTTCTCAATGGCAAAAAGTGCAATTTTGCATTAATAAATAGCCCACCCAACTTTCCATCTTTCCAATATCAAAGCTGGGTGACCTCCATTATACTGACTACTATATAAGATGCTGGGAAAGCTGGGTGACCTCTATTATACTGACTACTATACAAGATTCTGGAAAACTGGGTGGCCTCCGTTATACGGACTACTATACATGATGCTAGGAAAGCTAGGTGACCGCCATTGTACTGCCTACTATACAAGATGCTAGCAAAGCTGGGTGACTGCCATTATACAAGATGCTAGGAAAGCTGGGTGACCACCATTATACTACTATACAGGATGCTAGGATAGCTGGGTGACAGCCATTATACTACTTTACAAGATGCTAGGAAAGCTGGGTGACTGCCATTATACTGACTACTTTACAAGTTGCTAGGAAAGCTGGGTGACTGCCATTATACTGACTACTATACAGGATGCTAGGAAAGCTAGGTAACCACCATTATACTGACTACTATACAAGATGCTAGGAAAGCTGGGTGACCTCCATTATACTGACTACTATACAAGATGCTGGGAAAGCTGGGTGACCTCCATTATACTGACTACTATACAAGATGCTGGAAATCTTGGTGGCCTCCATTATACTGACTACTATACAAGATTCTAGGAAAGCTGGGGGACCGCCATTGTACTGTCTACTATACAAGATGCTAGCAAAGCTGGGTGACTGCCATTATACAAGATGCTAGGAAAGCTGAGTGACCACCATTATACTGCCTACTATACAGTATGCTAGGAAAGCTGGTTGACCGCTCTTATACTGACTACTATACAAGATGCTAGGAAAGCTGGGTGACCTCCATTATACTGACTACTATACAAGATGATAGGAAAGCTGGGTGACTGCCATTATACTGACTACTATACAAGATGCTAGGAAAGCTGGGTGACCTCCATTATACTGACTACAAGATGTTGGAAAAGCTGGGTGACCTCCATTATACTGCCTACTATACAAGATGTTAGCAAAGCTGGGGGACCTCCATTATACTGCCAACTATACAAGATGTTAGGAAAGCTGGGGGACCTCCATTATACTGCCTACTAAACAAGATGCTAGGAATACTTGGTGACCTCCATTACACAAGATGCTGGGAATGCTGAGAGACCTGCATTATACTGACTACTATACAACATGCTAGGAAAGCTGAGTGACCTCCATTATACTGACTACTATACAACATGCTAGGAAAGCTGAGTGGCCTACAACTGGTGTCACTGCTGCCTCAACTCTGCTACGTCACTACTGCCTCAACTCTGCTACGCCACTGCTGTCTCAATTTTTCTACGTCACTGTCTCAACTCTGTTACATTACTACCTTACTACCTCAACTCTGCTATGTCAATACTTTGCTACCTCAACTGTGCTACGTCACTGCCGCCTCAACTCTGCTACATCTCTGCCATCTCAACTCTGCAACGTCAACTCTGCTACATCACTACCTTACTACCTCAACTCTGCTATTTCACTCTCAACCCTGCTACCTTAGTTATCCATTGAAAGGAATTAAGTATTTTACCCTCTTAATTTCTTTTGTCTGTCATTCTTAGAGCCACATTTTCTTCACTAAGTTGTTCCATGTATCCAGTTTACTCTTTTGGATTGTAATTCCAGCTTCTCCTCACCTGTATAGGTATAAAAATTAACCCAAACATCTCCCATTGACTTTAATGGGGTTCGAGTTTGAGTTGAACCTTGAACCAAACATCACTACTATTCAAGGTTCAACTTGAACGCGAACATTTTACTGTTTGATCATCACTACCGGGGAGTAGTGAGGACCAGTACCATTGAAACAGCAGCTGTGGGTAAATGGGGCAGGTGAGTTAAAATTATATGGCCATAATAACCCTTTTTAACCCAAACTTACAGAATCACAGGGAGTTTGCTTGATTTACCCCTGACAGGAAGTTCTTTTATTTTCCCTCTTTCCCAAGACAACACATCATCCTCTGTTGTCACAGGAAGCTTGGCTGGATCTTGTATTTAAGCTCCACCCCCTGAGTGATGCCATTATCTCTGGCCAGCCTCTACAGTTTACACCACCACCTCTGGCCACCATTTATTGAGACATTTAGAGAAGAATGAGGTGTGTTTACAGCATGTTTCCTTGTGCTAAATGGTGCTGACAGAGAAACAGGCAGTGCATACTGCAGCTTTTCTAGCCTTGCTGTGAGGAGAGGTAGTCTGTTGTATAGACCAGTACTCTGCAGCAGCTCTGACTGGGGAACTGATAGGAGTGCTGTGGGAGGGAAGTAAGAAGGGTGGGAGAGCTATGATGAACAGCTGAGGGAAAGCAATGCATTCTGGGAATTTTAATGCCTAGCAACTGCTCAACCAGAATGCACAGTAAGTATCTGACATACAGTAGGAAGAAACCCAAAACCACACAATACAAATAGACTTGTGGTTCATGTAGTTCAACAAGAAATTAGTGAATCCCATCATCTAAGAATCATTTCTTATCAGAAAAGACATCCACTAAGGCACCATTTGTAAAGAAGTAAACACTAAGCTAATATTACCATATCATATAAATCCAACAAGTCTTTAGAACTGTCACATGATATTGTTGTGCATGATTTTTCTTTTAATAGTATATATTGTGGTAAATACTTTAAATCGAAGTATTTTAGGAGTGATACCTTTGTTGGCCAATAAAGGTATCACTCCTAAAATGCTTTGATTTCAAGTATTTACCACAATATGGATTTTTCTCGCTAACACGGTACCATGCTATACATTTTTTTATAATCTTTTTTTATAGTAGTAAGCAGCGCTGAGAAGTGATAACTCTTGCTGTAGAAATAACAAGATTTTGCCGTTTTCTTGAAGTGCCGGGTAACCCTCAATTACACTGGCGACAATACAGAAAGTGTCTGGAGACCTATGTACAGAAGGAACTAATTGATGCAACGTCCTGAGCAGTCTCTGGAGGACCCGCACAGATGCTTACCAAGCAAACATGGATATCCTGTCCCCTTTGTGGTTTCAGAAAAAAAAACAAGACTGAAGGTCGTGAGGCATACAGCATATTCTGGCAATGATTCTGTCAGATTTGTTGATTAAAGACTTGTATTGTATGTAATGTAAAACTCTTACGCCTGTTCACTGGTGCGTGCTGGTATATACAATATATACATTATATGGATCTGAATGATTATAGATAAACTTCAGTGGGCATTTTCTATGTACTAATTGATAAAAGTAGCAGATGCTGTTTTTGTTTGTTTTTTAAATATGGACATAACAGCTGGTAACTACTGGAAGACACTTTAAATAAATTTAAAGGGAACTCTGGTTTAAAAAACATTGTTGTCAAATCAACTGATGCCAGAAAGTTATACAAATATGTAAATTATTTTTATTTAAAGTGTCTTCTAGTAGTTACCAGCTGTTGTACACTTTGCAGGAAGGAGAGTTTTCTTTCCAGTCTTACACAGTACTCTCTGCTGCCACCTCTGTCCTTGACAGTAACTGCCCAAAACAGGAGAGATTTTCTATAAGGATTTGATCCTGCTTTTGGACAGTTCCTGTCACAGACAGAGGTGGCAGCAGAGAGCATTGTGTCTGACTGGATGCAGTATGCAATATACACCACTTCCTGTAGGACACACAGCAGCTGATAAGTACTGTAAATAGAAGACTTGTAAATAGAAGTATTTTCACAAATTTGTACCAGTTAATTTGAAACCATTGTTTTTTTCACCAAAGTACCTCTTTAACATTAGAACTATAACTATACTAACTATAGAAATATAAGGGAGCGGGACTTCCTCTTCTTTGTGTGCAGTGTATGGAAGTTATTACAGAAACTACTTTTTTCCCCCTACTAGCTCAGGAAGAACTAAAAATTAGAAATTAGGGAAAATTATGGCCAAAAATATTGATTAAATGCTTAAAGTGTCACTGTCATTATAACCTTCAAAATCAAATTCAAATTTAACAGGGCACGTTTGCAATTTACATTAATTATTATAATTAGTTTTAGTTATCATGCTTTAAAACAAAGCTATACTTACTTGTATCCAGGTCCAGTCTCCTGAAATCAGCTTTTTAGTCTTGTGCTGATTGGGAAAAAAAAGAGACCAGACACAGGATGTCCCAGCCAGTACAGACTGTTATGGCTCAATGTGTCTGTCAATCACATGGCTGCCTTCTCTGTAAGCGCTCAGATGACTGGGCTCCCTGAGTTCTGTCTCTCTTTTTTTCAAGACTAAAAAGCTGCCATCAGGAGACTGTAGCTTTGTTTTACACCATGATAACTAAAAAAAATAATTAATATAATTTACAAACTTAGTTTATATTTAGAGATGAGCAAGCATGCTCGTCCAAGCTTGGTACTCGTTTGAGTATTAGGGTACTTGATGCGATGGTGCTCGTTACTTGGACGAGCATCTCGCGATACTCGAGACAATAGCATATTTCTCTTCCTGCATGTTTGTCGGCTTTTTTCAGCCAATCATCATGCAGAAGAGTCTTTGGGAGCTCGT
This sequence comes from Dendropsophus ebraccatus, assembly GCF_027789765.1. Lineage (NCBI taxonomy): Eukaryota > Metazoa > Chordata > Amphibia > Anura > Hylidae > Dendropsophus > Dendropsophus ebraccatus. The sequence continues at coordinate 68,906,689 of NC_091460.1, forward strand.
AGCATCACGTGGAAACCCTACATGTCGATAGCAGCGATTAGCTGGCCAGATCAGATGACCTGGGCATATAAGAATCAGGTCCGGCTATGCTCGCTTCAGACGCAGGCTGGAAGAGATTAGGGAGAGAGCTGAATTAGTGTGCGCTTAGGCAGGAATCCAACACGTAGAACCCAACAGTCCTTCTAAGGGCTTAAAATTTTTAAAGCATATTTTTTTTGCTACTCTTGGCTGCCGGCTTGGACCTGTAGTGCATCTGTCAATAGTCAATTTATCCTGTTGCTGGCATTCTCTTGGCTGGCTGGGATCTTGAGTCCAGCTATACCTATCCTCACTGTGCTGTGTCCTGTGCACGTGGTGCCTGCTGCATGCTGCCCCTGCTGTTTCCTGTCCATTTCCGTGTTGTTTCCATCATTTTCTGAGGTTTCCAGGTTTTCAGGCACCCTTCCCTGTGCAGAGCTTTGGTCCCCTGCAAAAATGCTCGAGTTTCCCATTGACTTCAATGGGGTTCGTTACTTGAAACGAGCACCCGAGCATCGGGAAATATTTGTCTCGAGTATCGAGCACCCGAGCATTTTAGTTCTCACTCATCTCTATTCATATTACATCTACTGTTAATTTAAATTTTGAAAGCAGCCACTACACGTTGGCTTACTCTAAGGGTGCCTTCACACACACTGGATCCGCAGCAGATCAGCAGCAAATTTGATGGTGCAGATTTGATGCTGTGTTTAGTTATTTAGATCTAATCTGCTGCAGAAAATTTGCTGCAATACGGTGTATGTGAAGCTACCCTAAATGCATAAAAAGAACAACAATAAATTAAATACATGTACATGCAGATTCGTGCACCCTAATCTTTGCTTAACCCTTTGAGGACCAGGCCCAAAATGACCCAGTGGACATTAGTGTTAATCTTAGTGTTTTTGTTTTTCCCTCCTCCCCTTCTAAGAGCTCTAGCACTCTCAGTTATATTATTATTTATGAAGATATAAATAGGTGAATTCGTAAAAAAAGAATGCAATATGGTAACGTTTGGGGGGTTCCTGTGTCTACGTAATGCACTATATGGTAAAAGCGACATGATACCATTATTCTATAGGTCAGTCCGAACACAACCATATGCAGGTTACGCAGATTCTCTAATGTTATATATAGATTTTTAATGAAATCCTTTTTTTTGCCAATTAATTATTAATGAAATGGGCCTATTGTGACGCTTATAACAGTTTTATTTTTTCACCTATGGGGCTGTATGGGATGTCATTTTTTCCGTCATGATCTCTAGTTTTTATTAATACCATATTTGTGAAGATCGGACGTTTTGATCACTTTTTATAAATTTTTTTTATATATATAATGTAACATCAAATCGGTAATCCGCGCACTTTTTTCCCTCTATTCGTTTACGCTGTTCGCCGTTAGTGATGATGCTTGGTATATTTTAATAGATCAGACAATTATGCACGCTATGGTATATTATTAGTTTATTTATTTTTATATATGTTTTATTTATATAATAGGAAAGGGGGGTGATTTAAACTTTTATTAGGGGAGGGGCTTTGAGGTAGTGTATTAGTGGTTTTAACTTCTTTTTTTTTTTACACATTTTAAGTCCCTTTGGGGGACTTTTACATACATTAGTTTGATTTCTACACTGATCATTGCTATGCCATAGGCATAGCATTGATCAGTATGATAGGCGAATTGCTGCCTGTGCAGGCTCAGTGAGCAGATCGTCGATCGGACCGCACGGAGGAAGGTGAGAGACCTCCAGTGGTCCGTTTTAACGATCGGGACCCCCCCTGTCACTTACACTTAAACGCTGCATCTTGCTGTAGCCGGCCCCCACCTCCTATGAAGCGCGCTCCGGAGCTCCTTCATAGCAGGAGAAACACCCTGGACGTACAGTTGTACGTGGACGTGGACGTGGACGTTAGAAAAACATGGCTGCTTTATTTCAGAAACAGTACAACTCTTGTCTCCTTTTTGGGTAGGGTTTTGCAATTCAATTCCATTGAAGTGAACGGAACGGAATTGCAAAACCAAACCCAACAGGAGGCAAGAGTTTCTGAAAGAAAGCAGCCATGTTTTTCTAATCCTGGATACCCCCTTTAATTTTAGTTAAAGGGTTGTCCCACCACTAAGATGATGGTATCATATTATTGAAAATGGAAATTAATTTATTATACCATAATTAATGCCAGAATAATTGTGTGAATATACCAGAAATTGTAGATTATGGTTCTCGGACAGCCTCTTCCCCTTACACTAACATATTTTACATTAAAGGGGTACTCCGGCCCAGGGGTATTTTTAAGCTATAGACAGTGGTGATCTCTGCTGTCTATACCCACCCCCTCCCCGGCCATAGCTTTAAAATACCCCTGAGCAGGAGGCATATCGCAGAGTGGGGCGTACGGGACAGAAGGCTAACGGAGAGCTGAGTGGCACAGCTCCTGGCAGGCATATGGTGGGGGTGGCGGACGGGGAGCAGACCGGACAGGCTGGGGGAGCAGGAGGCGTGTAGCAGGGGAAATTAGCGGAATGGGGAGCAGAGAGGCGACGGAAGCGGACGGGGAGCAGAACGGACAGGCTGGGGGAAGCAACAGAAACTTCAACAGAAATTGTAAATGCCCATTGTAGCATAATTAATAATATGTATCTTTGTACATATTTAAGAGAATGATGTTCTCCTGACCTGTCAGGTCTAGGGGCTGGTTTATGAAGCTCTGGGGACCAAAGACTTCCCTTGAAGAACAACATGTTTTGGGGCACACAGGTACAGTTCCTTTGATGAGGCACACAGGTACAGTTCATTTGATAGCACGGTAGCATTGTTTATCGGGACAGTATTACAGAAGGGGATAGTAGTACAGTTTATGGGGCAGTGGCCAATTTTTTTTTAGGGGCACAGTTTATAAGGACAGTTGAAAGTTCATTAGGTAGCCCTGACATGCAGTGTGTGTATTTATAGAAATATCATTTAGTGGTCTTATATTCAGGACGCAGTATTCCATTTAGGTTGTACCGTTTGTGGTTACATTATATATATGAATGAACAGTGTGGCAGGCATTACCAAATAAGAATAAATAGGTACATCAAAAGTCATATAGAAAATAAGAAAGAAAAGAAAAATGGATGTGCCAAAGGGGTGCACACAAATATTGCTAATAAGTAAGATTGTGACCGATGCACTTTATAGAGAGTCTACCTTCTAGATGCACTTTGGCAATATTAGAGCATCCAGTACTTTTCTTATTGGTGGATAATAGTATACGATTATAGTCAGTTCAGGTCCAGAAAGGCAGGTCAAAATAAAAAATTTACACATTACTTCAAATAGACAGCAGGTGGCTCTGCTGTTGAGACAAGTCTACCTAGAATGAATGTGAGCTAGTGCTGGCCATATGCTGTGCATATCTCATCGGTTTATGTTCGCACATTGTCAAAATGATGCCTGTTTTTATTGGATGGCCATTATTTAACGACAATTAACAGCCGTTACTATGCAAATAGCGGCAGTTGTTATAAAGCAATGGCCGTTATTTGTTGTTAAATATTGGCCGTCCAATAAAAACGGGCATCATTTTAACTGTGTGTGAACAAAGCCAATATGTGGAATTTGTCTTGCAAGCTCACAAGTGCTTCTGAAACCATTGATATACTGTAGCATGGGAGCTTTTCTTTTATTTATATAAGAGAATGACTAGCACAACAAGGGTGGGAATGTGAGCAATATACACCAACGATCGGCACTCCAGCAGGGTCGTGGTGCCAAGGGAACACTGTATCCATAAAAAAATACCAAAATCTCGGCACTCACGTAATTACAATAAAGAAAGTGTATTTATTCACACAAGTAGTTCGCTGCACGCGTTCCGACCATAAGGTCTTTCTTAACAGAATAAAAGGTAATGCATGGTGCAGCAATTTAACCCCTTAAGGTCAAAGCCTATTTTCGTTTTTGCGCTTTTGCTTATTCCATTTTAAGTTTAAAAGTCCATAGCGCTTGCATTTTTTCACCTAGAGACGTATATGAGCGCTTATTTTTTGTGAAACCAATTGTACTTTGCAATGACAGGCATTATTTTTCCATAACATATGCTGCGAAACCGGAAAAAAATCATTTGCGCTGTCAAATTGAAAAAAAAAACGAATTTGTTTTGATTTCGGGGAGTTTTGCATTTACGCCATCCGTCCTATGGTAAAACTGACTTGTTATGCATGTTCCTCAAGTCGTTACGATTACTATGATATATAACATGTATAACTTATATTGTATCGGATGGCCTGTAAAAAATTCAAACCATTGTTAACAAATATACGTCACTTAAAATCGCTCCATTCCCAGGCTTATAGCGCTTTTATCCTTTGGTCTATGGGGCTGTGTGAGGTGTCAGTTTTTGCGCCATGATGTGTTCTTTCTATCGGTACCTTGATTGCACATATACGACTTTTTGATCGTTTTTTATTACATTTTTTCTGGATTTGATGCGACCAAAAATGCGCAATTTTGCACTTTGGAATTTTTTTGCGCTGACGCCGTTTACCGTGCGAGATCAGGAATATGATTAATTAATAGTTCGGGCGATTACGCGCGCGGCGATACTAAATATGTTTATTTATTTATTTATTAATTTATATTTATAAAATGGGAAAAGGGGGGTGATTTGGACTTTTATTAGGGGAGGGGATTTTTTATTAATAAAAACACTTTTTACTTTTTTTTTTTACTGTAACTAGAAGCCCCCCTGGGGGACTTGTATATAGACAGCACTGATCTCTCATAGAGATCAATGCTGTGTATATACACAGCAAAGATCGATTAGATCGGTCATAGATTACTATGGCCTGCTGCAGGCCATAGCAATCTATTGCCGAGCCGGGATCAGCGTCATTCCGACGCTGAGGCCCGGCACGGGCAGAAGAACGGATCTCCCCCCCGCGATCGCATCGCGGGGGGGAGATCCGTCCCACTAGACACCAGGGATGTGTTTACCTAAGCCTCTAAGTGCAGCTGTCAGGTTTGACAGCTGCACTTAGAGGCTTAATTAGCCGGCGCGGCAACGGGACCCGCGCCGGCTAATAGAGGCACTGCCCGGCTGCACGTGTCAGCCGGGATCAGCGCCGTTCAGAGCGGGGTCCCGGCGGGACCCCGCTCTGAACACCCCGAGCGGCACCATGACGTATCAGATACGTCATGGGTCGCTAAGGGGTTAAGCATCACACGGCACACATAAATGACATCATCAAAGGTACCATGGGAAAAGGATTGCCGGACCTCTCCCCACAGCGTGCGCGCCGGCTTCTGACCAGGATATCTCCGTCCCGGGACCAGCTCCGGGAGCGGGACTCGGCCAGATGAGGTCTGTATAAGGGGTTCTAGCTGGGGGTCGGGAGGTCCTCTTTAACCCAGGCAGTACTTTGTTACAATTGTTTAAAGAGTAATAACGAAAAATAATGGAAATGCTTCCTATGAGCGTGGGTGTGCATCTAATCCTTAACGGATAGTGTATGTTGTATATCTTTCCATAATGTATCAACCAATTTGTTGAATCTGTGGGGAAAAAATGGAAACATAAAGATAAAAAATAAAATCCAGAAAAATCATGTTAAATGTGTGATCTCATAGTCCCTGTCCAGACCACAGGTGGTCTGACGTCAAAAGATTATTATTATACAGAGAGGCATTCTGGATCCATACCCTTAATACTATTGAACCGCATGGTCTGAACAGGGACTACGAGATCACACATTTAACATGATTCTTCTCAATTTTATTTTTTATTTTATTTTTCCATTTTTTTCCACAGAATCAACAGATTGGTTGATACATTATGGAAAGATATACAGCATACACTATCCGTTAAGAATTAGATGCACATCCACGTTCATAGGATGCATTTCCATTATTTTTCATTATTACTCTTTAAGCAATTGTAACAAAGTACTGCCTGGGTTAATGATCAGCTGTCTTAGTGATCCTTTTTCCATGGTACCTTTGATGATGTCATTTATGTGTGCAGTGTGATGCTTAGATTGCTGCACCATGCATTACCTTGTATTCTGTAGAGAAAGACCTTATGGTCGGAACACATGCAACGAACTACTTGTGTGAATAAACACACTTATTATTATTGCAATTACGTGAGAGCTGGTATTTTGTTATTTTTCCGGGGAATGTATTACTGTACCTGTACGGTTCTGCCACACTGGTAGCTGATAGAAATCCAAGAAGTGAAAAAAAAAGGCCTCTGTGCCAATTCACATTGTCTCCTGCTCCTTCTGCTATCCCCCCTTAGGAGACAAATCTTACATGCCTCTGTCTCACATTGTGTGTGTTTGCTGATGATACAGACAGGTGACAGGGCGTGATGTCAGAGGAAGCTTGGCTGGATAACCCAATCCCCTGAGTGATTCACCATCTGAGACCAGGCAGAAGCAGGTGCAGCACTAATTTTTCTGATTGTAATGCGTGGGGGCTGTGATGGTGAGCTCAGGGAAAGCATCGCATTCTAGGAAATGCTAAACCGGGAAAGACAGAAACACAATACAGAGCAAAAAAAACAAAAAAAACTAATGGATTTTTGGTAGTTTCAAAACTGGGATAGGCAGGTAAGTAATGTGTTATGCTTCTGCAGAAGTTTCATTTTTTTAAAACTCTACCTGGAGTTCCCCTTTAAAGCATTAGGGCCCTAGTACATGGAGCGATAATCTGGTAAATGAGTCTCATTTGGCAGATTATCACTTCATGTAATAAAGACAATGATCATCGGCTGATTGTGTCTTTTGGTCCTGACAAGGCAATGGACAGCTGATGATTCTGTATAAAAAATAAACTTCATACATTACTTATCCACGCTGTCCGGTGTTCTCTTCACTTCTGCCCACTGCCGGTGCAACTTCAGAGCCGTCTCTGAAATCACTGGCTGCTCAGCCAATCACTGACCGGGACAGGAGTGCCTCGGCCAGTGATTGGCTGAGAGGCCTGTCACTTCAGAGGCCGGCTCTGCAGTTCCACAGGAGGCTGCAGACAGCGGGCAGAAGCTAAGAGAACACTGGGGAGCATGGTGAGGTAATGTATGAACTTCACTTTTAAAGCAAGGACTTCATGGACATCACAAACAATGTCCATGCAACCCTTGATGCAGGATAAATGAGCCGTGTAGAAGGCTCAGTAAATGAGTGCCAATTTAGCAGATCAGCTCTCATTTTCTATAGTGATTGGGCTGTGTAATGCTACGTTTACACGAAACGATAATTGGCCCGGTCGTACGATTAACGATGTCGGAGTAACAATTTTTTTTTCATAACGATCAGCGTTTAGACGGTACGATATAACGTACAGAAAATCGTTTCGCGATCGCGCACCCGCAGCCCGGCCCCCCGCTCATCCGCAGCCCGGCCCCACGGTCAACCGCAGCCCCCTGCGCCGCCCCGATCGCCACCCCCGCAGATCCCATCGCCACCCCCGCCGCTCCCAATCGCCACCACTGCCGCTGCCGCTCCGATTGCCACCCCCGCGGCGGGGGTGGCGATAAGAGCGGTGGCGGCGATGGCGATCGGGGCGTGGGGGTGGCGATCGAGCCGGCGCAGGTGGCTGCGGGTGAGCGTGGGCGGCGGTGGCGTTGTGGTGATCAGAGCGGCTGCGGCGATGGCGATCGGGGCGCCGGGGGTGGCGATCGAGACGGGGCAGGGGGCTGCAGATGAGCGGGGGGCCAGGCTGCGGGCGTGGCGGCGGCCGGCCAGACTTTCGCGCGACGACTGTTTACACAGAGCGATGGGCAAATTTTTTGCGAACAACGTACGACGATTTAAGAACAAGTTAAAAGATCAAAATGATCGATTTCTCGCTCGTCGTTCGATCGTTCGCTGCGTTTACACGTACGATTATCGTTCGAATTCGCACGAAAATCGTTTTGTGTAAATGCAGTATAATACGCCCTAACATGTCTGACATGTAAGACCCAGACCACTATAGCTAAGCATGTACATTAGAATTGGATCCTATTAGAGATAGAAACGTTTGTATTCTCCGGTCGACAATAAATGATCTTTTTTTGTGAAGGATTCAAAATCATTATTACATTAAAGAATTATTCCACCAAAGGATGGTCGTACTGAACTAGTCTTTGTGCTTGTAATGTCTGCTGAAGCTGACACTTTCTGCAGGATTGGCATGCTTTAGATGATTGTAAAGTCGAGTAGATAAGCTGTCACTGGAGGCATCCAGCAGTGGCTTTCTTCCTTCTTCCTATATCAGCAAATATGCACATTTAGCTGAGGTAAACATACATTTATATAAGAGGATATCCCAAATGTTATTCACACAACAGTCAGTTGAAAAATGAGGTCCTTTCACGGGTACGGTAAATTTAAATACTTCATTTTACTTCTTAAGATGGCCATACATATTAGATAATGTGCTAAATTTCTGCTGTCTGAAGAAACAATAGGACATTGAATTGTAACCTGTCAAATCCTTTGTTACTGGGTAAGGTGGTAAGTATCCAGTTTCTTTTGTTATTTACTGCTGTAGGTAAAAGAGACTGTAAGTTCCTTGTTAATGGCCTCTTTGATATCTGTGGGACTACTTATATGTCTCTGTTATGTTATAATTTGTATATTTTGCTGCCTTGCGTCAAAAGTCCCTTTCTGTTTTGGAACTTTTGGGGGCTGTCCGGCTACAGAATGCACTGGTGCCACCAGACCACATCACAATGGTGGACAGTGAGCTCGACTTGTTTCTCAGGTGGTTGGAGGATGCTATGTATGTGGTGTGGAGCACAGTGCCCAAAAGATGGCTGACTGTAGAAGGTAGACACTTCTGGTAATGCCAGTGCCTCCCAACAATGGAAATGGACTGTGTGCTAATAAGTAGCTCATATGTGGTGTCTGCTGTTGGTCTGTGTTTATGTATATGCAGTGTCCCAGAGCAGGTGTGGCCTCTGCTGTGTTTCTTGCCCACCTGTAGTCAGGTATCTTTGTATAGGGCATTCTGGGTTAATGGTATTTGCACTTTTCCTGTATTTCCTATTAACGCCTGTATTTTCTATTTCTGTCCACACTTCCTATTTTTTGCCACTAGATGTCACTGTATTGTATGTACTGTAAGCACAGCTGAGGGACTTAGGGGGATATTTATCAAACATGGTGTAAAGTGAAACTGGCTCAGTTGCCCCTAGCAACCAATCAGATTCCACCTTTTATTTTTCAAAGCGTCTGTGAGGAATAAAAAGTAAAATCTGATTGTTTGTTAGGGGCAACTGAGCCAGTTTCAGTTTATACCATGTTTAATAAATCTCCCCTATTGTTCACAAAGGGTTAACTGACTGACTGCCACTGTTGTATAGGGTCTTTTCAAGCAACCCCATCTTAGCCATGTCTGGCTAAAGGCATACAGAGGAGACTGAGGTGAACAGGGACTAAAGGGAACAACTCTACCTTCGCTGGGCGGCTGCTCTCTATTTAACCTGATAACCAAGGCAGGATCACAAGGTGGGACCTACGTTCCTGCTCTATGTCACTATATGCCCATAGACAGCAAAAAGGTGGAAGATTCATACCCATGGGCGTAGGTACTCGTTCTCAAAGCCCACAGCTTAGTACCTTAGGGTCTAGGTAGAGCTCCTCTAATAACCCTGAAGTAGCCCTCAGTCCACTCCTCTCTTAAAGCCGGTCTATTCAACTAAATTCAAGCTACAGTATCCAAAGACTTTTCAATTAAATAGATTTAAACAATTATTCCTGAAGTCTGAGTTACCAAGCTCAAGGGATTAGATTTTATGTATTGCACCTCGATTAAAAGAAGGGACTTTCTACTCTGTGCTGCATTTAACCCTTAGAAGACCCAGGCAATTTTAATTTTTGCACTTTAGTTTTTTCCTCCTCGTGTATATAAGGCCATAGCGCGTGCATTTTTCCACCTAGAGACCCAGATCAGACCTTATTTTTTGCGCCACTAATTGTATTTTGCAATGGCAGACGGTGGAATTGAAAAAAAAGCCTAATTTTTTATTGGGGGTGTTTTGTTTTTACGCTGTTCACCCTAGGGTAAAACTGACTTGTTATATATGTTCCTCAAGTCAGTACGATTATGACTATATGTAACTTGCATAACTTTTATTTTATTTGATGGCTTTTAAAAAATTAAAACCTTTTAAAAAAATATATGTTCCTTAAAATTGCTTAATTACCGTGCTAATAACGCTTTTATCCTTTGGTCTATGGGGCTGTGTGAGGTGTCATTTTTTGCACCATGATATGTACTTTTTATCGGTACCTTGTTTGCATATATGTGACTTTTTGATCGCTTTTTATTACAATTTTTCTAGATTTGATGCGACCAAAAATGCACAATTTTGCACTTTGGAATTTTTTGGCACTTTCACAGGAATATGATAATTTAATAGTTCAGGCAAATATGTTTATTTATTTATTTTTATTTATAAAATGAGAAAAGGGGGGTGATTTAAACTTTTATTAGGGGAGGGGATTTTTTATTAATAAAAAAACTTATTTATTTATTTTTTTACACACATACAGTCCCCCTGGGGGACTTCTAGTATCACTGCTCCGATCTCTCATTGAGATCTATGCAGTACAGGTATACTACATAGATCAATGAGAAAGGCGTTCTACAGCCGAGAGCAATAGAATGCTGAGCCAGGATCAGCGCCATTATGGCGCACACCCCGGCTGGGATATGATACGGAGATCGCTCCTCCGCGGTCGCGTTGCGGGGGGGCAATCCCCCCACTAAACCACCAATGGAGGAAGAAATGAAACATTTGGATGCAGCTGTCAACAGCATCTAAATGCCTAATTAGCGGGCATGTCGATCGTACAGTGCCTGCTAATAGCCGCAATTCCGGGCTGCATATAGCACCTGGGATCACGGTGGTTCAGAGTGGGGTCGCCGCGCGGCCCCCCCTGAACTCCAATAGCGACGACAGGACGTACATTTACGTCCTGAGTCATCTAGGTGTAAGGAATTAGAGTAAAATTGGTTCCTGTTCAAATTCAACCAAGACTCTGATTTTCTTCACATCTACACCTATACTAAAAAAGTCTGTGTTGGTGTATCTAGGGGTGGGCACATACCACTCCTGGCCATTGTGACAAGTGCCTCAGGTACACCACCATGTAGCCCAGCTATACACCACCTAGCAACCCCTGGTCACCACATGTAGAACAGAGCCTGTAAGTGAGGCTGGAGTGACTGACCACTGGCATATATTATTAGGCACCAAGGCCCTGAGGCTACAGCATAGTCCTAAGACCCAGTTACATAGGGCAATTATTGGTCAATGTAACATGCCCTTTTATTTAGCTAGCCAATGGCATCTTTTATGCTGGAAAAACACAGCAGTTTTTGTGTCAGTACCAGAGGTTGATCCGGTAGGAATAAGAGTAGAAGTCCTCCCATTATATTTCTCACTCCTGAACTCTAGCAAAAATCATAATTGTCCAGAAGGCGGGGGAACATAAGAAACAGGCGTTACCGTCCCATGCCCCAGATAGAATTCATTTTCCCCTAAGTTGTGATGTCATCACTAGAGATGAGCGAACCTGCCGAGGTTTGGGTTCGTATGAATCTGAACTCTCGACTTCTGACTGCCGCTGTCTTCCTGCTCCGTGGAGAGGGTGGATACAGCCGGAGAACCGCCTGGAAAACTGGGATACAGCCATAGGCTGTATCCCAGTTTTCAAGGCGGTCCTCCGGCTGTATCCACCCTCTCCACAGAGGGGGCAGACAGCGGCAGTCAGAAGCCGAGAGTTCAGATCTGCTCACACTTCCAGGTGAAAGCCTAAAGAGCAAGGAACTACTCTGTCACTTGCTCTGTAGGCCAACAGAAAGCTGTGGACAGGGAAGAACCTTTTCATCCCACACGACTCTAGCTACACATACATATAACTTTACTGGTGATAGGTGCGTCTGATGGAGAGTACCAGGGAAGGAGTGGGACCTGCCAGGGAGGTAGTGGAGAGCACCTGTCTACCTACTGGGGGGCAATAACCTATTGGTGGTCATCTGGCTACCTACAGTGGAGCAACTACCTACTGGGGGCAGCTATCTACCTATGGGGGCATGACACATGAGTACCTATAGGAGCCAGCTACCTTCTTGGAGAGACACCTATCCACCCATGGCTGGGCAAACACCAACTGCGGGCACCCATGGGGGGGGCAGCTGGCTACGTATAGGAGGGCAACTACTTAGTGGGGGATGCACTTATCTTCCTACTGGGAAGCATATACCTACTAAGCACAGACCTCTCCCGACTCGTTTTCCTAATTGGACACAATCTGAAGACTCTCTCAAGACCTCCACGGATTAAAATTTTTAACATACCTTTTGACAAAGTTTTTTCTAATGACAGCTACTCTTTAATGAGAAAAATCTGCAACAAATCCATAATATATGAACATAGCCCTAATGTGTATTACAGTTCTCAACTGTGATCATAATTCCCCTCAGTTTTCTGTTACCCTGCTCCTAAGACCTGGTACTATCAATTTGCCTCATTTGTGGACATCTTCACCACTTTCATTTATACACACTGTAGCCCTGAGCCCTGATGTGATTGTGAGTTATAACCGGGATAAGTGCGCAGCATCGGTCTCCACTCCTCGGGAGCTGCACAATCCCTCTGATTACAGGAGTCAGGCTCCATTAGAGTTTATAGTTGATATAAATGACACTAACCCTTTAGGGATAACTTGTTCAACCTCTCCTGGTTTCAGACCAGATTTACTATGACTTCCTCTTTCCAGCCCCTTTGTAGGCTTTATTCATAGTGTACTACTAAGTCAGGGTCGTACCTTCTGTTTACAAGGGAAGACATTTCTTTATTTAAAGGAATTTTTCTCATTTCCCCTGATATACAAAACACCCAGAACGCAAATTCTACCTGGCAGGGATGAATAGGCAGATAGAAGAATCCATTTGCACATAATCTTTCTAAAAACAGCTGGAATTGTTTGTGTATGAGATGAATTATTGGTTTACAGGTCCAGAAAATCAGTACTATAACCTTGATGACAAAAAAGTTGAAGCAGTTGCCACGTCAATACAATTACTTTTACAGCACTTTAATTTCCTCCTGGGAGACCTAATCCTATTACATGAGTCACTTAAAGGTGTATTCCACTCAAACATAACTTTTCATATGTTGCAGCTCATGGTGAGACTAACAATTTCTCATATACTTGTAATTATCTATTCAGTCTCCTTCCCCCAGTTCTGAGCTACTGACAGCTGAAGACAGAAAAATGTGTGTGCAAGCTTTTCCCTGCACTGTACTAAGAAGGACAAGGACCCCATAACATCTGTCTCATGTTTTTGGAGCAGGCATTGATTTGGTTATTAAGAGGTAATTTTCTTTGTAAATAGAAGCCTTGCATTCATCCATTAGGTCGCATTGGGCAAACAATTGCCATTTGTTTGCTAACAATAAGCCCTACCTTATTTGTACAACACACATGAATACTATATGTAGTTCTGGTCTCTGAAGAATTGCTGCATTCATGGGAAAATCTTAGCTATATTGTTCTTAATAAAGATGAAATGGTTAAATGTACATGTGCAGACCAGTTACTTTGTTCAAAGTAGAATGACATGGGTAAAGTTCACGTAACATTATATGAAGGCTGGTGCTTGGTGCATTCTGTAACCCTGAATGACCTTCTTTAGTTCCAACTTTGGAGATTTGATGCAGTTGTTTTCTGCAAGTTTTTGTATTGTATGGAAGTAGTTTAAAAACAATATAAACTGTAAGGGAGAGGAGGATAAAAGAGAGTAGGGCTTTGGCTAGGAGGTCATTCTGTGGCCACTGAATGAAAGGTGGATGAGGAACAAGTGTTACATAACAATGGTTTATCTAGGAATAGAAAAACATGGCTGTTTCTTCCAAAAACAAGTGCAGCACTTGTCCTTATTTATGTGTAGCATTACAATTCAGCTCCATTTACATCAAAGAAGCTAAAATACCACACACAAACTGGATAAGAGTGCCACTGTTTCTGGGAGAAGCAACTATGTTTTCCTAATCTTGGATAACCCCTTTAATATAAACTGTTTGCAGTATGCATCCTCTTTTATCTTAATGATGGCCTATATTCTTTATAACTATAAATATATTTTACTGTTTGTTGTGATGTTAGTGTGTTGGGTAGCCATTGCTTCGTCAATATGCCCACCAAAGGTGTAACCAGTAGCTATGAGACCCGTTGCTGCAATTTGGAATGGGTCTCCACTTTATTACACCCACCCTTGGTAGCAAGTGCAAAACATGGAAAGTTTAATTATTCTGTTTGTCTCTACATTGTATTAGGATATTACAGCAGGGTATAATATAATGCTTTTTCCTTTAATCCACCAAAAAAAACAAATTTACAGCCCCTTTTGGAAAACCATGCATGCTTCTACAAATTATACAACCGGAAATTATAACCATTCCTGCATTGAGTACTGTTGTATACACACATAGCAAAGCCCTCTGGTGTCCTGAATTTGGTAAAACCCAGTAATATTGCCAATATTGTCAGATGTTGATAACACCCTTCTCTTGCAGCAAGTGATCAATCATAAGTAACATAAAGAGTCATTAGACTGTAAACCGGTTTAGTTGGCATGCATATCACAGTAATCTAGAAGAAATCATGTTCTTTTGGTGTATAGCAACTTCTGATAATCCATCTGGGTGATGCCACCACAAGATAATTGCTAAGTATATTCATTGAAAAAAACATATTTAAAACCTGATTGTGTAATTCCACCACTCCCCAGGCATGAAGCCAGCCTATCTAGGCATAGATAATGTTTTGAGGTATTGGTATTTGTTATATTTGTTGTGTTGTATGTTCACATACCAACAAAGAAGCTATAAGATAGTTCATATTGCGCTGTTATCGGCAGGTAACTCAATACTAATATGTTTGAGTCTTTCTAATCTACCTGAGATACATGACTATGGAGGATTGTACGCCATCCAAGGGAACGAGATAATACTGTTTATTGAAGCTTTAAACAACAAGACTGTTGCTGTTGATGGTATTGGTCAAGGGATTGCAAGATTCACTCTGCAAATATCAGCCCACAGTGGGGGGCATTGTTCTCTGGAATATAAGCAGAACCTTTATGGCATACCTGCATGCTAACATTACTTTATATCATTTTTTTTATTTAAAAAAATCAGTTATATGTGTGTCATTCTGAACAACTGAACCTATTGCAAGCATTAAGTTGGTTATAATTGTTAAATAAATGTTGGTCAATCCTTAGTTTTTGGTCGGCTACAATGCTTTTTAACGGATACTGTTAAACGTAGTGTGAACATAGCCAAAGAGTCCTTTCCATGGACTTTCTTACTTTCCAAAAGACAACATCTTAAAGGTAATGAATTGCACCTTAAGAGCTAATGAAATAACTAACACCGCTAGATTGATGACAAGGGTACACATAGAAATATACCATATGCTGATGATCATACTTCTAGAATAACTAAGAAAATTAGTTTTTATGTGTTGCATTCTACTGAGATGCCGAGTGTCTGATTGGCAGGGTATTGGCCTGGATTCTGTTCTTTCAATCATCTCCAACCTGTTAAAACACAGGTTGAGTCTGCTTACACCTCACAGCAAACAAACAGTAAAGATGTCCATATTAATAGGCAGTAGATGTCTTGGGCACCAAGCACCCCACGCAATACCGTGGGTCCCCCAACATCCAGGGGGGACCCACGCCCCGCTCTGGTGCCCACGACCACTGAACAGGGCTGCTGCCCTGCTCGCTGCTGCAATCTGAACTGTAACTATGAGCGCTCTTAACGAGCGCTCATAGCTACATGCAGCAGGTCCCTGTCAGTCACTCTTGTGGCATGAAGTGTTTTCCCAGCGCTCTCAAGAGGCCGCTCTGTCCTTGTGGTGTCGGCGCTCTAGTGACGTCACTAGAGCACTGACGCCAGGACAAGGGGAGTGCGGCCTCTTGTGACCGCAGGGAAAACACTTCCTGCGGCCACAAAAGCGAAGAGAGGAGGAGACACCTGGACCCAGGTGAGTATAAGTGTTTGTTTTTTATGTTATATACTATATGGGAGGGGAGCGCACAGGGGACTGTATAACTGGGGGCCTTGCCTGACATACCCCATTGAAAGTAATGGGGGTCCATTGAATTTCTATCACATTGTCCCCTATCTTACAAGAAAAAAAACACCACGATATGTTATTTTTTGTGACACTTTTTAAAGAATTTGCAACAACATTGAATATGAAGGTATCTGATAATCAACCTTAGCTGTCTGAAATGAAGATTTACTATTGTCAGTGTATATTATGAGATCAGCTTTGCACGCAAACACGGACTGATCTATAACCCTTTATAGTCAAAGTAATTAGGTATTGCACTTTGTATTGTTAAAAACAATAGGTGAAGTCCAGCCTGCAGGAGAGCTAAAGATTATTAGAATGGCTTAGTGTGTATATAGAAAGTGTATTTTGCTGCTTGGTGCCTTCATTATAGGTTACTATATAATCTGTGATCATAAATCAGGCGAAAGTCATTTTCAGCTGCAAACGTTACTTGGCCCTACACAAGATACCTTCACCTACATAATTATAGTAAAGGGTAGAAATGAAAATAGTACAATGACAGAAGTATTCGCAGTCAGCAAAAAGTCACAACATTTTTTGTAAACACTCTTTAGCACAGAAAGTTTACAACTTTTTGCCATGTATGCTGTTCCTCGCCAGGGAGGCAGAGAGAGGCAGATTGGTGGACGTGGGCGACCTGTGCACTAGCAGCATATGAGATGTCTATCTTAATAAATCACCCCATATAAAATCAGAATGTGAGAACAAATGTGTGGGATGGGGGAAGGACGGGTTAGGCAAGTCACCACCCTCCTCTCCCTTTCTCAAAAGATCAAATATAATCATTTAAGGAGAAGGCCTGCAAAAATAAAAAATAACTGGCCGGCAGAGGGGTGCATGAACATATTAAAGAATATTAACTTTCCTGTACCCATTCCTCCTTAGTGCCTCTATCACCGCTCTCAGATAGCAACCAGATGTCATTTTCTCCAGGCTTCCTGGTATGTCTCGGACTCTGCTCCTGCTGCTGCAACATCATGGCCCTGATATAGATTCCTTTTTCAGCCGTCAGTGATTAAACGGGTGTCCCACCCCAGTTACTGATTGGCTGAGCGTGCTATCCATCAGTCGGGTATGTGACATTGCAGGAGCTGCAGGAGGCCGGCATCTGTTAGGGATCAGTAAGGCAGTGCTGCAGGGTCACAGTATACATTCTTTATTGTGTTGCGGCATCCCATATCATACGTCATGGTGCTTGTTCAAGTAAAAAATTATCTTTTATCAACTGCAGATTGTACAAAGTGGGCCACCATTGGCCCTGGCCCTCCATGATGTTATGGGCACATAGGCTCCGCCCCCTCGACGTCCATTGGTATGGGCCGATCTAGAGGGGGTGGGGCCTAGACCTTTAGGACAGCCTGTTCCAATGGTCTGCGAGGGGGAGGCGCCTATGTGTCTATGATGTCATAGAGGGGTGGGGCCAACGGTGGCGCTGTGAGTGAGACTAAGTGGCGCTGTTGCCATAAAGTCCCACCAACTTTGTACAATCTGCAGTTGATAAAAGATCACTTTTTACTTGAACAAGCACCATGACCTATGATGTAAAATAAGGTATGAAAACTGCTTAATTTGCCCTTTACACCTGTGTAGAGATGTCAGAATGCAAAAAAGGGCTGACAGTGTCACTTTAAGTCATTGTAGAGTAATCTAGGTTGACAGACTTTTTTGACTAATTCCTCTTTATCTTGGACAATTCTGTGTAACCTATCATCTCCAAACCATAGGACATTCCCACCAAAAGTGAATAAGTGTACCCCGTTCTTCACAACACTGAAAGCACAGGAGAGAATAAGATGGATCTATTTAACCCTTTGAGGACCAGGCCCAAAATGACCCAGTGGACCGAGCAAATTTTGATCTTAGTGTTTTCCCTCCTCCCCTTCTAAGAGCTCCAGCACTTTCAGTTTTCTATCTACAGGGCCATGTAAGTGCTTGTTTTTTACAGGAATAGTTGTACTTTGTAATGGCGTCATTCATTCTACCATAACATTTATGATGGAATTCCAAATATATTATTTATGAAGATATAAATAGGTGAAATCGTAAGAAAGAATGCAATATGGTAACGTTTGGGGGGTTCCTGTGTCTACGTAATGCACTATATGGTAAAAGCGACATGATATTATTACTCTATAGGTCAGTACGAACACAACCATATGCAGGTTACACAGATTCTCTAATGTTATATATATATTTTTTTATGAAATTCTTGTGACACTTATAACAGTTTTATTTTTTCACCTACGGGGCTGTATGGGGTGTCATTTTTTCCGCCATGATCTCTAGTTTTTATTAATACCATATTTGTGAAGATCGGACGTTTTGATCACTTTTTATTGATTTTTTTAAATATATAATGTAACAAAATCAGTAATCCGGGCACTTTTTCCCCTCTTTTTGTGTACGCCGTTCACCGTTCGCAATGATGCTTATTATATTTTAATAGATCGGACAATTATGCACGCTACGGTATATTATATGTTTATCTATTTTTTTTTTTTATATGTTTTATTTATATAATGGGATAGGGGGGTTATTTCAACTTTTATTGGGGGAGGGGCTTTGGGGTAGTGTGTTAGTGTTTTGACCTTTTTTTTTTTACACATTTGAAGTCCCTTTGGGGGACTTTTACATACAGTACTTGGATTTTTACACTGATCATTGCTATGCCATAGGCATAGCATTGATCAGTGTTACCGGCGCTCTGCTCATTGAGCCTGCCTGTGCAGGCTCAGTGTAGCAGATCGCCGATCGGACCGCACGGAGGCAGGTGAGAGACCCCCGGCAGTCGGTTTCAACGATCGGGACCCCCGCAGTCACACTGCGGGGGTCCCGATCGGTAAGTGACAGGGGACTCCCCCTGTCACTTACACTTAAACGCCACGGTCGCGCGGTTGCAGCGTTTAAGGGGTTAATGGCATGCGGCAGCGCGATTGCTGCAGCGTGTCATTACCAGTGAGGTCCCAGCTGCTCACTGCAGCCGGCCCCCACCTCCTATGAAGCGCTCTCCGTTGCGGAGTGCGCTTCATAGCGGGAGAACCACCCAGGACGTACAGTTACGTCCAGGGTCGTCTGGTGACAGACTTCCATGACGTAACCCTACGTCCTGGGTCGTCTAGGGGTTAATCTAAGAAAAAAAAATTCTCACCCTGATGGAGTTTTTGAAACTGCTAAGGGATAACTACTGGGACTAGGACCAAAACAACATTTGTGCTTTAGAGGGCTATTCCCATCTTAACTTACGTAGTTAACTAAATAGCTGTATATATATATACAATGGCAAACCTACTGCAGCACTCAAAAAAATAAAGTAAAAAAACTCAAGGTTTATTTAGCCCAAAAGCTGCAACGTTTCAACCTTGCTATGACGTCTTTATCAAGCAGTATCTGATCAAGATACTGCTCGATAAAAACCTAATAGCGAGCTTGAAACGGTACGGCTTTTGGGCTAAATAAACCCAATATTTTCACTTTATTTTTTTAAGTGCTGTAGTTGTTCTATGATTGTGTATTCCAGCAGCTATAGTCATAGGGACGCATACTGCTTGGCACCATCCCATTTAGACAAAGAAGTGCTGCATTTCTTTTTTGCTTATATATATTCAGTATATCAGCCTGACAACTGCTTTTACAGCAAAGTGGTGGTTGATAACCTATACAATGTTAACAAGTGGAGTAAAATAGAGAGTATATTAAAAGAAGGAGGTAAGTTTGTAAAGGAATGTATTTGCAAAAAAGTTTAACTTGACACGTCCCACAATGGGAATAAGAATACCCCTTTAAGTAACTTTTTATTTCCCCCATTCTTTCTGCAATGATAATGTAGTCTGCTACACTGTATTGTATAGAAATTACCTTCACTGACACTAGTGTAGCACACGCTATAATTTCCCTACAATTTAGAACAACTTCCAACACTAGAACGCTAGATAATAGACAACCATTATGTACCTTGACAACACGCCCCCCCCCCCCCCCCACCCACCCACACACACACACAGGGCCGGTTTTAGACTAGATGTGGCCCTGGGCAAAGTTAAAGGTGGGGCCCCAAATGCTGAAATATTTTAGCAACAATTTAAGGTCCCCATACATTTTACTCTTTTGTTGCTGGTACCTGTTGCTCCTGGTGGGTTTGGCCATCAGCGTAAGGTGTATGGGGCTCTCTGGACAGTCCTCTGATAGATGATATCAGTGGACATAGGGGATCAAGCTTGATGGAAAATCAATGCCCAACCTCTTTGTTCTAAGAGAGATAAGCCGCCATCAGATCTGTATGGCTATGGCTTTACCCTCTCATTGAAAACACAGGAAAACTCAGATGTGCCAAATTTCTATGTATGGGGAGGACGGGACCAGATGGGAGAGATAATTGTCAGCTGAAGGATTGTTCAGCCAGCAGTTATTGGAAGCATACGGCCACTTTTAAGGCCGTATTACACGGCCTGATATTCTGCAGAAGTGAGCGCCAATCTGGTAGAATGGAGCTCGCTTAGAGAGCCTACTACAGCAAAAGCTATGGAGGAGAGTTATCAAACTGGTGTAAAGAAGAATTGGCTCAGTTGCCCCTAGCAACCAATCAGATTCCACCTACTTAGAATCTGAGTAATGAAAGGTGGAATCTGATTGGTTGCTAGGGGCAACGGAGCCAGTTTCACTTTACACCATGTTTGATAAATCTCCCCCTATGTGTATATATACAGTATATCATTAGTGATGTGTGTGCAATCCTTGCTGTATATAGTAAACAATAAAGATATATACTACCTGATCATGTTCCCCGGTGTCCTCAGGCCTTGTCTGTGATATATACTACCTGATCATGTTCCCCAGTGTCCTCACAGAGCGATAGCGTCCTGATTCGGACAATTTTCGCTCCATGTATTAGGGCCCTTACTCAGTTCAGAAGTTTACATGCCGCTACATGTCAGGACTACCGCTACATGCCGGGACCGCAGCTACATGTCGGGACCGCCGCTACATGTCGGGACCGCCCCTACATGTCGGGACCGCCCCTACATGTCGGGACCGCCCCTACATGTCGGGACTGCCCCTACATGTCGGGACCGCCCCTACATGTCAGGACCGCCGCTACATTCTGGGACTGCCCCTACATGTCAGGACCGCCGCTACATTCTGGGACTGCCGCTACATGCCAGGACTGCCGCTAAATGCCAGGAATGCCGCTAAATGCCAGGACTGCCCCTACATGCCAGGACTGCCGCTAAATGCCAGGACTGCCGCTAAATGTCAGGACTGCCGCTAAATGTCAGGACTGCCCGCTAGTGGTGTAAATACAAGAACTATTTATATGAATTGCTTTAAAAAAATAAATTTAAAAAAATCACTATAATCAGGACCAAATATTACCTCCATACCGTTATTGAAGAAAACACACTATATATAGGCCAATATTACCACCATAAAAGTGACCACCCCATAATGACTCTATATACACTATATACAGACCAATATAGACCTATAGACTGACCACTGTATAATAAATGACTGTATATACACTGTATACAGACCAATATTATGTGGCTGTCACCCTATGGCTGTACTATTGGTGTATATAGTGTATATATAGAGTCATTATGTGGCAGTCAATCTATGGCAGTAATGACTCAACGCTATATACAGACCAATATTATTGCCATAGGCTGACCCCTGTATAATGACTTTATATACACTCTATATACAGACCAATATTACCGCCATAGAGTGACCACTGCATAATGACTCTATATACAGACCAATATTACTGCCATAGACTGACCCCTGTATAATGACTCTATATACACTGTATGCAGACCAATATTATGTGGCGATCACTCTATGGCTGTACTATATATACTGTACTGTGGCTGTACTGTATATAGTGTCATTATGTGGTAGTCAATCTATGGCAATAATGACTCTATATATACGCTATATACAGACCAATATTAATGCCAAAGAGTGACCACTGCATAATGACACTATATACAGACCAATATTACCGCCATAGAGTGACCATTGCATAATGACTCTATATACAGACCAAAATTACTGCCATAGACTGACCCCTGTATAATGACTCTATATACACACTATATACAGACCAATATTATGTGGGCAATCACTCTATGGTTGTACTATTGGTCTGTATATAGTGTGTATATAGAGTCATTATGTGGTGGTCACTGTATGGCGGCAGGCCTGTATTTAGAGTTCATGCTGCCCTAGGCACTTTGCACGCAGAGGCGCCCCCCCCCCCCCCCCCCCCACGTTGCTGTACATGCATGGTATATACCCTGGCACTTGGGTGCCGCTCTGCTTGATGCCCGCTGTTCTCATCAAACAGACGTGATGGAGGAAGGAAGGAGGCCGGGGACGTCTTAGTTTGGGGACTGGTTCTGTCCAGTGTTGGACTGGGGTACCTGGGGCTCACCAATATACAAACAGTGAGACACCACATGCTGACCCGCTTCTTTCCTGAATTCATCTGTATCTGTGACAAATCTCAGAACACCCTCCATTTATACAGCTCTTAGGGTATGCTGGGAGTTGTAGTCTCTGAGAGGACAACCCTTTAATAAATCACTGTGTGCAGAGTCTCCTGGTGGCTGCAATCTGTGGGTGACAACCATCAGCCCTGAAGGTCCAGCAATTCATCTGTCTACACTGTACTACAACTCCCAGCATATCCTGAGGGCTGCAGACTGTCAGTACATGCTGGGAGTTGTAGTGCCTGCAGCTGTTGTAGTTGGATCCTAGGTGCATCATACACTGGATGCTTTGTGGCACATAAGAATACATAGATCTGTGGGGGCTCAGTGCAGGGAAGTGACCCCAGAACAGCACTAATAGGGGATAGAACAAAAACATCTCCCCCTATATCTTATTAGTGATGTTCTGGGGTCACTTCCCTGCACTGAGCCCCCACAGATCTATGTATACTTATATGCCACAAAGCATCCAGTGTATGATGCACCTAGGACCCAACTACAGCAGCTGCAGGCACTACAACTCCCAGCATATCCTGAGGGCTGCAGACTGTTCTGGGAGTTGTAGTGCCTGCAGCTGTTGTAGTTGGGTCCTGGAGGCGTTGTGGGAAATCAGAATACATAGATCTGTGAGGGCTCAGTGTAGGGAAGTGACCCCAGAACATCACTAATAGGGGGGGGAGATGTTTTTGTTCTATCCCCTATTAGTGATGTTCTGGGGTCACTCCCCTGCACTGAGCCCCCACAGATCTCTGTATTCTGATCTCCCACAAAGCCTCCAGTGTATAATGCACCTAGGACCCAACTACAACAGCTGCAGGCACTACAACTCCCAGCATTTACTGACAGTCTACAGCCCTCAGGATATGCTGGGAGTTGTAGTGCCTGCAGCTCTTGTAGTTGGGTCCTAGTTTAAAAGTTTGGGTTAGTGTACTGTAGTGACCGCAGGGCTGTGTCAGTACACTACCGCAAACAATACACTGACCCATTGAGACCCCAATGGTACACAGGCTCTGCACACTATAGAAGTGATTACAGTGCAGTTACTAATGACTCACAGGTGACGTCTTCTCGAATTGCTGTCGCTAACTTTTTGCTTTCTTCTCCATCTGGCGCAGCATCATGAAGACTTCTCTGACCATAACTCGTATGCAGGCGGGCAGCTGGGGGTGACTGGGGCAGGAGGGCAGCTGGGGGTGACTGGGGAAGAGAGGCAGCTGGGGGGGGCTGAGGAAGGGAGGCAGCTGGGGAAGGGAGGCAGCTGGGGGGAGACTGAGGAAGGGAGGCAGCTGGGGGTGACTGGGGAAGGGAGGCAGCTGGGGGTGACTGGGGAAGGGAGGCAGCTGGGGGGGGGACTGAGGAAGGGAGGCAGCTGGGGGGGGACTGAGGAAGGGAGGCAGCTGGGGGGGGGACTGAGGAAGGGAGGCAGCTGGGGGGGGGACTGAGGAAGGGAGGCAGCTGGGGGGGGACTGAGGAAGGGAGGCAGCTGGGGGGGGCTGAGGAAGGGAGGCAGCTGGGAGTGACTGGGGAAGGGAGGCAGCTGGGGGTGACAGGGGGAGCAGCTGGGGGAAAGGGAGAGCAGCTGAAGGGCAGGGGAGCAGCAGGGAGGGGCAGCTAGGGTGGCAGGGGAGAAGCTGGGGTTCAGGGGGAGAGGTTGGGGTTCAGGGGGAGCGGTAGGGAGGCAGTGGAGAAGCTGGGATTCAGGGGGAGAGGCTGGGGGCAGGGGGAGAGGCTGGGGGTCAGAGGGAGAGGCTGGGGGTCAGAGGGAGAAGCTAGGGGTCAGGGGGAGGGGCTGGGAGGCAGGGGAGCAGCTGAGAATGCAGGGGGGAGAGGCTGGGGGGGCAGAGGCTGGGGGGCAGGGGGAGAGGCTGGGGGGGCAGGGGAGAGGCTGGGGGCAGGGGAGAGGCTGAGGGTTAGGGGAAGAGGCTGGGGGGTCAGGGGAGAGGCTGGGGGGTCAGGGGAGAGGCTGGGGGTCAGGGGAGAGGCTGGGGGTCAGGGGAGACGCTGGGGGGGCCGGGGAGAGGCTGGGGGGGCAGGGGGAGAGTCTGGGGGTCAGGGGAGATGCTGGGGGTCAGGGGAGAGGCTGGGGGGGCAGGGGGAGAGTCTGGGGGTCAGGGGAGATGCTGGGGGGCAGGGGAGAGGCTGAGGGTTAGGGGGACAGGCTGAGGGTTAGTGGGAGAGGCTGGGGGGGCAGGGGAGAGGCTGTTGGTTAGGGGGAGAGGCTGGGGGTTAAGGGGAGAGGCTGGGGGGGCAGGGGAGAGGCTGAGAATGCAGGGGGGAGAGGCTGGGGGGGGCAGGGGAGAGGCTGAGAATGCAGGGGGGAGAGGCTGGGGGGGGCAGGGGAGAGGCTGAGGTCAGGGGAGACGCTGGGGGGCAGGGGAGAGGCTGAGGGTTAGGGGGAGAGGCTGGGGGGGGCAGGGGAAAGGCTGAGAATGCAGGGAGGAGAGGCTGGGGGGCAGGGGGAGAGGCTGAGGGTTAGGTGGAGAGGCTGGGGGGCAGGGGGAGAGGCTGAGGGTTAGGTGGAGAGGCTGAGGGATCAGGGGAGAGGCTGGGGGGCAGGGGAGAGTCTGGGGGGCAGGGGGAGAGTCTGGGGGACAGGGGGAGAGTCTGGGGTCAGGGGAGAGGCTGAGGGTTAGGTGGAGAGGCTGTGGGGCAGGGGAGAGGCTGAGGGTTAGGTGGAGAGGCTGTGGGGCAGGGGAGAGGCTGGGGGGGCTGGGGGGGCAGGGGAGAGGCTGGGGGGGCAGGGGAGAGGCTGAGGGTTAGGGGAGAGGCAGGGGGTCAGGGGAGAGGCTGGGGGGTCAGGGGAGAGGCTGGGGGGTCAGGGGAGAGGCTGAGAATGCAGGGGGGAGAGGCTGAGGGGTCAGGGGAGACGCTGGGGGGCAGGGGAGAGGCTGAGGGTTAGGGGGAGAGGCTGGGGGGGCAGGGGAGAGGCTGGGGTTTAGGGGGAGAGGCTGGGGGTTAGGGGGAGAGGCTGGGGGTTAGGGGGAGAGGCTGGGGGTTAGGGGGAGAGGCTGGGAATGCAGGGTGGAGAGGCTGAGGGTTAGGTGGAGAGGCTGAGGGGTCAGGGGAGACGCTGGGGGGGCAGGGGAGACGCTGGGGGGGGCAGGGGAGAGGCTGGGGGGGCAGGGGAGAGGCTGGGGGGGCAGGGGAGAGGCTGGGGGGGGCGGGGGAGAGGCTGGGGGGGGCAGGGGAGAGGCTGGGGGGGGCAGGGGAGAGGCTGGGGGGGGCAGGGGAGAGGCTGGGGGGGGCAGGGGGAGAGGCTGCCCCCCAGCAGGGGAGCAGCTGAGGATGCAGGGGGGCCGGGGGCGGGCAGAGGGGAGAGGCTGGGGGTGACGGGGCGGGCGGCCGGGAGAAGGATGGGCAGGCAGGCTGGTTCCCTCCCCCCATGCAGCGCCGGGGTCCGGGGCAGGTGTTGAGCTTCCGGCACACACAGTGTGACAGAGGCCGGAAGCTCCCAGCTGCAGCCCCGCGTTCCCAGATCTTCTCTCCTGCTCGGCGATGACGTCACATCACGTGAGCGCCGCCGAGCAGGAGACAAGATCCGGGACCGCGGGGCTGCAGCTGGGAGCTTCCGGACTCTGTCACACTGTGTGTGCCGGAAGCTCAACACCTGCCCCGGACCCCGGCGCTGCATGGGGGGAGGGAACCAGCCTGCCTGCCCATCCTTCTCCCGGCCGCTCCGTCACCCCCCCTCCCGGCGCGGACTAGGCACCTGTGGGCCGGTGCCTACAGAGTTTGTTTTTTTTTTTTTTTAAGTAATAAAAAAAGGTGTTCCCTGCGGGTGCCTAGTGGCAAATACGGCTCTGTATGGCGGTAATATTGGTCTGTATATAGTGTCATTATGTGGTAGTCAATCTATGGCAGTAATGAGTGTATATATATACGCTATATACAGACCAATATTAATGCCAAAGAGTGACCACTGCATAATGACACTATATACACTATATAGAGACCAATATTACCACCATACAGTGACCACCACCTAAGGACTGAATACCACCTTATTTTTTTCTCAATAAAATACACCGTATTGCCTTAGTGATGTCATCATACACTATACATAGGAGCTGCAGCCAATCACCGGCCTCAGTGGTCACCAGAGAATGGCTGCAGCTCCTATATACAGTCCATTCACCTCAACACTTGGAGTCAGCAGTGCTTATACACACACACCATTATATATATATATATATATATATATATATATATATACACACACTCACACACCCATGAAAACACATTATACAGATACAAACCATCCAGTCCACACACTATACACAGGACATGTAAAACACACTGCATTCATGCATTATACACCTACATTCATACACATTACACACTACATGTAGAGAATACTTACTCCCTCTAGCATGCTGGGTGTAGTGGTGCATCTCCCTCATGTTCCTTGCAGCAGCAGCAGGCTGTCATCTTCACCCGGCAGCCCTCTCCTCCATCGTCCCGACAGCTCCACACCAGAGCAGGAAGTCACGTGCAGTGAGAGGAGCTGGAGGGAGGGGGAGGGGGAAGCTACACACACGGAGCCCAGCGTCCTGCAGCCTCTGCGTGACCCCTGATAGCAGCAGCCAGGGATCACTCCCAGACGCTGCAGGACGCTGTCTGTGCTCTCCTCTCCACTGGAACTGCGGTAGGGGGCCCCTGGGGGATGGGGGCCCTGGGCATTTGCCCTGCTTGCCCCCCCCTAACGCCGGCCCTGCACACACACACATGCACACACACTCTCACACCCAGGCCGATCATACTATGCATGTCATATATCAAACACCTAACCTATATAAATGAACACTTCTTAGAATTTTAAGTTTCATGCTGCCTTTTACTGTTGTTTACATATTCTATTGTAAAATTGGTCCAGACACCTATTAGTACGGGTTTTGTCTATAGGTTATCAATGAACACACTGTATGAAGCTGTACTCAATGATTTTATAAAAATGTTCAGGCTTATAAAAATATCAGCGGCGTAACTCTTGGTTTTTGTGTTACTTTTGCCAGCTCATTAGCGTGCACTAATTTTCTTTTTGTATGCCCGATGCCAGACCAATCTTTTATTCATGCTGCAAATGCCTGTATTGTATTGCCAGAAAAGTAAAAGACACTGAAGAAGGAATAAGATACAAAGCTTCTGGAGGAAAGGCTACACCACAACTTTAACTTCTTTTTAATTAGCTTCGTTGTTTCCATTTCGAAGAAGAAAAATAATTAAATATTAAATAAGAAGACATTGAGACTGATCTTCAATATTGTCTTCATTTCACTCTTTGAAATCTTTTATGTGAAGAGATCAGAAGTTCATCTGTACAGTACGTGCAGGTATACAGTATCTTCAAGGGAACAAGTTATATTGGTTTAATTGTCCCAAGATAGTAAGAGATCGGAGTAAAATAATACAATGTGTAAAAAGTACGTAGGCTCTCTAGGAGTAGGACCTATAGAGTAGGATCTAATGTTTGTGGAAGGTGAATTAATTACGGAGAGGTAGTTAGTGTTAAAATATATCACACTTTTATCTTCTTAAAAACACAATTAAAACGTTTTTCATAAATTCATATGTCATAAACATAATCATGTAGAATAAATTTTCATGAATTTATATATCATAAACATAATAAACAAATAATTCAGTTTATATAAAACAAATGATAGGTTTAAAATCCAAATTCAAAGTTCTAAGATATGATTTGCCAAAAATAGAGCGTCCGCGCAGGGCCCATGCGCTGACTGTTCTAACGGTTGTGATCGTGGCTCACATAATAGAGTAGGTATCCTTATGGCAATTAGACTCTCTAGCCTCTTATCTTGTACTGGTTTGGGACCGGATGATGATAGTTACAATATTGCAATATGATTTAATCATCATCCGGTCCCAAACCAGTACAAGATAAGAGGCTAGAGAGTCTAATTGCCATAATGATACTTACTCTATTATGTGAGCCACGATCACAACCGTTAGAACAGTCAGCGCAAGGGCCCTGCGCGGACGCTCTATTTTTGGCAAATCATATCTTAGAACTTTGAATTTGGATTTTAAACCTATCATTTGTTTTATATAAACTGAATTATTTGTTTATTATGTTTATGATATATAAATTCATGAAATTTATTCTACATGATTATGTTTATGACATATGAATTTATGAAAAACTTTTTAATTGTGTTTTTAAGAAGATAAAAGTGTGATATATTTTAACGCTAACTACCTCTCCGTAATTAATTCACCTTCCACAAACATTAGATATATAGGTCCTACTCCTAGAGAGCCTACATACTATTTACACTTTGTATTATTTCTGGGCGTCAGAATAGTAGTGCACTCGGAGTACACACCTCCCAATATTCACAGTAGGGTGTAGCGAACATACATTACATATTCTTTCAAAATAATACAATGGTTGTCATTGTCAATGATTGGAAATAATTCTAATTTGACATCTTAGCTGATTGTTGAACTGTCTCTGTCTGTTAATGTGTCCTTACGCGTAGCAGAACCATGCTAAACTGCTCTTAAGCATAATGCTAGGTTTACACTGCATTTTTGC
Organism: Dendropsophus ebraccatus; assembly: GCF_027789765.1. Taxonomy (NCBI): domain Eukaryota; kingdom Metazoa; phylum Chordata; class Amphibia; order Anura; family Hylidae; genus Dendropsophus; species Dendropsophus ebraccatus. Next base: position 68,935,889 of record NC_091460.1, read on the forward strand.
ATCCATTTTACTGTATTTGTCCTGTAGTGTCTCACCACGGGTGTTGCTATTGGTTACACCCCTCGCAAAAGCCTGTACTTATTGTAAGTAACTGGTGATGTAGTAGTGATAAAGTTTTGCCACGAGATGTCGCTATTGTAGATGTATGTACTCAGATATTGCACGACTTAAGTATGTAAAGGGTTATTGTTTATTTGTGTGTCACATGGATCTGTGAACCCGTGGGAGTCTCTTCTTCTTCTATCCTATCTCTCGCTTTACTTCTTCTTTATGCACTCATCACCCATTCATATCCCAAAGCCAAAGAAAGCTAGGAACTGATCCAGATAGAGCAAAGTGCCTAGGAAATCTATCTCGCAGTGCGGTTGTCAGCAGTAAACCCTTAGCATTCCGCTCATCCCAGGTAACAAGGTTTGGAGCTTGTGTCACCCTCTAGGACAGGTCCCCCAGACACTAGTAGTGCAACAGGTGGTTCATTCCGACAAGAGTCGATGCACAGGCACAAGTATTCTCTCTCAAGTATTCTCATATCTCTACCTCATTCTCTAACCTCCCGGCAGAGCACATTACTACTTGGGTTGGGACTCTTACGACATCCTCCTCTGATTCTTCTACATATCTCTCAGCACTCAACTATATGCAACAGCACTTGCTATACTCCTGTTACAGGTCTGGATCCTGTATTATTAAGTGAATTATCAAGTGTGTTATCACGTATAACTGTCAAGGCAAAGCTGTATGTTCTGCTGCACCTATGTACTTTCAGAGTAAACAAGAGATTATTTATGGTAAAAAGACTTTGTGATTCTTAGCCCCGCACCCACACAGTATACATGCACTCCTTGGGACATTTCCCCTTTCTGTGGGTGGCAGTAACAATAGTCCGGCAGGGTCACTACACCACTCCGCCCCACTGTGATTACAACAGCCCAAGGGACCACGTAGCAGCCTGGCAGGTCACTGTCCACAGGGAAATAAGGTGTATCCAGCCCTTTAAACTATAAGCAGGTGTGCCATCATACCTGTGTGCCCAACCAGCACTGGCGTCACAACACAACATCCTAGGGTCCGGTTACATCTCGGCTAACCACCACAAGAGTGGCGTCACACTCTACCACCTAGCAAGTGATTGACCGTTCCTCCACCATAGCACCGCGGGGGCTCACCACAGTTTCAGTACGTTGAATTTTAACGTACAGAAAAACATGGTCAACCACATATTTTTGTGTTAAAGTGTTTCTCTTTACAAAACAGATTTATTCGATCTGATTTTTTTTTTATTATTAATATGTTGTTACCACCCATTTATGCATCTATTTTTTTTAAACATATCTGTAAATGGACAGCAACACACAGTGTGGACTAACCTAACAAGCTTGCAATTACTGGTAGATTGCAAAAGCTGGTAGCCATGGCCACTCCAGCTTGCAGTTAACTTTTTTTTTTTTAAAGGATTTTTCACAAAGCTTTTCTGACATACTGTATTCTCTCTCTCTCTCTATGTATTGGGGAACTCAGTGGGTAGCACTATAGCGTTGGGGTCCTGGCTTCAACTTCCACTTGCTGGCAACATCTGTAAAAAGTATGTTTGTTTTCCCTGTTTTGTGGGTTTCCTCCCTATGTAAGGTGCAGCCGAATCAGTTGGCACTATACAAATAAAAACACTAAAAAAAAATCAATATCACCACATAGTATATAGAAAATCCCGCCTTAAATGAGCCATCCCATGGCTAAGTTAACACTATGGGATTTTTCAGCCGTCATTGTCGACAGCTACCAAAAAGACATCCAATATTCTTAATGCTGGTCATTGACTTATTTGTATAGCTAACCATTTTACTTTGGATCTTTAGACAATGAAATGTCTATGGTGGCACCAGATAGTAAATTGGTTGGCAGATACTAAAAACGTTGCTTTATGTGTCAACAAATATCTCAAGTCAATGAATATGGATAAACATAAGGGCCCTAAGGAACCTATGGATGGTTTTATTCTTCATACATCAATATATGATAGACTTAAAATTAAGGACAATTAAAGGGACATGTATCACGTGCAGCTTTTTTTGTGGTACTTTTTATGGGCTGTGCAAAATTTTAAAGTTGTTGTGCAAAAATTATCATTAGAAGAAAGTGCCTTGATAATTCTTGCATAATTATTTTGCACAGCTTTTTGCCTAAAGCTGTTTGGTTAACAAAAAAAAAAAATACACTAGGGTAGCAGTGGAGTACACATAATAAACCATCCGAAAAAGGTAGTGTCAGGACGGGGAGGTAGGGACAAGACAAGACAGTGGGCCCTGAGCCTGAACCTACCCACTGTCCCTACCTACTTGCCTCAATCGGCCCTAGGCAGCCACGGAAAACCACGAAGACGTGCCCTATACTGTATAAGTGTAACACAGAACAAGACAGACAGACAAATATAATAAAGGGAAGTCAACAAGCCAAGACAGAACCAAATGGGCAACACAGTAAAAAATTGGAGATCAAACAGGTAGTCAAAGATCAGGTGGGAGGTCAGGTAACAAGTCGAGCAAGCAGAAGAACAAGGAATGGGGATTCAGGAGTAGACAGGGAGAGCTGGGATCAGGGTATGAACCTTAATAGCCAGCAGCGAGAGACTGGCTCTGCTTTCATTTATGAGGACCAAGAGCCTGGTCTGGTTCCTCATTGGACTAATGCTCTGATCCTCAAGGTCAATCAAACAACTTTGTTCAGCTGCAGCGATCAAGGTTAACAGTGAGCAGTGTAACTCCTGCATTGCCAGTAGGGTGAAAGGCAGGCGGGTGTGTCAGAAAAAAGTAAAAACAGACCCAGCTCACACCAGGCTCACTGCACATTCCTGACAGGTAGCTAATCTGAAACCAGGGCTCCTCCTGGCACAAAAACCAAGAAATGGTGAACATGACATAAACTGGAGAAATCCAGAAATTGCGCAAAAAAAAAAAGAGTGCAAACATGTTAATATACATGCCCCTCAATCTGTGTTTGCCCATAGATGTTAGATGTTAGATTTCTACATGCCCAATGCTTTTCCATTGTCAGTAAATAGCCTGCTGTCATAGTAGTATCTGTCAATGGCTTTTCTTCTATCTATGCAGGTTCAGAATGAGTGTGCACATTTTCAGTATAAGGTTGGTGGAGGGGGCTGTTGGCTGCATGCTCGTATGCTGTTTTAGGGGTATGATAACTTTAGGAGTTCCTGAGAGTCCTTTACATAGACTCACATTCAGAGAGTGAACAAGACTGAAAGTTTGTGTACTCATTGTGTCATTCTCTTATTGGCAGGCATCAAACGGGCAATAAAGTCTGGAGAGACTGCGACTGGCAAAAGGCTGTTATACTCACAGTGCCTAAAGCCACATACTTCCCCAAGATATAAAAGAACAGGAACATTGTAAGAGGCTAATATTACCTTAGCACACATTCTGAAATCTGTGAACACTGGGTGTAAGAAACCACTTTTACTTACTGTATGGAATATCGTCTTTATGCTGAACTGAGTACCACGTGACTTTTCACCTTAAGATACAGTGAAATTCTTTTAATTTGTTACTAATTTGATCTGTTAATAAAACTCATGTATGAAAGTAGAAAAACAAAAATAAAATATTAATCCCTTAACCTTTTGAGGACCAGGCCCAAAATGACCCAGTGGACCGCGCAAATGTTGATCTTAGTGTTTCCGTTTTTCCCTCTCCCCTTCTAAGAGCTCTAGCACTTTCAGTTTTCTATCTACAAGCCATGTAAGTGCTTGTTTGTTACAGGAATAGTTGTACTGTGTAATGGCGTCTTTCATTTTACCATAACATGTATGATGGAATTCCAAATATATTATTTATGAAGATATAAATTGGTGAAATCGCAAAAAAGAATGCAATATGGTAACGTTTGGGGGGTTCCTGTGTCTACGTAATGCACTATATGGTAACAGTGACATGATACTATTATTCTATAGGTCAGCCCGAACACAACCATATGCAGGTTACGCAGATTCTCTAATGTTATATTTTTTTTTTAAATGAAATCCTTTTTTTTGGCAATTAATTATAAATAAAATGGGACTATTGTGACGCTTATAACGGTTTTATTTTTTCACCTACGGGGCTGTATGGGGTGTCATTTTTTCCGCCATGATCTCTAGTTTTTATTAATACCATATTTGTGAAGATCGGACGTTTTGATCACTTTTTATTGATTTTTTTTTATATATAATGTAACATAAAAATCGGTAATCCGCGCACTTTTCCCCCTCTTTTCGTGTACGCCGTTCACCGATCACAATGACGCTTGTTATATTTTAATAGATCGGACAATTACGCATGCTACGGTATATGTTTATCTATTTATTTATTTTTATATGTTTTATTTATATAATAGGAAAGGGGAGTGATTTCAACTTTTATTGGGGGAGGGGTTTTGGGGTAGTGTAATAGTGTTTTGAACTTTTTTTTTTTACACATTTGAAGCCCCTTTGGGGGACTTTTATATACAGTACTTTGATTTTTACACTGATCATTGCTATGCCATAGGCATAGCATTGATCAGTGTTATCGGCGCTCTGCTCATTGAGCCTGCTTGTGCAGGCTCAGTGTAGCAGATCGCCGATTGGACCGCACGGAGGCAGGTGAGAGACCTCCGGCAGTCCGTTTCAACGATCGGCACCCCTGCAGTCACACTGCAGGGGTCCCGATCGGTAAGTGACAGGGGACTCCCCCTGTCACTTACACTTAAACGCCGCAGTCGCGCCGCAGCGTTTAAGGGGTTAATGACACGCGGCAGCGTGATCGCTGCAGCGTGTCATTACCGGTGAGGTCCCGGCTGCTCACTGCAGCCGGCCCCCACCTCCTATGAAGCGCGCTCCGCTCCGGAGCACGCTTCATAGCGGGAGAAACACCCAGGACGTACGTCATGGGTCGTCTGGGGTTAACCCTTTAAAGACAGAGCCAGTTTTCATTTTTGTGCTTTCGTTTTTTCCTCCTCGTGTTTAAAGGACCATAGCGCTTGCCTATTTTCACGTACAGACCCACATAAGCCCTTATTTTTTGCTACATCAATTATAAAGTAATTTGCAATTACAGACTTTTTCATAAATCGTGCTGCAAAACCGGGAAAAAATATTTTTTGTGCAGTGAAATTGAAAAAAAAAATGCAATTCTTTTTATTTTAAGGGGTTTTGTGTTTGCCCCATTCGCCCTATGGTAAAACTGACATGTTATCTATATTCTTCAAGTCAGTACGATTACAACAATATGTAACTTGCATAGCTTTTATTTAATGTGATGGCTTTTAAAAAACTAAAACCTTTTAAAAAAAAGGTTTTAGCGGAGCGCACTTCATAGCGGGAGAAACACCCAGGACGTAGAGTTACGTCATGGGTCGTCTGGGGACAGACTTCCATGACGTAACCCTACGTCCAGGGTCTTCTAGGGGTTAACCCTTTGAAGACAGAGCCAGTTTTCATTTTTGTGCTTTCGTTTTTCCTCCTCGTGTTTAACCCTTTGAGGACCAGGCCCAAAATGACCCAGTGGACCGCGCAAATTTTGATCTTAGTGTTTCTGTTTTTCCCTCCGCCCCTTCTAAGAGCTCTAGCACGTCTACGCCGTTTACCGTTCGCAATGACGCTTGTTATATTTTAATAGATCGGACAATTACGCACGCTACGGTATATTATATGTTTATTTGTTTATTTATTTTTATATGTTTTATTTATATAATGGGAAAGGGGGGTGATTTCAACTTTTATTGGGGGAGGGGTTTTGGGGTAGTGTGTTAGTGTTTTTAACTTTTTTTTTTTACACATTTGAAGTCCCTTTGGGGGACTTTTACATAGATTAGTTTGATTTCTACACTGATGAATGCTATGCCATAGGCATAGCATTGATCAAAGTTATCGGCGATCTGCTCATTGAGCCTGCCTGTGCAGGCTTAGTGTAGCAGATCGCCGATCGGACCGCACGGAGGCAGGTGAGAGACCTCCGGCGGCCCGTTTTACCGATCGGGACCCCCGCAGTCACACTGCGTGGGTCCCGATCGGTAAGTGAAAGGGGACTCCCCCTGTCACTTACACTTAAACGCCGCGGTCGCGGCGTTTAAGGAGTTAATGACACGCGGCAGCGCGATCGCTGCAGCGTGTCATTGCCGGTGAGGTCCCGGCTGCTGATTGCAGCCGGCCCCCACCTGCTATGAAGCGCGCTCCGCTCCGGAGCACGCTTCATAGCGGAAGAAACACCCAGGGCGTACAGTTACGCCCTAGGTCGTCTAGGGACAGACTTCCATGGCGTAACTATACGCCCTGGGGCGTCTAGGGGTTAAAAGACCATAGCGCTTACCTATTTTCACGTACAGACCCACATAAGCCCTTATTTTTTGCTACATCAATTATAAAGTAATTTGCAATTACAGACTTTTTCATAAATCGTGCTGCAAAACCGGGGAAAAATATTTTTTGTGCAGTGAAATTGAAAAAAAAAGATGCAATTCTTTTTATTTTAAGGGGTTTTGTGTTTGCCCCATTCGCCCTATGGTAAAACTGACATGTTATCTATATTCTTCAAGTCAGTACGATTACAACAATATGTAACTTGCATAGCTTTTATTTAATGTGATGGCTTTTAAAAAACTAAAACCTTTAAAAAAAAACTAAATGTGTTTAAAATTGCTCCATTTCCATCCTTATAACGCTTTTATTTTTTGGTCTATGGGGCTGTGTGAGGTATAATTTTTTGTGCCATGATCTATTCTTTCTCTCGGTACCTTGTTTGCATACTGTATATACAACTTTTATTTTTTTTTCTGGATTTGATGTAAACAAAAATGCACAATTTTGCACTTCTGCGTTTTTGCGCTTACGCCGTTTACTGTGCAAAATCAGGAATGTAATAATTAAGAGTTTGGGCCATTATGCACGCGGCAATACAAAATAAGTTAATTAATTCATTTATTTTTTATTTATAAAATGGAAAAAGGGGGGGGGTAACTTTTATTAGGGGAGGGAATCTTTTATTAGTAAAAAAAACTTACATTTTTTTTACACACATTCTAATTCTAATACAACTACACCAGGGGCTGGCTGGCAAATTTTAGCCCGGGGGGCAAGTACACAGCACTGGCCCATGAGTAGCAGGCTGGCGGCCCATCCTTAAAGGACCACTCTGGCCTCTAACCTCTTACCTATAACATCTTCGGTCCTTCCAGTCATTGGTGACCAAATATCCTACTGTGCCCTGTGAAAGGGTCAGAACTCACTTTCCTGTATAAGTCTATTGGGCGGCTCAGTGATGACACGAAACGGTCCCATAGACAGATGCTAGGAAAGCTGGGTGACCTCTATCATACTGAGTACAAGATGCTGGAAAGCTGGGTGACCTCCATCATACTGAGTATAAGATGCTGGGAAAGCTGGGGTTACTGTATTTTTACAATAGTTTATATCACTCGATGTACTTCTGTATGTATGTCTCCTCTATGTACTCTTGTATATATATGTATCCTCTATGTACTACTGTATATATGCCTCCCCCTGTATATATGTATCCTCTATGTACTGCTGTATATATGTATCCTCTATGTAGCAGGGACACATGCAGGCAGGGGCATTTCCGGGATAAGCGAGGGGGTGGGGGTGGGGATAGCGGGACACATGGTGCCTCCATCTAGGTAGAGTGTAGTAGTGGAGGTATAGTGGATAAGGGGTGTAGTAGTACAGGTATAGATATGGGGTGTATTAGTAATACAGATGAGGGGGATTAGTAGTAGTACAGGTAAAGATGAGGGGTGTATTAGTAGTAAAGATGAGGGGAATTAGTAGTACAGGTATAGATGTGGGCTGTAGTAGTACAGGTATAGATGAGGGGTTAGAAGTAGTAGTAGTAGTACAGGTAAAGATGAGGGGTGAAGTAGTAATAAAGGTATAAATGAGAGGTGACAGGGGCATACTGGGGGAAACTGGGGCAGCTGGGCGTGATTGGGGCAGGAGTGCACATATCCCTCCTCCGCTCACCCCGGCACACAGGTTCCCCTCCCGGCCACACGTGCAGGTCCCCGGTCTCTGGAGGAGGCCGCAGGCAGGGCTGTATTAACAGCTGCTGCTGCCCTAGGCACTAAACCTGGAGACGCACCATCTTCAAGCACCTATTGGCGATACCAGACCTGACCAATACCACCATACCCCCCACCCCCCTGGAAAAGACACCAGATTTACTGGCAAGTCTGAACGGGAGAAGGGAAACTAAAAAAATAAAAACAAAATAATTAGTTTTTTCTGTCCCCCTGCTCCCTGGTGCTGCCCCCCTGCAAGGTGCTGCCCTAGGCATCGGACCACAGGTGCCTAGTGGTAAATACGGCCCTGGCCGCAGGGACTCTAGTGGTGATAGCATCACTGCCATTACTGGAGCTGTACAGCGGGATCGGGGATGCAGATCCCGCTGTTCAGCTCCAGGACCTGAAGCGACGCTATCACCACTACAGTCCCTGCAGCCTCCTCCAGAGACCAGGGACCTGCACGTGTGGCCGGGAGGGGAACTGGACGTGATATGTATAGCTGGGGCAGGTCAGTCGTGGCTCTGTTAGGCGGACTGCCCGACTGCCCTGCACTTCACCTCCGGCGCGACACTCCACGCACCGCCGCCCGCCATGCACCTCACCTCCGCGCCGCCTGCTTGACCTGCAACTCCAGCCCAGCCGCCAACCCATCACTCTACGCTGCTCTGCCTGCAGTGATTTTTTGTGAAAATTTAATTTATGATTTTAATCGAAATCGATTATAACCTTCTGGGCAAATTTATTTGATTAATCGCCCAGCCCTAACTCCTCTGTATGTCTCCTCCTGTATATATGTATACTCTATGTACCCCTGTATATATGTCTCCTCCTGTATATATGTCTCCTCTATATACTCCTCTGTATGTCTCCTCCTGTATATATGTATCCTCTATGTACTGCTGTGTATGTCTCCTCCTGTATATATGTATCCTCTATATACTCCTGTGTATGTCTCCTCCTGTACATATGTATCCTCTATATACTCCTGTGTATGTCTCCTCCTGTATATATGTATCCTCTATGTACTGCTGTGTATGTCTCCTCCTGTATATATGTATCCTCTATGTACTGCTGTGTATGTCTCCTCCTGTATATATGTATCCTCTATATACTCCTCTGTATGTATCCTCTATGTACTGCTGTGTATGTCTCCTCCTGTATATATGTATCCTCTATATACTCCTCTGTATGTCTCCTCCTGTATATATGTATCCTCCTGTGTAGGTCTCCTGTATATATGTATCCTCCTGTGTAGGTCTCCTGTATATATGTATCCTCCTGTATATATGTATCCTCTATGTCAGGAATAGGGAACCTTGGCTCTTCAGCTGTTGCAAAACTACAACTCCCATCATCTATGGTAAGCCTATGGCTGCCCAGGTATGATGGGAGTTGTAGTTTTGCAACATCTGGAGAGCCTTGGTCCCCTCCCCCTGCTCTATGGCCTGCTGTGTAGATGTCCTGCTGTGTAGGTACCTGGCTTCCTGCAGACACCATCTTCTCGATCTTCAGGCTCTTCTAGCCCAGACACAGGAGAACCAGCTGGGAGGAGAGAGCGGCCTCTGGTGGCCGGAGGAAGATACTGCGTACAGCAGTTTGCTTTTTACCATAAGCCTCATAGGCTTATGGGAAAGCATAATGGGCATAAAGGAGGCGGGGCTTAACGTCATGGGGGGCGGGGCTTCAGCGGCCCCTTCCATCACAGTCCGGATCCACAGCCACAGGTAAATATGACAGAAGAGGGCGGGGCTGTAAGCAGGGGAGGCACTGAGGACTCCAGCCAGCTGTCAGCCGCCATGCGGCCCTGACAGCTGGGGGAAGACCGGCCCGGGGGGCATATGCCCCCCTGCCCCCCGGCCCAGCCCGCCCCTGAACTACACTTATCTATCCTATAGATTAGTGTAGTACACATAATACAGCAATGATCCATTAGATCGGTGCTGTATTATTCTGGTCTGCAGCAGACTAGATATATGGAGATATATGCAGAGCCGGCATCAGAATCATTCCAACGCTGAGCCACTGCCGACTCAGTAGAAGGGATCTCCTCTCCGCGATCACATCACAGTGGGGAGATCCCCCCACTGGACACCATAGTTGCACTATTTAAATGCAACTATTTAAATACTTAATTAGCCGGGATCGGCGATTGGCCACATTGACTAATACACCCGGTCCCCTGCTGCACATAGCCACCGAGGACCGTGCGCTGCAGAGAGGGCTCTGAGGAGGCATTTTTTGCGCCATGATCTTTACTTTCTATCGGTACCTTGCTTGCATATATGCGACTTTTTGATCACTTTTTTAAAAAAAATATTTCTTGATTTTTTTTGTATTTACGTAGTTTACCATGCGAGATCAGGAATGTGATGATTAATAGGTTATCCAGGATTAGAAAAAGAACAGTTATTTTCTTGCAAAAACAGCATCACCCCTGTCCTCAGGCTGTGTGTGCTATTATAATTCAGCTCTATTCACTTCAATGGAACTGAACTGCAAAACCCACACCCACAATCTGGACAGGAGATGTGCTATTTCTTGAAGAAAACAGCTATGTTTTTTAGAGACTGGACAACGCCTTAAGCATCTGTGGGATGTGCTGAAAAAACAAGTCCAATCCTTGGAGGCTCCAACCACACAATTCATCTGCTCATTATATCTGGGCAACAGATACCACAGGACACCTTCACAATTCTTGTGGCGTCCATTCCTCAATGGGTCAAAGCTGTTGTTCAGGTGCTATGATGGCGACAAACTTAATATTAATATTAGCTAGGCGATTTTATTGTTACAGCTGATTGGTGTACAAGTGAACCGTCGAGTGTAAAAACATTTTCCTGGTTCTGCAGATATATATTACAGTAGTTTCAGCAATAGCAAAAGATCACCTATATGCTCGGAGATAAGCAACAGTATAGTGTCATTGTATGGTCTGGCGGTTTTCACTGTCCGTCTCTGCATTCAGGCTATAAATAAAGAGGCTCACACAACATTCTTTTCAGTCCTGGAGAACAAAACATGAGCAGTGCATGCTGGGAGCTGGAGCTAAGAGAGGACTGAGAACTCTTCTAAGGACAACAAGTTAAGAATCTGAAACAGTTCTTTCCTCATTTCTCAGGGAGCAATGAAGGTGCTCTCCAGATAGTGGAGATGTTTGGTAACTTCTGTTAGGGTACTATAACACCAGCAATTTTTTGACAACTAACGATTAACTATAAACTATCTCAAATGACCGCTATGGAAAATGACCTGAAATAGTTTGCCCAATTACATGGAACAATGATTGTTACTTATGATTGTTCTTGCGTACGTTTTGTCGCTGCTATTGCGTACGTTTTAGCTATGACTTCTTATTACACCGAACAATGTGCGAACGATTTGCGAACGATCAAATGATAAAAATAGCTCCGATTTCTCGTTGGTCGTTTAATCATTGTCTGCTATTACACAAAACGATTAGCATTTAAAGGGGTAGTGCACCAAAAAAAAATTTCTTTTAAATCAACTGCTGCCATGAAGTGCCAGAGATTTGTAATTTACTTCTATTAAAAAATCTCAAGCCTTCCAGTACTTATCAGCTGCTGTGTGTCCAGCAGGAAGTGGTGTTTTCTTTCCTGTCTGACACAGTGCTCTCTGTTGCTTCCTCTGTCCATGTCAGGAACTGTCCAGAGAAGGAGCAAATCCCCATAGAAAACCTCTCCTGCTCTCCAGACTGTAAATAATACCACTTCCTGCTGGGCATACAGCAGCTGATAAGTACTGGAAGGCTTGAGATTTTTTAATAGAAGTAAATTACAAATCTCTGGCACTTCATGGCAGCAGTTGATTTGAAAGAAAATTTTTTTTGGTGCACTACCCCTTTAAATCCCAACGATTTAATGATTTTTTGAACGATAATTGTTTTGTGTAATACCACCCTTAGAGCTACGTAATTTGCTAGGCTGTGTCTATATACAGTACTATATATGTATGGCTTCTCAGACCCTTGTAATCCACTCACTGGGGAAATAAAATTTTTGCGTTAAATGGTGGTCAAAGGAGTTACTGACTGTAAAATACATCAAAAGGGATCTATAACTTCCATATAGTTGTATAGGGTAGTTTAGTATAATAGGGTTTTTTATACATGTTTTCATGAGGTAAGCAGTTTAACCCTTAGAGGACCTTGCAAATTTCAATTTTTGCGTTTTCGTTTTTATCTCCTTGTGCTTAAAAGGCCATAGCAGTTGCATTTTTTCACCTAGAAACCCACATGAGCCCTTATTTTTTGCGCCACTAATTGTACTTTGCAATGATAAGCTGAATTTGTTCATAAAGTACACTGCAGATGCAGGAAAAAATTAAATGTAAGGTGAAATTGAAAAAAAAAAAACACTTTTTTTTTATTTGAAGGGTTTTAGTTTTTACGCCGTTCGCCCTGGGGTAAAACTGTCTTGTTATTTATGTTCCTCAAGTCGTTACAATTACAATGATATGTAACATGTATAACTTATTTTATCTGATGGCTTTTAAAAAATTCAAAGCATTGTTAGCAAATATATGTTCCTTAAAATTGCTCTATTCCCAGGCTAATAGCGCTTTTATCCTTTGGTCTATGGGGCTGTGTGAGGTGTCATATTTGCGCCATGATAGGTTCTTTCTATCGGTACCTTGATTGCGCATATGCAACTTTGTGATCACTTTTTATTACAATTTTTCTGGAGTTGATGCGACCAAAAATGCACAATATTGCACTTTGGGATTTTTTGCGCTTACGCCGTTTACCGTGCGAGATCAGGAATGTGATAAATTAATATTTTGGGTGATTGCGCACACGGCGATAGCAAACATGTTTATTTATTTATTTTTATTTATAACATGGGAAAAGGGGGGTGATTCAAACTTTTATTAGGGGAGGGGGCTTTTTATTAATAAAAACACTTTTTTTTTACACTTATACTAGAAGCCCCTCTGGGGGACTTCTAGTATGTGCACACTGATCTCCCATTGAGATCTATGCAGTATAGTTATACTGCATAGATCCATGAGATCGGCACTCGATTGCTTTCGGCTGCTACAGCCGAAAACAACCAAGTGCCGAGCCGGGATCAGCGCCATTACGGCACAGACCCCAGCCAGTTAAGGACACGGGGATCGCCCCTCCGTGACACCAGGGATAAGGCTGCAAGTGGTAATCAGATGCAGCTGTCAACTTTGACAGCTGCATCTGATTACTGAATTAGTCCGATCGCCGTGCCCACTAATAGCCGCACGTAGAAGAATGATCCCGGCACTCACCAATGCTTAGTGTTCTTTTATTGGAGTATCACATAGTACAAGTACAAACAGGAGGACGCAGCGTTTCGGCTCGTGGCCTTTATCAGCTGACCACGAGCACCACCCCCCTTACAGTGTGCCGTCTTATTCCAGTAACACTAATAGCCGCAGTCCCCGGCTACATGCAGCACCCTGGACCGCGGCGGTTCAGAGCCCAGTACAAGTACGCCCAGGGTCGTCTAGGGGTTAAAGAGGTATTTTGTAATAAAACAGACTGACAGAGGCATTTAAAGGGGTTATTCAAGATTAAAAAAACATAGTTGCTTTCTTCTTAAACAGTGCCACACCTGTAGCAAGGTGTAAGTAATCTTATGAAAAAACAGCATTGCCCCTGTCCCCAGGTTTGTTTGGTATTACAACCTACCTCCATTCACTTTAAGGGCCAGTTTATGTGGAGTAAAACTGGCGGAATTTTGTGGCGGAACTCTCTACCACGGAATCCCGCAAACCTCCATGTCATACATGCAGTCTATGGGAGGGATTCTCCGCTCTGAAGAATTAACATGTCAATTTTTCTAAGCAGAAAGGTGTGTGCGTGAGCCCTCCCTTAGAATGCCTGTATGATATGGAGGAGGGCGGGATTCCACGGCGGAGAGTTCAGCCGCAGAATTCCGCCAGTTTTACTCTGTGTGAACTGACCCTAATGGAACTAAGCTACAAAACCACACCCAAACTGAGGACAGGAGTGCTTCTATTTCTAAAAGAAAGTGACATTAGCTTGGATAACTCCGGGCATAAGTCTTACAGAGTCATGTTGCTTAAGCAGTAGTTCAGATTTGCTCCCTGTGACAATTTTACGGGGAACCCATCCATTGTCAGTGACTCTGCTAGGCCTCCCAGGGCTGCCTGACTTGGTGACTTATTCAGTTTGCCTACGGCAAGCTGTACTAATAGAGTGCTGGGAGTCCCATTTTTCAAATAAAAAACATATTTGGTATCGCTAGCTGTGTAATTGCCCGAACTATTAAATTATAACATTTGTGATCTCAACAGTAAACAATGTAAGTGCAAAAGATATGGGCAACAGTAGTGCTGATAAAAAAATATAATATAAATTACAGTGGGGGGGGTGAAGGGGGGGGGGCAATTTTAGGCTATGTTCTCAGAATGTAAAAATGAGGGGAAAAATGGCTGTTAAATTCCTATTTAGGTCAGGCTTAGCTGGTCATGAGTATACAATTTTCCTGGAAAACCTTGTACTAAAATTTTACCATCATATTGTGATCCAAACATTGTCTTTACAGTATTAAAACACAGGAATAAAAAGAGAAGAGCACCCATATTCAGAAACATCAGATCAAGTTTTAAGAACTTTTCCCATTTAGACATGTAGTCGGATTTGTTACACGTAAACGCTATCTTAGCCATTTTCTATTTGCAGTGTGCCAAAAAGTGCCAAACTTTGTACTATAGTTGTAGTTGTAAATATCAAAGCATTTCACCAACCTCACTGATTGTTGGACCACACACAGAGTCACCTTTCATCACATTTGCTGCTATTGTATTGGACTACTATGAAGGCTGCATTGAAACAGTAGGTGCTGCTGAAAGATACAATGTGCACATAGACTAGAGTGTATCCACCTGAAGCCATGTGTATGCATGAATACTCACTAATTCAAAGAACCTGCTGTTAAACTAAATCCCATTGTATACCATGTTAACCTGGGAATGACTAGTATTACTCATAATGCAGGATAAAATTAAGTGTTGTTTTTAAAGATATTCTGAATTTATCAATGGTTTCTCCAGAAAAGTTGCACATTTTTGTGCAAAATGCGGCGTCCATGTGGCTGGCCATGATAAATCCCCCCATAATAATATGCTGAGTACATTGAATAAAAATATGTCTCTCATTTTCAGAACTCACCCGTGGCTGTAGGGATTGTCTTCATAATCTGTGCTCTCCTCCCCTATATCAGGCAAAGTAAAGAGCATAGATTTGGTGTTCCAGTTGAAAACAGATGTCTCTTGAAGAAGCCTTGGTGACCGACTGGAGTGGTTGGATTGCATTGCCGGGGTTATTGTGTTGATACTTGGTGCAGGCCGTACCAGAATGGTTGTCGGTGGAGTGGGAGATGGAGCTGAAGACTGTGGATTTGTCCATGATTCTTCACTGAGTTGCTTATGTTGTGCTACATTGCTGGATAAAGAGGCTGAAGGCTGGGGCCTTACTGGATGAATAGGGCTACTGGGGGCAGAAATGCCACCTGCATGGGGAATCGGAGTCAAAGCTTTTCCAGAAGGAATACGGGACAGGGAAGATGTTGATGCAGTGGGCGTATTAAGGATATGCAAAGGAGATGGTGGTGTAGAAAGAAGAAATAATGGAGTTTTACTGGCCAAAGAAGGGACTGTTGTCCCTGAAGAGTTCACTGCATTAGAGCCTTGAGTAAAGGGGTTGCTGGTTGGTCCCGGACTTATAGGAGATACCGATGATTTAAAAAACTTTGCAAACACAGTTCCCAAGTCCAAGACAGCAACCTTCATGGCTTAACAGAGGTTAACAATGAGGTTAATGTATGTAATTCAAATCCTTCTCAGCAGTACAAAAATGAAGGGTCAATAAAATACAGTGCATCCCGGATATGTAAAGAAATTGTATGTGTCCAAAAAAGCAAAAGAGAAAAAAAATATTAAGTCATTCATGAAGTCATTTGTTTCCATAGCTGAACAGAATGCATAAAACTTGGAATGCTCTGGCTTGGCTCAGACTTCTTTCTATTTTATTAAAAATCTTCTGTCTTTAGGGCTCTTGTCCAAAAATAAAAAGAATCCTGGAAATGTGCGAAGTAGCCTAGCAAAACAAGAAAATTGCATATCGCGATCCTGGAAGAAAGGAGAAAGCTGTCTGTTTATGTCTTGATTCAATGGCTTGGAGCAGCTGACACCAGAGTAAAGGGGCGGGTGGTTGCTATGATAAACAAAAAAGAGGAGCGACTCGTCATTGGGCCTTTTCAGCTATGAGGATTGTAAGGTAAAGCTTTCACCCCGAGAGACAGGAAAAGAAAACACATTAGTCACAGTATTGTACTCTGCAGCCTAAACCAGCCCAAGTGCTGACAAAGGGAGGTGACATGTACAGAATGGCCATATAGTATAAAGGTACATATAAATCATTGCTGAAATGCTGCATACAGTTTATAATAGTGAATATGAAAATACATTCCCATATAGGTCGCACCTTTTACAGTTTTAGTACCTAAGTTTTATTGCAATAGGAGACAGA
Source organism: Dendropsophus ebraccatus (assembly GCF_027789765.1). Lineage (NCBI taxonomy): Eukaryota > Metazoa > Chordata > Amphibia > Anura > Hylidae > Dendropsophus > Dendropsophus ebraccatus. The sequence continues at coordinate 68,952,480 of NC_091460.1, forward strand.
ATGTACATGTAGCATATTGGCCTGTATTTAGTTTTTTACTGTGTGCTTGACTATACTGTTTAAAATACTAGTATACTACCTGTTGTAAATTCCAAAGAAAATATAAGTATTTGAAAGTGCTACCCCTGGAAATTATTATTTCTTTTGTGGATAAAACTACCTATGCAAATATCAATGTGAGTTTTTATATTTACCGTATATTATCCTAATAAGAATGAATAAGCTGTCCTCATCTGCAAAAAAATGGAAGCCAAAGTGCTGCCATTTACAAAGCAAGAAAACCTTGACCCCATAATTGGACCCAGCTATAAGAGGACCTCTAGAGGATGTTAGAGGAAGTATTTTGTTTCACCAAGAATGCCTCTTATAAAGCTACAGTCACAGTTCCAAGCTTTATTTTTGGAATTAATTTAAGGTCCATTAATTTCAATGGAGCTGGTCACACTTTCAGCAATCCATAAAAATTACTGACAGGCCGTAATTGCAGCCAAGATTGTCCCATAGAAGTCTATGGGATTTTTGATTTACGTCCATAATGTCCGTAATTCCATAATAAATCTGGGTGAATAAAAGAGTATGTACCAACATCCTCTTTAATATGACCCACGGACAGAGCGGCATCGTCATGGACTGCAGCCCGTTTTCCATGTACGGCCCATTATATCCACGGGTACCTTCTATGACGTGGCTCCATCGATTCTAAAGGAGCCGCATCATAGAGGGGAGGGAATTTCCCTGCGGACATCATAAACGTACCTGAAAAACTAAATAACGTGTGAATGCAGACTAAGAGAGCATCAAAGAAAGCTTCACCATAAACAGTGCCCCTATAACTCTGGGCTGAGAGCGCTCCCATAAAGTATTGTGCTCCTATTTGCATAGCTCCACTGATTCTGCAGCTTTTTACATAGTTTGTCAATTTTGGTCCCTATCCACATTAGGGTTCACAATCTAAACTTACCTATCTGTATGTCTTGGGTGTTGGAGGAAACTCTTTTCAGATGTTGCCCTTTGTGGGATTTGTACCCAGGACCCCCAAGGCTACAAGGCTACAGTGCTGACCACCAAACCACCATGCTGCACTAGTCAGTAACCACTGTGTGCAGTGAGTGTGGGAGTAGTTATAGGATGGGATCTAAAGCCATCATCACATATTGTAATTATACAGTATATGCATTTCTAAATTTCAGAATAGTGTGTGTGATGCAGTTAATGGACCTCTTGTTCTCCAATATCACATCATAGGCAACCTTATGCCTCTCTAGCAAGCGGCCAGTAGTTGTGGCCTAAAAATGTAACTTGGTCCCTTATGTAAAATGTAATAAACAGAAGAAAGCTTTTAATGCCTACCTGGTATAATAAAAAGAACCTTTTGCCATGTCAAAGAAACACTGCTCACTTCTGAAACCCCCACACTTGTTCGTCAACTGATCATGCTTTAAATTATCGTTACGGTCTGAACACTGCCCTATGTAAGCAAGTGATTTGGGACAGACAGTGATAAATTTATAGGACCACACAAACAATCCACTCGTGTGGATTGTAGCCCAGCTGTACAATTGCTCAAGCCTTTTCAAGGCTAAGCAAACAGGCAGTGATCACCAAAGTTGGCACTCATCATCTGCAGGCCTTAAGCCAGTTTAAAAGGGCCTTTAGATTTTATATAAGATGTGTCTATTCCTGTAGCAATATTCCAGTTACATGACACACTTACACACCGCCAATACCGCCCCCCTCCTAACATCCATGCTCAACCCACACTATTGCTGGTCAACATAACTGGTAACACCAAGGCTTTAGTGCACCCTAATTTTTGCATTTAGCTAAACATAGCCTCTACCCAGGCCCTGTTAGCCAACTCCTCGGATGTCTGCTTAGTATCAGTTAACCCAATTTTGTGCCCCTCAGCCTCAAACCTTTTACAACCCAGCATATTCTTCTCAAGATTTCTTGTCCCAAAGTTTACAAAATTCCAGCTTCTAAAAACTGTTCAGTAGAGATCGGCAAGCTATTCTCCTATATAGCCAAGAATAAAGGTACCCATACACGTGGGATAGCTGTTGGTCAAACATTTGCTCTGCTGGAAACCCTACGCTAGGAAGATGTTGCAGTTATTTGGTACAGTGAAATGAGGATATTTTTTATCTACTTTATGAGTCACAGCACAGTAATAGTTACACACACCCTAGATGAGAAATGTCAGCATTCTCCTGGGGTGTGAGGACTGTTCACCACATCCCCAACTCTCCTCACACTCAGCATCACCGTCCTCACACAGGGGATTCATTGAATTTTCTCCTCTTCAGATTTTAGTCACTGTTGGCTTTTGTCTATCTTAGAGCCTTCTGGTAATGTCCTCCATGACTGTCTAGGCCCAGACTTGTACTCTCTCAGAGCAAGTGCAGCGAGCCGGGGGTGTGGGTTAGTGGAGAGGATGGTGGTGGTGGTAGTACAGGCTTTAAGAGGCTTGGCCTCTCTCTGTGTGTAGCGCTGAGCCCTGGAATGAGGAAATGCACTGAGAGTGATGCTGTTACCTGCAGGATGTCTGGGCCTTGTGGTGCAGAGCAGCCTTACCCACTGACTCGTCACAGTCTCAGCTAGGCATGAGGCCTGCCATAGGAGCAGTCTACTCTTAGGTAAGGTATGGCCTGTGGTGATGGTGAGGCGCAGGTGGACCCAACAATAGGGAGATAAGGCAGTGTAACAATAACTCCTGTCCTGATAACTTTTGTCGCCCTTCCCCTTTCTCTTTCCTTACAGGTGGTTTGGACCGGTTCTGGAACGTTCTGCAGTTGTGCGGGTGCCCTCCCTGATTGTTGCGCCAGTTGAGTGGGTACCCCAAGACCTAAAAGAAACATTTCCTGATTGGATGCTGTGAAAAAGTTGGGAAGACAGATTGGAATTTAAGGAGCTGCGCAGCGTTTACAGCTCAGTCGTCGCTGATCGCATGGAAGAAAGAAGCTTCCGCCCACCCTCGTAGTTCTTGGACTTTGAGAGATGTTGCGGAATAGTGGGGTGTAGTCTCCAAGTTTATTCTGTGAAAGATAAAGACTGGTTAAAAAGGACACTTATATTGTTGAAGTTTTAAATGCTTTAAATTAGTCAATTTATTTATTGAAAACCGTTATGAAAATCCTTTGCAATAAAGTTTTTTCCACTGTAAAGGTTGTTGTGTCAGTATTTATCAATTTTAAGAGGGTTGGGACTTGCACTTCTGTGTGCTGGTGTAGAAAGTGGTGGAGAGATGGTCTGTCTTAGACCTTAGTTTGTCACTATGAGTGGGATGCTAGTGGGCACACTGATCCTGTGATCCTAGCTTTTCCAATGGAGCTTGAGTCTTTTCCCTCTCTGACAGCTATGGAGTTTTCTGCTTAGTATCTAGGCCAGTCCAACAGCCGGTTTCTAGAAGTGCCCAGGGGTTCTCGTACATCTTACCCCTGAACTAAGAAAGAGACAATACAGAGGCCTAAGTTAACTCTGCCGCCAAACATAGTTCAGTCAATCCACTTGGGTTTCTGAACTGCATTGATTTGCAGGCCATTTTCTGGCTGTGGAAAGTGCACCTGACAAACACTCTCCCACAGTCTCTCTTAGTCTCATCTCCAGCTGTAGTCCTCCTGCTGTTCAGCTTGTAATATAATTGTTACATCCTTGATCCCCGCTTTAAGTAGCTTTTTCTCCTCTGTTGTTGTTGACAGCGTCTCTGCTTGTTTTCTATCTTGCTTGTCACTTTTACAGCTACTCAACTTATCTCAGCTAAACCCTGTCTGAGCAGGCCTTTTATGTAGAGCATATTAGCATACTCCACCTACCTTCTAGCAGGTTCTATAAAGAAATGGAACTTCTACACTACATAAAGCAGTCCCCACTAGAGACTGCAGGTGTCACTGTTGCCTAAAATTGAGTGTAGTGTATGTAGTGATGCCATGGCAGGGGTTGCTGGAACACATGTTGGGCCTGCTGGTGGGTCATGGTGTTTTGGAGGATACTTGTCATGGTGGCTAGAAGTGGTAACACTCACCCCAGACGCAGTGCAACCGGACCTTGGTTAGGACTAAGGTGAGGTGTGAGGTGTAAGTGCAAGTGCGGCGGCAGAGATCACTCACTTTACACAACTTCCAAACTTTACGTAAAAAAGGTCAAAAATAGTCACAAACAGTGCTCAGGCAAAAATCAATAATACTGATCCAACAGGTTAATAGGTGAGTTGATAGAAGAAACAGTAACAGGTGTCAGGGATCGGTTAGGAGGGCCCCTTGCCTAATGTACTATGTACTCTGCCAGGATGTGGGGAATACTCTCTTTAGAGTTTGAAGAATATCCTCATACTTATTTATAGACGAGTCCCAGTTATCTCACATAACCGCCTTTTGCCCCACTGTGTCAGTTCCTGTCCTACTGGGTTAGTACAAGTCCTAGGTGTCTGCTCTGAGTGTAGCTGGCTTATAAAACCCTTCCTGTCTTGTCAGTAGTGAGCATCTTGCTGGCACTGTGCTCTATTGCAGGTCCAGTCTTGAGTTATCCATCCCTTCTTTTAAGGGAGTCGACTGTCCTGTCTTAGCAAGTAAGTCCATAGCATAGGCAAGGGTAAAGACTCCTTTGTCTTCGGTTTCCCTTAGGGAAAAAGTGTGTGTAGCTAGACCTAGTATTAGCTGTAGCTATGCTGTGAGAGTGTGACATCGAGTGGTTGGAGTAAGGAACAGCAGCCTCCTATCCTAACCTGTGACACTAGAGTGAGACACTTTAACCAAGGTGTAAGCAGAATAAGAAAAAACGAAGTGGGACACTACAGTGAGGCAAATGTAACCCATTCTCTGCCTGCCACTTACACTGGTACTGAGAATACATATCATAATTTACAGTAATCCATGTTAACTTATCAAACATATAAAATACCACTGCCATTCTAATCCCAGCCGCAGGAATTGAGTTCTGTTACACTACACAAGTGTCAGTTTGTCTCATACAGAACATTCATAGCTTGCACTGTCCTCTTCTGCCAAAAGCAGTACGTGGTTATAAAGATGCACCTCAGGTGGTGCAGTAGAGCTCTTCCAGTCACATGCAGTGCACCACATATATAAGTTAGTAAATCCTCCTGACTTCTACTCTCAATGCAAGGCTCGAGTGTAATACGTACAAAGCCTTAAATGCTGTATTCCTTTCAATCTGACACAGTGCTCTCTGCTGCCTTTCTGGCTGTGGCAGAAACTGTCCAGAACCGTAGCAAATCTCCATAGAAAATCTCTCCTGCTCTGGACAATGTCATGGACAGAGGTTGCAGCAGAGGTGTCAGACTGGAAAGAATACATCACTTCCTGCAGGACATACAGCTGCTGATAATACAGGAAGACTGGAGATTTTTTAATGGAAGTAATTTACAGATCTATATAATTTTATAATACCAGTTAATCTAAAAGAATTTTTTGCTGGAGTTCCCCTTTAATTGTAAAAAAATGTGGTGTGAAATAGGTTCATGTGGTATCCTAAGAACATACGAGTATGTCGGTCTTAAATTAGGCCCTGCCCCCAATTACTCCAACTAATTCACTAAGAATCACTTGTCTTGATCTGTGTAGTGTTAATTCCAAGAATCATGTATTTTTAATCTGGAAATGTATAATAAAGATTGTTATTGAATTTGGAATTTTCTGTGTGGCTAATGCATTTTTTTTCTTTTGGGGTGGTGAGTTCTTAGTGAAACCAGCCTGACCTATGCTTGCTGTACGGCAGGCATAGAAATCTACACCTGCTCCTGGCAGATTATTTTTACTGTCTAATAGCATGAGTTACAATCAATAAATTATCAATAGATGGCCACCTTTCCTGATAAATGCCGGTCCATTCCCTTAGTGGGAAGAGAGCCAATAGGAAATAGACTGCCACTAGAGTACAGCAGTGTGCACACACACTTTACTGAGCAGAGTGTGCATGTGTATGAATGTATGTATCGAGAGAATAAGCGAAATTTGGAGGGTGCAGTGGCTCCTGGGCCCACACTGGCAGGGGCCCACTGAGGTCTCAGAGGCTTAATGCTGTCTGCAAAAGCTATTTCCCTTACGTCCTCAGCAGCAGCACAAATGGGGAAGATCCTATCTTCCTGCAATGGTAGGACAGATGGTACTAATAAAAGATTGATTAGGAGCCCTATAAGAAGGCCATACAGACCCCTCCTCCTTGTGTTTTTTTCTGTCCTCCTGTGGGACAGGTGGTAGGAGAGGGAAGCAGGCTCAGGCCTATGTTTGTGTCTGACTTTCCTTTCCAAAGATTCTTCCTTTCCACATGGTCGTGTGGAGAGGGGAAATTTATAGAAATGTTGTTTTTCCTGCTCTGCTGTATCAGAGAGGAGATTATTTACTTTTTAGTAGAGTTATCGCTCAGCTTCTCTGCTGTATGGAGCCGCTGTGTGAGGGAAGCCATGAAGCTGCTGCAGTAAGTATCATGGTGCTGCCAGACCTGTGTCCTCACCTGGGCGGCTGCTAATGTTTCTTGATACTTCAGCAAGGTAAGATATGCTGTTTTTTCTTTTGAGCTGGAAGCCTGGCCTGTGTGTCAGGAGGATTATTGGATATATATATATATATATGTTGTATGAGGCTTTTATGCCTCAAATGTTTCGTTTCAATGTTTTTCACTTTTTTTAACATTGGTTGTGCAAGTCCTGTTAGACTGCTTCACTATATGAGTGACCTATGTAACTATAGTGAGTATACATGAACACAGCTTTAAAGCTGCTAGTTGGGTATTTAGTACACCTGCTGTCTCATTATTTTCTCCAGTACTGCTACAATGAAACTGTGTATGTGTGTGAACACAGCCCTAGAGCTGCTAATTGTGTACACCTGTTGCCTCATTACTTTCTATAGTACTGCCATCGGATGATGCAGTGAAGCTATAAAACTGTGTGCACACAACCCTAGAGCTGCTAGTTGTGCAGTGTGCACACCTGCTGCCTGATTACTTGCTATAGTACTGCTACCAGATGATGCAGTGAAGCTCTGAAACTGTATGTGAACACAGCCCTAGAGCTGCTAATTGTGTACACCTGTTGCCTCATTACTTTCTATAGTACTGCCATCGGATGATGCAGTGAAGCTATAAAACTGTGTGTTTGTGTGTGCACACAACCCTAGAGCTGCTAGTTGTGCAGTGTGCACACCTGCTGCCTGATTACTTGCTATAGTACTGCTACCAGATGATGCAGTGAAGCTCTGAAACTGTATGTGAACACAGCCCTAGAGCTGCTAATTGTGTACACCTGTTGCCTCATTACTTTCTATAGTACTGCCATCGGATGATGCAGTGAAGCTATAAAACTGTGTGTTTGTGTGTGCACACAACCCTAGAGCTGCTATTTGTGCATTGTGAACACCTGCTGACTAATTACTTTCTATAGTACTGCTACCAGATGATGCAGTGAAATTGTGTGTGTGAACACAGCCTTAGAATTGTAGTTGTGTAGTGTGTATACCTGCGGTCTGATTACTTTTCCAGTATTTCTATCAGATGATACAATGAAGCTATAAAACTGTGTATGAACACAGCCTTAGAGTTATTGTGTAGTGGTAGATACACCTCCTGTCTAATAACTTTCACTAATACTGCTAACAGATGACGCAGTCACCCTATGGAGCGTCTGTGTGCTACTCCAGTGCTGCCATTTAAGAATGCAGTGAAGCTACTGTGTATGAACACGGCCTTAGAATTGTTAGTTGTATACTATACACCTGCTGTCTATTTACTTTCACTATACTGCTATCAGATGATATAGTGATCATGTGGACCTTCTGTGTGCTGACATTTAAGAATGCAGTGAAGCTACTGTGTGTGAACACTGCCTTAGAATTTAGTCGTGTACTATGTACACCTGCTGTTTAATTACCTTCACTAATACTGCTATCAGATGATGGTTATCATGTGGACCTTCTGTGTGCTGCTATTTAAGAATGCAGTGAAGTTATGAAGCCACTGTGTGTGAACATTGCCTTAGAATTGTAGTGTACTGTGTAACACCTGCTGTCTGATTTCTTTCACTATACTGCTATCAGATGATGCAGTGCCCTATGAAGCTACTGTGTGTGAACACAGCCTTAGAGTTGCTAGTTGTGTACTGGATACATCTATCTAATTACTTTCCCTAATACTGCTATCAGATTATATAGTGACCATATGGAGCTATGTGTGTGAGCACATGCTTAGAGCTGCTGGATGTGTACTGGATACACCTGCTATCTGATTACTTTCCCTAATACCGCCATCAGATGATGCAGTGATTCTATGGAGCTTTTTTGCGCTGCTCCAGTGCTGCTATTTAAGAATGCAGTAAAGCTACTGTGTGTGAACATGGCCTTAGGATTGTAGATGTGTACTATCTGATTAGTACTGTTATCAGATAATGCAGTGACCTATGAAGCTACATCCTTAGAGATGCTGGATGTGTACTGTATATACCTACAGTCTAATTACTCTGTAATACTGTGTACACCTGCTGTCTAGTTACACTCTGTAATACTGATATCAGATGATGCAGTGACCCTATGGAGCTTCTGTGTACTGAAGGATGCAGTAAAGCTATGAAGCTATGTGTGAACACTGCTTTAGGATTGCTGGTTGCATATTCATTGCACCTGTGTGTCTGATTCCAGGCACTCTGCACTAGTCTGTTAGTCGGCCGGTCAGTCTGGCACAACTTCCATCCTTGGATGTAGCAGGATTCTGGTAACAGAACTTCTGGGGAAAAAGCTTTCTTGGCGTACAGATCCTGCAAGATTCCACTTTAAGGTGGCAGAGAATTCATTTGTGGATTGCAACTTTTTCTCAGAAGAGACAATGACTGCTTAAGATTTTACATCTGAATGATAATCTACAGGCTGAACTGGATGGAGTCCGAGGTCATGGCTCCTTCAGACGCACAAAGTCCTTGTTCAAAAAAAAAAAAAAAATTTCTTAGTAATTTAAAAAAAAAATAAATAAATAAATAAATAAATAAAATAAATGTCTATATTACTATAGCTGAGCAGTATACTTGGCTGCCCGATCCCCATAGTTTGGAGACTGGACCTTCGTTGTAAGGGGGCAGATGTTCACTCCAATATAAAGATAGTTGGATCTGTATTGGACATTCTCATGAAAGTCTAATAAGAGAAGGAACTTCTACTTTGTTCCACATTCCGTAGGAATTCTAGTATGGAAGGTAAAGGAAAGAATCCTGCACAAGAAGGACCAGACGTCTCGGAGGCCTTGGGGATGGGGACAAGAACTTGTGACTACGTCTTTTCTGACAATTTATTTCCATAATGAGAGAGGTCTGTACCAGTGTTATATGATAGGAAAGGCTACCATATTGAATTTTGATCTGTGGGTCCCTCCTAGAGGGATGTTATCTGACCGTGTATACCTGTATACAGCCTCCTCTGAGGAAGGTGCTGTATGTGGGATCTATGATCTGTAGGTCCCTCCTAGAAGAAGGATGTTATCTGACCAGGTATACCTGCATGTACCTGTATACAGCCTCCTCTGAGAAGGCGGTTGTATGGAGGATTTATGCTCTGTAGTTCCCTCCTAGAAGAAGGACGTTATCTGGCCATGTATACCCGCATGTACCTGTCTACAGACAAAAGCTGCATATTCCTTTACATCAAGACCTTTTGTACAAGGCAATTGGAATTCTTTTCAATTTACAGCCCTTCTATCTGGAATAATCTTGGCTCCATCTACAGTCACCAAGAGGATGTCTATTGTACTTTGACTGTTTGAGAAAATTGAAGCTCATCATTGTTTTCTGGCATCGAACAATTCCTAAGGAGGAGAATAGATCCCCAGTCTGTGACTTTCTTCCTCCAGAGAGATTACAGAAGTTGACACAAGTCGGGGTTCTCAGCACTCCCCAGTTGCTGTCACTTCATCTGATACCCTTGGGTCTTATGTCTACACTGGAAATAACACCCAGAGACAAGGATAGCTTTTCCTGCTCAATGGCAGCAGTCTCCCAATGAAGTGGGTAGAGAAAACCATTGATATATCAAGCAGTGGGGCGCTTGTATGAGCAACGGGCAAGGAAGCCTTAATCCCCATCAGAAATGTTGCTGGCATCCAACATATGAAGGGAATACTAGTCCACTCCAGCACACCAATCTATGGTAAGCTATCAGTATAAGATCAAAACCGCATCTAGGATGGCGCATACCGATCTTTATAGGGGCACTACTGGAGGCAGGGGCGTTTTGTCTGCTGGCAATCTATGCTGCGATGTAACCCTGTCGGAGGAACGGTCTCTGGACCAGAAGCTTTCTGGTAAATCGCATGGAGGATAGACCTATTCCTATTCAAGGTTCAAATTGGAAAACCTTTTTTCCTCACTCCTAAAAAGCCCAGAGTCTTGCAGAATCTGAGACAAGGTTGGGCCTTGGTCAGCCTCATTTGCCCCTATTGACCCAAGAGGGCATGGTTCACAATGGTGAGCCCCCTGCCTAAGAATCTTCTGGGAACTCTCCCAGTCTCCCCAGCTACTGACAGAGTAGCAGAGATTACTCCCAGCGTCCCTGCCAGGTGTGGGCAGAGTCTAAAAATCTTGCAAGTAGCAAGTCTCTGGTTTCATGATGGCCTCTTATATTATCTAAAAGCATGGCGCTAATTCCATAGGAATAATCTGGAGGCTTCTGTATACCCTCAGTTAATAACTCAAGAGGGCAGGCTTGTCCGAAGCTTGACTGCCGTCAACAAGGTGGGAATTGATATGCTGTCAAAGTGGTGACCACTCTTCTGTAGTCCAGAGCCACAACTGCCTACAGAACCTACCTGAAGGTAAAGAAGATGTTTGAAGCCTGGTGGGTGAAAGTCTCTTCCACATCTCCATTGTTACAATCCATTACTCCTGCCAACACGGGAGAGAAGGAGCTTCATCCCTTAGATGTGGGAAGGGCTTGGAGCATGTATATTGAACGGGCAAACTCCTTCAGGAAATCTAACCACTTGTTTTTATCCTTTGCAGGGAAAAACAAAGGATGCAAGTCATCCAAAGCTTCTCTGTCCAGATGGATAAGGGAAGTCATCTCCATATGCTAACAAGAAGCTGGATTACAGGTACCTGGTGCAATCAAGGCACATTCAATGAGGGCAATATCATCCACATGGGCTGAAAAAAGATCTGTACCCTTGGAACAAATATGCAGGACTGCTTCATGGTCGTCCGTCAATACCTTTTGTCAAGCACTATAGACTAGATATTCACGAGTCAACCAGTTTTTGGCTCAGCCATTCTGTCTTCTGTAATGTAATGGCCCTCCCTAGTCTGTTTTCATAGCTTGCTATATCCCCATTTGTGCTGCTGCTGAGGACGTAAGGGAAAGGATAATTTTTTACTCACCGTAAATTTTCTTTCCTGTAGTCCGAAGCAGCAGCACAGACTTCCCGCCCTGATTTAAACAAACTATTATTTATGCAGCATACCTTGATTGTTTTAATGCCTTATTAACTAAGATTTTATTATGAATTTTAAATTTTTTTCGTCGTTAGAATTAACACAAGGAGGAGGGGTCTGTATGGCCTTCTTATAGGGCTCCTAATCAATCTTTTATTAGTACCATCTGTCCTACCATTGCAGGAAGATAGGATCTTCCCCATTTGTGCTGCTGCTTCGGACTACAGGAAAGAAAATTTACGGTGAGTAAAAAATTATCCTTTCTTTTGCAGACAGCCTGCAGAGCGATGAGGAAGGACTTGTGGTGACGTCATAAGGGGGCGGGGCTGAGAACTGGAGAGGATTCTTGTGGATGAAGGACCTGTGGTGATGTCATGAGGGGGCGGGGCTGAGAAGATGCTGGTGCATGAAGGACATGTAATCATTGTCCTCTTATATAAACAAAAAGAGGAGATAGGCGGCACTATAGACCAACAGAGGATGGCATGCAAAGGATATAATCAGGAGAGATGGTCTGCTGCTTAATAACTCCAAGTCGGTGGTGCAAAAACTCCCAGAATCATAGTGAACAGTCTAAATGATTACAGTACAGTCAGAAAGAAGAATGGAGTGCACTCACCGGAGTAGTCTTCATTGCTTTATTTTCTCAGATGAAAAAACATATAGGACATCGTGCGGACATGGACAGGGTGAACGCTAGGAGCCAAACAGGGCGGTGACAGGCTGTTTCGCGCGTGACCGCGCTTCTACGGACCTTCCCTTACAACACGTCATGTGCTATATAGCCGCACAATGCACACTACGTATGAGCTTACGGCCGGATCGTATACGGCGCCGTGAAAAATGAACAAGACCATTGTTTGAGGACGGAAATGTTCCAACTCACGGCCGTGGATTTCCATGCGGTCCCGTACGGAGTACTTATTTCAGCCAAATTGAACTTGATTTTTCGATCCAAGAGGTTCTGTGAGTTTTATTGGGCTGGGAAAAGATTTCCAAGTAAATTACCTGTTTCAGATCGCTTCGAATCAAGCTAGGGAAGCATAGCTATACTACGGGTGTATGTTCACGGTTCGTACGCATCCGGCGCATGTCAATTTTTCCCACGTCCGTAGTTTCAGCCGCACATGTACGCCGGCGTACGAAATGCGGCTGGACTCATACGCAGTGTGAACATAGCCTTAATGTCTAAAAACATATTACCTATACCACTATTATTTTTAGGCAAAGATAATCTGGTTAAAAGGGTTCTCCAGAATTAAGAAAAAAAAACCATAGTTGCTTTTTTCCAAAACAGCGCCACCCCTGCTCTTAGGTTGTGTGTGGTATCACAGCTTGGCACTCTTCACTAGTCGAATACCACACACAAACTGAGGACAAGAGTGGTGCTGTCTGTGGAAGAAGGCAGCTATATTTTTCTAATCTTAAGCACTTTAAATTTTTGTTGTGGTTCTATATGTGAAATGTACAGAAGCCTCTTACACTGCTCTTTATCCTTATCCACTATGAGTAATGTAGAAGAATATTCCCTTTATTATTCAGAAAGCCTTGTCACCTGCTGAGGTTCCCTATGGGTGAGGTTGGTTGGGGGCCCACTCAGACTCACTCGCCCCCCCCCCCTAGGCTGAACCCCTAGCTACGCCCCTGATCGAGAGGGAACACTGTTGGCGCAAGGAATGGTCAGCCTTTAGCTAGCAGACATGTTAATAGCCTAATGGTAAAATACTACACAAAATTATTACTTGTGTGAATAAAACTTTGCTGGCTCCTTCTGAACCTACATACTGTACTTAAAACTGTGTGTCATGTCATTTTAAAATATGTGTCATGGTGCAGTGTACATTTTGTGATCTTCTGCTGTTTATTTGCTTTCCCTGCATATCGGTGTTTTTGTGAAAGGTTTTTCTTTTCCTATAAATCCATCACTGTTGTCATTAAGGTTGAAACTTTAGTGGCCATCCTGACCTGAACTGAATGGACTGACAGTATGTGTCTGCCCTGCAGACATTCAGCTGCCTCTTCTCAGATTTCACAACCTGTTATGCTGTAGTCAGCAATTAAGAGGCGGTTATTACACAAAGAGCAGCCAATCTCTAGCTAAAAAAATACAGTCATACACAGTGTAATGATCAGGTCAGTGCAATGATCAGGACAAAAATCACAAAAATTGGTCTATTGATAATTTCACTATCCAATGGGTCTATTGATAATTTCTAATATTAAACCTTCTAGGCCACAGATAATGATGTGGCCTTGATTATAACGAGATGGCACCTTTCTCGTGGAACATAGCCCTAGGGGGAGATTTATCAAACATGGTGTAAAGTGAAACTGGCTCAGTTGCCCCTAGCAACCAATCAGATTCCACTTTTCATTCCTCACAGACTGTTTGGAAAATGAAAGGTGGAATCTGATTGGTTGCTAGGGGCAACTGAGCCAGTTTCACTTTACTCCATGTTTGATAAATCTCCCCCATAGTGTTTAAAGTGCAGGTTCGGCAGTATTAGGAACTCAGTCCTACTTGATTAAACTTCTCTTTTTTACATTTTCTCCAGTCAAGTTATCACCTCACACAAAATCTTTACTCTACTCTGTAGCTCACAAATAACCTACTTACATTTTCTCTCTTCTATAATCCTGGGTTCCTCCCTTTTGCTCCACCTTTCTTCTAACTTGTAAATGTACCATACAACTGGCATTTTCTAGTAAAGGTTAATAACATGACTCATCAACTGTTGTTGCATCCCCTGACACATTACAATTGCTTCCGTGTCCTTCCACTATCTATTTTTACCCCCATTTAAAGGGGAACTCCAATGAAATATTCTCCTTTTTTTAAATTAACTGGTACCAGAAAGTTATACATATATGTTAATTACTTCTATTTAAAAATCTCCTTCCAAACAAATTTTAATTGAAAAGGTCAGACAAGTACAAAGCATGAAACAAATAGGAAAAATCTAGCAAATCGATAGCAAATCCCCATAAGAAACCTTTCCTGCTCTGGATAGTTCATGTCACGGACAGACGTGGCAGTAGAGAGCACTATTTCAGACTGGAAAGAAAACTCCACTTCCTGTAGGACATACAGCAGCTGATAAGTACTGAAAGATTTTTAAACAGAAGTAATTTACAAATCTGTGTAACTTTCTGCCATCAGTTGATTTGAAAAAAATAACTTTTCACCGTTCTCCTTTAGGGTGCCTTCACACCTACAGGGTGGGCCGGGGCGGCGATCGGGCGTGCGGGGGGGCCGGGGCAGCATGCAGGCGGTGCGGGTGTTTAAGGGGGCTGGGGCTGCAAGCTGCGGGCGGCAACCGGTGGCGCAGGGGTTTAAGAGGGCCGGGGCTGCAAGCTGCGGGCGGCCGCCGGTGGCGCAGGGGTGAAAGGGGCCAGGTCCAATGCAGGCAGCGGATCCGCTGCGTGTATGGGACCCATTGAGCTTCACAGTACAGGATCCGCAGCTGATTTCGCTGCAAACTCCCAGCATGAAAATCCACTGCGGATCCGGTAGGTGTGAAGGCACCCTTAAGCTGAATCTACTTTTTATAGTGTCACTGTCGTTTTAACTTTCAAAATCTAAATCAACAGTAGATGTAATGTAAAGCAAGTCTGCAATTTACTTTCATTATTTTTTTTTAGTTATGGGGGAAAAAAGCACTTCCTGTTTTCTGACTCTTTTTTTACAAGAAACAGGAAACAGACAGAAAACAAGAAGTGCTGTGTATCCCAGGCCATCTGAGAGCTCACAGAGAAGGCAGTCATGTGACACGATGAGCTGTGACTCTCTGTACTGGCCAGAATTCCTGTGTTTAGTCTGTTTTTTTCATCAGCAACCGGTCAGAAAATCTGCCTTCAGGAGACGGGACCTGGATTTCTGGTAAGTTCAGCTTTGTTTTACAGCATGATAATAACAACAAAAATAAGGAATGTATATTGCAAACTTTCTTTATTTCACATCTACTGTTGATTTAGATTTTGAAAGTTATAACGACAGTGACAATTTAAGGAATTGTATTCTTCATTGTTTTTAGTACTGCAACATTGTAAAATACTCCGTTTATTTTTAGTTTATTTTTTACAAATTCTCTGCTTTCTGTAATTGTTTAAATCCAAAAGGTGAAAAATTGATTTAATACTTTTTCAATGCTGAGGGTTTGTTACAGTGTACTTAGTCTAGGTAATCCTTGTTAAGTTGAAGGGGTTTTCCAGGCTGCCCCGTTCTCCCACGCCGGCGCCTGGTCTTAGCTCTTAGACGTGGCGTCTCAAGGCAGCTTAGCCATTCAGTGGTCGTAGTGAGGTCCCGCCTCAGCCAATGAATGGTTGAGCCGCCTTGAGACGGGACCTGGCGCTGGAAATAACTCCTCATTCCCCGCTCGCAGCCGGCGCTATTACATGCGTCGGCAGCAAGTGTGTAAGTGCAGGGGGACTGTGCTGCCCAGGTGATCGCTAGATTGTCCAGGCAGCCCATAGAGGATAGCGGCGGTCTGCTACCGTCACCCCTATTCCAAGAAGCGTTGGCAACATATTGTTGGTATCTGAGTTGTTGTCTGAGTTGTTGTCTATCAACATGTTGAAAGACAAAAATCAGCCAACATCGTTCATGCCGGCTGATCGCTGTCTTTTATTACACGGCACGATTATCCGCCGTAACCGCCGATATTGGCCAAATATGGCCGATAATTGTTTCGTGTAATGGGGCCTTTAAACAGTCTGCACTTCAGGAAGAAAACTATTACCTTGATTTCTACCAGATGTTTAAACTAAATCTCATGGGACTCTTAAACTAAGAAAAATATCACCAATAATACAGTCTTGAAAATTCCTACCTGCACATCAAAATGATTGAAAAAAATAGAAAAAATTTAAATATATACAGCCATGCCTTTAATGTACAGATAATGCCATACACAGCAAGCTGTAGAAATGACCAGACATGATAAGGATTCCCCTATGGTAGACAGGGTGTAAATACATTGATACGTCCGCCCAGCCGGGCTGCAGGTGTAGGGTCCTTATTCACAGAATCACTTCCACATCTTAAAGGCCTCATGTGATACCACATCTTCTTTTTGCAGGATGCTTTTTGCATTCATTTTTAGGAACCATGGTTAAAAAGTATTTTAGAGAAACTAAGAAAAAAAGGTGCCATCCTGTCACATGCAAAGTTGTCTGTGTAGAGTGTCACATGCCTGGGCCATGTAAACTCTTATCTGAGTTTTATCTTATTTTTCATTTACATAGATCTGCCTTAATGGATGCAGAAAAGATTCGGTATATGGCTCAACAGATTAAACACATTGGGAGAGATTTATCAAGCTGGTGTAAAGAAGAATTGTCTTAGTTGCCCCTAGCAACCAATCAGATTCCACCTTTCATTTTTCAAAGAATCTGTGAGGAATAAAAGGTGGAATCTGATTGGTTGCTAGGGGTAACTAAGACAATTCTACTTTACACCAGTTTGATAAATCTCCCCCATTGTGCTATTATATTAATGCATAAACTATCTTGGTCAATATTTTAGCCTGTTAAGGATATGTTCACACCATGTCTTTTTATGAAAAATAATGGCCGTTGTTTAAAAAAAAAGGCCATTATTTTACAATGATGGCCGTCAATAATGTTAATGAACATTATTTATGACCGTCATTATCAAACAGCCATTATTTTGCCTAAAAAACATGCTGTATTAACATAGATTATCCAGGCTTAGAAAACATGGCCACTATCTTCCAGAAACAGCAGCGTCATTTTTGGTTTTTTTTGTTTCTTTGTTTGGATATGGTTTTACAGCTCAGCTCCATTGAAGTGAATGAAGCTGAATTGTAATACCCTACACCAACTGAGGGCAAGGATGGTGCTGTTTTTGCAAGCAAGTAGCTGTATGTTTTCTAATCCTGGATAACTCCTTAATGCATGCAAGCCGCATACAGAGTTCCTTTACAAATTTCTCCTGTCTCCCTTCTCATCCATGGAACCACCATTTCCTATAAATACCCTCTAACTGTGTCATGTCCTAAACTGGCCAAGGACATTAGATAAATGCCGGCAAATACTCTATTGAGCAACAATCTAATGTGTTTGATGATCTCCAAACTCTCCCCAATGGCAGATGATAGGGTAGAGAAGGGTAACGCATGTATGGTCAGCGTAAAACTAGTGGCTACAATCTTCTTTGCATTTTCTCTCTTAGGCTGTGTTCACACAACGTATTTTTTTATACGAGAAAATATGTTGGCCGGGTGTCTATGGGATTCCGGTCGGAGCCTATACACATAGAATACGCTCCGGCCGGGATACCTCACGGCGCCGCAAAGAACTGACATTAAGTGAATAGCGGCAGTATTAAGTGAATAGCGGCAGTAGGAAACCCTGTCAGTGCACACTATGAAGCGAACAGCTCCGGCCGCACGCTTTATAGTGTTCTGTGGGAAGTTCTGATGCGGGCGCGCGCTGATACGCCCGCATCTGAACTCTGCAGCAGGAAAGATCATCCGGCCGGTACTGCAGTAGCGGCCGTATGACCTTTTCAGTGAACGACCGCTCTCTTACGACATGTGAACATGGCCTTAGGGTAGATTCACATGTAACATATTTGCTGCAGATTTGATGTTGTGCTCAAATCAGATCAGAAGTGTGATGTCCACAGCTAAAAATGGGAAAGTCCCTTTGAAGAGAAACTGTCAGCCAAAAAAGACGTCCCAAATTGCTTACATGGCTAGACTGCTATACAAGCAGTGAGACTATTTATAGCTGTAGCGTATATAAAAGTGTTTCTCAGCTACTTCTCCTTAAAAAAAAAAAACATCAACAATGTTGAGAATTTCTCAGATCACCGATGATGCATAAACCATGTGAGTTGATATGTTGGATCCCTACTGACTCTTCGGGGATTGCTCACTGAACAGCACAACAAGCCGTCACACTGGATACAGTGTTAGTGTAATTTTAGCACTGCTTGTGTGACACGCATCAGAGAAGGATGCAGCTTACACGTGTACAAAGCACGTGTGAACACACTGTAAGAGAAAGAAAATGCCACCAAGAAATAAAAGGGAATATGAGCTGCAGGTATCACTTAAAGGTTAATCCATCCACTCTAATTAGAAAATCATCACATATGAACTCACTAGTAATTAAAACCAGTGTCACTGCAGATCATCTGTAATCAAATACATGAGGGGGAATATCTGACAGACGGCGAGGCTGGTAGTGGCTGCCACCAGGAAAATAGCAAAACAATCAAGCAGGTATTTCTGCCTTGGTTACACTTGGCACATCTTTACATTGCCCATTCTATATTTTCACTATATAATCTAAATTTACACCAACTTTTCACTTCTTTTATAGATTTTATTTTGGAGAATATTTTTATCTGTCCTCAGCCATGGCACCATTTGGGCAAATTTTCCAATAAGCAATGCCGCTTGTCAAGCGAGGCACTTTTTTAAGTAGTTTTTTATGTTTACCAGCTGCTTAAACACATTTACTCTGGCACCCCCTTTAAATATATATCATAAAACTTCACCAAAAAACACCACAAAAAGGTGTGTAACATCTAATAAAAAAAAATGGTTGGCACCACAAAAACAAGCATATGTGAGGGAGGTTTCAGTGGACATATTCATCTTCTCCTGGAGTTTTATAACCATATTGTCCTACAATACCCCTTTATACATGAAGAAAATTGAAGTAAAGCATATGGTACATGCCGGCTAAATGCTGAATGCAAACTTGATTTCACTGTACTTCCTAATGATCCTAAAAATAGACTTTAGAAATTCTAATGTTAAACACACAACTTCCTCCAATTTAAACCAACACAGACATTTGGAGTGAGTAAGTGAAAACTAAGGGACAAAAGTGACAAAAAACAAAATAGCAGCAGTGGGGAATTCAGACTAAGGGCCAATTCACACTGAGCAAAAATGGCAGAATTAAGCAGAGAGGGGAGGAAGCGGAGGCGCGCACGTCCTCCCATTCAGACACTGCAGGACACTAAGCATGGTGGGACTCCGCGGTGGAGAGCTCTGCCAGGGAATTCTGCAGTTTTTGATCTGTGTGAACTGGCCTTAAGGCTTGCTCACATGCAGTATTTTAATAAGCATTTGGTCAGTTTTTTTTTATAGCTTAAAACAAGGGGTAGAACCGAGACAAAGTTAAACTATATGGGAAAGATTTGCAACTTTTTCTATGTTTTGGACCTACTCCTGGTCATGGCTAAACATTCTGACCAAAATACTGATTGATCGGTACATGAATTCAGCCTAATATTAGCTCCACTCATTGTCAGCAGAATATAGAGGATGCCAACACATGACATTCTTCTCTTCCAGTGCAAAGAATGTAGACAATTTTACCAAATAAACTCATGCACATTAAATAATCATTGGATGAATTTGCAGATTGCAGGACCATCCACTTTTCCCACTGATGTTGGAAATGCGAAGGATTGGATGTGTTACGGGGTTATTCAGAATTAGAAAACCATAGCTGCTTTCTTCCAGAAACAGCACCACTCCTGTCCTCAGTTTGTGTGTGTGTGTGTGTGTGTGTGTCTGTGTGTGTGTTACTGATGCTTAATTCCATTGGAGTGAATGGAGCCAAGCTGAAATACCACACATACCCTGAGGAGAGATTGGGCACTGTTCTTGGGAGAAAGCAGCTCTATTTTTCTAATCCTGAATAACCCCATTAAATGTTATAATGGTTTATCTCCCCTGGCGATAAGCAAGCTATCAGAGGGATCTATCTCTGGCTTATTCCCCACCACCGACTTAAACACCTGCACACTTGGCCAAGGCAAGAGTGCATGTGTATGTGGGAATCAGTAGGAATCATTCTGTAGGCTGCTATCTAAGGTGTGCAGGCAGTATAATGCCCCTTTCACATGATACAGGTTTGTCATACAGTACACAAGTCTGTGGTGGATTTCTCGGTTAATATGTGACCAAGTAATAGTATACCTCTTTAGGGAGATCTCTAAATTAGCAAATCAAGTTATTTTAGCCATATAGTGCTCCATGGGGAAAAAGCATGCAAAGCAACTCGCCTCCAAAAGGAAAGGCAATCGCTCAGCGCAGTCACCTACTGAAATAGCTTCCCTTTAAATTGATGTTAGACTGTTAAAGGGCCTTAAAAATCATTAGGGATTGTATATCAAGCGATGATTGCTCCCAGATGGGAAAGATGCCAATGTGTATCAAACCATTTCAGCGTTCCTGCCCCTCTGCCTTGGAAAATAATCCACAGTCATAAGTGTTAATTGAATGTTGATTTAAAGGGAAGCTACCTCCAGTAAGTGGCACTGTGGAGCAAGTTAGTTTCATCAGAAGGAAAGCTACACTGCATACTTTTACATTAATCTCATGTATAAAACAGCTCACTCAACCAGACCAGCCAACACCCTGCTCTGTACTGATGAGGGGCAAGGACCCAGAAACAGCTGTCTGCAGATGAGTAGCTTTCTCTAACGTGACATATAAACCTAAATTTCATAAGGCCCTTTGTAGAGGATCTATAGCCAAACCCCCCCAAAAAGAGATGTTTTTATAATTAAATAGCTTATAATGCCCTGATTACATGCCTTTCTACAATTTCTTGATATGCCCTCCTGTTCCCAAGATATGTGGGAATAGATGGGCGTGAACATAATTTTAACAATGAGAGTGAATATCAATGATTATACAGTCAGGGGTGTAAATGTTTTACATTGAGGGAAGTGTATGATTGACACTTACCCATTGACTATATAATCACCCATTTCATGATATTCACTCTTATTATTACAATAAATTGTGATCACTTCCATATGACAATAACTCAAATTGTCATGTAAACTATAAACACACATATCTCAGAAACAGAACAGGAGAAAGTGTGAAGAAACTGTAAAAAAAGGGCAGCCTATGTGATTTAATGTAATTTTTTTGTTAATACACTACAGACACCCACATCTCCACATACATGCGCACAGGGGCATAAACTATGCAGTGGTACTCTACATTAAAGAAAGATAGCTCCAATGTCCAAAAAAGAAAATACGTTGTGGCCCTCACAAGTAGATTCAAAGTCCATCTTAATTCTATATCTTGCTAGAGATAGGCTAAGTTATGATATTGGCGAAAGGCATCCATCTTGTTACAAAGACAGCCACTAATAATGATTGGTATTAGAGGCCGTCTATTTATCAAAGATGGCTGCCTTCCCAAATAATTCCAGAAGTAGGAACATAGCCTATTACTAACTATTGGAAAGTGGTGTGATGCAATTACAGGCTATATTCACACATAAAGTAAAAAAAAAAAAAAAAAAAAGGCGTCACTTTTTATATTTAAAATTATGCCCGTTATTACAGCATTTTAATTGACTTCAATCGAATACATTAAAGTAAATGAAATGACGTTTGCCTGCTGCACACAGTGTATTAAAGAGGTATTCCCCCCAAGAGCTAAAAAAATGAAATGCTCCCAAACCTAGCTGGTCTTACTCACTAAGTCCCCCTGAGTATTTTGAGCCATTTCCTGTCTTTGTAGCTGCTGCCGTTCCTGAGTTACAAGTTTTTCTAAAAGCCGATCTATATCCAAGATAGGAAACTACATTTCCCATCATGCAATGCTTCTGCCTGATGATGGCGAGAATCCTACCCCACACTGACGAGGGGCAAAAACCCCGAAACGGCTGTCTGTGGGTGGAAGCCTGCCTTTGCAAGCCCTTGTCATGATCGCAATACTCGCACCTTGAGTTAGACATTGACAAAAGGGGCCACCCTGTTGTTTCCCTGTCTATGTTCCAATACTCGCAACCGAGTGGGACTTAAGGGGTTATTTATCAGGGTGGTGTGGTGCTCTCCCCATCATGGAGGCACCCCGTTGGCAACAGGCTAGAGATATCTGGCTATCCCGTGTTTTGAGACTCGTAACTGAGGCTCCACGGACTCTTGTTTTGCATATTTAAATTTTTGGGGGCATCAGTGGAGACTCTTGATTGAGTACTCCATTGGAATTTTTTTCGCTGTTCTCCTTGAGTTCAGTGATTACTGTGTTTTGTTGGTTGATTTTTCATTGCCCCAACTAGCCAGAATCCTACCCCACACTGACGAGGGGCAAAACCCCCGAAACGGCTGTCTGTGGGTGGAAGCCTGCCTTTGCAAGCCCTTGTCATGATCGCAATACTCGCACCTTGAGTTAGACATTGACAAAAGTGGCCACCCTGTTGTTTCCCTGTCTATGTTCCAATACTCGCAACCGAGTGGGACTTAAGGGGTTATTTATCAGGGTGGTGTGGTGCTCTCCCCATCATGGAGGCACCCCGTTGGCAACAGGCTAGAGATATCTGGCTATCCCGTGTTTTGAGACTCGTAACTGAGGCTCCACGGACTCTTGTTTTGCATATTTAAATTTTTGGGGGCATCAGTGGAGACTCTTGATTGAGTACTCCATTGGAATTTTTTTCGCTGTTCTCCTTGAGTTCAGTGATTACTGTGTTTGTTGGTTGATTTTTCATTGCCCCAACTAGCCAGAATCCTACCCCACACTGACGAGGGGCAAAAACCCCGAAACGGCTGTCTGTGGGTGGAAGCCTGCCTTTGCAAGCCCTTGTCATGATCGCAATACTCGCACCTTGAGTTAGACACTGACAAAACAAAAGGGGCCACCCTGTTGTTTCCCTGTCTATGTTCCAATACTCGCAACCGAGTGGGACTTAAGGGGTTATTTATCAGGGTGGTGTGGTGCTCTCCCCATCATGGAGGCACCCCGTTGGCAACAGGCTAGAGATATCTGGCTATCCCGTGTTTTGAGACTCGTAACTGAGGCTCCACGGACTCTTGTTTTGCATATTTAAATTTTTGGGGGCATCAGTGGAGACTCTTGATTGAGTACTCCATTGGAATTTTTTTCGCTGTTCTCCTTGAGTTCAGTGATTACTGTGTTTGTTGGTTGATTTTTCATTGCCCCAACTAGCCAGAATCCTACCCCACACTGACGAGGGGCAAAAACCCCGAAACGGCTGTCTGTGGGTGGAAGCCTGCCTTTGCAAGCCCTTGTCATGATCGCAATACTCGCACCTTGAGTTAGACACTGACAAAACAAAAGGGGCCACCCTGTTGTTTCCCTGTCTATGTTCCAATACTCGCAACCGAGTGGGACTTAAGGGGTTATTTATCAGGGTGGTGTGGTGCTCTCCCCATCATGGAGGCACCCCGTTGGCAACAGGCTAGAGATATCTGGCTATCCCGTGTTTTGAGACTCGTAACTGAGGCTCCACGGACTCTTGTTTTGCATGATGATGGCGATGTAGCAGAGCTGAGACAATGAAGGAGATGATGACAGTGTAGCAGAGCTGAGATGGCGGTGTCAGCGTAGCAGAGCTGAGTTGGCGGTGTCAGCGTAGCAGAGCTGAGTTGGCGGTGACGGCGTAGCAGAGCTGCGTTGGCGGTGACGGCGTAGCAGAGCTGAGTTGGCGGTGACGGCATAGCAGAGCTGCGTTGGCGGTGACGGCGTAGCAAAGCTGAGTTGGGGGGAAGGCGTAGCAGAGCTGAGTTGGGGGAACGGCATAGCAGAGCTGAGTTGGCGGTGACGGCGTAGCAGAGCTGAGTTGGGGGAACGGCGTAGCAGAGCTGAGTTGGGGTGACAGTGTAGCAGAGCTGAGTTGGAGGAACGGCGTAGCAGAGCTGAGTTGGCGGTGACGGTGTAGCAGAGCTGAGTTGGGAGGAAGGTGCAGCAGAGCTGAGTTGGCGGTGACGGCGTAGCAAAGTTGAGTTGGCGGTGACGGCGTAGCAGAGCTGAGTTGGCGGTGACGGCGTAGCAGAGCTAAGTTGGCGGTGATGGCGTAGCAGAGCTGAGTTGGCGGTGACGGTGTAGCAGAGCTGAGTTGGCGGTGACGCGGCGATTGCGAGAAGCGGAGCTTGCCGCGGGCGATTGCGGGGGCGGAGCTTGCCGCGGGAGCGGAGCTAGTCTCGGGCGACTGCGAGGGGTGGAGCTTGCAGCGGGGGGGTGCTGCGGGTGAGTGCGGAGGCTATGCTGCGGGTCAGTGAGGGATGCCACGGGTGATGAGGGGGGGGGGGGCTGTGTGCTGCGGGTGAGTGCTGGACGGTGGGGAGGCTCTGGAAACAGGGGGTGAGCTCTGGGCTGGGGGTGACCCCGTGGCTGCTGTTAGAGAGGGAGACAGTCACAGCTGCGCTGATCACTGTCTCCCTCTGTAACAGCAGCCACCCCATCAGTGTTCTCAGTCACTTCACTGTGCTGGGACTGAGGACACGTGATGCCGACACGGAGGGTGGGGGCCAGGAGCAGGGAGTGTGTCGGAGTGGACTGAGGCCTGATGATTCTATGCAATCCCTGGGGGTGAATGCAGCTGGATAACAGCAAAACTGTGCAAAATCCATAATAACTTTATATGGGAAAGATGGAAAGCTACGGGTGGGCAGCGTATTAATGCAAAAATAATTTTTGGGGGAATACCCCTTTAAATGACGAACATTGTTTGTTCGCATGTCAAAATAATGATCATGACAATCATTTTCAGACGTCTTTTGCAAACAATGGATTTTATTTTTTATTGGTTCACACTGGGAGAAAAGTGTTGTTTTCTGCTTTCTGTAATGCATGTTTTAAAAGAACAGTTTGCCTAAGTACTGTTAGGTTACCACCTCATTTGTCTCTCCTGTTCATAGATGTTGTAATCTTGAATTCGGGTTACATTTCTAGCAATAAAACTCTTGGATGGAATTACTTAATCACAAGGAAAAAAAATATGGAATCACCTATATAATTTCCAATAAAAAAAAAAATTATATATATATATATATATATATATATATATATATATATATATTAGGAATGAGCGAGCTTTTAAAAAGTTTGGTTCGGTTCGATCCGGCGAACTTTTGTGAAGTTCGGATTTGTACGAACCGAACCTAAAACAAACCTTGCTATAACGGCTGAATAATTGCAGCTACAATAGTGGGAGTCTGATAGGGTATAATTTTGTCTAGTTGGAGTTGCTATTACAATGAAAAAGTGGAAAAAATCAAAGTGCAAAAATAGTGAGAAAAAAAAGTTGAGGAGGAGGAGGCAGAAGCACTTGATTGCACTCAGGCCAGTATTGTTGAGAAGAGACAAGTTGTGGAGCAGGAGGAGGCAGCACTTGATTGCACCCAGGCCAGTATTGTTGAGAAGAGACAAGTTGAGGAGGAGGAGGAGGCAGCAATTGATTGCTCCCAGGCCAGTATTGTTGAGAACAGACAAGTTGAGGAGGATGAGGCAGCACGTGATTGCTCCCAGGCCAGTATTGTTGATAACAGACACGTTGAGGAGGCAGCACTTGATTGCCCCCAGGCCAGTATTGTTGAGAACAGACAAGTTGAAGAGGAGGAGGATGAGGCAGCACTTGATTGCACCCAGGCCAGTATTATTGAGAAGAGACAAGTTGAGCAGCAGGAGGAGGAGGAAGCAGCTTATGAGAATCAAACTTTTTTGGTTGCGGCTAAACGGGGTTGACAGCACCCAGCAAAGCAGAAACGGAAAGGTTTTGTGGGGCGCTGACTCAGCGTCACACTCTATAGAGGGCTTCAACAAGTTTTGCTGCTATGGGTTACTTCACCTATAACAGCTTATGAGAAACAAACTGTATATATATATATACAGTAGTTTCAACACAAACCTTATTATGTGTTGTGTCTTGTGGGGTTTTGGGGTTATTTCTTGTGAAAGAACGTTAAGAAATCAGTGGAATGAAATGGGATGCACATTTAGAAATTTCATTAAATTCCACCAGCAATACCTAAAAAGAAGAAAACAAAGAGGTTAAAGAGTTCACAAAGCATGGAGGTTTGAATTATTAGATAAGAACTATCAGCAGGTTAAACAAAACGAACCTGCTAAAAGCTCCCTAATGCGCATGGGGTGCTAAGGATGAAGGTATGTCTGTTACCTTCATCCTCTGCGCCATTCCCATGCTGTTAGCCTTGAAATCTCCTGCCCGGAAAACCATTAGGAGCACTCGGAACATGGATACCGCCCCTTGAGCACCATTTCAGCTAGTCGCTAAGCCAGCCCCCAGCATTGATAATCATTAGGGGGAAGAGCCGTCAAGATGATGATGCTGGAACTTTCCTGAACAGAAAGACGTTCCCATATCTCCACCCATTTATGATATGGGGTTACATATTAGGTAAAGGACCTGGGAAGACAGCAATCATGACCTTAACATTCATGGTATCAGGTATAGATTATAAGGATGATGATGATGATGATAACATTATTAATAATATTAGTTCATGACTAAGTAATTTCTAAGGATGATCTTCAAAAAGTCTTAAGGGTTGTTCCGGATGTTATACAAATAAAAAAAAAGGCATTATGCTTACTTGTACTGAAGGCCATGCTCCAAAAAATTCAGGACATTTAAATAATGGCTGTTTTTTGTTGAATAACAGACGTTATTTGGGCACGATATGATGGCCATCCAAACTGCTGTCAAACAGGCAGAAAAAGACATGTTGTCCGTGGCCTTGGGTTGCATCTGTGAATTGTGTTCTCCAATTTGCTCCAAAATAAAAAAAAAACTGTGTGAACATCCTCTAAGTGTGCAGATTGGAGATTCCATTTTTTTAAATGAGCTATGGTTTGGAGAAGAGAAAATGAAACTCTTGTATTTTGATGCTGTCCCACACCTGCAAAAACCTCAACTGTTACATGGGAACTGAACAATAAGGGTGTATTTTAAACACATCTGAAGTAACAGTAACATTCTTGTAACATTGCCAAAAAAACAAGTAAAACATACAAGTATTAAATTTAAAGGGTTAATCCAATCTCAACTAGTTATACTTAAATATTTTTGCAAACTTGCCTTCTTCTACTGATATGCTGCCCTTACCCTCCCATTGAAGGCAGCTTGTTGTCTGTTTGAAATAGATAGATAGATAGATAGATAGATAGATAGATAGATAGATAGATAGATAGATAAACACATTATAATATATATATATATATATATATATATATATATATATATTTACACTGTATCTTTATAAATCTACATTTATACATATGTACCACAGCCAGACCACAGCTTTTTAGAGCAGCGTGGTGGTCGGTAACCTAGATAATGAGCTGTCAATAATGAGAGGGAAAGAGCAGCATATCAGGAGAAGGGGGCAAGTATAATAATTATTGTATTTTCAAAAATATTTAACTTGCTGAACCCTACAAGTTTAGCTATGTTAATTGAGATGAAAATAACTCTTTAAGCCTGGCTTGTAAGCATACAGCAATGCTCTTACATCCAACCTCTGTAATTCATAATATCATTAATGTTCCCCTAGAAACTTATTACCATATAAGGCTATGTTTCCACAATATTTTTGGTCAGTATTTTTAAACCAAAACCAGGAGTGGATTGAAAACACAGAAAGGCTATGTTAACACACTATTGAAATTAAGTGGATGGCCGTCATATAATGGCAAATAACAACCACTATTTCAAGGCAATGGCCGGTGTTTCAAAATAACAGTAATTATTTGCCATTATATGACGGCCATCCACTCAATTACAACAGTGTGGGAACATAGCCTTTCTGTGTTTTCAATCCACTGTGTGGGAACATACCCTCAAAGATAAAAACCTCTGCTACTTCACAGGACACAAAGTACTGTAATTAAAAACAACCCCAGGAAAGGATCTAAAGACTATACAACATATTCCTTACTATACACCCATAGGAGGTGACGATTTGCAGACTTTAACATTATTTTCATGTTAGAGATATAAGATAGCAGATGCTCTTAAGTGTACTAGTAAGGATATCAGATGATGTCACAAATGTAGAAGCATTATGATGAGTAATTTCAGTGACCCCGCCTGATGTTTCCCCTTTAAAAATCCAGTAGTAAGTGATGAAACTGATGCCAATGATGTCAGAGGTGAGGACATTGTGGCATTAATGACCAAAAGGGCAAAAATAAGATAATACCAGAGACCCCTTTAAATGTTGGCTGGAAAATGTTTATAGACATTTTTTATTTATTAAAAAGACCCTCCAAAAATAAACCATAAGTAAATACAAAATAAGCATTTTATGTTGTTTTTGATGTAAAAGTAATAATCAACTAAAATGTATGTCCATATGATCCATGTGTGTTAAAGGGGTATTCTCATCTGGGCTTGTCATACCCTATCTATTAGATGGATGTACAGGCATGTTGAGCACATTCTTTATTACATAGTGATTGCATCCCTATTCTTAGGATTAGAGATGAGCGAAGCAAATCTGGTGAATTAAGATGCGCTGAAAATCGCCCTGCAAATCTGCAAAAAAATTGGCTGTCTGGAGTGTCACAGGGCAGGAGAGATTAACCATAACCCCTAGTGCCTGTCCAATCAGCTGCAGGTCCCTCTGTGATGTCAGCACCTCCCCCTCACCTTCTATATAAGGCAGATCATTAAGTAAGTTCATTAAGGAGGTGGCCAGTCGGCTGTGTGTGGAGGAGAGAGCAGGATCGCAGCAGGTAGCTAGAGCAGAGACTAACAGAGCGATACAGGGACAGAGGAGAGGAAAGGAAGGCTGATTTTGGGTGATGTCACCACTTCTCCCTCTATATAAGGTGGTTTGTTAAGAAGGTGGCCAGTCGACTGTGTGGGGAGGGTAGAGCAGGATCGCAGCAGGCAGTTAAAGCAGAGCAGGGAGAGACTAACAGAGTGATAGAGGGACAGAGAGGAGAGGATAGGAGGGCTGATTGTTGGTGATGTCAGCACCTCCCCTTTACCCTCTATATAAGATGGTTCATTAATGGAGGTGGCCAGTTGGCTTTGTGTGGAGGAGAGAGCTGGATGGCAGCAGGCAGTTACCAGGGAAAGACTAAGGACCCTATTACACCAACACATTTCTGACAAATGTATCTGACAGATTTTTAAAGCCAAAGCCAAACAGGTGATAAAGGAAAGACTGAAATTTCTACTCTTTTCCAATACATTTCTTGCTTTGGCTTCAAAAATATGTCAGATAAATTGGTCAAAAATCTGTTTGTGTAATAGGGCTCTAACAGAGTCATAAAGTGACAGAGAGGAGAGAATAGGAGGGCTGATTGTGGGTAATGTCAGCACCTCCCTCTCCCCCTCTATATATAAAAAGGTTCATTAAGGAGTTGACCAGTCGGCTGTGTGTGGAGGAGAGCAGGATGGCAGCAGGCAGTTACAGCAGAGCAGGGAGAGACTAACAGAGTGATATAGGGACAGAGAGGAGAGGGATGGCGGAAATTGGACGATTGACTGGCTGACTTTTTTTTTTTAATTGTGATTTTCCGATTTTATTTCCACTTTTACAACATGCTTTAACAAATTTGCCCTTCTGTAATAGTCCCAGTATTGTAGCTACTATAGTTTTGGCTGTTTTAATAAAAATTCTTAAGATACGATTTGCGAATCTTCACGTATTTGAGCAAAAAATTTGCTACACTAATTTCCGCCTGCTTCGCTCATCTCTACTCCGGATCATTGGGAGTCGTCCAACACATTCTTTTGGATTTCTCAGAATAGCATTCCCTATTTCTTTTGAACAGGAAACTCTAGAATGTATTGGAACCCCTATCCTTGTTTATGCAGGCTATGACATCTTCTTCATTCTTCTCACCAGTTTGCTGGACAAACATATCCCTCAGTACATATGGTCCATATTTATTTTACTATATTAGATGACCCTAGAGCAATTTTTAGTTTTTGCTGGAAAGCATTTAACCTCTCCTTCTGAACAGGCCACTCTAAAATGCATCTGGATTTGACCATTCCTCTTCTCAGGTGTATGCTGTTTAGTTTATAATCTGGAATGTCCTCTAGAAATAGGAGTACAATGGAGTCCTGGCTCTTCTCAATAGCTTGGTTGATGGCCTGATGAATCATAAACCTTATTAAAAAAAAAAAAAAAAAAAAAAAGATGTATTTAAAAATAAATATACAATGCTAAACCATCTCCATAAATTAGTGCTATCACTAAAACTTAAAAGGCTATAGACACATTTGAAAGACATTTTATTCATTCTTAAGTTGTACTTATTATGGTGCAAAATATATTTTCACTTTAGGTCTTTACTAAAAAGTGTTTACTTTTGTCCCTGCCTGAGTTGTTCTTTTAGGTTTCTCAACCTTCTAGTTCGAAAAATGAATATAGGTGAAACTTTGGAGCCCCCATGCAGCTACTCAAGAGTAGTGGGTGGGTATAAACCTACAGGTGAGTATTGTTTCCTCTTTTCAGTACCACCTATACTGCCCCTATTTACTTATTTTTTTTATATAGCACCAATATTCTGCAGTGCTGTACAGAAATTGTCATCACTCCCACTGATCCCTGTCACCACTGAGACTCACAATTCTAGATTAATCTATGAGTATGTTTTGGAGTGTTGAAAGAACCACTTTTTATGTTATAGCATTTTATAGAAGCCTGTTAAACAAGATACCAGTATGCAGTAAGGGGGCATTCACACGTCCGCAGAAACCAGTCTGTGAATGGACGGTATCCTGCAGAGTGGACCTCGGAGCTCACAGCATCATGATCATTAATTATGATTTGGGGAGCTCCGTAACTCTTTTTAAGTTTGTGCTAGTGTGCTGAGAATAACTAGGTTTAAATGAGGGCAGCATGAACTAGTGACAGAACTACTGAACAGATCAGTGTATTACTTACATCATTTTGCTCAGCTGTTCTCCTAATATGCAGGAGAATAGGAAACTTGCAACAGCCCCCCCCCCCCCTGCCCTCCAACCGCTGATTGATTGACAGTTGACTGCCTATACACAGCATGGGTGGATAACTGCCAATCAGCAGCTGGTGGGCAGAGTTTTCTGCTTCTCATGAATACTGAGGACTACTGAGCTCATGCACATAATGGAGAGGACTACTTATTGTCCAGGTAATTCAGGAGGATATCTCTGGATCAGCTGTACAGAACAATGTAAGTGATACATCTTTCTATTCAGCTTCTCTGTCACTAGTATATGCTACCCTTAGATAGGACAGTCTAAACCTACTGACAAAGTCTCTGAGGTCCACTCTGCAGGACACCATCAGTTTCCAGACTGGTTTCTGGAGACACCTGAATGTCCCCTAAAGCTATTCTGGTTAATAGATGTCAGTGCATGAAAAGAACATATTTCATAGGTGTAACAAAACTGAATTTCAAAAACATATATACAAAAGGTCTGAATCAGTAACATAACACACACACATTATAAATAGGCCACTTAGTGATATTAAAAAAAAAACAACCCTCAGCTGCGTCACCTGATAACCTATAAAAAGGTATCTCATTACTAGGATGATGAAAATGAAACTAGGGTGGACATTTCAGCAAAATAATGATCCCAAACACACAGCTAAGGAAACTCTCAACTGGTTTCAGAGACAAAAACAATGCTGCTAGAACGGTCCAGCCAATCACCTGACCTGAATCCAATAGAAAATCTATGGAAGATACTAAAGCTCAGAGTTCATACAAGGATCCTAATGAACCTTCAGGATTTGAAGAATGTTTGTGTGAAAGAATGGGCCAAAATCCCACCTGAGTGTCTTGAAGCTGTCATCACCAGCAAAGGCTTTTGTATGAAGTATTAGTTCAGTCAGCGTGTTCAATACTTTTTCCCTGTGTCATTTCTCATTAATAAACATAACTTTGTATTTATCATACATTTATAGACTTCTATGGTTTGATTCCTTTTTTTTTCTTTTTTGACTATGTGGATTGGATGGGTTGTTACTAACATCTGGTGTGAATTCCATGTGAATAGCAAACACTAAATATAGTTACTTAAAGTGACTCTGTACCCACAATCTGTCCCCCCCCCAAACCGCTTGTACCGTCAGATAGCTGCTTTTAATCCAAGATCTGTCCTTGGGTCCGTTCGGCAGGTGATGCAGTTATTGTCCTAAAAGACAACTTTTAAACTGGCAGCCCCGTGCCCAACCTCTATTTCCCTCCTCCCCACCTTCCTAATCACTAGGAATGGCCCAGGCAGATTGTCTCCTATTCCTCAGCTTTGTGAATACTGAACATGGGCTGGATCGTTAAGGCACCTGTGCAATGTTCAGACAGGAGAAAATGTTCCAGTGGCATTCCTAATGATGAAGAGGGTGGGGAGGAGGGACGGAGGGGTGGTGCAAAGTTAGGGCACAGATACTCCTGTTGGGCACGGGGCTGCAAGTTTAAAAGTTGTTTTTTTAGGACAATAACTGCATCACCTGCCGAACGGACCCCAGGAGAGATCTTGGATTAAAAACAGCTATCTGAATGTACAGGTGGTTTGGGGGGGGGGGGTCAGATTGTGGGTACAGAGTCGCTTTAAAAAATGGTGATGTGTTCAATACCTATTTCACCCACTAAATATATATACCCAACACACTTTGAGAGAGAGAGAGAGAGAGAGAGAGAGAGAGAGAGAGAGAGAGATTTTTTACATAGTTCTTTGAATTTTTTTTAATAATGGAGTACCTACCTACTGCACCACTGGTCATCCAGGAAATAACGTGTTATAACACAAATGAGCTTTCTGCTTTTTTTAATGCTGTTGACAATCAGGTCTAGACGTGGTAATCCAGCTTCAAAATCTCTTTCCTCAAAACAGAATTTAAATCTGCAGTTCTTATCTTCTTCAAGAGGAAGCAGATATTGATCGACCCATTGCATGTCTTTCTGGGCATGAATGATATAAGCATCATATTCAAACCTTTGGTTACCTGGGTCAATTTCTTTAAACCCAAGTATTTTGCTCTCTAAAACATTCCAGTAAAATGTTATTCTCCAGCCTTCAAGGTGTAGCAGCAAAGATAAAACCAGCAGCCAGCTCACAACAGTAAAGCTAACCATAAATAATAGCTGAAAAGGTGCATTATCTTTACAGGGTGAATTATCAAATTTTTCGACCATAACCCCATGGTATCCGTTAGGTGTATTACAGATATACTGTGTGTCTCGATTTGGGACACTTGTATTTGTGGTATTAAGCCAGTTTGCAAACCAAGCTATGCTTTCACATGTGCAATCAAATGGGTTATTGAACATATTTAAAGTCTTGAGGTTATTAAAAACATTTTTGAAAATGTTTTCTTCAACGGACGTTATTCGATTTTTATGTAGATCAAGAATAGTTAGTGATCTCTGATCTGCAAACAGGGATGGCGGCAGTATGTTAACATTATTTTCCCCCAAGTTCAAGATACTTAAATTTGAGAGGCCCCTAAAAACTTCAGCAGGTATCTCACTAAAGCCATTTGAAAGCAAGTCAAGAATTTCAAGTTTATGAAGCCCTTTTAGAAAAAATACAGGACCACCAGGGTTAGCCTTTTTCCACAATTGAGCGAGGTTGTTGTGCTGTAAACTCAGAATTCTTAGATTATGAAGCTCACTAAATAAATCTTCTTCTATGTTGGCGATATTGTTGTTACCAAGATCCAGATGGGTTAGGTTGCGTAGACAGTTAAAAGGGGAATCGCTTAGGCTTTTAAATGTTAATGCAGTCTTCCTAAGATACAGCTTTTCAAGGGAAGGAATATTACAAAATGTACTGGTTGTTAGGGTCAAATTTGTGTTATATGAAAGATAAATCTGTTTAATACTATGAAGACCTTCAAATTCCCGACCAGTAAGGTACTGGTTGATATGGTTAATCCCTAAATCAAGCACCTCTAGGTGTTCCAGACCATAAAAAGCTCCAGATTCTATTTTAGTTAAACCAGTATGTGTCAGATTCAGTAATATTATGGGTGACTTTGAAAGAGATGAAAAGGTTTTGTTGGTAAAACTTTGAAATGTGCAATCGCTGAGGCTTAAATGCGTTAGGCTTCTCAGACCGGTGAAAGTATGTTCGGAAAAGTTAACGTTTTTACTTTGTTCCATGTAGAGGTATTGCAGGTTTTGAAGCCATTTGAATGAAAAGTCCTCAATTCTGGGGTCCTTTGAACTGCTAAAAAACCTTTTCAAATTCAGGTATGTCACATTTGATAAACCATTAAACGCTCCAGAGGTCAGATGGTTGACTTGGTTTTCTTCCAAGTTTAGACTTCTCAAATGATCCAAATAAATAAACGAATTGTCATCAATCTGTGACAAACTGTTTTTAGAAATATCCAGACTTATTAAATTTGTAGAATTCAAGCCTTTAAAGGTTGCATTGTGTATTTTACTAATCTGGGAATTAACCAGAACAAGAACCTTAATTTGTGTGTCTGCCAACTGTGAGCAAAGATCCTCTGTTAACTTGGGCCCAAGGGTCATGTTAGCCATTGTCAGTGTATGAAGATAGGTCAGTTGTTGAAAACAGTGCGCTTGAATCTGTGAAAGAGAAAACCTTGTAGATTAGATTAGATGTGAATGAATATATGAATGGAGTAAACCTTCATTAAAAATCTGAAAAATCAAGTCAATTTTGCCATGCAGAAATGCACAAATTAAAGGGGTAGTCCGGCAGGGGGGCATTTTTTTCCTGACACCAGGGAGGAGGTGGCTGAGGGAAACAATGTCCACTCACCTCCCTGGTTCCAGCGGCGGGTCCCGCATCGCCTCGCGGTGAGTGGACGTCGTTTCCCTCAGCCACCTCCCCCCCCGGTCCCAGGGAAAAAATGCCCCCCGCCGGAGTTCCCCTTTTAAAAGTGTGTCTTCAGAGCAGTAGCGGTAGTCATAACCCTCAAATATACAGATTTAGGCCAAGTTCCCACATTGAGAGATAGAGGCCCTTCTGTGATACGGCCATGTCAAAAAACGGCCACTGTTTGAAATGTTCAACCTGGCCCGCACTGCAATACCAGCTGGGTTAACATCACTTCTTTTTAATTGGAATGCGGGTACTTTAGGGTGTGCCCGCGCTCCAATTAGCCCCAGCAGACCTGCAAACCTGCAACAACTGCTGTTGAAAATATGTGCATACCTTTATTTCAATAATTGAACCCTCCAGCGTGGAAATGTCACACTTTTAGGCTGGGTTCACACTATTTATATTTGAGGCTGTATTTGGTCCTCATGTCAGGTCCTCATAGCAACCAAAACCAGGAGTGGATTGAAAACACAGAAAGGCTCTGTCCACACAATGTTGAAATTGAGTAGATGGCAGCCATATAACGGTAAATAACTTCCATTATTTCAATACAACAGCCGTTGTTTTAAAATAACAGCAAATATTTGCCATTAAATGACGGCCATCCAATTACAACATTATGTGAACATAGCCTTTCTGTGTTTTCAATCCACTCCTTGTTTTGGTTGCTATACAGCCTCAAAAATACAGCCTCAAATATACGTAGTGTGAACCCAGCCTTAATTGATAAGCAAATTAGCCCTAAAGGCCCACCAGGTTTTCCCCTGGGCTGTAAAAGCCCAACAAAATACAGCCCATCAACCTGTTAGCAACATTTCTTAAAAAAAGGCTACAAGCAGCCTGACAAGCATTGCTAACAAGTGAATGGGATGCATTTTGCTGGATTTTTGAAATCCTGGGGAATACCCCCTTGGGCTTTTATTGCTACTTTGCAGACCAATTAAAAACATGATATCTCCACAATGGAGAGATAAAATATCAAAACAAAGGTATGCACAGATTCAGGGTTAGAAGCTCTAAAGGGCAATGGTCTTAATTTACTCGCCAAAATCTTGCTCATATGCATACTTAGCTGTCAGATCAGAAATTATGGCAAAGTGAAGGCTGAGTAAACAAAAAAGTGCTTATAAAAACTGACTGTACCTTTATAATCTGCATACTATAGCTAGATAAATAACTATTGATGCACTGCCCGTCCCCATAATACGGATCCATACCCAGCCATCCTGACGCTTCTGATGATTATCAGTTGAGTGGGCCGGCCAGGGATAGACCAGAATGGCAGTACACACACGGACACAAGGCTAGATTTAAAACTGCACAGAAATGGCACAGAGGATGAAGATGAGAGACATAACTTGTACCTCAGTGTCCTGTGCGCACTAGGGAGATATCAGCAGGTTAGGTTCATCTAACTTACTGATAGTTCTTCTTTAACCAGCAGCAGGAGGGTTCCCCTGACCACCTGTATATGTAACACCTTACCTCTTTCACAGGATTGGTTGAGAGATCAAGCTTCTGCAAAGACATGTTCCCAAGAAATATAAAATCCTCTTTTTTCAGTTCTTTAATCATATTATGAGAATACGAAAGCTCAGTGAGGTTTGATAGTTGTGGTTTGTCTCCTAAAGCTGTAGATGTCATTTTGTTGTGAGACATATCAAGAATGCGCAAGATCTGTCAAGAATAAAATCATGACTTTAATTACATTGATAACAACATCTACAACCCCAATTCTAAAAAAAAACTATGTACAAACATGTGTAATGTGTAAAACATAGAAGACATCAGATGTTGAAATTGAGAATGTTGCCATGTCATGAAAATTTTTTACTATAATTAGAACTTGCAGCAATGCATCTAGAAATGGCAGCAATTCACCTCAATAATGTTGGAACAGGGCAAGAAAAGGCTTAAAAAGTAAATGGTACTAATATAAAAACAACTGTAGGTGCAATTTGTAGCAAAGTCCACCTTCTTCACCGTCATCTTCTCTGGGCCAAAGCTCATGGTCAGCTAATATAAAATTTGAAATTCTTTTTGAAAATCGCTGTCATCGTATCCTGTAGACTCAAGAGGAGAGGAACAACATATGCCCACATCCAGACAAAGTCTCTTTTAGGTAAGACCATGTCGAAACACATACTGCATTCTGCACCACAACATGGCTACATAATAGAAGAGTCCCGATGCTGAACAGGTCTGCATACAGTCTAAACGTATCAGCAAATAGAAGACAGACAAGAATGGGGCAATGTTCCTTTCCTAAAACTCCAGCAATTGGTCTATTTGGCAACTTTCTCAAAAAAAATTTTGGGAAAAAAAAGAAAGAAATGGCTCTGTGCCATTTTAGGCCATGTTCACACACTGTATTTTGAAATTAAACAATAGCCATTGTTTAACAACATTGATTTATTATATTAGAGTGTATGAAAACGTGGCTGTAGGGCGCCAGACATACGATGGGTAAGCATCTTGTATGATCACTTTAGATATTTGTGGGATTAGGCGGATAGTGTATTTAGTAATCCTGCGAGGCTGTGTGGATACACCGCATGGTTACATACATTGACTTTCTTTGATGTTTACATAATATAGTGGTATATTCCAACATTTTGTAAGACCAAGGTGTCTTGGCTGTCATTTACTACTGGATTCCTTTTGCACTAAAAAGATTTTTTATGTGATTTTTAATCATATCAATAAAAATTGTTATATTTAAAACTTTAGCTTTGTTGTGGTGTAATTGTTATCTTTTAAAAAGCTAATTAATTACTTTAATTGGACCGGTTACATTATGGTAAATTAACTCTGCAAAGCAGAGACCAGTGTTAATTGTTGTGTCCGTTGGAACTACTGTATATACACTGTATATACTACGGCCGTGGTTTTCTGCGGCTGTACAAAATAACTGACATGTTGTGTAGCCGCTATTCAGTGAACAGTGGCCATACAAGATAGCCTGTACTCACAGTGTAAAGTACGGCTCTCGGACATACTTTATATTGTGGGCTATGGCAAATTGGAGTGTGGGTACACCCAAATGTGCCCACATTTCAATTCAAATACAGTTTGGGCCGGGTGAAAATCTCAGACATCAGCCATTGTTTGACCAGGTTAATTTTTTCCATGGCATGGTAACATGTCTCACCTACAACATCTGATATAAATTCTATATTCTAGTGAATAAAATATGAGTCTATGAGATTTGCAAATAATAGCATTGTTTTATTTACATGTCACACAAGGTCCCAATGTTTTGCAAATGGGAATGTACATGGAACTGCAACTAACATCCTGAATGTCAGAATGAATAATACCTGGAGGTTCTGAAATGGGTTTCCAGTAATTTCTTTTATTCCATTAGAATTAAGTCTCAGCTCATCAAGACCAGTGCAGGAATGCAAGGCTTTTTGTGGGATCTTGGTAAATTCATTGTGCTGTAAGTTTAGTATTTTAAGCAATGACAATTGTTGACATAAGGTTGTTTCCAAGTCATGGAGAGTATTATAACCAACATCCAAATGCTGAAGTTTGTCGTATCTGGAGAGATTGGCTACAGGCAATGTCTTCAGTCGATTGTGGGAAAGGTCTAAAATTGTAATGGTTGATGGAAGGTCAGAAGGTATAGTAGATAATTCCAAGTGACTGCAATCAGCTTTCTCTGCTGTGACCTTACAGTGATGTTCAGCCTTAATAGGTATCAGGATTATGATACACATAGTGCATACCACATACACAGGGAATAAGTATGCATGTTTCATCTTGTCTCTCTAATGGGAAAAATTACAAAAATATATTTATTATGTAGCCAGACACAAAACATGAATAAACATTATAAAAATTGTAAACCTAAACTATACAAGACTACAAAGCTAACACACACCCCGTTCCTTTCTTATAACAGACTAACCAGTCTGATGACAATAATATACATACTGCAGAGACGCAAGCTCATCTCTGGTTAAAGTAGACCTGTCAGTGGGAAAACAGAAGTGTAAATAAGCCCATGGCTAAATCTAGGCAAGTGTATATGGACAGTAATGCATATATTGTACTCTGTGCATATGCTGATTATATTTGCAGGGCCAGGTGTTTTTGCAACTCACTTAGCGAAAGTTAATGGCATGAATGAGGTATGTGGCAATGCTCTGCTCATTGCTGCTCAGCGTACAGAAGCAGAGAGACTTTGAGCAGGAGTGCC
Source organism: Dendropsophus ebraccatus (assembly GCF_027789765.1). Taxonomy (NCBI): domain Eukaryota; kingdom Metazoa; phylum Chordata; class Amphibia; order Anura; family Hylidae; genus Dendropsophus; species Dendropsophus ebraccatus. Next base: position 68,991,686 of record NC_091460.1, read on the forward strand.
TGCTTCTATACCAACTTCTGCACCATGCTGCCCTATGCCATTATCAAAAAGCACCAAGGAACAAAGTATTGTAATGTTATGACAATTATCTTGGTGGTGGCTAAATCTGTACATTTGATCCTGACCCCACAAGGGTTATCAGATAATTTTCCCTCCATAATGCTCTTTTAAAATTTATTTTTTTAAAAGTCAACTTAAAGTGACTCTGTACCCACAATCTGCCCCCCCCCCCCCAAACCACTTGTACCTTCGGATAGCTGCTTTTAATCTAAGATCTGTCCTGTGGTCCATTTGGCAGATGATGCAGTTATTGTCCGAAAAAATACTTTTAAACTTGAAGCCCCGTGCCAAATGGGAGTATCTGTGCCCGAAAGGGGTTATCAAGCGCTACAAAAACATGGCCACTTTTCCCCCTACTGTTGTCTCCAGTTCAGGTGCAGTTTGCAATTAAGCTCCATTTACTTCAATGGAACTGAGTTTCAAAACCCCACCCAAACTGGAGACAACAGTAGGGGGAAAGTGGCCATGTTTTTGTAGCGCTGGATAACCCCTTAACTTTGCACAACCTCTCTGTCCCTCCTCCCCGCCCTCCTCATCATTAGGAATGCTCCAGGCAGATTTCCTCCTATTCGCCACCTGTTTAGCCCGGCACATGGGCTGGATTATTAAGGACCTGCCCATGTTCAACATGGAGAGAATGTTCCAGTGGCATTCCTAATGATGAAGAGGGTGGGGAGGAGGGGCAGAGGGGTGGTGCATAGTTAGGGCACAGATACTCCCGTTTGGCATGAGCAGGGGCGGATTAACTTTACCATAGGCCCCGGGCTGTTCACCAAGCCTGGGCCCCCCCACCCCACTGTAACTATGGAAGCACTAGCCTGGCGTTCATAGTACAGGATAGATAATGTCATGATGTCCTGATTTGTGCAAAATTGCCATCGGCGGGATGATTGACAGGCAGAGAGGCCAGTAACGGACCTTTTTGCCTGTCAATCATCCCCTCTGAGCGCGCTGACAGGCAGAGCGCAGTGACTAGATACGAGCGGGGAGCCGCCCACCATGACTACTTCCCCGCTCGTATCTAGTCACGAGCCGGGGAATAAAAGTCATTTGCTCCGTTATAAAGCACCTGCTGCGGCCGCGGCCGGTACGTGCCGGGGCCGCTCCAGGTGCTTTATACAATGCTCAAGGGAATTATATCAACTCAAACGGACTGATTGGTTCCCTTTAAGTTATCGATCACTGCTCTGCTCCAAAAGGAATGGTCGGGCAGCCAGACCACTGCTTGTAGAGCAGAGAGGTGACCAGTACCCTAATCAATGAGCTGTCAACAATAGAAAGAAAAGAGCAGTTTATCAGGAGAAGGAGTCAGGTTTGTCCACCCGCCACAGACACTGACAGACTGCCACTGCAATCGCCCACCCGCCACAGACACTGACAGGACTCCCCCACCCATGCTGACAGAATGCTGCTACCATCAGCTGATGGCCGCCCTCACTAGAAACTAACAGCTACCCTTAATTGGACACTGACCGAACCCCTACCCACCCCCCATGCTTTTCGAGACACTGACAGCCTGTGGCAATGATCCGCACTAGCAGCTCTGCATGTATGTGTCCCCACACTGACAGACTGTGGCCACCACCAACTGGACCCCCCACCACATCCCTTGTTCCTGGCCACTGACAGCTCCCCCCCCAACACTGACAGCAACTCCCCCTCGCCCAGGGTCCCCGAATCCCCCCCCCCCCTGCAGACTGACAAACTGTGGCCACCATCAGCATGACACTGAACTCTATCCAGCACTGATCCAAGGACTTAATCATCTCTGCAGTGAGTATGTTACAATCACACATTGCTGGGCACACTGAGGGAGGACACATGATCCCCAACATGTACAGTGCGGGCCAAGAGGAAGGAGCAGTGTCAGAGAGGGCAGAAAAAGAGGAAAAAAGTACCGAAATAGTGCAGAACACATAATAACTTGCATTTACCAATATGTGAAGCTATGTGTGGGCTATTACATAATGTAAAAAAAGATTTGGGGGGGAATACCCCTTAAAGATTATTTTTCACATCTCAGATTTGTCCTGCAGTCGCTTATACAGTAGTGTAGTTTGTATACAGGGAACTGTATAAAATCAGTACAAAACAAGCTCATTTATGAGAAAACCTGCAGTGGCATGGCAGAGCACTAACTAGATATTTACTAAATCTGAGTAACTCCAGCTATAGCAATGTATAAGCGTGCATAATAAAAGCAGTACACACAAACTAATAAGCAAGCAGGTCAGAGCAGGTCAGAAGCTGCTGAGCTACCTATAGGTGTCCCAGGTATGTCCACAAAGAATCTTTCAAATTAAGTGCAAAATTCCTAAGTCTTAAAGAAGGATTTCACTGTGAGTAGTAGTAGCTCCTAACAACATCAAGACTGTGCTCTCCAACCTTCCAACTACAACACCCAACATGTCCCAACAGCCTGTGGCTTTTAAGACACCAAGACATGTCAGGGCATGCTGGGAAATACTGAAATACACTTTATGAACTTAGCATTAATCCAGAACATCATTAGAACACAGCCACGTTTTATAAGTATTTTACTGTTGGATATCTTCACTGTGTGTGAACATAGTAAAGTAACAACTAATGGTTAATTTTCCCAGGAATGTCTTTAACCAGCTCTGACCACTCCTTGATGTGAACTACAACTCTAAGCAAGAGTACCCGGCTGCAAATAAGTCTTATGCTCTAGTCCTTTTCTTTACAGTGGTATAAACATCCTTCAGATAAGCTGCAGTGCTAAAGGTGAGAGAACACGTATCACTGCTGACGGATACAACAAGGTTTATTACAGTTAACCATATGCAGAACGACATCTGCCAATAGATATACAGTATACTGAGCTGTGAACAATTAAGGAGCTTACAAACTCATCACCAAGGGTCACGTTAAAGAAACAAGTATAACATTGCATCATTATTATATTAAACAGACACTCATATCAGAAACTTACAGACACTTCTGGGTTGGAGTGCAAACAGTTAAGTCTGTCTTATTCTGTAAACCATGCGCGCCATATGAAAGAGCTAACAAAGTGGTGGAAAGCAAGCTTGCAGATTGTAGGTGGAGGAGCAGGAGCTGGCTGATGTGAGTCACTGGCACTGGGGCAGGCCTCCAGCCCTGGGAGTGGTTAATTCACTATAAACAGAAACCTCCATCAGCAATGTAGTATACAGAGAATGATCAATGTACCATATTCACCTTCATTACTCCTACTGTAGGAGATCAGGCTTGGTGTAGAATGTTTAATATCAAAGTGAAATATCGCTTATTATATGAACAAAGAAGGAATCCATGGTCTTTAATACAGCGCACGGTTTATAAAAGCAACAGTTCTGTCTTGTAATAGATGTGCCGAAGAGAACTAAAGAGACTGTATCCCTAAGTGTCTTGTAGGTTTTTGGTTCAGTCCTATAACACACCATCAGAACAGCATCACAGACAATTGAGCATTGTACAGCGCTCTGTCCCAGACGGTGAATGGAGCAAAAATGTACGTCCATGACCCTTCAAAATCCTCCATGATGGGAAATTTGAGAAAGCAGCTATGGGCCCCCCCCAGCGATTATACATCTATCACCTGCCTTGTGGATAGGTGATAAATGCTTTTGTCAGGTAGTTCCTTTAACAAACAAGAGAAACTAGTTTTCATGAATAGCCAACTGCCTCACTTGTAAAACATAACCATAACCTTTGAATTTCTTGTTGTGTTTCACATCAACAGTGCATTTTACTAGATGCAACATAAGAACAGCATGTATTGTCTGCCCTGTCTCCTTCTTCTCAGCCACAGACGATAACTTCCTCAGATTTCATCAGTTCTGGTGGTCTCTTTCATTATAGCTCAAAAACATTTGGAGGGCATTATGGATCCTATTTTTTTCTTTTGCATTAGGGTACTTTCATACATATTGTATCATAGCAGATTTTACGCTGTGAGTTTCTTGCAGGGAAATATGCTGTGTTTCTGATTACAATTAAAGTCTATGGCAATCCACTCTCTCAGCAGATTTTCATTCCACTACAAGAAAGAAGCCCAAAGTATTAATAAAGAGACCCTGTCCCTACCTGTCCGCATTCCCCTGGAGCTCTCCTTATTGGGGCTCTGGCTCCTCCGCTCAGTGACAGCCCACTCACCGAGTATGTGAACATAACCTTAGGGCCCTATTAGGGTATATTCACACGGAATAATTGTGTCAACATTGTGACATCGATCATCATGCATTACCTCTCAATGTCTTCCTGTCTTCCCCACGCTTCCTGCAGCCACCAGTGCAACTTTAGAATGGTCTCTGAAGTGACAAGCTGCTCAGCCAATCATTGGCAGGGACAGGACTGCCGCAGCCAATGGTTGGCCTGTCACTTCAGAGTCCAGCTCTGAAGTTCCACTGGAGGCTGCAGGAAGTGTGGGGAAGACACGTGTGGAGAGGTAATGTATATACTTTATTACACTTCTAAAGCAAGGGCTGCGCGGACATCACTAACAATCTCCATGCAGCCCTTGCTGCTTGATAATCGATCCATGTAATAAGCTCAGTAAATGAGCCCAGGTCTAGCAGATTGGCACCTGTTTACTATATTGATTGGTCCATCTAATACCACCCTTAGAAAGTCTTAGGCCCAACAATGGCAACAAGCCCATCTGAAACACTCTTTTAATCTAATGACCCTTTTGTTAGAACGAAACCGCAAGGAGTACGAACAAGTGACTACTGAGCTTTGCAGGACCAAACATGAGTACCGCAGCAGGACACCTCCCGAACAGGCTGCGTCTTTTATGAGTAAATTAGACAAAAAACTTGTGTCTACACAAAAAGAACTAAAAGAAAAGAAACGAGATAAATTTATGAGAGACAAAATGGACTATGACCATAACAGAGTATTTGATTGGCAAACTAAATCTAAAGCCAGAAGAGTGTACAAAAATAAACCTAAAAAATACTCAGAGTTTCTTACCACGGACTCAGATACAAGCCTCTCAGATGACGCACCTACTACTGGACCTACGGCAAATGCCAGAGGCTTTCATAGTCAACGACAGACGGCCCCTTTAGGCGCAGAACCAGGAGAGGAGGCTGGAGGGCACGGAAACAGAGGGCGAGGAGAGAAAAAGAGGAAGCAAGTCAGTTGGCGTTAACATCTACCCTGACCAATGTAATCAATATTTCTGATGTCACACTACCCCCTGAATGCATGCAACTATTAAAGAAAGGACTCAACTATGGCATAGCTGAAGATTTCTCGCCTACCACCTTCGATATAGATCTATTTAAAGCCGTACGTAAAGTGAATCTTAAGAAGTTTTTCAAAAATAAAAACACTAATGAACATCACGCAGTCTCATCGTCCTTGAGATGTAACATAGGCCCTCTAGGTTTCTTTCCCCCAACAGAATTCAATGCGGAAGAAATTCAATGCATGGAGGCTTTAGTTGACATGGACGATCGCCACCAACCGGATGAACCAGTTAATAATGAAGCATTCATGGGAGGCAACCGATCCACCTTTTGCCCGCAAGTAACACCCGGGAGCCCTTTGGACTTGTTCCACAAAATGGTCTCACAAGAGGTTAAGGCCTTGATCTACCCCAGAGCAGCTAGTAATCTGTCCCCCTCGGAACAGAATGCGCTTAAATGGCTCAAAAGTAGGCCAGATTTGATAATAAAGAGAGCCGACAAAGGCGGAGCTACCGTGGTGATGCCACGAACTTATTACATGGAAGAAGCCCACCGGCAACTTAATGACAACTCCACCTATAAGAAGCTCACAAGTAACCCTATCCCTGGCGTCCAAAGCCGTCTCAGAAGCATGCTTTATAAACACTGCAGCACTGGAGGTTTAGATAAGAAAATGGCTGAAAAATTATTGCCCCATATGCCTAGGACGCCCAGGTGGTATTTCCTACCGAAGGTGCACAAGTCCCTGGAACGACCACCTGGGCGTCCGATTGTCTCGGCAATTGGATCGGCTACAGAAGCCTTATCGCAATATCTGGACTGGGCACTTCGACCCATCCTCCCTGGAACTATGGGCTACCTTAAGGACTCTGGCGACTTCATTAAGACCCTTGACTCCATCCACTGGTCCCCCAATTACCTCCTGGCATCCATCGACGTGGAGAGCCTCTACACCCGCATCCCACATGATGCGGGTGTAGAGGCGATCAACTGGTTTATGTCTCGCTGCCAGAAACCCACGGCCCAGAGAGACTTTATTTGTGATGCATTATGTTTTGTCTTACGCAATAATGTATTTATGTTTGAGGGAGATTGGTATGGTCAGGAGATCGGCACTGCAATGGGCACGCCGGTCTCCTGTACCTATGCCAATCTCTTTCTGGCTAAACTAGAAAATGACATCGTCTTCTCTATGAAGAACCCCTTCGTCAACAGGCTGGTCACCTACCTCCGCTTTGTTGACGATGTCTTCATAGTATGGAACGGCCTAGAAAGTGAGTTTGCCCAGTTCGTAGATTATCTAAATCAGAATAACAATGTAAACATGCTTTTCACCTATAAAATAGGGGGCACATCTTTAGAATTTTTAGATGTGCAGGTAGATATAAAAAATGACGCTTTTTCTACCTCAGTGTATAGGAAGCCCACGGCTTGTAACTCCCTATTACACTACACTAGCTCGCACCCTCAGCATGTCCGCGAAGCCATCCCCTATGGCCAAATGGTCCGTCTGCGCCGTGTGAACAGTACCAACGAGTCCTTCACCACACAGGCTAAAGATTTAGAAGAAAGGCTGGTTGCCCGTGCTTACCCTAGACCATTAGTACAAACAGCTTATAGACGAGCCTTGAGTCTTGATAGAAAGCAGCTCCTGTATAACAAAAATACTAAACATACAACGCAACCGGTCTTTTCTTTTGCCTTTCAGAACTCCCCCCAAAATAATGTGATAAAAAAAGCCATTAAAAAATACTGGCATCTACTACAGCAAGACGCAGACCTCGATATGTATACGCTCCAGCAACCAGTTATAGCATTCCGAAAAAATAGCACAATAGGGGATGCGCTTAGCACTACTAGTCATAGCGCCCCCACTAGCACATGGCTGACCAAAGCACCAATTACCGGTAATCGGCGGTGCGGTCAGTGCAATTATTGCAATAAAATGCTCACTGTCTCATACATTAACCTTAACGGTGTAGACTGCAGGATAAAAGAGCTTATCACTTGCAAAACGTCCTTCATAGTTTATGCTATCATTTGCACATGTAAACGATTTTACATTGGCAAAACAAAGAGGCCCCTGTGGACGCGCTATAAGGAACATTGCTACTCAGTGAGAACAAAAAAAGGAGTTCCTAGACTCATTGAGCATGTTCACACTGTCCACAGCGGCGACACAGGGGTTCTACGTTTTGTTGGGCTTGAAAGAGTTCACCACGCCCCAGAAGGGGTTGAACGCCATCAGTTCCTCCTACAGAGGGAGTCACTGTGGATCTCCAAACTTAATGCCACAGGTGCTGGGGGCTTAAATGAACGCAACGATCTTAGCGTATTTTTATGATGCCTTGAACATCAGCTATATGTAATCAGCGTTATGCCTTTATACCATATTGATATTTGTATTTTCTGTTATACCGCAAGTGTTCACATTTTTATAGCATGTCTCAATCACTGACCACTGTGTATATAAAGCACTCCCGGGTGTGACGTATTGGCCTGGCTAGACGAAGGGAGGAGTCCCGAAATAGCTATCCCAGGTGATGCGCCTGCACCTTCACTGTTCCATCTCCCCTTCCCTGCATATGTTTTCCACGCAATAAATCTATGAAGACTTCAACTGGTGAGTGCTGGATTTTCTCCTATTGCTTGTTAAATGTATATACTTTATTACACTTCTAAAGCAAGGGCTGCGCGGACATCACTAACAATCTCCATGCAGCCCTTGCTGCTTGATAATCGAGCCATGTAATAAGCTCAGTAAATGAGCCCAGGTCTAGCAGATTGGCACCTGTTTACTATATTGATTGGTCCATCTAATACCACCCTTAGAAAGTCTTAGGCCCCTTCACACGACCAGAAAATCCGGATGTGTAAAGGATTTGGATGGATTTCTGGACCCACCCTCCAGTCTCTTGCTGCAGGGATGGGATCCCCGGTCAGGCACGATGATATCATTGACCAATACTGGGGGACCTCTTTCCTGTTACTTATAGGCTGCAGGACAGAGGTTCCTGCAGTCTATGAGAATGAATGGCAGGTACTAGCAGCACCTGCTCTGCCATTCTACAACTGTATCTGTGTCCAGAGAAGGACACAGATACAGTGAGCTTTGCCCCCCGCCACTCAGAGATCCCAGGCAGGCAACTGGCGGCAGTGAGCAGGGTCTTAGCGACCGTGCAGCTTAAAGGGAACTGCTTAAAGGCAACCCAGTGTCCTCCTGCAGTGTCTGACCGCTGCTGCCGCTACTTCTGTGGAGAGGGACTGTCCAGTCTCAGTCAGTGATTGGCTAAGCAGCCTGTCACTGCTGAAATCGGTCAGTGGGTGACCTGAGGACATTGCATGTGCATTTTAGCTTTTTATTTTCCTTTGCAAGCATTAAAGCTACATTCCTTTTTTTTGCAGACTGTATATCATATCTGCAATTTTTAGGCCAAATCATAAATGCGCAAAATTACAGACTTGTAAATAGGGCCATAGAAACCTATGCGCCTGCAATTATTGGAAAAATACAGACAAGGTCTAACTAGGCTATTTTTATATGTAATCATGGGTTTTAAAGGAAATGTATTTCTTAGATTTGTTTTTACTCATTTGATCCAGATACTGTGATATGTGCTTTTTTAAAAATCTGTTTAGATTTTCTGATTATATATTTTTTACTTTATTTGTAGTATTTTTTACTCATTTGATCCAGATACTGTGATATGTGCTTTTTTAAAAATCTGTTTAGATTTTCTGATTATATATTTTTTTACTTTATTTGTAGTACGGTACATTATTATGGGGGCTTCCATCTTGCCTAAGCTGTTTTTAAAAGCAATTAGGTATATCACTTTGTTTTGTTTTTTTTACATTAACAGACCGGTGCCAGCACAGGGATGCCAGTGGGGCAGTCCTTTTTTTAATCGGGCAGCAGTTAAAAAAAAGGAATGTGTCACCAGCATCCCTGCGCTGGTGCTGGTCTGTTAATGTAAAAAACCCCAAAGGGATGTATCTGGTGGTACATTCGCTGTAAGAAGAAAGCGAGTGCCGAGCTATCAGTTCAGAGCTTGCTTCCCCCTTGTTTCCCGCTTGCTGCCAGTGCTATTACATGCACCAACAGCAAGCAGGGAGCAGCGTTAGGGGCCACGGAAAGCAGCAGGAGGGGCTGGCTTGACGGTCCTCAAATCATTTAACATATATTGATGTGTCCTTAGCACCTTCTGTATGTATTGCTTTTAAAGCTCCAGATCCAATGTCCAGTGTGATTACTAAAACTAAACTTTATAAAAGAACACCCTATCCAACCATTATCTGATGATACCCATACATTGCCATTCCAAGCACATACAGTTTACTTTCGACCCGAGACTGGTGTGTGCAAACTCAAAAGATAAAAAAAATCAATGTCAGCTCACCCAAACTTCAGCCGTTATAACTTAAAATTGCGTATGTGGACCTCGTAGGATGATATTGCGGGACGCCACCCAATAAGTCACCCAAAAACGAAAAGTTCCATCCACAGCTTCCAGAAGCCGTGGATGGAACTTTTCGTTTTTTGGACACACAAAAGATGTTTTATGCCACCTGCAATGCATTTTGTGTTAATAGACAAAGTCACTTCATAGGTAGCTTTACTGTTGAAAAAATGCATGTGTTTGCCCATATCAGTGACCATGAGGAATCAATCCAACATCAAGCCTCTGCAACAGCTTATACAGTATGTCTGTAGGAATGAGAACTGACATTGAAACAATGATAAATGTAAATTTGGCCAATAAAAAGAAAGGGTAAAATACAACACAATTGTTTGGTTGTTAAACGAGTAATTGACATAATACTGTGTATAGTCATACAAAGCCTTGTTATAGAGGAAAGAATAAAGCTGCTCATTCTTTGCTAAATCCTAATCACAGAAATGTCCTTGAAATTGAATTGCTGCTCAGTAAGAGCGATAAAGGCATGTAGACGAGGCTAGGACAATAAGTGAGAAAGAAAAAACAAATCCGTAGAGCAAAGGATGTGCTGGTTTGGTGACATTTTTAAGTAAAACATCAATCAACTGTTTAATTTTAATAATGGGAAATATAGTGAAAAAGAAAATAAACCAGAATGGAAAAAATTTAATCAGGAAGTGTGGATATAGACAGCTGACAAGATGTTGCTGTTCAAGAACAGTGCAGCATCATTGTATGGGCTCAAGGTACTCCAACATGCAAATAATGCTCTGTATGTTGGAGCCCTATTACACGGAAAGACTACCATGGGAAAAATTGTTATAGCGTTTAAATTTAGGCCGGGTTCACACTATGTATGACACTGCCCGTTGTGACCAGGCCGGATAAACCTAATTTCTTTAGATTTGAAATGCGGGCACGTTCTGGTGTGTCAGCATTTCAAATCACCATAGCTGACAATGTAATGTGCGGCCAGAGCTGCACATTACATTGTTTGCTGTGTCAGTCTTGTGTTGCCGCTATTCAATGAATAGAGGGCGCACAAAACTGACATGTCAGATTTTTGTGCGTCCGCTTGGAATCCCAGGAGGAATGTATATAGAGTGTATACACTCTGGCTGGGATTCTATAGACTTTAATGTGATCTGTAATTTCATTAAGTAACAGCCGTGGTTGCAAAACTGCAACTACGGCGGCTGTTTAATGAAATTATACATAGTGTAAACTTAGCCCTAAGCGATAATCTTTCCCTGTGTATGCAGGCAATGATGAAACGGCCAAGTAAGATTCGTTCATATGTCAATGATTGCATCTTTTGAGCTGACCATAAAATCATTGTTAATTGTTCACAAATGTTTTGATGTATGTACACATCATTCGTCGGTAATTATGATCATTCATATACTAGAGTGTAAAAGCTATTGAAATTACGATCATAATTGCAATCATAACTAACAACTATCGTTCCATGTATTATGGTGAATGAATTTAGGTAATTCCCAAAAGCGCTCGTTTGCAATTTATCGTTAATCAAAGGAAACCAAAAATCGCTTTGTTTGATAGGACCCTTACTATTTGGTCTGTCTGGAAAAAAAGCTGTACTTTATCGCTACCTAGTGGCTCCATAATATTAATCTTACATATTAGATTAAGGAAGTCCTGATGGCCTCTGCTCCCGATAGTCAGCCCATATCACATTGGCAAGGTCAACTCTCAGCTGTGTGAAACGGCTGCACTGCTGTTGCAAGCATCAATGTTTACTGCTGCTTGTCCTGCATTAAATAGAACAACACTGCAGTTCCACCACTACTTAAAGTACTCTGACAATTGCAGGACAAAATGCAGTAGAAATTAAAGACTACCATGGGAAAAAGTGTTAAAGCGTTCAAATTTAGGCCGGGTTCACACTATGTATGACACTGCCCGTTGTGACCAGGCTGGAAATTAAAGAAGTTGTCCAGGGAAAATCTTTTTCTTTCAAATCAACTGGTGTCAGAAAGTTATACAGATTTTTTATTTACTTCTATTAAAAAATTTCAAGTCTTCCCGTACTTATTAGCTGCTGTATGTCATGCAGGAAATGTTGTTTTATTTTCAGTCTGACACAGTGCTCTCTGCTGACACCTTTGGCCGAGCAGGAGATTCATAGAAAACCAAAACAGAGTTCATGTCTCAGCCAGAGATGTCAGCAGAGAGCACTGTGTCAGACTAAAAATAAAACAACATTTTCTGCAGGACATACAGTAACTAATAAGTATGGGAAGGCTTGAAATTTTTTAATAGAAGTAAATTACAAATCTGATATCAGTGGATTTGAAAGAAAAAGATTTTCACTGGATAACCCCTTTAAGAAGTCTTCAGCACTTGCACAAGCACCACAGCCTCTTCTAAAAATTATTTCTGATTATTTTTATCTGAATCTGTTATCCGTTCCAAAAGGTTACATGCAAATGTCACACATAATAAGCATATAAAGTTCTAGCTATGCCTCAAAAGTATCTTCACCTTACTGAATCTTTCCCTACTGACAATGTGAGACAAGACCCAGTGGGTACTTCTCTTTCATGTCTGTCACAGGAAAGTAAAAACCCTATTAGAAAAGGGGAAGAATGAAACTTGAAAAGGAATTTATTATTCTACAGAAGGCTTAAAGGGGAACTATCAGCAGGTTAGACAAATTTAACCTGCTGATAGCCCCCTATTGTGCACGGGGTGCAGAGGATGAAGGTTTCCCTCTTACCTTTCTTCTCAGTGCTGTTCCTGGGCTGTTAGCAGTGTAATCCTCTGCCCGGAGCACCACCCCACCCCAATCACGCAAGCCAGTCCACTCCTCTAATGATAATCAATGAATCAGGTGGCTGGCTTGTGGAATGAGTGCGGGGCAATGCTCCTAGCGGTGCTCGCACTACAATGTACTGTACATTATCCTGTATAAAACATGAAAATAAAATATAGAAAATAATTATCCAGAAATACATTAAACTAACCTCTTCCAGAGAAAAGCAGCTACTAGTGTGACAACAGAAAGACAAGTATATGCTCTCCCATATGCAGCTGTTTATCATACTACTATACTAGTATGCTGCATTCCATGTTCATGGGAAATGTAAGGTATGGCACATTAAATTCACGGCACAATCACAGCATTGTCCCAGCAAATTTACTGACATATGCTTGACGTTCCCCTATGAAGAATGTCTCTATGAGAGCAGATGTTCTGCATTTTACTATGGTTATAAGAAATCTGAAAGTTAAACTGCCCTCTGCTGGGGACCTTTAGCAGAAAACATTTTTTTAAAGCTGTACTAATACAGCCACTTATCAGATTCTCACCAATTCCAGTCTCACAATGGGCTCCCTGCTTATTCCTATTGAGGCTTAAAGGGGTTGTCCGGGATAAACACATAATCATATTCAGGGATGCTTCCATGGCTGTGGGGGACATAACAGTGATGTTTATTCTACTTGTCCCATTCCTCTAAAGCTGCTGTCAGCATTTCCACAATATCCAGAGATGTGCCGCTCCCACCAGAAATGGCCGTGGACTGAGTGGCCATTTCTGGTGGGAGCAGGATGTCGGTGGATGTTGTGGAAATGCTGACAGGGGCAGACAGTGGACAGCCTGGGAACTGCGGCAGCTGCGACCGAGCTGGACAGGTAAGAATAAATTACTGTCATGCCCACCGCATTCCTGGCAGCATCCCTGATAATGTGTTTATCCCAGACAACCCATTTAAAACACATATTCATGTTCAGCCCATGAAACACAGCTATGGTACTTGGCCAGTAGTGATGATGTTATTTGTCATGACGCCAGCACTTTAATAGTTCACAGGTGTGATCACCCATACCTGCTTTGTATGGGTGATTTGTTGTCACCGAATGGTTGGTCAATCTCCGGGCTTGTTGCAGGTCCCTTGGGTCCTGCAGCCATGAGTGGTAGTAGACCCACCTCCACCCACAGAGAAGGGGAAAAATAACCCAAGGTAGAAAGTGGTGTTTGTGTATGGGTGCAGGTGCAAACAGAGAAAGACAGAATCCCGTGAGTTTTGTACAAAAATAGAACGGTTTACTGTATAATGCTGCAGGTAGACTGTACACTCAAAACCAGTAGTGCAAATCTTGGTACAACTTAGTTGCTGACAATAGGATAGAATAAGTACGTTTGAAGAAACAGGTGCTTTTGAGGAATAAGTGCTTGGTAGAAGTGCTTTGTAGATCTAGAGAGAAGAGGAGTTGCCAGAGGAGCCCTTGCCCAATGTAGATCATGTACTCTGCTAGAACTGAAGAGTAGATATAAGTAGATAAGTGATACTTGTACTCACATTTAGACCTATGTCTTACCGCCTTCTGCCCCCTGGTGTCATAGAACCTGTGCTAGGTGGGTAGCATGAGCACCAGTCATCGGCTATCTGGGTGTAGCAGGTGCCCGAGACTTTCCAGTCAACCTGAGCTGCGCAGTAGGATACGTAGACTTTTTACTCTGGTAGCTTTGTCCTACTGGGGCCAACTTCTCTTGGTTCAGCAGTCTGCCGTGCTTAGCACTGCATAGTGAAAGTAATGGTCGCTGCTGTAGAAGCAATCTTTGTAGGAGCTAGTCTCTCCTGCAACCTCGCACAACTAACTACTTCCTCCAACATGGAGCTAACTCCTCCTACAGGGTTGAGTTTAAGAGAGGACAGACAGGATAGGACAGAGATAAAGAGCACCTGTGAGTGGTCAGCACACATTACATGACATAAAACAGTTAACCCTTTAGCTTCAGCTGTGCATAGGAGTAATACATAAAAAACAGTGGAGACATCTAGTGGAGAAAATAAGGTACCTCATCACCCACTTTTATCTAAGTGCACGACTTATTGGGGTGCACTTATAACAACACCCATGGTGGGACACCACATAGCCCTTTTGTTGCCAAATCACGTGAATCTTATAGCCACATCGTATCCAAGTGCAAACAGGAGACATAAACAGCTAACCTGAACACTTGTAGCAGCCCGGGAAGGGAATGGTTGGTTTAGCGCTTACTCGGACAAGAGTAACAAGCTATAGTGGTGAGGATGCACCTTCGGCTGGCTGGGACTTTAAAATTGTAGCGGCTCAAGAGGGAGTTTGTTGGTTAGCACTTAACTTGGATGAGGGTTACGAGTTATGATGGTAGAATGATGCACTTTTTGTGGACTGGCTGGCTCCACAGCCAGAGTTCACAGTCATTGCTAGACATGAGGATTTTACAGGGAAATGGCCTTATCATACTCCCTCAAAGGCAGGTACAGAGATTATATGGGCTATAGTGATGTCAATGACTGATGTTTCCCTCAGGGTACACCATGGATGCATTCATCGAGGAAACCCCCTCCCCTCCCTGAAGCAGCTCCATCAGAATCAATGGAAACGCATCATTTAGGGACAGGGGTTCCCTCCCACTTGGGGCAGGCCGGCCCGCCTTCAGTGCTTCAGCTGAATAGAATGGCGCTGTATGCGGGAAATGGGCGGCGGTTCAAAGAAAGGACCATGGCGCTGGCTTTCCCATGCCGTTGCCATTCTAGCCATGTGAAAAACTTAAAGCGAATGTACTGCTGGTACATTCGCTTTAAAGCGATGAACCTGGTGGTACATTTACTTTTAATGGCTATGCCATATGGAGAGGTTTTGGGTGCAACAAAAAAGTATTTCACCAGAAGAAAATGAAGAAAATGCTTCACTTATAGAAGCTGAGATGCCTCCTTTGAATTTGGAACTTTTTTCCCCTTTACAAGTATACATTTCCCTTGAGGGTCACACTTTATTGTTCAGCAGGGGGACTAAAAGTCTCTAGGTCAGTTCGACATCTCTGTCCAACACTACTTTTATACCATGCTCTGCCTATCACAAGAAGGTTCTTGCATAGTCCACTAGTTACCCTGTGCATACCGATAGACGTTTACCCTGTTACCTTAAATAATGAATCTTTTTTTTTTTTCTTAAAAGCAAAGTATAGCATAGCAGATAAGATTACCATGCTGGCTGTGAACAAAGCAAGAGAAACCTGACAAAAAAAAAAATAAAAAATAGCAGTGTGAGAAGAAACTACTTATGAAACGACACTAGATGGCAGGCTATACTAACAAGGAAGTTCACACACACCAAACAAGTGCTGCATGAAGGTAGAATGTACTTTCATAGAAAAAAATAAAAATCTGAATATGATATGTGATGGTTTTTTGCTCATATACTGTAAATATGAATGTCTACTTTGAATGTAAAAAAATACATTGTTCTTGGCACCGCTATGTATATTTCATGGTATAAATCGTGTTCCTCACCATTTTCAACAACTCTTATAGGCTGAACCCTGGATTCCTTCATATACTAACTGCAATAAGAAACTTAAACCTAGCCGAAGAGAGTAATTTACATAACATAGAGTGGTGAAGAGGAGGGTCTGGATGGCACCCTACAGGGTTATGTTCACACATTCCAGTTTTTAACTGCAATTATTGTATACAAAGTCATGAACAGATCATAAATGGAGGAGAGGTATAAAGCACAAACTTTTTATTAAATTCATACCTGGCTTTGTTTTTTATAAGGCAAAATGATCTCTGATCTCAGGGACACCATCTAAAGAAGACACTATAGTTCACTCGTTAAATCGCTCTCTCATTCAACACAATGTAAATCTAGGTGCATCGCCCCCTGGGAAATACAAGTATGCAAAAGAGTCCACAGAGCCTCAATCAACCCCTTAATGACCCAGCCAAAAATGGCCTAAATGACCAGGCCAATTTTCATTTTTGCATTTTCATTTTTTTCCTTCTCACCTTCTAAGAGCTATAGCATTTTTATTTCTCCATCTACAGTGTCATGTAAGGACTGATTTTTTTCAGGAACAATACACTTTGTAATGGACTTCAAAGGGCCCCTGTGCAAAAAATGTGTTTGGACCGCCATAACCAGTTTCTCCACCTTTCTGCCTTAAAGGCGAACACATATGTACACCCAGGTATCCGGTACATGTCCTGGTTTCTCGAGAGAGCCCTACAGCAAAGTACAGATGCCAGGGCCCACTAAAGGACTGTACTGTAGTCTGTGCAGGCCCCAGTGTGTGTGTGTGAGGGGGGGGCGTGCCTGTGGCCCACCAAGAGAACTGATCATGGGGGGCACCCAAATAAAGAACCCGTCAAAAGCAATATGCTGACCTTGTCCCATCCTGTACTGATGTATCTGTAACCACAACTCCCAGAATAACAATAAATATAACTCTCAGAATGCATTACACTTCTAAAGCCCAGAGAATGCTGGGAGTTGTAGTTTCTGAGAGGACAACCCCTTGAGTTGTCTGCTCATTTGTACTTCAAGTCTCAACCCTGCAGTCACAACCCTGCAGGATCCCTTCAGCCCCTTTCACCACATGCTCTCTCTCCTCTCCTCCTCACACAAGGTATGGCGGGCAGTAGAGTACAGGAGGGGGTGTCAACAGCAGCATCGTAGAGGAGGAGAGAGGAGAACCAGCCCCGGCTTGGCACAGCATCCAGTAACTAAGTGGGCCCCACAGGAGCAGGGAGCCCGCACTTACCGGGGTCTGATACTGCCTGGGGGGCCCACTACAGACATGTATCATGCTGAGCTGACACTTTAGAGTCTGAGCCTGGTGGGCCCCTCTATTGGTCTGGGCCCCTGTGCAGTTAGCTCATGTGATGTTTTGTTTCCCTCAGGGGAAGAGAATTGATATTTTTAACTATTTTTGGAAGTAACTACCCTATTGCAATAAAAAGAGATGAGCGAAGCAGCTGAAATTTCGTTTTGCGAGGATTATGAATTTTGGGATGAATTCATAAAACTTTTCAAATCAAATACAAACAAATCTCATTAAAACAGGCAGACTATTAGAGCTATAGTGGGATGGTTACAAAGTAGCAAATTTTTCAACAGATGTTGTTGTTACAGTGTCAAGAATTGGACAATTTGGACAAAAAACAATTTAAAAGAAATGTCAATCACCCAATCGTTCAATTTCTGGCATGGACAGCAGTGGATAACCAGCATAAAATCGGAAAACTTTCTAATAAAAAATTTCACACATTCCAATCCCCCTTCAAGTACTCTTTCACCTCCCCTTGTGCGGCAACCTTTGTCTCCCCACTCAATTTAAGTGGCATCAATTTAAGTAACAAGTTTATTTGGATTTCAATTAATTCAATTTTATTTTATTTATTTCAATTTAAATTACATTTATTTCAACTTTCAATTTGATTTCAATTTAATTTGAAGTTTAACTTACATTTTTTTTATCAATTTGATTTTAATTCAAATTTGTTAGTTCTTTTTCAATTTAATTTGAAGTTTATTATTTTAATAAATTCAATTTTAATTTAATTTAAAGTTTTTTTTCCAAGTTTAAAGTGCTGGCCTGTCACCCTCCAGTGTGGCGATATCACCTACCCTCTGTGACGGTGCTCCATTGATTCTAATGGAGCTGCGTCACAGAGGGTAGGGGGTTATACTCACACTGGGGGGCAGTGGGCCTGCCCCCAATGCTCCAGGGTGGGCGGGTGCTTGGAAAAGAATGAAGCTGAGCGCGCAAACCACTCGTGTTTAAAAAAAAAAAAAACCTTGCCACCAGCATCCACGCGCTGATCAATTAAGGAATTAAGGTAAAAAAGCAGCAATGTACTTGATGGTACATTCATTTTAAGCTGTATTGCACTGAAGATTCCTAAGGAAAGTGGTATATATTAAAAAAAAAAAAAAAAAAAACACAGAACGTCCATGGTACTCCAATTTAAAGTGAAAAAAATGTTTGTTTATTCCATACAGAAAGCAGGTAATGTGCAACGTTTCAGCTCTCAACTAGAGCCTTTTTCATGCTTGAATGTTGCACATTACCTGCTTTCTGTATGAAAAAAACACAGTTTTCTTCACTTTGATCATGGTGCACCACTGTTGTGAAGGGTTTTTTTTTGTAATGTATTTATTTATTTATTTATCTATCTATCTCTCTAATGAAGAATTCAAGTTCAATGACTTACTTTTAAATAGATAAGGCAACCTTATTTAACTGTATAGTCTAGGATTTTTGATAATCCCATTATATCCTGCTATTCCCATATGCTGTGTCTAGAAATGGCAGTCACCTGATCAGCACTGACTGTGTTAAACAGATGGAGTCATATCTCCATTGGGTTAACAGCCTGCTATTCTTACACTATCTATTTCATCTTGTTTAATGTTAGTAAAGTACGCCTGGAACCTGGGAAAGCTAATATTATCCATGTCACATGAATAATGCAGATCACTATACATAGCTCAGCAGTTATTCTAAATCATATTATGCATAATAGACCAATGAAAGTATTACATTCCAAAAAGGGAAATTAGAAAATATCTTTATGTACACTGACAAAACAAAAATGAGATTAAAGGAAAAATATTAGGCTAAGTTCACATTAGAAAATTACATTATGTCTGTAGTATAGCAGTATACCAAGAGAAAGATGGTGTAACCACTGCAGGGCCATCTCTTTTACTAGACCAAACCCATTAAAAATATAATTTTCTTTATCAGTGATAAGAAGGAAATCCATTGTGTGAAGGGGCATGGTCTCCCAGTGTGCAAGTTTTCTTACAATTTATTCATGCAGGCGTAAATTGTTTAAATCAACACCGAAACACTTTAGGCTATGTTCAATTCGCTGTAAAATAGTACTACTTTTGCCACAATTTTGACAGAATTGTGGCAAATTTAGTACTATTTTAAGACAATTGTGCAATTCACTGAAAAATGTCGCTAACTTAACGCTGTGAACATAGCCTTACTGCATCAATTAATTGCGGTACTTAAAAGAGTTGTCCAGCGAAAATCTTTTTCTTTCAAATCAACTGGTGTCAGAAAGTTATATAGATTTGTAATTTACTTCTATTAAAAAAATCTCAAGTCTTCCCATACTTATTAGCTGCTGTATGTCCTGCAGGAAATGTTGTTTTATTTTCAGTCTGACACAGTGCTCTCTGCTGACATCTCTGGTCGGGACAGGAACTTTGCCTCGGTTTTCTATGAATTCCCATAGAAACGGAAAATTAAACACTACTTCCTGCAGGACTTACATCAGCTAATAAGTATGGGAAGACTTGAGATTTTTTAATAGAAGTAAATTACAAATCTATATAACTTTCTGACACTGATTGATTTGAAAGAAAAAGTACCCCTTTAATCATTTTATTGCTGTATAGCTGTCCTTTATTGTGTTACTTCAGTGAAACTCCAACATGTGCGAACATACCCAAAGACTTAGATGTGCTGGATTTATTGAGGGATGTGCACCTCTCAATAAATCCAGCAGGATGGGGGGTGGACAATTTCTGATTAGAGTCTATTACCAACTGAGTTTGGTGTATTTGTCACACATATACTTCTGTTTTTCATGTTATCAGGAAACATCTGCATGGCAAAAATCTCCATTGCATTTCACAATTCACAAAGTTCGCACAACATATTTTTTCATTTAATAATGGCCGTTGTTGCAGATTGCAACATCGGCGGTTATTATATAGAGATGAGCGAACATGCTCGTCCGAGCTTGGTACTCGATGGTACTCGTTACTCGGACGAGCATCTCGCGATACTCAAGGAAATCTCTTCATCCGTTTCCTGTAAGTTTGCGCGCTTTTTCGCAGCCAATAAACATGCAGGAGACTCTTTGGTACATCATGCGATGATGTGGGACCCATACATGTCGATAGCAGCGATTGGTTGCCCAGATCAGATGACCCTGCCATATAAAACTCGGCGCCTGCAGTGCTCGCTTCAGACGCATGCTGTGAGAGATTAGGGACAGAGCTGCTGCTGGTCAGGGAGAGTGTCAGTGTGGGATTTAGCGTTCCAGTAGGCAGGGTATATACTAGCAATACAAACAAACAGCCCTTTTCAGGGCTTAACAGCTTTTATTAATACTATTACTACAGACTGCTGGCTGGGAGTTGCAGTGCTGCTACCGCGATTTAACCAGCACACTGTGGTGACCGGCTGCTGGCAGAAAGGGGGCGTTAGTTGTTGCATACAAACCCCTAAGAAGTGCTCAGTGTACTCCTTTTTGATTTTGGGGCTGGTGGTCCTGGTGTACTGCACTGTATAGCTGGGATTTGTAGTGCATCCTGCATAGAACTTACTTCACTGCTCATTGTATTGGGGTGACAAAGTGTGTACAGTTGGTGCCCATACCAGATAGCACCGTCGAGCCCCCCCTAAACAGGTGTGTACTGCACTGTAAAGCTGGGATATGTAGTGCATCCTGCATAGAACTTACTTCACTTCTCATTGTATTGGGGTGACAAAGTGTGTACAGTTGGTGCCCACACCAGATAGCACCAACAAGCCCCCCCTAAAATAGTGTGTATTGCACTGTATAGCTGGGATTTGTAGTGCATCCTGCATAGAACTTACTTCACTGCTCATTGTATTGGGGTGACAAAGTGTGTACAGTTGGTGCCCACACCAGATAGCACCAACAAGCCCCCCTAAAATAGTGTGTATTGCACTGTATAGCTGGGATTTGTAGTGCATCCTGCATAGAACTTTCTTCACTGCTCATTGTATTGGGGTGACAAAGTGTGTACAGTTGGTGCCCATACCAGATAGCACCGTAGAGCCCCACCAAACCATTGGTTACTACAACTATTTTTCAAGATATCTGTATTTCATGCGCAAGGCCTATCTCAGTTCCATACTGTGCAGTGTCCATAAAATGGTGAAGCCCAGGGGTAAGGGTCGAGGGCGTGGGCGTGGGGTTCCAAGTGATGTGGTTGCTGGGGGGCAGGTTTCAGGGCAGGGTGACACAGCAGCACCTGTTGAGGAGGTAGCAGTGGCACACCACAGACGTCCACTCCCTAGCTTCTTTGACCAACTTACAGGGTCTCAAGGTAGACCGTTATTGAAATCGCAGGATAATGTGTCCAGTAACTTATCCACCACCCAGTCTTCAACGCAGTCCGCCCACGCTACCCAAGGGAGTGGAACCCTTGCTCCATAAGCTCAGCCTCCTTCCCCACAGCCTGGCCCCTCCAGGGAAAGAAAGGATTCAGATCCACCACCATGCTCCCAGGAACTCTTTTCTGGACCCTTCCCTGAGTCAGAGCAACCGGAGCAGTCGATCTGTCCTGTTGCCCAAACTATGCAGCTCACGCAGTCAGTGGGTGATGAGAGTGGGGACTTGCCAGCAGGGTTGGAAGAGGTGTCTGATGATGACGATGAGACCCGGTTGTCAGACAGTGAGGTTGTTGTCATGGATGTAACTCAAAGTGAGGAGGAGAGTGAGGAGCTGGTGGATGAGGACGAGGTGACTGACCCGAGCTGGGTGGATAAGCCTAGTGAAGACCGTGCTTCTGAGGTGGAGGCAAGTTCACCCGCACGACCGCTTGGAAGAGGAAGAGGGGTAGGCAGAGGGAGAGGCAGGGGCAGAGCGAGTAGATCAGCAACTGTTTCACGGAGTCAAACTCCCGTAGCCAGGGCTAGATGTTCCGAAGTCTGGAGGTTTTTTAAAGAAACTGCGGATGACCGACGGACTGTAGTGTGTAGCGTGTGCCACGCCAGGATCAGCAGGGGAGCCACCACTACCAGCCTAACCACTACCAGCATGTGCAGGCATATGAGTGCTAAACACCCCACTCAGTGGAACCAAGGCCGTTCAGTGACTGCAAGTCGCACCCCTGCTCCTTCCCCTGTGTCAGGTGCTGGCTCTGTCAGTCCCCCCGCCCAGGCCCCAGGCACGAGCGCCTCCCACCCTACACGCACCCCTTCACCTCCACTATGCTCCACACCCTCCAGCAAGGTGTCCAAGCGCAGCGTTCAACTGTCCCTGCAGCAGACCTTTGCACGGAAGCGCAAGTACACTGCCACTCACCCGCATGCACAAGCCCTAAATGTGCCCATAGGCAAACTGCTGAGCTTGGAGATGCTGCCCTATCGGCTGGTAGAGACAGAGGCTTTTAGGAACCTGATGGAGGTGGCTGTCCCTCGGTACTCTGTCCCCAGCCGCCACTACTTTTCACGGTGTGCCGTCCCAGCCCTACACCAGCACGTGTTGGATAACTTCATCCGTGCCCTGACCAACACGGTCAGCGACAAGGTCCACCTAACCACGGACACGTGGACAAGTGCTGGCGGGCAGGGACACTATATCTCCCGGACGGCACATTGGGTCAACTTGGTAGAGGCTGGGAAAGAGTCTGACCCTAGTTCCGCTCATGTGCTGCCCACTCCGAGGATTGTGGGGCCTACCTTGGTTGCGGTCTCTCATGAGTTGTACACCTCTTTCTCCTCCTCTTCTTCCTCCTCCTCTCTATTACCCTCCACGAGCAGGTCTCCTCCATCTCGTAGCATCAGCAGTGCGGTGGGTAAGCGCCAACAGGCGGTGTTGAAACTGCTGAGCTTAGGCGACAAGAGGCACACGGCCCAGGAGCTGTTGCAGGGCATCACGGTCAGATTTTTGGCTGGCTCCACGGAGCCTCAAACCAGGCATGGTTGTGTGTGACAACGGGCGAAACCTGGTGGCGCTTCTGCAACTCTGCAGCCTCACACATGTACCATGCCTGGCCCACATGTTCAAACTAGTGGTGCAGCGGTTTCTTAAGACCTACCCCAATTTGGCTGACTTGCTCACCAAGGTGCGGCGCATCTGTGTGCATTTCCGCAAGTCAACCACGGATGCTGCCACCCTTAGGGCAGTGCAAAGGCGCTTGCAACTGCCGGCTCACAGACTGCTGTGTGACGTGCCTACGAGGTGGAATTCCACCTTCCAGATGGTAGCCAAGGTTTACCAGCAACGCAGAGCCATTGTGGAATGCCAGATGTCAACCTCGGTGCGAAGTGGTAGTCAGATCAGTCAGCTACCTCAAATCTACAATGAGGAGTGGACGTGGATGTCTGCTATCTGTCAGGTACTGGGCCCCTTTGAGGATTAAACACAGATGGTCAGCGGAGATGACGCCATCATCAGCCTCACCATCCTGCTGCTGTGTCTGCTTAAAACCTCCCTGCCCAACCTGAAGTCTGACACTTTGCCTTCGCCTCAGGAGACGGGTGAAGAACAGCCGCTGCTAGATAGCCAGACCACCCTGACGTCAGTTTCTCAACACCGAGTAGAGGATGAGGAGGATGAAGAAGAGGAAGAGGAGCAGACTGGTGCCGCCTCTGAAGAGGGTACCCATGCTCAATCCTTACTTGTTGAGCGTGTATGGCCTGAAGAGGGTTAATTGGTGGAGGAGGAGGAGGAGGAAATTGAGGCTAGTCAGGAGAGGGAGTTCTTGCATGTTGGGACCCTGGCGCACATGGCTGACTTTATGTTAGGCTGTCTTTCCTGTGACCCTCGGGTTAAAAATTTTTTTGACAACACAGATTACTGGGTGTTCACCCTCCCTGGACCCTCGGTACAAACAGAACTTTCCCACTCTCATTCCTGCCGAGGAACGCAGTATGAGAGTGAATCAATATCAACAGGCCCTGGTGCAGAAGCTGAAAATATACTTCCCATCTGACACCCTAGCGCCAGAGGACATAGTTCGGTAGATGCTATTTCCAAGTGGGCTAAAGGCCCTGTGATGTCATCATGCCCATGTGACCAGACTCCTGTGTGGGAGGAGCTAATCTCAGTCTGCAGTAACTTCCCGGGCTTTCTTCTCACTACAGAGGATCCTGTCAGGCTGGCTGTTGTGTTATCACACTATGGGGCTGTTTATGAGGTGTTTTCAGTTTCTGTGCAGTGAAATATGATACACATGAGGTAAGCACCCTCTGGCTGCACTGTTATGGGATGTTATGGAGGGTCAGAGTGTCTGTGGCTGCACTGTTATGGGATGTTATGGAGGGTCAGGGGGTCTGTGGCTGCACTGTTATGGAGGGTCAGGGGGTCTGTGGCTGCACTGTTATGGGATGTTATGGAGGGTCAGGGGGTCTGTGGCTGCACTGTTATGGGATGTTATGGAGGGTCAGGGGGTCTGTGGCTGCACTGTTATGGAATGTTATGGAGGGTCAGGGGGTCTGTGGCTGCACTGTTATGGGATGTTATGGAGGGTCAGGGGGTCTGTGGCTGCACTGTTATGGAGGGTCAGGGGGTCTGTGGCTGCACTGTTATGGGATGTTATGGAGGGTCATGGTGTCTGTGGCTGCACTGTTATGGAATGTTATGGAGGGTCAGGGGGTCTGTGGCTGCACTGTTATGGGATGTTATGGAGGGTCAGGGGGTCTGTGGCTGCACTGTTATGGAGGGTCAGGGGGTCTGTGGCTGCACTGTTATGGAGGGTCAGGGGGTCTGTGGCTGCACTGTTATGGAGGGTCAGGGGGTCTGTGGCTGCACTGTTATGGAGGGTCAGGGGGTCTGTGGCTGCACTGTTATGGAGGGTCAGGGGGTCTGTGGCTGCACTGTTATGGAGGGTCAGGGGGTCTGTGGCTGCACTGTTATGGAGGGTCAGGGGGTCTGTGGCTGCACTGTTATGGAGGGTCAGGGGGTCTGTGGCTGCACTGTTATGGAGGGTCGGGGTCTATGGCTGCACTGTTATGGAGGGTCAGGGGGTCTTTGGCTGCATTGTTATGGGATGTTATGAAGGGTTAGGGGTCTGTAGGAATGGTGTTATGCGACGGTCTGCAGGGTCAGGTGTCTGTAGGAATGGTGTTATGCGACGGTCTGCAGGGTCAGGGGTCTGTAGGAATGGTATTATGCTATGGTCTGCAGGGTCAGGGGTCTGTAGGAATGGTGTTATGCGACGGTCTGCAGGGTCAGGGGTGTGGGAGCGTTCTGCGATGTTCTGCAGTCACCATCTGTGAGAGCCAGTGTCATAGCTATAGGGGCCACATTAGACGACTAGGCCTGGATGCCCCCTCACCACCTCCTATCGCTCTCCAGTTCTCCTGAATGAGCTGATGCGCTCTCCTCGTTCTCCCTTCATCTTTTGGCACAGGCCATGTCCTTGTCCAACGCTGCCTGCACCGAAAGGAGAAGGAGGAGAGTGTGCAGAGGACGAAGGAGGTGCCAGGAGAGAAGAGCGTGCAGAGGACGAAGGAGGTGTCGGGAGAGGAGAGCGCGGAGAGGATGAAGGAGGTGCCGGGGGAGGAGACACGCGCTGCCATCAGAATGCTGCCAGGGAACAGGTGACAGGTGAGTTGAAGTTTGTTTTGTTTTTTTTAAACTAATTGGGGACACAGGGGCCAATAAAATATATCTGGCACAGAGGAGGGCATAAATCTGATGGGGGGCACAGGAGGGGGGGCATAAAACAACTAATTGGGGGCACAGAGGGGCATATATCTGGGGGGGCTAAAAGTGATTGGGGGGGCTAAAACTGACTGGGGTGTACAGAGGAAAGCCTAAAACTGATTGGGGGTCACAGAGAGGGTGTGTGTGCATAAAAAAACTAATTGGGGCACAAAGGAGGGCACAAGTCTGATTGGGGGACACAGAGGAAGGCCTAAAACTAATTGGGGGCACAGAGGAGCATATATCTGGAACAGAGGAGGGCATAAATTTGATTGGGGGGGCTAAAACTGAGGGCACGGGGGGCTAAAACTTATTGGGGGCTAAAACTGATTAGGGACACAAAGGGGGGCTAAAACTGATTGGGGGCATAGAGAGGGGGCTAAAACTGATTGGGGTCACAGAGGGGTGGGGGCTAAAACTGGGGGCACAGAGGGGGTGGGGCTAAAACTGATTGGGGGCATAGGGGGACCCTAAAACTCATTGGGGGCACAGAGGGGAGGCCCCTAAAACATATATGGCTCCAAGGGGGGGGGGGGGTATGGTTTCAAGGGTACTTGTAGATAACTAGACTAGAAGATAAGGGCTGTAGTAGTTGTGATATCAGAAGTGTGTGTGTGTGTGGGGGGGGGGGTAATAGTAGCAGCAATGGCAGTGCAAGCAGTAGACTAGTATTGGGGGGAGTAGTAGAGCAGTATTGGGTTGGTAGTAGTAGAGCAGTATTGGGTTGGTAGTAGTAGAGCAGTATTGGGGGGAGTAGTAGACTAGTATTGGGAGGAGTAGTAGAGCAGTATTGGGGGGAGTAGTAGAGCAGTATTGGGGGGAGTAGTAGAGCAGTATTGGGAGGAGTAGTAGACTAGTATTGGGGGGAGTAGTAGACTAGTATTGGGAGGAGTAGTAGGGCAGTATTGGGGGAATAGTAGAGCAGTATTGAGATTGTAGTAGAGCAGTATTGGGGGAGTAGTAGAGCAGTATTGGAGGGAGTAGTAGACTAGTATTGGGGGGAGTAGTAGAGCAGTATTGGGGGAGTAGTAGACTAGTATTGGGGGAGTAGTAGAGCAGTATTGGAGGGAGTAGTAGACTAGTATTGGGGGGAATAGTAGAGCAGTATTGGGAGGAGTAGTAGACTAGTATTGGGGGGAGTAGTAGACTAGTATTGGGGGGAGTAGTAGAGCAGTATTGGGGGGAGTAGTAGAGCAGTATTGGGAGGAGTAGTAGACTAGTATTGGGGGGAGTAGTAGAGCAGTATTGAGATTGTAGTAGAGCAGTATTGGGGGAGTAGTAGAGCAGTATTGAGATTGTAGTAGAGTACTATGGAGAGTAGTAGACTAGTATTGGGAGGAGTAGTAGACTAGTATTGGGGGGAGTAGTAGAGCAGTATTGGGGGGAGTAGTAGAGCAGTATTGGGAGGAGTAGTAGACTAGTATTGGGGGGAGTAGTAGACTAGTATTGGGGGGAGTAGTAGAGCAGTATTGGGGGGAGTAGTAGAGCAGTATTGGGGGGAGTAGTAGACTAGTATTGGGGGGAGTAGTAGACTAGTATTGGGGGGAGTAGTAGACTAGTATTGGGAGGAGTAGTAGACTAGTATTGGGAGGAGTAGTAGACTAGTATTGGGAGGAGTAGTAGACTAGTATTGGGGGGAGTAGTAGAGCAGTATTGGGGGGAGTAGTAGAGCAGTATTGGGAGGAGTAGTAGACTAGTATTGGGGGGAGTAGTAGACTAGTATTGGGGGGAGTAGTAGACTAGTATTGGGGGGAGTAGTAGAGCAGTATTGGGGGGAGTAGTAGAGCAGTATTGGGAGGAGTAGTAGACTAGTATTGGGGGGAGTAGTAGAGCAGTATTGAGATTGTAGTAGAGCAGTATTGGGGGAGTAGTAGAGCAGTATTGAGATTGTAGTAGAGTACTATGGAGAGTAGTAGACTAGTATTGGGAGGAGTAGTAGACTAGTATTGGGGGGAGTAGTAGAGCAGTATTGGGGGGAGTAGTAGAGCAGTATTGGGAGGAGTAGTAGACTAGTATTGGGGGGAGTAGTAGACTAGTATTGGGGGGAGTAGTAGAGCAGTATTGGGGGGAGTAGTAGAGCAGTATTGGGGGGAGTAGTAGACTAGTATTGGGGGGAGTAGTAGACTAGTATTGGGGGGAGTAGTAGACTAGTATTGGGAGGAGTAGTAGACTAGTATTGGGAGGAGTAGTAGACTAGTATTGGGAGGAGTAGTAGACTAGTATTGGGGGGAGTAGTAGAGCAGTATTGGGGGGAGTAGTAGAGCAGTATTGGGAGGAGTAGTAGACTAGTATTGGGGGGAGTAGTAGACTAGTATTGGGGGGAGTAGTAGAGCAGTATTGGGGGGAGTAGTAGAGCAGTATTGGGGGGAGTAGTAGACTAGTATTGGGGGGAGTAGTAGACTAGAATTGGGGGGAGTAGTAGACTAGTATTGGGGGGAGTAGTAGACTAGTATTGGGAGGAGTAGTAGACTAGTATTGGGAGGAGTAGTAGACTAGTATTGGGGGGAGTAGTAGACTAGTATTGGGAGGAGTAGTAGGGCAGTATTGGGGGGAGTAGTAGACTAGTATTGGGGGGAGTAGTAGACTAGTATTGGGGGGAGTAGTAGACTAGTATTGGGAGGAGTAGTAGACTAGTATTGGGAGGAGTAGTAGGGCAGTATTGGGAGGAGTAGTAGACTAGTATTGGGGGGAGTAGTAGAGCAGTATAGGGAGTAGTAGAGCAGTATTGGGGGGAGTAGTAGACTAGTATTGGGGGAGTAGTAGAGCAGTATTGGGGGGGAGTAGTAGACTAGTATTGGGGGGGAGTAGTAGACTAGTATTGGGGGGGGAGTAGTAGACTAGTATTGGGGGGAGTAGTAGACTAGTATTGGGAGGAGTAGTAGGGCAGTATTGGGGGAATAGTAGAGCAGTATTGAGATTGTAGTAGAGTACTATGGGGAGTAGTAGACTAGTATTGGGGGAATAGTAGAGCAGTATTGGGAGTAGTAGTAGACTAGTATCTTTCTCTCCTTTTTGTTTTTTCAGATCTCTTTATCCAGAGCATTCCGTATTCCATGGACTAGATCGATGTTTTGGTTTAATAAAATGCTCATTGTGTTTTTATTTGCATAAAACATATTTTTAACTTGTGTCTTGTCTTTTTGTGTTTACTTTACAGTAGGGCTGGGCGATAAATCAAATTAATTCACCCAAAATTTGATAATTGATTTGATTTTTAATTAATTTTTTTTAAACTGATCTTCAAAAAAAATAAATAAATCATTGGACGGAGGAGCGTTGTTGGCGGGTTCAGCTGCTGAAGCAGAGCCTGGGGAGGGAGAGCGCCCAGCAGTGTCCTCTGTTCCTCCTGTTGACCTGCCCCCATAGCGGGATGAGTATATGCACTCCCAGCCGCACACGCCCCCAGTCTCTGGAAGAGGCGGCCTCAGGTACTGCAGGATAGGGTGACTGGGGCAGAGATGGTAGCGTCGCTGTGATTACTGGAGCTGTACAGGATCGGGGTATGCACTGCTCCCCCGCTCCTGCTGTACACTTCCAGTAACCGCAGTGACCCTATCCTGTGGCCTGCTCCAGAGCCTGGGGCCTCCATATTTGCCTGGGAGGGGAACGTGCGTGCCCGGAGTGAGAGGAGGAGTAAACCAGGTGTGTGCTCTCCTCCCCCAGTCTGCCCCTTTTCAAGGTTTCATGGGGCCCCATGAAGTTGTTTGCTATGGGATATCATGACTCCTAGTTACGCACCAGCCCCTCATCTATACCTGTACTACTATTACACCCCTCATCTGTTCCTGTATTATTACTACTACTACACCCCTCATCTATACCTGTACTACTATTACACCCCTCATCTTTTCCTGTACTACTATTACACCCCTCATCTGTTCCTGTATTATTACTACTACTACACCCCTCATCTGTTCCTGTATTATTACTACTACTGCACCCCTCATCTGTTCCTGTACTACTATTACACCCCTCATCTGTTTCTGTATTATTACTACTACTACACCCCTCATCTATACCTGTACTACTATTACACCCCTCATCTGTTTCTGTATTATTACTACTACTACACCCCTCATCTATACCTGTACTACTATTACACCCCTCATCTGTTCCTGTATTACTACTACTGCACCCCTCATCTGTTCCTGTATTATTACTACTACTGCACCCCTCATCTGTTCCTGTACTACTACACCCCTTACCACTATACCTCCACTACTACACCCTACCTTGATGGAGGCACAAACAAGATCTCCTATACGATATAAGGCACAAAGGAGGCTTGTCTACTACATGGGGACACGGGGAGCACTGTTACTTTCTCACGTCATTAAAATAGTATCTGACGCTGCAAGGAGAAAAAGCGAGAATCTTCCCCCAAAAAATTTAAAAATAGAGATTTTATTTTTTTGGTCCTACGTTTACAGGCTTAGTAGTGGAAGCCATGGCCAGTACCTGGTCCTGTGAAGAATCGGGTGCCAGCAGTCCCACAGAATAAGACAAGGTGTTCCTGGACTGGATGGTGGCAGGCTGGTGTTATTAGGGTGGGAAGGGCCAAAATAGATGCACATTCCCACCCTGGTACAACTAGGCTGCTGCTTTTTTTTTTTTTTTTTTTTTAACCTGGCTGGTCATGGAAATGGGAGGGGCCCCTACACTTTTCATTTTAATTTAACAAAAAAAGGTGTGTAGGGTCCCTCCATTTCCATAAACAGCAGCCACCTAACTACAGCATAGTAGTAGCTGAAAGAACATAGAATGGATGAATTATGGTAAATGCAAGGAACATTAGAAGACATGGATCAGATAACATCCAAAATAAAATCTATACCAATCCTTACACACGGGCCTAGTCATTACACCCGCTATAGGGTCCTGTACAGGTCCAGTCATTACACCCACTATAAGGTGCTGTACAGGCCCAGTCATTACACCCACTATAAGGTGTTGTACAGGCCCAGTCATTACACCTGTTATAAGGTGCTGTACCAGGTACATAGATCCACGTTATAAGAGAGCAGAAGTACTGGGTACATAGATATAAGAGAGCAGATGTACCAGGTACATAGATATAAGAGAGCAGATGTACCAGGTACATAGATTCACTTGGATTTAGCATCCTCACACTGGGTAAGCTATTTCCAAGTGAGGGAATGGACAGGGTACACAGATCCACTTTCCAAGAGAGCAGATGTACTGGGTACATAGATCCACTTGGAAATAGCTTACCCAGTGTGAGGATGCTAAATCCAAGTGAATCTACGTACTTGGAACATCTGCTGTCTTGGAAAGTGGATCTACTGTATGTACCAGGTACATTTAATCACTTGGATTTAGCATCCTCACACTGAATAAGCTATTTCCAAGTAAGGGATAGACAAGGTATATAGATCCGCTTCCCAAGAAATCAGATGTACCAGGTACGTAGATCCACTTGGAAATAGCTTATTCAGTGTGAGTATGCTAAATCCAAGTGGATCTATGTACATGATACATCTGCTCTCTTGGAAAGGGTATCTACTGGGTACATAGATCCACTTATATTTAGCATTCTCACACTGAATAAGCTATTTACAAGTGAATCTATGTACCTGGTACATAGATCCACTTTACAAGAGAGCAGAAGTACCAGGTACATAGATCCACTTGGATTTAGCATTCTCACACTAAGTAAGCTATTTCCAAGTGAGGGGATGGACAGGGTACGTAGATTCACTTGGAAATAGCTTATTCAGTGTGAGAATGCTAAATACAAGTGGATCTACGTACCAGGTACATCTGCTCTCTTGGAAAGTGGATCTATGTACCCTGTCCATCCCCCTCACTTGGAAATGGCTTACTCAGTGTACCAGGTACGTAGATTCACTTGGATTTAGCATGCTCACATTGAGTAAGCTATTTTCAAGTGAGGGAATGGACGGTACGGATTTAATGCTAAATTCAAGTGGGTTAAAGGACCTGGTCCCTCTATCTGCTAGAAAGTAGCTTAATGTATTATGGGTATGCTAAGGTCCCTCTGCCCACTTGGAAATAGCTTATACTATGCGGGTATGCTAAATCCAAGTGGGCTAAAGGACCTGGTCCCTCTACCCACTTGGAAATAGCTTATACTATGTGGTAATGCTAAGGTCCCTCTGCCCACTTGGAAATAGCTTATACTATGCGGGTATGCTAAATCCAAGTGGGCTAAAGGACCTGGTCCCTCTACCCACTTGGAAATAGCTTATACTATGTGGTAATGCTAAGGTCCCTCTGCCCACTTGGAAATAGCTTATACTATGCGGGTATGCTAAATCCAAGTGGGCTAAAGGACCTGGTCCCTCTGCCCACTACAAAGTAGCTTATATTATGTGGGTATTCTAAGGTCTCTCTACCCACTTGGAAATAGCTTATCCTATGTGAGAATGCTAAATCCAAGTGGGCTAAAGGACCTTGTCCCTCTACCCACTTGGAAATAGCTTATACTATGCGGGTATGCAAAGGTCCCTCTACCCACTTGGAAATAGCTTATACTATGCGGGTATGCAAAGGTCCCTCTACCCACTTGGAAATAGCTTATACTATGTGGGTATGCTAAATCCAAGTGGGCTAAAGGACCTGGTCCCTCTACCCACTTGGAAATAGATTATACTATGCGGGTATGCTAAGGGCCCTTTACCCACTTGGAAATAGCTTATACTATGTGAGAATGCTAAATCCAAGTGGGCTAAAGGACCTGGTCCCTCTACCCACTTGGAAATAGATTATACTATGCGGGTATGCTAAGGTCCATCTGCCCACTTGGAAATAGCTTATACTATGTGGTAATGCTAAGGTCCCTCTACCCACTTGGAAATAGCTTATACTATGTGGGTATGCTAAATCCAAGTGGGCTAAAGGACCTGGTCCCTCTACCCACTGCAAAGTAGCTTATATTATGTGGGTATTCTAAGGTCCCTCTACCCACTTGGAAATAGCTTATCCTATGTGAGAATGCTAAATCCAAGTGGGCTAAAGGACCTGGTCCCTCTACCCACTTGGAAATAGCTTATCCTATGTGACAATGCTAAATCCAAGTGGGCTAAAGGACCTGGTCCCTCTACCCACTTGGAAATAGCTTATACTATGTGGGTATGCTAAGGGCCCTTTACCCACTTGGAAATAGCTTATACTATGTGAGAATGCTAAATCCAAGTGGGCTAAAGGACCTGGTCCCTCTACCCACTTGGAAATAGCTTATACTATGCGGGTATGCTAAGGTCCCTCTGCCCACTTGGAAATAGCTTATACTATGTGGTAATGCTAAGCACCCTCTACCCACTTGGAAATAGCTTATACTATGCGGGTATGCTAAGGTCCCTCTACCCACTTGGAAATAGCTTATACTATGCGGGTATGCAAAGGTCCCTCTACCCACTTGGAAATAACTTATCCTATGTGAGAATGCTAAATCCAAGTGGGCTAAAGGACCTTGTCCCTCTACCCACTTGGAAATAGCTTATACTATGCGGGTATGCTAAGGGCATTTTACCCACTTGGAAATAGCTTATACTATGTGGGTATGCTAAATCCAAGTGGGCTAAAGAACCTGGTCCCTCTACCCACTACAAAGTAGCTTATACTATGTGGTAATGCTAAGGTCCCTCTACCCACTTGGAAATAGCTTATCCTATGTGAGAATGCTAAATCCAAGTGGGCTAAAGGACCTGGTCCCTCTACCCACTTGGAAATAGCTTATACTATGTGGGTATGCTAAGGTCCCTCTGCCCACTTGGAAATAGCTTATACTATGCGGGTATGCTAAATCCAAGTTGGCTAAAGGACCTGGTCCCTCTACCCACTTGGAAATAGCTTATACTATGTGGTAATGCTAAGGTCCCTCTGCCCACTTGGAAATAGCTTATACTATGCGGGTATGCTAAATCCAAGTTGGCTAAAGGACCTGGTCCCTCTACCCACTTGGAAATAGCTTATACTATGTGGCAATGCTAAGGTCCCTCTGCCCACTTGGAAATAGATTATACTATGCGGGTATGCTAAGGGCCCTTTACCCACTTGGAAATAGCTTATACTATGTGAGAATGCTAAATCCAAGTGGGCTAAAGGACCTGGTCCCTCTACCCACTTGGAAATAGCTTATACTATGCGGGTATGCTAAGGTCCCTCTGCCCACTTGGAAATAGCTTATACTATGTGGTAATGCTAAGGTCCCTCTACCCACTTGGAAATAGCTTATACTATGTGACAATGCTAAATCCAAGTGGGCTAAAGGACCTTGTCCCTCTACCCACTACAAAGTAGCTTATACTATGTGGTAATGCTAAGGTCCCTCTACCCACTTAGAAATAACTTATACTATGTGAGAATGCTAAATCCAAGTGGGCTAAAGGACCTGGTCCCTCTACCCACTTGGAAATAGCTTATACTATGTGGGTATGCTAAGGTCCCTCTACCCACTTGGAAATAGCTTATACTATGTGGGTGTGCTAAATCCAAGTGGGCTAAAGGACCTGGTCCCTCTACCCACTTGGAAATAGCTGACTCTGTGTGAAAATGCTAAATCCAAGTGGGCTAAAGGACCTGGTCCCTCTGCCCACTTGGATTTAGCATTTTCACATGAGAGTCAGCTATTTCCAAGTGGGCAGAGGGACCAGGTCCTTTAGCCCACTTGGATTTAGACTCAACCGACGTAGTTCTGTGGGCCAAAGAGTGGGGGAGAGGAGCAGTGGAGCAGGCAGCTTGTCAAGGGACAGGGGAACACTCTCCAAGGCCTTTGACAGTTTCATGGCACCCCAGCAAGACTATGTCAACCGTCCCCAGTCTAGACAGAGTAGGGGGGAAGCCTTCAGGAAGATGGTGAGGGAGTACCTTGCTGACCATACCACCGTCCTTCCCGATCACTCTGCTACCTACAACTACTGTTTTTCAAAGCTGGATACATGGCCCCAACTGGCGCTTTACGCCTTGGAGGTGCTGGGCTGCCCTGCCGCTAGCGTGTTGTCAGAGCGGGTCTTCAGTGCAG
Organism: Dendropsophus ebraccatus; assembly: GCF_027789765.1. NCBI lineage: Eukaryota > Metazoa > Chordata > Amphibia > Anura > Hylidae > Dendropsophus > Dendropsophus ebraccatus. Next base: position 69,026,592 of record NC_091460.1, read on the forward strand.
CTGGTGCCATCATCACTGATAAGTGCACCCGCCTGTCCACTGACAGCGCTGACAGGCTGACGTTTATAAAAATGAACAAAGCCTAGATTTCACCTGAATTCAACTGTCCACCCGGGGAAAGCAGCTAAACATGAAGATTCTTGGAATCTCCTCTCCTCCTCCTCCCCCTCCTCTTCCTACAATTCTCAGCCAGCTGCCAAGTCTGCTTCCGCCATGCAGGGTCTGGCCTAATTATTGGGAGTCTCAATTGCTTCCTCACTCCTAATGGTTCTCTGTGTCCTCACTGCCATGCTCTGACATCACACTACGTCTGCGGAGGAGCGGGACTGGTTGACAGGGGCCCGCCCATCGCGCCCCCGCCAACCAGCCTGCTGTTTTATTTTTTATTGTTTTTTGTGTAGCCGTGGCCGGGGCCTCATCACCCCCGGTCGAGAGGCATCAAGTGTACCCTTGATGGTGAGTGCTGACTGACAACTTGCCTAGCCAGTTAGCTGTCAGCACCCGGGTTCATGTCCACTACATATCCCAGCCCCTGGACTCACTCCAATTTTTGGGAGGCTCACTTGCTTCCTCACTGACTTGTAATGGTTATTTGGGTGTTCAATGCCATGCTGCTTCTGGCCTAATTTTTGTGAGGCTCACTTGCTTCCTCACTGACTTGTAATGGTTATCTGTGTGTTCAAGGCCCTGCTGTGTCTGGCCTAATTTTTGGGAGGGTCTCTTGCTTCCTCACTGACTTGTAATGGTTATCTGTGTGTTCAAGGCCCTGCTGTGTCTGGCCTAATTTTTGGGAGGCTCCCTTGCTTCCTCACTGACTTGTAATGGTTCTCTGGGTGCTCAATGCCATGCTGCTTCTGCCCTAATTTTTGGGAGGCTCACGTGCTTCCTCACTCACTTTTAAGGATTCTCTGTGTACTCAATGCCATGCTAGGTCTGGTAGAATTTTGGGAAGGCTAACTGGCTACCGCTTCTACCTTGTTCGCTCTGTTCTCACTGCCATGTTGTGTCAGGCTGAATTTTTGGGTGGTTCATGATATGCTACCTCTGTTTTAATGGTTCCCCGTGTTCTCAAATTCCAGGGCCTCTTAAGACTGTATTGTTCTATGTGTCCTCACTGCCTGACGTCACACTACGTCTGCAGAGGAACGGGACTGGTTGCCAGGGGCCCGCCAATCACGCCCCCGCCAACCTGCCAGCTGTTTTTTTTGTTGTTTTTTTTGTCTAGCCATGGCGGGGGCCTCACCACCCTCGGTCAAGAGGCATCAAGTGTACTCTTGATGGTGAGTGGTGAGTGAGAGCAGGTCTAGCCAGTTAGCTGTCAGCACCCGGGTTCATGTCCACTACATATCCCAGCCCCTGGACTCACTCCAATTTTTGGGTGGGCTCACTTGATTCCTCATTCACTTGTAATGGCTCTCTGTGTGTTGAATGCCATGCAGTGTCTGGCCTAATTTTTGGGAGGCTCACTAGCTTCCTCACTCACTTGTAATGGTTCTCTGTGTGTTCAAGGCCCTGCACTGTCTGACCTAGTTTTGGGGAGCCTCACTAGCTTCCTCACTCACTTGTAATGGCTCTCTGTGTGCTAAATGCCATGCTGTGTCTGGCCTAGTTTTGGGGAGCCTCACTAGCTTCCTCACTCACTTGAAATGGCTCTCTGTGTGTTCAAGGCCCTGCAGTGTCTGGCCTAGTTTTGGGGAGCCTCACTAGGTGTGCCTACCCTTGCCTCCTTTTTGCTGGCCCTTAACTGGCATCTATGTTGACTACTGCTGGGCCTTTACTGGCATCCATGTTGACTACTGCTGGGCCTTTACTGGTATCCATGTTGACTACTGCTGGGCCTGCCCTTGCCTCCTTTTTGGTGGCCCTTAACTGGCATCCATGTTGACTATTGCTGGGCCTTTACTGGCATCCATGTTGACTACTGCTGGGCCTTAACTGGCATCCATGTTGACTACTGCTCTGCCTGCCCTTGTTTGTTTGTTTTTTTATTATTTGTATAGCGCACAAAGATTCCGCAGCGCTTCACCTATCTGTATGTTTTTGGGTGTGGGAGGAAACCGGAGTACCCGGAGGAAACCCACACAAACATGGAGAGAACATTCAAACTTTTTGCAGATGTTGTCCTTGGTCATCTTTGAACCCAGGACTCCAGCGCTGCAAGGCTACAGTGCTAACCACTGAGCCACCATGCTGCCCTTGCCTCCATGTTGGCTACTGCTGGGCCTTTATTGGCATCCATGTTGACTACTGTTGTGCCTGCCCTTGCCTCAATGTTGGCTACTGCTGGGCCTTAACTGGCATCCATGTTGACTACTGCTGACTACTGGTGTGCCTGCCCTTGCCTCCATGTTGACTACTGCTGGGCCTTAACTGGCATCCATGTTGACCACTGCTGACTACTGGTGTGCCTGCCCTTGCCCCCATGTTGGCTACTGCTGGGCCTTAACTGGCATCCATGTAGACTACTGTTGGGCCTTTACTGGCATCCATGTTGACTACTGCTGACTACTGTGGTGCCTGCCCTTGCCTCCATGTTGGCTACTTCTGAGCCTTAACTGACATCCATGTTGACTTCTGCTGACTACTGGTGTGCCTGCCCTTGCCTCCATGTTGGCTACTGCTGGGCCTTAACTGGCCTCCATGTAGACTACTGTTGGGCCTTTACTGGCATCCATGTTGACTACTGTTGTGCCTGCCCTTGCCTCCATGTTGGCTACTGCTGGGCCTTAACTGGCATCCATGTTGACTACTGGTGGGCCTTAACTGGCATCCATGTTGACTACTGCTGGGCCTTAACTGGCATCCATGTTGACTACTGCTGGGCCTTTACTGGAATCCATGTTGACTACTGCTGACTACTGTGGTGCCTGCCCTTGCTTCCATGTTGGCTACTGCTGGGCATTAACTGGCATCCATGTTGACTACTGCTGACTACTGGTGTGCCTGCCCTTGCCTCCATGTTGGCTACTGCTGATCCTGCCTGGCCTCCATGTTAAGTACTGTTGCTCTTGCCTGGCCTACATGTTGGTTACTGTTGCTCCTGCCTGGCCTCCATGTTGGTAACTGTTGCTCCTGCCTGGCCTCCATGTTGGCTACTGCTGATCCCGGCAGTTCTCTGTGTGCTCAATGCCATGCAGTGTTTGGCCTAATTTTGGGGAGGCTCACTTTATTCCTCACTCACTTTTAATGTTTCTCTGTGAGCTCACTGCCATGCTAGGTCTGGTATAATTTTTGGAAGGCTGACTGGCTACCGCTTCTACCTTGTTCACTCTGTCCTCACCGCTATGCTGTGTCAGGCTGAATGTTTGGGTGGTTCATGAAAAGCTACCTCTGTTTTAATGGTTCCCTGTGTTCTCAATGCCATGCTGTGTCAGGCTGAGTTTTTGGGTGGTCCCTATGCCTACCTCTGTTTTAACCAGGCTGTTGCACAGAATTAGCATGCATTCCAATTAAAAAGAAATGAAGTTCATTCGGCCAGCACTGCAGTACCCACGAGGATTAACTTCACTGACAGAGGTCATTCTGTGACACGACTGTGTGACATAGTATACTCTGATCAAATAGTTCGCTAAGATCCTCATTTTATATATCTACAGAGCAGGTTTTTATCATGTGTACACTGGGAGGAGTATACACTGTGGATTGCTGTTGCACTTTTTGTATTTTTGTTGATACTACTCACCTCATATTGTGCTTTTGAATGTCTATACTTCTTTTATTAGTCACTTATTAAAAGTTATATTTTAGGGATGCGGTAACTGTAATAATAGAAGTTTAGTACCCTGGGCTTCAGTCCAAGTTTTTTTTGTCTAATTGGGAGGAGAAAGGGAACGCTGACCTGTCAAACCAGCGCTCGCTTGCTCATTTTTCCTTGCTACCAGCACTATTACATGGACCGACAGCGAGCGGAGGGGCCACGGGAAGCTGCAGGAGGGGCTCTCCTCACACGATCTTTAGATGGTCTGGGCAGCCCATAGAAGATACAGTGGGGAAAAAAAAGTATTTAGTCAGTCACCAATAGTGCAAGTTCTCCCACTTGTAATCTACAATCTAAATCTGTAATTTACATCATAGGTAGACCTCAACTTTGAGAGACAAAATGAGAAAACAAATCCCGAAAATCACATTGTCTGATTTTGTAAGAATTTATTTGCAAATTATGGTGGAAAATAAGTATTTGGTCACCTACAAACAATCAAGATTTCTGGCTCTCACAGATCTGTAACTTCTTCTTTAAGAGTCTCCTCTTTCCTCCACGCATTACCTGTAGTAATGGCACCTGTTTAAACTTGTTATCAGTATAATAAGACACCTGTGCACACCCTCAAACAGTCAGACTACAAACTTCACTATGGTGAAGACCAAAGAGCGGTCAAAGGACACCAGAAACAAAATTGTAGCCCTGCACCAGGCTGGGAAGACTGAATCTGCAATAGGCAACAAGCTTGGAGTGAAGAAATCAACTGTGGGAGCAATAGTTAGAAAATGGAAGACATACAAGACCACTGATAATCTCCCTCGATCTGGGGCTCCACACAAAATCTCACCCCGTGGGGTCAAAATGATCACAAGAACGGTGAGCAAAAGTCCCAGAACCACGCGGGGGGAACTAGTGAAAGGACTGCAGAGAGCTGGGACCAATGTAACAAAGCCTACCATCAGTAACACACTACGCCGCCAGGGACTCAGATCCTGCAGTGCCAGACGTGTCCCACTGCTTAAGCCAGTACATGTCCGGGCCCGTCTGAAGTTTGCTAGAGAGCATTTGGATGATCCAGAAGAGTATTGGGAGAATGTCCTATGGTCTGATGAAACCAAAGTGGAACTGTTTTGTAGAAACACAACTTGTTGTGTTTGGAGGAAAAATAATCCATCTATCAAACACCATACCTACTGTAAAGCATGGGGGTGGAATCATCATGCTTTGAGGCTGTTTCTCTGCAAAGGGGCCAGGACGACTGATCCCGGTACATGAAAGAATGAATGGGGCCATGTATCGTGAGATTTTGAGTGCAAACCTCCTTCCATCAGCAAGGGCATTGAAGATGAAACGTGGCTGGGTCTTTCAACATGACAATGATCCAAAGCACACCGCCAGGGCAACGAAGGAGTGGCTTCATAGGAAGCATTTCAAGGTCCTAGAGTGGCCTAGCCAGTCTCCAGATCTCACCCCTATAGAAAACCTTTGGAAGGAGTTGAAAGTCCGTGTTGCCAAGCGACAGCCTCAAAATATCACTGCTCTAGAGGAGATCTGCATGGAGGAATGGGCCAACATACCAACAACAGTGTGTGCCAACCTTGTGAAAACTTACAGAAAACGTTTGACCTCTGTCATTGCCAACAAAGGATATATAACAAAGTATTGAGATGAAATTTTGTTACTCACCAAATACTTATTTTCCACCATAATTTGCAAATAAATTCTTACAAAATCAGACAATGTGATTTTCGGGATTTGTTTTCTCATTTTGTCTCTCATAGTTGAGGTCTACCTATGATGTAAATTACAGACGCCTCTCATATTTTTAAGTGGGAGAACTTGCACTATTGGTGACTGACTAAATACTTTTTTCCCCCACTGTAGCTGCCACTCCCATTACACAGAGCAATGGCCAGCAGACCATCGCTATCCACAATGGCCAATAGTTGGCAAAATCCAGAGATAGTCGCTTGGTATAATAACATAGGGCTTTTACTCTAATCTCTAATTCCACTAAATGAATGAGGTCTGTATAAGTTTTTTTTTGTGGTTTCCGCTATTTTCATGGCATGGTGTATCATACAGCGCTGTTCATACTCTCACATCTGACATAAGTACTGATAGAATCTTTGAAAGGAGTCTCTAGTGCAAATTATACAAGCCATGTGCATACAGCCAGCTTTAGTCTACACAGTGACCCTAGTATACGCAGTTCATAACTCAAATATATGAAGTCACTGTGTAAATGTAATTAATAAAAGAGCCATGTGTAGTATTCTCCTCAGGTATGTGGTATGTAAGGAACGTCTCTATCCTGTAGACATTTATATCTCCAACATTTACATAGAGGTTTAGTATACTCAGACCTGTGGTTTTCCTGCTCCTCACATTCTGCCAGCACTAAGACAAAAGCTATTGTGTTACCATGAAAAAAAAAAAGAAAAAAGTTACACCATTAACTGGCACTATAAATGGTCTTCTGCAGATAGCTATGATGGAATGATGGAGCTAAGATAGAAATCTTGCACTATTGCCACATCTTGTGATTTTACACCTAGAATGGCTCAGAAAATAGGAATGGTGCCCGCCGGCTTGGTGCTGTTCTATAGCATACTGATTAGTTTTTAGGGGGATAAAATTCTATTTCCAATCTTGGAAGCATAACAAAGGTGGGCAGCTGAGCATTTTCCATTGTGTCGCTCTGACCTTCATTTATTTTATAAACCCTTTTCAATAAATTGAGGGTTTTGCACTGTTCTTGACACATGATTGAGGGTGTTATCGATTACCTACATGAGGAGGGGGCCATCAGTTAGTGATGGTAGGAAAGGATCCTCACATTGAACACGTTTTAATTGCTAAAAGGAAGAGAAATGTTCTCTTTAATTGTAGAAAAGGATTTACAGTTAGATATTTTCCAATAATTAGTGTGTGACTGCACAAATGCTTTTCTACACCCGTCTTCAGGCTAACATGCCCTGGATTTTCCTCTAAAGCTTAATTATTTACCAACATGGCTTTTCAAGATGTGTGAAAATACAAGAAAATTCGTACAAACTGACCACTAGATGGTATAGAACACCCCATCTCTTGAGAAAAATGAACATTTTAGATAATGACCATTGTTGGAGATGTAAAACCCATACAGGGACACTTTCTCATATTTGGCTCACTTGTCCTAAATTAAAAAATTATTGGTCTATAGTTACTCAACATATACGCAACATATGTGGTTGTGATATCCCTTTAGATCCTACCCTTATACTCTTATGGGTTCCATCACCTACATTTACTCCAGCCCGTAACCATCTCCCTACATTTTTACTAACAGCAGCTAAATTGCTAGTCCCTCTCCATTGGAGAGATGAATCACCCCCAACATTTAAAGAATGGATTGAAAAGACTCAACAAATAGCTCGCTTAGAAGAGCTATGCAGTTGGGAAAATGGTACCCATGATAAATTCCTTTCCATTTGGACCCCTTGGCTTACCTTCTATAACGGCTATCTGGCCTCTCCCTCTACCGAATCTTAGAAGTTGCCATAATCCTAATACAAGTATGTCACAAATATATCTACAACCTTGTTCTGTTACCCTTAGCAACATTCCACAATAGCGTCTTATTAATCTACAGTGTTATTTTGTTCCGTCTCATTATGTTTAGTTTTCCTATGTTTTACATATTGTTTCCTTCATACAATATGATGTTATTGTTATAGGAATTTACTATTATGTATAGTTCCTACCCCACACTGAGCAACTGTCTTCTCTAGCAGTTATCTGCACAAAATTTGTTAAAAAATATATATGACCCATAGAGCTTGTTATTATGCCTTTTTCACTTGCAAGGTCCTGCGAGACCTTTATGTTTCAACTCGCTCTTTGTTGTTCTATGTTTCATCTTCTTCAATAAAAATTTGATTGGAAAAAAAAAAAAAATAAAAATTATTTACCAACAGGGTTATACTACATTTACAGGTTCTGTAAGGCTGTCTGTAATTGGGGATTGGCAATTACGGACAAATTTAGGGCCCATTGATTTCAATTGGGCTGTTCACACTGTCCGCAGTTTTATGCCCCAAAGAAGTCTGTTGGAGCGTCCGTAATTTTTCCAGATACGCAATTTTTTTAAGAATTAATATCTGTTAAATCCGCAAATCCATAAAAAATACTGATAAGTTATAATGTCCGTAATTATCACTGTTCAAAAAATGAACATGCACATTATTTACAACCGAAAAACCAAACCAGATACAGATACTGTGGCCAGAAGAAGTTCTCATAGGGCCCATCTGCAGTGGCACAGCACAGAGGAGTGCAAAATTTGACAGAACTCAGCCTAGAATTGAGCATGGGTGGAGCCAAGGGGTAGTAGATAGAGGCTTGCATGGAGCATAGATAAAGGCTAACCAGAGTGGTAGCATGGGGGATTTGGTATGGAACATAGTTGTGTGAAAATAGCATAAAATAGTTTTTTTTACGGTAGTTAGCAAAATGATTTATGTTAATAGAGGCAAAAAAGCAAAATGTGCATTTGGTGAAGGTTGACCTATCATTTATGACCTAGAGACCAGAAGATATGGGAATAAATGACAGAAGATTAACTTTCTAACGCACACATTTCCTAATGGTTCAATGATAATGATATTGCACATAGTAATAAACGATTAAACTACACATTTAGAATGGAGATGGAGAAAACTCCTGATGAAGTTATGATGCTATAACGGAACACGTGGGGTGTGGGTGCTGTGTGCCAGGGTGGTCTTGCATTTGCAGTCATTTGTTTACATTATGGAGCACTTTATTGATGTTGTATGATATTGTCTTTATTATTTGATTCAACATTATTAGTTCATTTATTCCTTATTTCTGCTTCATGTTATAGTGCTTTATCGGCAAGATCTGTTGTATTGTAAGGGTTTCACCCTACCTGTCACATTACTTGTTGCCCCATTCATTGTGGGGGCACCTGTGTAGTGACATCTTGGCCTTTTCAGGCTTTTTAAATGGTTTTAACAACAATTTATGTTGATGTTGGTTTTCTAATAAAATATTTGTTCGTTCTTGTATTCCGGAGTGTGCATATGCTTGTGTATAGCCTAGTCGCTGGTCTCCTAGTTCACAAGACTCCCTACACTAACTCCACACTGTGTCAGTCAGCAACCGCCAACCCCGCAAAGCGTGCACAAGCAGGGAAGGGAGGCCATAGAATGCACGCTTTGCGGGGCTGGCGGTTGCTGACTGACACAGTGTGGAGTTAGTGTAGGGACTCATGTGAACCAGGAGACCTGCACGCGGTACATGGGGCAATATGGTTTGATAAAATTATATACCAACATCCTGGCGTTTGTTTTTAAATGTAGCCGAGAGGCATTAGTGTCAGCCATAGATGTGATGTGCAACATCTCCTTTCTCTCCATGTCGTATTTTACTTTTCTCCCTTTTCTGAGCAGTTGGCACTCCTCTTTCTAAGACCCATGTGACCCCAATTAGTAGGAAGCACCTGTGCACACATGGCAAGTACAGTGGTACCTTGGTTTAAGAGTAACTTGGTTTAAGAGCGTCTTGGTTTAAGAGCTCACAGTTTTTCAAAATTTTGACTTGGTTTAAGAGCATTGCTTTGGTGTAAGAGCTCCCTGTACTGGGTGGGAGGGGGAGTGGGGGAGGGGCATGGTCTGCATAGCGGGGTCTACAGCACTGTACTCTGACCCAGGAAGTCTCCCTCACCTTCCAAATCATAGCAGATCTACTTCAGGCTGGGGCTTACATCAGGGGACAGGATTGTGGAGGTAATCTCTTCATAGCTGTAACCCCTTTCTCCCACGGACAGAGAGTGCTGCATGTATGTGCCCACATCTGCCCTGCTCATTCCTTCCTGCTCCCTGCAGTCTCTGTCAGCCCTTGTGTTTCCCATCCTCTTCATTACTGTACAGTAACTTATAATATCACATATTCTGCTGTTTCTGAATGTTTGTTTCATCTGTTCTACATGTTATTCAGAATAATAAATCATTATTTTGGAGCATGGAACCAATTGTCTGCATTTCTATGATTTCTTATGGGAAAATTTGCTTTGATTTAAGAGTGGATTTGGATTACAAGCACGGTCCCGGAACGAATTATGCTCGTAATCCAAGGCACCACTGTACCTCCTATCCTTCCCATTCTACCTGCAGGAGCAATGGTGAGTAGCAAGATCATATTCACAATTGTGTTACTTGGTGGCAGCTTTCTCTGCCGGTGGTGCCTGCTGGGTTTTGGGGGGGGCCCTTGGGTTTGGTCCTGTGACATTAGGGTTGCAGGGCCATTCTATGGCCCCCCTTCCCTGCTTGTGCACGCTTTGCGGGGTTGGCGGTCGCTGACTGACACAGTGTGGAGTTAGTGTAGGGACTCATGTTAACCAGGGGACCTGCACGTGGTACATGGGGCAATATGGTTTGATCAAATTATATACCAACATCCTGGCGTTAGGTTTTAAATATAGCCGAGAGGCATTAGTGTCAGCCATAGGTGTAATATGCAACAGCTCCTTTCTCTCCATGTCGTATTTTAGATCTCAGTTTTAGTAGATACCTATGCAGTGATAAGGAATTTGTTGGTGCTATATATACTTATAGATATAAATAAATTATTATTACTATAAAAATACAATTTGGGAGCATCCTTTCTTTAAACACTGCAATATGCTGATCCTTTGTTACTCCAGATATGATTGACTAAACTAAAGGTGTATGGGGACCTTAACTCCAACCCAGTCATCAGTTCACTGATAAGTTGAACTGCAGCAGCCTAAGCAGATGCAATGCAGTGATGAGTGTCATGCCTCCAGCATCTGCTGTGTACTGTACAGACTCCATCTAGTTGCTGACTTTGTCTTTATGTATTTTGACCCTCTACTGTTACCATCCCTCCTCAGTAGAAGTGATACACTCTGGGATAAAGAACATTAGTGACTAAATCCTATACCATACAGGGACCTCACTGGGCGCGCGCACATGGGTCTGCAGGCAAGCCCCGCCCCGGCCAGATTTTTTTGGCTGCTCCACTCTGGGCTTCCTAGCAGCCCAAATTAGACCCTGCCGGACCCCCGACCCTAATCCGAACGTTTAGTTTAAGGGTTAGGGTTGGGGGTCAGCTAAGGGTTACTACCTACATATTACTATCTACTGCCCACACAACAACCCTAACCCTCGGGTTGGTGCTAATCAGGAAGGTTAGGGTTAAGGATGTGGCTGTGGGGAGGGTTAGAACATGACAAATCAGTGGGACATAACCCTAATCCGACCCCCAACCCTAAAACTAAACGTTCGGATTAGGGTCGGGGTCTGGCAGGGTCTGATTTTGGCTGCTAGGAAGCCCTGGAGTGGAGCAGCCAATGAAATCCAGGTGGGGCGGGGTTTGCCTGGAGAGCTGTGTGTGCGCACCCAGCGAGGTCCCTGTACAGTACGGGATTTAGACACTACCGATAAAGAACCCCATTTCCACACATTGCTGAGGTATAGAGCCTGACTCCTTTATCCTCCCATGTGGCAGCATTGCTGGTAAGCTCAGGGAATCACCACAGCCACAGCTGCCAATATCTTCACAGACTTTTATATTCAGTTGCAGCCAGCTGCACTTTTATGTAGTTTTTACCACACACTGTCTCCCTTCATGTTATGTACATATATGTGTAGATATTGGTTATGTGGCACTGTATTGTGTTTCTTGTAAAGAAGCAAATGTTTACTCATGTTTTCTCATTGTTAATTCACAGTTTTCCCATTTCCTATGCTTCAATAAAGCATAAAGACTTCATCATACAGTCTCAGTCATTGAAGAAGAGGTGGTTTACCTGTATGTCAAACTGCACATACGTCACAAGGGCCATAACAGAACTGTGAGACTTCACCCCCTTTCTCTCTGCAAAGCCTTCAAGCTTCGTGGCAAATTTAGGCAACTTTAGAAAAATCATCTCTGTGTGGAAATATGAATCAATATGGCTGAACTCATGTCAGTCACATCAGCTAACACACAACACAAGAGTCTCTGTATTATTTTGTATGCAGCACAATATAGGCAACAACAACAAAAAGTGTTTTTTTTTTAATGATACCATGTTTATAAACACTGGAAAAACAAATCACCAGACCTTCTGACATAATTGGGACTTACGTCCGTCATTGTGTCAGCTGTTACCATCCACAACATTGCTGTTGTGGGTTTGAAAATTACTTATCTTGGTTTCACATGGTGTAACATACTGTATATGTTATTCAGTCACAGACCATCCATCTACAGTGCTAGTGTGAGCTTATGCCATTTAGTAGGCATCTCTACACTTTATGGTAGCCTGTTTGGCCACTAGAGGTCAGCATATATGAAAATAGCAATTCTGGCTCATGCATTTTATGTTTAAAACTGTACTGTCTTATATTAATTTCTGATTTGTTGTTCAGACATGTCAAAAGTAAAGAGCACTCAGATCTGAGACCAACTGCAATTGTGAGATATAGTTGAGTTAATCAAGCAGAAGTGTCCCTCACTGCCTGATCAGTCACCCGGTCTGACTGATAGCAAAATTCGGGATCTATTATAAGTCTATGGAACCCTGCTATCAGTCGGATCTAGCAGCCAGCCAGTGAAGTGCACAGCTGCTGTCTTTCCCTGGCTATAACTCACAATTGCAGAAGGTCTCAAGACTGAGACCCTGTGCGATCCTAACTTCTGGCATGCCTGATTATCATAACCAAAGTGTTCCAACAGTACCGAGAAGTCCAAGAAGGCTTAAATGCTGTAGAGTGTCGATGTACACTGGTAAGCCTATAATCCCAGTGTGGTCAGGAAGTAGTAGTAAATTTAAATCCAAAATGTACTTACATAACTGCAACAAAAGAGAGACATTTCCACTGTAATGATCTTTATCAATGCTTGATATTTTGGATATGAATTTACTACTGCTGCTGTTGGACTCTACTATGTTGGATCAACATGTTGAAATGTAATGTAAATAACGGTAACACTTAAAATAATAATGTAACAAAAAAGTTACAAATGTATAAAGATGAAAACAACATATACTGTATGTTGTGGTTATTATATCTGTTCTATGATTTGCCATGACACAATAAAAAGTAAATATTAGAGGCCCAAGCATGTGCAAAATAGAAAAAATAAACGTTCCTCAATTCCCTCAGCCTCTGATGTCCACTGCACAGTACTGTAGGGTCTTCACATGCTGTGGCCCGCTCAAGACAATCACTGGGACTTTCTGATGTTTATGTAAGGTCTCTTTCAGCTGACTGATATCTTATGTGTATGGTGAACCTGGATAAACACCAGAAAAAAAGTCATCTACTGTACATGCTTATTGCAGTTTCTTCTGTTTTTCCCCAATACTTCACTAAAAATGCTGGAATCACATGATAAAAAATGATATGAAGCCTATACTAATATACACTAAATGAGAAAATACAAGAATTGCTGCCAGAGGAGGCAAAAAAAGGCAAAAAAAGCTGGAAAAACTACTGACAGAATGGTCACAATGACAGCTGAAGGGGATCAGGGCAGGTGAGTGACTTTCCTTTTTTTTCTGAACAACCCCTTTAAGCTGGCATCAGCAGTGCATCAGCAAGCACAATCTAAGATCTGTGGTCAGCAACAGAGATTCTGTCTCTCAGAGCTCAGGTTCAGAGAAATTGCCTTCAATAACCACTATCTGCCTTATACGTACTGGGTCATCTATCAGAGGTCCAAGTCAAGAACCGCTCCCTGCCTTCAATGGAGGGTTGCAGGATATTCACAAAAACTCTCATCCCCTGTAGTCTCCCCACCTAATTGCGGCATTCCCCAGCATCAAGACTTCCATTTCATCCGCTTGTCTAAGGGGGAGTAATAAATAAATGACTTAATTCCTAACATTGTCAACTCTTTTAACATATTTTATTCCTTCCCACAGCTTTAATAACACGGCTTTTGTGAGCAGCACAATATGTTCAACACACTATAGTTATATGGTTTCAACCTTTGCTGACTTTATTTGTAAACTCAAATCCTTTTTTTAAGTCATTTTCTAGAAAAGTGTAGCCAGTCAAGTCACCAAGGCTGTAGTTTATTCCAGGAGGACAACAGATTTTTTTTCCCTTTCAAATCCGTACAATAACCTCTCTGTACCTCTGTGTGTGGCCCAAAAGCCATTCTCAAATCACTCTGTAATTCTGTACCAAACCCACAGCTCTGTGTTTAGAATCTCACATGGTAGGCTGCATTTCATTTGGAAGAATACCTGAATAGAAGTTTAAAATGTGCTGTGTGTTGGAAGTATGCATGGAATCTGCTGTTACTTTGGATCGCTGGTTGCAAGCCGTACCGAAATACTTGTTTATACCTACTATATCAAAATTTCTCATGCCCTTGGATGATAACTGATATATTGGAATAAACAAAGATACAATGAACTGTATTGTTTATAGAGAATAAAACTAAAACAGTGATTTATAGTGTAACAACATTTATAAACAGATAACCTCCTAACCTCTTCAGGACTAGCATCATTTGGGCCTTACTATTGCTACTAAGAGATACTAGTAGATATGAGCGAACCTCGAGCATGCTCGAGTCGATCCGAACCCGAACTTTCGGCATTTGAATAGCGGTGGCTGCTGAACTTAAAGCCCTAAGGCTATGTGGAAAACATGGATATAGTCATTGGCTGTATCCATGTTTTCCAGACAACCTTAGAGCTTTATCCAAGTTCAGCAGCCCCAGCTAATCAAATGCCGAACGTTCGGGTTCGGATCGACTCGAACCCGGTTCGCTCATCTCTAGATACTAACTATGTCTATACCATAAAAATGAAAGTCTGTCTATTTTTCTTTCTGTGTGTCTGTCTGTCTGTCCTCTATAGACTTCCAAACGCCTGAATCCCAAATTTGGCCCACAGATACATTGTGGCGCCTGGGAAGGTTAGAGTTAAGGTCCCGTCTTTGCCAGATGTACAGGAGGAGAGGGGGAGGGGGAAGAGAGGTGTCCCATAGAGATGAATGGGAGAATCTCCACACTGCACACACAGGTGACATAATTAGTGCTGCAGCAGAAATGGCAGTTGGAAGCCTTAGCAACCAATAGGATTGCTACTTTCATTTTCACAGGGAGCTGGAATCTGATTGGTTGCTAGGGCCAGCTGCCTCACAACAGATCCACAGAAATAAGTACAGTAAGGGTACAAACACACTGGGCATATCCGTAGCGGATTTCTCACTGCGAATTTGCAGCGAGACCTGCTGCAGATCCCTGCCCTGTACACTCTATGGGCAAACAAACTCGCAGCAGGATGGACATCCCACTGTGAGTTTGTCAGCAGCCCGCCCCGTTAACCCCCCAGCTTTGGAGCGTATACATCACCTGGTCCCCGCTCCAGCTTGTTTCGGGGCTCCCGGTGTCCTTACGTCCCGCTCAGCCACTCAGTGGGCTGCGACGGGGCAGCGCACCGATTGGCTGACCGGGACTTGCCGGAAATCCCCAAAGAAAGTCGGAGCGAGGACCGTCCAGTGGCGGGGGGGGGGGGGGGTGTCAATGGGGCGGGCTGGTGATAAACTCGCAGCGGTAGTATAGGGACTACCTGAAGGGGGGTTGTATAGAGTATGGGTGCTACCTGCAAGTGGGGGGAGTGTATAGAGTATGGGGGCTACCTGCAAGTAGGGGGAGTGTATAGAGTATGGGGGCTACCCGCAGGGGTGGGGTGTGTATATAGTATGGGGGCTACCTGCAGGGGTGGGGTGTGTATACAGTATGGGGGCTACCTGTGGGGTGGAGTGTATATAGTATGGGGGCAACCTGCAAGGGCAAGAGGGTGTATAGAGTATGTGGGCTACCTGCAAGTGGGGGGAGTGTATAGAGTATGGGGGCTACCCGCAGGGGTGGGGGGTGTATACAGTATGGGGACTACCTGCGGGGGTAGTGTATACAATATGGGGGCTACCTGCAGAGAGGGAGTGTATACAGTATAGGAGTACCTGTGGGGGGGTGTATACAGTATGGGGGCTACCTGCAAGGGGGTGTATACAGTATTAGAAACTATACACTACAGGTATACATGACCACAGAACTATACACTACAGGTATACAGGACCTCCACCAACTATATACTACAGGTATACAGGACCTCCAGTAACACTGTCAATGTTGTATATAACCAGGCTCAGCATAACACTACCATTGTTATACATAACCAGGCTGTATATAACACTGCCAATGTTGTATATAACCAGGCTGTATATAACACTTCTAAAGTTGTATATAACCAGGCTGCATATAACACTGCCATTGTTGTATATAACCAGGCTCAGTATAACACTGTTATTGTTGTATACCAGGCTGTATACTGTATAACACTGCCAATGTTGTATATATAACCAAGCTGTATATAACACTGACAATGTTGTATATAACCAGGCTGTATATAACACTGTCAATGTTGTATATAACCAGGCTCAGTATAACACTGTTATTGTTGTATACCAAGCTGTATACTGTATAACACTGCCAATGTTGTATATAGCCAGGCTCAGCATAACACTACCAATGTTGTATATAACCAGGCTGTATACTGTATAACACTGCCAATGTTGCATATAACCAGGCTGTATATTACACTGCCAATGTTGCATATAACCAGGCTGTATATAACACTGCCAATGTTGCGTATAACCAGGCTGTATATTACACTGCCAATGTTGCATATAACCAGGCTGTATATTACAGTGAAAATGTTGTATAAAACCAGGCTCTGTATATAAAACTGCCAATGTTGTATATAACCAGGATCTGTATACTGTACAGTCTGATCACATGACATCTCAGTTTGACTATTAGGTATTTAAAATGTAGTTTATATCTAATGTGCATAAGCTACAATTTACATAAACAGTGCAGAACTGTCAGGGTATATAGGGCTTCTGGCGATTTCCCCTTAAACAAAAAAAAAAACAAGGGCATAGATTTGCCTCCTGGGCGACCTTGGAACAATTCTAATTAACACACTGACACTTTATACCTGGGCAGAGCCGGGTACATTTTCTAGTTGTTTATAAATCAACCTTTGTCTAAAAGTTATACAAATTTGTAAATGACTTCTATTTAATAAACTTAGTCCTTCCAGTACTTATCAGCTGCTGTATGTCCTACAAGAAGTGGTGTATTATTTCCAGTTTGACACAGCGTCCTCTACTGCCACTTCTGTCCATGACAGGAACTGTCCAAACCAGGAGAGGTTTTCTATGGGGATTTGTTGCTGTGCTGGACAGTTGCTTACATGGACAGAGGAGAGGAATCAGGCTGGAAAGAAAATGCCACTTCCTGCAGGGCATATAACAGCTGATAAGTACTGGAAAACTTGAGTTTATTAAATAGAATCATTTACAAATCCGTATGTCTTTCAGCCCACAGTTGATTTAAATTTTTTTTTTTCCAGAGTACACCTTTAGGCTATGTTCACACTACGTAAAATAACGGCCGTAGTTTTCACCGCAAAACTACGGCCATTGTTTTGAGGATGGGACGATATAGCAATTTGTACGAACTACGGTCGTACAATTCACACAGCGTATAAGACTACGGCCGTAGTTCGTACGGACCCGTGAAAAATGAACAGGTCATTTATTTGCGGCCGGTAATGTTACAACTATGCCCGTGAATTTCAATGCGGCCGCACACTTAAAATTTACTTCGGCTAAATTCAACTTGATTTTAATGTAAAAAATTTACTGAGTGGTTTATTTGGCTAGTCGCAGTGTTTGAATTAAATGACATGTTTCAGCCCGATTAAAAACATGCTTGGAGGCAATATTAAACAACGGCCATAGTTTCACGACTAGCCAGTACGTTCTTAATTCTACGGCCGTTGTTTTGGCCTCAAAATAACGGCTGGTGAAAATAACGGCCGTTATTTTACGTAGTGTGAACATAGCCTTAATGACAGAGCTTTTTGTTAGATTTTTTACCCAATTGCTTGGAGGGCAAGTGATTTTCACAGAAGGGGTTAATATAACCGATCAACTGAATTTTAATTTCTTATTTTGAGGGAGGATCAAGAAAACAGGAATTTTGTCATTATTTCCTTTAAAAACAAAACTAATATAAATAGTACATCATGTTTATTTCTATCAGTTGGTACAAGTATAGGGAAGTCAAATATGTATGCTTTTTTTTAAATGTTTTATTATTGTTGAACAATAACAGCATATTTCAAGGAAAAAAGTTTTTTTTTTGTAATATGTTCTCATAACCTTTATTTAGTTTACTGTTTATGTAGCCATATAAGAGCAGCACAAGTCTTATTTTTCAGTACAAGAACATTACAATTTTGGGACACATAGAAATTATCAATGAACTTTTATTATTAGGGGAATGGAAAGTGTAAAAAAAAAAAAAAAAGCAATTCTCCCATTGTACTTTGTGTTTTTGCTTTGTCCCCCACTATATATAACATACTGCATTTGTAATTTGGATGATAGCACTGAAACTGGCAAAGTGATCTTACCAGGCTAACATATGCACTCCATCAAAAACCATGTCCATACAGTCCTGATTATACCCTCCATATAGTTTCTACGTACAGCACCATCAACAATAGAGTAGTGACTTCAAAGGCCAGCTGGAAACTTTATAGTTTCTATTATGACTCACTGCACTACTTTTTCATTTTTTCGTTTAAATACTTATCAATAGAGATGAGCGCAACTCAAGCATCCAATTGTCTGACATTTGATTACCTGTGGCTGAAGAAGTTGGGTGCAGCCCCATGGAGTCCTGGAAAACATGGATAGACCTTAGGGCTGCATCCAACTTCTTCAGCCACCGGTATTCAAATGTCAAACAATTGGACTCAAACATGCTGGAGTTGTGCTCATCTCTACTTATCAATAGTAGTTTATTGTCAATACAGAAGTAGTGTAGTTCGAAGATCAGTATTATGTCCTCTATATTTTACAAAGCAAATATTGAACAATACAGCATTTTCAAATTGACAGAAAAATCAATTATAGTAATAATTTCTGTGTACTTTGTGCCAGTGTTCTCATAATTGGTAATGTATCTAATTGTACGTGTGATATCATATTTGTTTTAACAGTATCTGTTTGTATATATTGGGTGGTTCGGTGGTAGAAAAAGTCCAGCCTTTTATACGCCGCTTTATGTAAAATCCCACCCCTGTCAGCAACGCTAGATTTATTAAGAGATGTTTGCCTTGGAGACAGACACATTGAGCGCTCCATTCCTTGCGGGGAAATTGTGTCCCCATTCTTGGAACTAGTGGAAGTCGTACCCAAGCGATCAGCTTGTTATCCAGAATCCAGACATGCCCTGATGAGAATATCCCTTTAATGATGCAGTGTACTCCTGTTTAGTGTTTTAGATGCTAAGTGGCATCTTAACATCTAAAATAGGCATAGGCATCACTGGAGCTGGCTTTATTTCAGCTAATGTCAGCAGCCCAAGTATAGAGTGGGCTCCGGTTCTAAGTCTGCTCAATAAACGCTTAATGACCCCATGGCGATAATACTCATCATGAGGTTACGTTGCGGCCACAGAACACAGGCCCCTATAGGCCAGAACAGGAACTGTCTCCACAGAAGAGTGAGCAGGGGGAGGAATGGAGGAGAAAGGCTGGACCTGGCTGCAGGGAGGCAGGACACTGTGGCGGTGAGTGCTGGAACCTGTCAATATTACAGTATGTTCCTTTGTATTACTATACAGGTCTCACTTGGCCTAAAATACATTTTCCTAACTTCTGTGACTACTGTGTAGTAGTCCACTCTCATTTTCATTATCTGCCCTTCTATGGCAGATATCTCTACTTTCTGCATGGAAAATGGTCTAAAAATGATTTAAGAACTGGTTGTATAATGTAGAGATTGGGGTTCCCCATTACGATGTTATTATCAGAGTTCCCCTAGAGATTAGATTTTAGTTTCAGATTAGACTTTCCTCTTGCAGGTATCTTATCTTATAAAAGGTATTGTTTATTACAGAAGCGAGTCCTTGTACCCAGGTGTATGCTCATTTTAAGAAGAGAAATCAGCCTCTATGTGTAACAATAGTAGAGTCTTAGACATTGTCTGCGCTTTTCATCACCATTGTGGGCTGCAGGCTTCCGGTTACCTAGCTGTTTACAACAAAAAGTCCCATTACCTATGAGAATACACCGAGCTGGGGACAGAGGGTGTTCTGTGCAGAGTAAAATAATCTGCTCAGGGTGGCAGGAGAATTTGGCACATCGACCTTCACTGATTTAAGAAATGGTGGGAATTGGCCTGAACTCAGATGTTATCTCGTATGTCCAAGATTTTACTAAGGTCTCTCACGAAGGAATTTTAAGAATAAAAGTCCCATTCTGTGGGTAACTGAAAGATAATCTTAGATGCTCTTAAAGGGATGTTGTCATTTAAATAGATTCATGTAAAATGAGGAAGGGGCAGAAAGTGACAGCACAATACTTACAGTATGTATAATGTAACACTGGGTCACTGTTTGACTATTTGTTTTGGCCTTTATGCTTACCTTACTTAAAGAGTACCTGTCACACAAAAAAACCAACAAAATGACATGTCAGAGAGACATATGACAGCCCTGTACACTTGCATTGGGAGTCCAAGTCTAGGTCACATGACACATAGCCAGGAGTAAACATGGGCATACTTCACCCAGCTTGTTCTGATGGGTCGTGGTCTGGACACTGAGACCCCAACCATTTAAAACTTGACATAGCAAAAGGTGTGGGGGGGGGGGGGGGGGGTTTAATGACAGTGCCTATTTAAAGAAAAATATGAATTTATTTAACCCCCTGGTGCCGCAGCTAGTTTGGCCCTCAATGACCTAGCTAATTTTTCAAAATTTGACCTGTCTCACTTTATGCAGTTATAAGTTCAGTGATGCTTTAACATTTGCTAGTAATTCTGAGTTTGTTTGTTTTTGTGACATATTGTACTTTATGCTAGTGGCAAAATGTGATCAAAAACATGATGTGGTGAAAAACATCAAAATATAAAAAAATGGAAAAATTATCATTTTTCTTTTTTTTTATATTAAACTTACGCTACTCAGTATACTGTAGAATTAATATAATAAATGTATTGTATGGGTCACCATGGTTTCGGCGATACTAAATTTGTATATATATATATATATATATATATATATATATATATTTTTTTTTTTATTTTTTTATTTTTTTTTAACTGTTACCACTTTGGCACAGTGGAAACTACTGTATCTTCCTGAGGAAAAAAAAAACACAACAAAAACTGTTTTGACATTTGACTTATCGTTCGTGTGACTGAGCTGGTTTTGGACTAATTTTTTGCGGGAAGATGTATAGTTTTTATTGATACCATGTTTTACATATATTTGACTTTTGGATCTCTTTTCTCATGTATTTTCTAAAGCTGATTGATAAAATACTGCAATTCTGATGCTGTTTGTTTGATTTGTTTTAGTTTTTTTTACAGCTAGCTTTTATTATTGGGGGAAGGTTGAGAGTTTTTTTAAATGTTTTATCAGAAACCTTTTTTATTTTTACTTTTCCACTAGTGTACATTAACCATTAAAGTGGCTCCGTAACCACAATCTGTCCCCCCCAAACCACTTGTACCTTTGGATAGCTGCTTTTAATCCAAGATCTGTCCTGGGGTCCATTCGCCAGGGGATGCAGTTATTGTCATAAAAACAACTTTTAATCCAGCAGCGCCGGGGCTTACATTTGTATATCCATTAGGCTGGCACCACCTCTCTGTCCTTCCTCCCCACCCTCCTCATTATTAGGAATGCTCCAGAAACATTTACTGCTGTTTGAGCTTTGCACAGGTGTCTTAACGATCCAGCCCATGTGCCGGGCTGCCACAGGTGGGGAATAGGAAGCACTCTGCCTGGAGTATTCCTAATGATGAGGAGTGGGGGGAGGAAGGACAGAGAGGTTGTGCCAGCCTAATGCATATACAAATGTAAGCCCCGGCCGTTAGACACAGCGCTGCCGGATTAAAAGTTGTTTTTATGACAATAACTGCATCACCTGCCGAACGGACCCCAGGACAGATCTTGGATTAAAGCGTAACTGTCATTTCAGGGTCATTTTCCTGAAAACATTAAATATCAACAGTACAAGCGATTTTAAGAAACTCTGTAATAGGTTTTATGTACTAAAAGAGTTTCCTTCTGTAGTGAAAAAGCAATCTCCCAGCCTCCCCCCTCACATCAGATGAAGCAGGATTTCTGTCTCCATTATGTGGCTATGGAGAGGGGAGGGGCTGTTAGGATTGACTGAGCACGGAGCAGTCCTGCAAAGCACAACACCCTGCAATCTTCTCTCAGTAAGTTCATAGATAAGCACTGACCTTTCTGACACCTGAATCCTGCGGTTTAGGTGCCCAGAGAGTCTACAAACAGCTGACCTTCATGTCACCTCTTCCTGCTCCCTCATCTCCCTCAGCCCCTCCCCCCTTCATAGGCTTACAATGGAGAGAGCAGAGCCCGTCTTCACTGGCTTCTCTGTAATGAAGACGTGTTTGCCTGATAATGCACAGATAAGAAGTCAGGGGGGGAGGCTGGGAGATTGCTTCTTGAGTACAGAAAGAGGATTTTTTGGCTGATGAAACCTATTACAGAGTTTCTTAAAATCGCTTATACTACTGATTTCTGCAATAAAAAAAAAACATGACAGTTACTCTTTAACCTCTTAAGGACATAGGACGTACCGGTACGTCCTATGTCCTCATTAGCACTTCAAAGCGGGGCCGCGCGGCGGCCCCGCTTTGAAGTGCCGCGATCCCGGGTGCCGCGTGTAGCCCGGGACCGCCGCTATTAGCGGGCACGGTCCGATCGCCGTGCCCGCTAATTAGCTAATCGGAGGCAGCTGTCAAAGTTGACAGCTGCCTCCGATTACCGGAGGCAACGTTTCCCTGGTGTCTAGTGGGGGAGATCGCTCCTCCGGGACCTTGTCCCGGAGGAGCGATCTCCGTTACTGATGCCGGCCGGGGACGCGTCCAAGATGGCGCCGTCCTCGGCTCGGCACACGTTTGTTTGCGGCTGCAGCAGCCGAAAGCAAACGAGTGCCGATCTCATGGATCTCTGCAGCATATCTATGCTGCAGAGATCTCTATGAGAGATCCAAGTGTATATACTAGAAGTCCCCCAGGGGGGCTTCTAGTATATGTGTAAAAAAAAAAAAAAACGTGTTGTTTATAGTAAAAAGCCCCCTCCCCTAATAAAAGTCTGAATCACCCCCCTTTTCCCAGGTTTTAAATAAAAGTAAACAAATAAATAAATAAATAAACATGTTTGGTATCGCCGCGTGCGTAATCGCCCGAACTATTAATTAATCACATTCCTGATCTCGTACGGTAAACGGCGTCAGCGCAAAAAAATCCCAAAGTGCAAAATTGCGCATTTTTGGTCGCATCAAATCCAGAAAAAATGTAATAAAAAGCGATCAAAAAGACGTATATGGGCAATCAAGGTACCGATAGAAAGATCACATCATGGCGCAAAAAATGACACCTCGCACAGCCCCATAGACCAAAGGATAAAAGCGCTATAAGCCTGGGAATGGAGCGATTTTAAGGAATGTATATTGGTTAACAACGGTTTGAATTTTTTACAGGCCATCCGATACAATATAAGTTATACATGTTATATATCGTTTTAATCGTAACGACTTGAGGAACATGCATAACAAGTCAGTTTTACCCCAGGGCGAATGGCGTAAAAACACATTTCCCCCAAATAAAAGAAATGCGTTTTTTTTTTCAATTTCACCACACTTTGAATTTTTTTCTGGTTTCGCAGTGTACTTTATGCAAAAATTCAGCCTGTAATTGCAAAGTACAATTAGTGACGCAAGAAATAAGGGGTCATGTGGGTTTCTAGGTGGAAAAATGCAAGTGCTATGACCTTTTAAACACAAGGAGGAAAAACCGAAAACGTAAAAACGAAAATGGGCCATGTCCTTAAAGGGTTAAAAGCATCTATCTGAAGGTACAAGTGGTTTGGGGGGGTCAGATTGTGGGTACGGAGTCGCTTTAATCTTCTGATCACTGTTAGAATACACTACACTGCAACTCTGGCATGGCTGTGTAGGGTTTTATCAATGGTAACCCATGGAGCTGATCGGAAGCCTGGACTTTGATGCAGGACTTCTGTTGAGGAGAGTATGGGTGTTTACGCCTCTGAAACCCATTACATAACGGGTTAAATTACCCAAAGCAGTAAATCACAGCTCCGGACAGTTGCAACAGGAGATCAGCTGTCACACTGACAGCTAATCTCCTGCAATGTCGACGCAGAAGCCCTGCATACACTTATTATGACCACGTCGTAAAAAGTCGGTCAATGTGGTCACTAAGGGGTTACCTAAGACTTAGTTCAGTGGATGCCATGATCCATTGCAAAGGCTTCTATACTACATATAGAAGCTTAGAAACAAAGCATGAGCTTTGTTAAAGGGAAACTATCTGCAGGTTAGAAGAGTCTAACCTGCTGATATGCTGCTATAGTGCGTGGGGCGCTGAGGATGATATAATTTTCTTACACTCATTCTGGGATCTCCGTAAAAATTGTGGTTGAGAGCCTGATGGTTACCCCCAAGAAAATTGTGGTCAAGAGCCTGGTGGCTTCTCTCTTCAGGGCATTGAGACACTTAGTGAGGACGGTTGTCAATTGGCTATATGGTATGCTGCTTTGCACTCGTGGAGAAGAGAAGTCTAGTGAAATCTGGTGAAGTCTTGGGAATCAGCCTGTCAGCATTCTCAGTTGACAGGCGGATATGCTTATCGGTGATGATATCCCCCACTCTGACACTCTCTGACAAGATCTGGGAGGATAGATGTTAGCCATCCATGCTCAATCCTCGATACTGACTATTACGAGCTATATATCAGTATACTATTTCATACAATACTAGTATATTGTAAGGAATCAGCCTTTAGGGAACGAATTAACACGATTGTGCTGATATGGTTCCCAGAATCATAGTATAGCTACTGCTGCAGCTGTGGCACCTACCAGCCAAGGCTGCAGCAGTATCTTTAGTAAGGAGAAAAATAACTTTTATTCTGCCACTCAAGACAGGGAGAAGCATGGCAACTAGTCATATGGGTGGAGAGCCGTCCGTGACTAGTCACCACTCTCTGCCTTTCGGCGAGCAGTGCATAGATGATTGACAGAGAGCGTTGACAAGCCACGGGCTGCTCCTCGCCTAGATGACCAGTTGCCACCCCTCTCCCAGCCTTCCGTGGCACAATAAAAGTATTTTTCTGCTTACTCAAGCTGCTACTGCACCTGGTATGTGCCGCGGCTGCAGTAAAAAATTGTATACTATGAATGCGGGAACCATATCAGTACAATTGTACTGATTGGTTCCCTTTAAAGAACTGTTAGGTGTTTGGGGAACCTAACCACCTACCTGACTAATCACACTAAGCCCTGCTTTACCTCTTTCCCACCTCCAGCAGCTATCACTGACAACTAACAGAAAGCGAATGTCGAGCATCTGAAGACTTGGGTTTATTCACACCCAGGTCACCCGATGCAGCCAGCCAATCACTGCTATGCCTATAGCAAGATCTCCATGCCCTGTTCCTGCATGTTTATTGGCTGAAGCCACCAAACATTCGGGGAGGAGACTATTAAAGTTATCCGAGCACCACACAGTATTTGTCCCAGTATCGAGTACTTTCGAGTACTGTGATACTAGAGGAAATGTTCAGCTTGAACGGGCATGTTTGCTTATGTCTTAAATGTGATATATAAATAAAGCTAATATAACGCGCTGAGCTAAACTGCCCACAATCCCTGTTTAGTCATTCACCACACATTTTTCTAGCGAAGGCACATTACATTTTTCACAGTTCACAGTATGAAACCTTTGTTGCCTACAGAATATTTCCTCAAGTTACACATATAGTCACTTCCGGAAAGAAAGAAATAGGCCCAACAAGAGAAACTGTTAATCCCAGGTCCGGGGGAGTTTGAAGTCATACTGTATGTTCAAAGCATTCTTGCTAAGTACTTAACACGATAAATGTTGAAGTTGCAATTTTGAGATATTTACTGAAGTGCTTCACTGTGGAAGCAGCACAGCAGAAGCATCTATTATAGCAGCATAACAGAACACTATGGACTCACGACACAGTTTTCTGACTCATCAGGACATTTAAAGAATCAGCCACTAGTCTTCTTAGTATAAAGTAAATTCTGAGAAAATCTAATAAAGAAAATTTACTATTTTTCATACAAACATTTGTGATAGCAGTTATGCAAGGATTGCAATTTTTTTTAAAGAAGTTCAGCCAAAAGTATTTTTTAATATATTATATAAGGAAAGTTTGACAAATTCCTTATGTACATTCCATAAATGTATTAAATCAATACATTTGGAGGGCACCGAGCAGGGATGGAGAAAGGTGCCTGTGCATCTAACTACCTCCCCCACCCTCCCTGCTCTGTGCTGTGGGGCACACATACACTGTACTACTCCTCCCATCATCTGCTCATACTATGAGCAGATGATGGGGGGATTATTACCAGGGCTATCCCCATCACCAGCACATCCACTCGTTCCCTGATGTCACCCCTGGCAGCTCGGGTGACAACAGGGAACGAGTCGGCAAGAGGCAAGGTCAGCGGTGAGCTCTGCAGTCCCTGGCAGGGGATGTGAACTACAGTGCATCAGCGACATCAGCGGCGGCAGCAGATGATGGGAGGAGTAGTACAGTGCATATTTGGTGGCAGGGTTGGTGATGGGAATGGGCCTAGTACTACTCCCCCATCATCTGCTCATAGTATGAGCAGATGATGGGAGTAGTAGTACAGTGTATGTGTGTCCCACAGCACCGAGCAGGGAGGGCGGGGGGAGGTAGTTAGATGCACAGGCACCTTTTTCCATCCCTGCTCGGTGCCCTCCAAATGTATTGATTGAATACATTTATGGAATACTTTGGGGAGAAAGGACACTTGCTCCAAAAAGTATTCCATAAATGTATTCAATCAATAAAGCAAAGTGTACATTACATAACTTTACATAGACTTCCATAGACACAATACAGTGCCATAGACTTCTACATATAGTGTGCCTCCTGCTGAACACTCCATACAACTGAATTACAACTGATTCGTGACGTCACAGTTTTTTACAGAATTTGAACCCTGCCTGATCTACTAAATAAAGGGAAATAGCAGTATATGTGCATTTCAAATAATAAATGTACATTAGGAATTTGTCTAACTTTCCATAAATAATAACATGTTAAAAAATATGTTTTAGCCGGTGTTGTCCTTTAAACTCCCCGTTCTTCTTTTTATAAAAAGATAGGAGATTCATACTGTACATAGAAACATAAATAGTTAAAGACCTGTCAATCAAACCAAATTGGGAGGGGAGAACTTGTTAGGGCCCATTTGGCACTTCATGTGTTCATTCTTAAAATTTAGATTTAGGCTATGTTCACACAATGTATATTTTCAATTAATCACGGCCGTTGTTGAAAATTACAACACCGGACATAATTTTTTGAAAATATATATATATTTCCTTTACTTCTATGGAATTCTGGCTGGAGTGTATACACTTTGTATACAATCCGGGATCCCAAGCGGCCGCACCGAAAAACTCACAGTGCAGACAATGTAAAGTGTGACTCCGGCTGCACTTTACATTGTCCGTTATGGGTAATTGGAATGCGGACGCACCCAAATACACCGGCATCCCAATTAAAAAGAAATGAAGTTCATCACAGCCAATACTGCACAGAATGGCGGGTGTCATAGCTTTTTCCAGATACAGCACCACTCTTGTCCTCAGTTTGTCTGTGGTAATGCAGCTCAGTTCTAGTTGAAATAAATGGTCCTGAGTTGTAATACCGCACAAAACCTAAACACAGGAATAGCATTGTTTTAAAAGAATTCTAAACTATAGGTATGAGTAGAACAAAGGTTTAACAAGGAAGCCTATGGTTTGCATAGCATGAATCTCTCTACAGATTGTCTCAAAGTATAAGATCACCTTAGGAAACCTAAGGTAAATTCAAACTTACTCTAGGGAATTCTCTGAAATTCCCTATTAGAAAATGAATTTATGAGTGTGAATGTTAAAAGAATAAAGCATTGTTCTAAAGGTTGAAATCTCTAGACATTTCCCTACACAGCTAAAGGCAACATTTGCATTTTCCTATAGAGCAGTAAGAACAAGTTCTTATAGGCCCTAACAGAATCAACTGGAAAAAAAATTGCCATGAATATTGGAATTGTAAGAGAAACTCCACGATTGTTACCCCTGCTACAAGAATACAGGGCTGTATTATTCTAAAATATTTTCACCAAAAGAAGAAAACAATGCTGAACTTACGTAGCAAGAAAATTTAATCTTTATTGAGATTGCCTGACCCCCTGGACGAAGGCAACGAAACCCACGTCGCGGTGGTGGCGTCCCGGAGGAGTTACATAACAAACGGACCTCTAAGGTAGTTTACTTGCTGGATCCCCAGAATTTGTGGGGCAATAACAATAACAAATAGGTGGACTACAGGATTGATGTTACAATATATGCTAACTTGATAATTTATATGCACTGGCACTTTGGTATTGTAATATAGAAAAAAAAATTTAGCATTATTTATTGTGTATTGCACTTTATCCATCTATAAGATGACTTATGTTGTGGGTCAGGGATTGCAGCAAATAGTATGAGTAAAATAAATTAAGAACCACCTCCGGGATTGCCACCGTTCTTTTTAATGTTAGGTTTTCTCTCTTTTTATGAATTGTTTTAAATATATGTACTCAATAAAGATTAAATTTTCTTGCTACGTAAGTTCAGCATTTTTTTCTGCTTTTGGTGAAAATTGTTAAGTAAAGCTGTAGTAGCAGCAGAATGGCTGCATGCAAATAGCTGACCACAGCATATACAAGAGAACACAGGATACTGCATTTAGACAAAAGTGTGAATAATATTCTAAAATATTATGGATTCATTTACAGTAGCCATCTGTAGAAAGAAGAGCACATTTATTTTTTTTGGTAGAGTTTTGGGGTCTAATGTGGGTAACACATTTATGAAGCCACTACATGTACGTATCCTATTGTATCAGAAATAGAGTTCAGAACTTCATAGCTGTACACTATCCATATTATTTATTAAATGGGTTTTTACAGGAGTGTATGACTAATGGCCTATCCACAGGATAGACCATCAATCCTTGATCATTCTAGGGGCAACACCTGGCACTCCTGATAATCACCTGATCAGCTCCCCATATTTAGGCTACGTTCACACTACGTAAGAGACCGGCCGTTCCGTGACTCGGCCGGGTCACAGAACGGCCGGTCTCTAAACGGTCATCCCGACCGGTACTGCAGTACCGGCCAGATGATCTTTAGCGCCACAGAGTTCTGATGCAAGCGTATCCACAGCACACCATGGAGCGTACGGCCGGAGCCAAGGAACTTAGGTAGTGTTAACATAGCCTTACCCAGTGAATGGACTGGAAGCCATGCCTCATTCAATATATAGTTATGGTACAGGGTAACTGCAGATCAGCTCCCATTCACTTAAATGGGAATCATGTGAAGAGTATAGAACTGTTTGGATAATCCCATTATCCGGCAGCACATTTCATAGAACCACCCGTATAGAAGAACACTTTTCTTTGCAAATTTTGGTGAAATATCACTCTTTTGGACCTTTTAAATGGGTAATGTATGAAGATTTCATCTCAATCCTTATTCGCTATTGGTAAGTTTTAGCTAATCATGTTGAAATGACACATTGAGTCTCATCTGTTACATTTCCATTAAGCAGATTATCTCTACAATCTTACCCCTATTACACTTGAAGTGTCCTTGAAACAAGGACAAGCTCCTATCAATTCAATTAAAAATCTATAATCCAGTCATGCTTATTTTTTGTTTTATTTGTGATCTAAGCCTTTCCCCAACTCTAAATTCTGTTGAGGCTCACATGGCTGTAAGTTCCTAGAAAAATACTGCCACTGCTCTTAGAGATGTCAGACCAACCACTTGGCACAAGATCGCTTCTCAGAATATCAACTGAGATATGAACTTTGTGTTTGAAGCTCGATGCCAACAAAGTGTACAATGACAGGAAATGACTGTACTATTATCCAGTACATTCAAGGAAAAATATTATTTCGGCCTTGTTCTTTCTGGGTTGTAAGATGTGTATTTCTACAATAAATGACTTTCCCTTTACTCATTTGAGAAACTTTTTTTCTTGTTTTTGTTTTTTATCTAGGAGACATTTAATTGTGGCACTTTACTGCGGCATATCATGATCCTGTACTTTGAGAATGTATTTACTGACAATAAAACCACATAGGAATTGGTCATTTGGTAACCCTACTGACCTTTCTTAAAATAAACACTGTCATTTCCCATAAAATTCCCCTGCTGGAGCAGCTTTTCTGCACAGTGTCATCCATATTATATAATTCCAGAAACGTGTGAGTTACGGCTTATTCCCACGTTCCATGAAACACGGACAGCAAGGGCAGGAAAGCCTTATTGTGGTATCAATACCATGCTGGGAGCAGGGAAAGTGTTCGAATATTTGTGACACTATAACAACACATCTGTCGTAAGCGCTTAGTCTTAGGCTGGGTTCACACTACGTTTTCGCAATTAGTTTTTTGCAAAAAACGGATAAAAAATAGATGAGAAAAAAATGGATGCATTCGTAGGCATCAATTTTGATTTGATTTTTCATTGACTTTCATTATTTAAAAAAAAACGGATCAAAACAGCCTTTTTTTTAACGTACACAAAAAAACTTAGTCAACCTCATTTTTGTGTCCATTAAAAAAACAAATCCGTTTTGATCAGTTTTCTTTTTTATGGAAGTCAAAGGAAAAATGGATCATCTGTTTTCATCCGTTTTTTGCAAAATGTAGTCTGAACCCAGCCTACAAATGCATGTCCAATATGTGTTCACATTGTTGGGCTCTGTTGATATCTCAAAGGAAACTAAAGAGCACAGTCCGACACTTCCTGAACAAACTAAACTTACATGTGCTGGTAGTGTAGTCCCACTCACAGCTCATAGGCAAACACCTGCGGGGTGCACGCTTATACAATAGATCCAGTTTCCAAACAATACCAAATGAAGAATGAGTAAGTGGCAACTCACCGCATCTTCTGGTGTGAATACCTTTATTTCCTTTTAAAATCTTCGCATGGGAGAGAGAGCTGCTGCGAGTGCGTGTAACAGCGACGGCCGTTTCCTGCCCTTCCGGCACTTTGTCAAGCTGTGCACACAACAAAGCATGACAAAGTGCTGGAAGCTTTACAAAGTGCCGGAAGGGCAAGAAACAGGCCATCGCTGTTACACGCACTCGCAGCAGCTCTCCCTCCCATGCGAAGATTTTAAAAGGAAATAAAGGTATATTCACACCAGAAGATGCGGTGAGTTGCCACTTACTCTTTCTTCATTTGGTTCTGCTTACATCTCATTTCTCGAGTACACAAGAGCCAGGAGGTATTTATCAGCTGTCAAAAAGGTATTGCTGACGTGTACTAGGGTATATTAGCAGTGGGCCCATTCAGTTTACTGGGCCAGGCATAGTCAGCTAGTGACTACAATTCAATTAATGAATGTATATTGTTATGTTGGGAGGCTTAAAAGCAAAACCTACCTTGTTTGACAATATATACATTGGACAGTATATTTTTGTCAAAAAGAACTAACATAGTCCTGCAAGAAAGGTACCACCTTACACCATAGTACCCAACACTATAGCATTGATGTCTTCTGTCATTTGGCTTAATATGCACCATATTCTGTAATGTACTATTATAATACCTAAAACCACTTTTTTACATTGTTGTCACTTACAATGTATTTTCTTCAAGGTAATTGTATACTATTGTGAGGAATATTTTCTAGAAGAGTTTTTTTTCAGACATGTATGACAAATCACACCCAGGTTATCCGTATACAGCTATTGTAGTTGTGTGTGTTTAGTTTTAATCAAATAAAATGATTTCTATTATTCAGAGCTGCAGTTTGTTATATTGACCATCCTTTGTTTTTGCACTACATGTATCTTTGTGAGCAATTTTTTACACACCCCATAAAGATATAGCTTTGTTTCTAAAGCTTTAAAAATGTTGCCATGGGGAATACAAATATTTACTAAAACAAACATGTAAATATGCTCTGAAAAACATATAATAATATAATATAAATAAAAATATATGGGACAACACCTAATGCATCAAGGCTATTACAAGCCATTAAATTATTTCTTCATATTTCCTATGCTAACTATCTGCAGCAGCACAGAAAACCAGCAAACCTTACAGTGTATGACACAAGCTCTGCACCGAATATCAGACATAATGTATATCATTACTTGTCAAGACAGCAAAGGTGGAACTGATTACTACTTGTCCTGAAATGTTGACCTTGTCATCACACCATTAATAAAACGTCACTCACACAGAGTTACATAGGCTTACATAATATATACTGTACATACTGTAGACATACTGTATGAATACAAACATGTTTTAAAGTAGGTGTCATGTATAAATAGACTGCAAGCAGGGATGTATTATACAAACCTTCTCATTTCATAGTATAATAAATGACAGTGATACCCTGCAATATGTAATAGACGTGCAATTATAAACAAATACCTTGTAACTAAATCTTAGGTGCTCCAAAGTTTACATACAGTACCCCGGCAGATCCCTTAAAGAAGGACAAGAAAGCAAAAACTCTGCCAGGGTATGTAAACTTTTTGGCACATTGTGATTAATTTTCATATATTTACATTATACAGATGAAATTCATTGACATTTAAGTGTTTTAGCTATATGACAATAAAAGTTAAAGGGGTATTCCACTTAAATAACTTTGAATATGTTGCTGCCCAGGTGTATACCATACCAGTCTACTCTTACTCCCCCAGTGTCCTCATATTCGGTCCAGCTGAATGATCCTGCCTCTACTTCTTAGACAGGCTTGTCTGGCAGTGACAGCTCGCCCAACCAATCACTGGTCACAGCGCTGTCAGTGATTGGCTGAGCAGGCTGTCACTGTCGGACAATTCCGTCTAGAAAGTTGAGGTAGGATTGGAGATGGGGACCGAAGGTAACGTAGGAGGACATCAGGGGAGCATGGAGAGGTAAGAATAGGCTATTTGTTATGTTCAACACCCAGGGAGCAACAGATTCAAAGTTAATTCTGAGCAGAATACCCCTTTAAGATTGAGAACTACAAGTTCCAATATATATTATAATAGATATAATAAGCCACACTCATGAGTGTTCAAAGAGTATGGACAAGACCTAAAAATTAAGTGAATTTAGGAAGTGAATAGTGTTTCCTACCACAAACTACAATCTGGGAGAGAAGTGGTGCTAGAGAGAGCTCTGCTACATAACTTTGTAGGATTTAGATATGGATAGGCAGGCCCGTATCTGCCATGAGGCGAGGTGAAGTCTTTGCCTCAGGCGGCAGATAACACAGCCCTTGAGGGGGGCGGCATCAGCGTCCTGTGTCCTTATCATTACAACTAGTTACGGCTCAGTGCCCGGCCGTGTTTCCTGTCAGTTGCCTCATGAGAAGCGCTGAGGAGGCACTGGAAGCCTCGTATTCACAGGTATTGACATCACATAAGACATAGATATAGTGTCTCCTGCTGTTAACCCTTTCAATAATGCAGAGTTATTATACTCTGCATCACTTACACACTGTAGAAAAGAAAAAGTTAACAGCAGTGGGGACGCTATATTATATCTTCTCTGCACTGCCGAACTCCGAGCTGACCTCAGCATAGTGCAAGAGCAGGAGAAGAGGCATAAAAGTCATGTTCTGCTCTGCTGTTAACTCTTTCTGTATTGCAGAATGTAAGTGATGCACAGTAATACTCTACA
This sequence comes from Dendropsophus ebraccatus, assembly GCF_027789765.1. NCBI lineage: Eukaryota > Metazoa > Chordata > Amphibia > Anura > Hylidae > Dendropsophus > Dendropsophus ebraccatus. The sequence continues at coordinate 69,060,217 of NC_091460.1, forward strand.
GTCTGCAGTACTGAAAGAGTTAACAGAGCAGCCCGTTTTATGGCTCTTCTCTGTCTCCTGAGGTCAGAGGTTATCTATAGTGCTGTCCCATACACACTGCGATGCTGCACTGTGCCTGTCCTGGATCTTCTCTCCCTGACTATTGCTCTGAGGTCCCTGCAGTTTAGACTGCTGTCAGGTCACAGGATAGGATACTCAGCTGAGGCATTAATCATGTTGAATGGGGGGACCTGGGAGTGCTGGAGTTCTTGTATGGGGAGTGTGAGGGGCACTATGGGCATGGTGATATTACAGGGAATGTGAGGAGGGCAGGGGGCATGGTGATATTACAGGGAATGTGAGGGGCACTATGCACGTGGTGATATTACAGGGAATGTGAGGGGCACTATGCACATGGTGATATTACAGGGAATGTGAGGGGCACTATCCACGTGGTGATATTACAGGGAATGTGAGGAGGGCAGGGGCATGATAATCTTGTAGGGGGAATGTGAGGGGCACTATGGGCATGGCGATATTACAGGGAATGTGAGGAGGGCAGGGGGCATGGTGATATTACAGGGAATGTGAGGGGCACTATGCACGTGGTGATATTACAGGGAATGTGAGGGGCACTATGCACATGGTGATATTACAGGGAATGTGAGGGGCACTATGCACGTGGTGATATTACAGGGAATGTGAGGAGGGCAGGGGTCATTATAATCTTGTAGGGGGAATGTGAGGGGCACTATGGGCATGGTGATATTACAGGGAATGTGAGGAGGGCAGGGGGCATGGTGATATTACAGGGAATGTGAGGGGCACTATGCACATGGTGATATTACAGGGAATGTGAGGGGCACTATGCACGTGGTGATATTACAGGGAATGTGAGGAGGGCAGGGGTCATTATAATCTTGTAGGGGGAATGTGAGGGGCACTATGCGCATGGTAATATTACAGGGAATGTGAGGGGCAGTATAGGCATGGTGATATTACAGGGAATGTGGGGAGGGCAGGGGGCATGATAATCTTGTAGGGGGAATGTGGGTGAACAGGGATATAATGCTGAAATGTAATTTTTCAGCTCATTCAAGTACAGCTGCTAGTTCTGCTTCATCTGTGTCTTGGTGTATTTTTTCTGCTTATTTAACATAAAAATAAAAAATCGAGATTTAAATCGAGAATTGTCTCAAAATAAAAAAAAAATGAGATTTTATTTTTTGGCCATATCGCCCGGGGGGGGTGGGGGTGGGGGGCGCTTTGTCAGTTCTCGCCTCAGGCGGCAGAAAAGCTAGAATCGGCCCTGCTGTGGATAGGATACACCATCTCTACAAACAGTGATCCAAATATAATAAGCAAGAATGACTTCTATATTGTTATTTAGTGAGAGAATATAGTTAGTAAATAATAAGTAAATAGTTCTTAATGTTAAAAGAAAAATCCTCATTCCGCCCTTGTCATCATGTTTACAACTCCTAGCACCACAAGTTGGGTTGTGTTTTCAGATAGCTCTCATTCTCTTTCTATCATTTGCACACTCCTGCAGGTATGCGTAATTCTGTAGACACATATGTTAGTTTGTAATTAATGGTGCGTTTACACAAAACGATAATTGGCCCGATCATACGATTAACAATCTCGGAGTAACAATTTTTTTCCATAACGATTAGCGTTTAGACGGTACGATATATCGTACAGAAAAATCGTTTTGCGATCGCACGCCAGCAGCCCGGCCCGCTCGCAGCCTGGCCCCCTGCCCGCAGCCCGGCCCCCCGCCGCCGCTCTGATCGCCACCCCCGCCGCCCCGATCTCCACCCCCGCCGCCGCACTGATCGCCACCTCCGCCGCCCCGATCGCCACCCCCGCCGCCGCTCTGAGCGCCACCCCCGCCGCCCCGATCGCCACCTCCGCCGCCCCGATCGCCACCCCCGCTGCCGCTCCGATCGGCCCCCCCCCGCCGCCGCCGCTCCGATCGCCCCCGCCGCAAGAATACGTTACCTGCTCCACGTAGCAGGTCTTCCGACATCCCCGACTCCGCTCTTCAGTGCACTGATTGGCTGAAGAGGGGAGCAGGGAATTTCAAACGCCTCCTCTTCAGCCAATCAGTGCTCCTCGTCAGCACTGATTGGCTGAAGAGGAGCCGTTTGAAATTCCCGACTCCCCTCTTCAGCCAATCAATGCAAGGCAGCACTGATTGGCTGAAGAGGAGCCGTTTGAAATTCCCGACTCCCCTCTTCAGCCAATCAATGCAAGGCAGCACTGATTGGCTGAAGAGGGGAGCCGGGAATTTCAAACGGCTCCTCTTCAGCCAATCAGTGCTGAAGAGGAGCACTGATTGGCTGAAGAGGAGCCGTTTGGAATTCCCGACTCCCCTCTTCAGCCAGTGCACTGAAGAGGGGAGCCGGGGATGTCGGAAGACCTGCTACGCGGAGCAGGTAACATATGCTCGCGGCGGCGTCGATCGGAGCGTCGATCGGAGCGGCGGCGGGGGGCGATCGGAGCAGCGGTGGCGGTCATCGAGCCGGCGCAGGGGGCTGCGGATGAGCGGGGGGCCGGGCTGCGAATGACGATTTGATGACATGTTGAAAGATCAAAATGAACGATTTCTCGTTCGTCGTTTGATCGTTCGCTGCGTTTACACGTACGATTATCGTTCGAATTCGCACGATAATCGTTACGTGTAAACGCACCTTAAGGCACTCATCCATCCACTTCAGCCTAATAATCTACAATGTTAATCTAAAGGAAGGCAATAGAAGCCAGATACTCCAAAAGCCTTACTGCACATCTGGCAGAATAATCAGAATTCATCCCCAGATTTCTGAGAAGTCATCCAGGCCCTTATGAACTCTTCTATTATTTTCACCATGACAATACCCTCTGGCAGAGTGTTACATAGTCTTACTACTCTTACAGTAAAGAATCCTTTTCTGTGTTACTGTTGAAACCTTTTTAGAGAATGTAGAGAATGTTCTAGATATAGTCCTATGTTGCCCCCTATGTTGTCCCCTGACATATTTATGTATAGCTATTAGATCACCCCTCAGCCATCTTTTTTGTTAACAAAATAAACTGATTCAACATTGATAATCTTTCTGGGTTCCTCGTCTTTATAATCACTCCAACTCCACTTTGTGTTTGACATGTCAGTTGTTTGCGGCACCGCGAGAGATCCTGCCCGGAGCGTATACTATGTGTATACACTCCAGCCGGAATCCCATAGACAACAATGCAACGTATATTTTTGTAATAATCACGGCCGTTGTGATAATATACGTTGTGTGAACATAGCCTTAATAACATATCCTACAAAAACATCTCAGAACTGACTAGTCATGGGTAGCACTGGAAGCATTTAGTTGTGCACTGTATGACTGATAATCTACATGTGGTTTTACATGTGATTCTTCTTTAGAGGAGGTAAATAATCCACCTGTATTGTGACTTTTGGTTTTAGTGTAGCTGTCTTTCCATTTTATTTAAAATAACTAATACAAACAAGCTTTTTATTGCCATGGAAATATACTTGATCTTATTATGTAATGTTGCTCTCTGGTGGGTATAGGACATTGAACACTAACATAAACAGATGACTCAATAACTGGATGATATTTCTCTGGAAACTCATAAAAAATAAAACACCTTATAAATACAGCTACACTTGCCTACAGTGAAGGTACACAAAATTTACTTAATGGAGGTCACTTACTAAAGATGAGTCATAATGCAATATATGGAGAGTGAACCACAATGTGGTGCATTAATGAAGAAGTAAGAATATTCATGATGGTTACTGCCATGTCTTAAAGAGGTTATCTGGGAATCAGAAAAAGAATTACTTTTCCTTGCCCTTAGCGCTCCACTTTTGCCTCAGTCCCGGCATATAGCATAGTACTGTATAACTTTTGAGGTACTCTATCATAATCATTGCATGCAGTTAAAGAGGTACTCCAGGCAAGTGGTGTTTTTTACTACATGGCAAGACGTTATGTTGGTGGCGCTAGAGGCAGGGAGGTATGTTTACTTTATTATGTTAAAAAAAAAGCCCATGTCCGGCCATACAGTAAAAAATTGCCCGAAATACACCTTTAACCACCACCACCATGTTATGGCCACACAAGGTTGACATTGTTGAGGTATTGTGGTTCACCCTTTTTTGTGTTGATCACACTAGAGTACCTGTCGCCCATCCACCATAATCAATTACAGCTGCCATTCCATACGTTGTGTGCACTGCCGTCCAATTTCTTATTGACTTCTTTAGAACACATTATCAATCTAAAAATACGGCCACATTTTTACATTAACATCACAGCTGTATTTTACTATTATTTTACAGTGTGTAAACATAGCCTTAGGTGAATAGGACACTTGCAGAATTTTCTGCGACAAAATGTCTTTTTTTCATCTATAATTCAATACTATGCATAGTCACCAGAAATAGTACATTATATGTGTTTGTCAATAGCTAAACTCAGTGCAAGGAGAAATCCTAATCCTTGTGATCTAATTTAAGATATTGATTTTCTTTGCAGAATCCATGTACAATATGAGCGCCATGTTTTTAATGATACTGACATTTTCTCTGCTCCGCAGCTTCTGGGTGAAAGTTTATAATATAATAAGTGACATTTAAATAGTTATTAGTGATATACAGTAGGGATTGGCTATTTTCTAATAAATGTTATTGATTTGTCTTCTGATGAATAGTCTTTCCATACCGCACTGTGATTCGATCTCTTGTTCTTCATCTGCAGCATCTCTGTAGGGCAGGAGTGCGAGTAAGCAGTTATGGCGGCAGTAAATCTTGTTATCATCATAAAAGTGGATGTCAAGTGATTTTATCAAATAACCACTTCACCCACCCATTGCTTCTGCTTTGCTTCAAACTTTGCATATATGTGATAACTGGTACATACAATAAATGAATGCTCCAGTGGACATGGTTTCGGGGTATAGGTTGTGGAATGGTAAAATCAGGGAGCTTGCCTGGACTCATCACCAGCAGTCTTTCGGCTGAGGGTACCAAACTTAAGACTCATTGGCTAAACCCTTGAGGGAGAGCAACTCCATATACGCCGGCTGGCAGCTCTTTACTCTAATTACCTTTGTATGAAGGAAAGTCTGGTCACTACCGAATGAGTTGGCAAACCCAATCTTGTTGGGAATGAAAAAATAGAGAAAAAGTGGACTTCCTGGCAAGCTCCCAACAGATGGTGTCATGAGAGAAAAGGATCATGCATGTTGGGTTTCAACTGCCTGACCCTTTTGTATTTAGAAAAATAAGCTGCCAGATGAGTCTGACAGTGGTTTAGCCTACCTTTTCCATTGATGACACATGACTGTCATTCCAAGCTAAAATTTCTTGTGTATATGGGGATGAGAGAGACAGACAGTCCTTGGCTGAACAAACATTTAGCCAACAGCTATTCAAAGTGTATACTGTAAGTATCTTACTAGATGAAGAGCTCATGTCTGCTACTTCAGAAGCCACTCTAGAAGAGCATCTTACCAATCTGGGTCACAGTGGGTGATTGTGACCTCCCTTTCTGATGTGCATTTGTCTTAAAAAGGAAGATGGCTGCGCCCTGGAGAAACAGCAATCTACCAGCACACATGAACTAACTACAAAATAGTGGATTCGTAAAATAATTTAAAAAATATAATAATTTTTTATTTCCTTCAGAATTACAACCCCTACAAGGGCCCATTATACTTATGCACAGAATTGCATACAAAAAATTCAATTCAATGCAGCCAGCTCTTGGTCTCAAGCCTTGGTGATTGAACCAATGCAATAAAACAAAACCAATACAAAATGGCTTAAATTAAAAAAGGGAAATCAAAACTGAAGTTCACTTTTAGGCAGTATTTCATAACAATGGCCGTTTTGCAAACAACGGCTGTTATTGTTATTGTTATGAAATACGGCCGTTGCTTTTACATACAGTGAACCGGGCCTTATTTTACAAATCAATGTTCTTTTATTCTCACTCATTAGTGTAATAGGCTTATACATAGAATAATTGGGACATACAGTGTAAGCAGGTGAGAACACAGATAAATGGTCAAATCAGCAAATTCCCAAAAGGAAATATGAGAGCAATAAGACACCTGATATGTATATAGCCTGATGTTACAACTAACTAGATGATTTTCCACCTTGGTTGACATCCAAGTGACCCTGCGCAGATATTGATTTGTCCACAATTTATTCTCTGTACTGTCTAGTTTCAGGCTGGTTACATATACAAGCTACATGATGGCAGTGCATTTGGATATTCTTTGATGCCATAGGCCACCCTGCATGTATTAGAGGAGATAAGCAAAAGACTGTGCAAGCTGGATATTATTCACAGCGTTGTATGGTGTCTGAATATGTCTTCTATCCAGTAAGGGTACTATTACCCGGAACGCTAATCGGCCGAATCAGCACGATTTGGCCAATTATCGCTCCGTGTAATAAATACAACAATCAGCCGATGACAATGATCATCGGCTGATCGTTGATATAGGTTTGAACCTGTACTTGTCGGGGGCCGACCGAGCATCGCTACGTGTAACAGTGGTGCCCAGCCACCGACTGACTATTTACATTACCTATCCATGCTGCAGGGCTCATCTTGCAATCTTTTCCCCAGCTCCCGCGCGCTCTAGCTTCAGAGCGGCCTGTCTGAGCTGACAGGCCGCTCAGCCAATCACTGGCCGGGACTGCCGCGGCCAGTGATTGGCTGAGCAGCCTGTCAGCTTAGACAGGCCGCTCTCAAGCTGGAGCACGCAGGAGTCGGGAAGAAGACCGCAGGGGGAGCCCTGCAGCCTGGACAGGTAATGTATAAAGTAAAAGCAAGGGCTGCAAGGACATCGGTAACAATGTTAAACGATAATCGGGCCATGTAAAAGGCTTAGTAAACGTTTACAGTTATTATTGGGCCTTCTTCATCGGCCCTTGTAATACTACCCTAACACTATGCTGGTCTAATGGGAGATTGAATGACACCTGCGATGCCTTTAGAAAGAGATAAAAGTCCACTTTCTATACACTGACTTTTTTGACCAAAGTTAGCCTTAACATCATAGGATGACATGCCATCTTTTTATAGGCTAGACAGAATAATGATCTAATACCTGCCAGGCTGATATCTGTAGTGTAATGTCTTACAAAGCAAATGTTTATTGATATAGGAGGTAAAATTAACTTCAACACGAGAGCTGTAGAGCGCATTCCTTTCCTTATCTCAGGGTGCCAAATAAATATAATAGGATGGAAACTATGCTTGGAATGACAAAGACTCCCTGTTTACTTATTTATAGTGCATTACGTTTTCTTAAGAATATTAAAAAAGATACTTGGTGGAGTGTGTTCTCCTCAGACGCAGTTAGAACCACATAATGGAGATACATACAAGTCTACATTATTTACAAATAAAGATATTAAATATTTGCTTAGAGCTGTGAAGTGTTGATTGTACTACTGAAATATACAGTACTTCAAGGCTTAAATAAGCAGTTCACAAAAAATTATTATTGCCCCACCCCCCCTGTAGGCACTGGCACATATACTCCCCGCAGCTGATCGGTGTCCTGCGGTGCGTCTTTGTTCCGGTGCCGTGGTGCCATTGAAGTCCGGCGCGCACTCACATCCGCCTTTGCTGTGACTCCTCTTCTCTTTCTTGTGATTATACGCCACAACTCGCAGGCTTCCATGCATTCTCTATGAAAGCGCGTGACTTCCGGCATTCAATTACAAGACAGAGAAAAGGAGTGCTTGCCGGATTTGAACGGCGCCTCGGGACCAGAATGAAGCCACCCGCAGGACACCGATCAGCTGCGATAAGTATACGTGCCAGTGCTTACCGGGGGGGGGGCCAATAATAATTTTTTGTGAATGGCTTCTTTAAGGCCATGTTCACACTTCGTATAACACCGGCCATTCTGGGACCCGGCCGGTGTTACTGAATATCATCCCGACTGGTACTGCAGTACCGGCTGGATGATCTTCATTTCTGATGAATTCCCCTCAGCACACAATGGAGCGCGCGGCTGGAGCCCCATCCCCACACACTCCATTGTGTGAACTGACAGGTTCTGTGCACCTGCTATTCAATGAATCGTAACCACAGAAACTGACATGTCAGTTTTCCGTGCGGCCAGATGGAATCATGGCCGGTGTGTACATTATGTGCATATGCTCCGACCGGGATTCCATTTATTCACAATACAACATATGTTTTGTGTAAATCACGTCCGTTGTTGCAAACTGCTGTGATTTACACAAAACATACTCTTTGTAAACATGGCCTAAAACTGGTGAAACTTACTGGGGAAATCAGCATCAAGTCATAGAAAAATAATTGTCACTATCCCTGTCATAGAGACTTGTCAAAAGTTTTGATTGGTCACGGTGTGATCAGTATTCAGACCCTCACTGATGGTTAAGCTGAGAGTCTGTCTCACATGTCAAAAGTTTTTCCTAAATGACAGGGCCACTTTTTGGCAATTAATATTATATATTATACATTAAATAATAAAACTGGTGACTATAAAAAGCTTCATTACAGTTATGAGGGTTTTTTTTTAACCAGAATGGCTGTTTCTCAGTTTTACCAGATACTAAACAGCAAATCTATTTTGTTATGTAGTGGGAGACAGATTTCCCAATCTGTGCAAATCTAAGGTTTGGTAGGTAAGGTTTGTCTGTTTGCTGACAACACAAAATTGTGCAATAGGGTGGATATTCCTGGAGGTGTCAGTAATATAAAAAATTATTTAGCTTTATTTTGGTCAAAACAATGGAAACTACATATTGATGTTTCCAAATGTAAAATAATGCACTTGGGGAGAAGATTTCCTCTATCTGAGCATCATTTCGCTGGGGTGGTGAAGTCGAGAGCATGTTACTTCTTTCCTACCCCCCCCCCCCCCCCCCCCTCAGCACTGTGCCAAAAAATCACCCTAGCCCGGAGTTCTCTTTTAAGCGATGATGATGAACAAACAGGTGATCAGGTGATTGTTGCCTCTATTACATGGATTACATTGGAATATCATCTGATAATCACTCTATGTAAAATGGCCCTATTTAGTGGCCCCTTTTGCTTTTCCTGTAATCCAGTTTTGCACTCCCCTATGGTTAATAGATAAAGGTTCTGGATGGAAACTCAGGATTACTTAATGTATTTCTTTAACCAGTTTACCGAACACAATTTTTGTCAACTAGACACAAGACTAGATGTGTATATATTGAAAGGTGATCATGATTTTATTTAAGGAATCTTGTATTAAAGGGGTGCTCTAGTGCTCTGCATAGTGCTGAGGAAACATATACAGTACCTTACCTAACCACACTCACCTGGGGTCCTCCTGTGGTGTCCTTGCGTCCACCATTAAATTCTCCCACTGTTACTTCTGAGATAGACTCCTCTCAGCAGTGACAGTCCGCTCAGTCAACCACTGACTAAAGAGGGACAGTGCCATGGCCACTAATTGCCTGAGTGGGCTGTCACTGTTAAGATGAGACAGTCTTGGAAATAGTGGCAGAAGAGTTCAGCGGGGCCCGAAAACCTCACAGGATGACACCTAGTTAGGTAAGAATAGTACATCTGTTATTTTCTATGCAGCAACTCCAAAAGATACAAGGAATCAGCAAAGGCAAGGGAACCAGTGAATGCTTCTTTATTTCAGTGACCCATAAAATAACAGAGATGCCATGGAGACCCAGGAAAAACGTCAAAGTGTTTCAAGTGTATGTTTACTGATGACATGTCTACTCATGATGAAAGGGTAAACAATATCTGAAACACATTGAGGCTGGGTTCACACTACGTATATTTCAGTCAGTATTGTGGTCCTCATATTGCAACCAAAACCAGGAGTGGATTAAATACACAGAAAGGATCTGTTCACACAATGGTGAAATTGAGTGGATGGCCGCCATATAACGGTAAATAACGGCCATTATTTCAATACAACAGCCGTTGTTCTAAAATAACAGCAAATATTTGCCATTAAATGGCGGCCATCCACTCAATTTCAACATTGTGTGAACAGATCCTTTCTGTGTTTTTAATCCACTCCTGGTTTTGGTTGCCATGAGGACCACAATACTGGCTGAAATATACGTAATGTGAACCCAGCCTGAAACAGTAAATTATTTAAATATAAACACCACTACTCAAGATAAAAATATTACTGCCACATCATGACCATATGTTAACATTACACAGTGACTATTTACACACCAACATTGCTTGCTTGCTTATTCTGCTCCCATACAGTTATCATATAGAGACTGCAGTACAGTTATACACAGTAGTTGCCCCTCTAATAGTGTCCCCACACACTAGTTACCTGCCTAATAGTGTCCCCACACACTAGTTACCTGCCTAATAGTGCTCCCACACACTACTTACCTGCCTAAGGCTACAAACCCACTTGGCGGGTCTGCAGCGAGTCCCCTCGCTGCGTATTTGCAGCGAGACTCGCTGCAGATCCTGGCCCTATACTTTTAATGGCAGACAAACACGCAGCAGGGATGTACATCCCTGCTGCGAGTTTGTCTGCAGCCCACCCCATTAACCCACGGCCGCCGGAGCTGATACTTCACCTGATCCCGGCGGTTCCCGATGTCTTCAGCAAGCCGGAGCGGGGACCAGGTGAAGTATATGCTCCAGCCAGCCGCCTGCAGCCCCGGCCGCCCGATCGCCCCCCCCGCCGCACCGATCGCCCGCCCCCCCCCCCCCCGCAGCACCGATCGCACCCCCCCCCGCAGCACCGATCGCACGCACGCCCCCCCGCAGCACCGATAGCTTGCACGCCCCCCCGCAGCACCGATCGCTTGCACGCCCCCCTCAGCACCGATCGCACGCCCCCCCCCCCCCCCGCAGCACCGATCGCTTGCACGCCCCCCTGCAGCCCCGGCCGCTCGATCGCCCCCCGGCAGCACCGATCGCCCCCCCCTGCAGCCCCCATCGGGGGGGGGGGGGGCGATCGAGCGGCCGGGGCTGCAGGGGGGCGTGCAAACGATCGATGCTGCGGGGGGCCGTGCGATCGGTGCTGCGGGGGGGCGTGCGATCGGTGCTGCGGGGAAAGATCGGGCGGCCGGGGCTGCGGGCGGCAGGCTGGAGCATATACTTCACCTGGTCCCCTCTGCGGCTTGCTGAAGACATCGGGAACCGCCGGAGCCAGGGTGGGCTGCAGACGGGGTGGGCTGCAGACAAACTCGCAGCAGGGATGTACATCCCTGCTGCGTGTTTGTCTGCCATTAAAAGTATAGGGCCGGGATCTGCAGCGAGTCTCGCTGCAAATACGCAGCAAGGGGACTCGCTGCAGACCCGCCAAGTGGGTTTGTAGCCTAATAGTGTCCCCACACAATACTTACATGCCTAATAGTGCACCCACATACTAGTTACCTGCCTAATAGTGTCTCCACACACTAGTTACCTGCCTAATAGTGCCCCCACGGGGTATTTTGCCCACATAATAGTGTCAATAGAGAGTGTGTATCCCCTTCTATTGATTATACAGTAGTTAGATGCCAGTATAATACCTTGCACAGTAGATAGCCACCCATGTTGTGTTCTGAACAGTAACTGGATTCAGAGAGCCCTTAAATAGTGTTCTACACAGTGGATGGTCCCCCTCTCTCCCAAAAAGGCCCCTTCTGCATAATAAAGTGGAGAAAAAAAATGAACAACCTTATCCCTTGTCTCCAGGATTCCCATGTCGGGGATCCTATGACTCTCTCCCTCTCGGCTCTGCCCTGGTGCTTGCCTGAATATCCAGGGAATTTAGCCTGGTATCCCAGTGCAGGGACTTCAACAGAACATGGGTGGTTCGGGCAGCTGTTGGACCTCACGGAGCCCTGACCACTGTGCAGTCACCCAGACTAACCATATTATAATCCTTTACTGTATACATGTCTATACACACTCACATACATACATACACACACACACACACACACAAACATACAGTATGTACTATACATACATGCATACATACACACATCATTTACATACAAAACACAGCCAAAAAACAAATGGATCAACTGATCACTGGTCTTTTTACATGAGACCATAATCGACAAAGAGCATTCCTGCCAACTAATGACTAGCCTGTGTAAAAGGGCCTTTACTTTTTATGGCAGCAACCTAGGTGACATGTAGGACGATAGTGTGTAACAGTGCGGAGCCCAGGAGCCGATAATCAGGTAAGCCAGCCTGCAAACAATGGCATGATTTTAGCTCAATTAAAGGGAATCTGTCAGCTGTCGGGCCCTACCTATAGTGAGCGTGGTGACTTTTGGTAATTTTCCGTGCAGTGGATTAGGCACAATCTCACGTCTCCTACTGTTCTGAAGAGGCAACGAGTAGTTGTTTGTGCCACACTCTCGCACACCTCTCCAATCCTTCCTCTTCTTCATAAATAATCAATTCTGCCCGACCTCCTGCTCGCTCAGCTATCAGCCAATGTCTCTGATTGAAGATCAGTCCTCTGTAGGTAGGTTATGCCTGAAAGAAACTTTGTAGGGGCTGTGGTCTAAGGGTAGCTCACTTGTCTAGTGTTCTGCCAGCAGTTTGGTTTCTGAGCAGGAGAGGTTTTCCATGGGGAATCATAGAAAACTGAGACAAAGTTCCTGTCTCAGCCAGAGATCTCAGCAGAGAGCACTGTGTCAGACTGAAAATAAAACAACACTTCCTGCAGGACATACAGTGGCTAATAATTATAGAAAGACTTGAGATTTTTTAATAGAAGTAAATTACAAATTAATATAACTTTCTGACGCCTGTTGATTTGAAAGAAAAAGTTTTTCCCTGGACAACCCCTGTTCACACACAGTATTTTTGCTCAGTATTTTTGTCAGTATTTTGCAATCATAACCAGTAGTGGATTGAAAACACAGAGAGGCTTTGTTCACATGCCGTTGAAATTGAGTGGATGGCAGCCACTTAATAGCAAATAATTACTGTAATTTTAAAACAATCGCCGATATTTGCCATTAACCCCTAAACAACCCTGGGCGTAGCCGTACGTCCAGGATCGCCTACGGGAGTTCCGAGCGCCAGCCCCGTGGCCCCGGGTGCGGCATGTAGCCCGGGACCACGGCTATTAGCGGGCATGGTCCAATCGCCGTGCCCGCTAATCAAGTTGTCAGATGCAGCTGTCATAGTTGTCAGCTGCATCTGCAAACTTACTGCATCCCCTGTGTCTAGTGTGGTAGGTGGCGCCCCCCCCGTGACATAGTCACAGAGGGGCGATCCTTCCATCCAGCACCGGCCGGGGTCTGCGCCTCAAGGATGCTGATCCCGGCTTGGCACTTGATTGCTTTCGGCTGCAGCAGCCAAAAGCAATCAAGTGCCTCTCTCATTGACCTATGCAGTATAACTATACTGCATAGATCTCAATGAGAGATCAGTGTACTTATATTAGAAGTCCCCCATGGGGGCATCGAGTATAAGTGTTAAAAAAAAAAAAGTGTTATTATTTATAAAAAAAAGCCCCCTCCCCTAATAAAAGTTTGAATCACCCCCCCTTTTCCCATGTTATAAATAAAAATAAATAGATAAATAAATAAACATGTTTGTTATCGCCATGTATGTAATCGCCCAAAATATTAATTCATCATATTCCTGATCTCGCACGGTAAACGGCGTAAGCGCAAAAAAATCACAAAGTGAAAAATTGCACATTTTTGGTAACATCAAGTCCAGAAAAATTTTAATAAAAAGTGATCAAAAAGTCGCATATGCGCAATTAAGGTACCGATAGAAAGAACACATCATGGCGCATTGATTATTCATGAAAAAGAGGGAGGAGTGTAGAGGTGTGCCAGAGCGGTGTGCCAGAGTGTGGCACAAACAAAGGCCCCATTCTCACTGGGGGCTGCCAGCTGCAGCACACTGTCAGCACCTTAGGTAGGGCCCAGGAGCTGACAGATTTCCTTTAAAAGAGGGGACTCTGCTGCCTTGCAAGGGACCATTCTTTTTACCAACATAAATGTGGAAAGTGGGAGGTACAGCCAGCAGCAGAGGGCTCCTTTATATGCTTCACCTAGCCTGGGCCCCTTTTCAGCAGTAACAACTGTAATTCTCTAATAGTGGCCCTGGTAGAATTAACCAACATCTTTTCAGATTGATGTCAAGGACAGCACTAAGGGGCCCAATGGCATGGTTGCCCATGACATCTGGTTACACAGATATTGTATCATCATTTCAAAGTTCAACTCTAAAGTTATTAAAATTAGGGCTTTTAAGGCACTCCTAGACACAGAAAATCTGCCAATAGAATTGGTACTGAGCATTTCTGTGAATAATCTGTGTCTATGGCAACAAAATTTTCTCTGCAGATGGTCATTACTGGAAATGCATACCATATAAAAAATTCTCCATGCGAATAAAAAGTAGTGTGTATGATGATGATACCAATGAGCATGAGCAAATACCATGCAGTAATTCACTGATCAGGGTTACCAACACCATTTTTACTTTACTGGACCACCTATTTCAAGATCCACAATAGACAGTTATAATGTATTGTAAAGACTATGGGGGACATTTATTAAGTCCGGCGTTTTCTGTGCCAGACTTACAAATGTCTCCACAGCTCCGACAGTCCTGAGATTTATGTAGAGGCGCACTGCCTCTACATAAATCTTGTGCGCATCAGCGCGTGCCAGGAAACCTACGCCAGCTCAGAGCTGGAGTAGGTTTCCTGACCGTTTTATTGCAAAGAAAATTATAAATAGAGCGGACTCTGAGTCCGCGCCCCCCTGTTCCGCCCCTTCCACACACCCCTGACATATCGGGCGGAAAGTGGCCAGATGCAAATATTTTAATCACAAAACCTCACTTTCCATTGTGTGAACTGAGTTCTGTGAGGCCATTATTCAATGAATACAAAAAAATGCAACAGCTCACCGCAATGGCAAGATACAGACCCACTACAGACATGAAAATAATTAAAAGCAGCCCCCCCAACTGCCAAAAAAAACTTCCACAAAAATAATGAGGCTCTTGGTTACCATTTAAAAGTGGTGTAAACTACCCCACCACGTTATGGTGGCCTCATAAACGGGGCAGTCCTATACTGTACTATGGCCTCTCCATGGCATGAAATACGCCTATGCTCTGGGTCTGTCTTATACCGGCACAAGTAATTGCACCACCTGGGTGGGACAGGTGGAGTGCACGACCAAGTAGAGGCAGCCACTCCCCCATCTGGAACACAGAAAAAAAGACAAATTTGGTCAGCTCTCCTAGAACACCATTCACACTAGGCAGGAGCACATTGCTATGGCTGAAGTTGCAAACACACAAAAACACAAAAAAAAATGCAACAGCTCACCGCAATGGCAAGATACAGACCCACTACAGACATGAAAATAATTAAAAGCAGCCCCCCCAACTTCCCAAAAAAACTTCCACAAAATGGCCACCGTAATGTGGTGGGGTAGTTTACACCACTTTCAAATGGTAATCAAAAGCCTCCTTTTTTTTTGTGGAAGTTTTTTTTGGCAGTTGGGGGGGGGGCTGCTTTTAATTATTTTCATGTCTGTAGTGGGTCTGTATCTTGCCATTGCGGTAATCTGTTGCATTTTTTTGTGTTTTTGTGTGATTGCAACTTCAGCCATAGCAACGTGCTCCTGCCTAGTGTGAATGGTGTTCTAGGAGAGCTGACCAAATTTGTCTTTTTTTCTGTTATTCAATGAATGACATGTCAGTTTTCACTATGGCCACAAGGGATCCCGGCCAGAGTGTATAACATGTGTATACACTCCGTCCGTAATCCCATTGACTGCAGCACAATGTAAATTTATTCGCATCGCAATGTAAATTTATTTGCATGTTGCCCCTTTCCACTGAAAAATAAGCATTTTTTGCTTCATAAATGTGCCCCTATATTTTAATATTAACATATTAGAATAGAATTTATTGTGAACTGAAAAATTACTACAAGAATTCCAAAAACAGAAAATTAGCAAAGAACATTTGTTCTTTTGGAAAAATCTGAGTAGGAAAAAATCCATGTATTCCATTCATCTACTGATCAAAACATGAAAAAGCCATACATATTCCTTGGATAATACAGAAAGATAGATTGCTTATATAGATAGACTGGTTAACAAGCTCAATTTGTATCTTAACATATTAATCCATGGGGGGATGTTATGTCCAGTGTAAAAGAAATGTAAAATTATTAGACATATAAATCAGGCTGCATTCACACCACATTTCAGGTCTATGTTGGGCTGTTCACCAGAAAAATATTAAAAAGCAATGTTGACATAGAAAAGCCCCATTCAATGGGCCAAATGTATTCCAATTATGTTTGGTCTATTTCCTGAGCATACCTGCTCTTTTTTGTGGGACACAACACAGTGGTCGACCACAACCATTTGGAAAATGAACTGAACCCAGTCACAATTAGGCTAAGTTCACACAACGTACTGTATATTTTCTATTTTTCTTGGCCATTGTTGCCAATTTGCAAAAATGGCCGTGATTCATAGAAAATTTACATTGTACTGCAGTCAATGGGATCACGGCCGGAATGTATACATATGTTATACACGCTGGATGGGATCCCTAGTGGCCATAACAAAAACTGACATGTCCTTCATTGAATAGCGGCCTCACAGAACTCAGTTCACACAATGGAAAGTGAGGTTCCAGTGAATTGGGATGCAGGCACACACGGGTGGACCCGCATCCCAATTCAGTACAAATAAAGCTGTCTTACAGCATGTGAACCCGGCCTTAGACTGCATTTATCTCATTCAACTAAAAGGGAATCTTCCATTCAGAAAAACCCTTTAAAACTGCTAATGCAGGTACACAGCATTGGTAGCAATATGAGTAATGGTAGTTAGCTTGTCAATGACAAATGTAAAATGCACTTTTCTACTGGCCTGAAGGGTCAAAGAGGTGTGGCTATGACTATGCTATGCTGTGGGTGATATTTCGCTACCCTTTTCCTTTGACTGCCCTCTTCGTATGCCGTCACTGACAGTTACCACACCCCCACAGCACGATGCTGCCACCACCATGTTTCACAGTGGGGATGGTGTGTTCAGGCTGAAGTGCAGTGCTAGTTTTCTACCACACATAGGGGGATAGGTGTAGATTTCTGTTATGGGTTATGCCTGTTTCCAGATGTAAACAATGATAAATTAGGTGCGGGAGAAGTCCATGCTTCCTCCCCACCTTGCCGGTACCCCTGCTCACCCATCAGGTGCCTTTTCTGTGGCATACATCACTCACTAATTAATGTCCCCCATAATGTTTTTTTAAATTTAGGCCAAAAAGTTCAAGAATGGTCTCATCTAACCAGATCACCTTCTTCACATGTTTCCCCTATATGTTTTGTGGCAAACTGAAAATGGGTTCTTATGGCTTTTTCTCACATTTCCATAAAGACCAGCCTTGTGGAGTACATGACCAATAGTTGTCCAATCTTGATCACTAATGTTCTCTGAGGCCTCACATAATAGCTGTGGTTATTCTGAGAAGAAATGACACACAGGTGAACTCTTTTTACTAAATATGTGACTTCTAAAGGTGATTGGTTACCCTGGATTTAGGAAACTCAGAGTACAGGAGACTGACAAACAATGCACGCCACATGCCACCAGATTTATTAAAAAAAAATTAAAACCATGTATCGTATTTCTAAAACTCATTTAAGTTTGTGAGTGTAACATGACAAAGTGTAAAAAACATTTCTCTGTATTTAATGCGGGGCACACAGTGTGCCATCACTACAACGTGAGCTGGATAACAGCTGAGACACTACAATGTCTTTTTATTGTTTCAACTCCCACACACCTGACGACACAACAATCTTCTTTACTCATCCCCAGCTGTTCTTTTCCATCTTGTTATCATTATAAGATGACCTTGTTCCTCAGCATGGCGAAAATTACATATTTCCTGCTCGATGCCCCTTTGACGAGGCACTTGCTGAGGATTAGTTGGTGTCGAAGGGTAAATTACTCACAGATACTGTCTCACACATCACTCATCTGTCCTGTACAAGAAGAAGATAACACTATGTTTACCCTAAATAAGATTGACTATCTGCACTACACACAAAATATAGATGTTTTTTGTGTTTTAGTCGGCCCAACCATAAATATCTAAAAAGTCTAATGACTGTGTACTGATCTCTAGACTCTAGTATCAGTTTTAACAAGTTTCTGACCAATCCCACTAGCTGGTACCTCCCCATCTATTGGTAACTATCCAGGGGATTGCTCTCAGACTCCCTACCTCCCTAAGTTTTTGCAAACTCAGGTTAGATTTTCATTATTTCAATAGTCCTTCTGTTTAACTTGATGACCCACTGCACTTTGCAACTCTTTATTTTTGCCCAAAATCCCACCACTCATTTACCGACTGTCATTTAACCAGAGACTGATATACCCAGATAAACATTTAGGAGCTTTGTGCATACAGAGGAAAATGGCAAGGAAGATTCAGATGCACAACACAGGGACAAGAAATGGCTAAGCCCTTACTGTCAATCATGCAAGGACGGAGATGGGAGGGGGCACACGGAGGTGTTCTAGCTCTCAGCACTTTAGGAGCTTGGGAACACCTCTTTGACTAAAAATAATAAAAGTATTTTTGGATTTTATGGAAGCACAGATGGATAGATGAAAGGTACCATGTGTTTCGTCATGGCATTCTCTTAGTTGACCTAAAGTCAACTTTTGAAGATGATACTGCTGTATAGGACTATATGATTACAGTGGTACCTTGGTTTAAAAGTAACTTGGTTTAAGAGCATTTTGGTTTAAGAGCTCACAGTTTTTCAAAATTGTGACTTGGTATAAGAGCATTGCTTTGGTTTAAGAGCTCCCTGTACTGGGTGGGAGGGCAAGTGGAGGAGGGGCATGGTCTGCATAGCGTGGTCTACAGCCCTGTACTCTGACCCAGGAAGCCTCCCTCACCTTCCAAATCATAGCAGATCCACTTCAGGCTGGGGCTTACATCAGGGGACAGGACTGTGGGTGTAATCTCTCCATAGCTGTAACCCCTCTCTCCCCGGACAGAGAGTGCTGCATGTATGTGCCCACATCTGCCCTGCTCATTCCTTCATACCCCCTGCAGTCTCTGTCAGCCCTTGTGTTTCCCATCCTCTCCATTACTGTACAGTAACTTATAATATCACATATTCTGCTGTTTCTGAATGTTTGTTTGCATATCAGTGATTTCTTATGGGAAAATTTGCTTTGGTTTAAGAGTGGATTTGGATTACAAGCATGGCCCCGGAACGAATTATGCTCGTAATCCAAGGCACCAATGTATATGATTATTCATGTTCCTGTTTAGTTTCATGTAGTAGTAGTTAGAATTATTTCACAGAATTCTAAGTCATTTACCTGCACTTTGTGTCAGTAAAACAGCTCATTGATAAAGGAGGACACTAGGGACACTATGCTGGCAACACCACTTTGCCATGTGACATATGCAACACACTACTGCACCCAGGTAGCCCTGCATTATACCACCTGTTTCATCCCATTGTGACCACGACACAACTAAATCCTTCATAATAAATGTCATCAATGCAATGGGTGCAATTGCTATATGTTGTTAGATGGCATGCTACAGATGCGTTTAGTAATTGCAATAAATGTGTTTTTCTCTCCTTATTCTTCAGCGTGTGTGTGTTCACCTCTCTCCTCTCTAGTTAACATGCATTTTCTCCCCCGCACATCCTACACATTACTGTTCTTATAGCCTTCTGTCATTGTGTGTGACGAGCTGGTAGATGAACTCCCTGCGTTCCACATATTCACACTGTACTCTGACTGTGATCTATTATATACTCAAAGGAAAGTGTATAATAAAAGTACTTTTCCCTTTGAACATACTGTTCATTGGCTGTTCAGTTGAAGGATAAGTTCATAAAACCTCATTTTATTCTTACAGCAATGTGTTTCCATTCATCGTGATGAAGGTGCTGTGAGGATGCTTGAGGATGCTGAGAGCTAGGGGCTGTGTGACCAGTACATCTGTGAGCTGTGGCAGATTATAATATGGGTGGTTTTGGGCGGCCACCCTTGGCGGGCAGCTTCTGGGGGGCCCATGGTCTAAACTTCCTATATTAGCCATGGCACTTGAAGACCTGGACTGCACTAGTGCCCAACCACTTCTGATGGAGGATTAAGACGTGCAAAGGCTAGTGAAAATGGGAAGGGGACCATCACAGGACATGATTATAAAACCCAACTTCTAATTGCTGAGACTTTCTGCAGTGTGGAGGGTGAAATATGATGGGAGGGGTGATTACGAGGTCCTAGACTGTACGTGTTAGCTGCTACTCCCCACCAGGCCAAGGGACGAACACATCAAAGCCAGTTCAGAGGAGTTCTCAGGCACGACATTCCTTCTGCCAAAGTGCTTAGGACAAGACACTGGTAGTTTGCATTGTGAAATTGCTGTCCTTTAAAATGCTCCTATACAGGTTGGTGGAGATGGACAATTTCAAGAAACTGGCTGTCCTGTAGTATGTCATTCCCAGTCATGACTATTTTTCTAGATGGACCATCCCTCACCTGCACCAACAAATTGGGAAGAAGATAAGGTGTGCATTGTGCAAGGCCATCAACGCCAAAGTCCACATTACCACGAATACCTGCACCAGTAAGCACGGTCATGGATGTGACATCTCCCAAACTGCCCATTGGGTTAATGTAGTGGCAGCTGGGCCTAATGGGGGAATGATCTTGGAACATGTCCTAGCACCACCCAGGATTGCTGGGCGGCAATCTTTGCCCGCGGTTGCTTTCTCCTTCTACTCTGCTTCCTCCTCTGCTACTTTCTCATCAGGCCAGCGTAGCCCATGGACAACCAATTTCAGCAGACAGACAAGTGGTTGCTGCTGCTGAACCTGAAGCCCAAGTTGCGACAACAGGACAACAGGAAAAATCTTGTTGTAGCTCTGGGTCGAGCCAATTTGTCGCACATCCCTTGCCTGGCGCATGAGCTGAACTTGAGCAAAGCTTACTGGTACATTACCTGCCACATCTGCTGCAGAAAGTGTGGTCCATGTGTACATATTTTAGGTGTTCTCACCCTTCTAAGGCTCACCTGTCCACACTGTAGTAGAACTTTGGCCTTCCCACCAACTCATATGTGACATACCCACAAGCTGGAACTCCACCTCTGCCTCTGGGCAGACTGGCTTCCATGAGCAATTACATGCTGCAGTGCCTGTGCAATGACAACCAAGGTGGCAGAAATGTCACCAATGTTAACTATTGAAGACCACCCCGCTGAATCCCCGCTACAAGGACAACATTGTGTCCTTGATACTGTCAGCAGAGCATGATAAAAAGATGTGAGAATACAAGCAAAGGTGGTAGACACACTACTGTTAGAGTGTCCATTTGACAGAGAGAGAGCTTGGTGGGAGCACAAGGCCAAGGAGGATAAAGTTGCCAACGCAGCTGGGGGATCAGCACCACCTTGGAAGGGAGGGGAAGCATGGCCACAATGTGGAACACCTTCCTTAGTACTCCACAACCTCCACTACCACCATCTGATATGACATGTATTAGCAGGAGGCAGACTTTTAGCTAAATGCTGGATAGGTATGTGTCCATACAGTACATCTCCTGGTACTGAGTGATAGGTCTTTCCCATTCAATTTCTGGATTTCCAAGTTGGACACCTGGCCAGAGCTTTCCCTCTATGCCTTGGAGATGCTAGCCTACCCTACGGCAAGCATGCTCTCTAAATGCGTGTTTAGCCCTGCAGAGGGTGTCATCACTGACAAGCGCATCTGCCTACCACAACTAATGTGGACAAGCTAACATTCATAAAAATGGACCAGGTGTGGAACCTACAGGACTTGTCCCAGTGACTGATTTAGAAGACAACATATAAATCTTTAATCTACAGCTTTGGTTACCTTCTCTGCTTCTACCATTTTCACCTCAACCTCCTCCTCTACTTGGACCTCTGCGTCCATAACATGTTATGTGATTATTTTAAGTACTTTCCTTACCCCATTTATTGCAGGGAAATTGTCTCATTTTCCCTTCATTTTCCATCCCTTTTCAGCCCTCTACCCCTCCCAACACCCATTTTACAGACAATTTTGGGACCATAAATTCAGGTCTCCATTAATTTTGTTGAGGTTCAGGTTCGGGTCTGGAACTGCAAACTTTTTCTTTCAAGTTGTGCCAAACCCGGCGAACCCAAGTTTCTAGGGGTCCACCTAACACTACTCATCATGACAACCTTTGTGCATATTCTTTCTTAGGGCATATGTCATAGCTCAGACAGACCCAAATGGTCTCCATTTAATACTAAATTTATTAGTTGGCTACAACTTTTCTCGCCACTTTGCCTGAATAAGAAACCATGTCCTCAATGCATGGTCTTACAATTCAGCTCCATTCTGTTCAGTTAAACTAAGCTGAAAAACCAAAACCAAACTGAGAACAAGAGTGGGGCTGTATCTGAAATAAAGCAGCTATGTTGTTGTAAGCTTGGATAACCCCCTTAATTTGTAAACAGTGGACAGTATGAGCATCTGTGTGCAGCGAAGCATAAAACCAACTGTGCTCAAATCTTACACTTTTTATTGTGTGACACCTCAGAATGGCACCCTAAGGGTGGCCTGATAATAACTGTAAACGAGCGCCGATCTACTAGATCGGCGCTCGTTTACTGGGCCTATTACACGGCCCGATTATCGTTTAACAAGGGCTGCATGGAAATTGTTACTGATGTCCTTGCAGCCCTTGCTTAAACTTTATACATTACCTAAATACCAATAGAAAAACAACTGAACCTCTAACATAATACAACATATAGATTTTATTGTTAAAATTGCAATATAATGACAAAATAATAGATAAATACACAATGAACTATGGCTGACAAAAATGTTAAAAACGTCAAACATACAATGAGGGGGCTGCTGCAGATGGGCACAAGTAAATAAATAAATAAATAGATGGTAGGCAAAAGTGCTAGATACAGTACAAGGAGAGCTATGAGTAGATGATTTGTATTAAACAAGCCAAGAAAGTGCTATAAACGATTCATAGATCTCAACTAGTAAAAAAACGACTAAAGTATCCTACCATAGATAATAGAAGTCAAAGTGTCAACCGGCAGCCCCCACCCCAATGCACGTTTCGGCGTAGCCTTTTTCAAGGCCTTGAAAAAGGCTACGCCGAAACGTGCGTTGGGGTGGGGGCTGCCGGTGGACACTTTGACTTCTATTATCTATGGTAGGATACTTTAGTCGTTTTTTTACCAGTTGAGATCTATGAATCGTTTATAGCACTTTCTTGGCTTGTTTAATACAAATCATCTACTCATAGCTCTCCTTGTACTGTATCTAGCACTTTTGCCTACCATCTATTTATTTATTTATTTATTTATTTACTTGTGCCCATCTGCAGCAGCCCCCTCATTGTATGTTTGACGTTTTAAACATTTTTGTCAGCCATAGTTCATTGTGTATTTATCTATTATTTTGTCATTATATTGCAATTTTAACAATAAAATCTATATGTTGTAATATGTCAGAGGTTCAGTTGTTTTTCTATTGGTATTTAGTTTGCTACTAGAACCCGAAGTTCTTAAAGGACAACTCCCGCGGGACCCCAAAAAAAAAAAAAACACAGACACACACAGACACCATACTCACCATCTCTCCGGTGACGATCGCCACTCGATTCGCCCGCCGTCCGCCTCTCCGTCGCCGCCGTCCGCCATCCAGCGATGTCTCCAACTTCCGGGTCCAGGGGATGGAAAAGGCTGCCAGTGCGCTTGCGCACCGGCAGCCTTTTCATTGGCTGGAGCGCATCACATGGCTTCCAGCAAGCTCAGCCAATCAGGGCTGAGCAAGCTGGAAGCCATGTGATGCGCTCCAGCCAATGAAAAGGCTGCTGGTGCGCATGTGCACCAGCAGCCTTTTCATCCCCATTCACTTTGCATGAAGACGCCGAGGAGGAAGAAGACCCGGACCGCCTGTCGGCTCTGACGTCGTCGTCGTCACCAGATGCCGCCCCGGAGAAGAGGACCGTGACGATCGTAATAGGTAATGTATACATTCCTTAACTTCCGGGGTGGGGGGTCGGGGGTCCGAAAGTGGGGGAAGGGGGCCAGGCCGGGTATTTAACCACATTACAAAGTTATATAACTTTGTAATGTGTGTTAAATGAGCAAAAAAAAATTTTTGTGGGAGTTGTCCTTTAACCTTATACTTATCCCCCATACATTAGAGCAGTACGGGTAGTGTCTTGTATGGTGGAGTTCTACAGACTTTATATATGTGTTATTTATACATTACCTATCCAGGCTGCTAGGCTCCTCTTGTGGTCTTCTTCTCCCCGGGTCCCGTGCGCTCCAGTTTCAGAGTGGCCTGTCTCAGCTGACAGGCCACTTAGCCAATCACTGGCCGCGGCGGTCCTGGCCTGTGATTGGCTGAGCAGCCTATCAGCTGAGACAGGCCGCTCTTAAGCTGGAGCGCACGGGACCAGGGGAGGAGAAGACCACAAGAGGAGCCCTGCAGCCTGGATAGGTAATGAAAATTGTCAGTTGCCGGCCGCGCACTGCTATTACAAGTAGCGATGCGTGGTCGGCGCCCGACAATTATAGGAACCTATATCAACAATCGTTGTCATCGGCTGATCGTTGTATTTATTTCACGGCGCAACATTCGTCCAAATCGGGCCGATTCACCCGATTATCGCTCCGTGGAATAGGCCCCAAACAGCCACTTTGTGGGTGGATGTCTCTCTCTCTCTCTCTCTCTCTCTGCCTCTGTCTGAACCTGCTGCAAACATGTTCTCCTTTCTCCCTTCTTTATAGACTGATTGAGATGCTAAGCCTAATAAGGAGGTATTTCTCTCTAATAAATATTACATTCAGTATTACAAAATTTGATAAAAATGCAGTGAACATTAAACTCTTCTACAACCTTACCCAAAGTTACCTTCTCCACGTTGTTTTCTCCTGCCTGTTGCGCACATTCAGTTGCTAGGATCTAATGATGTACTGGGTCATTGCAGTAAGCAACCTTGTATTTAGAGGGGGAGACAAGAATTGCTAAAGCTGTTTAACTAATAGGTTAAGAAAACTGCTGTTTCTGCCTATCTGCACAAATAACATATCCACTAATTCCCTGTTCTGAAAGCAGGTCACTTATTTAAAAAATCTCTTTTCTGGATTTCCTCCCATTGCAAATAGGCAGTTGGTAATTGCTACTTTGCTGAAATGTAGGAACACATTACTGAACATTACAGACCAATTGCTTACAAAATGTGTGTTGCCAAAAGTCATAATATAGGACAAAAATTCTTACATGGAAGAAAATGGGAGGAAAAATATCAGGGCCCTGAGGTTGGCAAAAGCTATCTTTCAATCATTTAAGTGACTTCCGTCATCACAAATACAATGGGGAAAATCTAATATACTTTGGTTCGTAATCTTCAACTACTAGTGGGACACGCCTATAAAAATGTTCCAACCTTGCATTACTTGTATCTTGGCCTATACATCACCTAGGGTTATATCTTGGAACAAAATGAGTACATAAGTCTACAAACAGTCTCTAAAGGTATTCTGAGGGGCTTCTTCTAACTTTCCTCTGCTTGTCCCATACAGTGCCAGCCTTATAGTAGCCTTTTGTATCCATAGAGCCCCTGTTGCCAGCTACTCTACCATTACCAACTTCAAATCTCCTATTGAAATGGCCTTAATACCAATAACATAGCCCCATTAACTGACTGGAAAAGCAACTACACTGCTCGAAAAATAAAGGGAACACTCAAATAACACATCCTAGATCTGAATGAATGAAATTTTCTCGTTGAATACTTTGTTACGTACAAAGTTGAATGCGCTGACAACAAAATCACACAAAAATCAATGGAAATCAAATTTATTAACCAATGGAGGCCTTGATTTGGAAAAAATTAAAGTGGAAAAAAACACTGCAGGCTGATCCAACTTTTATGTAATGTCCTTAAAACAAGTCAAACTGTTGCTCAGTATTGTGTGTGGCCTCCACGTGCCTGTATGACCTCCCTACAATGCCTGGGCTGCCCAAACGATCTAGCGATCACCCAGGCGGCCCCTCCACTGCAGCGAGCGGGGAACAAGGAGCAAGCGAGTGCTGAGCGCTTGTTTGCTCCTCTACGTCGCCCTGTGTAATAAGGGCTTTAAGCAACTGGACGGTCTGTTGTGCAACGTGACGTTGGTGCATGGAGCGAGACATGATGTCCTAGATGTGCTTAATCAGATTCAGGGCTGGGTAACGGGCGGGCCAATCTATAGCGTCCATGCCTTCATCTTGCAAGAACTGCTGACACACTCCTGCCACATGAGGTCTAGCATTGTCCTGCATTAGGAGAAACACAGGGCCAACTGCACCAGCGTATGGTCTCACAAGGGGTCTGAGGATCTCGTCTCGGTACCTAATGGCAGTCAGGCAACCTCTGGCGAGCACATGGAGGACTCTGCAGCCCTCCAAAGAAATGCCACCCCACACCATTACTGACCCACTGCCTAACCGGTCATGCTGAAGGATGTTGCAGGCAGCAGATCACTCTCCACAGTGTCTCCAGACTCTGTCACGTCTGTCACATGTGCTTAGTGTGAGCCTGCTTTCATCTGTGAAGAGCACAGAGCGTCAGTGGCGAATTTGCCAATATTGGTGTTCTCCGGCAAATGCCAAGCGTCATGCATGGTGTTGGGCTGTAAGCACTACCCCTATCTGTGGACGTCAGGCCCTCATACCATCCTTATGGAGTCTGTTTCTAATCATTTTTTAGAAACATGCACATTTGTGGCCTGCTGGAGGTCAGTTTGCAGGGCTTTGGCAGTGCTTCTTCTGTTCCTCCTTGCAGAAAGGCGGAGGTAGCAATCCTGCTGCCAGGTTGCCAGGCCCTCCTATGGCCTCCTCCAAGTCTCCTCGTGTACTGGCCTATCTCCTGGTAGTGCCTCCAGCCTCTGGACACTTAGCTGACAGACACAGCAAACTTTCTTGCCACAGCTCGCATTGATGTGCCATCCTGAATGAGCTGCACTACCTAAGCCACTTGTGTGGGTTGTAGAGTCTGTCTCATGCTACCACGAGAGTGAAAGCACCACCAACATTTAAAGGTGACCAAAACATCAGCCAGAAAGCATAGGTACTGAGAAGTGATAAGCCTGTAGTGTGTTTTTCCACTTGAATTTTGTGTGTGACTCAAAATCATCATTGGTTAATAAATTTTATTTCTTTTGATGATTTTCGAGTGATTTTGTTGTCAGCACATTCAACTTTGAACAGAACAAAGAACGAACATAATTCGTTTCGGGGCCATGCTTGTAATCCAAATCCACTCTTAAACCAAAGCAAATTTTCCCATAAGAAATCATGTAAATGCAGACAATTGGTTCCACACCCCAAAAATAATGATTTTATATTCTGAATAACATGCAGAACAGATGAAACAAACAATTATAAACAGCTGGATATGTGATATTATAAGTTACTGTACAGTATAGCAATAAGCTTGTAGAGTATAATGTATAGTAAGGGCCTAAACCAGAAAAACAGCAGCCGTTTGTAGATACAGGATGAAGTTGCAGATCCCCATAATGCAGTTACATAGTACAACAGGCTAGAATAGAGAGGCAGGGCTGCTGTCATAGGTCTGTGTGGTCACATGACAGCAATGGGGAAGGGGTGTGTGTTCAGCATGGACCAGTCAGGACTGACAGAGACTGCAGGGAGCATGAAGGAATGAGCAGGGCAGATGTGGGCACATACATGCAGCACTCTCTGTCCGGGAAGAGAGGGGTTACAGCTATGGAGAGATTAACTCCACAGTCCTGTCCCCTGATGTAAGCCCCAGTCTGAAGTGGATCTGCTATGACTTGGAAGGAGAGGGAGACTTCCTGGGTCAGAGTACAGTACTGTAGACCCCGCTATTCAGATCATGCCCCTCCTCCACTCCCCCTTCCCCCCAGTACAGGGAGCTCTTAAACCAAAACAAAGCTCTTAAACCAAGTCACAATTTTGAAAAACTGTGAGCTCTTAAACCAAAACGCTCTTATACCAAGTTACTCTTAAACCAAGGTACCACTGTATTTCATTCATTCAGCTCTAGGATGTGGTATTTGAGTGTTCCCTTTTCCATAGAGGATATTGACCCCAGTACCAGCCAGTGAAATGAAACAGTTGTACTGCATGCACAAGGGTTGCGTCTATCACTACGTGTCTCTAGAAATAAATTTTTTTACTTTAAGTGATTTTCTCAGGAAGCAAAAAATATGGGGGTCAGGGTGCCATAAAAATAAAAAAATATATATACATACCCCATCAATGTTGTTAAAACAGTGCCGAGGTCCCTGCTGCTCAACACTCCCTGTTGCTGTGCGGACAGGAAATTCTGCCCCCAGTAAAATGATTGGCTGAGCAAGCATTTCTATACCTTGTATCAATTAATAGATAAGAACACAATGGTTTGTTCATAATAACTCTGGAAAACAACAACTAGTATGTGTCCCACATTCTAATTGCACATAATTTATTTAAGATAAACAGCAAATAAACAGCACACATACTTTATGTGGGGAAGAATACAAGCACTGTAGGCATACCGTACGTGTACAGTAACAAGAATGTGTGCGTAAGCCTGGGCAAACTTCTCATAGAAATTTGCTTGAGCCACGCAAAATTGTCTTTCATTGTTAATCGTCCAGAAATAACTAGACAACTTTTCCCATCCATGCTCACAATGGGCGCTCCTGCCTGTGCTTATTCGTTTTTGTTGTGAAGCACATTAAAAGCCAAAGTGAACTGTGAGCTTTGTGCAGGCTGACCAAGTCTATTCTTTCTGCTCAGACATTAGCATCAATAAGGAGAGCACCAGGATAAACGTGTGTATTTATTTACTTGGTTCTACATGCTTTCATAATCACTTAGGGATGGTATTTATCAGGCTCAAAAGGAATTAAAATTTCTAATTGAATTGGGTTCTCCAGCTCTTTTGCAGAAAATGTTAAGGAATTACACTGGTGTATATAGCAGGAGAGGGATTACTGTATCTTTAGCACTTGGAACATTTTCTAAACATCCACAAAATTCTACAAGGATGTCTACAATGTTGGCAAAGTACATAATCTGTGTCCTTCTTTGACACTACTTTAAAGGGGCCATCTGGGGACCACAAAACAAGTAAACAAGTAATTTTCTTTTTTTCATCTTGTCTCCAAAAGCCATAACTTTTTTTTTTAGTTTTTTTCTGTTAACTCTATGGGGGCTTGCTTTCAGTGGGCCAAGAGGAATTTGCCCTCCATAGTTTCAAAGAGGTGATAAAGAAAGCTCTCAACCTCTGTCTAACCCTTCAGACATCTTGGTTGCTTTTAAATGCAATATCTGATGGAATTAAATGGAGGGGATTAAAGATATCTCCAATCCTAGTGACACAACCATAGGTAGCCTGAGAAGGGGCAGGAAAGGACACAGCCATTGAGCCCTAATCTGGTCCCACCAGCTGACCCTGCCTACTTGCCTCAACAGTCATAGGCGACTGTGAACAACCACCAAGATGGTCTCTATTTGCAATAAGGTGGTAACACAAAACAAGGACGAGACAAACTTGCATACAAGTGGTAGTCAACAGGCCAGGGTCAAACCAAACGGGCAGGAAGATACAAAGACAGGATCCAAGAGAATAGTCAGGTAACAGAGCTGAAGTCAGGGAAAGTCAAGTAACACTGCAAGAAAAGATATAGAGAAATGTGTACGCTAGAAAAGCTAGTCTAATAGCCAGCATGGCCATGGTCCAGGATGTGATAGGTCCAGACACACACAAAAGCAGACAAAGCAATTTTGATAGGAAGAACCACATGTCAATCACCTAAGCAAAACAGAGGTTAACTGTTAAGTGGCCAGAGGGAACTCAGCAGGGAAGAGACAGGTGCGGCAGATAAATCAATCAGCACAGCAGGAGTTGAGCTGTGTTCAGACTGTTCAGAGAAGGGCAAAATAAAACATAGAATATAAATATAAAATCATGATTAAGGGCACAGTCTCAGCCATATACCATGAGCTGGGGACCGCTCCGAGGTCCCAACAGACATTGGCATAAAAAACAGCTGAAGGTGTCACATGGCATCCCCTGCATGAGAAGTAGGCTAAACTTCCTGCCCCTGTGCACACCTCCATAAAATGAAGCATTACATAATGCCTATTCAAGCAAATGGGTTGCTTCATAAGTTCTCTAAAATGAGCCATGCTTATGGTAGCAGATTCCTGATTTATATTTTTAACCACTGAAGCCCATCATTTGTTGTTCCATGTAAAAAAAAAAAAAGAAGGTTAATTACAGATATTGGTGGATAAAAGATGCTAGAATGTTAAAGGTAAGGCCCTATAGGAACCTCCTAAACCTCTCTGCCAGGATGGCTCCACAGCAATATCAGGACACATAAGTACGGTAAAATGTATGGTAAAATGCACCAGGAGCTTTCAAGAAGCTTACACCAGACAGACACTGTAAAGACAATGTGAATGCACCCCAACAATAACAGGTTTAGACTCATTTAGATTACTGTATCCAAGAATGCTAACAGAGCATCGCTCCATATACAAAAACAGCTACATTCATCCCAAGCGTTTGTGTAGACAACTATAAAATGATACATGGGCTAATAATAAATCCTCCATATGCTAGTATCAAGAAATAGGACGGCACTTCCTGTGTAGTGGTGATAATGTGTTACACAGTAATCACATCCAGCGTTTTTATTGCAGCTAGTACTATACATACATTTCAGCTCTATGAGGTTTTACACTGATAAACAGTCTAGAAAATAGCAGCGTTTCATATTATGTTTTGATAACTTAAGTGGCCTGGCTGATCATATGGAATAACTAGGCTATGTTTAAACCACTTTTTTAAAATATTCGCACATGTATCTTTAAACTTGTTAAAACCTAAAACCAATAAAAATGTATATACCCGTATGGACCAGAGGTAGCGCAATAGCACAAAACGGCTATATCTGCTGATTTATAATCCCACTGTGGACACTTTATAATAAAAAAAAAGTATGTTTTAAAGAAACAATGAAGGGTGAACGCTGCAAATTTTTTACTATATCACATTCTGTTGGGGTTAAACATTATTTGCAGCAATTCATATATGCAAAAAAATGTAAAAATTATATATATATATATATATATATATATATATATATATATATATATACATACATATAATGGACATCACTCAAAGTGTCACTGTCGTACAGGCGATTTTAAGAAACTTTGTTATTGGGTTTATTAGCCGAAAAATGCATTTTTATCACGAAAAAGCAGTTTGAAGCTCTCCTTCCTGTCTTCATCATTGTGTATGGAGAGGGGTGGAGGGAGATGAGACACCAAAACAGGACAAAAAAGAGTTAATTTACAGCTACATCACCGGCTTTCTCCTCTGACAATCAGCACTGACCTCTCTGACCTCTGAATACAGCTTTAATTGATCTTGTGTTGGTGTAATCCTTTGTTCTCTGCTCTCTGCTGCCAACTAATATCCCTTCTCCCTTCTCCCTCCTCCCCCTCCCCTCTCTATAGAACAGACAGGGTTGTGTCTGATGCAACAAGTCACAATTTCCTGATATTTTGCAGTGAATGGAAAAGAAGAGGGAGGGGGGACCTGGGGAAAGGCTTTTTAAATGCAGATAATGGCATATTTGCCTAATAACCCCAATTACAAAGTTTCTTAAAATGGCCTGTACTACTGATCTCTGCAAAAAAAAAAAAATTACAGTGACACTTTAAATTACTGACAGAGCGTCAACCCCATGACTGCAATATTATTGATAAATTACCCAAATACATGTTGATGGATGCAGGATGACCTCTTCTCATGCTGTCAATATGTGTTTAGGGTGATATAAATGTAAATGAGCTTATTTGCACATTTACCAATGTCATGAGGGCCTCTCACCTTTAGGTCACCTATGCCTGTATTGGTATTAGGCATAAGCACATATAGTAAAATTACAAAACTATTATTATAATGTTAAGAAATATGAAACAGCTTTTAATATTGTTGCTAGGATTGTCATAGTTTGTGTGGATTAGTAGTATATTTAGTGCATATAGTACACCTGATTCCTCACAATTCCCAAAGCGGCATTATACTTACATGTGGAGGTCCCACGGGATGTTAGCATTGATGTCATGGAACGTTCAACTGAACAGGTTGTTCTTATTTCCATTTAAAACAGATATATTCTACATAGCTGTGGTTCAATCTTCAGCTTTGTGTTGAGGTGCAGATTACTACATTTCCTGTAAGTAAATAGAGCATTTGTAGAAATATAATTTTCTGACTCTGACCTGGTGATTATACAGAGACCAGTATAGACTAGTTTCATTGAAAATTCCTACAACTCTCTTGATTGACATGTAGTGCTGCTTGATCTGTAACTGGAAGTTCTACAGCCTTAAAAAGGAGGCACAGTGGTTTCTAATGGGTAGATAGTAGTCTATCCAAGAATCTTAGGTTCTGCAACAGATGTGCGTTAGAAGGAGTAATAGACTCCCTACTATAAATCAACTTTAAATTATTAAGAAAATTAGATGTTTTGTCATTTGTTTTATTGCAGTTGGCCTGCTGCGTATTACTATTATAAGGTCACTAAATCCTTGGTGACATCTAATATTTTGTAACAGAAAGTGATATATACAGTACCTAAATAAATATATAGTGATATGTGACTAGAGAACAGTAATGTTATATTCTATTACAGTGAATTAGCTGTCAGTAAATATATTCTGGTCATTAAGCCCTAATGTATTTAACAAGTATCATGGATTCCTATAAATTCAGTGTTGTACAGACTAATAATACGACAGGAATATAATCCCATGGAACTTCCTGTAGCTCTGTGTGCTTCTTTATATTTGTACAGAGGCTTTTATACATACTTTGTGTAAAGCCATATGTACAAAAATACCATATTATGCTTCTTAGATGCTATATGGGCACTGATTCTCCGCATATTAATTCTGTGTATATCATACCAGTGTATTCTAAACTGCTGGCAAGGAGGACTGGTTTTAAAGCAGAAGTGATAAACTAATGAAATATACCATGGAACTCATTACAGAGCTCCTATGGTACTGATATAGAAGTGTACAGAACCATACAGGACTCCACAAATGTGGAGTTTGCACATAGTCACATTGAGTTGGATAGTACAGATGTGTCATATTACCATGTCATTGAGGTCCATATATGAAAAAATATCTTATTTCAAGAGCAGAATTTCATGAGAACATAAAAAACTTGTGGTCAGCGTAAAAAAAAAGTCATATAATTTATTAGCCTTGGGTGCCCTGATTGCAATGTTACTATGATACCCCATTCCTGGTATTTTGCCGTTTATTTGTCCATTGCCCAGTCAGATAGGCAGGGACTTTATAAAAGAAAAGTAAATCAGGTGCACTTGGTGTAAATATAAGGCTAAGGGTATATAAATTGGGCTGGGGTGTAAATATGAGGATGAAGGGGCACCAAGATTCAGTAAATTTTCACATCTGACTATTCTGTGATAACTGCAGCTATTAACCCCTTAACGACAAAGGGCGTATATTTACGCCCTATTGCCAGTAAGGGAGTTCAGAGCGGGGCCGCGCGGCGACCCCGCTCTGAACCGTGGCGGTCCCGGGTGCCGCCTGTAGCCCGGGACCGCAGGTATTAGCGGGCACGGTCCGATCGCCGTGCCCGCTAATACAGTAATCAGATGCAGCTGTCAAACATGACAGCTGCATCCGATTACTGGATTCAGCTTATCCCTGGTGTCTAGTGGAGGAGAACGCTCCTCCGGGATGTTATCCCAGAGGAGCGATCTCCGTTTCTGAATCCGGCCAGGGACCGCTCCAAGATGGCGCCGTCCCCGGCTCGGCTCTCGTTTACTTCCGGCTGCAGCAGCCGGAAGTAAACGAGTGCCTATCTCATAGATAGATAGATATGGTGCAGAGATCTCTATGAGAGATCAAAGTACTTATACTAGAAGTCCCCTAGGGGGGCCTCTAGTATAAGTGTAAAAGTAAAAAAAAAAGTGTCATTATTAATAAAAATCCCCCTCCCCTAATAAAAGTCTGAATCACCCCCCTTTCCCAGGTTATAAATAAAAGTAAATAAATAAATAAACATGTTCTGCAACATGTTCTGCTATCGCCGCATGCGTAATCGCCTGAACTATCAATTAATCACATTCCTGATCTCGCACGGTAAACTGTGTCAGTGCAAAAAAATCCCACAGTGCAAAATTGCGCATTTTTGGTCGCATCAAATCCAGATAGAAAGAACCGATAGAAAGAACACATCATGGCGCAAAAAATGACACCTGACACAGCGCATAGACCAAAGGATAAAAGTGCTATAAGCCTGGGAATAGAGCGATTTTAAGTGACATATATTTGTTGACAATGGTTTGAATTTTTTATAGGCCATCAGATACAATATAAGTTATACATGTTAGATATCGTTGTAATCGTATCGACTTGAGGAACATATATAACAAGTCAGTTTTACCCCAGGGCGAATGGCGTAAAAACACATTTCCCCCAAATAAACAAAATGTGGTGGTTTTTTTTCAATTTCACCACACTTTGAATTTTTTTCTGGTTTCGCAGTGTACTTTATGCAAAAATTTAGTCTGTCATTGCAAAGTACAGTTAGTGACGCAAAAAATAAGGGCTCATGTGGGTCTCTAGGTGGAAAAATGCAAGTGCTATGGCCTTTTAAGCACAAGGAGGAAAAAACGAAAACGCAAAAATTGGCTCTGTCTTTAAGGGGTTAAAGCAAATAATAAAATCCATATATTTAGGAGCAGATAGGCATAGCAACAAAAACAGCATTGGAATTGGGGTAATAAAGGCTATGAAAATATTAAAGGACAAGTGCCATGAAAAACTTTTTCCCAGTAATTGAAGCACATTACAAAGTTATATAACTCTGTAATGTGCTTCAATCACCTATCTGCCTCCCTTCCCGGTCTTTTCCCCCCTCCACCCCCCACCAGGAAGTGTCCTAACTCAGGCCCCGTTCCCACTGAGGAAAGGTAGTGGAATTCCGCGACGGAATTGTCCGCCGCGGAATGCCGTTAACCTCCCGCTCATAATGGGAGTCTATGGGAGGCGCGCGCTCCTGCTCTGTACGCGTTGAAGAATGAACATGTTCATTCTTCAGCGCGGACAGGGCAGGAGCGCGCGCCTCCCATAGACTCCCATTATGAGCGGGAGGCTAACGGCATTCCGCGGCGGACAATTCCGTCGCGGAATTCCGCTACCTTTCCTCAGTGGGAACGGGGCCTAACACAGACCTGATTACTGTTGTCACCATCACCAAGCTCTTCTCTCAGCTCCTTCTCCTGTTACACTAGCCTCCCCCTCCACTGCCTTGTCAGGTGACAGGCTTGCTCAGCTCCCATTGGCTGAACAACTGCAAGCCATCACTTGTCACATCTCACTTGCTTATCTTCCCTCTGACTGACTCCGGCACATAGGCAGCTCCCCCCTCCCCTCATACCCTCTCTCCTGCTGCCGTGGACTCAGTGAAGGAGTCATGTCACTAGAGAAGATAAGCTGAGCAAGCAGAGTCACCTGACAAGGAGGGGGAGGGGGAGGCTGGTGTAACAGGACCTAGACCAGCCCTCCTGCTGATGACTCACAAGAAGGAGCTGCCTGGTGACGGTGACGACAGTAATCAGGTCTGTGTGAGTTTAGTGCACTTCCTGGTGGGGGGTGGAGGGGGGAAAAGACAGGGAAGGGAGGCAGATAGGTGATTTAAGCACATTACAGAGTTATATAATTTTGTAATGTGCTTCAATTACTGGGAAAAAGTTTTTCATGGCACTTGTCCTTTAATATACTGACCATAGGTCATGTTTAAAAGAAATGTTCCTAAGGCAGTGGGTGATGACTGTCGTCGATGGAGTCGTTGAGTGCCGCTATCATCCTTTCCTACTATTCAGACTGTTGGATATGTCATAACAGCAGAGCACCACAACATGAGAGTGTGCCTGAGTATGTGAGCAATCACGCCAAGGTCCTGGGAGTCTACCATATAGCAAGGCAGTGCCAGCATTGTATCTGTTGTATGTGATTGAGAAACCTTATATCCACAAGTTGGCTTTCTGGGGATATATTCCATTCTTTTTGCTGAAACTTTTGAAACTAAAGATCAGTTTAATTTACCTAGGCTTGTTTTGGCAGAAAGCAGCTGGATATCTGCAATCTCCATTGAGATGAACAGGAGAGCCACAGAAACTTCTGCTGAGTATCAATGTACATTTCTATAAATGTGTTTCTATAAAAGATGGCACAAAGTAATATGAAGTGATATCTCTTGTGTTTTATTCATATGACTTCATTTGTATGAATAATTCATAGCTGTTGGAATCATCTGCCAAATTGATACAATTTTTAGTACACATAACTGTTTGTAGCCCCCACATTGTTCATGAGTATATGAACTTATTTTCTTTGCTTTTAAATAGATAAACTGATAATCTATGCGTCATTGAGGAGCGGTAATAGTTAATAGCAATGTATACACTAAAGAGGGAGTAAGTGACATATACATTGCCTGCCTCATAGTAACATAGTAAATAAGGTTGAAAGAAGACAAGAGTCCATCAGGTTCAACCTATGGAAACCCTACTGTGTTAATCCAGGGGAAGGCAAAAACCCTTATGAGCCAGATGACAATTGCTTCATCACAGGGAGAAAATTCCTTCCCGACTCCAATGGCAATCAGAATAATCCCTGGATTAAAGTATCACCCGAAATCTAATGCCCATAAATGCCCACATCTAATGCTCATGAAGTACCCACTTTCTTAGCAAGGTGTTCCCAACCATGACCCGACTTCCAGAGCTGTGCGGGCTGTGGCTGCTGGAGGGGATGATGGCAGAGGGACAATGAGGGACACAGGGCACTGGAGGGACACTGAGCATCCCTCTGCCATCATCCTCTCCAGCAGCCACAGCCCGCACAGCTCTGGGAGTCGGGTCGTGACATCACCATTTTATCCAGGAAGTGAAGCCTTGATGCCTTGATGCAGTAGTACTGTAAGTGCAGCAGTAAGCACTTTATAAGCTTTTCCCGTAATAAGTGTATATATTGGTGATTTGCATAACTTTTGGGGGGGGGGGCAATACAATACTTTAATAAAAATTTTCGCCAGACTTCTACTTTAAATTATACTGATGAAAAGTCCAATAACAAGGGGTTCTAACGTGTTTTCCCCATCTTATAGAGACAGGTTCATCAGGGAACTATAGACATCATAATACATTAAACTTTGAAAGATAAGACACAGATCTCTACAAACATACGAAGCCTGGTATGTAAAGGATGATTGATAAAGACCCGGATGGCTCGAAATATAGCTCACGTGTACTTGGGGATCCAAAATAGTTTTCAAGATTTTTTTCACTGTTTGAACACATGTCAAAGGGTACTTAGAAATGAAAGCAACTCTTTATCTACTAAGAACAAAACCTGTTGCATCTACTGTACAGTATATAGCATTACAAGTTTATTTAGAGAATTACTATCTGAACCATATAACTTATTTTCAGTTTAAAAATATTGGCTGTCCCTAAACACAAGGTACAAATATTCATATATGGAACTCAAATTATCATCATAATGCTACTTGTTTTATTCTGCTAAGAACAGAGTAAGTTTTTTCTGTGCCCATCTATTTGTAAGGTCATTATCCCTGCTTCCTCTTCCAAATACATTGACAATTACTTATTTGATCTCTATTGCCTGTATTTTATTACTAAACCCAAAAGTATATTGTAGCCTTACTTCAGTGTGATCATTGTGTGTTCTAATAGAATGCATGGGATCAGGTCTCATTATTTCCTGTTACTCTGTCACCAGATCCATTGCACTACACACTGAGACTGAGGAAAGGTATCTTTGAATGATGCAGTTGTCCACCTTGCTGTTTGCAATATATTAGTGTCCGTTACAGTCTTCTAAAGTCTTGTATATAAAAGTTATGTTTTAAAGGGGAAATTCGCCTTAACAAAAACGTCCAGGACTTCATGGAGCACCTAAATTTTAGAAAAATGTATACACTGCGCGGGGTTAAGAATGTAATTTGTTTGTGCTTAACTCAAAAGTAGTAAAAAGTGTCATTTCAATGGAAGCATGTAATACTATATTGCATGAACTCCACATTCAATGGATGTTTACTGGCAGCATGAAGAGTCAGGCTTCAGTGTGAAAAAAGGCAGCCCTGTTAGCATTAAACATACAGCGGTGCTTGGAAGTTTGTAAACCTTTCACATTTCAATATTTCTGCACACGTTTTACCTAAAACTAAATCAGATTTTCAAACATCTTAGTATCAAGCAAATAAGTAAAAAATATTAGGCTTGGTAATTTTATTTATTAAGGAATATGATTAGATTTCATTTCTTTTGGCACTAATTCTAGTGGATGTACTAAATATATACATTTTAAATGTATGGAACACATATATATTCTTCGGTTCAGGGAAGAAAAAGAGTGCTGCACCTCACACCTATGGCTGATACTAGTACCTCTAGGCTGCATAAAAAACATCAGAATTCTGTATGTGAATTGATCAAGCCACACTGCCCCATGTACCGCGTGCAGGTATCTGATACACATGGGTCCCTACACTAAGTCCACACTGTGCCAGTCAGTGACCACCACCCCCGCAGGCGTGCACAGTCAGGGAAGGGAGGCAATGGAACGGCCCTGTAACCCCCATGCCACAGCACCAGACCCAAAAATGCCACACCAAAACCCAGCCAGCACCACCGGCGGAGGAAGCTGCCCCCAAACAGCACAAGTCTGGTCCTTATCCAGACTAGACTGTTGCGGTTTGGGGGCAGCTTCCTCCTCTGATGTTTTTTATGCAGCCGAGAGGTACTAATATCAGCCATAGGTGCGAGGTGCAGCACTCTTTTTCTTCCCTGAACCGTATTTTGTTTCTCTCTTTTCTCTTTGTTCTGCACTCCTCCTGGTGAGACCCACATGACCGCAATTAGCAGGTGACACCTGAGTGCTCATGGTTTTAATCCCTCCTGTCTGTCCCATTCTATCTTTGATAGCTATGGTGAGTGCAATACCTTATCCAGACTTGTGCTGTTTTGGGGCAGCTTCCTCCGCCGGTGGTGCTGGCTGGGTTTTGGTGTGGTATTTTTGGGTCTGGTCCTGTGGCATGGGGGTTGCAGGGCCATTCCATGGCCTCCCTTCCCTGACTGTGCACGCCTGCGGGGGTGGTGGCCACTGACCGGCACAGTGTGGACTTAGTGTAGAGACCCATGTGTATCAGATACCTGCACGATGGTACATGGGGCAGTGTGGCTTGATTAATTCACATACAGAATTCTGATGTTTTTTATGCAGCCGAAAGGTACTAGTATCAGCCATAGGTGTGAGGTGCAGCACTCTTTTTCTTCCCTGAAACATATATATTCTTTTCTGTAAAGATGTGGAGTAAATATGCAGAAACATCAATCTAGCATGGTCCTCAAAACTGGGGCTCGGACAACACATTTTTAGTGGGTGTAAGAAAATGTTACATTTTCGGCGGAGAACTGTTTAAATGACTTTACTGCATCTGTATGGTGACATAGCTAGTCCGTGCCCTGGGACCCATACATATGTCACTACATATATTTATTTAATAGGTAAAGGGATATATGAGCATCTTCCAGACGCCTCTGAAACTGAATATACATCAGAGAGCCAGGACTGAAAAGCTTACAATTCAACTTTCAGAATTTTTGTTTCCTCCAGTAGATGATTTAGGGTACAATCATCCCTGTGCACACAACATTGACTACATGATCTAATGACATGGGATTCCCTGACCTCTCCCTGTACTATGCAGCAATTCCTCTTAGCAGATTGATTCAGTTAACTAAACCCCTAATGAATGATTATTTGTTCAGATTTCATTTTCAGTCTTGAAGCACCCTCTGGTCATCCTTTCCTGATACAAAATTGTCCAACAACTTAAAGGGGTATTCCCCCCAAAATTATTTTTGCATTAATACGCTGCCCACCCGTAGCTTTTCATCTTTACAATATACAGTTATTATGGATTCTGCACAGTTTTGCTGTTATCCAGCTGCATTCACCCCCACGGATTGCATAGAATCATCAGACCTCAGTCCACACCGACACGCTCCCTGCTCCTGGCCCCCACCCTCCGTGTCGGCATCACGTGTCCTCAGTCCCAGCACAGTGAAGTGACTGAGAACACTGATGGGGTGGCTGCTGTTACAGAGTGAGACAGTGATCACTGC
Organism: Dendropsophus ebraccatus; assembly: GCF_027789765.1. Lineage (NCBI taxonomy): Eukaryota > Metazoa > Chordata > Amphibia > Anura > Hylidae > Dendropsophus > Dendropsophus ebraccatus. The sequence continues at coordinate 69,100,542 of NC_091460.1, forward strand.
AGCTGTCACTGTCTCCCTCTCTAACAGCAGCCACTGGGTCACCCCCAGCCCAGAGCTCACCCCTGTGTCCAGAGCCTCCCCACCATCCAGCACTCACCCGCAGCACACAGCCCCCCGCCCAACAACCAACCGCGCCCCCCATCACCCGCAGCATAGCCTCCGCACTCACCAGCAGCAAGCTTCGCCCCCCGCAATTGCCCGCGGCAAGCTCCGCCCCGCAATCGCCCGCGGAAAGCTCAGCCCCCGCAATCGCCCGTGACAAGCTCTGCCCCTCTCAATCGCTGCGTCACCGCCAACTCAGCTTTGCTACACGGTCACCACCAACTCAGCTCTGCTACACCGTCACCGCCAACTCAGCTCTGCTACACCGTCACCGCCAACTCAGCTCTGCTACACCGTCACCGCCAACTCAGCTCTGCTACACCGTCCCCCCAACTCAGCTTTGCTATGCCGTCACCACCAACGCAGCTCTGCTACGCCTTCATCCCCAACTCAGCTCTGCTACGTCGCTTCCAACTCAGCTTTGCTACACCGACACCGCCATCTCAGCTCTGCTACACTGTCATCATCTCCTTCATTGTCTCAGCTCTGCTACACCGACACCGCCATCTCAGCTCTGCTTCACTGTCATCATCTCCTTCATTGTCTCAGCTCTGCTACTTCACCATCATCAGGCAGAAGCATTGCATGATGGGAAATGTAGTTTCCTATCTTGGTTATAGATCGCTTTTAGAAAAACTTGTAACTCAGGAACTGCAGCAGCTAGAAAGATGGGAGATGGCTCAAAATACTCAGGGGGACTTGGTGAGTAAGGCCAGCTAGGTTTGGGAGCATTTCATTTTTTTAGCTCTTGGGGGGAATACCCCTTTAAGCCTGACCACTAAAGGTACTATACAGTATTTAGGCTTCACCTGCTCCTTCTGTCTCCATCACAGAAACTCTCCTCTCTGCCTCCAGTCTCATTACCATTCTACCTGGGCCTCTCTGACAATTTTAATACAATTTGGTTAGAATTTTGGAATGTCACGATGCGGAATATGTAGACGACAATCTTCAAAGACATTCAGCCATTATTACCTGCTACTCCAAACAGCAAATTAATTTCTTAGAGCATCTGATATCAAGCAGACTGTGCATAAATTCAGTCTCACAATCAGGTTCGGCACTCCGTATTGGGTGGTGCGCGCAGGTAGGAGCAATCTTAGATAAAATTCTCGGCACTCACCCTTCAGAGTTTGCTTTTTGTATTTATCGCATCTCGAAATGAAACATAAATGTTACAGAGCGCGTTTCTGCTCACACCTTTATCAACTGCCATTTGATAAAGGCGTGACCATAAATTGTGCATTGTGCATTAATTCAGGTCTGTCTTCCCTTTCCTCCCCCTGCTGTCTCAGTTGGACAACCTTCTGTTGCCACCTAATCTACCAAAAAGTCTAATCTCTGTCATATATAAAAGCTTATTATCAGATGCATTGACCAATACACCGAGTTACTTGCTAGCATGGGAAAAAGAGCTTTGGGTGCAGTTCTTCCAATCTGACAAAAAGACCATAATAAAATACTCACATGGCTTTTCAAGGTATGTAGGGGTACAAGAGGATACCTTTAAACTACACTATTAACAAGATGGCATAAAAAATTCACGGGAAAACACATCTTTTTTCCAAATCCCTAATTCTTCTATGGACCCCTCTCCCCTCCTTCTAGCCTAGTAAACTGGATCTAGGGACTTGCTTGCTTACCACTGCAAAACTATGTATCCCGATCCACCAATTTGGACACTGGTTTGTTAAGGTTGACGCTTTATGCTTGATAGAAGAACTAGCCAGTTGCGGGATTAGATCTCATGCCCGCTTGGTCAAAACCTAGGCCACCTGGAAGGAGTTTAGGAAATTATCCAATCCTGAGACCTTCACATATAATTCCATTATCATTTGCTGTGCCTGAAATGATTATCTAATGTGTGAGTTTTTGCCTTTTTCAATCGTAAGTGTATTCTAATATGCATTCTATCCCTCACCCCTCTCTCCACCCCCTTTCCTCTCACTAGACCAGACATGGACGGGTATAATTCTCACTTTGATGCCTGGTCTTGAGTCATGTAACAGATGCTTACTGTACACTCTGTTATTTCTGCAATGTATTTTCAATACTCTGTATCTTGGTGTATCCTTTGTTATGTTTATGGAAAAAAAAATTTAAAAATTAGATTTCCACCGATGTTCAAAAAGAACCAATTGAAATATTCAGTTTCATCTCTGAAATATAAAAGCACATGGAGTCAGCGGAATAGGGCTTATATCTGTGAGAAATCGCTAAGGTAAACTGCAATTTATTTATGCGTAAATTCTAAAAAGGTTTTGATTAAAAGGAACCTGTCAGAAGACTCCTACCCATACGACTCCCTGTGTATAAAGGGACTTGCCTTTCTTTTTATGTGATTGTGATGGATTGCATTGTTCTGTATAATTTAATGTTTAATTTTAGTCACAAAGTGCTGTTTGGTGTTCCTTGATGCTTGATGCCGGAACTCTTGCACACTTTGATCACATGTGTTCTCTGTAAGGGCTGTGGAGCTGTCACGCTAGAATGTTGCAGATTCTTTAGAGAAAAAAAACACATTCGGCAGGTAGGCTTCATCCCCACATCAATTCTTCTTTTCAAACTTCAGAAATCTAGATCAGTGATGTTTTCGAGAACCCATCAGTGTGGCATCAGTTTTTGGAGATCTGCAAAAATGGATAGAAGGATAATAAAAAGCCACATGCTGGAGCGTGCCTAGCAGTAGTGGATTATAATAGGGGCGGTTTGGGCGGCAGCCCGGGGCCCTGAGCTCCTGGGGGGCCCATGAACACCCAAAAAGACTTATACTTTCAATGGTGTACTGTTTCCTGGCTACACTTCTGCCATGATTTGCAAAAAAATACTGTTTTTTTATGGCAATTTTGCACAAATCAGGACAACATGACATTATCTATCCTGTACTATGAACGCCAGGCTAGTGCTTCCATAGTTACAGTGGGGTGGGGGGGCCCAGGCTTGGTGAACAGACCGGGGCCTATGGTAAAGTTAATCCGCCCCTGGTGCCTAGGGTTTGCCAGGTAATGCTTCAGTAAGCATAGAACAGCACAAACATGGTGCATCTGCATGGCTGTTGGTTACAAACATACCCATAGACTTCTATTGGAACTTTCATTATGCAAAACCGGGCCGTATAAGTACAGGTCCTACTTTTTGTGAGTAATAGATCAGTGGTAAAAAGTGAATCAGTTGTCAAAATGGATGTGTGGATGACTACTTTAACTCAATGGGTACTTATTCTGTCGGTACATAAGGATCCTGATATTTCCAGAGAGAAAAAAATGGTAAGGCTGTGCTACTTGAGGCAGCATACAAGCTAATAAAATGGTTACATTCTTTAGAAGATGTATATAAGTTTTTGTTTTTCTCAGACTTAATAGGCACAAATTCCAAAATGGTTAGACATGGTTGACACTAAAAAAAATCTTCTACAATGGCCACACTAGGGTAACAAAGTACAAATAAAAACTGCATTTAGAACAGTAGTTCTGGGGGGATAGCATCAGGTGAGTACAGGTTTTATCACCCCAGCCTAGCCTCTGTTTTCTGGACAACCCCTTTAAATAATGCACCTTTCCTAATGCATAAGGTAACTGTGCACTGCAAACACAAAGTAAAATCAGCCCCTACAAGAGATGACCAATATGGCTGCACATTCTGTAGTTTTTGCTAAAGGGTTTTCTGCAACTGAATAGAAAAACTTCAAAATTTCTTAAAGGCTTTGTTGAAAAGTACATCATAGGCTTTCCTTTGCAGTTACTGCCTTATTTGTTGGGAAAAAAATAACTCTTTACAAAAGTAATGAAACATGACCCCAGTATTAGGGTGCATGCACCTATAGAATACACGCAAAAAGGCCGCCGCAGATACTGTTGCTGGCTTCTGCTCGCGGACGCCCGCATATCCGCCTGTGCCATAGACTCCGTTCTAGGCACAGTCGGATTCCGCCGTCCGTGTCAATTTTTTGGGCAGAGGCGGAAGCGGCTCGGCCATAAAATGGTGTTTATGGCACAGGCGGAGATGCGTGCTTCTACGAGCAGGGGCCAGCGATGGAATCCGCAGCGGCCTTTACGCGCGTGTGTATTCACCCTTAGTGTCTGTTGGGTGTTGACCATGCTCCATCATGAATGGAGACCTCAATGCAAATGTGAATATTGCCAAAGCGAAACAAATACATTCCCTTAGGTTTTCGACTGTATATGCCAATGTACTTATGTATGGCTACTTTTACTTTTTATAGAAATCTATTGTTCAGTTATATTTAGTGGTGGAAAGTTATTTTATCTACCATAATGTCACTTAATAGTGTATTTTACATAACAGGCATGGTTTAAAGGGGTAAAATCTGTATCTGAAGGGAACGCTGCCAGTCTTAACATCCTGATTCCTGACATTGTTTATCATCTCAAAAGTCAGTTTTAGGAAGCAAGGAAATCCCTTCCCAAGTCACTGCTTATCCTTATCACATCACAATTGTTTGCCCTGCTTTGTGAGAAATATATAAAGGGGTGCTGGTCAGTATAATAGGACATGCATTGCCATGTATTATTCCCCTATATTTCACAGAATATATTATTAGGGTGCGTTCACACCAACAGTATCCGCAGCAGATTTGGTGGTACAGATTTGATGCTGTGTTCAGTTATTTAAATGAAATCTACTGCGGATCCGCTGCGGATCAGGTAAGTGTGAACGTACCCTTAGGATGTCTATTGTATAGAGATGTGGAATTTCCAGAAACAGCACAATCCTTCCATTTTCAAAGGCTATGACTAATTCTGATTGAACCTGTATACTGTACTTATAAATAGGGTCCATCTAGATTTTATTGGGATCCAGCTAATTCTGACTTTTCAGTCCACCAGGCCTGACACAGGCCGATCTGGTGGAGAAAGCAAGCGCCGACCTGTCAGGTCAGTGCTCTCTTGCTCTTTGTTCCCGCTCGCTGCCAGCGCTATTTATGTCATCCGGGAAGCCTATAGGAGATAGTAAAAGCCAGTAGACCATTGCTATTGTTCTAATTTTTTTCAACATGTTGAAAGACAAGGATCAGCCGACATTGGGCATTGTGGCGGATCGTTGGCTTTTAGCAGGAGCTATTACACCAAGCGATTATCGTCCGTAACAGCCAATAATTGGTGAAATAGAGCCGATAATCACTTGGTGTAATAGGGCCTTTAGGGTATCATCAGATAAAGTCCATATGGTGGTGGTCAACTATACATTTTTTATGACCAACCACCTGTGTTCTGTGTATAGGGAGGAAATGGTTAAGTTGAATGATCCTGTGTTCTCTATGGGGAGGGTTAAGCTGCAGCCAGAGAGACTGGCTATGTTTTATCTCTCCCAGAGATAAACCATAGCCAGACCTCTCTGGCTGCATCTTAACCCTCTGGAAAGCACAGGATCATTTGTCAGTTATTAAAGGTGTATGACCACTTTTAGATTTTGCACTTCATTTAATGGTATGTTTACACAGACAGATTTAGCTGACAGATTTTTGAAGCCAAAGCCAGGAATGGATTTGAAAAGAGGAGAAATCTCAGTCTTTCCTTTATGACCTGTTCTCTGTTTATAGTCTGTCCCTGACTTTGGCTTCAAAAGTCTGTCAGATAAATCTGTCTGTGTACACACACCATCAGTCAGCACCAGACTTGTTGCAGAGTCAGGTTCAGTTTTTCAAGCTATTAGACACTGGCATGATACAACTCCATTAATGCTTGAACACATTTTCCTGTGATAAATTGAATAATACTCAACTGTAAATTGTGCTTAGCAAAGACAGTTGTATTCAATTTGTTCAAAATTGTCCTGTACTACTGGTCTAGAAGTGCACAGCATAGGGAACTGCATTATCTGCAATGCTTTGATGTTCTTTCACTAGATGCAGAAGTAATCTGCTGTTAGACCATGAAATCTATAGGGAAATCAAACTCTCCCTGCAGCGCGGCAACAAACTACAATTTGTTTTCAACCGTCTAGGTCTTGCCCTCCAAGAAACATAATAGAACATAAATGGGCATCAGGGGCAGGCACAGACAGATTTTCTCACCCTTCTTTCTCATGTATTCCAAAAAGATTCTGGAATCTTTAGGGTTTGTTCACACATTGAGATTTTTAATTACAGTCATTGAAAACCAAACAAGGAACAGATGGAGGACACACAAAGAGTCAAACTTTTCCTTCTTTTTTTTTATTTTTTTTTAAACCATTCCTGCTTTTTAATCAATAATTGAAATTAAAAATCTAAATGTGTGAACACACCCAAAGGGGTTTATAAAGATAATGCTACGCTGTGGTTGGTTTAGGGAACCTTGGCTCTCCAGTTGTTGCAAAACTACAACTCCCATCACTCCTGGACAGCCAAAGCTAAGGATTTTTCTGTCCATGCATGATGGGAGTTGGAGTTTTGCAACAGCTTAGGCTGTGTTCACACATTAGGGGAGATTTATCAGACATGGTGAAAAAAGAAACTGGCTCAGTTGCCCCTAGCAACCAATCTGATTTCACCTTACATTCCTCACAGACTCTTTGAAAAATGAAAGGTGGAATCTGATTGGTTGCTAGGGGCAACTGAGCCAGTTTCACTTTACACCATGTTTGATAAATCTCCCCCATTGCATTTATTTTGCAGTAATGATGTGTTTTTGCCGCAATTTTGCAGCAAATTGCACAATCACAGTAAATCACAGTAAGGCTATGTTCACACTACGTATCTTTCCGTCCGTAGTGCGAACCGCAAATATACGCACGTAGTTTTGAGGTTGATGCGTTCGCTTGAAAGTATACGATATACGCCCGCACAATGCACACTACGTATGAGCTTACGGCCGGATCGTATACGGCGCCGTGAAAAATGAACAAGACCATTGTTTGAGGACGGAAATGTTCCAACTCACGGCCGTGGATTTCCATGCGGTCCCGTACGAAGTACTGATTTCAGCCAAATTGAACTTGATTTTTCGATCCAAAAGTTTCTGTGTGGTTTATTGGGCTGGGCGAAGATTTCCAAGTAAATGACCTGTTTCAGATCGCTTCGAAACAAGCTAGGGAAGCATAACTGTACTACGGGCGTATGTTCGCGGTTCATACGCATCCGGCCGCATGTCTATTTTTCCCACGCCCGAAGTTTCAGCCTCACATGTACAGCGGCGTACGAAATGCGTCCGGACTCATACGCAGTGTGAACATAGCCTAAAAATGGAGCTATTTCAAAACACATCATTAAAGCAAAAATTTGTGGACCACCCAGACTCATAGAACTCATCCTTACATGTATACTGTATATATATAAAGAGCCCAAGGTTAACAGTACACATTGGTGGGATCAAGGTATGAAGAAAGGAGTGATCATAGATGCCCTCTGATGACGTAATCCTATTGGGCTTCAAACACAGGACACTATGGCACATTTCCAGACAGCATTATTAGCACTGGTATGAGGATGGAAATGTTAAATTGTCTCATTTCCTGCATGTCCGAGCATGTAATCTATTAGTGACTGTGCTTATTTGGGACAGTGACTCAATGTGTAAGGACTTCATAAAACTCTTCAGAGGTGTGAATGGACTGTAACACCTCCACTTTGCTATTATTTGCTCCTAATAAAAACTATGTAACAACACTGGATTCTGCTGTGTCACGCTTCACGTAACACAGAGTGTAAATTCAACTTTCATTTCTGTTGTGTCACCTAATAAAACATGACAGAAGAATCATTTTCTCCATCTGCCTTGAGGAAACAAAATAACCCCCATAGCAGTTTTCACCTGCAATACATACTGTATAATGCCAGTATTTCTTTGAGTCTGCAGCCATTTTGCAATATAAAAGCTACACAAGCTATTAAAACCATAATAGAAGCTGTCTGCCACCCCCAAGAATATTGATTTAGCCCGATCTTCATTAATGTTGTTAGCGTGCTGCTAACTCATTATGTACATTAATTGGATTTTCAAGTAAATGCACATTTGAGCACCATGCACAGAATTCAGCTTTTCGTGCTACATGGAAGTAGATAGTCAACAGATAAGGTAAAGCAGACTGCTAAGTACAGTTCCCTTTGTTGTTCTGTATGTGCATTACCTGCCGGTCTGTTCTACTGATAAACATTCATAACTGTATCAAATTACAAAGAACTCAATAGTGCAAAAAAATTTTTTTAACAATGTTGTGCACTGTAAGGCCAGGTTCACACTATGTAAAAACAATGTCCGTATTTCATAACAACGGCCAAAATTGTACAAACACTGTTTTGTGAAATAGCAGTCATTGTTATGAAATACTGCTGTTGTTTAACATAGTGTGAACCTGGCCTAAAACAGCTAAAAAATAATGTGATTAAAAAAATGGCTGAGAAGACAATGCATGAACATTGCCTTACAGTGCTCACATAATATTACATTGCATGTTCTCAAAATAATATCATCAAATTGAGTTCAAATAACATTGATATACAGTATCCAAATAATATTGCCATACAGGACAGATAGATAGATAGATAGATAGATAGATAGATAGATAGATAGATAGATAGATAGATAGATAGATAGATCTGCTTGTTAAGACCGTTTTGCATGCTTTTTTGAGTAGACGTAAAATATAAGCCCTATTCGAAAAATAAGCCCTAGTTAAAGTCAGCTGACCAGATCCCTGGCTAAGCATCAGCCAATCAATGCCAGACTTGTTATGCTCAGCCCCTAACTGCTTAATCCAAGCTGTAGGGGAGACATGAGTGGTAAGAAGATGGTAAGTAAGGGACATTAAATTGGGGGGGGGGACAGAGGGTAGATGTCCCACATCGCATAGGCTGGATGGAGGAAGGACTACCTGCAGAGGTGTGTTGTATATAGTATGGGGTAACAGATACAGAGGGGAGGAGCGAGGTATACAGGATGGAGACATAACTACAGGGGAACTTACAGTATGGGAGCCTAAAAACAGTGGGACATTACAGGGGTATTCCAGGGAAATTCAATAATTTGTATATGGAAGGGGTTAACCGAGGTCAACCCTTTCCCAATATACTTACCTGTCACTAGTGGGATATCTGACTGTGACTGGGGGAGACACGTCTGGCTGTCACTGGGGAGGCGGGATGTCTGGCTGTAACTGGGGGGCATATAAGGGGCAAATATTTATATACAATACCACCCTTAGGGGAAAAAAACAGTAAAACAAACACAGTAGCACACACAGTAACACACGTAAATAGATAGTAACACATAGTAACACACACAGTAACACTCAGACAGACACATAGTAACACTCATAAACAGACAGTAACGCATAGTACAGCTGGGTTTACACTGCGCTTTTGCAATCTGTTTAGGGTATACGTTTTATGGAAAAAACGGATGCAAAAAATGGATGCAAAAACTAATGCAATTGTGTGTTATCCATTTGGATCCGTTCTTTTATTGACTTCCATTATAAAAAAAAACGGATCGAAACGGATGTGTTTTTTTAACGGACACAAAAGTAGTGCTTACTACGTTTTTCTGTCTGTTAAAAGTAACCAATTAAAAAAAGGCAGTGTGAACTCAGCCTAACACACACAGTAGCACACTAAAACAAACACTCAGTAATAGAGATGGGCGAACCGGGTTCGGGTTCGAGTCCATCCGAACGATCGGCATTTGATTAGTGGTGGCTGCTGAACTTGGATAAAGCTCTAAGGTTGTCTGGAAAACATGGATACAGCCAATGACTATATCCATGTTTTCTACATAGACTTAGGGCTTTATCCAACTTCAGCAGCCACCGCTAATCAAATGCCGAAAGTTTGGGTTCGGATTGACTCGAGCATGCTCGAGGTTCGCTCATCTCTACTCAGTAAAAAACAGACAACAGAAACTGCAGTTTGCCTGTAACAAGTGTACACTGCAGTTCCGCCTCTGGCCACTGGGTGTGCTGTGTAAGGAAACAAGTAGAACAGAATGTAAACAAACAGTGTAAGATGTAAACAAAGCTCTATCATGATGGCAGGAGAAGCTGATGGGGAGGTTTGTCTAGTCATTGACAATATATGGGGAGGTTTGTCTAATCATTGACAATACAGTTGGATGGTTCTTTAGGCTATGGCATGGTGGCTAAGTACCGTATAAAGTGGGGCTACAGTGTATAAGCATAATTGGGGAGATTTATCAAACATGGTGTAAAGTGAAACTGGCTCAGTTGCCCCTAGCAACCAATCAGATTCCACTTTTCATTCCTCACAGACTCTTTGGAAAATGAAAGTTGTAATCTGATTGGTTGCTAGGGACAACAGAGCCAGTTTCACTTTACACCATGTTTGATAAATCTCCCCCACTGTGTTTCTCGGAAAATAGGACCTACCCCTTTTTTCTCAGAAAAACATAAGACCCTTATTTTCATTGAAACACAGTATAACTGGGAATAGATATCTACTAAACAACACAACTGTATCTTTGAATGCATCACTGTTTATAGTAAAACTATACCATCTATTATTCATAGTAAAAGAATTATAAAACATTTCCAGCCTGAAGCTGTAGCATTCAGGTTCAAGTCTTGTTAACTAAAGTGCTATCAAGGCCGACTCCAAAGGGGATTACAGTGTATACAGGCCTTCATTAAGCTAGAAAGATAGCTCTTAGATAGGTGATTCAATATGACAAGCAGTATGTTACTTAAAGAGACTCTGTCAGTAGGTTTATACCTTCCTATCTAAGGGTAGCATAAACTAGTGACAGAGAAGCTGAACAGAATCACTTACATTGTTCTGTGCAGCTGATCCAGAGATATAGTAGCTAGCTTAGTCACTCCAAATGAAGGCTATAGCAGGCAACTAGAACATGGTTGCAGTAGCAGATTATAAAAGGTCCGTTTTGTGTGGTAGCCGGGGGCCTTGAGCTCTATGGGGGACCATGGCTGCCCAAACAGACTTATAGTTTCAGTGGTGTGCAGTTCTGGCAAAAGCTCTGCCATGATTTGGAAAAAAAATAGTTGCTTTCTTACAGCAATTTTGCACAAATCAGGGCAAAACCGCTGCCAAGAGACAATTCAGTAACATTAGAGAACATACTAAATGACCTTAACATGTGGCTATGATATCATCACAGGTCCTGTACAGTCTGCACTATGGAGGAGGAAGACTACAGCCAGTGTGGTCACAGTTAAACAGTGGGGTTTGGGGGGCAAGCTTGGTGAGCAGCCCGGGGCCTGTAGTAAAGTTCATCCGCCCCTGCATGGTGAGGGTAGTATTAACATAGGGGCTGAAATCCCATCCCCAGAACAAGATTGGAGCCCCTCCTCCAGAACCAAATCTGACTGGCAGGAAAAACCTGTCAGTCAGAAATAAAGTTCAAGTTGATTAATGGCTCAGGATGAGCAACTACTGTGGCTGTTTTTATTGTCAGGAAACACTGATTAGGAAGCCATTTTGGAGGCTGTTTTGAGTCTTTCCTGATTGTAAAAACAGAAGAGAAAAAAAAATTACCTCCCCCAGCGTCTCTCTCTCTGTGTTCAGACTATGCAAGCACACAAGTGACTTCACTAGTGCGCTGAAACGCTGTAGGGTAAGACAGTGGCCTCTAGTGGCCAGAGGGATAATGCTGCCTCCGGGCAGAAGAGTGATTGTCAGGGTCAGGAATCCTGTCAAAAAATGTGCTGCATTTAATTGTATGCGCTTCTGATTAGGAGTAAGTACAGTTAAAGGGTCAGCTACAGCACCTGGTAATATTTGCCTGAGTTTGTGGCGCTGCTCCGAGCAGCTAAGCAAGCACCCAGAATTGCAGACAGTTTTCGAATGCACATCCGTGCCTGTCTGGACTTCTAAATTCCCCTATGGGGTTCTATGGAGATGGGCATGGACATGTCCTATAACTTTCCAGCACCCTTCAGGAAGAATCCTGAATCCATGATCCATAGAATCCTATGGGTCAGGAAATCTATCTGGATTTCTATAGAATTCTGTAATTCTATAGAATTTCCTGACGTCTGAAGGGGGGCTGAACCTGTAGTCCCTTTCTTTATTCATTACTGTATGCCTGACATTGATCGCCTCATTGGAATGAAGGTAGAAACCAACCTTACGTCACTTACTGTGGTATTCTGTGAGTCTCAAAACACAACAATCACTGAACTCGGGGAGATCAGTGAAAAAAAAATCTTGTTTGGAGAAAGGGATATCTGGCTATTCCCGTGTTTTGAGACTTGCAACTAAGGCTCCACGGACCTCTTCTTTGCATTTTCAGATTTTGTAGGGGGCAATCAGTGGAGACTCTTAAATGATTACTTCATTGGATTTTTTTCACTGATCTCCCCGAGTTTAGTGATTGTTGTGTTGTATTGGTCTATTTTTTATTACCCCCTCATAGCCAGAATCCTGCTCCACACTGACGAGGGTCAAATACCCCGAAACAGCTGTCTATGGATGCCTAGCCTTGGTAACCCTTGTCTTATGTCGTAACACTCGCAACAGAGTTAGACTTTGACTTATAGGGGCCACCCTGGTGTTTCCCTTTTTGGGTCCCAATGCTGGCAACAGAGTGAGGAGGGGTTACATATTAGGGTGGTTTGGTGTTCACCCCACTTGGGGTTTGGTGTGCACCCCTTTGGCTGGAGAGGGGGATATATGGCTATTCCCGTGTTTTGAGACTCGCAACTGAGGTTCCACGGGCCCCTTCTTTGCATATTCTGTGAGTCTCATCAGAAGTCACTTGGTCTCCAACAAATGGAACAAATTATAGGAAGGGGAAGGAAGGGGAATTCTGGTAGTATTACCACACATATGGAGGTGCATAAATGTGCAGATACCAACATTAGCCATGCTATGTGCAATCTGAAAGCTAGTAAGTAAAATTCAGATGAACAGAACTGAGGGTCACCTTAACTAACATTCCAGTTATAACAGAAAATAAGACTTTTGGTAATGAATATTGTCAGATATTTGTGAGCTCTTCTCATGGTTTGTGACTCATTTAGCTCTGCACAGATGCTTATTATATCATTAGGAGATTTGATTGTCTTCATTACTGTGCAATTAATCATCAACTTCACAAAGTAAACAGTCGCAGATGTTTTATCCTAAAGCATATCTAGCGTGCCTAAAGATGAAGAACTCCACTTAAATCCCTAAACGTTGCTGGATAGAAGTGATAAAAGAATTGTGGCCATTTAGAAGCAAAGCAAAGAACTACATGCTGCTTATCCTGTATTGCTGTGGTTTCATGATTTTGAGGTGTTTTTGAGATGTTTTGAGAGTAGTTTTTGCCCTTAAAGGCAATTTGTCACCTAAATTTTCTTCTACTGATTAGTCAGATTCTAAAAATGGTTCTTTTATTCTAATCTGTTTCTATTTTCTGACACTAATTAGTTTTTATTTTACTTTTTGTTCATTGTTATGGGTGCTGCCATCTTGCCTTGGCTGTTCTTCACAGCATTTAGTGACATGCTTTACAGCAAGACTCATGGACATAGAAGCCAATAGACAGACTCTATCCCCTTGAGATGAATGTGAAACATCACTGAGCGTACTCTGTGACCTTTAAGGAGGTTATTCCATGGGGAGCTGCTATTGTCTCCTCTATCTACTGGTGTCACATGTGGCTTCAATGCTGTATAGATCACTTTACAGCAGCCTCCTCTTATCACCACAGACACAAAAGCAAGTCTCAGCTTAGTTTTAGCTTTAGTGGTGAGAATGAAAACTGCAAGATCTAAGGATTATTTTATAATATAGACTGGAAATAGAAAATCAGAAAAAAACATTATGTTTAACATAAAAACATTATTTAAAGTGACACTGTCACCCTCTTTGTGCATTCTGACATCTCTACACAGGTGTAATGGGTAAATTTAGCGTTTTTCATACCTTATTTTATATCATACGTCATGGTGCTTGTTCAAGTAAAAATTGATCTGTTATCAACTGCAGATTGTGTTAAGTGGGCGGGGGCTCGTGGAATTAGCGCCACTTAGCCACTCCCACAATGCCACCATTGGTCCCGCCCCTCACCGGCCATTGGAACAGGCTGGCCTAAAGGTCTAGGCCCCACCCCCTCTAGGTCGGCCCACCAATGGCCGGTGAGGGGACGGGGCCAACGGTGGTGTTGTGGGCGTAGCTAAGTGGTGCTAATGCCCCGCCCACTTAACACAGTCTGCAGTTGATAAAAGATCACTTTTTGCTTGAACAAGCACGATGACGTATGATATAAAATAAGGTATGAAAAACGCTAAATTTATTCTTTACACCTGTGTCAGAATTTAAACAGTAAATCATGTTACCCCCTTTAAACCTTTAACCCCTTAAGGACCGGGCAAATTTCGATTTTTGCATTTTTCTTTTTTCTTCCTTGTGCTTAAAAGGCCATAGCACTTGCATTTCCACCTAGAAACCCACATGAGCCCGTATTTTTTGCGCCACTTATTGTACTTTGCAATGACAGGCTGAAATTTTTCATAAAGTACACTGGAAAACCAGAAAAAAAATAAACGTATGGTGAAATTGAAAAAAACAACATAAGTTTTGTACTAATCACGGCTGTTATTCCCAATTTGCAACAACGGCCGTGCTTAATACAAAACTTACGTTGCTGCAGTCAGAGGGAATCCCGGGCGGAGTGTATACACATAGTATACGCTCCGGCTGGAGCGGCCCCACAAGCCTCACAGGTTACACAATAAAGAGAATGAAACTGCAGTACCAGCCAGGATAAACTTCACTGATACTGGCGGTTCTGTGACACGGCCGGTGTCTTACATAGAGTGAACCCGGGCCTTAAAGAGTCTGCATAGTGCAGGTAAGTAAGAATAATGGCTGTAGTATTATGCTTCTTTTACATAAAGTATTTTGATCAGTATTTGGTCCTCATTCTAGAGTTCATTTTGGTCAGTATTAGGGACTGGTCATTGTGCGGGCGTATATCGTGTACTTTCAAGCGAACGCATCAACCTCAAAACTACGTGCGTATATTCGCGGTTCGCACTACGGACGGAATCATACGCAGGGTGAACATAGCCTTATATGTATTGACTTGTGTCAATTGAGTGTGAATTGTATACAGAGGCACTGAAGTGTAAAACCATGTGCAGATAGTATGAAGGGAACACAACACACACACACACACACACAAGGGAGAGCATAATCAGCTATTATAGATTTAACTCTTTCAGTAACCAATTATACACATGGTTTAGGAGACTCAGCTTATCCCCCACCCAATCACATTTATGTATGGAAACATAAAGCAGATTAGAGCTAAGTAAAGGCTGGAGGCTGAGGAGACTGTAATTAACTGTACAGAAAGTGGCAGCGCTGGTTCTGCACAAGTCTGGGGTCTCTTCTCCTCCACCATTGCAATACAACAATACTGACAATGTTCTGTAGATCACCGATTATTAGTTACATATATCAGTAACTGTCATTGCACTATTCCCATTATTAAGCAGCATCTTAATAATTATTAAAATTCAGACACTTTTGTAATAGAGACCACTAGGCACTGTTATATAGAGACAAGTCAAATGCCCATGTCAGGGTTTAAATGATATAAATGCAGCCAGGAAGCTCTATGTACAACAGGTTCCCTACTTGGATTGATGGATAAATTCATTGTCTGCCTACAATAAAAGACCATATTCTTGAGAAAACAACCATAAAGGACAAAGCATAGAACCGTTATTGAAAATATAACTTTTACAGCCATAAGTAAATTGTCCCCACTAATACGAAATACATAAATACAATAAATTAAAGGGTTAAAGGGGTTGTCCGGCGCTAAAAAATTATTCACAGAATAACACACATTACAAAGTTATACAACTTTGTAATGTATGTTATGTCTGTGAATGGCCCCCTTCCCCGTGTCCCACCACCCCCACCCGTGTACCCGGAAGTGTGGTGCGCTATACATTACCTGTCACGTGCCGACCACGGTCTCCGATCCTCAGCAGTGACGTCTTCTTCGGGAGGCCGGCGGATCTTCCCGAGTGCCGGCCGCCCTCTGCAGCGTCATCCGAAGCTCAGCCGCGATTGGCTGAGCATAACTGTGCTCAGCCAATCGCGGCTGAGCGGCTGATGACGCGGCCCTGTCATCAGCTGCTCAGCTGCGATTGGCTAAGCACAGTTATGTTCAGCCAATCGCGGCTGAGCTTCGGATGACGCTGCAGAGGGTGGCCGGCACTCGGGAAGATCCGCTGGCCGCCCGAAGAAGACGTCACTGCTGAGGATCGGAGACCGTGGTCGGAACGTGACAGGTATGTATAGCGCACCACACTTCCGGGTACACGGGTGGGGGTGGTGGGACACGGGGAAGGGGGCCATTCACAGACATAACATACATTACAAAGTTGTATAACTTTGTAATGTGTGTTCTGTGAATAATTTTTTAGCGCCGGACAACCCCTTTAACAAATAAGTGTAAATGTAAGCTAAAAAAGCCAGTACCAGTCAATAGACAACAGTGTGGTCCCAAGAATGGCAAACATATACACAACCCATACCAGTCAGCAATTTCCTCTAATATACAACATATACAACAACATAACTGCATAAGGGAATAGCTAAGTCCCTATGTATTTCCCTCACCAAATAGTGAGATCCTCAGGAGCCATAAATTGGGAAACAAAAGACATAAGGATATATAGGGATATTAAAGTACGAGTAATGTTCAGCCAATCTTGAATCATTGTCCTGTCCTGAATCATTGGGGCAACTAAAGGAATCTATGTGTCTATTATAGTGATTACTTAGAGATTGTTGATTGGTTTAAATCATAGTGTTAATTTTTTTCTTTTTTTTGCAATGGTCTATATTCCTCTCTTTTGCTATTGAGGTGGTTTGGTGCACTGGTATCAGGGCCGCCATCAGGAATTTCGGGGCCCCATACGACCAAAGTGTCTGGGCCCCCCACATTAATAAAAAAAAAAATTGTGTGTTCGACCCACGCCTTGCTGGGAGGTATAATTTGGTTCAGATCAATTCTAGAGAACTGGCTCATATATTCCATTTTTCCCAGTGGCTTAAAATGTAACCTCTGTTATACAGTTATAAAATTGTAGAAACTAAATGTGAACAAGGTGCAATTCAAATAGACACTTACTTGTATAGCTGCCTCTTGTGCTCTGTGTGCAGTGCATTATATTCACCCCTGCAACGTACAATTTATAGCGTGTCTACAAGCCCAGCGGGGCTCATTATGATGGCGACTAAAACTTATACAAGAGTGGGGTAGGGGTTCCCCTGTATTCAGAATGCTGTTGAGTACTAGGCAATGCCCCGTTTGGGGTTATTGAATTTCGAGGGTCTGGGGGGCTGTTTGATTTGTATATGTTCACCAATATCCCCCCCCCCCCTCGGTATGCTCACTAACATAGAATATGTTGATAAGGCTAATATAATGAGGCTGTTCCATGTTAGTGAGCATATACAAATCCCACACCCCCCCAGGCAGACTAGTTTAGCTCACCCAAGACAGTGATAGCGAATACATGGCGGTGAGAACGCTTTCTAGGAGATCCTGTTTGTGCAGCAGAGGTGCCTTTATCCTGCCCTGCATAGACCCTCGAAATTCAATAATCCCAGACGGGGCATTGCCTAGCACTCAACAGCATTCTGAATACAGGGGAACCCCTACCCCATTCTTGTATAAGTTGTAGTCTCCATCATAATGAGCCCCGCTGGGCTTGTAGACACGCTATAAATTGTACGTTGCAAGGGTGAATATAATGCACTGCATACAGAGCACAAGAGACAGCTATACAAGTAAGTGTCTATTTGAATTGCACCTTGTTCACATTTAGGTTCTACAATTTTATAACTGTATAACAGAGGTTACATTTTAAGCCACTGGGGAAAATGGGATATATGAGCCAGTTCTCTAGAATTGATCTCACACACAGACACCAGCACACATGTATACAGACACCAGCACACATGTATACAGACACCAGCACACATGTATACAGACACCAGAACACATGTATACACACATACAGACACCAGCACACATGTATACAGACACCAGCACACGATGAAGTTTGAACTTCTGCAACCTGGAGAAATCACCTGATATCACCTGCAGTCCTATGTAACACCACGTAACACAGTGGTATCTGAGTACAGATAATGTAGTAGATTTCACCTGCAGTCCTATGTAACAGCACAGATAACACAGTGATATCTCTGAGTATAGATCATGTAGTAGATGTCACCTGCAGTCCTATGTAACAGCACAGATAACACAGTGATATCCCTCTGAGTACAGATAATGTAGTAGTCACCTGCAGTCTTATGTAACAGCACAGATAACACAGTGATATCCCTCTGAGTACAGATAATGTAGATGTCACCTGCAGTCCTATGTAACACTACAGATAACTTAGTGATATCTCTGAGTACAGATAATGTAGTAGTCACCTGCAGTCCTATGTAACACCACAGATAACACAGTGATATCTCTGAGTATAGATAATGTAGTAGTCACCTGCAGTCCTATGTAACACCACAGATAACACAGTGATATGTCTGAGTACAGATAATGTAGTAGCTGTCACCTCGGGGTGCCCCTACTAAATGATGTTCTACAAAATAAAAAAAGTGTAATTCAGTGACTCACAGGTGACGTCTTCTTTGATCTGAGGCGTCACTTTCCCTTTTCCTCTCCATCCGGCCCAGACCTCCATGATGATTTCTTCCAGATATGTTTCATCTTTTCAGAACCTGCGAGACAAACAATTTAGGCTCCGCACATTTCTAGCAACTTCCTTCCCTTTCTCCCTCCTGTAGGCTCCCATAGTAACTGCGCTGTTTGGTGTTATGTGCAGTAAAGCGAGTAGGAATGTGGGATGTCCCCTGTATGTAAGATCCCCTGCTGTGCCCCCTGTATGTAGGATTCCCTGCTGTGCCCCCATGAGCTAATAATGCCCCTAGAGGTGGCCCCCATGAACTAATAATGCCCCCAGAGGTACCCCCATGAGCTAATAATGCCCCCAGAGGTGCCCCCATGAACTAATAATGCCCCCAGAGGTGGCCCCCATGAACTAATAATGCCCCCAGAGGTGCCCCCATGAACTAATAATGCCCCCAGAGGTGCCCCCATATACTAATAATGCCCCCAGAGGTGCCCCCATGAGCTAATAATGCCCCCAGAGGTGCACCCATATACTAATAATGCCCCCAGAGGTGCCCCCATATACTAATAATGCCCCCAGAGGTGCCCCCATGAGCTAATAATGCCCCCAGAGGTGCCCCCATATACTAATAATGCCCCCAGAGGTGCCCTCATGAACTAATAATGCCCCCAGAGGTGCCCCCATGAGCTAATAATGCCCCCAGAGGTGCACCCATATACTAATAATGCCCCCAGAGGTGCCCCCATCTACTAATAATGCCCCCAGAGGTGCCCCCATTTTCTAATAATGCCCCCAGAGGTGCCCCCATATACTAATAATGCCCCCAGAGGTGCCCCCATGAACTAATAATGCCCCCAGAGGTACCCCCATATACTAATAATGCCCCCAGAGGTGCCCCCATGAGCTAATAATGCCCCCAGAGGTGCCCCCATATACTAATAATGCCCCCAGAGGTGCCCCCATGAACTAATAATACCCCCAGAGGTGCCCCCATGAACTAATAATGCCCCCAGAGGTGCCCCCATGAACTAATAATGCCCCCAGAGGTGCCCCCATATACTAATAATGCCCCCGGAGGTGCCCCCATGAACTAATAATGCCCCCAGAGGTGCTCCCATGAACTAATAATGCCCCCAGAGGTTCCCCCCATATACTAATAATGCCCCCAGAGGTGCCCCCATGAACTAATAATGCCCCCAGAGGTGCCCCCATACACTAATAATGCCCCCGGAGGTGCCCCCATACACTAATAATGCCCTGGAGGTGCCCCCATACACTAATAATGCCCCCAGAGGTGCCCCCATATACTAATAATGCCCCCAGAGGTGCCCCCATACACTAATAATGCCCCCAGAGGTGCCCCCATACACTAATAATGCCCCCAGAGGTGCCCCCATACACTAATAATGCCCCCAGAGGTGCCCCCATATACTAATAATGCCCCCAGAGGTGCCCCCCATGAACTAATAATGCCCCCAGAGGTGCCCCCATATACTAATAATGCCCCCAGAGGTGCCCCCATACACTAATAATGCCCCCAGAGGTGCCCCCATACACTAATAATGCCCCCAGAGGTGCCCCCATACACTAATAATGCCCCCAGAGGTGCCCCCATATACTCATAATGCCCCCAGAGGTGCCCCCATATACTAATAATGCCCCCAGAGGTGCCCCTAAAAAAACAAACATCCTACTCACCTAATCCGCGCTGTGGCTGCTGGCAGCAGCTCTTCCTCCTCTTCGGGCTCCATCTTGCGAGCCGCAGGGACGGGACTTCCGGCAGGCGTGATGACGTCACATCATCACGCCTGCCGGAGAGGTCACGGCCCGGCCTCCCATAGGCTGCTGGTATGAAGTGCCAGCAGCCTATGGGAGAGAATACAGGAGGAGGACGCTGACAGGTCCTGCTCCTGTATTCTGATCGCTTTCATGTTCCGCCCGCTCACTGTGCGGGCGGAACATCAAAGCGATCAGTGCATCCCGAGAAGCTGCGCGGCCGCAGCTTCTCGGGATGCTCAAAAACAGGTGGCAAGGGGGGCCGTGCGGGCCCCCCTAGCGTAGCGGACGGGGGGCGGCGGGCCCCCCCCCATGTCTCTTAGGGTCCGGGCCCCATACGGCAGTACCAGTTGTACTGCCCTATCGGCGGCCCTGACTGGTATTGGTACTGGTATTGGTACTGGTATTTCTAATCTAAATACTAGAGATGAGCGAACCTTGAGCATGCTCCATTCGATCCGAACCCGAACTTTAGGCATTTGGTTAGCGGTGGCTGCTGAAGTTGGATAAAGCCCTAAGGCTATGTGGAAATCATGGATATAGTCATTGGCTGTATCCATGTTTTCCAGACAACCTTAGAGCTTTATCCAAGTTCAGCAGCCCCAGCTAATCAAATGCCGAAAGTTCGGGTTCGGATCGACTCGAACCTGAACCCGGTTCCCTCATCTCTACTAAATACCTGTATTTAGATTAGAAATGTTGTTATTATATAAGTATACAGTGTGCAGGAGACTTACTGTTCTAATACATCTATTAACCATTAATATATTGCCGCTTATAGGGAGCGGTATAGATGGTGTGTGCTTGATCTGATACATTGATATACTTACCATTACTAATATAACAACATTCTATGAATTATCTCATCCACCCAGTAATATATATGATATGTGCCTGACTCACTGTATGAATACACTCATTATTCTATTTCTTTGGCTGGGTTATATACAATATTTGCCTGTAAGTATCAATATTTACACTGTAATTTTGGTGTAGAAATCGTGTGCCAATCCGTGTCATGTGCTTTTTTTGGATGGGGCATTCACTACTAATACTCCCACTTTAAACGGTTATAATCTAATATAGCTATATTTATGCAATAGTGACATATACACGGAAACCCTTTCCTACTTCACTTTTCACTTGTTTAATATTTTTTTCATATTTTAATAGTATCATAATAAAAGAATTGAATTTTAAATAGAATTCCATGTAAAGGAAGAAACCCCTTTAAATGCTAAAATAAATGGTACCTTTAAAAAATACAACTCAGCTCACCCACAAAAACAAGGCCTGATATTGTTATGATAATGGGAAAATATAGTAGTTACATCTCTTGGAATGAAGAGATGATAATTGCTGCATTGGGAAAGGGTTTAATCTTTTAGAGGGAATCTGTCAGCTGCAATTCATGTTCCACATTGCTGACACAGTATATAGCTGTTAGGTCAAGGAGACACAAAGTACCTTTCATATATCCAGCTGTGCTTCCAGGATGTATAGTAATACTTTTATTCTTTAGCACAAAGAGACAAAGAGGTTTTCCCAAGCTCCTGAAGTGCAGCAAGCGGTAATTCCTCACTCCCCCTCTCATACCTGAACCTGCTTAGCACTCAGCTTCTAAGTATCAAGCATGGAGGGAGAGGGAGAGAAGAGGCGGCATTCCAGCTTGCAGCTATTCAGGGGCTTGGAAAAGCCTTAATTTGGTAGCTCCCAATGCACTAACTAACTCACTAACACATTTCAACGCTACGATTAAGAGCCACAGGGGCTCAAACAGCATTAGGTACTATGGAACCACCATATTCAAGCTGAAGTTTAAGTGCACAAGTGTGCATTGAATTTATACTGTTCAAATAGGAATTTATGCTCAGATTTATCAAAGTGTGTAAAACAGAAACTGGTGTAATCCACCTGAAGCACCAATCACAGCTCAGCTTTCTTTTTAACAGAGCTGAAAGCTGAGCTGTAATTGTTTGCTATGGGCAGTGGAGAACAGTTTTTATTTTACACACTTTTGTAAATCTGAGTCATAAAGTTGTTTAACTGATATGATGCTGGATCTCGTCACCACTGACTTGACCAAACTTTATCTGTTGTATCATTCCTTCAGTAAGGTGGTCACTGCTAGACACTCTTTCCTTGCTAAAGGTTCAATACTGCCCCAGTTTGGTCATGTTACTAGGAACTTTCAGCAGGGGACAGAAGTCAGCAGAGGTTTTCTGGTCTGTGGTCCGAAAGCACACATAGGGACCCTTCGGCCCTCCAGCTGTTGCAAAACTACAATTCCCACCATGCCTGGACAGCCAAAGCAAAGCCCTTAAGCCTCTCCTGCCTCAAGCTGCAATGCACTGTTTGTCCATCACCTTTATATGATAACTAATAGTAATGTTTTCAGAATTGTTTGTTTCGTTAGTTTTTCTGTAGAACTGAACTGATTCCGCCCTCCATGTGCGTCCATAAGTCTTAGGTGCCCATGATCTAATCACTGGTTTGACCCATTTAAACATTATCTCGTCCCATAGCCCATCCTATTGTGACCACTTTTTATTTATAGGGGTAGTGGGGCGCTAAACAATTATTCACTAAATAACACACATTACAAAGTTATACAACTTTGTACTGTATGTTATGTTAGTGAATGGCCCCCTTCCCCGTGTATCCCCCCAGGGGGCCATTCACTAACATTACATACATTACAAAGTTGTAAAACTTTGTTATGTGTGTCATTTAGTGAATAATTGTTTAGCGCCGCACTACCCCTTTAAGGACAAGTTAATTATACATTTCTGATAGGATATGGTGAAGGCAGGATAGTAGAGATACGCCTTTTTTATATAATTAAGGCTATCTTCACTCAGCGTTTAATTGGCATCCGATTTAGGAGGGGGCGTCATTTACCGGCCAATAATGTCCGTCCACTGAAAATGTCTGTCATTTTGACGTTGGGTGAACAAAGTCCAAAGGTATTTGTGAATTTAATTATTTTCACATTTCTTAATTGTCTATTTTCTTTCTTTTCCCAGAGAACCCCTTTAAGATACTTGGCATTGTTATGTTGCCACATTGCACACATATTGGCAAAGTAAACAAGTGAAATGGAATTATTAGCAAGAAAACATGAAGACATGGTTACAAATGTTAACTCCTCCACATACACCTACGTTTTATTGCTCACTCAGTGTAGCACAGATTGTACATTTGTCTCAGATCAATTACATGACCCTCCATATTAAAACAAATTCCTTAAAATTTTTTTCTGAATCTGACATTTTTGAACAGACTTAGAAAGGTTACTGTGTGTATTATCCAGAGCAAGGAAAAAGCTGCCCTAAAACGAGCTTTTAATAAATGAAGATATATGAGAATTTCACATATAATGAAAAGAAATCATCCTACTAGAACTATTAGTCCAAAAAAGTGTATTTGTTGTTACCTAACTGGCTACTATGTATAAGCCATTATCATTGAGAGAAAGATCAATTACTATGTACCATCTACATACACTGCAAATATTAATGTAAATTTTATTATCTATGTTTCTATGGAAAGTGGTTTTGTGTTCCATTAAATTCCTGTTATATTATGGTTTTGACATTGTGACAAATAATATAAAGGGAATTAGTTTTTGGTAACTGTTTGAAGATAAACCCTTTATAATATACTTAGATTCATTAGGATCTGTCACTTCCATCCTGACTCCTGGAAATATCAACTTCACAGGGTCGGTGTGAACTGACCCTTATTTTTCCAGCATACAAAACAGGTTGTTTTATAATGTTAGGGGAAACCTGTCATCACTTTCAATCTGCCTGAACAATGAAGCATCAGAGAATCCTTGGCCGCTTCTCCCTGCCCCACTAGCCAGAGGCCTATCAATCAAGGCTATTGAAACAGACAGAGCTTATGACAGGTCCCCTTAATTAGTTTTATCTTAAAGTGACCCTCTGAGATTAAAAAAAAGAAAAAATGTAATATCACACATATCAAAAGTTTTGATCTTTCTGGGTGTTCAGATTCCTTTTTACCATCAAAGATGGGATACTTTAAAGCTCAGTTAGTTTTACTAACAAAATATTTCCCGGAGATATAAGGTAAATCTCCCAATCTAGTTACAGTACAGATACAACACCTTGCTCATTTTATCCATGGGTACAAATAAAAAACAAATTAACATAAGGCAAGCCAAAAAGAATTTATATAGGCTATCCTGGAAGATATTATTTGAACTTCATTATAGCAATTCCCTAGTATACCCCTAAACTTAATGAACCAAAATTACACTGACAACCTAATAGCTTATGACTGATGGACTGACTGACTCCTTCATTTGCAGTATAATATATAATGACAACATTAAAACCATTAACAAGCTGACACTACACATTGATTTACTGCAGGAGGATTATTGGGACCCACCCAGAATGGTTTGGTGACTCATCTATAGTATGCCAAATTACAGACTATGGTCCTATGGAATATAATATATGGGGTTGGGGGATAGTCTTCTGTATAGAATGAACTGCTTGAGGAGACATTGTCCTTCAGACAATGCATATAGTACTAAGAACATGATCTCATACTAGGTATGTACAAAAAATTTGAAGTAAATCCTAGGAGTTAGTAAATTTAGTTAATTTTATACTTTTCTTGGTTAAATGTGATCATCCTAACTCTTTGAAAATGACATTACTACATGAGGTGTGCTCTATAGACAGTATACATTGCATTGTTTCACCCCCTTTGATGTACATGAGGTGTGCTCTATAGACAGTATACATTGCATTGTTTCACCCCCTTTGATGTTTCACCCCCTTTGATGAAGCCTTGTGCTTCTTTATTTATAATCTTACGATCATACTGTAACTTTATAACTATTCTCTATCTATATCTTTAAGCAGTTAAACCATAAAGCAAAGAAACATAGAATTATACATAGCAGATTGTTGGCAGAAAAATAGACCACCTGGTTAGGGGCGGACACAGACTACATAGGACCCCTGTACGAAAAATGTTCTTGGTCCCCGGTAACCAAACCACGCACCCACAATCCTCCCCCACCCAGGCGCATTTAAAACTATGCAAAATAAGTGCAGATACTGGGGAATACACCCAGCATACAGGACAGGAGAAGGGGTACTGCGCAGCATCTATATTTACATAATAGGGGCAGATAGAGAATGATACCTACACAGAGACATTACTTATGCAAGGTTCCTATTTTATTTACCAGTACAATTTTTATACAAACAAGAAAGGATGCTGGTGTATACCACTGCATACTAGTAGAGGCAATAGTCGGCTTAAACCCTTTGAGGACCTAGGATTTTTGCTCTTGCCTTTTATATCTTTTAATAATTTGTGCACTTTTCCAATGCTTAGATATGCCCTATTCTGACCGGCACACTGTATAAGAAGAGCCAATATGGCTGCCATACAGGCCTTTTATCTGCTATTTTAACTGCTTGGTACCCCGCAATTCAAGACCCAGACTTCTGCTTCTGATGCAAACTGCCCACTTTGTTGTCTTCATTACCCCACTTACTGTCTCATGTACATCCTGTAATTGACTCCCAGTTCCTGCTTTACACTCTAGCTGGAAATTCAGCCACTTTTATTTCCCTTCTACTATGTGGAAAGATCCTGTGGGTGAAGTTTGAGTTCAGAAGTTATTGTGGGAGGGAGAAAGTGTTGGCTGAATTGCCAGCTATAGTGATATCAGAACATATAAGCAGTATAAGGGTCAATGCATACTTGTGGCATCTCCTTTTTATTTGACTCAGACAGAGCATCCTGTACATATTCCATCATCATTTATCATGAATCCTAACATAAGCGGTTTCAATCAAAAACAACGCCAAAAATATATTACTCGAAGAGTAGTACAGTAGAGGCTTGAAATAAACTTCAATCAGATGTGGTTGAGAAATCCACATTAGACATATCTGGGGAGTTCGAATTGACAAAGGTTGACAGCAGTGTATATATATATATATATATATATATATATATATATATATATATATATATACTGCTGTCAACCTATGTGAATTTGAACAGCATCCTAATTACACTTAAAGGGATAATGGTGAAAATATTTTTCTTTAAAATTGACTGGTGTCAAAAATGATATAGGTTTGTAATTTACTTCTATTTAAAAATCTCAATTCTTCTAGTACTAATGAGCTGCTGTATGTCCTGTAGGAAGTGGTATATTCTTTTCAGTCTGACACAGTGCTCTCTGCTGCCACCTCTGTCCAAGACAGAAACTGCCCAGAGCAGGAGAGGTTTTCTTGCAGGTTATGTTTTTATTAAAGAAAATAATTTTTAACAATAAGTAAGCAGGAGAGGTTTTCTATGGGGATTTGCTCCTGCTTTGAACAGTTCCTGTCAGGGACAGAGGTGGCAGCAAAGAGCACTGTGTCAGACTGGAAATAAAACACTGGAAGTACTAGAGATTGGATATTTTTTTAAATAGATGTAAATTAGAAATCTATATAAATTGCTATAACCAGTTGATTTGAAATAGATATTTTTTGAGTACCCATTTAAAGCATCATGTAAAATGAAAAATCCCTTAGGCCAGCTTTTCTTACAATGTCCATTTTATTTTTAACGCCATATAATAACATCCATAGTGATGCAGAAACAGTCCATTGTAAAAGAAATTACATAGGATATAAAATGCACATCTTATGTGTTTTAGGTACACACTGACCCTTGTTTGTAACTTTCTTACACTGTTAGGGGTTCACACTACGTATATTTCAGTCAGTATTGTGGTCCTCATATTGCAACCAAAAGCAGGAGTGGATTAAAAACACAGAAAGGATCTGTTCACACAATGTTGAAATTGAGTGGATGGCCGCCATATAACAGTAAATAACGGCCATTATTTCAATACAACAGCCGTTGTTTTAAAATAACAGCAAATATTTGCCATTAAATGGCGGCCATCCACTCAATTTCAACATTGTGTGAACAGATCCTTTCTGTGTATTTAATCCACTCCTGGTTTTGGTTGCAATATGAGGACCACAATACTGACTGAAATATACGTAGTGTGAACCCAGTTAAGCTTATAAATATTGTCCTTATAACTAGATTAGTACATCGGCAACATATCATGGCATTTGTAGCCTATGCCCTTGGTTGTATTTCTGCTCTGTACATCATATTCACTGCAGCACTGACATATTTTACTTAGGAAAGGCTTTTCTGATCTCCAAGGAGGAGATCAGATCTAATATATATATTATATATTATATATATATATATATATATATATATATATATATATATATATATATATATAATAGAAGGAGTGATTAAGGCAGCATATAATGGATATAGATGATCTGAGCTAGTGGTTATTGTAATCTACATAAAGAATGACTATCTTTATTATTTATCATATCACTATATTTGGGGTGATCGGAACAATAACAGCATTAGATTCCTAGCTCAGTAGTTACAATGGTGTCGGTGCTCCATGAGGTACAATAAAACCCCTAAGTCCATATGTAAATAAATAGCTGCTGAGCGCCATTGTAGCCTATGTCGAACTGATACAATTAACAAGTTAACAGACCCAGATAGAGCACAATGTAATTGAAAGAAATTAGCATTCAGGACTGGTGACCTGCACATGGTCGGCCATGCTTGCTGTGTAAGCCTGTCTGTTGGCTGTTTCTATAGTTACAAAAAGCCAGTGCAACCCAATGAGCTATCTGCAGCAGTGCTGAAAGGACCAGCCATTTTCCCCCTGCGAGGCAGCAGTGTGCTGTGTGTTATGCCTTGCTATATCCTTTATTTACAGGAAATAAATCCCATCTTCTGAGGGCTATGCTAGGCGGGCTTGCTGATCAGTGCTAGAGCTGAGAATGCCTTGGAGCCCCTGTGTGGATGAGCTGCTGCTGGCTGCCTGTGCTAGGAGCTGATTCCAGAAGATGGAATGCAGGCTGATAATGCTGCATATCCTTTATCAGGCGGTGGAGTAGGTTTTTTGTCTTGTAAAGGCAAGGTTCCCCTGCAACGTTATCTGAAGGGCTCAGTATTAGCTGCTCACAAGGGAAGCTTAGTGACCCGAACAAAGGGTGTTGCCCTTTTTGTAATCTCTGCTTTTTTTTTCTTCTTAATACAAGAAGACGGCAGTAGAGAAGAAGCAGGTGTATCACTCATCTAGGCTCTGAGCTACAATACACAGCCCCTGCACCCTTTCTGGTATTGCCTTACCCTTCCTGAACACTTTCGCTGGAGGACCAAGGTACCATCGCTAACTACCTGCGTAACAAGGTAAGAATTTATCCTGCACATAGAGAACGTGATATAATAAATGTACATGGATTTAGATCTGTTCTGTTCTGATATAGTTCTAACAATTGTGATTTTATATACAGCAAAGACGTGTTCTGCATGGACTGGTATTGTGTACTGTGTACAATGCATATACGTTGCATAGTACCTATGCAGGAATCAGGGCTGCTATTTGCATCACATTAGATGTGATGTACATGAGGGCTCCACAAATGTCAAAGCACTTGGCCTACCAGAGTGTTCTCCTGCCTCACCATTGTTATGTTATCTAGGTCAGGCTAGCAGGTGGCATTTCTTTACGTTTAACAGGGGCATTGCCATACGCTGGATGGTAAAAGTTAGTGAATTCTTTTCTATTCTGTAAGAGAAAGGTGCTTTCCTGTGTAAGTATCAATGAGTTAATAAGAGCCGGCATACACCCCACCACTCAGCTTAGCACACCCACTGGGTTTCATAGCATGGAGTCAAAGGGAAGAATAGCCAGCCAGCTGGGAGTGGAGCACATACAGAGTGATGCTATTATATTATGCATACCGTCTCACTTTCCCCATAGAAAAGAGGATCTATCACACAATGAATTGAGTTTCTTACTCCTTAGATATTCATAACCACAGCATAGACCAACACCCACCAATAATTCATTCTCTAGCGTCAATGGTCTCTTAGGGATACTTGGGCTGTCAATATTGGTAAAGGTTAATGCAGGCAGTAGAAACAGCAATTGGTTAATGTTTAAAGGATGTAAAAGGGATGGAATACATTTACAGACAGTAAGCCGGCTGCCGGGCACAGGGCACAGTTCAAGTAAGCAAAAGGGAAAATGTGCTGCAATCATTCAACTAGTTGCAATTACAATTTCCTTTCTAGCAGATCCCATCCTCTTTGTTCTGTCACTCTGCATACAAATATTAACATTTCCATAGAGTTGTCCAGGTGATCTGTTTTATATTATGTATCTGGGCAAACAATGAAGCTCAAGTTATAAATCACAATAGGCGTATTGATGTCACTGTCATATCCTTCAGATAAACTTTATTGACATTCATCCCTGTGCACAATAACATGGGTATAATGCCGTCTTTCAGCACACTAAGCAAGCATAAGGTTTAGTGTTCTGAGGCTTTTTGAGCTTGTTCCCTTTAGAATTGATGTTTTTCTGTTTCCATTTGAATGATTATTTAGG
Source organism: Dendropsophus ebraccatus (assembly GCF_027789765.1). Classification (NCBI taxonomy): domain Eukaryota; kingdom Metazoa; phylum Chordata; class Amphibia; order Anura; family Hylidae; genus Dendropsophus; species Dendropsophus ebraccatus. Next base: position 69,130,498 of record NC_091460.1, read on the forward strand.
TCTTTTAATGACCAGGGGTTCTCCCTATCTCCACCATACATTGTGATGCTATTGATTTTGCTCCCCCTCCCCCACCCTGTAATGCTGCATGCTATTTTTCCTACTGTGCCATAGATTTCATTCTGCCTTACACTGAACATGAGAGATAAACTGCCTGCAATATAGGTGATGTAGACAGCATAATAAGACATGCTGGTACCTTAGTTATTGGACATATAGTCCTGTACACTTGGGCATTAAGCATAAAACAAAGGAGGCATACAAATCTGATGACGCTGGGTGTGTAAAAGCAATATGCTTTTTATTGCAATCTTCTGAGGCATGATAAATGAAGGTGAAAGATATAAGGCCCACCCAGAAACATGTCACTGTGGCTGCACCCTGCCTTCTCCTGTTTACAAGGATTGCATCTAACACTTAGCTCTTTGCCCTTCGTGATAGCAGCCATACGGTGCTGTATTATTAGGAGGGGACTGTAACTTTTAATTTACTGCCCCAATGCTTTTGTTGAACTCTGTCTCTTATCATCGCTCCAACCATCCCCTCAGATACCAATAAAAGAGTGATGAGAAGGAGGAAGAGAAGGACAGAAATTGAATATTTGCAATATTCAAAGTTGTAATAAGTGGATTTTCTCCCAATAATACTGCTACTGTATAAAAAGTAAATGGAGAAAACATTATTAATAAATGCCTTCTTGGCTCTTATTCACCTGTGGTTACATGGTGTGCAATCCTACCTCCAAATTCAAAGCCTGTATACAACTGCTGAATATAGTAAATTCTGGAATTCCCATACAAAGAAAGCTATAAAAACAATAGGGGGGGGGGGGGGGGGGCAGGGATTTATCAAAGGGTGTAAAATATACTATGGTGTAAACTTCCCCCAGTAACCAATCACAGCTAAGCTTTCATTTTACCATGCCTGAAAGCTGAGCTGTGATTGGGAGCAGTTTACACCAGTCTGTATTTTACACCCTTTGATAAACCCCCCCCCCCCCCCCCCCCATTGTTTTCATAGCTTTCTTTGGTTATGTTTTCCTTATACAGTAGATTTTCTTAAGAAATTATAACTGTCATGGTTAAAGGGATTGTCCCATTAAGTCATAAAGATGGAGTATAGACTTCAGTGATTACCACCATGCAAGATATGAGGATTTCCAAATCACTGTATTGGCCAAAAAGCAGGACAGGCGTGCACTGTACCACTCTACAGAGTAGAGTTGAAGGCACACACATCAAGCTGGCCATAACAAAGCTACCTGGTCATCTTCTCAGATCCTCTATATAGATGTACCCTCAGATTGGCAGAACATGCATGTTTTCTACATGCATGCACATTACCCCCACATCTGGGTTTAGGGATAGTCTGGCTGTCCCCACCCCTTGTTGGTTATATAGCTTCAACATATTCCACAGCAGAGTACAGAGATTGACATTACATATAAAGGTCATTGTCCACATTGGGGTTCACAAGACCCCTATCTCACACAGACAAGGGTCTATATCATAGGAAACCAGAGTAATGCAACACAGGGAGGACACTGCAGCTTTTTCATTTGTTATGATGGATTTTATTTTATCCTGCATTCAGAGTAAAAAATACTTGTGGAGGGTTGGATTAATATTACCAGTCTGCTTTGCATTGCTCGTAGCTTAAGTGCAGCCGTATTCTTTTATTTTAACAAATTGCTGAACTTTTCAAAGCCTAAATGGAGGTAAGCCTCACCTGGCTGCCTGCCACAGTCTGCCATGGTCTTCACTGATTCAGGAACAAGTAATGAGAAACTCTGTTTAACAATCAGCCTTGGTATGTCATATTAGAAATAGTAAAATAAAGGCAGCGGCCATTGATAGCAGACAATGAAATGCAGAAAAGGAGGAGGTTCCGAGATAAAAAAAATATTAAACATTCCATTTGATGTAGCTATTGGAGACTGGTTATCTGTGTACAGGCCACATGTGGTAGTCACACTTTATAATATACTTTCTATTATAATTGTACTGTTGAAACCAGTTATTGAATGAATGGAGGATATAGGGTGCTATTACAACAGCTGTTCATCATAGCACCTCCCATAGACCCGCAATGCTATAACAGCTTCCTCCCCCCCCCCCCCCCCCTTCATTCTGCAGCCACAACCTACTAAATCTGCATGTTGCTTGATAGTAGTAGTCCTCATGGTTTTCCCACACTTTAGTGAAAATTCAGAAACCCCACCCAAGACCAGATGGCTTTCTAATGTGTATGGGGGCCTTCTGACTCTCTAACAGATAACGTTGGGGGTTAGAAACATCTGGCAAGTTGGATTTCCACTGACCAACCTTTATGTTTTCCTGTAGATAAGTCACCAGAGCTGTTTGGTGAGCAGCGGCCTAACTCCCCTCTCCCCATTCGTCTATGTGTACGGGTTGAACAGAAGAGATGCAGTAAGGGTACTATTCCACAAAGTGATTTTTCGATGATTAACAATAAACGATCTCAAATGACTACTATGGCGAACGACCTGGAATCGTTGACCTAATTACACGGAACGATGATTGTTACTTATGATTGTTCTTGCGGTCATCCTGTTGTCACTACTGCGTTTGTCACTACTGTAAATGACCAAATGCCGTCTTATTACATGCAAACAATTTGCAAATGATCAAGTATAAAAATAAATATACTGTAGGTCCAAATTCTATCAAACAATTTTATCGTTTAATCATTGTCTGCTATTACACTAGACGAACGACCTGACGATTTTTCAAACGATAATCGTCCCATGTAATACCACCCTAACTGTTGGCCAAATTCAAGTTCTGCCAACAGCTTATGAAGGTGTATGAACATCATCACAGTGTTAGGCAGGACACACTGAGGTGCACCCAAGTTGTTTACAAGGCAAGGCAGTTTTGATACTGGTTGATGATTGTTCCTTCTGTAGGGCCTCGGCAGAGAAGTTGTAAAAAGCCCTACACAGTCCCTGACAGCTTCATAATACAACACTGCAGGGACCCTGTCAGGTGCCATTTGTACCAGACTATTCTCCCCTAGAGGCAATGCTTTAAAAGGAAAAAATACATACTTACCCATGCCAACTTTTACTTTCAGTATGAACCTGAAATCTCTGTATTCCTCTGTAACATATGCTTATATGTGTGCCAACTAGAGACCGGCACAACTCGCGTATGCTTGAGTCTGTTCGTTCAGCATTTGAATACCGGTGGCTAAAGAAGTTGGATGCCTATGGTTGATCCATGTTTTCCAGACAGCCTTAGGGCTGCATTCAACCTTCTCAGTATTCAAATGACGAATGATCGGACTCGACCATGCTTGAGTTGCACTCATCTCTAGTGCCAACTAATCACTGTGTACATAATACATCCATAATACGACTGTATGCATGAGGCCTCAGGCTCTTTTTAACACAAGCACAAGGACAGTCCCGGCATATGTGTTAAATTAATGCACAGAGCCCCACGGACTACAAACTACTACATCTGTCTGAATCCAAAAAAAAAAAAATGGGAACCATACGGTATACATCTTTTTAACATGATACCCTATGTATAATGGATATCACTAAGTGGCATCTGTCATAGCTATATTTTAACATATACATATGTATTACATAAGTATTAGCAGAGCCTGCAAATTTCATCAGGGGCAGCGACCAGCTAAAATGTATGGTGGCCTCTTTACTCTCCCCTGATAGCAGATATCAGGGAAAAGACCTGTATCTATGAAAGTATTCCTACAGCAATCAAGTCAATTAAAGGGGAACTATCAGCAGGTTAGACATATCTAATGCAGAAAAAAAGGAAAGTCTCTTGCTCTCATAAAATAACCAATTCTTTATTATAAATTCATTTAAAAGGCCTTTTAAATGAATTTATAATAAAGAATTGGTTATTTTATGAGAGCCGGAGACTTTCCTTTTTTTCTGCAATACATACGTATACCGCCCCAAGGTCCGGGGTACTTTTCTGGTCTGTCGAGCTCCACCCAGGCAATTTGCTCAAAGGAGACACATATATCCACATTTATTAAGGTGTGCTGACCCATCACTGGACTTTCTTCTAGACATATCTAACCTGCTGATAGGCCCCTATTGTGCAGGAGGCGCAGAGGATGATGGCATGTCTCTTACTTTCATCCACGGCACTGTTCACGTGCAGTTAGTAATTTACCCCTTGGTCCGCCCCCAGCCGGCCCACTCCATTTATAATCATCAGAAGAGGTGCGCCAGCTGGGGGCGGATCAGTGCTATAGGGGAGGGACAGTACTCCTAATAGTGCCCCAGTGCTCCAAACAGTCTTACCAGACCGAAAAGTAAAAGACTAACTGCACAGGAACAGCGCCAAAGATGAAGCTAAGAGACTTACCTTCATCCTTGGCACTTTCTCCTGCACAATGGGGGTTGCCAGCAGGTTAGATTTGTCTAACCTGCTGATAATTCTCCTTTAAAGTTAGAGAAACCTATTCTGTCATATTGTATTTCAGGATTTTTTTTTTTCTCGTACATTTATGCTACATTATGTTGTAATTTTATATTGAAGAAACACTGACAAGAACAGGCCCTAAGGGCACATACACACCTCCAGGTTTTAGAGAGCAGTAATACAACACCATAGACTTCTGCCCTACTGTACTGTACTTTGATTTTCTTCAGATTTCAGAAATGGGAGATTTGAATTTGTACAGAATAAAAAAAATGTGGTATAATGTATCCATAATAGAGAGATAAAAAGTTACATGTCCCAAAAAGACTACCCCTTTAGGAAGACCCTGACTACTTTTTTTGTGACCAATTCAATCTATAGAAGCTGCCTCTCTATAAGTGGACCACCCCTCTATCTGACCAAAGATTGATAAAGCACAAGGAGGAGCTGTCAGTGGATAGGAGGCAAAATAGAGGGAGATAGGGAGAGCACAATTGATGTAATGCTGCAATGGACAGGGAAGCCATGCTGGGAACTAAGAATTACTGGGGGAAGCTTGCTAGGAACAAAAAAAAACAGAGGGGAGTTATGCTAGGGACCAGAGACGATGTGGGCAGGCATTCTGTAAATGGGACCAGGAACTAGTTAGGGACCATATGGAGGACAAAGAATACGATAGTGAGCCATTCTTGGAGATCAAGGATAAGTGGTAAACCATGCTATGGGCAAGGAATGAATAAGTTATTTATGCTGGGGACCAGAAATAAGATTAGGACTATGGACTTTCTTTCTAAGAACTATAATTCAGATGAGTAGTGATGTTGGGAACAAGAAATAAGGGGTAATGAATAAGAAAGTAAACCATGCTGGGGACCAGTGATTCAACACGTTAAAAGACATGATTTAGTGTTACTTTATTTGTGAGATGTACATGGTTGCTATCTCCATTAGACACTCAAACCAGTATTTTGTATACATTTTTCTTTGAGAGGACCACCTTCACACATTTTTGCACACATTCGGGTAATCAGCTTATACACTTTACTATAAAACATTGCAGTGTTTTCCAACCTGGGGCTCTTCAGTCTTCATCAGTTGCAAAGCTACAGCCCTCGGGTCTTCAGGTATGATGGGAGTTGCAGATTTGAAACACATGGAGACCCAATGGGTGGGGAACAATAACTCCACTCCTAGAGCAGAGAGCACTATATGGCAGATACCTGCATGTCTATGGCCATAGTAATCTGTGCGTCTAGAGCCTTATGTACTGTAACTGGATTTTATGCGATAAGTCTACAATGTTTCACTGAAAATAAAATATAATTAGATATAATTAGAGTAAAACTAATTTATTATTCCAGGGCATTTGTCAGCAGACAAATCTAGTTGTGTTCATTGAGTTGTGACTGCTTTAATCCCTAAGTTATTACAAAGCGTAAAAGACGTTTTCAGCATAAACATGTAAAATGACCATTAAGGAGGTTTGAATGGATCTTTTTCTCATCCCTTTGTCTTTCTTATTATTGCCGTGCAATTCTAAGTGAATCCTCACTGTTTTATATGGGAGCCTTCTTATCCTCATATACACGCAATTAAGCAATAAAAAGGATTTAGTACACATTTGGTGAACAATTATATGTAATAAAGGTGCCCCGAGAGGTTTGCATCTGGTAGCTGTTAATTTAAAGTATCTAGTGAAACAGAAACACTGAGCAGGGGACAAGCTTAATGATCAGAATTCAGCACCATAAGGGTGCCTTCACACCTACCGACTCGCAGCGTTAATAACGCTGCGAGTCGGCTAGGTCCTGGCAGATCACTGTCAGTACATACACGCAGCGGTCTGAACGACCACTGCGTGTATGTTAATCTGCCGGCTGCTTAACCCCTTCTGATGCCGCCCGCCTCCCGCTCAAGCTCTGTATACATTACCTGTCCTCGCTCCACGGGGTCCCGGCGTCCTGCTCTCGCGCCCGGCAAATCAGTGTGTTGCCCAGCCGCAGCCTCTGATTGGCCGGGTGGGAGAGCAGGACCCCGGGACTCTGTGGAGCGAGGACAGGTAATGTATACAGAGCTGGAGTGGGAGGCGGGCGGCATCAGAAGGGGTTAAGCGGCCGGCAGATTTACATACACGCAGTGGTCATTCAGACCGCTGCGTGTATGTAATGACATTGATCTGCCAGGACCTAGCCGACTCGCAGCGTTATAAACGCTGCGAGTCGGTAGGTGTGAAGGCACCCAAAACTATTCTGGAGGTATTTCAAACAGTGCGTTGACACAGAGAGATTTATGACAGATTTTTAAAGCCAAAGCCAGGAACGGATTTGAAAAGAGAAGAAATCTCAGCCTTTCTTTTATGACCTGTTCCCTGTTTATAGTCTGTTCCTGGCCATGGCTTCAAAAATCTTTCAGATAAATCTGTCTGTGTTAATGCACCACTAGGAAAAACAAGAAAAAACAAAGAAGGAAACAAACACTATAGGAAAACATACTACTACTACTGTACATAATATATTATAGGCAGATTGGAACAATGTTATTAAATGAAAAATACATTGCATTGATTTCAATGGAATCCTGGCCGGAGTATATACACTCTGTATACACTCCAGATGGGATTCCTTGCGGCCGCACAAAAAATTAACATGTCAGTTTTGTCAGCACAAGAGTGACAGAGCAGACCATGGTCTGCACTGGCTAGTTGGAACACGGGCACACCCGTTTGAGCCCGCATTTCAATTTGAAAGAAAAGTAGTTTATCTGGCAAATACTGCAGTACCAGCCGGGATGAAAATCACTGACACCAGACGTTCTGTGATTCGGCAGTGTCACACAATAGCCGCTGTCATACATAGTGTGAAACCGGCCATAGAGTGTATAATGTATACACCAAATTTAACTTTTTCCAGGGAAAACACACTGGGGAGCTATCCACAGGATAGCATCAGTCACTGATCGGCAGGGTGCCGACTTACAGCACCCCCATCAATCAGTTGTTGAGTACCCACACTACACAGAAAATGGGGCTGGAAGCAGTTGGCTCTCTTCACTGTGTAGTGGTGGCCACATGTATAAGTAACCAGGTCCTGATAATTGGATAGGTAAAAATGCATTGCTTTTAGTAACTGTTACACCAATATAACCAGACAACTATTTAGAAATTAGACTAAATTTTAGATATTTTACTGAACAATACAAAATAAAATATTATCAACAGGCAAATAAATTCAGTGAATTGCGGCCACAGAAAGACCTGTCAGTTCACACAATGAAGCGAGCGGCTCCGGACATTTGCTTCATTGTGTGCTATGATAGTTCTGATGTGATTGCGCGCTGATGCGCCCGTATCAGAACACTGCGGCCGGATAATCTTTTCAGAGACCGGCCATTCTGTGACCCGGCCGGTTCACGGAACGGCCGGTCTCATACGCCATGTAAACATAGACTTAGTTTGTAAATGCAATGGCCGAGCATGTTGTGTTGGTGATTGTTGATATGAATATTCCAGGGACTGGATTAACTAAAATACAGTATATTACTTTTTGCCTAGCTTTGTTAACAATGTTTCAGATTTGTCTCCAGCTCAGTCGAGTATTGATCTGCACGGTACTGTAAAAGGTCTGCATTTATCAGTGCACTGGAGAATTTAAAAGAACATTGTGTGAGACAGCACAAGATATGGCCGCCACAGACTATAATATATGATTTAAGAGAAAGCTACATCTTTGGCTAATCCAGAGAGCAAAATGTGCATCAATTCACTGCTGTGTGAGATGGCAGCAATTGGGTATAAGAACTGGTAATATGAGCCAAGTTCAATGTTCAAGTGCTATGAGGTCTAAAATGCTGTATACATAATATTACTACTACCTATATTGCAGCTTGTTCTAATAAGCCATAAGTCGGCTGGGTTCACACTACGTATATTTCAGTCAGCATTGTCGTCCTCATATTACAACCAAAACAAGGAGTGGATTAAAAACACAGAAAGGATCTGTTCACACAATGTTGAAATTGAGTGGATGGCCGCCATTTAATGGCAAATATTTGCTGTTATTTTAAAACAACAGCTGTTATATTGAAATAATGGCAGTTATTTACTGTTATATGGCGGCCATCCACTCAATTTCAACATTGTGTGAACAGATCCTTTCTGTGTTTTTAATCCACTCCTGGTTTTGGTTGCAATATGAGGACCACAATACTGACTGAAATATACGTAGTGTGAACCCAGCTTAGGCTATGTTCACACTACGTAAGTTTCCGGCCGTAGCGCGTTCCGTGAATAAGCGGCTGGAGACTTACATAGTTTGCGTACCATGGAAAGTATACGATGTACGGCTGCACAGTTCACACTACGTACAAACTTACGCCCGGATTGTACGTGGCGCCGTAAAAAATGACCAGACCATTGTTTGCGGACGAAAATGCCGTAACTTACGCCCGTAGCGTTACATGCGGTCCCGTAGATAGTGGTGATTTCTTCATTTTTGCAGCTTTTTGTGCCGATCCAAAAGGTTCTGTGGGGTGTCCGGGGCTAGGCGAAGCTTTCCAAGTAAAAGACCGCTGTCAGATCGCTATGTAGGGCGCTCGGGAAGCGTAAGTAGACTACGGGCGTAACTTTGCGGTCCATACGTAGCCGTCCGAAAGTAGCGTAAATCTCCAGCCGGAGTTTACCGCGTATATGTCCGGCGGCGAAAATATGCGGCCGGACATATACGCAGTGTGAACATAGCCTTAAGGTGTAACAGGTAGAACAATGACAACACAAAACTGTCACTGGTACATCTTCTGTTGTGTATCTACTCAACTATGGTGATAACTGTGGCCTCTTATGGCAAGCTCCACAGCATGAGGCCATGGCTATATGGGGCACCCATGCTAATACACTGTAGTGTATATAGGGGCTTCCCTACTGTCCCCCAACAGAAAATCTCCTGGTAAATGAGAATTCATCATGTTGGAGGTAAGCTGGTGCTAGAACTTTCTGGCAGCTGCTTGTTACCCCCTCCCCTCCATTGAGTGTACATGTATACATTGATTGAAACAGTGTATATACTCTATGGATCCAGTTTATCTCAGCGGCTGCACAAGAACATGCAGGGGAAGGCAGGGAGATACAGGGGAGCACCAGGCAATACAGGCAGATGAAGAAGTCTAGCGTCTCCAGGTAAGCGGTAAAACTTGGCTTCATTAGAAGGTATCATTACAGCAAAATTGTGAAGAGTGCATACACAGGGTTTAGCTGATTTTAACACATTTTGAGCACTTCCGAACGCCAGCAGTGCCATACCAGAAACACTAGGGCATCTTAAAGAGTCACTGTCGTATTTTTTTTTTTTTGCAGAAATCAATAGTCCAGGCGATTTTAAGAAACTTTGTAATTGGGTTTATTAGCCAAATCTGCCATTATCTGCATGTAAAAAGCCTTTTCCCAGGTCCCCCCCTCCTTCCTCTTTTTCATCCACTCTGAAAAATCTGAAAACTGTGACTTGTTGCAGGAGACGTACCCTGTCTGTTCTAGGGAGAGGGGAGGGGGGAGGAGGAAGGAGGGAGTTAGCCGGCAGCAGAAAGCAGATAACAGAGGATTACAGGCATGGAGCTGGGTGACAGCTGTAATCTGAGCTCAGACAGGTCACTGGTGATGGTCCCAAGAGATATCAGGTGAGGGATTTGTAGATTAACTCTTTGTTGTCCTGTTTTGGTCTTTTCTTTAGCTCTCTCCATAGGAGAACAATGAAGACAGGGGGGAGAGCTTCAAACTGCTTTTTCATGATAAAAATGCATTTTTCGGATAATAAACCCAATTACAAAGTTTCTTAAAATCGCCTGGACTACTGATTTCTGCAAAAAAAAAATTCACGACAGTGACACTTTAAGTCCTGTGTATATCCTCTGTACCAGTTTGCTGTTATGGCACCTGCTAATAAAGTTTACTACTTACCAGGGGATGCTGGAGTCCTCTGTTTGCCTTGGTCAAAATAGTGTTTAATAGTAGATGTCTGATGTGTATATTGCATTAAATTATTGCATATTGCATCTTTATTTTGTACTCCTTATGTTGTCTATTACTGAACCCACCTTAAGTAGATCAGAGACCCCAATTCATAATAAAAAGTTATCACTTTAAAGTAGTAGACAAAAGCGTCCGAGGGAGGTGTCCTAACAAGTACAGGCGTGTATAGGCCCGGATCATTGAACCTGAAGGTAAGAAGCAACAGCCTGTTAGAAAAGCCCTGTGCTAGGAAACCAGCAATAAACTTAAGAAGAATGCATTATATTTGGAATGTACACATCCTACATCTATTGTAACAGTCATCAAAGGTGAGCTCATTGTGTAATTCATATTCCTTCTGTCTTAGTGAATCCTGTCATTGAAACCACATAGGATTTAGGAAAGCACTCTCCATGGCTACCTTTACAATACCATTGGAATAGCTGATATGTAAATTATGATACCTTACACAACTTCTTAACACACCAAAAACTAACATTACTAAGCAGTACAGACTATTTCTTGGTGACGGCCTCTTCACAGTAGGTAGGCATTGTGAATGCAGTGATAAATACATCAAAAAATGTTGCTTTTGTGGAAAATTCACGTCCCTCAGCACTGCAGAAGAGAAGCCGGAGTTGTACATTCTGGCATCTGTCTTCAGTCTGAGAGCCCTCTTGAAATAAATTTCCATAGTAAGATCTTCTTGACAAAACCGGAGTATTGACAGTCGGCCTACAGAGTGCCATGCTGCCAAAAAAAAGGAATAAAACCCTCTCTACTTGAAACATTAAGCCTTGCTCGTATTCATGACTTCAGGGTCTTGGCATTTTCATGAAGGACTGGCCAAAATGACAAGCATCTTTCCAAGCTACAATTCATTTGTAATGGAAATGCAACGTTGCCAAGATGTCGTTGCTCTAACTGAAGAAGCTTTGTCAATGACAGACACCACACAATCCTGGACTCTTGGTGTTTGGGTAAAAGCACATATTTCAGACTGTACATCAACAGCACTAGGTTATATAATACTGGCTATAATATGCTGGTTAGGATTTAGGAAGGGAAACGTATAACTAATTTATAGTAGAAGAAAGGATTATGAGATGACAAATGCTTGGCTATAACTGGAAAGCTATGTACTAGACTAACGCATGTGTGTTTTTTTTAAACAAAAGTGGATGACATCGCGGTATGCAGGCTTCCTGCTGCTTTTATCTATCAGGAGAGGCTAGGGATGACCACAAATGAAAGTCAAGGTGAAAGTTGTAGAAGACATCATATCAATACATTACACTAGTGCAAGGCAGGCCTAGGTAAGGGTGGATCGTCTATTATACTGAATTCAGCCTAAGTTATGTCCTCAACATAACAAACGGTTATCAGGGTTTAAAGAAACCATTTACTTCTTGGTTGCTTCTAAAGGAGTAAGGGTAAATTTTTTTCACCTAACATCACTAAAATGGAACGTTAACCTAAAATCCAATAATTCTTGAAAAAAATATAAAGTCTGTAATCTGTGCATAGTATTTCAACTTTAACCCTTTAACGACCCAGGTACCGCATGTAACCCGGGCCCGCGGCTATTAGCGAGCACGGTCCGATTGCCGTGCCCCCTAATTAGATAATCGGATGCAGCTGTCAAAGATGACAGCTGCATCCGATTACCTAATGCAGCCATTCCCTGGTGTCTAGTGGCGGAGATCGCGCCCCCCCCCCCCGTGACGTTGTCCCGGAGGAGCGTTCCTGTGTCTTCACCCGGCCAGGGTCTGTGCCGTAATGGCGCTGATCCCGGCTCGGCACTCGAATGCTTTCGGCTGCAGCAGCCAAAAGCAATCAAGTGCCTATCTCATTGAGCTATGCTGTATATCTATGCAGTAGAGATGAGCAAACCGGGTTCGAGTCGATCCGAACCCGAACATTCGGCATTTGATTAGCTGGGGCTGCTGAACTTGGATAAAGCTCTAAGGTTGTCTGGAAAACATGGATACAGCCAATGTCTATATCCATGATTTCCACATAGCCTTAGGGCTTTATGCAAGTTCAGCAGCCACCGCTAATCAAATGCCGAAAGTTCGGGTTCGGATCGACTCAAAACATGCTCGAGGTTCGCTCATCTCTACTATGCAGCATAGATCTCAATGAGAGATCAGAGTGCTTATACTAGAAGTCCTCCAGGGAGGCTTCTAGTATAAGTGTAAAAAAAAAAAAAAAAAAGTGTCATTATTAGTAAAAAGCCCCCTCCCCTAATAAAAGTTTGAATCACTCCCCTTTTCCCATGTTATAAATAAAAATAAACAAATAAATAAACATGTTTGGTGTCGCCGCATGCACAATCGCCCAAAATATTAAATTATCATATTCCTGATCTCGCACGGTAAACGGCGTAAAAAAATTCCAAAGTGCAAAATTGCGCATTTGTGGTCGCATCAAATCCAGAGAAATTGTAACAAAAAGCAATCAAAAAGTTGCATATGCGCAATCAAGGTACCGACATAAAGAACACATCAGTCATGGTGCAAAAAATGACACCTCACACAGCCCCATAGACCAAAGGATAAAAGCCTTATAAGCATGGGAATGGAGCGATTTTAAGGAACGTATATTTGTTAACAATGGTTTGAATTTTTTACAAGCCATCTCATAATATAAAAGTTATACATGTTACATATCGTTTTAATTGTAACGACTTGAGGAACATACGTAACAAGTCAGTTTTACCTCAGGGCGAGCGGCGTAAAAACAAATACCCCCGAAATAAAAGCAATGCAGGGGTTTTTTTTCAATTTGACCACACATTGAATTTTTTCCTGGTTTTACAGTGTACTTTATGCAATTAGTGGCGCAAAAAATAAGGGCTCATGTGGGTCTCTAGGTGAAAAAATGCAAGTGCTATGGCCTTTTAAGCACAAGGAGGAAAAAAACGGAAGTGCAAAAACTCGAAATTGGCCCGGTCCTTAAGGGGTTAAATAGTGCATGGAGCTAAGCTGTAGTTGCATTTCCCTGCATATTCAGTAGGGACTTTACTGTGCAGTAAGAAAAACCTTTAAGTAAATCACATGCTAATCCATAATTTTTATTTTGCATTAGTTTTCACTGTACTTAGTAGAAAAAGTGTATTTTCTACTAAAAGATTCAATAGTTCACAAATAAAATGCCTTAATAGATAGAGGACAAGAGAACAAGTTAGCTCAAACAAGCAAGTACTGTGCACATTCTGGTTACCTAGTTCTAGGTTACTTCATTTAAAACATTAAAATAATGTGATCACAAGATATGGGTGTGTACTATGCAAATGTTTATTCAGTCATCGAGATTGTATACCTGCTCTTACTATCTTCTGTCAGTATAAGATGCTGTACTAAGCACCATCTAAAGCCTCTTAAGATGTAAAAGAAACAACATAGCTGTAGCAAATACATAGCTTACATCATGCATTTTTTATTTGGCTTTACAAGCCATGCAAGCTCAGCACAAAATGATACCACCGATAATGTCTGGGTGGCAATAATGAAATACATCTATTGACCTCACTCACATTGGCTGTGCTGTAATCCAGCAATTCCCAGAGACGAGACAGTACACTATATGCTGAGCATTTATGTTTTACTACTGTAACTTGCAGGTTTATATGTAATGTATGTTTGTGTCACATGGGATATCGTACAGTGAACAAACTTACTGCGAATGTGTTTCTGAAGCTATGTGCTGGGGTCTATGCTTAGGAAATTACAGCAAGACATTTACATTTGATCCTTACTGCTAAAAGTATCAAAGATTCAAACACTCAAAGACAACCATTTTTGCCCATCATTACAAAGATGATATAGGTGGTCTCGTATTGAGAGTGAGAGAGTGTGCTCGTTCTTTGTGCATCCCAATCAACCACTAGGAACCAGCAATCGATATCATGGTCCTATGCGAGACTCAAGAGAACAGCAGCAGCAAAAAAAAAAAAAAAAAAAAGAAGTAAAAATATAATTTACTGTTAATGAAAGTATTTGCGAACAGTAAATATATCCAACACCTTACTGTTATGCAAAGTATCATATCCTGGCTGCATAGGCTCTATTATATTTCAGTTGATCTGCACAGTAAAGGATATATACATCTGAATTGTGGATGCAAGTCATGGCCTGACTGTGAATCTGATGATCCAAACTGACAGGTGTCAGTATATTTACCAAAATCAGAAGTAGGTCCAAGAAGAAAAAAGAGCAATTAGTGTAAAATTTGAGCCGGGCCTTAGACCACTGTTACAATGTGATATCACAGTGAGGTATGTGGCATGTCAAACGTGTTACATATGCAATGGTCTGTATTACATATGTTTTCAGGTTCTTCTGTCCCTGAAATGTTAGCTATGTGGTATGAATAACATCATGGGCTTGTAAAGATATTCCTGAAAATTATAGTGTTATGTACGTTAGTTGTTAGTTGTTATGGTCCGTATGGTTCATCATTTCACTCGTGTATTTTTAGCTCACATGATAAGGATTAATGGGACTATTGTCTTGTCAGCACCCAGATAATTCTTGCATATAACAATGCAGAAAGCTTCTTACAAATACATTAACGCGTGCAGATTATTAATGCAGTTTTTCTTATACAATCAAGTATAATATATTTTATGGAAAGCAATGACAAAGTCTGAATATAATAAGTTCCATCAACTACTATGTGCCCTAAACACTGTCATACGGCACTTACACATAAGCAAATGTTACAGGCAGCCTTGATCAAAGGTAAAAAAGACTGTGATAAGTCTGATACCTGCCGGTGACCTAGATATGTCTCTAAAATATCCATACATGCATTTCATAAAGTCACCTGCAGAACCTGTACTGCATAATATTAAACAAGCAAAACAAGATAGATAATAATTCTGGTCTTATTTATCAACATAAAATATGTGTACAGCACCTCCCACTATGATGACCATGTGGAGCATTTTACAAGGGGTTGTCCAGATTACTTGTATAATTCTCTCTAGACTCTTGATGTAAGTGCATTCATTTGTAGCTGAATCAGCTCTGATTCTCTGTGTCTCCCACTGTGATTACATACACACAAGGCTTGGAGATGTGTGTGATCTCAGGGGAAGACACAGAAGTCCAAAAAGCAACCTTGCCACCTTCCAAGGTCCCAACTACCCAAGGATGGAGATCAGTGGTCAGTAACCTAGGCAACAAGCTGTCATCTACAGGGGAAGAGACAAATAGCTAAAGTAAGCAATTTAGCTAATGAGAAGTATTTGCAAAATTGCCTACTTTTGCATTATCTATCAGATATTGAAACTTAAAGGGATTTTACAGGCTTAGAAAAACATTCTGGTTCCGGAAACAGTGCAACTCTTGTCTCCAGTATGGGTTTGGTTTTGCTACCAATTTCTATTGTTTAATTGCAAAATCACAATCAAACTGGAGACAAAAGAGAAATCATGTTTTTTTTAACCATAGATAACCCCTTTAAGGAGATGATAATATCCCTTTAAGGTGTCCTTGAATGGGCCCTTGATGGCCGTGGTGCAGATGGTGCACTGTGCTGAATGCCGCTTGTGGGGAAGGAGGGGTGATACACCAACCCACTATAGGTCAGGCCAAAACTGCATAATACAATGTAAAGTGTAAATATTTTTATGCCTCAATGAAAGGATGTGTAATGATGTGGTATACTCTCTAAGCAATCATATTAAGTGTGCAGTACTGGACAGAGAAGGCACAGAAGCATGTATATCTTACAGAGTGCACCTGTGATTCGCATTCCCATTACCATTAGTGAAGGCGTCAACCAGAGACTTTCTAACTGTAAATGTTTGTAGTGTGCGTGCCACAAGATTGCAGGAAAGTAATGTGGGTATTAAAGTCAACAGTAAGTTAAACTTCAAGCTTCTTTGAGGTGTTTTCAGATGAATGCAGGTGCCTCAGGAAAAAGGAAGGGACACGCCAGGATTTCAGAAACCTTTTGATGAATATATTAGACTGCAGATTTAATTACATGAAAACACTATAAACTGTGTAAATCCTAAATGTGCCATCTAAGCAACATTAAAGAAGCATATTCAAGTCACGTCTAGGAAGAAAAAAATTGTTTTTTCAAGCCAGATATATTGATGATGTATCCTGCGAAAAGGTCATCATCACCTGATACCCCAACCAATCAGCTGTTTGCTAGCATTGTCCCCGGCTTATACACCAACCAATAAATAAGTATGGACATTCTTGGGTCGCACTTTATAGCTTTCTTGCTTTTCAACCCTTTCTTCGTGTTCACATTTCTTACCTAGTACCTATAACTATTTGCCTATTTTGCACTCTTAGGATTAGTGGATTTACAATTGCACTGGCACTTTTTTGATATTATTCTTATTTGGGAATATAAATTATGGTCTTTTAGGGCACCCACTTTGTAATTGTGTTTGGCACAGATTATTATTCTTATTTGCACTTTATTTATTCATATTATTATGTGCAATATATCATGTTCTTGGTTACTATGCGTGTAAGGGAAGTTTGGCGTTATTTGGAGCACACGTGATTTAGTGCTGACCGTGGGACCATTTCTACCACATATGGTTCCCTTTTGGCAGTTTTTAATTGTTTTTTAACTGTATTTGGGTTATCATTTTCATGTGTAGTGATATATTTGTGTAAATAAGGTATTCATATATTTTCATTGGTGTGCCAATGCCTTTTTGCATACATTTTTTTCCTGTAATGTGCTCCCTGGCATACACAGTGAAACAGCCGGAAGCAGACAGCTCTGTATATTTTGTATTGGTGATACTAAATTTGTAATATCCTACCTGAGGATAGGTCATCAATAAATTTTGCCTGGAAAACCAATTTAATGGAAAATCCTACAAGAAATAAGTTTATAATAAAAATATAAATTCAAAAGTATCCATCTATGTAAGATAAAATAGGATGTACTAAGGTAACATGACAAGATATTAATGCCCTAGCCCTCATCCAGCAGTACCGGCCAGATGATCTTTATTTCTGTTGAATTGGGATGCGGGTGCACTCGTGTGCAACCGCATCCCAATTCACTGTTGCACACAATGGAGCGTGTGACCGGAGCCGCACTCTCCACTGTGTGAACTGACATGTCAGTTTTCCGTGCGGCTGGTTGGAATCCTGGCCAGAGCGTATAATATGTGTATATGCTCCGGCTGGGATTCCATTCATTCCAATACAATGTATGTTTTGCATAAATGATGGCCGTTGTTGCACATTGCAACAACGGCCGTGATTTATGCAAAACATACGTTGTGTGAACATGGCCTAACCCTGCATTATAAACATACAATATTATACAATAAGGCTATTATATATTTGTTTCTGCTTTTTATATTAGAATAGGGAAAAAAGATCCAAGGATCAGCAGAAAGTTCACAGCAAAGATTTACATACCTGTCCTGAAGTTAATCATTATCTTGCTAGTGATGTATTAAAGCACAGTCACATTTTACTATACAAACAAAGTCTGAACAATACGTTTGACTATGAGAGTCTGTGTTTTTCATGTTCTGCTGATACAAGCTATTCATATTGTTATGTGCTGAATGACTTTAGATCATTATTGTTACATAAAAAAAAATACTTTGCCATGTCACAGAGACATCTCAGTTTTGATCAGTCTGGGTCTGGGTGTTCACAGGAGAAGAGCACAGCCAAGCATTTCACTCACCAGCTCAATGCAGGAGTTTGGTTCCATAGTAAGGATACTACTACACAGCCTAATCAATATTGTAAACGAGCGCTGAACTACTAGGTCAGAGCTTGTTTACTGGGCCTATTACATGGCTTGATAATCATTTAGCAAGGGCTGCACAGACATCTTTAGCGATGTCTGTGCAGCCCTTGCCCAAACGGTTAATACATCACCTCTCCATGCTCCCAGTCATCTCCTACGCTCTGCATGCGTCCTGGCACCGCGTGCTGCAGCTTCAGAGTGGTCCGTCTGAGCTTACAGGCCACTCAGCCAAACACTGGCCCAGACTGCTGCAACCAGTGATTGGCTGAGCGGCCTTTCAGCTCAGACAGGCTACTCTGAAGCTATAACCTGCATAGGGATGCATGCAGAATGCAGGAGAACACTGGGAGTGTGGAGAGGTGATGTATTAACTGTTTGTTCAATTGTTAGCCATTGGCCATGCATCGCCATTAATAATCACTGTGATTATTGCTCCATGTAATAGGGCCCTTAGTCTATAGTGCTCATTTCCTGTAGTGAGGCAGGGAGAGCAGTGAGCCAGGAAGTAAAGTGCTCATCTGTGCACTTCTTCCCTTTCTATCTAGCAATAAATGGGAGATTGAACGCCTAGCCCCAAACAATAAAAACTTTTCACAAGTCAAAAATTTGTCTCTGTTCTATGACTAGCGGCAGCACCACCAGTGTACTGCAGCCTCAACTGCTATTGAAT
Organism: Dendropsophus ebraccatus; assembly: GCF_027789765.1. Taxonomy (NCBI): domain Eukaryota; kingdom Metazoa; phylum Chordata; class Amphibia; order Anura; family Hylidae; genus Dendropsophus; species Dendropsophus ebraccatus. The sequence continues at coordinate 69,149,348 of NC_091460.1, forward strand.
TGAATAGTAGCCAAGGCTTCAGTACATTGGTGCCACTCCTACACAGGCCACAGAGCCAAATGGTTCTAGCTCTGTTCTCACTGAAGTGTGAGTGACGAAGAGCTGATGGGGGGGGGGGCACCCCTCTAAGCATCCTATGGATAAGCCATCAATTGTTTTATCCTGGACAACGTTTGTAATGTTTCTAGTTAAGGGGGCACGTTAGAGAAAGAAAAATCTAATCAAGTTGTATAGATTTATAAATTACAGTACCTCTATTTAAAAAATGATCCATCTAGTCCTGCAGAAAATTGTGCAGTCTTTCCAGTCAGACATGGAGTTCTGTGCTGCCACCTCTGTCCAGGAGCAAATTACCATAGCATACACTGGACAGTTCCTGATATGAACAGAGGTGGCAGCTGGGAGCACCCTGTAAAAAAGACTTTTTTTAGGGCATACAGCAGCAGAATAGAAGTAATTCTCTACAACCTTATGGCACAAGTGATTTGAAAACATTTTTGTCTCCTAAATGCGCCTATAAAGGGGTTATCCAGGGCTACAAAAATATGGCTACTTTCTTCCAGAGACAGCACCACTCTTTTCTCCAGTTCAGGTGTGATTTCCAATTAGGTTCATCTATCTTCGTTTAACATAAAAGCAGGTATTTTTTAGAAAAGTACCATGCATTAAAGGGCACCTCATATTTATTGAGGTGAGTCAGCTTCAGAAATTGTTCTGGGCACTGAGAACCTGGCTATAACGATATTTCTGAAATGCCAGGGTGTTCTGAAGTCAGTCTGACTGGATTTTCCAGGAGTCTGCCAAAAAGGCAAGACCTCCTAGGAGAGCAGAAAATTCTCCTACAGACCTGGGAATATGTTACATAGGAGCAGCAAACAGCACAACCTGCCACTGAGTACAGCATGAGCAGATGCTTTTTGACTGTTCACACATTGCTTTTTAGGAGAAAGGGTGCGTGCACACTGCGGAATTGCTGCGTAAAACCCGCAGCGTATTCCATCACTCGTACCCGCACGAGGCGGTGCGCATTTCCGCCCGTGCCATAGACACTATTCTATGCACGGGCGGATTACGCATTCCGGGGCGGGGACAAGCGATGGAATACGCCGCGGGTTATACTATATGTATAGTAGACATGTCACTGTTATGAGGGCGCTCTGCTGCATGATAAGTATCTAAGGGCAGAAACTGTATATAAAAATGTTCATCTTCTCCTTCAGCCTTCATAAATGTTTTGTTTTAGGAACTCATATTATGACACATTATAATTTACTGTATCCTAAGCAGAGGTAGAATTCAGACTCTAAACTTATAAAATCCATAAAGAGGGATGAAAAAAAACTGACTAAGTAAAATGCGCCTGCAGATATATATAGGGTTGCGTAGTTCTCCTGGGAAAATGCAAATGTAGTGAATTGAGGCCAAGGATCATGAAGCAACACAAATTTTATGAAATATACATCCATTTACTTCCTTCTTCTCTTTATACCCTTGGCAGTTGTCCTTCTTACTTGTACAATCCAGCAATTCTACAAAATATAATTTTGTCTTTTAAAATTACAATGTAATGATTGCAGATTCAGCTCTTGGCCCAATTAAACCATTGGATAATAACTAGACAATGCAGGATGGATGTAACTAGGCTTTGTAACAGGGCCGTTTCTGCCATGAGGCCAAATGAGTTTATTGCTCAGGGGCAGATTTGTACAGTCTCTGAACGGGCGGCATGTTTCATAGAGTGGCCATAAACGTGACTGTCTGCTACACACCAATGACCCCATGACCTGCAGATGATAGCTGGACACAGACATAGAATGCAAGGAAGTCAGGACTGCAAACACTTTGCAGGTAATGGTAAATGCTTCAGATATCACTACATTACAAGTGATCACTACCCCTTTATATAGAGTACCAGGTGTAATGGTAGTATGACCATGAAGAAGATCACAATGAGTAGTTACAATGCATTGCCTCTTGTATATGTCAGGTGCTTTTATACTTGCCGGAGAAGCAATACAGATTGAAGAATTGTTTACACACTCGTAAAATTGGAAACTTTGCAACTGCAGTACTTTTTCTGTCTTGTCCTCAACAAGGATGGAAGGTAGTGCATGAACAGGGAAATTTATGGTGGACCTGGGTTGTGTATGCCCCAGTGGTGAGAATAAAAACTGCAAGATATCGGGATTATTTTGTAATATGGATACTAAAATGGAAACTAGAAAAAATGTCACCAACATTTAAAAAAAAAATATGTTTAACATAAAAACATTATTTAAACAATAAGTCATTTTCTGATGACACCTTGTCGGCCCCTTCTCTTACTCTTTAGGTTCATTGGCAGAGCCTTTGTGGGATCAACTATAAGTAAAAACAACACTCGGATTATCATACTTACAAACACTTAAAAAGACTTTAAGGGTTTTTGAGGTATTGAGGCATTGGAGTCTGGAAGTTGTAAAGCAGGCAGACTTTAGTTCAAGTGATCGGCTAACAGTGGCAAAATTCCTGAGATTGCTGTAGTGAAGTGCATACAGAAACCTCACCCTGTCACAACTGTTCCTGCAAGATTTATAGAGGTCATAGCCACAAAATATTACTCACAGTCCTGATAGTGAAACACTGATCAGTATTTTGCCTTTAAAGGGGTAGTGCGGCGTTTAAAAATTATTCACTAAATAACACACATTACAAAGTTATACAACTTTGTAATGTGTGCTATGTAAGTGAATGGCCCCCTTCCCTGTGTCCCCCCACCCCCGGAAGTGTGGTGCAGTATACTCACTAGATTACTGTCGACCCCAGACGCCATCCTGGGTCGAACGAAGTGACCTTTGGGAGGCCGGCCAATCGCGGCTGAGCAGCTGATGGTGCGGCAGAGGGGGGCCGGCATGAGGGACAGCTGGAGCGGTCCAACCGGCCTCCAGATGACATTGTTCGACCAAAGATGGGATCGACAGTAACCTACTTGCAAGGGTGGGGGGACACGGGGAAGAGGGCCATTCACTTACATAACACACATTACAAAGTTGCATAACTTTGTAATGTGTGTTATTTAGTGAGAAATTTTTAAACGCCACACTACCCCTTTAAAAGGGTATTCCACTCAAACATATATTTTGATATGTTGCTGCACATGGTGAGACTAACAATTCCTTCCATACTTGTTATCATCTATTTAGTCTCCTTCTCCCAGTTCTCAGCTGCTGCTTTTTGCTGAAGGCACAAAAATCTGTGTTTGAGCTGTTCTCCCAATTATCGTATACTAGAATAATAATGGTGTAATTTTATGACCACATTATAGCAATAAATCCTGGCCTAATCATGGGTCTAAAGGCCTGAACTCAGAGCATCATACATGACTATGATGCTGTCACTCAGGGTTATTAAAGGGGTTATGCAGCAGTAGAAAAAGCACAGCATCACCCCTGTCCTCAGGTTGTGTGCGGTATAACAATTCAGCTCTATTCACTTCAATAGAAGTGATCTGCAAAACCACCCCCAAACTGAGGACTAGAGATGAGCAAAGCAAATCCGACAAATTTCGATTAGCAAATTTGCCAGATTCGCTTCGCAAATTCACTAAACATGGCTGCACATGTTAGCTTACAGAACTGTCTTTTGGTGGGAGACAGGGATTATCCATTATCCCTTGTGCCCCATCTAGTCAGCTGCAAACCCCACTCTGATTTGAGCAACTCCCCCCCCCCCTTCTGTATAAGGTGATTGGCTTCCTGGAGGCGGCCATTCGGCTGTGTATAGTGGAGAGCAGGTTGCAGCAGGGAGAGAAATACAGAGAGATAGGGACAGAGAGGAGGGTGGATTGTGGGTGGTTTTCTGTGGGAGCAGTGAAGCCATTGTCCAGTATACCAAGTAACTGGGTGATTGTTGTTTGTTATACCACGTCACTGGGTGCTGGGTGTGCATTATGGGAAGTCACAGTGAACACAGTGTCCATCATAATAACTCACTGGTTGCTCATTTACCAATGTCCAATGTCCTGGGAGAAAATTGATATTACGGCACTGATCCACCAACGCCCACTGCTGTCCATGGTGAAAATTGAATGATTGACAGGCTGATTGACATTTTTTTTAAATTGACATTTTCCAATTTTGACACTGTCACAGCAACAGCTGTTGAAAAACATTGCTACTCTTCCAGTCCAGAGTTACACACATGCGTACAGATGATCGGGGCAAAGCGTAAATTACGCAGTGGCGTACGTTCACAATTTCAAATATGTTCGAAAATGATCGTTATAAACATTCCAATTAGGGATGGTCCGAACCTGCCGAAGTTCGGATTCGTATGAACCCGAACGCTCGGCAGAAGATTCCCGCTGTCTGCCCTCTCCATGGAGCGGGCGGATACAGCGGGAGGAACGCCTGGAAAACTGGGATACAGCCTATGGCTATGGCTGTATCCCAGTTTTCCAGGCGGTCCTCTCGCTGGATCCGCCCGCTCCACGGAGCGGGCAGACAGCGGGAATCATTACCGGGGGTTCGGGTTCGTACGAACCCAAACCAAACTCGGTTCGGACCATCCCTAATTTCAATCATCTAACAAATTGTTCCTGATTGGCGAACACAAACATTTAGCATCATGTTCGAACGAGCATACGAACATGTTCACTGATCACCAACCGGGACACTTCATTCATAATAACACTTTTTTTTATAAGGACTCCCTTTAAGCTTCAGAGGATGATTTTTTTTTAAGTATGTAGTTTTCATTGTCTTGACAGATCCAAGGCTGTCTCCATACTGCTCAATCAGGTGTGGCAAACTGAGCCCGGGATTCCTTCATATCTGATTAGGTAGCTTTGAGGCAAGCGGATCTGACAAGCTTGACAAGGTGTTAAGGTATTATTTTTCCAAACCACACCTCTTATGGCTTCTGTATGTTGTTTCTGCAAACATAGAGAGCGGATTATAATGACTAAATCGGCCTAAGAGTATGCAGCCTATCTTTATAGACCAGGGAAAACTGAATTTATCAGTAGTAATATGTGTACAACCATTTGTCAATAGATTTGTTTCGCAAATCTATTGGAAACATTTGTTACAGTGCATCATTTTAGATGGGAGTGAGTACTGCTACAGATACAGACTGGTCAGTATTAATGTCTTATTAATATATAAAAAAAACTGTGCATACCCTTTAAGAACTGTGAGAAATGTCTCCAGCACCACATTTTTCATTGTTCATGTGTCTTTTGTAGACAGATTGATATATGAGCACCACTCTATATTAACAATTTAGGATAGTGCAATGTTCTGTTACGGATTATTATTCTATCTCAGCATTCAGTTTCTCTGAAACAGCATTTCACTATAAATAAGAAAAATAGGAAAATATTCTTACTGTCAGGAGATTGAAATGTCATTCAATTATTATGTCTATGGAGAAAATAAATGATGGCCAATGTAGCAACACCCACAGCTTTACCTAGCAGTGATATACTGGCAGGTATTATATCCTTGCATAGTTCTACACATTTCCTTTTCAGGACTCTAGGAAAGCCTGGGAGCTATAAGGGTAATGCTGCGTTTACACGTAACGATTATCGTGCGAATTTGCGCGATAACGGTCGAATTCGAACGATAATTGTACGTGTAAACGCAGCGAACGATCGAACGACGCACGATAAATCGTACATTTTGTTCTTTCATCAGGTCATCAAATCGTCGTTCATCGTACGCAAAAAATTCGCAAATCGTTCCGTGTGAACAGTCGTTCGCCGATTTATCCAATGTGTGAGATAGGCTTAAACGATCGCAAAACGATCGCAGTGCGAATATTCATACGATATATCGTACCATCTAAACCAGGGGTGGGGAACCTTTTCCATGTCGAGGGCCGGTCGGGCATTAATAAAATCATTCGAGGGCCGCATACCGTGTGTTAGTAGCGTGGGTTTGCAGCACCCAGGGCAAGGCAAAGTATTGTTCCCCTAGTTCCCCTGCTATTGTAGTTAACCCCCAGTGATGCACTGCTATTGTAGTTAACCCCCCAGTGATGCCCCTTGTAGTCTAGTTAACCCCCAAGTCATGTCCCTGGTAGCCTAGTTAACCCCCCTCAGTGATGCCTCTGGTAGGCCTAGTTAACCCCCATCAGTCATGTCCCTGGTGGCCTAGTTAACCCCCATCAGTCATGTCCCAGGTGGCCTAGTTAACCCCCATCAGTCATGTCCCAGGTGGCCTAGTTAACCCCCATCAGTCATGTCCCTGGTGGCCTAGTTAACCCCCATCAGGCATGTCCCTGGTGGCCTAGTTAACCCCCATCAGGCATGTCCCTGGTGGCCTAGTTAACCCCCATCAGTCATGTCCCAGGTGGCCTAGTTAACCCCCATCAGGCATGTCCCTGGTGGCCTAGTTAACCCCCATCAGGCATGTCCCAGGTGGCCTAGTTAACCCCCATCAGGCATGTCCCTGGTGGCCTAGTTAACCCCCATCAGGCATGTCCCTGGTGGCCTAGTTAACCCCCATCAGGCATGTCCCTGGTGGCCTAGTTAACCCCCATCAGGCATGTCCCTGGTGGCCTAGTTAACCCCCATCAGGCATGTCCCTGGTGGCCTAGTAAACCCCCATCAGGCATGTCCCTGGTGGCCTAGTTAACCCCATCAGGCATATCCCTGGTGGCCTAGTTAACCCCCATCAGGCATGTCCCTGGTGGCCTAGTTAACCCCCATCAGGCATGTCCCTGGTGGCCTAGTTAACCCCCATCAGGCATGTCCCTGGTGGCTTAGTTAACCCCCATCAGGCATGTCCCTGGTGGCCTAGTTAACCCCCATCAGGCATGTCCCTGGTGGCCTAGTTAACCCCCAAATAAAAAAAATAAACATCCCACTCACCTTACCTCCGTTCCCACGCTGCCCATGTCCTCTTCTGTCCCAGGTCCTCTGTGCCGGTCTTTCTCCTGCAGGCGGCGCGCGATGAAATGACGTAATCGCGCGCAGCCCGCAGGACACTGAAGACACGCGCCGCTCTGCTGGGGAAGAAGCCGGCATAGTAAGCATCCTCCTGTGTCCGGCAGCTGTCACAGACACCGGAGGATGCTGTGTATGCCGGCTCCTTCCTCCTCCAGAGCGGCGCGCATCACAGGGGAGCTGCGGGCCGCGGGCCGCATCGGGAGGTCTCAGGGGCCGGATGCGGCCCGCGGGCCGGAAGGTTCCCCACCCCTGATCTAAACGCTGATGGTTATAAAAAAAAAATCGTAAATCCGACATCGCTAATCGTACGATCGGGCCAATAATTGTTACGTGTAAACGCAGCATTAGTGGATCTACTGTGCATTGTCTATGCAGATTTGCAGACAGAAAATCCAGAGTATAATACAGTAGCAGCAAAATAGAAGATTTCCCCCTAGAAACTGGCCTGTGGTACAGTTTTTTTAGCCCACGCCTGTCAGGAAATTCTGGATTATTTGCAGATTTATTGCTGATTTAAAGTCCATAGGAGGTCCAATTTATCAACGAAATTCACTTGCAACCCTATTGCTGTGGATAATGCCGGAGATTACTTAGGAATCCACAGCAAAATGTATAAAAGGAATTAAAGGGCTCATTTGTGCTGACTGGGCTCCCAGAACAGCTGCATGCACCTTGCAGCCGGGTCCCCAATGGTGTCAGGGGTTCCAGGCTCTGTAGTCTTCTGGGGAGATTTATCAAAGGGTGTAAAATTTAGACTGGTGCAAACTGCCCAAAGCAACCAATCACAGCTCAGCTTTCCTTTCAGCACTGCCTAAAGCTGAGCTGTGATTGGTTGCTGTGGGTAGTTTGCACCAGTCTAAATTTTACACCCTTTCATAAATCTCCCCCTTCATGTCCAGTGAAATACTTTTTAATCCCTTGCGTGAGGCAGAGGGAGAGCCACTAACAGGCCTCCTTGTCTGTCAATCACCCTGTAAAGTGCACTGACAGGACATAGAGCCATGACTAGTCACAGCCCTGATGATTAGTTCACGGCTCTCCCCCTAGCCTTGCACACAGGATTAAGATATATTTTACTGAACGAAGCACGGAACCCCCAACACCATTGGATACAACAGCTTCCAGGTGCATGCAGCCGTTCTGGGGGTCCGATCAGCACATTTGTTCCCTTTAAAGTCTATGGTTAAATGGAGAGACTGTGGCATTTGGGGTTGTGTGCAGTGGCTTATAGACCTTAATGTGACCTATACAGTCCTTAGTTGTAGGTGCACAATTGTGGACCACAAAATTTTGGCTGTGTTGACTTACAATAACAACATGAGTGAGCTGTGCTTATGGATTATTGAGTGGAGAGACATGTTGGGTTCTACACTGGGTGGGATTTACTAAGACCAGAATATGCTTTGAAGCAAATCTATCAGCACAGGAACAAAGCAGTAAGGATAGTCTCGGCACTACCACTAGGGGGAAAACCGCACCATGTGAACAATCCCTTTGATCCTTAATGTCCGCAGGTGGTGCTTAATCAACAAATAGATTGTAGAGGAATCATAAAGTGTAAGAGTTTGGAAAGTTGAGGCACTCACCACCGCGTCTACATAAAATAAATAGCTTTATTCACATAATTGCAGGTACATAGATACAGATGAGTGAATGGGCCCAAATGAGTGGGGGGCTAAAAGGTTAAGTGGTTAGCTGCAGCGAGAGGCATGCAATATAATTGTAATGTGTACACCATCAAATTACGTCAGAGAACATGAGGTAGCCTTCATGTCACAAAATGGTCAGTAGTTTCTGGTGACAGAAGTAAGACGCTCATAGCGTCTAGTTACAAACAGTCAAAAATAGTTGACAAGATGAATGATTATATCTGAACTGGGGACTAGACGGTGTGGTGTCATAAGTAATACAAGACAAGTTGTTTTGACGTGTTCCCTACACCGGGATCCTACAAAACAAAATGGCCCACAGCCAGCTTTTACTAACACTTCCTCAAGAATGTCAAGTATGAAATCTTCCAAGTAATGATCATGTACAATTAACTGGGAATGTTAAACAATTCTTTGAAAAAAATGGCCTGAAATACAAGAAATTCCCACTGGAGAAGGTTAAAGATTCAGTAGCTCCATCTAATAATTTTCACATATTAAACACTTGATTATGCAGATATTTTACCCGCCTATGTTGTCATAGCAGCAGAAATATTTTTATACATTTGCATCCTCTCTAACCCCTCTGAACAGAATGCAAAACCTTATCCAGAACCACAAACTCTTCAAATATGGAAGTAGAACATTATGCTAAGCCCTTTCTTTTATTCTGTGGCCTAAAATTACTGGTTACTTTGGTGTTGAATTATTCTTTATTCTAATGTGTCTGTGCAGTACAGATCAGTCTTCTCATATAAAGTCTAAGTACAGGATGGGGAAAGCAATAAAGTTATTTCATCATTTTATGGGTTTTCTTATACATTTCTTTATTATTACCAGGGCAAGTTTTAAAGGTGAACTATCAGCAAGTTAGATGAATCCAGCCTGCTGATATCTACAGTATAGTGCACGGGGCACTGAGGATGAAGGTATGTCCCTTACCTTCATCCTGGATGTCGTTCCTGTGCTGTTTGTTGTGAAATCCTTTGCCCGTAAGAAGCACTGGAGACAGGGCTACTGCCCTGAGCTCTGATCTTGCCTAGGTCAATTACCCCCGGAAGAAGGTCACGAAATGTGTGTTGGAGTGGTGGCGTCCCGGTGGAATCTCACTTAAATATACGTAGTAGCCACAACCTATTCCTAAACCAGGTTGGGGTAAATAACTTAGGTTGGACTAAATAGGGATTCAGTTGTAATTATTATTCAGTCCATAAGACATGTAAAATAATTACTTTTATGTGGATGAGATTTTTTTTTTTTTTTTAAGATTTTACTTTTCTGCTACTCTAAATGCTATCTAAAATTCAATGTGGAAAATCTGCAGCATATTCCCCCACCCAGAGTAGAGTGTAGATACAGAGACTAGGGGGATCTGTATTAAAGCTGATGCAAAGGAAAGGTGGAGTAGTTGCACCTGGTAAACAACCGTATACCATATCTCAGGAGCTCTATGGGAAGTAAATGACTGTCATAGCAACTACTTAGCATTTTGTTTAATCCACTTTTAGCACATCCCTTGCAATATACCTTATAAGAGACCTATGCTGTAGGCTGACAATTGTATCTCCTTCTCTGTATGAACTCAACACTGCACACCCACTGTCACTATAGCAAATCTTGCATCAATGGCTGACAACGTAGAACACTTGCACAAGGCTGTGTTACTGTGAATTACTGTTCACACCAGGGGTATTACTGTGTGCAGAGATCAGGTAACACAACAGGGTAATGCTTCATTTACACGGAACGATTATCGTGCGAATTTGCACAATAATGATCAAATTCGAACGATAATCGTACATGTAAACGCAGTGAACGATCAAGCGACGAATGAGAAATCGTTCATTTTGGATCTTTGAACATGTTCTCAAATCATCTTGAGCCTTCGCAAAAAATTCCCAGATCGTTCTGTGTAAACAGTCGTTCACCGATTTAACCTATGTGCGAGATAGGCTTAAGCGATCGCAAAACGATCGCAAAAGATTTTTCCGTACGATATATGGTTCCGTCTAAACGCTGATTGTTATAAAAAAAATCGTTACTTCGAAATCGTTAATCATGCGATCGGACAAATTATCGTTCCGTGTAAATACAGCATTATGAGGTTTGTTTTCTCTCTGTACCTGCCATCTAATATGAAAGGTCGCCCTTACCATATTCAGGTGGAAAACATTGGGGCGACTATTGGACACTATTGCTTGCTGACATGTGACTTCACTGTGCAAGATTATTACACTGTGCAAAGTCATTTACAACTCATGTTGTTGTTTTTGTTGTTTTGTTTTTTTGTGTAGCTTGCACCAAAAATAGTGCCAGTAATAAAGCCAATGGCTGTGCAGTGATAGGTAGGAGCCACTTAGAGGCACTTACTATGGTAAATGTAGCCTAAATGGATGATAACAGAGAGCACTAACACAGAGCTGTGACCTTGTAAATTGGTGACCTGAAGATAGAGGTGGACTTTTATTAGACCTCCATGATACCCCAAGTGTGAACAGTGATTACTACTACTACACAATAACAGCCTTGTTGGTGTGCTCTCTGTCAGCCATCTACTGTATACTAGAGTTACCATAATATCTGATTACCTGATATCTGACCAATATGTCAGCTATGTGATCCTCTAAATCCTGATATAATAGAGGTGTGCTGTCTGGCATGGTACATAGACATAAGTTACCAGTGTGTGTCCCCCTGGCTGTATCACCTCACACAGCAGCAGCAGCAGGCTGGCATGGAGTGCTGTGATAGGCAGACCCGGCAGAGAGAGGAAGGAAGGGGGGGAGGTCTCTCCGTGCACTCACTGCAGTCACTACACACAGTACTCACACAGCTCGCTCCCCGGGCTCCCTGACAGGCAGCTCTGCCTCCACCTGCCCGGAGCCACACGGTACGGAGGACGGTACAGCACCGGAGGGCGACACTGACACCTACACCAGGCTGCACAGCTACAGCGGTATCTGAGGGCAGCCCCGGCACCTGAGGGCTCCAGGACCTGAGCTATAGGACGGGCAGGGACCTGAAAGTTACCCCAGGAGAACACACTGATACCTGACAGGACCAGCACCTGAGAGGACACTGATACCTGACAGGACCAGCACCTGGGACTAGTACCTGAGAGCACACTGATACCTGACAGGACCAGCACCTGGGACTAGTACCTGAGAGCACACTGATACCTGACAGGACCAGCACCTGGGACTAGTACCTGAGAGGACACTGATACCTGACAGCTCCAGCACCTGGGACTAGTACCTGAGAGGACACTGATACCTGACAGGACTAGTACCTGGGAATAGTACCTGAGAGCACACTGATACCTGACAGGACCAGCACCTGAGACTAGTACCTGAGAGGACACTGATACCTGACAGGACCAGCACCTGGGACTAGTACCTGAGAGGACACTGATACCTGACAGGACTAGTACCTGGGAATAGTACCTGAGAGCACACTGATACCTGACAGCTCCAGCACCTGGGACTAGTACCTGAGAGCACACTGATACCTGACAGCTCCAGCACCTGGGACTAGTACCTGAGAGCACACTGATACCTGACAGCTCCAGCACCTGGGACTAGTACCTGAGAGCACACTGATACCTGACAGGACTAGTACCTGGGAATAGTACCTGAGAGCACACTGATACCTGACAGGACTAGTACCTGGGAATAGTACCTGAGAGCACACTGATACCTGACAGGACCAGCACCAGGGACTAGTACCTGAGAGCACACTGATACCTGACAGGACCAGCACCTGGGACTAGTACCTGAGAGGACACTGATAACCTGACAGCACCTGCATCTGGGAATAGTACCTGAGAGGACACTGATACCTCACAGCTCCAGCACCTGGGACTAGTACCTGAGAGCACCAGGTCCTGAAGCACACTAATACCTGACAGGACCAGCACCTGGGACTAGTACCTGAGAGGACACTAATACCTGACAGGACCAGCACCTGGGACTAGTACCTGAAGCACACTAATACCTGACAGCACCAGCACCTGGTACTAGTACCTTAGAGGACACTAATACCTGACAGGACCAGCACCTGGGACTAGTACCTGAGAGGACACTAATACCTGACAGCACCAGCACCTGGGACTAGTACCTGAGAGGACACTGATACCTGACAGGACTAGTACCTGGGACTAATACCTGAGAGGACACGGATACCTGACAGCACCAGGATCTGGGACTAGTACCTGAGAGGACACTGATACCTGACAGGACCAGCACCAGGGACTAGTACCTGAGAGGACACTGATACCTGACAGCTCCAGCACCTGAGACTAGTACCAGAGAGGACACTGATACCTGACAGCACCAGCACCTGGGACTAGTACCTGAGAGGACACTGATACCTGACAGCACCAGCACCTGGGACTAGTACCTGAGAGGACACTGATACCTGACAGCTCCAGGGACTAGTACCTGAGAGGACACTGATACCTGACAGCACCAGCACCTGGGAATAGTACCTGAGAGGACACTGATACCTGACAGCTCCAGGGACTAGTACCTGAGAGGACACTGATACCTGACAGCACCAGCACCTGGGACTAGTACCTGAGGGGAAACTGATACCTGACAGGACCAGCACCAGGGACTAGTACCTGAGAGGACACTGATACCTGACAGCTCCAGCACCAGGGACTAGTAACTGAGAGGACACTGATACCTGACAGCTCCAGCACCTGGGACTAGTACCTGAGAGGACACTGATACCTGACAGCACCTGGGACTAGTACCTGAGAGGACACTGATACCTGACAGCACCAGGGACTAGTACCTGAAAGGACACTGATACCTGACAGCACCAGGATCTGGGACCAGTACCTCAAAGGACACTGATACCTCACAGCAGCACTTAGCAGTACCTAAGAGGACACTGGGACCAGTACCTGAGAACACTCAGTAACTTCACAGCACCAGGACCTAGCTACCTCAGACTTGTAAGTATGTCACTACTGTCACATAGGCTAACACTAGTATCTGAGCTAGAAATGTGAGGGCAGCACCAGGACCTGATAGCAACACTGTCCCCTGAGCTGTGCAGTACAGAGCAAGCAATCCTACAGTACCTGTGCATGTGCCTGGTGTGTGTAGCTGTGCCACATGCTATTATGTTCCATGATGGGTGAAGCTGGCAGCCTGACCACTGTGTGGGGGATGTTTATATGAATTGTTACTGTTTTTCTATAGAACTAGAGAATAATTGCACCGTGTATGCTAGACACCTACTGACAGCTCCATCACTTGTGATCACAGCAGCTCTGATCTTACTGAGTTATGTTTTATTGTGACCCACTGTGTGAGGTTTCTCTGTGTAATCTGTCGCTTGCTATGACACCTGTCTCAGTTATGTCATACAGGGCAATTTTTTTTTACAATGCCTTTAATTTTTAGGTGTCATGTGACATTGGGAGGACCACCGTCTACAGCAGTGTTCTCCAATCTGTGGCCCTTCAGCTGTTGCTAAACTACAATTTCATCATCATTTATGTTGATTTATAATCTGCAGCACCAGATCCATGGCAAATGTGGTACGTTTGAATGTATCCTTGATCCTTAGTTGTTGCTGATTTTGCCTTGGAAATGCTGTGGATTCTCTGCAGAATTAAAAGATGTGGATCTGTACTAATAATATTTTCACCAAACATCAAGGTAATCCACACCAAAATCTGCAACAAATCACACTAAAATCCACACTGTTTTGGTGTGGAAACTCTGACGATCTGCAGTATGGCTGCCACTATGAAGCTGGGTCCTGGTGCTGTGAAGTAAGGGCGGGTTCACACTACGGAATTCTTGCAGACAATGTCCGCGGAATTCCGTCAGCTGTCCGCCCGCACATCTGGGCGCCTTTCCGCCGGCCCCATAGACACCATTCTATGGGCCGGCGTATTCCACTATACGCTGAAAGAAGTGTCATGTCACTTCTTTCAGCGGATCGCGGAATACGCCGGCCCATAGATGGTTGTCTATGGAGGCGGCGGAAAAGCACGTGCCCATGCGGGCGGACAGCTGACGGAATTCCGCGGACAGTGTCCGCGAGAATTCCGTAGTGTGAACCCGCCCTTACTGAGTGTTCTCAGGTACTGGTCCCAGTGTCCTCTTAGGTACAGCTACTGGTCCCAGGTGCTGCTGTGAGGTATCAGTGTCCTTTCAGGTACTGGTCCCAGATCCTGGTGCTGTCAGGTATCAGTGTCCAACCTCTGTACCCCCTGCCGATCTCTGTATCGCACCCCACCGGCTCTGTTAAGACGTACCTGCAGCTCTATTCATTGTTATGGAGCTGATGGAAAGAGCCGAGTACAGTGCTCTTCCGGTGGACTTGGCTCTTTCCCCATAGGAATGAAAAGAGCCGCGGGTTGCGTGCCGTACCCGCGGCTCTATTCATAACAGAGCCAGCGGGCCCAATACAGAGATTTGCTGGGGGTTCAGAAGTCAGACCCCCCATGACCTCCTACTTTTCCCCTATGCTCTGGATAGGGGGAAAGTGATTTTTCTTTCCTAGACAACCTATTTAAAGGAGTACTCCAGCAAAACATTTTTCTTTCAAATTGCTAGACATTAGTAATTTACTTCTGCTAAGTAATCTCCAGTCTTACAGTACTTATCACCTGCTGTATATCCTGCAAGAAGTGGTGTATGTTTTCCAGTCTGATACAATGCTCTTTGCTGCCACCTCTCCTGCTTTCCAAATTAAAAAGAATATACCACTTCTTGTAGGACATACAGCAGCTGATAAGTACTGGAATACTTGAGATTTTTAAATAAAAGTAAATTAGAAATCTCTTTTTTTGCTTGAGTACCCCTTTAAACTATAATAGACTGTATTAGGGTTAGCACTATGTATCCCTTAGAGTCTGCGGCAGAGGCTCTGAAGTTAACATTGCACATTATTTATTTTAAAGAGGTACTCCAGTGATATTTTTATTTATTTATTGTTTAACGCATTGTTTTTATGAAGTTATATTATAAGTTTGTAATATAATGTCATTAAAATAAATCTATACTGTTTGTTTATACATCAGTTTACATTGAATGGCAGCAGTATGGGGCAACACTCTGCCACCAATGTTCCCGGTCCTCTGGTCTGATTCAGCGCTGCCACATACAAAGCAGGATCCCCTGTGTATAAAATATACACTGTTGGACCCTGCTCTATATCAGTAGCGCTGTGCGGCAGTAATGGGTCAGAGCAGGGGACTGGCAACTTCAGGGCTTAGACAGACCTGCAGTAACCAACACACATGCTGTTGGCAGGAGGGAGGCCCTGGTTACCCCTTACTGCTGCCAGTTAATGTAAATTGCTGAATAAACAAAAAAGCCTACATTTATTTTAGTTATATTACAAAGTTGTATAACTTTATTAAAGCAATGTATTTAAAAAATTAATCTCCAGAGTACCCCTTTAATGGACAGAGGGAGACTAATGCTGCGTTTACACAAAGCGATCATTAGTCCAATCAATCGTTTAACGATTTTGAAGCAACAATTTGGTTTTTATTATCAGCGTTTAGACGAATAAATCATTAGAAAATTCATAAGAAAAATCGTTATTTAAGATCGCTTGAGCCCATCTTTCACATAGGGTGAATCTTTGAAAGGGAACGACCATTTGAGAACATGTTAAAAGATACGATTTCTCGCTCGTCGCTTGATCGTTTGCTGTGTTTACATGGAACGACTATTGCTGAAATGCGATTGTTTTTGTGAAAATTCGAACGTTAATCGTTCTGTGTAAACGCAGCATAACAGCTAGATATTATGAAAGTTGCTGATAACTTGGCATGGAGGATCGGCCATGTTTAAATACAGCATCACTTCCTCTAACTTCTGTTGTTAGAGAAGTCATGGTAAGGGGGCAAACAACATGGTAGTGCCATTGGGATATGGCAATAGTAATCTTTTGTGTTTGGACACAGATTTGGCACAGATATGTTCACGCTTGTAAGAGCACAATGTATGTCACCATGAATTCTTTAGTTTCCCACAAGACAGGATTCCAGTGTTTACAGTGCTGTAGTATTTATAGTTTACTCAAGTACAGGAATAAACCTTGACCCTTTCTTGTGACAGTAACAAGAGAGCCCTTGTGCCTGTATCCATCTATGTCATAACATAACCTCCCAGCCCTCTTTATATATAACGTAACATAAATGCATATTTGCATTGTAAGACCTGGATCACCATGGTCTTGTCTTGTGAAAAAAAAGAACATTCCTCAGTGCACAGCACTATCTGGTATCACTAACCACTTGAGTCATCCCAAATTATTATAGGTTGGAATCCCCTTCTGAAGACAGGAGACGCCGAGCTTCATTTAGGATGCCTTCCTTTTTTAGCCACCTGCCCACCTTGTAGTAAGTGTATCGCAAGAAATCAGCTAAACTCCAGGAAGAACTAGGATTCAAGATTATGAATTCTCTTGTGCATATACCAGATCTGCATGTGTTAATGTCCTCTAAAGTACCCTGCAGCCACGGTCTTCCCTAACAAAATATACTTTAAAATCTCTATCTATTTTTATTGTTAGAAATGCTTAACTTTTTACCTTAGACGTTTTGTTAAACTTTACGGCTTAATTGAACTGAGAAACTATAAATGGTTAAATGGTTGCTGCCATTTCAAACATTTTCCCTCAATGGAATAGCCTATGTGATTTTTGACATATTTATTAAATAACCTGACCTTAAAAAAATAAAAATAAAAGATATTTTACACCAGAAAAACTGCCTTAAAGGCTTGGCCACAAGGTTTGGAACTACACTGGAATCTGTTGTCCAATGCCTGTTGTTAGGCATGATCTGTCTCTAATAACAGAGATATATAGAGAGAACTCAGGGAGTGAAAGTGTGGCTAAGCTACTGTCATGACTAGAAAAAGAAAGCCTGGGTGGTGTACCTATAACCTATGAGCCTGTTTGTCTCCTCCAGTGGCTTCTCTCATCCATGACCACCCATATAGTTTTGGGCAGCTGTCCCTTGTGTAAATACCAGAGTTAGTATTACAGCTTGCTGCCTCCTGAATGTAATTTCCCTCCGTTTAGCTTGTCATTATTAGCAGAAGAGTTTAATGCTTAGTGCAACCCCTTGCTTGCATTGAAGCTGCTGTTTTTTTCTGCTCCCATAGCACCTTGCAAATCCAGTGTACTTGTAACCCCTTCTCTCTCCACGTGCCATCTATAGTAGTATACTGTGTAAGTTCACTGCCTCTACCCCAGTTCAGTCTTCGGTGCACTTTCTCCAGCTAAATGTCATGGTATAGTAGAGAGAAGTAAATCTTGTCCTGAGATTTGATTTCAGACAAGTAAGATGAAGGAAGTGCCTATGTGAGTACTGCTGGAGTACAGCCTAACTCTAGTCCTGCACCTGGAAAGTTGAGAATGATTAATAGCTGTGCCCCCAGTGCACCAAAATGCAAAAAGATTATACTCACAGGTATTTATTTCTATAAAACTGACTGAAAAAAACTAATTCCTGCTTTACAAATTCTGTAATATACTATTCCTGTTCTGTGTGTGTGTGTGCTGTTCAAAAATGTTGAAGGGGTACTCTGACTTAACTTCTCCCCTATCCACAGGATAGAGGATAAGTGTGAAATGAAGGGGGCTCCTACTGCTGAACCCTACACGTGGTGTCCAGAACCCTACCCAGCACGTTTGCCATTGGAGCTGCCTAAAACGGATAATCATTGTACTCTATCTACCGCAGATCCTTTAAGAATGAATTCCGTTGGGACCCGCTACTAGAAATCATGGAGGATCCAGCAGTAGGACCCCTGTCATCTTACACTTATCCACTATCCCCTGATACTCCCTAAATTACAGCTAGAAGCCTCTCCCATAGAAACCCACATATCACTGCAGGAGATGCAGCATGATGCAGAGGGCAGTCCAGTGGCTGAGGCAAGCGAATGATGCCACAACTTTTTTAGTTTTTTGTAAAACATTCATTACATGTCACAATTTTTTTTTCTTTTCCTTGACTACTCTGCATCCCCCAAACCACACTTGTGCTGTGTAGCTTTTCAGTAGTACTGTACATAGCACTTCACGTTCTGATACAATATCATTTTAGCTACTCACAGCTTGCACTTGAACAGGTCTGAAGAGATCTTATGTTACATGGAGATTGTAGACGGTATTAGTGTCATTCTTACATAGTTTTTCGATTTCACATGATCGGACAGGCTTTATTTGGTGCCTTCTGTGAGGCTCGGCTCAAGACCTTTTCCCAGCTGACCATTGCTTAATAAGTACAGTACAGTGAAGGTCACGGAAGGTAGACACAGGCCATTCATAGCTGCCCATATTCAGCTACAAGAAAGGAGTCTCATGGGAAAACTGGAATGCCTTTTATTTGATTCCATTTACCTCTGGGCTCAGAGCAGCAAACAGTAACATTTTGTGCAGGTTTTGGCGGCACAGTGATGTCTTTGTAAACTTTCCAAAGGTGGTGTCAAATACATTGGGAAAATAACTTAAAAAAACATAGCCAGTGCTCCTTATCCTTCCTTAATAAGATCCCCTCCCACAGAACAGTACGAGCCTTCATCAGCTTACTGACACAGGTATGCACAAGTGGCTTACAGATGTAAGCACATTTCTTGGGTTTGGCAGTGTGTATGGCAATCTAATACAGGAAGTTACTTACACCTGCCCATTATAACTTTATTATACTGACCATCATAACATATCATGATCAGTATATATCCCCTGTCTCTACAGACCAAACTGGGTAATGCCAAATTGCCAGTGCTATGTTCATACTTGTCTTTGGGCTTTTCATTGTAGGTTCAGAGATTTTCAGGAAAATTACTGTTGGAATGTTTTAAAGGGTATTCCAAATCTGAGTATGTTATCCCCTCTCCATAGGCTAGGGAATAGCATGCTAAGAGAAAAAAAAGTAATATGCATTAACTACATATTGCAGATCTGGTATACATGTGTGTGAGGTCTAAGAAAGGGAGCATGAAGTTACTTCCATGGGAGTTGGGTTATTACATTCTGAATATGTGGCCTACCTGTGGCCTAACACTATTCATTGTATTTATCAGTATTGTGTACAAGAAAGGCTTAACTTTAAAAATAATTTTAAAAACCTGTATGGTTTTGTTTAATTTACTCTGGTCTGGTCCGAGGGATGATTTAAAGTACACTACTAAATGGCATATTGGTGGAGGGGAGGGTTATATAGTTACATAGTTAGTATGGTTGAAAAAGGCATCAAGTTCAACCAAGGGAGGATAGAAGATGAATAAAGGAAGGTGTATGGATCGATAAAAGGGGGTTTTAATTATATATCTCTATATAAGCATTAATGTTGTTCTGCTAAGAACTTGTCTAAGCCGGTTTTAAAGCCCTCCAATGTTTTTGCTGTGACCAGATCCTGGGGTTGACTGTTCTACAGATTCACTGTTCTCATGGTAAAGAAGGCTTGTCGCCTCTGGAAACTGAACCTTTTTTTTCTCCAGGCGGAGGCAGTGCCCCCTTTTCTTTTGAGGGTTTTATCTGAAACGTCTGTTCCCCATATCTGTTCCCCATATTTCCTGTGTGAGACATTTATGTACATGTACATGTACATATACATATGTACATTTATTATACGTCTCTCCTCATGACTAAACAAATTAAATTTGCACAGCTTCTTGTGTTTTCAACACACTCCTGGTTTCTGTTGGAAAAACATAGATACAAAAATACTATATGTGAACATAGCCTTACTCTGTGTGGTTTGTATAATTTGGAGAAAATCAGTTATTACAGTAACTTTGTGTAGATCATGTTTGTTGGAAGATATGTTCTTGTTTTATTATATTACAGGCTATTACAAATAAACCAAACACCTTAGTATTCTTAATCAGAAGCCTGGTTAGTAGTGTCTATGCATGTGTGTAGCTCTCTCCATTCAGTTGTATGGGAAGTATCCTGGCAAATACTTCCCAAAAACAGCATATCTCTGTTGGTTGTCCTTAGCATCCACTGGTTAGTACTTACCAAAAGTGGCCCAAAGAAAGGTTACTGTAAATTGATAACAGGTTGATGGGCACCCAAGGCTTATTTAGATACTGCACAGATAGCAGGATTTATCCTCCTATTCTTCTTCTGCAGTTTGTTTAGGTTAGTTAGTATGCAGATCTTTTGCTGTGTCAGCTATTTTGACAGCCCTGGATAGTTTATAGTGAAGTTACTCCAGGTTAGCCTCTTATTAGAGGGGTTAGAAATAGCACAGTTACTTTCTTTTAAAAATGGCACCAGCCTATCTAGCTAGTCGGCATATGGACCTCTGGAACCACGCAGAGTTCACAATGGGAAGAGAGAATAATATGTTTGCAATGTGGAAGGTTAGGGGTATACGAAAGGCCGGAGACCTCCTCCACGCCTCGGAGCCGAGACTTTTGACGTTTGCAGAACTACGGGCTGCCACAGGCCTGGAAGCAGGCCACTTCTTACCCTATAAACAAGTCACATCCTTCTTGACTTCTCGCCTTGGGAACTGGTCACGAGAAACCCAACCAGGCATCCTGGAGAATTATGTGGACTGCTCGGAGGCCTGTCACTCCCTATCACTTATCTATCAGGACATCAAACGATCAGGTCTGGAGCACTTGGAATCACAAATGTTTGACTACTGGGAACGTAAGCTAGGGGAGACTGGCCTGAAGGATAGCATCTTGAAGGGCTGGGGTATAATACGAGCTTCGGTGATCAATGAACGGTGGAGGGAAACGCATTTTAAAATAATGCATCACGCCCTGTATGGCTTCTCGTTGCCGGGCACCTCCACAGACCCCAACCGTCTCCGGTGCCACACGCCCAACACTGACCTTTTACATGGTCTCCTGACCTGCCCTGCCCTAGACTCATACTGGTCGGCCTTAAGTGACCTGATGTGGTCCAAATTGCACCAAAGGTTACCAACACGAGCCCCTACCATCATACTCCACATCCCTGAAAGCGACAACCCGATCTCCCATCTCATGCATATATTTATTCTAGTGGCCAAGAGGTGTCTGTTGGCCAACTGGCTTGTACCCACCATCCCATCTGTTTCAGAGGTAGTCGCCCAGGTAAAGTACTATATGACAATGGACCAGCTGGAGGCTGAGCAGCATAAGTCTACGAAAACTACACACTTCATCTCCAAATGGAAATCGTTTATGAGTTCCTTTTGTAGCGACCAGGAAATTGTTCATGCTATCTCCCCATTTAAACTGACAGAGTGGTATCTGAAAGCGGACCTGGCAGGTTCCTTGGGGAGACTCAAACTGTAATAATCGGGCCCACACCCCAGACCAATACCGGAGGGCAGAGGAGTTATTAGCATTACCTCCGCTACACTTGTCAGATTTATGGTGGAGCTATCGCTGTTCTAAGTTGATTTTGGTTGATCTGCGGGCGGCATGGAGGGAGGTACTGCGAGAGGGGGGGGAAGGGGGGAGTTGGGGGGGGAGGGGTTGGGGTCACCGTTGATTGTATATACCTTGTATACCTTGTGAAATTGTGGTAAAACTACTATGTGAAAAACTTTAATAAAAATATATTTAAAAAAAAAAAAAAAAAAACGGCACCAGCCCTGTTTCCAGGTAGTTTGTGGTATTGCAATTAAAGAGTTGCTGTCATTTTAAAATAATTTTTAACGTGTCATCAGGCAGAGTCTATGAGGCTAGAGTGTCGGATTAAGCGAAGATCCAGGGAGTGGATCGTATTGCTACTGAGTTTACTTATCGTCGGTATCTTCATATTGCAGTGGGTCTCAGCAGTGATGCCTGATAACGTCAAAAATTATTTATGATCTTCTTACCCCTGTTGAGTTTCTATGCATGGGCTTGGGCCTGCTTTGCACTTGCTTTCCCTCCTCTCTGCCATATTGTGCTCCCTCCTGGAGCAATCTAGCCCTCCCTACCTGGCTTTCATGGGAAGCGGAACTGGGTCTCTCTATGTCAGCAGCACAAGTCTCTAATGTATTTGCACACACTCATCTTCCATCTCCTCTCCTATACAGGAGGTGGGGTATAAGGTTTTATCCTGGTGGTATCTGGTTCCCACTTGCATCTATCTATTTCCTTTCGGTAACAGGGGGTGGGGTATACAATTTTATTCCGGTTTTATCAGGTTCCCACTAACAGATTCACAGACTCTTTCCAGATGCTTTGCTGATGTGTTGAAGGAACTTTGGTAAAGAGGGTACCCTCCTAAATATGTTTTGGAGTTGCCCCAAACTGACCCCTTTCTGGAAGGAAGTGTGGTGTTTAGCCTCTACCTTCACAGACCATATGTTGCCTTTCACTGCTGCATTCTGCAGTCATCCTGCACATCTCTGACATCCCACAGAAGACTTATGGTCATTCTGTAATCCGTCACTTGGTCAATGCTGCAAGGGCCTGTATTCAAGCCTTTTGGCGGTGATCAGATACCCCTCATATTCACGTGTGGCTATGGAAAGGGGAGGATATCAGGTGAATGGAGGACCTCACAGCTCAGCTGTGTGACCATTCTGTCTGCTTCTTCTGGATGTGGTACTACTAGGATCAGTTTAAGGACACTGCTGAATACAAGAATCTTCTAGCTCAGTGAGGTAGCCCTCTACTCTACCTACACCTCTTCCTCCTTTTTTCTCTTCATTTCCTCTTTCCTCTCTTTCTCTCCTTTCTTTCCTTTTCTTCTACCTTATTTGCCTTTCCTTTCCTGGTTGGGCTTCGGCCCCTATTAGCAGTTGTCTTCTCTATATGAAGCCTTATGGACTTCATATTGTTGTGTTATATTTAGACAATTGTATTGTTGTCTGTGCCTCCAAAGGCACTTCTTGTTCCTTACTGAAAAAATTTAATAAAGTCAGAATTTTGGGAAAAAAAGTTGTTATTCTCAAAGTATTTAATATTTGTGGTAACAAGTACTTTTCAAGCTCCATTCACTTCTATGATAATAAGCCACATAACCATACCTAAAGTGAGCACAGGATATGTGCTGTTTCTGAAAGAAAACAGCCAAGTTTTTATAAATCTGGATAACCCCTTTAAAAAACCTAGTTTGTGAGCTTTTATGAGGATTATATATGCTTCATGAGCCTGTTTTTTGTATGTCTTCCATTCTTTGTCTCTTGTCCTTGTTCCTAAATCCTTAGGTATTTCTTGCTCCTTGTTTTTATAATCCTATTATTTGTATGTTGAAGTTTGTGCAGTTTAGTTCAATTTGTCTTATTGAAAGTTTTATTGTTATAGGTTTTGCTTACTTTTGATTCTCTGCACCCTAGAGCCTCCCCGTGCTTTCTGCTAAAAAGAATTAGTCCAGGGTTTCCATAGGGACATTTCAGGGATAGTGAGGGTTTATTTCACTGGTAATAGATTAAGGTAGAGTCAGCCCTTTATTATGATATGTATTTGTTCAGGACCTAAGCCTCTATTACATCAGGCGATTCAGTAGAGTAAATGAGCGCCAACCTGTCGCTTATTGTTAAAGGACAACGATCAGTCCACATCGTGCATGTCGGCTGATCGTTGCCTTCTATTATGCGAGACGATTATTAGCCATAACAGCCTATATCGGACGAATACGGCTGATAATTGCTTCGTGTAATGGGGCCTTAACTTTTTTTTTTATTCCTGTCCACGTGGACCATTACCTTTGTCACAGTGTGCCATCCAGCCATTACTCTGTGTCATCCCAGACAGCCACCATTATCATTTGTTTGTGTCATCATCCATTCCTTCATATCCAGTTCCAGTCATTTATTGATGTGTTGCTTGTCTTGTTCTGGTTACCTGCCAGTATTCATAAGTGCTTTGCATCTTTTTCTTGCAACTGCTACTGTATGTCCTGGGGGCCTCTGGCTAGATGAAGCTCAGTTCTATTGACCAGCCAGTGTAGAAAACTAGCCCAACTGGCCTGATCCCACAGAAGAGCTACTACAACCCAAATGGCTAAATATGTTAATTACAGCTTGCCACATATGGGCACTTTGTAGAAGAATGTCAGCATGCCCATGCCGACTCTTGTGCATCAACAAAGGCACCTACTATGGGCATAGGAATGACAGAACTGGCCATGCGAATGAAAGAAGGCTGTCTGATCTGATCATTCATGTGTTCTTTAATAACATGTCTTCTGAAGGGTGAGAGCACATCACTTACCTGAGCAGAACATGGTACCAGGATGCACTGTGGGAAGAAAACAAGTTGGCAGAGGCAACATTACGTACCCTGCCATACTGCAAAAAATCTTCAGAAATGGTTTAAGGACCATGACATGGTGTTGTACAGGCAGTAGTGGATCATAATAGGGGCGTTTCGGGCGGCAGCCTGGGGCCCTGAGCTCCTGGAGGGCCCATGACCACCCAAAAAGACTTATACTTTCAGTGGTGTACTGTCTCCTGGCTACAGTTCTGCCATGATTTGCAAAAAATCAGTTTTTTTTATGGCAATTTTGCACAAATCAGGACATCATAACATTATCTGTCCTGTACTATGAATGCCAGGCTAGTGCTGCCATAGTTACAGTGGGGTGGGGGGGCCCAGGCTTGGTGAACAGCCCGGGGCCTATGGTAAAGTTAATCCGCCCCAGTACAGGTGTTGACTTGGTGGCACCTACACCATGTCAGGCAGGTGGCAGTGTATATAAACTTTTTAGTGAGAAAAGCGAAAAATGTCTTAATAACCTACTTTCAAAAAAGATTATTGGTTATTACGTTGGGGAAAAAAATCTCTGGTATTTGATACAAATCTGGTTACTTTGGCGGATAAAATAATTATTTTATATAAATCTGTTAATCTGCGCAAAACTTCCTGGTCACAAGTGTACTTCATTGTTATTTGTGGTATCCTTATTAATATAACAGTCCTCGGGTTACTGGCAATAATATGAGTTACATGCAAACATAAAAAGAGGTCATCGAATGATCTAAAACCTAAACAGGTGGCTGACTATAATATGTGCTCGCAAATAGGGTGGTTCTATTTATTATTATTTTATTATTATCATTTAGGCTATGTTCACACTATGTAAAAACACGTCCATATCTCTTAACAACGGCCGTATTTGTGCAAACAACGGCCGTTATTTCACAAATAACGACCATCGTTTGCGCAGATACGGCCATTGTTATGAAATACGGCCATGTTTTTTACGCAGTGTGAACCCCGCCTTACAAATTAAGGGGACACCTTCAGATAATTTTTAAAGCTGATTTCCCTTGTACTTGAAGCCCCACTTACAGAAGGAATATAGCCCACTGAATTTCCCTGCAGATCTGATCAGGCTCGGACCCACCATCCCCTGCTAGTCTCTGGCACCAAACAATCAGATGAACAGAACAGGAAGCCCGATGGCATGCATGGTCATTTAGTCCTGTGTATACAGTGTTCAGGAAGGGAGAGATGGTAACAAACACAATATACGTTCTTTTTGTAGAGACCAACAGCTTTCTCCTGCTGTGGTACATGCCACTGAAGACTTTGCAAGGGCATTCAGTTATGTTTTTGCAAAGTCATATAACTAATTGTTTGAGTTTATGCCACTACCACATCTAATGTTTTGGCACATTCTTAGCTCTGCTCAATATTAGTGACTGTAGTAGTAAAATGCAAAGGAAGCCTATGATGATCCGAAAGATGTCGCCTGCCACATCAGTGGTTCAGGTGGGTGTTCTGTCTGACCCTTGTGTACACTGCAAAGTCTTTAGGTTCAGATTGGCTATCATACATAAGTTAAAGCTCATCAGAAAGCCACAGAAATGAGTATAGCATGGTTCTAAACTACAACCAAGTAAGCCGTCATTTACAAAAGATTATTGTATTGACTGCTGGGTGTTACCATTTGGGGGGTGTCACTAACTACCTGACATTGTCCAATTGGCACTGGTAGAATAAGACAGCCTAGAGAACCTACAAGAGGAATGGTTAAACCCAGTTGTCAATATATCCATGAATTTTGTAGGCGGAATAAAGAAGGGAAATATGCTTCACAATTGTTATATAATAGAGAATACAAGAACTTACCAAAACAACATGACAGGA
Source organism: Dendropsophus ebraccatus (assembly GCF_027789765.1). Taxonomy (NCBI): domain Eukaryota; kingdom Metazoa; phylum Chordata; class Amphibia; order Anura; family Hylidae; genus Dendropsophus; species Dendropsophus ebraccatus. The sequence continues at coordinate 69,175,957 of NC_091460.1, forward strand.
GAGCTGACAAAGGTGGTCATACATGCTTGTTTACATTAGATCCTGCCGAAAACAGGATGCAGTCTTGTGTTTTTAGAACCGTGACACATTGCTTTCCTACAGAGGTTAATTGGTAATGTGAAGAGAAGGTCACACCAAGTATTTTTGCATGTACCTCATTATAATGATGTTTGTGAGGTTTTGCTTCATGGTTGCATATAATTTGTGCAGTGCCACTCTCTTTTGGAAGAGCTTGTACATTTTTTGGCCAATCTAATAGCCCTATTTCACGGAACGATTATCGTTCATAGACTCGCTTCAACGACCGCTCGTTAACGAGCACTTAACAATTTTTTTAGCAAACGATAACACATAATACATGTGGGAACGTAAACGATATCTGTAGTGTAACGATTTTTTTGCGGTTGTTACATGGTCGTTTAAAACGTGGGGAAATGTAGGTAGACATTTCAAGAACGACTGAAAGATTTTTTATTCAACGAAAAGATTAGCGAATTATTGTTGAAAGACCAACAATTTTTTTTCGACATGTTGAAAAAAAAAGTGAACGACTCAACAACGATTTCGCTGTTGTCGTTCGCTCGTTTACAGCTATTCCACAGAACGAATATCGTTAACGAGCGGTCAATTGAACGATTTTATGAACGATAATCGTTCGAAAAAGTTCCGTGGAATAGGGCCTTAAGACAACCTAAGTCATTACAGGTTCAGTACAAGAAATCAAAGCAAATGCATGAAGAACTGCACAATTATTAAGCATGAATTCCCTTTTTTAATGGAACAGTCCTTCTGCACTGTGAGATCCTACTCTAAAGTGTCTGCAATTTTATGCTATTGTCTATAGTCAAATTATTATGTAGTCACACAATATATGTGTGTATATAGATAGTTCAACTGTCTATACCTTTTTAAGGTATTCCTCTGGAAAGTCCTGAAAACCTTTTGATGACCCCTTGGAAATTACATGTGTTCTTGTGCTTACCATCTCAGCTAATAGAACCTCCTGTATGATAAAACTGCATCAACTGTGACACACAGGTTCTCAACAGACACTTCTATCGTAGTTGCTATTGATGAATAGACAGCTCCTGTCACACAGTTATACCTATGTACAGTATAAGGCTATGTTCACACTACGTGAACAACCGGCCGTTCCGTGACCCCGGCTGGATGATCCTTCCGGCCGCGGAGCCCTGATGCGGGCGCATCAGCGTGCGCCCGCATCAGTGCTTCACATAGCCCACAGTGAAGCAAGCGGCCGGAGCCGCTTGCTTCACTGTGTGAACTGACAGGTCTTTCTGCGACCGGAATTCACTTTTCCGGCGCTGTATGGGATCCCGGCCAGAGCGCATATGATGTGTGTACGCTCCGACCGGGATCCCATTGCACATAAGGCTTTGTTACACATCGCAAAACTACGGCCGTAGTTCTGCGGCGAGAACTACGGCCGTAGTTTTACATAGTGTGAACATAGCCTAAAAAGAAAAAAATCTGTGGAGCACTCATCCATTAAAAACTTGTTTTTATTTCTTTAAAGCATAAAAGCCATCAGCTCGGCTTGCGGATGGTCGGAACGCCAAACACCTAGAAATCACAGACATTTGACCTCAGTTATACCTATGGTGTGTTAGCTTATTTAGAAGATTATAGAGAAATATTATAATGTCTACTCATCCATTGTAATGTTTACAATTAGGGATGGTCAGAACCGAGTTCGGATCGGGTTCGTAAGAACCCGAACCCTCAGTAATGATTCCCGCTGTCTGCCCGCTCCGTGGAGCGGGCGGATCCAGCGGGAGGACCGCCTGGAAAACTGGGATATAGCCATAGGCTGTATCCCAGTTTTCCAGGCGTTCCTCCCGCTGTATCCACCCGCTCCACGGAGCGGGCAGACAGCGGGAATCTTCTGCCGAGCGTTCGGGTTCATACGAACCCGAACCTCGGCAGGTTCGGACCATCCCTATTTACAATGTATACTGGCCCTAGCTGCGATGCTGTGCTGATGCATTATGGGATTGATAGCAAAGCACAGATGGAGAGTCAGGATAAATCTAAAAATTCAAGATGGTTGTTTAGAAGTAGAGAGGACTGGACTACAATGAAGTGAGTGCAGTACACATAGAAGAAGTGCTATAGACAGGTAGGGGGTGCAGTGATGGAAGAATGTGTTTTTGCACACATTGTTATATTATAGCAGTTTTAAGTCTGTACTTTTAGGGATGGCATATGTGAAAAAAGCAGCTTGTATTTCCAAAAAGGCCAAGTTGCCATCTTTGTCATAAGGGCTGCGTGTTCCTTCTTTCACTGTGAAGAATTGCAGTTGACTAAGGCTTTCTGGTATGTTAATCCGGACTAATAGCAATTAAACACCATCTGGTTAATGACTTGTTATTCCTATCACACAATTGCTGATATTGTAAGGTAACAATTACCAATGGTTTCATTATGCAGCTAAACCTCTTTGTCGTGCTTCCCGCTACAAGTTGCTCTTTTCTTTAGAACGTAATCTTTTGATAACGTACAAGATAGGAAATGACTATTTATAAGATATTAATGTGAAGTTTGGGTTTATTTCATGTGACACTGTCACAAGCAAAGGATAACGTGTTCACAACAGGTAGCAGTTTGCGCGGGGTTATGTCAGGTCCTGTTGGAAGTGCTTTGGTTAAGGAACAGCAGCCTAGAAGTCATCAGTGTTACCTCTCTGTATGTGGAATGAACCAAATTACAACTAGCCATGGGCAAGGTGGAAGAAGATCATGATTCAGCCTTGTTTCCCCACTGTCTGTCAGGTCCTTTAGCTTATTATTGGTGCACCTCCAGATATCAGAAGAAACATGAAGAAACCTGTGACTAGATGCTACGTGTTTCAGCATACTTAGGCTATGTTCACACCTGTTCTGAGGCTTCCATTTATATCATATTTATGATGGGTATAGATTGAAAGGGAACCATAATCCTGTTGGATAACATTGATTTTACAAAGGTTGTCTCAACTAGACATGTCACTTCTATATCTTCCAAAAGAGCATATGGACATCATAGAGGCCCCCTCTGTGAGCCTGTCTACGGATTAACACCAAACCTGGCACTTACTTGTATTACATGGATAGTCATTCACGTAAATCTAATACAACATTTCCGCTACAGTGCTGCTAACCCAAAAGGGGTTAGAAAAACACTTGTTCGAAATCAATGGGAGAGTAACACAAATGTGTCTATAACAGTGGTATAATATATGAGTGGAGCAGAATGCCAGTGTGAGGCTTATTGTATGATTTGTATATTCATAATTAGCATTTTAGTAATCTTTTAAATTAGTAAAACTAATATACACTTTGCCTATGATATTTGTTATGCTCCATTCAGTTGTCCTTACTGGTTTGCAGTGTTATATAAACCAGTTTCTCCTGCACAATCCAAGTCTGAGCAGCGATAACCGACATCATTGTGTAAAGCAGCTGGGCTTTTCCTGCATTTGTTTCCCATGAATCATAATCATTAAGAGGAATAACTGTGCAGTCGACAGAGCAAAGCAAGCCTTCACTGTCACATTTCTTGTCAATATTCCAAATTAATTCTCCTTCATTACACCACTGCAATTTTGGCTGAGCATTTAGAGTAACAATAGTACAGTCTGATCAACAGGGAAAGTAACGCCCCGAGACGCTCATTATCTGAGCTGCTGTTCGAAGTGCGGCATACTGATATTTAAAGCATGCTCACTGGTCTACACTACTTACCACTTACACAGTATAAAAATATTGAGGCTATAATATTAAGAAGTCTGTATTAACTTCTATGACATAAAATAAATTAGACCTATTAGATAAAATATATAAAAGGACAACTACAGTTTTTATTTCCTAAGTAGCATGTGTAGACATTTTTGTTCATGGCCTATGTAAACCAGTTAACTTGATGTGTTCTATGCTTATTGTACAGCTCAGTCATGTAAAACTTCTATCCCCTTACTGCAGACACTCCTGAGTATTCATGGAGATACTTCACACTGCTCTCTAGTGCACACTACCACTGATTCCTGTTTGTGGTAGTTATCCCTCTGTTAGCTTTTACAAGCAGAATGGAGGGGACAGAAGTATTAAGCTGCATCTCATAGAATACACATGAGATTCTTCACATAGCAAAGAAAAACAGTATGAGTCAGGGGAGTTTTATAACTCTGCAGCTAATCATTCTGTTGACTCATCTACTATATCACTGAACTCCTGGTCTTTTAGAACAAAAATGATGACTTTAGCAGCATTATAAGCATGGAGGCACATAGTGAAGACTAATATGGTGTGAACTTGGTAGCAAGATGTTTGTGACAACTGTCAGAAAAGATAGGTTATTATTATGTAATCCTGTAATGCAAAGAAGGTCCTACATACATAGCACAGTTGTCATATTGAAAGGGTTCCAATATAAGAATGCATCTGAGCTGGGAAAAACACATTACAGTTAGGTTCATAAATATTTGGACAGCATTTTTCTCATTTCTGTTCTGCATATTACCACAATGAATTTGAACATAACAATACAGATGCAGTTGAGGTTCAGACTTTCATCTTTAATTCAGTGGGTTGAACCAAGTGATTGTATAAAATGTAAGGAACTAAAGCATTTCCTATACACAATCCCTTCATTTTCTAAAGTAATTGGAGAAATTTAATAATTTTAAATAAAATAGTAATTTCTTATACTTTGGTTGAAAACTAGAGATGAGTGAACCGGTTTCGGGTTCGAGTCGATCCGAACCTGAACAATCTGCATTTGATTAGCTGGGGCTGCTGAACTTGGATAAAGCTCTAAGGTTGTCTGGAAAACGTGGATGCAGCTAATGACTATATCCATGATTTCCACATAGCCTTAGGGCTTTATCCAACTTCAGCAGCCACCGCTAATCAAATGCCGAAAGTTCGGGTTCAGATCGACTCGAGCATGCTCGAGGTTCGCTCATCTCTATTGAAAACTCTTTGTTGGCAATGACTGCCTGATGTCTTGAACTCATTGACATCATGAATGCTGGGTCTCGTCCTTAATAATGCTCTGCCAGGCCTTTACTGCAGCGCTTTGCAGTTGCTGTGTGTTTGTGGCCTTTCGGTCTGAAGTTTAGGCTATAACAAGTGAAATGCAAGTTCAATTAGGTTGACTTCAGGTGACTGACTTGGTCATTCTAGAATATTCCACTTCTTTGCTTTAATAAACTCCTGAGTTGCTTTGGCTATATGTTTTGGGTCATTGTCCATCTGTATTATGAAACGCCGACCAACCAGTTTGGCTGGATTTGCACACACAGTATGTCTCTAAATACCTCAGACTTCATCCAGCTGCTTCTATCTTGTCAATACACAGTAGTTACCTGGTGCCACTGGCAGCCATGTATGTTCTAGCCATCACACTGCCTCCGCCATGTGTTACATATGACGTGATGCTTTGGATCATGAGCTGTACCACATCTTCACTATCCTTTTTTCTTCCCATCACTCTGGTAGAGGTTGATCTTGGTTTCATCTGTCCAAAGAATCTTCTTTCAGATCTGTGCTGGCTTTTTAAAAAAAAAAAAAAAAATTTATTAGCAAAGTCCAATCTAGTCCTTATCCTTGAGGCTTAGGGGTGGCTTGCACCGTGCAGGGAACCCTCTGTATTTACTTTCATGCAGTCTTCTCTTTACGGTAGATTTGGATATCGATACGCCTACATCCTGGAGAGTGCTGGTTACCTGCTTGGCTGTTGTGAAGGGGTTTCTCTTCACCTTGGAAATTATTCTGCCATTATTCCCCAGTGTGGTCTACTGTGGGCTTCGGGGTCTTTTTTTGCAGTGATGAGTTCACCAGTGCTTTATTTATTTTTCAGAATTTACCAAACTGTACATTTTGCCACTGGTAATATTGTAGCAACTTCTCAGTTAGGTTTTCTCTGTTTTCGCAGCTTCAGGCTATGTTAAGACGTGGTAAGACACTGGCTGTTCCGTGACCCGGTCAGGTCACGGAACGGCCAGTGTCAGAAAAGATCATCCCATATTGTACTGCAGTACCGTCCGGATGATCTTTACCGCCGCTGAATTGTGATGCGCGTGCATCCGTGAGTGCCCACATCTGAATTCCCCACCGCTCACAATGGAGCGTGCGGGCAGAGCCGCTCGCTCCATTGTGAGTACTGACATGGTTTTCTGCGGCCGCTATTCACTGAATAGTGGGCGCAGAAAACTGACATGTCAGTTTCTCGCGGTGCCGCTAGGGATCCCGGCCGGAGTGTGCACCATGTGTATACACTCCAGACTAAATTTCATTAAAGGCAGCACTCCGTAAGCTACGTAGTAATCACGGCCGTTGTTGCAAATTGGCAACAACGCCCGTGATTATAGTGTAGCTTCCTTAGTGTGAACATAGCCTAAGGATGGTTTGTTTCACCTGCATGGAGAGCTTCTTTGACCACATGTTTTCTTCACAGTAAAATCTTCTAAATGCAAGCACTGCACCTCAGACCAACTCCGGGCCTTATATCTGCTTTATCGAGAATGGAGTAACAAAGGAATTGCCCACACCTGCCCATGAAATAGCCCAAGAGGCAATTGTCCAATTACTTTTGGTACATGTTAAGGAACTGAAACTCTTCATCCAATTTTAGGGTAGCTTCACACGTACCGGATCTGCAGCGGATTTCACGCTGCGAGTTTGCAGCGAAATCTGCTGCGGATCCTGGTAGTGTGAAGTTGAATGGGTCACATACCCGCAGCGGAATTTTCATTCCGCTGCCAGTATGTGACCCAGTCCCTTTAACCCCCCGCCGCCCGCAGCCCCCGGCTCGAAGCATACATTACCTGCTCGGCGCCGCGGCTGTGTGTGAGGCTCCTTGCTCCTCTTGCTCCCCATCAGCCAATCAGCCCACGGCAGCACTGATTTGCTGATGGTGACAGGCAGGAGCCGGGAACCTCACACACAGCCGTGGCGTCAAGCAGGTAATATATGCTTCGGGCCGGGGGCTGCGGGTGGCGGGGGGTTAAAGGGGCCGGGTTACATATCCGCAGTGGAATCAAAATTCCAAATTCCAAAATTATGCATTAATGAGTCTGCACCATTGGAAAAGTCAGGGTGCTTTCTAGCCAGCTATTAGATAAATATAGATCTTCTATTGGTTGCAAATAATCACATGCCAAGTATTGATTACTCTGATTCTTCTAGTATAATTTGCATTTGCAGCTTTGAGAGTTTATAAAATGTGACCAGTCTGTAATCCAACTATATAAACTGTGGTGTTCGTTTCTCTTTAAATATTTCCTGTGTTGCAAAAATAAGTCTTTTTTTACATCATTTATGGATCTTTCCTTTTTTTTTCTTTGACAAAGGATACAGCTAAATTGTAGTCCTGTATTCAGAAGAAAGAAGTAGCTTGATTCACCCCCCATGTGAAATATGTACCAAATAAAGAATGTACTTTCTCTCACACACAAAAACAATGATGTCTGATTCCGTCTTTGTGTGAGTAAACCCGTGGAGGTGGGATGTGATCCCCTCTCAACAGTTCAGTGCACAAGAGAAGGATAATAAAGGCTGATTCTCTCCCTGTACAGAGCTTCTGTCTGCCTTGCTTCCTGCTCTGTGCGCAGCTCGTGCCTCTTACTCCTATTTGTCTCTTTCTGGGCAGGCAATCACTCCATGGACAGCTAGAGTTGACATCTCTTTTCTAGCTGCTCTCCCTTTAGTACCACCTTCAATCTCCCTGTCATCCATGCACACTTGTCTTCATCTTGTCTGGTACTATTCTTGCTGTTCAGATTTTGCAGGGCTTGCCTGCCTGTCTTCCATGCATCCACATTGCTTGCCATTGATAAAATAAAAAAGTTTTCAAGTTAATATTACAAGTGTACTGAGATCTTCGAGGATTAGGGTCTGTTTGCATTTATTAGTAATTGAGAAGCAAATTTTAAAAAATTACCTGTGCTGTTTTTTGTATATACATGTTTTGAAAAAAATGAGGAGAAAAATCTATTATAGCTAAAACCATTGTCTCTGCTATTTTGAGAAGTTCTGAGGACTTGAAGCGACTTTGTACCCACAATCTGACCCCCCCCCCCCCCCCAAACCACTTGTACCTTCGGATAGCTGCTTTTAATCCAAGATCTATCCTGGGGTCCGTTCAGCAGGTGATGCAGTTATTGTCCTAAAAAACAACTTTTAAACTTGCAGTACCATGCCCAACAGGAGTATCTGTGCCCTAATTTTGCACAACCCCTCCGTCCCTCCTCCTCACCCTCCTCATCATTAGGAATGCCACTGAAACATTTTCTCCTGTCTGAACATTGCACAGGTGGCCTAACGATCCAGCCAATGTGCCGGGCTTACACAGGTGAGGAATAGGAGACAATCTGCCTGGAGCATTTCTAATGATGAGGAGGGCAGGGAGGAGGGACAGTGAGGTTGTGCCAGCCTAATGCATACACAATCTTGGCCACGCCCATTGGGCACTGTGCTGCAAGTTTAAAAGTTGTTTTTTAGGACAATAACTGCATCACCTGCTGAACGGACTGCAGGACAGATCTTGAATTAAAAGCAGCTATCCGAAGGTACAAGTGGTTTGGGGGGGTCAGATTGTGGGTACAGAGTCACTTTTATAAGGCTAATTGAGTCTGGGTTCACACTCTGTTTTTGCTGTCCATTTAACAGGTCCATTTAATTGGGAAAAAAGGATAAAAAAACAAATGCATTTGTGTGCACTGTGCATCAATTTTGATCTGTTTTTCCATTGACTTCCATTATAAAAAAAAAAAAAAAAAAAAATACGCAAAAACATATATGACCACGTCCTTTCACCAATTCTTAGTTTTCGCCCTCAAACAATTCATGTATTATCCCTGTCATCGCTGCAAACTCATCTACTTATGTATCAAAGCAAGTTGTGGTCTTGGCTCTAGTACACAGCACCACAAACCATAGCTTTGCCTGCTACTACAGATGGCCACAGGCCCTCATTGACCTCCTCCAGTCTGCCACATAGTCCAGTATAACATGCTGAGAGAGAGCATGTCTGTGATAAGTGTAGAGCATAAATATGTATTTTAGTTTTTTTCTATGGTTGGATGGTATAAATGGCACAGGCATGACAGATATCGCTGCCAATAAACCTATTTATACCTTATTCTGATGTAAAGGGGCTGTTGAGGGATTGTTTGTTGTTTCCTTTTTCTTTTAAAAGTGTCCATGCCTGGCTACAAAATAAATAAAGCTTTATTCACCTACTGCAATGTGCTCAAAAACTAGAACTGTGTTGGTCTAAATCACAGGTGTTAAACTTACAGCCCTCCAGTTGTTGAAGCATTACGATTCCCATTATGCTTGGACTGCCAAAGCTTTGGATGTTCAGGCATGATGGGAATTGTGGTTTTGCCACAGTGTGAGGGCCATGAGTGCTGGTCCAGCAACAACCTTCTTATACCAACATCCCAGCAACTATGTTATCATTGGGACCACAACAGGCAGAATAGATTCACGCATAGCTATAAATGTGATTGCTTTTGCTTGAGATTCTACAACCCTATAGAAATGCATCGGACATAGAGCAGATTATAAGTAGAATGGACCTATCCTGTACTATAGGAGGACTATGAACCTCTACCTTTTTCAGCATAGCCATACAACAGACTATGGCAGCGTCAGCTTGTGATCAACTTGATTTAGAGATTGAACTCAAGTGAACACAAACTAAGGTTTGGAGCTGATATTTCAGATCTCAATCCCTTTTAGGATTAAAATAATGTCAGATGTATACTTCAGATGAGCTTTGATGAAGACATGACAACAGCCTTAAAACATGTTGTTCTGATGTACAAACAAAAGTCTACGAGCGATTTCTCTGTGTTTCCCAAGGCTGAATACTTCAATGGGTATAGCAGACTATTCCCGCACAGAGTCACACAGAGCAGCTTCCCGCCAAACATGTCTCAGAAGCCGTGTTTCAACATTCTTTCACTTGAAGCTTGAACTCACCGATATATCACTTCACAAGCAAATAGGTTTTCCTTCATGGAATGTCTTTTATCCAGGAGGATCCTTTATGTCCTCGGTAGGCAGCTTGATTCCCACCACTCTCACATTAGTGAACTGAATTGGGATGGAGGCCCATTGGAAGTACATGTAATTTAATCTCGTGTGCACAGGACCGCCTTTTGCACACAAGCCACTTTTGACTCCATAAAGATTTATGCAGAAAGAATAAAGTAACAGCATGGATCCCTTAATGTACTGCAACGCAAAATGCTCCTTACAATGTACAATTGTTTACTTGTAGCTCTCTTTTTATAACCTGATACCAGCTTCTTTTGGTAGAGGGCATTTTCCCATGCAGGTAGCCGTGTATAAAAGATGCACTGAAGATATTTGTTCTGTAGTCTGAACGATATACAGTATTTAGCAATTTTATGACTTTATAAAAATCACTGGTGGGGAGACGGAATGTTTCAGATTTTCCCAATGGTAAAATCACAATATAAACATAATAAATAATATTTGCCTTAAAAAAAAATTTTTAAGAAAATCTTTTTCCTGTGACAGAAGTTCTAGTGACATCAGTACACACCACCAATGTCTCTATAGATTGGCAGTTAAATGCGTCACCCCCCTTGTCAGTCACTTAATTCCTTATACATCTGGTGCTAATGAATGCCCTAAATCACCTAAATATTTATCAGGCATCTACAGGAATTATGAATAATAAGGGTATATTCACACTATGGAATACAGGCGGAAATTTTAAGCCGAGGCCGTGTGGCTGATTCCGCTTGAAGTTCCGCCTGTCCCATTGCATTTCTCAGGCTTGATCCGCCTAAAAAAATCAACATGTATCCAATGATGATATCAGTATTACGACCACCATGCTTCTTTTTGTAACTTGAATGTCCCCTCCTAATGTGATCCATTATTTTTCTCTTTCAGAAAAAAAACTGAAACCTTCTGACGGACTAAAGAAAAGGATAAAGCAAAAGTTTGGGCATTGAACTAAAGCTTCTGTGTCAGTATTTAAAGCTACCAGGTTCACAAGGTGAGCGCTGAACATCTTAGACAGGGTTGGCATTATGATCATGGTGTGAATGCACCCTTAGGCTGGGTTCACACACAGTATATTTTAGGCAGTATTTGGTCCTCATGTCAGGTCCTCATAGCAACCAAAACCAGGAGTGGATTAAAAACACAGAAAGGCTCTGTTCACACAATGGTGAAATTGAGTGGATGGCCGCCATATATGTAAATAACTGCCATTATTTGAATACAACAGCCGTTGTTTTAAAATACCAGCAAATATTTGCCATTAAATGACGGCCATCCACTCAATTTCAACATTGTGTGAACAGATCCTTTCTGTGTATTCAATCCACTCCTGGTTTTGGTTGCTATGAGGAACAAATACTGCCTGAAATATACTGTGTGTGAACCCAGCCTTAGGCTATGTTCACACAACGTATATTAACTGTTTTATTGTTGCCTGGGCCATATATAGGCCTTGTTGTAAAAAAAAATTTCAAAATTTAATAAAAAATAATTAAAAAAAAAAATAAAAAAAATAAGTCTAGCCATTCCGTGACCCAGCCGGTCTCTGAAAAGATCATCCCGGCCGGTACTGCAGTACCAGCCGGATGATCTTTGCAACCGCAAAGTTCTGATGTGGGCGCATCCATGCACGCCCGCATCAGAACTCTCCACTCCACGCTATGGAGCGAGCGGCTGGAGCACTGGCAGGGTTTTCTGCGGCCGCACAGCTGGGATGTGCGGAAAGGGATCTATTCAGGAAATTCCTTTTACATTTTATACACTACTCATTGAAACTTATTGTATATTATTAGCAGGTCTTCTCTAAAGCATAAGATTCAGTTTCTAGATGGCACTGTAGCTGTATATAATATGTATGGCATATACAATTATATATGCATATATAAGTGTTTAATATTGCATTAGACATTCACATCGGAAAATCATTCATGCAGAATTAATGTTTCTTTTATACCTAATAATAAGCCTTGAAATTAAGAGCCAACCTGGGCATTTCATGTCCAAATTCAATTTAATCCCAGAGAAGCTTGGCACCTATAACTAATCTTGTTATTTAGGAGTTAATAGTAATAGTGGTCTCAGCATACAGCCGCAGCCTGGCACTATTAAACTATGACAATATTAAAGAGTTTTATTAAAAGTAAAGAATATAAAGGCTGCATATTTACGGAAAATTAGTGATAAATCCTTTATCCGTATAGAAATGGATAAATCTGTCCACACGACGTAAAGTATTGGCAGTGGTTGTGTGTTTGGAATGATATCACAGGGTGCTCAATAACAATCCATTACCCATTGATTGGCACATTATTGGTTTGTGCACTTATCTCGCAATAACACGTGCAAGATCCACTCAGAAAAAAAGGGATTTGAGTTCTTAATCTGTGCCCTAAATCCCCTCTCCTGCATAATGCTATAATTTTCTGGATGTATGATTGAACAATGTCCAAGAAGCAAATCAGCTCAATTACTGCAGATTCTGACTTTATAATTGTATATGTCTGCTGGTCCAGAATTGTAATACGGCCTTCCCTTTTATTCCAGATGTATGGTTTTATGTGATTTATTCTTGCTCTTTTACATTTGATATATAATAGTAATATATGATGAGTGTATATGAATACATTTAGTGGTTGTGTTAATGAGGGGCAAGGCTTGCTTTTATACCATAAGAAAATTGGGTGGCTTTTTGTTCCATTCAAATCATTCTGTGAAGAAGTGTCATTATCTCGCAATATATGTTAGCTGCTCTTGGATCTCTAAAAGAAAACTTCAACTCGACAAAATGCTGCACTGGTAGGATGAATAGATGAATAAAAGAGGCAGTGGACATTATGAATACTAAATATGAGAGAGCTGGGAGTTATAATGTAGAGGACAAGGTAAATAATAACGTATGCATTTTACTTGTGCCCACATGTACCAACGATGTGACATGTTTCTGTTTACCAATTCACAGAACAAGAAGAAGGCCTTCAGTGTTTGATGGATGCAGTATAAAATGTGGATCTTTGTTCAGGGTATATGTACAGTACAAGTACAGGTCAGACAGGAGAACTAACACTGACATGATTGGGGTGGATACTGCCTATGCCATGAGTGTGTTATCCACCTGTAATGCATTACCTGTACTTGTACTGTACAAATGCTCCAAATAAGGATCCATGTTTTATATTGCATCCGTGAAGCACTGCAGTCCTTCCTCATTTAACCCGAGTTGTTGCCTTGTACATCATTGTGCTCCTAGGTGTTGGATGTGGCAAGCTGGAATTCACAATACACAACACATCCCTTAAAGAAGTATTCCCATCCCAACCTTTATACCATATCCACAGGATATACCTTAAAGTTAAAAAGTGTTTTTGGGAAGCCAAAAACAGCTAAACAGGCTGTTTTACACAGTTTAATGCTGTTAACATCAAACTGTACCTTCTCCACTACCTCCAAGTGCAGGTCGCGGAGGTGAGACCCACATCTGCAGAACATTTATGGCAAATCTTGTGAATATGTCATAAATGTCCAAGATGGGACTATTCCTTTAATGCCACTAAGAAATTAACAGCACTAACATTATCCAATATAAGTCTATAATATGGGTGTCTAATAACTAAGATGCCAAAATCTTCCAAAAAATTACATAAATGAGAAAATTAAAATAAGTGATACCACCATCAGTGCGCTTTTCAATTGATTATCTCCACTTCGCTTTACGATATTGTCAGATTTCTCCAGGCTGAAAACAAATAACTATCTAAATTGCAGAAATCAGATGATAAATTACATTTTTTTTCTGCAATGCAATGGTTTCCCAGAGTACAACTCTGGCTGCCACACAGTTTTAGAATGAGAATCTATGTGCCAAAATATAATCTTTTTTTTATTGTATTACATTTCTAACACATACATGGCAGCGCAGCTTAGGCTCTGGTTACACATGAGTTACGATTCTTGCTGTCGTATGTAGAGGAATCTGTGTGGGAGTCCCTGACACAGATCTGAACGGAGCGTTAAATAGGTGTGCCATACAGGCCCGGGACAAGGAGTTTTGGTGCCCTAGGCAGAGAAGGCAAATTGCGCCCCCCCCCCCCGAACCCAGCGTTATCAGAATCGGCGGTCAGTTTCCCTAAAGGCCCTATTCCAAGGAACGATTGTCGGGCCATATTCGGCTGATAATCGTCCTGTGGAATAGTAGGCAACGATCAGCCGACATCATTCATGTCGGCTGATCGTTGCGTCGTTTGTCTTTCAAGCATGTTGAAAAACAAACGACTGATTCTATCATTTTACTGCAACACATACTGTACATGCCTTCACCACTGCAGTGGGATCCGGTGCCTTGCTAAAAAACATTTTTATCACAGGTTGAGAGTGTCAGGGAGGTGGGTCTGTGACAATGTCTGTGCACGCCCTGCTCTATGGCTGCTGCATCTTCAGGTCGTCTCCACTCCTCCAGCTGTCACTTATTCTGGAGGACGTGGCAGCTTGAAGATACAGCAGTGGCCAGAGAGCAGGGCGTGCACAGACATCGTCACAGACCCACCTCCCTGGGATAAAAATGTTTTTTTAGCAAGACACGGGATCACACAGCAGCGGGGAAGGTTTGAGACAGCAACTGTATTGCTTCCCACTGTGCCAGTGCTCCCCCTGTGCCCCCATGTAGTAGACAAGCCCTCAACGCACCCCATATAAATTGGTTTGCCAAATATGTGCCCCCATACAGTATAGGAGATCTTCTTTGTGCCTCCATTTAGGTAGGGTTTAGTAGTGGAGGTATTGTGGATAAGGGGTGTAGTAGTACAGGTATAGATGAGAGGTGTAGTAGTGGAGGTATTGTGGATAAGGGGTGTAGTAGTACAGGTATAGATGAGAGGTGTAGTAGTGGAGGTATTGTGAATAAGGGGTGTAGTAGTACAGGTATAGATGAGAGGTGTAGTAGTGGAGGTATTGTGGATAAGGGGTGTAGTAGTACAGGTATAGATGAGAGGTGTAGTAGTGGAGGTATAGTGGATAAGGGGTGTAGTAGTTCAGGTACAGATAAGGGGTGTAGTAGTTCAGGTATAGATAAGGGGTGTAGTAGTGGAGGTAGAGTGGATAAGGGGTGTAGTAGTTCAGGTATAGATAAGGGGTGTAGTAGTTCAGGTATAGATAAGGGGTGTAGTAGTTCAGGTATAGATAAGGGGTGTAGTAGTACCGGTATGGATGAGTGTTGTGTCAGTACATGAAGGGAGTTGCAGTGTTGTCACAGGCTGACAGCAAACCTGTGATAACACTACAACTCCTTGCATGCACTGACAGCCTATGACATCACTACAACTCCCAGCATGTACTGGCAACCTGTGGCAACACTACAAACCTGTGGCAACACTACAAATCCCAGCATGCACTGGGATCCTGGGAGTCAGTACATGCTGGGAGTTGTAGTGTTGTCACAGGCTAGCTGTCAGTACATGCTGGGAGTTGTAGTGTTGTCACAGGCAAGCTGTCAGTACATGCTGGGAGTTGTAGTGTTGTCACAGGCTGACAGCTAACCTGTGACAACACTACAACTGCCAGCAAGTACTGGGAGGGATACACACACATACACTCACTCACTCACTCACTCTCACACATACATGCATACATCCACTCTCACACACACATTCCCATGCAGGCACTTACATTTCATGAGGGATCTCCTTCTATCTTCCCAGCACCTGCAGCTCCTCTGTCGTCCTCCTCACCGGCACTATGCTCTCCCGCCCCTCCCCCTCCTGTCCTGCACAGACAGGAGACTGAAGCCATGAGGTGAGAGCCGGTGAGACCTACAGACTGCTGACAGGGGAGGGAGCACGACCCCAGACTGCATCCTAGTGAGAAGGACAGCTCTGTAAAAGTCTGTTCTTCTCACTAAGCAATGCAGTATACAGCCAGCAGCACCGTCCCCTCTCTGTGAGTCACCTGGCCCCTACAGCACTCCCGTCAATGCGGCCCTGGTTACAGTGCAGGGTGGGCTGGCGGGCGAGCGGGGGACAGGACAGGATGGATGGGTAAGAAAATTAATTACCCATCCAGACTGCGCCCCCTGTAGTTTTGCGCCCTAGGCCATCGCCTACCCCTGCCTACTCTTTGTCCCGGCCCTGGTGCCATAGATGTATAAAGGGTACCTTATACATGCTGAACCTGTTGGAGAACAGCCAAAATATTGTTCCAGTTCCCAACATAGTTTGGTCTATTTAGGCCATTTTCCACATTGGATCATTCAAGAACAGTCTGTCCAAAACCTCAGGGATGTAAGACTATGGACAAGTATGAAAGACTTGATGGAGATGGATTATGACAGGGGCCACTGAATGAAATTGCCCTTCAGGGTGGCACCATGCAATTGTGTTACCCTGCTTTTTCCTACTTCCTTTTTTAATTTGTGACCCAACGTTTCTTTAGTTTTGAATCTCTCTAGTTATGTGGATCCACGTGAGTTAGCATATCAATGCTCTTGTCAACCCTGCAGGATGTGGATATTAATTTAGAAAGTGAGCTGGATCCATACAATTGAGGAGATTGCTCATTCTCATTTCATTTGCACTAGTTTTCAAAAATCTAATTCAAAATTGTGTTTTAAAGCAGGAATAGCCTCACTCAGATATGATGCCTCAGCTTCACTCATTGTATCCAGACTGAAGGAGCTATTTTTCGCAGGAGATGTGTCTTAGGTGTAAAGGTCTGGCTCAAGGCTATTGATGCAGTTTGTACTAGTTCCAGGCGTACATGGGAGAGCCGAGGGCGGCAGTCTAATTATTAGTGTATTGTGATCACAGCCAGTACCAGAATACATTTCACCAGCAGCACTTTACAAGTTAAGTAGGCCTGTGATAACAGATTTTGTTTTTGCTGTTAAATATTTAATTTCTGTTATGCTGGTTGATCCCAAATTATTCTCCAGACTTAAATAATGCAAACGTTTGTCCCAGTGCCAAAAAACAATTTACAGCCAAGTGTGTTGCTCTGTCTAGAGATGCGTAGTCAGCCCTGGTAAAGTAACATGCAGGTTGTTGTGAATTGCAGCCCGACATCCTAATCCACAGAGAGTCGAAGTGCAATTATAGCAATTTTTGGAAAGGCTTTTTTTTTTACAATTAACAAAACTCATTTTCAATCTGCATTGTAGATGGGACGCAGAAATCACAGTAGTGTAGCAGTACCAGGAAGCCACTCGAGCAGTGCCAGGAAGCCACTCGAGACCCAAAGGACAAAGAAAAGCTTGCTTCATCTTAGTGTAACATTTCTTAAAACATCCCCTTACACAATGTTCCCCCAGCAGAAAACTGTGGAGTTGTATCATCTGCATTTGACGTAATTATAGGTCCATTTTATTATGGTAAAAGAAATTCAGGAAAATAGAATTATTTGGAGAATAATATCTAGTAAGGTGTATTTAGGCCACATTTTAAGTCCATGCAGATATGCTCTAGTTGGATTTTATAGCAGATTTGTACTCACTACAGTCATATGTATGATTGTTCCCTTTTTTGATGTTGTGTGTATGTGGGGTGGGGGGTGATTTGTGGTATCAACAATGGAAGAGAATGTTCACTACATGTAGGTTTACACTAATCTTTACCAAAGGAATCTTGTCAATTTTTCCAGTTCTTATCTTTTTGACTAGTTAGAAATTAAAAATCCCCCGCATTTAGTAATCTTGGATGATGTACCATGCATTATATGCTATACCGTACCTCCCAGTGTTTGGATAATCCTATGACTGGCCAAATTGAAGTCTTGGAAATCTGGCCAAGTCAACACCTTGAACCTTGAAATCATTCCTGAACTGTTTTTGCAGTTTGGTCTGCAACAGTGTTGTTGCAATCCTAGGACATGGGTACTCTAGGCCCCGCCAATTTGACACAGGGCTGCAAGTTTCAAAGTTGTTTTTTAGGACAATAACTGCATCACCTGCTGAACGGACCCCAGGACAGATCTTGGATTAAAAGCAGCTATCCAAATGTACAAGCTGTTTGGGGGGGGGGGGTCCAATTGTGGGTACGGGTCGCTTGACTAGGTCATCTTTATTCTGACTTCATAGTCTTGCCCTCATGTTCATTTTGGACACTTTGGAAGTGGCCAGAGGTAAACGTGATCACTGGTCTGTGGCTATACAACCCCATATACAACAAGCTGTGATGTACCATGTGTATTCACAACTTTATTCCCCACACTCATTAATAACCTTGTAGTGTTTGTGATTGCTTTTATGGTTGATCAGTGTATATATATATATATATATATATATATATATATATATACACATGTATTAGTATGTACAGCATGTATGTATGTATGTATGTATGTATTATACACACATATGAACAGTCAAGCACAAACCGTATGGCATTGCATCCGTGGGAATATTTGCATTCTTACTTATTGAACATGGAAGTTTCCAGACAATGGAATGCCTCATTAGACAGAATGGGAATGTCGTGCAGGTAGCTGCTATACAAGGCCATTAGAAAAGCATGCTAGAGGCAGACAGGAAGTCATAGTGCAAGTTACAACAGTTTAGATTGTTCTTGCTACAAAGTATGCAGAATACAATTGTCTTGGAGGAAACAAATCAGTCACAAAAAAACTAAAAAAAAACCTTATCTGACAGAAACTAGGGTTGGTCAGCACAATAGCAAGTAAAGTTAATCATGTACGAGCCTCAGTTATAATGCCAGTTCCTTGTGGTATTTTCTTTCCCAGTCTGATAACCTTGGCATGTGATAGCTACTAATGGAGAGAGCTCACTGTGTTGGCATGCACTTCTTAACGTTACTAGTACTTGGGAATGGAATTTCAGTTCATAAGTAACATCACAAACAAGGGTCATGTGGCAGCCAGAGAAAACACAATTACCAGCTGATCACATCTGCTTTACTCATGCTTAAGGCCAGCTCTAGAAGTACATGTCCTGGACTTTGTTGCCTACTGTATGTTCTGTTCTGTCTTAAGAGCCCTATGTACAGTGATAAATGGTTCACTCCTTGTATTTTAGGTTCTTCTAGACATTTATGGTAGGAGTATACAGTGGGAGAGGTCTACCTGCAATATGTAGATGGTGTCTAAGTGTTCAGACCGCAGTCAATCTCTAGAATGAGCTTGGAGAGAAGCGTATGGCTGAACAGCCCTCTAGATTTACACTAGGAGTCCATCCACTTGTCCTGGCTCGTTCTAATAATTGGTTGGGGTCTCAACACCCAGACCAGTCTCTACAACTAGGGCATTGCCACCAACTATTTCCTTTACCCAGTGGCATGGCTAGCAGGGGGCACCGATTGTAGCCTTCGGGGATTTTAAATTTTATTATATTATAATATAAAGGATCTTAAAAAAAAAAACAGCAGAAGACTTTTCATTCTGTGTGTACTGGTTTGTTGATCAGTTGACTTTGCCAATTACATTGTAATGAAATCACAACATGGTCAGCTATACATTTGTTGGATTAGTCTACGGTATGTTTGTTTCAGTGTTACAGTATAATATGTTTGTTTCAGTTGTAATTTTTACCTAATCGTTTGGGTATGTTATGATCTAGCGGTGGTTTCTTGAGTTTTTATCAAATAGAATCACAGTTCACATTCTTGAGAATACAGTCAAAAGACATTGAGTTAGTCTACACCAATGTACACTGATGTCAGTGCTGACAAATGTAGCCTCCTGACTTGGCCTACGATGTAGATGTGGACATAACCTGTAACTTATGTACTTGTGTTTAAAAAGTTTTTTCTCGTAGGAAAGCCTTCATATATATTCAGCATGATTATGGAAGCCCTGTGGCATAGGGACCTCATAAATATTCTGTTTGGCTGAACGCCTTGTTTTGCAACCTATATATGCCCGCAAACTGGTGTAAATAGATTGATAAATCTTTCCAACTGTGTTATGCCTAGTGCAAGGCCTGAGGGGATGATGCATGGCACACAGATACTCTCTTTGATGTTCATTGAATTCCTGTGTCATACAAAACATCTTTATTCCCTTCACTAGACATAACACATTGTAAGGATGTCTAAACAACTGCACACCGTGTACACACTACTATGCTCCATGATCAATGTCAAATGGTAGAATTGAATTGGAGGGACACTTTACAGTAACTGTTGTTTTAACATGCTTTGCATAAACCTAAAGGACAAGTGAATGTAGGATACTTTGTAATATATCTTATAGAGAAAAGTGCTTCTTTCTTCTCTTATCAAGCCACCTCCACTGATAATCTTTCATTCACGTAAAAAAATATAGCTCAATCCTGTGTTTATAAAATGGAATAGCAGGAGAGGAATGGAATACAGGAGAGGAAGTGAGTTCAGAGAGTAGAGGCAGGGACACAGAGGGAATGCAAGAACAGTCTTGTATAAGCAGGGGCGTAGCTAATGTCTCCTGGGCCCTGATGCGAGAGGTCAACTTGCCCCCCCCCCTTTCACGACCAAGTGATGCTACTGGTATATATATATATATATATATATATATATATATATATATACACTCACCGGCCACTTTATTAGGTACACCATGCTAGTAACGGGTGGTCTTCTGCTGCTGTAGCCCATCTGCCTCAAAGTTCGAGGTACTGTGCGTTCAGAGATGCTCTTCTGCCTACCTTGGTTGTAACGGTTGGCTATTTGAGTCACTGTTGCCTTTCTATCAGCTCGAACCAGTCTGCCCATTCTCCTCTGACCTCTGGCATCAACAAGGCATTTCCGCCCACAGAACTGCCGCTCACTGGATGTTTTTTCTTTTTCGAACCATTCTCTGTAAACCCTAGAGATGGTTTTGCGTGAAAATCACAGTAGATCAGCAGTTTCTGAAATACTCAGACCAGCCCTTCTGGCACCAACAACCATGCCACGTTCAAAGGCACTTAAATCACCTTTCTTCCCCATACTGATGCTCGGTTTGAACTGCAGGAGATTGTCTTGACCATGTCTACATGCCTAAATGCACTAAGTTGCTGCCATGTGATTGGCTGATTAGAAATTAAGTGGTAACGTGCAGTTGGACAGGTGTGCCTAATAAAGTGGCCGGTGAGTGTATATATATATATACACACACACACACACATACACACCAAAATAGATATTACCAATAACACCAGCATATATTAGCGCCACACCACAGCCACTACCATCACCACCATATTGTTACTGACCAAATCCAGTATACTGAGACCAATAAAACACAGTACCAGATTATAAGCAACAAATAATACACCACACACTAACACCGCCGCTGCTACTGACTAACACCACCGCTGCTACTGACAAATACCACTGCATACTTACTTACACCACCGCTGCTACTGACTTATACCACCTTATACTGACTAACACCACCGCTGCTACTGACTTATACCACCACATACAATAATATAGAGGTAGCCCCAGCTCTACACAGGTTCTGTACACCATATTCATTACAGTGCAGTTATATCAGGTGACTCTCTGATCAGAGTTCTTCCCTTTTCATCTTCTTCTCCATCTGCCCTGGGCCATTATGAGAACTTCTCTGAGCCACGAATCCACAGAATCTGCCAGACAAACATATAAGGCTCCTCACACTGACACCATCCTCATCTCACTAAACACTGCACATTTGTAATGGGCGCTTTGCACCCTCATTTAGTGGATAGGCTTACTGTGTTGTTCCCCTTATAGATGGCCCCCCTGTGTTGTCCGCCTTATAGATGCCCCCCTATAGAAGGCCCCCTATGTTGTTCCCCTAATAGATGGCTCCCCCTGTGTTGTCCCCCTTTATAGTTTGCCCCCTCTCCCCCCCTCCCTTATATATGGCCCTCTCTCCCCCCCTCCCTTATAGATGGCCCCTTCTCCCCCCCCCTTATAGATGGCCCCCTATCCCCCCTCCCTTATAGATGGCCCCCTCTCCTTCCCCCCTTATGGATGGCCCCCTCTCCCCCATCCCTTATAGATGCTTCCAGATGAGATTGTGTTCTAGATGCCCCTGTACTGTCACCTGTGCAGTGTAAACCCATCATATCGTACCTATCGTGTGCCTTCGTGCTGTCACATATATATAATATACTATATACCTATCCTATATACTGTGTGCCCCTGTAGTACCCCTGTAGTAAGTAGCATGTCTAGGTCTCTTCTGAGACCACCTAATAATGACAAATAATGTTTGTTTTTTTTACTTTATTCAAACAAAATATCGCCAGTTTGGCATGGCCAAATAGGTGTGGCTGCAAAAAGGGGCGTGTCATAATATCGCCCAATTAACGTTACTGCAGCTACATGTACGATTAACCGTAGTATTGATTGAGGCCATTACCACCAAGCCCTACTATAAAGGTACAGTACAGGAGACCCTCATCTATGTGTTTAATGACTGCAGAGGGGAAAATAGCAAAAAGGCCAGGAATAGTGCTACCTATCATGTACAAAGGGTAGCTTAACCTGAAAAGTCTAAATCTAAAAGGCACAAATGAGTCCCCAAATCAGACAAGATTGTTACTACTGGTGCAAACTATCAAGATATACATTTTTTCTGCATTTGCTGGATGATGATTATTACACTGGAAAAAAAGAAAATGAAGTTGTCTGTTCAGCCCTCAGTGACTCAGAAACAAATCTAAACGCCTAAATTATGTGAATGATATATTCCTGCTTAGGTGTTTACAGCCATTTAGGCGTACTAATTATTTCTTCCATTTTCTGCAGACTGGTTCCTTAGTGCTGGACATCATGTAAGCAACAGACGACCTCGGCAGGGAATTATAACACATACAATTATGTAATATTCATCTGTGTAGAGAGATGTAGCGTTTAATCTCATTACAGCTGAAGAATAGTTATTGGTGAGCTGAGAACTACTCTGCTCGCTTGTTATTGCTCGTAAAGGTGAACGGCTTGTTGCATATTTCTGGTGGTCTCATTTGCTGTGGTCATTTTGTATTCCTAATGTCCCCATTAGAGCTTAACAAGCAATTATTAAACCAAGCTTGTCAGCTTGGGAATGCAATTGATCTATTGATCTTATGTAATGTATAATATTTAGTTACAACGGATTTGCTTTACAGCTGATCTAAAAAAAAAAGAGGACAACCGATGAGCAATTGTTGTGGTTTACATCAGGGATGTGGTTTACGTTAGGGATCATGGCACGTCTTCTCATGTACCGTACATATTGCATGTACTCCAGAGGGAGACTGTCAGTGAACAGAGGAATATAAATTTTGCCTCCTTCATTGAATGATATCAGATATTTGTTTACAAGCTCTACAGTTTATGCCATCTTTAGACATTAGATCTGTCTGTAGTCTGTCGTAATAAACCAATTTGACAGCCAGACGTGTTGTAAACTTTCATTTTGTGACGTTTTTCACTGACTTTTGGGGGGGTTATAGCAGGGAGCCTGAATATTTTGGTTGGTCTCATTGTTCACCTTACATTGCACTTAGCTGCATTATTGGGAATGTCAGCTAAATGAATAGATGTTATATAGCCGCATATGCAATCTCCTGGGAGGAAAGTTTATGCAAGGAAATTTGTTTATTTAAAACAATTAACTTTGTATTTTTGTCATGTAATTATGTCTATATCCTGAAATCTAGAAGCTACTATTACTTACTAAATACATAACATAATTAAATATAATCTTTTATCACTTTATATTACTCCACATTATTATGACTAGACTAAATGTGTATATATAACTTAACCATAAACATGTATCTAATCCACTGGCAAATTTATATAAGAAAAATACAATGAACAAAATACAAATATATATATATATATATATATATATATATATATATATATATATATCTTGCAGTTAAATAGCTTATCCCCTTCCTATGTTATACATACATAAACATTACAGACAAGCTTCCCATTCTGCCTCCACAGCACCACCTCCAGTGCAATTGTAATGTAATCTTATGGTGATGGATTATGTGGTGGAGAGGTGTGCTATAGAGATGAAGCAGGACGTTCCATCTGCTAATTTATAGTTATGTGAAGCAGGGATCAGGTTGGCTGTCAGTTATCTATTCTGCCACAGACTGTATCCTTGTTTTCCAGGACTCCCTAGGGCTGCATCCAGTCTCTCGAGGCAGCGGGAGTCAAATGCTCAGTGGTCAAGTTTGGAGTTCTCTCATCACTACCAACCACCACTTTGCTATCTATCTATCTATCTATCTATCTATCTATCTAGCAACAAGGATAGTAGGCAGCACAGCTCGGAGCTGAAAGTAGAGATGGGTGCCAGCCAGAGGACCTTGACCACGGGTCAGTGTAGTTATCCAAACAAATTCCAACGGCACTCCGAAAAATTCAAATCAAACGTGCAATTTATTCATGTAGTGCAGCACAGCAAGGTAAATTGTTTCAACCGTCTCACACGGTCTTTCTTGAGAACCGTCTCACACGGTCTAGGAGCTTGAGAAAGACCGTTTGAGGCGGTTGAAACGTCGCTTTACCTTGCTGTGCTGCACTTCATGAATAAATTGCACGTTTGTTTGGATATCTATCTATCTATCTATCTATCTATCTATCATCTCCTATCTATCTATCTATCCTATAGCTATTTAAGGGGAAAAAAATTGATATAGGCTATACAGTTATAGGCTATGTTCACACTGCGTATAAATCCGTCCGTAGATCATACGCTGCCGTACATGTGCGGCTGAAACTACGGGCGTGGGAAAAATCGGCATGCGGCCGGATGTGTACGAACCACGAACATACGCCCGCAGTACAGTTATGCTTCCCTAGCTTGTTTCGAAGCGATCTGAGGCAGGTCATTTACTTGGAAATCTTCGCCCAGCCCCGTAAACCACACAGAACCTTTTGGATCAAAAATCAAGTTCAATTTGGCTGAAATAAGTACTTTGTACGGGACCGCATGAAAATCCACGGCCGTGAGTTTCAACATTTCCGTCCTCAAACAATGGTCTTGTTAATTTTTCACGGCGCCGTATATGATCCGGCCGTAAGCTCATACGTAGTGTGCACTGTGCGGGCGTATATCTTATACTTTCAAGCGAACGCATCAACCTCAAAACTACGTGCGTATATTCACGGTTCGCACTATGGACGGCAGTGACCAATTTTATTTGTGTTTAAATATTGTTAAATATTACTATCTTACAGATTTTTATTATTCTTTTTACATAATGTGTCCTGGTAAAATTATTAGATACCATTAGGGGAAATTGTATATGTGTGTTTTGTAGACCTGTTTCGCCCTGTAACCGGCTTTTGTACAGATGAAAATACGTCCTTGTACAGCCATGTATTCTAGAACTGTTCTGGATATGTAAGAATGCAGTGGTTATAGCCCAAACAGCGTCATTATCACCCTCCTATATAGAGATCCAAAAAGACTCAAAATACTATTTAGTTCATGTCATGTGTCACATTTTAGTTATGTGGATTAGCTTGCCATTTAAAGACCTTTATGTACTAATTGCATTTGTGTTGGAAGCCTTACTGTACGTCTAGTTATTAAAAGTGAAAGGAATACAAAATGCAAGCGACAAATTATTGTTGAATCCATTCTGTAGACCTGGCTTTAGTTCATGATAACCACACTATTAGTCATGGGGCTCGTAACCATTATTACCGGGGTCAAGACCACCCTTGATACACGCAGACCATAAAATATTACAGTGACAAATACAGGTGACTTTTAATGCAGCCTAGCCCAAGATCTTCTTCAGCCTTCAGCATGATAACAGTGTTCAGGTAGATTCAGGTAGATTACCTTTAACAATACTGACATAGTTGAAATGCGACAGAAAGTAAAATAACATGTCTTTGTCAGACTGCCCAGAATGTAACACCTTAGAGAAGAGATTTCCCTGTGACCTCTTCTGTGGTTAGAGTTTATTTAGCTGTGTGATATAAGCTTTCTGACAGGTAAATAGAGTTACCGACAGACAATTACAACTGGATTTCTTCTAAACTCTAAAGCGTGAAATGCAGCCAAGAAAAATGTCAGCTTGAGCTTGCTAAGACTAAGAACGCAGTCTTTGCATCTTATCCAATCTCTGATGTGTGGCACTTTCATAACCTTTCCTTCAGTTCTTTATCAGGGCTTTCAGCCTAGTATGAAGCCCCTCTGTCTTCCATACTTTCAGATTAATGGCGATTTCCCTAGATGCATATTTGCACTTTTAATGGGCAATGAATTTTTCATTATTACTGTACAGGGAGAAGATAGAGGATGTTTTGTGAGTGACAAGTGAATCATTTCCAGATAGTCTATATTGTATGGAAGGCTTTAACTTTAACTCAATTTGTCAGCCAGCAGAAAGGCACTGAATAATGACACTCTCTGGATTTCTCATCAACAAAAAGGGAAACTTTAGGGGCTTATTTTATACAAAACACCTAAAACAAAATGTTATGATTCCCAGCACATTACGTCTCTCAGATGTACCATTTTTCTTGGCATGTTTTCACTGCATTGCATTGTAAAATAAAACTATACATTTTATGGCTTATGAGGGCAAGTGATTAAATAATGCTGTGGTGCTTTGGAATCAACTGGAAGCCTGCAGTACCCTAACCACTGTTTTACAATGTATACATGCAAAAACACAGCATTTCAGCCAGGGATGGATTATGGGGGGGGAGTTATTTTAAAATAAAAATATCCAAGCACGGACTGCAGCCCCACCACTTCTGAAACAAACTTATCTCTGGAGTGACAGCTCCCATAGCCAATCTCTCACTGAGATGGGACAGCACAGCAGCCATTGATTGGCTAAGTGGACTGTCACTCCCAAGACGTGTTCATCTTAGTGGCGGGGCTGCAGTCAGCGGGAGACAGCGGGGGAGCACAGAAAAGTAAGCATAGGATATTTATTCTACGTTTATTAGCACAGCTACATAGCAAAAATTTTATCAGACTGGACAACCCCTTTAACTTGCTGAACTACGTACCCCATATCCTGTGGACAAGGGATACGTTTTCAGGGCTGGATTTCCCTATTAAGCTAAATAAAGGGGTCCAGGAAGTTATGATATGCCCCCCAAAAAGATCTGATCTCATCATTTATTTTATTATTATAATCTGTATCATCTTTATAAAATTACAAAATTATGCATTTTTCTGATCTCATCATTGTTTCACAAAAATAGGACATATTGTAGTGCGGACCGCAATTGCAGCACTTTTTCCCATAGAAATCTATTAGAGCCTCCACTGTCCGCAAACCATCCACAATCTGTCCGCAAAAAATGCTGAACACAACACAAGTAGTTCAATACACTGTACAATTTCTAGGTACCAGCAAAAAAACAAGGATGCTACAGATGTGCACTATGGATGGTTTTTAGCAGATTGCGGATGCCAAAATGCGGACACAAATTTCAGTCAGCAAAAATACACTGACGTGTGAATGAGGCCTAAATCTTTTTTTCCCAGAGAATATACTTAGCATTCTAAATTCTAGTTAAAAATTTTATGTACTGCAGGTTCACCTATAATGATGTCATCCACAGATCTTCCTAAAAGGCTTCACTGCCAGCGACTGTGTTCCCACACTTCAAAGAAGAGCTCTTTCATGAAAAGCAATTAATAGATAACAAAGCATTCTGACACAATGGATGATGTAAGCAGTCTAAGATGTCACTATGCACTGGATTTTAGTCACAACATGCTGTATCATTTTGGTAGCAATTGCCGGCAATTTAATGCATATAGCAGCCAGCAGAAAGCAGTAAAAGCAACAGCATACAAAAACCTCTACTGAATATAGATCCTAGAATTATAGAACATGTTCTCTTTTTCTAGTGACTATATACCTTAGCGTTTTTAGTGTGCTGTTCTACCGCTACAGAGGTGCTGAAATTTTGTTGTTGTTTTTTTTTGCATGGCAGGAATCAGTAACAGTCAATTGACAGAACAAAAAGGATGGACCATGTTGGAAATTTTCCAATTCCTGTTCGTACTTCACTTTGAACAAGACAGAACAATCTGCACTATATGTGAAAACATCCAGGCTGCAGAGAAGAAACTGAGCAGATTTTTTAAATTAGGACATATGGGAAAGTGGTTTTTTTTTTTTATATTATAAGTACAATGCAATAAAAAAGCATTCAAAGGTAGTCATAGCCTTGCAATGTCTATAGGCATTTGGACTAACACCTTATTTGTACTAACAGCATGCAGTTTTACTGTACCTCAAATCGACACAGTTATTGATCATTAACCATCGGCTAGCACTTTCTCAAATAACCCTTTTAATAAGTTGCTTGCTCATTTGCACCACAAACTATACCTCCAGGATCAAAATCTAATTGTGAAAGAAAGCGAATTGCACAGAACCAGCTTTTTACTTAAATTGTATAAATGTGGCTCAAACAAGATTAGACCCCCCCCCCCTTCCTCCAACATGTTTCACCGAGAAAACAGCTTCTTCAGGGGACTGGGACTTAGAATGAATGGCAGCCTCCTCACACTGAAAACTCCTATTTATAGCTACTGTTTGAGTATACACATGATCACAATGCCTAATAACTGTCTTTGGATTAAACACCAAATGTTACACAATTGCTATTTGTAATACTACAGGTCAAAATGAGCCCTAACAGTGTGAATCTGGCTAAAGGGTGCTTATTGCCTTTAACTGTATCTTCTTCTGTATCTGCTACATTCAAAAAGTAAAAGAGCAATCTAAAAACTTACATAAACGCTAATTCATAAACATTAGCATGTGTAATGGCGTGTTTACACAGAGAGATTTAAATGACATCTGGCTTTGGCTTCAATAATCTGTTAGATAAATCACTCTGTGTAAACACACCGTAAAAGTGTTTCTGTAGTTCAACTTTGACCTGCAGCCCGTAGCCTTTTGTAGTGAACCTTGCTTAAAATACAAACAATGAATACTGTTTCTACACCTACGCCTTCTTCCTGCTCTCTGCCTAAGGAAGCTTGCCTCTCCAATCTGACAGCAGTGATTTTGAGCTTCAGCCAATATGAGAACAATGTATGTGGCACTTGAGTTGCATTCAGCCACATCAGACTGTACACAGTTCCTTATTACCAGAGCTGGAGATAGAACAGATGGTGAAGCGCTGATCACCAACCTTTACATCCGAGATGCAGATAATGTGAGTGTCAGATAGATTTATTGTTATTAAGGGTTTTATGATAAATTGTTTTCTGTGCTGTGTATTTGTCTCCCCTGCTTTTCCACTGTGCGGTATTGTCTACGCCTATTTACATGGCTGGTATACTTCACTACTAGGAGCTGGGCACTTGCTGCCAGCAGACTCAGCATTAATGTCCATTAATGCCATCTTAATTGTCGAAAAAGTAAAATTGTTTATAATTAGCATTATTTCCCTGACAGTTTTAGTCCTCTGCTATCATTCTAAGTGTTGGAATAGATGTATTGAGTTTGTATGCTTTCTCTGGCATCAGGGAGGTTCCATCTGGACACTTCAGTTTTCTGCCAATAGTATACTGCATGGTTAAAGTGTATCGCTGCATACTGGTATCAAACGAAGTACAGAATGTCTTTTTCTCTATTAGGTCAGGAACTGCATTATTTCAGTGTATAACAGGATAAGACATTGAGGGAGAAGAGCAGAGATTATAAGTTTTTATTAAAGGAACAGTCCACCAATTTTTTTGCTTTTAAAAATGACTTCTATTTACAAATCTCCAGTCTTCCAGTACTTATCAGCTGCTGTATGTCCTCCAGGAAGTGATGTATTCTTTCCAATCTGACAGTGCTCTCTTATGTCCATGTCAGGACCTGTCCAGAGTAGTAGGAAATCCCTAATATCCCTAATGAAAACCGCTCCTGCTCTGGACAGTTTATACCACTCCATTCACTGTCTATGGGACTTCTGAACATTGCGGAAGACAGGACTGAGCTAGCATTCACTCTCAAACTCAGATGTTATTCAGACACCACATCATTCAGGTTAAAGGGGTAGTGCGACGCTAAACATTTATTCACAAAATAACACACGTTACAAAGTTATACAACTTTGTAATGTGTGTTATGTATGTGAATGGCCCCCTTCCCCGTGTTTCCCCCCACCCACGCTAGACCCGGAAGTGTGGTGAATTATACTTACCGCATTCGTGTCGACCTCCGTCTGCCATCTTGTGACAATGACGTCGTCTTCAGGAGGCCGGCCGAACTGCTCCATTCGTCCTTCATGCTGGCCCCCCTATGCCGCGTCATCAGCTGCTCAGCCGCGATTGGCGATGCGGCAGAGGGGGGCCGGCATGAGGGACGGATGGAGCGGTTCGGCTGGCCTCCCGAAGACGACGTCATTGTTACAAGATGGCTTATACAGATGATAGGCCATCAATTACTGATTGGCTAGTTGCTGACACCCAACACTGTTCATGTAATTACCCAACACCATCACTATACATTGAATGGTGTCAGGCCTTGAGCCCTACTCACTGTGTAGTGCGGGGATCAGAATAGCTGATTGGCAAGGGTTTTGGCAACACAAGATAGGTCATCAATCATATAATCCTGTAAAATCCCTTTAAATGACACTGGACCTGACCCTGTTGGGACTCTATATCATGAGCTGATTTTCAGAAATATGAGCACCTGATGGAGGGATACCCTGGGCATCGTCATGTTAGAATAACGTGTTGTCTCCCCTAAAAGTTT
Source organism: Dendropsophus ebraccatus (assembly GCF_027789765.1). Taxonomy (NCBI): domain Eukaryota; kingdom Metazoa; phylum Chordata; class Amphibia; order Anura; family Hylidae; genus Dendropsophus; species Dendropsophus ebraccatus. The sequence continues at coordinate 69,206,641 of NC_091460.1, forward strand.
GCTGGCTTTTTTTTAATTCTCTTTGTTTGTTTTCCTCTTTTAGTAATACATTATTTCTTGTGTCAATACTAAAGCAAAATAAATATATAGTCAACTACTTTGTTATATTGTGGCATGCTTTCCTGCTTGAGGTACATCAGTGATTTGCACCATTTTATTGTTGTCACGTATGTTATTGTTGATTTCATTTATATAAGACATAGAGTGACAAATAAATAAAAAAAACTCATCCTTCCTTCACAACACTAGCAATGTATCAAACAACCCCCGCACGTGTGGTATCCTTTGTTTCGTTGTGATGGGCAGTCGCAATTCTTCTAATCCCTTTAATCATCTCTAGTACCAGCTCATGTAACTAGATTAATCCCACATAAAAGATACTACAGAAGATTTCCTTGGAAACAAGATCAACAGGTTTTAGTGTAATCAATCACGATTTGTACCTCTAACTGGGAGCGGGAGGGAAGCTAATGATGGTAGACTTACTCATCATGTTGTGATTGAGCTGTCAGTGTAGCTTTACACCTCCAGAACATGCTCCTCACAAGGCTTGCTATATTGCAGCCTCAATGGCGCTTTGCTTTAGCATTCCCTCTCGCCTGCAGCACTGTATATTTAGGTCAGAATAGTGCTTGGATGTCAGCTTGCTTTCAGTATTACAGTAAACTTGAACTATGGCTCTTGTCCTTTTGTTGTCATAAAATGGTTATTTCATAGGAGCTATTTACGAGATTTGTTTGTGGTAAGTCAATGCAGTTAAATGTATTTTATGGAAAAGATATGTGTGCTTTTGTAACTGTCACCATTAGGATATATTAGGTCTATCTAAAGTGTAATGGGTTAGTCGGTACTTACAGGCCTTGATGGTTGAGATAATAGTAGTTAAGTGGCCACTGTTGATCCTAAAAACTTTGCATTAATAAATTGCACAAGCAAATATAGGAAACTTTGTTGTATTTCTGTTCAGAGAAAAAAAAAATATTTTTCCACTTATTAGTCTCCTTTCCTCATACCCCTGAAAAACTGCTCACGTCTGTCTCTAAGCAGATCAGCTCACTAAAGTATTAGGTGACAATTGCCCATATAAGTCTATGGAGAGAAGAGGGAGATGAAGGGAATGACTGGAGAGAGACAGAGGCAAACAGAGACTGGGAATTGACTAAACAAGGGCTTTTAAATCTCACACAAGGGCTTAATTCACAGGTTAGATGGATCAGTACTGCTCTATAATATTTTTCATACTGCTATTGCTTGTTAGGGTGCACTATAAAGATATAAAAGAACAGGTCCCTTCAGATGTATGTGTACAGTGTGTGGGAGCTAGCATAGAGGGCTCTATCTCCTAGCTCAGAGACAAATGAAAGCAGAATTAAAGCTTACTGAGGAGAAACTGTAAAATAAAAGTTATACTGCCATATACACGTTATATAATAGCCAAAATAACTCTACTTCTCATGTACACACTAGAGATGAGCGAACCGGGTTCGGGTTCGAGTCAATCCGAACCCAGACGTTCGGTATTTGATTAGCTGGGGCTGCTGAACTTGGATAAAGCTCTAAGGTTGTCTGGAAAACATGGATACAGCCAATGACTATATCCATGTTTTCCATATAACCTTAGGGCTTTATCCAAGTTCAGCAGCTAAGCAAATGCCGAAAGTTCGGGTTCGGATCTACTCATCGATCGCTCATCTCTAGTACACACAGATCAAAGCAGGTCTGGCTTTGTCCATTATTCATAATGGTCCAGTATTCATCCGCAGTTCCACAGACTTATTGTAATCAGAATGAAGGCCAGAAAATGTATGAACTGGATATATTTATTTTTCATATTGCAATGAGATAATATGTATCGACGCTTCAATTTTCTAGACGTACAACATGCTTCAAATATGCTGTAAATATACAATGCAGTACTATAGTAGGTAGAGACTTAATTTGGTATGGTGTGTGTAAATTTTTTAGCTTGACAACACAGTGACACTTCTTAATTGCTAGGAGAGATACTGTCAACATATCATTCCATGGTGTATTACATAGTCTTAATGGGGGGGCACTTCTCTAATTCCTCCTCTGACACCTTTTCTGTGTTCTCATGAGCCTACATTACTATTTATGACAAATTGATGGCTTAATTATCTTCTTAATTATTTATACACATTTGTGTAGGAGTAATGGGAAAATAGTGGTTCGAACCACTATAGAAGGGACCTGTGTAAAAGTAGGGAGGATATTAATTTATTTATATAATCTATTTAGCCATGTTGGTGAATATGACTACATTTTATTGAATATTTTTTACAGAATAATCTGCAGTGAAATGATCCTAATAAAACTTATGCTAATGTAAGCAGACATTTCTTAGTATACTTTACTATACTATACTTTACAGTTGTATATATTGAGTTATATGACAAGGTTGTAGACACATTTAAAAGCATTTTTTAATTCCTATTTTGTACAGTGAGTGCTTTCCCTAGAAATATTACCACTACATAACTTTAGCATTCAGCTGATTTTACTTTGATGCATGAGTCCAAAACAGTAGTTCAGCTGTAAGTAAGCAGTGATCCCAGTATGAGGATAATCAGATTTCCTCAGGCTCTCTCCAAACTGGTGTCATAATCTCTTCCATATTCACAGGATACATCATGAATATGATGGATTTATGTCTTCAGGTTGCTGTTTTTTCTTTATTTCCATACATAATAATGCAAGCTGCAAAACTATTTGTGTGTTTGTGTGTGTGTGTGCGCGCGTGTGCTATTGAGGCAAGGTTGCAAAATTCCTTGTTCTGAATTTCTCGCCAGTATCCTAGTGATTCTCAGTTTGCTGTTTATTATTTCTTATACCTATGAATGTAGTATGAAAAAAAAAAAAAATTATATATAATTTATTTATTTTACATCATACAGTGTATTTTCAAGTATATCCATGAACATAATGCTAAGCTATGGTAAAAATAACATTATTTTGCTATGCTGATAAAGGCTCATGCACGATGTTTACATATCGCATAGCACCGTCTGTTGCATACTGCCGGCTGCCGGGCGGCGTTCAGAATATTCCTGCAGTGAATACTGTTGTATCACTTGTAGTAACTTTTTTTTTTTACAATTAGGAACATTGCAGGAACATTTTTTTTTTACAATTAAATTGCACCGTTGGGTATGTCTGCAAATCAATTAACCATTCACTACAATGTAAAGTATGGCCACCGGCCGTACTTTACATTGTGTGAACAGCTATTGTTTCCAGACGCTTTTCGGCGAACACTGTTAAGAAATAATAGGCATGCTAATTTAATGTCGGAACACAGCAATGTCGGAACACAGTGGGTGACTTTGCATTTAATTCAATGCAATGCCGCCCCTGCAGAACAGAACAAACGCTGATTTCATTTGAATCAGAGTGTGTGTTTTTTTTTTACAGGTGACAGGTTATACTTATTATATACTGTTGCACTGTCCAGTAATCTCCCTAGTTCCCTCTGTGCTTATCTACTGTTTGTTTAACATACATGAAAAGGTGCATGTACGTAAATGTAACCAGCACATATAACAAGTGTATGGTAACAGCATTTCATTCTTTTAGGTCTAGTGACCTTACAGAAGTGTGAAGCCTAAGGCCAGATACACACATTCTGTATATTCAGACCGTGCATGGAATTTAGGTTGACTTCTGTAGACTTAGGTTGGGTTCAAGTCTATAGGAAAGCTGCCATGAATGCAGACTTTGTATAAACATTCTTTATTCCAATTCTTTATTTTCTAGGTTAATACAAAAGTTAATCATTTCCCAAAATCATAGACAATTGGTAGAAAAAAAGTGGCATCAATTTTAGGAAAGTGCTGCCTAACGTCATTTTTACATGGACTTCCCCGATCAGTCAGTGGTGACTTATAGTCATATACCACCATTTCTGCAGTAAGGCATATTACATATATACTCCACCTATATATTTTAACATCTGTTCCCTTCACTTTTCTGTCATGCTCCAATCGATAGGCAAGCCATGAGCTTTGACACATTGTTGTGTAACACCTTGCTGGATTCAGTATTGCATACCAGAACAGAAACTTTATCCACATTCTATTTTCAGGTCGGGTTTTGCAGTTTTGATTGACAGGTTTTAAGTACTGGTTTCTGATTTAGGTTAAGAAAGATGGTTGACCTTGTATTGCCATTGATTGGAAAGCAGAGAAAGGGGCAGGAAAGCTTTCTGCATTCCAGCAGTATCTACATCACATACAGAACCATGCTGCCTGAGAGCTCAGGATTGGGAGATAACACTAAAGGTTATTTCTCTACTACTGGACATCTGTCATGATGCCAACAAGCTGCCAGGGCATTCTTACTTGATAAGGTGTGGGTAAAGTTTACTTGTCATCTAGTGGAGGCTGCATTTTTGAGCACTGAACAAATACTTTTCCCATCACTTCTCTAAGAACAAAGGGTCCAAAGAGTCCTAGTTCATTTAACCACTTTAAATAGGCATAATAACTTCCGATTTCTAGTTAGGGGTTAGGCATTAGTCTATGGAGCCAGACTCCTGCAACACGGCGGATCAGTCAGCAAGCCGAGGAGTGAAGCCCATGTCTGTGCACTTCTTCTGGCTGCTTTTATCCATTAGTGGGGGGTCACAGCACCGAGGCCCTGACCACTCTAAACTATATGATTTATTTTGGAAGTGTGTGACCTGTGGTCATTTATCTGTGGCCAATTTCAAACCTATCCTATGGTTTTTATTGTGTTGGGCTGGAAGTTATTGTGCCAAATATCTTACCCCAGAATCAGTATCCCATTTACTGTAGTTAAGAAGGATTTTCCGAGGTGACAGAAAAGAAGCATCTATAACATATCAGTATCACATCATAACAGTGCCATCACTGGGCTCTAGTGATTTGGTTTTCTTCCGTAACATGTTTATTAAAACACCCTCCACACAGATTTTGAGGCCTCCTCCCATTTTTTGGTAAAACATATAAATGCTTACGATTACTGTAAATATGGCCTGAATGAGAGAATTGCATGACTAACCATTTCCTGAAACGCTGTTTTTACCACAAACTTACAGGCCACAGCAATTTAATAAAAACTGTCTCAAAGAGTGTAGGAAACTGAACTGTGTAGTGATTCTACTCTCAGCAGTCTCCATTCTCCTATTATACTGTAGTAAGGGAGTATTATACATGCTATAGGTACATCATGAGGTTTACAAAGCTGTCTAATAGAAAGACTGTCTCTATTGACCATAGTAACCAATCACAGCGCATCTTTCATTTCATATACTGCTCTTAGAAAATGAAAGCTGTGCTGTGATTGGTTGCTATGGGCAGTAGAGGCAGTATTTCTCTTGGGAGGCTTTATAAATCTGTCCCTAATAAATTGCAATTCCTCATTTAATTCATACAATACACTGGATATGCAGTCTGCTCATAGATTTACATTTTCTCATGTGGGTGTATCTTCCCAGTAATACATTCTCGATGCCTTTTCTATACACTTGTACGCAGCTCATGGGATTCTTCTTCTACAATACTGCATTTGTGTCCTTTCCTTCCTGTCTGCAGCCAGTGTGAGCTGCCCTCCATGTATGTCCTCCCAACTCTCCACACTCTTGTCTGCTGTGTATAATTCCCTCCCTTTCCCCTATAACTACCCATGTTTATGATGGCTTTCTGCTCCACTCTTCCCTTCTCTCAGACACAGATCTCAGATTTTTGTTTTTCTTAGGGCAGATAGTTGAAGGACTTTTCATGGTAGTCATTTTGTTTGTAATTGAAGACTTTAGAAAGTAAAAATCAGCACTGGCTCCGTTCACACAGAGCAAAACTGGCGGAATTCTGCGGCGGATATCCCGCCAGCCTCCATGTCCATTCTTCAGCGCGAGCCTCCCATAGAGTGTTCTTATGACATAGAGGCTGGCAGGATTCCTCAGGAACTCCACCAGTTTTGCTCTGTGTGAACAGAGCTTAGGAAGTGACTGAATAGTAAAAAAAAATGTAATTCAAAAGTTTCCATAGCCTTTAAAGCAGACCTCTAGTGAAAAGTAAAAATCCATGGCCAGTGGGGGTGGGATGTTTGGTTTGTAACATAATAAAGAAGTCATGGGGACAGGTAAGTATAACTTTTTTATTAAGTTCTGACCCCACCGATGCAACTCCCTCCCCACTGGCCGTGAATTTTTACTTTTCACTGGAGTTCTCCTTTACATTTGTTTTATCTGTACCTAAGACATAATTCTATGCTGGAGAGCCGGGAGATATATCACAGAGACACACCTGAGACAGCTTAATCCTGGAGCTTCATAAAATGGGATTGTTGTTCTATCACTGTATTACAGAGGCTGTATGGAGACAGGAAAGCCATAATACACAATTACAATATATCTTCTAACTGACATGGCGTTTATTGAATGCTAAAGGCATCAAACCCTTTCAGGATTTCATCTTAGCGTATCTTTCTTACCCTTTGAATCGTTAATGTGGTTTAGTAAACCATACACGCCAATGTAATGATGTGAAGTCACCTGCTAGCAAAGTATTTTTAAGTTCTGATTGCTGTCTGTGTATTTGCTTTGTTCTACTGTAAAATATATTTTGAGCATGTGTGTCTAATACATTCAGATGTCTATGGGACCCTACTGTAGGCCTGTAAGCCTCTGAAGCTACTGGTGACCACCCCAATGACTCAGATGCCTGTCCCCTGCTGAAGTTATATTGGCGAGCCCTCTGTATTGGCAAAGCCCTGTAACCTAAATTACACAGCATTGTCATAAAGAAGCCAGGCCTCCTGTTTCATGCTGCCTGAGGTTCAGGCAGCATGTAACTAGTGACAGGTAGATAGTTTCATCCCTCTTTCACTGAGATAGTAAAATCTTTGTAATACCTGATTTAATTGAACTGGGATTATTTATTTTCATTTAGCCATTGAACTGTATCAGCTACTGAGGGCTCATAATAGTACTTTATAAAACATTTTAGTGAAATGAACAGATTCAAATTAAAAGACTCAAGTAAGGCCCCATTTACACATCTGTAGTCCTGCCCATAGCCGGGAACCTGCAGCTACGGATGAGCGACCACAACCTATTGGGACCAACCCCTTTATTTACTATAGGGGATTCATGCTGCAGCTACAGGGTGTACAATGCCTTACTCATATTTATTGCGTCACGGATCACAGGCCCAACACGCGGCCATAATACGTATGGATGTGCGCATAGGGCATAGGGCATAAAATTGAATGGGTCAGTGGACAGAATTAGCGGATGCCATTTTTGTTCACCAAAGCCTTTAGTGGATACAAAAGAATAGAATTCTATTTATTAGAAATTAGAGTAGGTAACCTAAAAATAAGGATCTAGAATGAGAGATGTTATATTTTATAAAGCAGCGTCTTTGTGAACCAAACCAGCCTTGCTTAAAATTGTTAATTGTAATTTAGAAGAAAAAAACAATGTGGTGATACATGAAATAGTGTAAGAAAATAATTTCTTGCAGAACTTTGTATAGATAGCCGAGCTGAGCTCCCTCTTCTCTTTCTATTGCATCTCGCCCCCATGTTTTTCATTCACATTGTAATGTTTCTTTGCACTTAATTTCAGGACATCATGTATCTAAACATAACAGATCTTTTATATTCATATTCAGCAGCTTGTCTTTGTTCTATCCCCTAATCTGCAGGTTGGCTGTCCTTCTCATCCTGTTCTCTGTCAGATAGACCATTGTGATGACTTTACTGGTACTGTACTTGAGCATAAAACACCAACTAACATGTTACATGGCAGGAGTAAATGGGAAGTCTCCTTTTTCTTATTTTGGAAGGATTTTTAGGATTCAATGATAAAATAGAGGTTGTTTATAGCTGGTAAGAACTCAGGAAGTTCAGTGCTGAGTTCTTGTTGTGCATGCCGGAAAATTGCCCTTACTTTGATCCTTCAAATTGATTTTGTGTTTTAAAGGATGTTTATTCTGTTACTTAACATTAACAGAGATTTCTTTCATTATTTTACCCACAGGACCTGAAAAAAGGAGTAATTTACTATATCTTAAAGCAAATCTGTACCCTTCCCAAGCCCCACCACCACCACTAGTCCGTAGTCTTCCGTAGTCCGTCTTTCCCCATGTCCCAGGGTCCATTTGGCTTCTGGTGCCATTATTTGTGTAAAATACATCTTTTATTGTGGCAGCATAGGGTCAAAGAGGTGGGGCCTAGAGCATCTGTGCTCTAGGCCTGCAGGCCTCTCTGTTCTTCCCTTCTTTCCTTGCAGTAGCTACTCCCCATGGCTCGACTTTCTTTGCTTTAGGCTCCGCCTTTTTGACCCTTTGGCACTGGTGTAAAAGATGTTTTTTACATGAATAATGGCACCAGCAGCCACATGGACCCTGGGACAGGGATTGAGACAGTCTACAGAACGGTTATAGTCTGGGAGAGATTCATACAGATTCACTTTAAGATTAAATTCAGTACAAGCTTCTGGGCCAGCATGTTTTTTTTTCCATTTTTATTATTTTAGAGGTTATCTTTATAAGGAAACCTATTTTCAAATATCTTTTGTGTTAATACGTGGGGGTCAGCCATTAAGGACATTCTTCCACTGAAGGACTTGTCGCGTCTAAGCATTACATGAACAGTCCATTGATTTTTTTTTTCTATGGTAGCACTGGAGCTTAATTAATTGCAGACTGAGGAAAATGTCCTTTTCTCAATTATTTTAATTATAGTTAAATGCTTTTCCTTCATTCCAGCTAGCTGGGCTGCAAAATATATTTCTCCACAGCATGATTGCTTTGTACAGACATATACCTGCCCAATGTCCTGTATGTTTAGTCAACCATTACACAGTAGGAAAAGCTCTTTACACAAGAATCGCTATAATCCAGAGCAAAAAAATTATGGACCAGTTGAAGTACTTCATCTATATCATAAAAATCAAAGTCTGTCTGTCTGTCTGTCCCAAATAGACTTCCAAACGCCTGAACCGTTTGACCCCAAATTTGGCCCACAGATACATTGGGTGCCTGGGAAGGTTTTAGCGAAGGTCCCGTCCCCGCCAGATGTACAGGAGGGGAGGGGGAGGGGAAAAGGCGCCCCATAGAGATGAATGGGAAAATCTCCTCACTGCAAACACAGGTGATATAATTAGCTGCAGCTTTGCCCAGAGAAAACGGCAGTTGGAGCCTTAGCAACCAATAGGATTACTGCTCTCATTTTCACAGGGAGCAATGGTTGCTAGGGAAGCTGCCTCACAACATCCACAGTAATAACTGGTAGACCCCCTACTCCATCTATACAGTACATGTATATACAGGACCCCCTACTCCATCTATACAGGACATGTATATACAGGACCCCCTACTGCATCTATACAGTACATGTATATACAGGGCCCCCTACTCCATCTATACAGTACATGTATATACAGGGCCCCCTACTCCATCTATACAGTACATGTATATACAGGACCCCCTACTCCATCTATACAGTACATGTATATACAGGACCCCCTACTCCATCTATACAGTACATGTATATACAGGGCCCACTACTCCATCTATACAGTACATGTATATACAGGGCCCCCTACTCCATCTATACAGTACATGTATATACAGGGCCCACTACTCCATCTATACAGTACATGTATATACAGGACCCCGTACTCCATCTATACAGTACATGTATATACAGGACCCCCTACTCCATCTATACAGTACATGTATATACAGGGCCCACAACTGCATCTATACAGTACATGTATACAGGACCCCCTACTCCATCTATACAGTACATGTATACAGGACCCCCTACTCTATCTATACAGTACATGTATATACAGGGCCCCCTACTCCATCTATACGGTACATGTATATACAGGGCACAACAGGTATACCAAACTGTGACTGGATAACACTGCCATACCAGACCTGACCAATACCGGCAAACTGTGACTGGGTAACACCGCCACACCAGACCTGACCAATACCGCCATACTGCGCTGGATAAAACTGTCATACCAGACCTGACCAATACCGCCATACTGCGCTGGATAAAACTGTCATACCAGACCTGACCAATACTGCCACACTGTGACTGGATAACACTGTCATACCAGACCTGACCAATACCACCATACTGTGACTGGATAACACTGCCATACCAGACCTGACCAATACCGCCATACTGTGACTGGATAACACTGCCATACCAGACCTGACCAATACCGCCATACTGTGCTGGATAACACTGTCATACCACACCTGACCAATACCACCATACCATGACTGGATAACACCGCCACACTAGACCTGACCAATACTACCATACTGTGACTGGGTAACACTGTCATAACACACCTGACCAATACCACCATACTATGACTGGAAAAAACTGCTATACCAGACCTGACCAATACCACCATACTATGACTGGAAAAAACTGCTATACCAGACCTGACCAATACCGCCATACTGTAACTGGATAACACTGTCATACCACACCTGACCAATACCGCCATACTGTGACTGGATAACACTGCCTTACCAGACCTGACCAATACCGCCATACTATGACTGGATAACTCTGCCATACCAGACCTGACCAATACTGCCATACTGTGACTGGATAACACTGCCATACCACACCTGACCAATACCGCCACATTGTGACTGGAGAACACTGCCACACCAGACCTGACCAATACCGCCATACTGTGACTGGATAACACCGCCATACCAGACATGACCAATACCGACACACTGTGACTAAATAACACTGCCATACCAGACCCGACCAATACCGCCATACTGTGACTGGATAACACCGCTATACCAGACCTGACCAATACCGCCATACCCCCCTCGAAAAGACACCAGATTTTCTGGCAAGTCTGAACGGGAGGGTACTGCCCCTCTGCAAGGTGCTACCCTACGCACCAGACCATGGGTGCCTAATGGTAAATATGACCCTGCAGGTATACAGGACACTACAGGTATACAGGACCCCAAAACTATACACTACAGGTGCACAGGACCTCCACCAGCTATATACTACAGGTATACAGGACCACAAACTTTACACTACAGGCATACAGGACCCCAAAACTATACCCTACAGGTATACAGGAACTCCACCAACTATATACTACAGGTATACAGCACCTTCACCAACTCTATACCACAGGTATACAGGACCCCAAAGCTATATACTACAGGTATACAGAAACTCCACCAACTATATACTACAGGTATATAGGACCCCAAACTATACACTTCAGGTATACAGGACCTCCACCAACTCTATACTACAGTTATACAGGACCTTCAAACTATGCACTACAGGTTTACCGGACCCCCGAACTATATACTACAGGTATACAAGACCTCCACCAATTATACACTACAGGTATCCAGGACCCTCAAACTATAAACTACAGGTATACAAGACCTCCACCAACTATACATTACAGGTATACAGCACCAACTATATACTACAGGTATACAGGACCCCCGAACTATACAGTACAGCTATACAGGACCTTCACCAACTGTACACTGCAGGTATACAGCCCCTCCAACTACACATTACAGGTATACAGGACCCCCCCAACTATACACTATAGGTATACAGCCCCCCCAACTATGCACTACAGATATGCGAGACCCCTAAAAACTATACATTGTGGGTATACAGAACCCCTCCAACTATGCACTACAGGTATGCGAGACCCCTAAAAACTATACATTGTGGGTATACAGAACCCCTCCAACTATGCACTACAGGTATACACTAATTTCACTGATTAACTCAGATGAAACTATACCTTTAGCTTGGCCTCCTGGGCACCTTAGAACAAATCTAATTAACACACTGACACTTTATACCCAGGCCGGCCTGGGTACATTTTCTAGTAACAAATACACACCACATATACAACCTAATACAATCTTTGTTTTATGCTTTTTGAAACATCCCTTAACAAATTAAAGGGATATTCTGGTATCAGAGAATTCTATTTAAAACTGTCACCCCAAGATATATCTCTTACTAATATAATGTTGCTGCTAATAGGACTGGCATCAGTATGTTTTTTGTGATTCACCATCTCCCTATGTCATATACACAGATATATATATATATATATATATGTGTGTTTATTTGGACATTTAGGGAGAGAGGGGTGTTTTTACAGCATGCTGCCTTGTGATGAATGATGCCACAGAAAGAGCAGACTGAAAATACAGATGGTTCTGCAACTTTACAGATTGTACAATAGTAGTTTGCAGTAAAATGAGATGTTCTGCAATAGCTTTGGGTGGGGAACTGCCAGGGTGGGAGGACTGTCATAAATAGCTGAGGGACAGCAATGCATTCTGGGAATTGTAGTTCTGCACAACTGCTCAACCAAAAAGTAAAACCAGGAAGTACAGAACTAAGACACCGCCACACACACACTGTGACATGTCACACTGTTGGAGAAGGAAAAGTACTGATCCTATGGGATCCTATATCTTTTCAGTCTCCTTTTTCCAGCTCTGAGCCTGCTGCTTTCTGCTGAAGACACAGAAACTGCGTGTGAGCTGTTCACTTCATCTCCACTCTGATCTCCCCCCCCCCCTACCGAGATGGCTCATGTAAACAGCTACCTGACCGGCTGTATCTGCACTCTGTAATACCTGAAGGGTTATTCTGTGGTCAAGTTTCTGATGACCTCAATGTGAGTCCAACTCTTGTCTCCAGCTTGGGCGGAGTTTTGCTGCTCAGTTCCATTGAGGTGAATGGAGCTTAATTGCAAACCGCACCTGAACTGGAGACAAGAGTCGTGTTGTCTCTGAAAGAAAGTGGCCATGTTTTTGTAGCGCTGGATAACCCTTTTAAATGAAATAGGGTTTACATGAAGAATAGCGATGAGCAAGCATGATTTTTTTGAGCACTATTCGCTTAAGTATCGGGGTACTCAACAAGTACTCGAACAAGTACTGCATGGTAAAATAACAAGTCTCCTTGCCTCATGTTTGGTGGCTTTGCATTATACATGAGGGAAAGGAGCTGGCACATCCTACTATGCCACAGCTATGTTGTCATAGCAGTGATTGGCCGTCTGCATCAAATGACCGGGGTGTGTATAGACCAGGGTCACCTGATGCTCTCTTGCATTCTGTTAACTGACAGGGAGTTTTATTAGCAAGGTAGGTGTTTAGTTTAAATAAAACACCCAACAATTCTTTCCAGAACTAGTAATCTCAGTGTGACAAAAAAATTTTTTCCAGACAATATACCAGAATTATATGGAATACTGATACTGGTATAGAGCTGGTATAGGTAGTTATCCACAACTCCCCAAATGGTCTTTTTAGGACTAGTGTTATTCCTAAGATCCTATGAGTCCATCCTTCAAAATTTAAACAGGAGGGGTCCTACCATGACTCACATACTCACAATAACAGTTACTGGTGGGTGTAGTTTGATTACTCCTCGCCTACGGCATCTACGGTTGTCAGAGATGATGTGAACTAAGGCGAGAGATGGGCCAGGTTTTAAGGGGTGTAGGAAGGGTTTTTTTCCCTCTCATATTGGTTTCTCTACAGAAAAGAGTGTTTCCTAACTTTTTATCCACTTTAAATTGGACTTCTTCTTGGGTTAAATGTGCATATTGTCAATCTGTAAAAGTGGCGTAATACAGTGACCTGGAAGTCTTTAAAGAGTCACTGTCGTATTTTTTTTTTTTTTGCAGAAATCAATAGTCCAGACGATTTTAAGAAACTTTGTAATTGGGTTTATTAGCCAAATCTGCCATTATCTGCATGTAAAAAGCCTTTTCCCAGGTCCCCCCCTCCTTCCTCTTTTTCATCCACTCTGAAAAATCTGAAAATTGTGACTTGTTGCAGGAGACGTCCTCTGTCTGTTCTAGGGAGAGGGGAGGGGGGAGGAGGAAGGAGGGAGTTAGCCGGCAGCAGAAAGCAGATAACAGAGGATTACAGGCACGGAGCTGGGTGACAGCTGTAATCTGAGCTCAGACAGGTCACTGGTGATGGTCAGAAGAGATATCCCGTGAGGGATTTGTAGATTCACTTTTTGTTGTCCTGATTTGGTCTTTTCTTTAGGTCTCTCCATAGGAGAACAATGAAGACAGGGGGGAGAGCTTCAAACTGCTTTTTCATTATAAAAATGCATTTTTCGTATAATAAACCCAATTACAAAGTTTCTTAAAATCGCCTGGACTATTGATTTCTGCAAAAAAAAAATTCACGACAGTGACACTTTAATGCATCCATGCATGCTCGCTCTACTGTTCCCATTCCATTTTGTGAGGTTTTCAGGTTCACCAGACACCTTCCCCTCTGCTGAGTAAAGGACCTATTCCATGGAACGATTATCGGCCGTATCCGGCCGATAATCGTCCCATGGAATAGAGGGCAACATGTTGAAAAACAAACGACTGATACAGCAATGATATGCTGCCGTCGCTCCGGGTGATCACCCGGGCAGCCACCCCCGCAGCTCCCCCCGGCCATCCCCGGACTCACCCGCTCGCTACTAATGCGTGGAATAGCGGAGGCAGTGAGCGGGGAACGAGGAGCAAACGAGCGATGAGAGCGCTCGTTTGCTCCTCAAGTCGGCCAGTGGAATAAGGCCTTAAGGCTGGGTTCACACTGCACTTTTGCAATCTGTTTAACTTATACGTTTAATGGAAAAAACGGATGCAAAAATGGATGTAATTGTGCACTATCCATTTGGATCTGTTTTTCCATTGACTTCCATTATAAAAAAAAAAAAAAACAGATCAAAACGGATGAATTTTTTTAACGGACACAAAAGTAGTGTTGACTATGTTTTTCTGTCCGTTAAAAGTAACCAATTAAAAATGGATACGTTAAACGGATTGCAAAAACACAGTGTGACCCCAGCCTAAGGGGCACCTGGAAAAAAGTCAAGTTTTTGTGGTCTATGAAAGATTGGCTTCCTTCCTGAAAAGAAGCTTGTCACAACACCAAGTATTATATACTGTATTAGGTCAGAGGTTTGACAGAAATGATGCTTTAACTTGACATTATGGCTGAACTCAGCTCAGTGCCCATATAAGTTCCTTCACGTTTCACAAAGATAACGTTTTCTGCCCTAGCACTGTAATTATTTACCACGTACCCCTACAACCAACCAGCACTTGGCCAGCATGCCCCTAGCTACACCCCCTAACTGTGAATACTCTGTAAACTTAAAGACCAGCTGCTTGTAGACCTGAGAGACAATGCAGCTAGAATCTATTTTAAGGTGGTTTCTTTATCCATATTTAAGGAAGATATATCCACGTGTGTCTTTATTTCATGGCCATGCTGTGATTAGCTCTAATATTGCTTCGTCCCATGTGCATAGAAAACTGTACAACTCCGGGTACACTGTGTATTTGTGAGAAAATAAACCAGGCAGCCTGAAATACATGTTTTGTTAATCATGGTTCAGCATGAAGCTAAATTTAATTTATTAGATGCTTTTTTAGCTTGCAGTGCTGGGGAACGATCCAATAGTTCTCAGCTATTTCTTGGTGGGAATCATCAGGCCACATTAGTCCCAGAAAGATCAACTACGCTTATAGGTATTTCTACCATTTAGGGGTATGTTTAATAGTTATCTGCGATACCTACTGTAAATTACAGAAAGACAGTAGGCGTATTTATACACAGTTTTGTTCTGACTTATTATGTTAATATGTGCAGTATTTCTTAATAGTAAAATATATATATATATTTTTAACAATGTGTTTGTTTTTCCTTTAGCCTTCTTCAACCACAATTTACCCAAATACCCTGTAAAGCAAACCAGTCTGTGATAAAACAGTCTTTGGTTGATGTAAAAACGTTAGACATTGAAGTTGTTAAAGGGGTATTCCCCCCCCAAATTTTTTTGCATTAATACATTGCCCACCCGTAGCTTTCCATCTTTCCAATATAAAGTTATTACGGATTCTGCACAGTTTTGCTGTTATCTAGAAGCACTCACCCCCACCGTTTGCATAGAATCATCAGCTCTCAGTCCACTCCGACACGCTCCCTGCTCCTGGCCCCGACCCTCCGAGACGGCATCACGTGTCCTCCCTCTCTTCAATGGGCTGGTTTCTAACCCTGCCTATTGAAGTGAGGGAGTACACTGACAGCTGCTGCTGTCTCCCGACTGCCTCCCCCCAGGTCACCTGTGTGCCCCCTCGCCCCTGAACACACCTGTGCCCCCCCCCCTGCAGCTCACCTCGGCACCCCCTGCCCCCCCTCCGGGACTCACCGGCACTACAACCCCCGTTCTCACCCGCGGCACGACCACCCCCGTTCTCACCCGCAGCACCTCGGCCCAAGACCCCCCCCCTGTCTCACCCGCGGCACGACCACCCCCGTTCCCACCTGCAGCACCTCGGCCCACGAACTCCCCCCCCCCCCTGCTGCAGATCTGATGAGGGGGTGATGTATTCGGTATCGGAAGGGGGGGGGATGTACATGGTATAGGAGGAGGGGGGGGATCGGACGATTAGTGAGCGCCCCATAGCACTCCCCCCCCCCGCATCCCGGCAACCAAGCAAAGTAGCCGGCGGCGGAGGGTGCTGTACTGCGCTGTGTGGGGTCCGGGGGTGTTGGTACCGCTGCTGCCAGCTGTGCCACGGGTGAGACGGGGGGGGGGCGAGGTGCTGCGGGTGGGAACGGGGGTGGTGGTGTCTCCCCCCCCAAGCCTTCACCTCCTCTCCCCCCCCCCTTCACATCTCTCTCTCCCCCCCTTCACATCTCTCTCCCCCCCTTCACATCTCTCCCCCCCTTCACATCTATCTCCCCTCCTTCACATCTCTCTCCCCCCCTTCACATCTCTCTCCCCCCCTTCACATCTCTCCCCCCCTTCACATCTCTCTCCCCCCCCTTCACATCTCTCTCCCCCCCTTCACATCTCTCCCCCCCTTCACATCTCTCTCTCCCCCCTTCACATCTCTCCCCCCTTCACATCTCTCCCCCCCACCTTCACCTCCTCTCTCCCTCCCACCTCCATCTCCCCCATCACCTCCTCTCTCCTCCATCTTCACCTCCTCTCTCCTCCCTCCTCCATATAGATATATAGGGTCATTGTACTTCGCAACTCAACCCACGGCACCCAACCCCCCCACGCACGGCTCACCGGCTGACCTGCGGCCCCCCTCACTCAAATAACTCAACTCTGCTAAGCAACACTCTCAACTCTGCTATGCAACGCACACAACTCTGCTATGCAACGCACACAACTCTGCTATGCAACGCACACAACTCTGCCATGCAACGCACACAACTCTGCTATGCAACGCACACAACTCTGCTATGCAACGCACACAACACTGCTATGCAACGCACACAACTCTGCTATGCAACGCACACAACTCTGCTATGCAACGCACACAACACTGCTATGCAACGCACTCAACACTGCTATGCTACGCACTCAACTCTGCTATGCTACGTTCTCAACTCTGCTATGCTACGTTCTCAACTCTGTTATATCTTGTGGATATCAGCTCTGCTACATCATGGACCAATCAGACGTAAGCATTGCATGATGGGAGATGTAGTTTTCTGGCTGGAGCCATGTTGGATATAGTTCGGCTTTCTAAAAAACTTGTAACTCAGGAACGGAAGCAGCTAGAAAGACGGGAGACGGCTCAAAATTGTCAGGGGGACTTGGTGAGTAAGACAAGCTAGGTTTGGGAGCATTTTATTTTTTTAGCTCTTGGGGGGAATACCCCTTTAACAGAGGTTAACACAGGTCTCCTGTAAGCCTATGGCTATGTTCCCACAATGTTTTTCCTCTCCGCTTTTGAAAAAATGACGTCTGTTAATTTGAGTTTAAAATGATGTCCATCATTTCGCTGTTTGGCCGCCCATCAGTGCAATGATGGCTGTTAGTACATTATTTTAGTTTAGGTGGACTAATTGCCTTTTGTCTTTAATTGAAAAGTCCATTGAATTTAATAGTAAAAATGGTTATAGGACGGTGAAAAAAGAAAAACTGTGTCAGTTATTCAGGAGCCAAACCTGGTCCTCTAGTTCTAGTTCATGATAGAACCCCTGAGTTACAAACATATGCTTGTAGCATACACAATACTCACTCCACAAATCTTTGCCACTGGCATATTACTTGTGCCACAGTAATCTCCGTTGTGTCCAGTGATTGCCTTTTTAATTTTACTATCCCAGTTTGCCCTCTTATTTTTTTAAATTTAAACCCCCTTGGTTTGTCCATCCTGATCCTGATTTGTTTCTGATTTGAATGTGGCTTCTTACCATTACTAAATGTTGACTATAGGTCACAAGGTACAAAGGGTTTTGGACTTCCTTCTGGTAACTCCCAAACAGGAAGAAGACACCTAAGTCATCTTAATAATTATTACTTATTAATCGCATTCATCTGCTTTATTAGCAATGGAAAGTCAAGAATGCAGTGAATTATGCTTGGCTCTGACCCCCTGGCTGGGTCCTTCCCGGAGGGATATCTGGCTAGTACTGTGTTTCGAAACTCTTAATTGAAGCTCCGTGGGCTCTTTTTTTGGCATATTCATGTTTTCCAGGGATTTCACTACTGTTTTTCCCTTGTCATTACATTGACTTATCGGGCCCCTAATATGGTGGTTTTGGTGGTTTCCCTACAGGAGCCACCCCTCGGCTGGGTCCTTCCCGGAGGGATATCTGGCTGGTCCTGTGTTTCAAGACTCTTAAATGAGGCTTCACTGGCTTTTTTCTTTTTGCATATTCATGTTTCCCAGGGAGCAATGCACCTAGGATTTCACTGCATTGAGCTCTTTAACCAGCAGCCAGCAGTGTTATCTTTGGCTGGTCTCCCTGAAATCAATGATCTGTTTCTCCTAAGGCTCTGAAATTGACAGCTAAAAATAAACAGTAAATTGTACTTTTAAAACGACCCTGTACCCACAATCTGTCCCCCCCCCCCCAAACCACTTGTACCGTCAGATAGCTGTTTACAATCCAAGATCTGTCCTGCAGTCCGTTCGGCAGGTGATACAGTTATTGTCCTAAATAAACAATTTTTAAACTTGTAGCCCTGTGCCAAATGGCCGTGGCCTAGAGTATCTGTGCCCTAACTTTGCACCATCCCTCCTCCCCACCCTCTTCATCATTAGGAATGCCCCTAGAACATTTTCTCCTGTCTGAACATTGCACAGGTGCCTTAACGATCCAGCCCATGTGCCGTGCTGACACAGGTGGGGAATAGGAGACAATCTGCCTGGAGCATTCCTAATGATGAGGAGGGCGGGGAGGAAGGACAGTGAGGTTGTGCCAGCCTAATGCATACACAATCTAGGCCACGGCCGTTTGACACAAGGCTGCCAGTTTAAAAGTTGCTTTTTAGGACAATAACTACATCACCTGCTGAACGGACCCCAGGACAGATCTTGGATTAAAAGCAGCTATCTGCAGGTACAAGCGGTTTGGGGGGGTCAGATTGTGGGTACAGAGTCGCTTTAATACTTACAAGGAAATATATCTGTAAAGCATTCTTTATCTGTAGTGACATCAGAAGCTGAAACTGAAGAAACTAAAAAATGTGAGTAAAGTCAGGAAAAGCAACATACCTTAAGAAAATTAAGGCTGTGGGCTCATTTGGATGAAACATATAAAACAGTACATAAATACAATGCAGCAACCCACACATGGGGTATACTATAACATTAGGTGATAGAGACGTGCCCATAACAGTTTACAGTTTCTCAGTGCTAATGGTTAGTTACAAGAACAAGGGGAAGGTAAACACAGATAACCTTGTCAGGTAGTATTGGAACAGGTTATATAACTTTGACATAAGAGAAAAGGACTGAAAGTGCAGCAGATGTTTGCATTGCCTCAGTACAATAATCCTAGAAAATGCCTCTTTGGATTGGCTGAGAGAGTAATGGTTATTCATACACCATACAGTGTGGCATACAGTGGTGTCTCTTGTTGGCACCATGCATCTGCACTATGTAGAATAGGGTCCCTGTGTACATGGTTTTAGTTTTTTTTATGTATAGTAATGTTAAACACATTTACAGTTCTTTTTACGTGAAAAAAAAAAACTGCTCTGTTCTCAACCAGCCTTCCAAAATAGATTGTGGTACCCATTTTAAGGCCTGTTTCCATCAGAATAATCCATGTTTATTTGCTGAACCTTCATAGAGCTCATTCAAACATGCGACCAGGCCAAAGAAATTATCACCAGATTGTGTCAAGAGACAAATTTTAATAACCTGCATGGGTTTTATCACAATTACTCTTTATTTTCCATATCAAACCAAATATAAAAACAAAAGAAAGGAATACACAACATTAAGACCCCACCACAAAGAGAAATAGTCAAACTCTATTTAGAAGTATCTTATTAAAGGGGTTGTTCACCAATTTTTTTCTTTCAAATCAACTGGTGTCATAAAGTGTCAGAGATCTGTAATTCACTTCTATTAAAAAATCTTAAGTCTTCCAGTACTTATCAGCTGTTGTGTGTCCTGTAGGAAGTGGTGTTTTCTTTCCTGTCTGACACAGTGCTCTCTGTTGCCTCCTCTGTCCATGTCAGGAACTGTCCAGAGCAGCAGCAAATCCCCATAGAAAACCTCTCCTGCTCTCCAGACTGGAAATAATACAACTTCCTGTTGGGCATACAGCAGCTGATAAGTACTGGAAGGCTTGAGATTTTTTAATAGAAGTAAATTACAAATCTCTGGCACTTTATGGCAGCAGTTGATTTGAAAGAAAAAGTTTTTTGGTGTACAACCCCTTTAACTCTCCAAAAGATAAAACCTTTATACAGTATAGTGAATAAATGCACATTATACAATAACTGTTATTAAACCAAGGTGGTTTTAGTGCTCTCACCGCTTTTATTGGGCCCTTGAGAGTCCCCTTCATGGTGCACAGCTATTTCTTATTCACTATGCTTCAGGAGGTTAGACCAGGGCTGAGCTATTTGGTACACTTGTAGGTTCTTCCTTTCTCTATAACCAATCAGAATGCATCACATACTCTCTGCAATACCATGACATAAGGTTGGTAAATGTTTACTGAACAGGTTTGAACTCTGCGGTGCTGGTGAGGTATACAGTACATATTAGAAATCTGTCAATCAAGGCAGGTTGGACCGAAAAAGATGTTGGGGACCACCCCTAAGACTCTATGTACTATATGTTTGCTGTCTATTTATTTATTATGTCATAACAGCTACACTTTAAAACATGAGATCAGAAGAATTCAATATATTTGTCTTTTCGGATTAAACTATTATTTCTCAAACTAAAGTGTTTCATGTTCAACAAGAATATAATAGGAAGAACAGAACCATCCAGCCATCTCCTAAATAAATAATAAAGCTCGTGTTCAGTTACCTTAGTGTTTCATAAAATATGTAAAAGTACCACAGCCTGGATCTGCTCTGAATGGGCTGCTACTCCACTCACCAAGAAGCAATGAGGTATCAAAATAACTCAAGAGAAGGAATTTTAATGAATAGATTGCAGAGGCTATAAATATAGCCTGGCAGATAATACTGGTTTACTGCCCAGTGTGTTGTATTAATACTTTCACAGCACTTAAAAAAATAGCTGCAGTCTCATGCATGCCTCCGGCTGCTAGTCACCTTGACTTTACTTACACAGTAAATATAGTAGATACAAGCTTACTAGACATGTCTTTTTCATTCACTTGCTGCACATTATGTCTGACACCAAACTTTCATAGCCTCCTGTCTTCTATATACTGTATACTGTAGGCCCTACATGTAACTGAGCAATGTAGAGGCTGATTGGTTCTTGTAATAGACAACAGGTGTGTACACGCTGTGCCCCCCCCAACTGGTGGGGGAGCTACCGGATTGCTACTTTTAATGGCCTGTTCACACTACACTACGGGAACCTCCATCCACGAACTCCACGCCGAATCCCTCTTGCTATGCCTTTAAGTTCTTTGGCTCTCCGCTCAAAGGATTGACATTTCTTGGGATCTCCGCGCTGAATCCATAGTGTGAACGGGCCAGTCAGGCAGAGACAAATAAAATCAGCTGTGAAAATGCAGGAGTATAGATAGCTAATGAGTTTTGCAGCGGAAATCCTCTGTGAAGGCTAATGGTGCGTTTACACGGAGAGATTTATCTGACAGATTTTTGAAGCCAAAACCAGGAACTGACTATAAACAGGGAACAGATCATAAAGGAAAGATTGAGATTTCTTCTCTTCTCAAGTCCATTCCTGGCTTTGGCTTCCAAAATCTGTCAGATAAAACTGTCTGTGTAAATGCACCATAAGTCTAAGGTTTAGGTCTCCAGTGTCTCACCTGGGGCACTTCGCACTAGGCACACTTTATGGGCCTCCTGCATTTAATTTACTTTGCAGTTCCACACCGGCAGAATTTGGTCTTCATGACTGGGCCTGCCTATATATAGATCTGTTTACTTGTAGCCTGAAGAAAGGCTTATAAAACCCAAAACATTGTATGAAAAATTGATTGTATTGATTGTCAGTTTTGCACATGGATAATAAGGCTTATTAGCAAAGCATTCTCCAACTCTTGGTGTTCTGTCTGGTCTACTATAAATTGGTTAGTTCAAGTGGTTCTGAGGTAAACTACTCCTGACTGGCACTCTTCTAATAACAATGGATGTAGTGCTGCCTGTCCTCGTGATACATGGTCCTAATGCTGTGTTTGGGTTGATTCAAGTTGTGTTTGAAGTGTACATTTACCAAATTAGCATTAGCGTGGATTTACACTGCATTTGCTGTGTCTGTATACCTATGCAGTAAAAGCTAACTGTATAAATAGGTCCCCTTTCAACCTGAGGAGGCCTACCCAAACAAATCCAAAATAACTACAGTTGCAGGTTTTTTGCAGTCTAAGGTTTATGTCAGGAACTCCTTAAAGCAGTAGGAATACAGTGGTACTTTGGTTTAAGAGTAACTTGGTTTAAGAGCATTTTGGTTTAAGAGCTCACAGTTTTTCAAAATTGTGACTTGGTGTAAGAGAATTGCTTTGGTGTAAGAGCTCCCTGTACTGGGTGGGAGGGGGAGTGGAGGAGGGGCATGGTCTGCATAGCGGGGTCTACAGCCCTGTACTCTGACCCAGGAAGTCTCCCTCACCTTCCAAATCATAGCAGATCCATTTCAGGCTGGGGCTTGCACCAGGGGACAGGACTGTGGAGGTAATCTCTTCATAGCTGTAACCCCTCTCTCCCCGGACAGAGAGTACTGCATTTATGTACCCACATCTGTCCTGCTTATTCCTCCCTGCTCCCTGCAGTCTCTGTCCGCCCTTGTGTTTCCCATCCTCTCCATTACTGTACAGTAACTTATAATATCACATGTTCTGCTGTTTCTGAATGTTTGTTTCATCTGTTCTACATGTTATTTAGAATAATAAATCATTATTTTTGGGGTGTGGAACCAATTGTCTGCATTTCTATGATTTCTTATGGGAAAATTTGCTTTGGTTTAAGAGTGGATTTGAATTACAAGCACGGTCCCGGTACGAATTATGCTCATAATTCAAGGCACCACTGTACTTTTTTTATACCTTCAGATGTACTGCAATCACATTTTTGTTTTATTGTAGACTTTTTTTTCAATAAGGTACAAACAGCAAGTAAAGCCATAGATCATCAGTTTTAATTCCTAAAGTGACAACAATTTAGGCTGTAGTCCCTTTTCTAAGATTTAGGTTTGGTTTATGGTGTGTTTACACAGAGAGATTTATCTGACAGATCTTTGAAGCCAAAGCTAGGAACAGGCTATAAACGGGTCATAAAGGAAAGACTGAGATTTCTCCTCTTTTCAAATCCATTCCTGGCTTTGGGTTAAAAAAGTCTGACAGATAAATCTCTCTGTGTAAACGCACCAATACTCAGTAACATTTGGAAGTGATACTTGATTGATTTTTAACTATTGGATGACAGCTGCAGTCCACAGCATTGCATACCACACAATGTATTGCTTTGCCCTGCACCTGTAGCTCAATAGTTAAAATCAATCAAGTAGTGGTGCAAAAAGTTACAGGGTAGCAGTAACCTTACAGACGTATACTACAATGTAACAGAAAACTGGCACTATATATATTGTTAGTAACTACATATTTCCAAAATTAAAAAACTTTTATTGAGCCATGTCACTATGAGTGAAATAATAATGTGGCTTAGCTGATGCTCTGACTTGATGCAGTGGCCCAGAAATCACAGGCCTGTAAACAGCCTGAAAGGGACAAAGGGACAAATACAACCCTGCCCAATAGTGCCTATTTTGCAAAAGGGGCTTAAATGGAAACCATAGAAGAATCTGTAATATAGTATATTGAAAAGCGTATTATTCATATGCTTTAGCATTGCCAGTGTGTGGGGAAGCAGAAAAATATGGAGATCAATATAAAAAACACTACTAACTGTAAAATTCTTTGCAATGTCCAGTTCATAATAATAATGAAAAACAAAAATAGACGTGTCTATGATTTTTCTTTAGGTCAGGGGTGCTACTTGTGCAAGATTTTATTATTGTAGTTCATATTGCAGTTGATAGTAACTACTGGTAATATGTTGTGTTAGCCTTCTAACCTATAGACATATATTACTTATAAATGTTATGTTCTATGACATTAATCAGCACAGAATTAACTAAAGAAGCCCAAACTGTGAATACAGTGCAAAGCCCATATGGTAGTGCAGCTGTAGTGCTGGCCCAGAAATCACAGTTCCAGTATATTGACGGCTGATAAATTCACCAATGAGAAAGTGGCAGAGGCATCCGTTCTCTATAGACAAGATGCTTAACACTTAACACTTTTATTACCAAAAGCCATAGACTGTGATAATCCCAGCTTCTTTAGTGGTGAGGGGATACTGGAAGTAAGCTGCAAGTCCTGCTGGCACATGTAAGGGATCATCATGACAGACTAGGATGAATTGGAGCAGTGTTGGGTTCCACAAGCTTTTTTTCACGGATGCCACTGCTGGTTAAGTTACATTGTCTGGAAGAATAGCTCCAGCGCTGTCTCCATTAGCAGCCTGCAAACACTCCAAGAATGTGGTATCCTCAATAATAATTTGTAGCTCTTTTGCTTGGCTGAGGTTGAAATCAAAGAAACTTTATCAGAACAGAACAGGAATGATTGGACTCGCTCTAGTTTTAGACAGCTTAAAATATGTGAACTGCTTATTAATGAGCTTCAAGCTGCATGCCAGGCATTTCACTCCATAGCAGAATGCGGCATGGCTGGGGCTCGCCATATGTGTATACTTAGATTTTATGTGTCTGAAAGGAAAAAGATGGAATAAAAATGGAAATGTCGGCTGGAACCAGTTCATGTTGAGTCTGGGGTTAATATTGGGCAATACAGGCTTTACCATTCAATAAGCCACTTATTATTTTTACCATCCAGCATAGGTAGTCTATATGATGTGCAGTATACTACCACAACACATTAGCACATTTAGGGTACAAACCCACTTGACGTATTTGCTGCATGAATCAGTCTTAAAAATAAGCAGGCAAAACGCAGGTTGGCTTTATACAATTGTTCTGCGTTAAAATACGCAATTGCGTATTTTTGAAGCATGAAGCTTGTTGTTAGCAAAGCATCAGTTAACAACCTGTGCGAAAAACGCATGTAGCTTCATGCTTCAAAAATACGCAATTGCGTATTTTAACACAGAACAATTGTATAAAGCCAACCTGCGTTTTGCTTGCTCATTTTTAAGACTGATTCACGCAGCAAATACGTCAAGTGTTTGTACCCTAACACCCCTAACACTTAGCAAATAAGTCAAGGTTTGTACCCTAACACTTATTGCATCTCTGCCAGTCTCTGATTTCCAGAAGAGTCTACATCTCCCTTGAATACTTATCTCAGTGTTTTCTTTTACTGCAAATATCTTTTTTATTCTATTTAAAACTAGTTATAGGCAGCAGATGGCAGGAAATGTGTCTTTGCTTTTTATGCTGCAATGTGTAACAGGTAAAGAGGTTTGGCAGAGGACTATGCCAGTGCCATAAAAGTCACAGAGAGACAGTTAAACACTTAAATCTGTGGCGGTAATTGTCGATTCATGACACAGTGAAAGGAACACATACGCTAAATGTAACCGCCTGCTGTAGTGAATTCAAGGAAATGTAGAGACAAATTCAGAAATCACAAATTCACGATCTTTGTATTAATATATGACTGATTGCAAGAATAAGATGTATAGTGCTATGTATGTAAATGGTATATAATATACTTTTATCCTACTAGCCACTTATGAACACTATTTTTTTTGTCTTTTATATCTAACTTCTTAGCTATTTATTTAAATAATATACTATAATGTTGAGCAATGCACTCTTTTTCCTGTTATAGTGTCCCAGGTCCACTCAATAGATATCAATTTGGGTGTTTTACAATGGGTATCAGGCCCCAATGAATCACATATTTATCACTGGGTTCACACTACGTTTTTTTTTATATTCTTTTATTTCATCCGTTTTTACTAAAAACGGATGAAAAAAGGATGGAAAATGGATGTATTTTTGTGTGCATCTGTTTTGTTTCATTTTTCCATTGACTTCCATTGAACAGATCAAAACGCATCCGTTTTTTTTAACATACACAAAAATGTGTGTTGTGTATGTTAAAAAAAAATGGATGCCTTTTGATGTTTTTTTAAAACGTCTATGGAAGTCTATGGAAAAATGGATCAAAAGGTATGCACACAAATGCATCCATTTTTCCATCTGTTTTTTCATCCGTTTTTTGTGAAAATGGATGAAAAAAATGTTGTGTGAACCCAGCCTAATTTGGGGATAGATGATAAGTTGACATCTTGGAAAAAAACCTTTAAGCCCTAAAGTCTGAGCCAGACACTTGTCACCTTTGACTGCATATTATATATTGGAGAGGTTGCACTTACAACAGTGCTGGTACCATGTAAGATGACAGCCAAGGTGCACTGGAATAATACCAACTGCCTGCTGCTGCCACTAGAGAAAGCTTAGATAACTACTGCATATTTCTATTGGGTTCAACGTATTAGAGTAATGTGACTGGCCTGGTAACTTGTAGTGACTGCCATATTAGAGCTATACATGGTATGTATTAAAGTTATTAAAATTGTTATTTTTATATTTGTAGGCAAACTGAAGTCTGTTTCTTTTAACCACGAGAAATCAAGATGAACACAGGTATGACTCTTCCAGTGTCTTTATTCCCTCAAGACATGTTTTCATGTATACTACATATTGAAAAAACCTTAGGTTACCCCGAAGTATAGTATTTTGAAGTACTAAACCTTAGTCAGGCAATAGTTGGCTCTTTAGCTTTAACCCTTAGTTCAGTAATCTTTGGAAATGGATAAAACAAAGTTCAGCCTTTTAATCTGGCTCAGCCTCTTCTTTACACTTGACAGCCTAAAATTCACATTCCACCAGCACTTACCCTTTCAGCATATACTTCCTATTTTATGGAAGGGGGTATTAAAATGACATTGTCACACTGACCTCCGGATTCCTTTTAAAAGGAAGTATAAATTAGTTTTGACCCTTTGAAGGTAATGTATTAAGGTGTTTGTATCAGGTTTTTCTTTTCTCCAATTTTTGGTCTTCACTTCTAGGCTATGTTCACACAATGTTTTTTTCCTCACCGATTAAAATTACGCCGGTCATTTTGGGGTTAAAATAACATCTGTCATTTCACTGTTGGACCACCCGTCAGTGCAATGATGGCTATTGGTACATTATTCTAGTTTAGGGTGCATTTACACAGAGTGATTTATCTGACAGATGTTTTAAGCCAAAGCCAGAAACAGACTATAAACAGAGAACAGATCATAAAGGAAAGATTTCTCCTCTGTTTAAAGCCATTTCTAGCTTTGGCTTCAAAAACTCTCAGATAAACACACGATTAGGTGGACTAATTGGCCTTTGGATTTCCACCTATTTTTCTCAGTGTGCACGCTCCCTAAGGCCACGTTCACATTCTGTAAGACAGCAGCGGTTCTGTGACACGGCTGTGTCACAGAATGGCTGCTGTCTGTGAAGTTCACCCAGTACGGGCCGGATAAACATAACTTCTTCGGAATTGGAATGTGGGCACATTCAGGTGTGCCTGCTTTTCATTTAACAATAGGAGACAATGTAAAATAAGACGGGAGTTGTACTTAACATTGTCTGCACAGTCAATTTCGTGCAGCCACTATTCAATTGATTGCGACAGCTCAAAATTGACCTGTCAGTTTTTTTGTTTGGCCGCATGGAATCTAGAATGTATACATTGTGTATACACTCCAACGAGGATTCCATAGTAATTAAAGCGATTAGCAGCTGTCATTAAATAAAGGCCATTGTTGCAAATCTGCAATAACGGCCGTTGTTTAATAAAAATATACATTGTGTGAACATGGCCTTAAACTGTTATTTCTACAATCTATAGGCAGCTATGAAATCCTAATGGCAAAAAAGTAAAAAAAAAATCACAACAATTTGTAAAATTTTTCACATTTGGGGGAGAATTGCAGTGACAGTTTGCCGAAAAAAACACCATGCCTGACTCCAACCTTATGAGCTTAAAGGATTTCTTAGGGTGGAGCTTCACTTTGAAACAACATTTTTATGTTGTGGTAACCCCTTCCTGTCAGCAGTCTGTATGGCATAGCATAGATCAGTACATACAATCTAATGATTGCATTTTTTACAGTGAAACCAAGTGTAAAAAAAAAAAGTGAAATAAAAAAGTTTTAAAAGTAATAAAAACACCTTCTAAACCCCTAAACCTCCTAGTAAAAGTTTAATATACCCCCTTGCCCATTATAAAAATAAAAATATTTAAAAAATTAAAATAAACATATTACCGCAGCGTGCTGACTTGTCCGATCTATTAAAATATAACATTGTTCCTGAATGGTGAACGGCGTAAACGGAAAAAAAAAACACCAGGATTAATGATTTTATTAAAATATATATCAGAAAAAAAATGTATAAAACGCGATCAAAATGTTTCTGTTACACCAATTTGATAATAAAAACTAGAGATCATGGCACAAAACATGACACCCCGAACAGCCCTGTACATGGAAAAATAAAAGCACTGTGGCTCTTAGAAGGTGAGGAGGAGCATTACATTAATTTGACTCGGACATCTGGGCATCAAAGGGCTCTGTCTTCAAGGGGTTAATTGATAATAACTGCAAGATACAGAAAGTTCTTCATCTAAAGAGCCACACATTGCCTGTTCTCTGAGGAAAGGATTTCATATTAACCAATCCTGTTTTTGTTTTGTTTTTTTATATTAACTTCTTACACATGGGAAGCACAATTCCATTTATTCTACATCTAAAAGAGCATTTTATCTGTTAGAGAATAATCGGCAACCGTGTAATTTATGATGAAAGGTGCAATAAAGTGTCATTTAGGAGCTTGTCACCTCTTAGGCTGCAATGTGACGGATTTGTTGTTTAGAAGGAGGTACTTGGCATTTAGCTGCAGTAGTGTGAGCTTTATCATTGTTATGCTGTCTGTTATAATGTGCAAAATAAATCTTTACTACTTATGCAGCTTACAAAACGTCAATTTTACACCCATATTCTTATTACTTCTTGTTACCTTTGTCAGGCATGCAAGGAATCATTAAATATGCCTAAAAAAATGTGCTGACTTCCGAGTCTTTAACCATGCCTGTAAAAACCCTATACAAGGGAAGAGCTATAGGTGACCACCCAGGATTGCTTGGATAACCAGTGGTATTAATAATCGTTTACTGTTTTTACTTTCAATTGCAACAAACTAGTTTTACTGGTCACTGTTGTTTTAAACAACTTCCCACCATGTCATAGCCTATGCGATTCCTAATGTATCTTTAAATCACTGTATTTACCAAAAATAACTCTTTTTCCAGAAAAAAAACAGCTCAAAATTATTGGCCTCTAGGTGTCTCATTTCTGCTGCCTATTGTCCAGTAATTCTGCCTCTAGTAATAACAAGATCAGGGAAAATCAAAGGAAGTAGGTGCACTGTGTACCATACAGGAAATAATCTGAGAAAGTCTTGGCTGTGTAACTGCAAGCTGAGCCAGTCTGCCTATTGATGATTATTCAATAGGCTGTTCCTCAGAGGTAAATCATGGCTTCTCTCTTATCATCCACACACACACACACTGTTAGGATTGGTCGCTAAGAAAGACAAGATGGCGGACACAGACAGTGGACCCTAAGCTCAACCCCGGCCACTGTCCCTACCTACTTTCCACAATTTGCCCTAAGATGGCGACGAGCAACTGGGCGGCGATCCCTGGCCTGGATAGGTGGAACACAAAACAAGACAAGACAAACAACACAATAAGGAAGAGTCGACAGTCCGGGTCACAATAATCAGGCAGCAAAAGTACAAAATCACAATCCTATAAGCAGAGTCAAAAAACAAGCATTATGGTCAGGGGCAGGCGGCTAGCAAGGATGGTGAGAACACAAGGCAGAAGGGTCAGCGTAAAGACAGAATATAGAAATACAGAAACGCAGGCAGAGACAAGCTCAATATCCGGCACTAGAATGAGCCTCAGCCAAATACTTATAGGGAACCAGGAGACAGTTCCAGCCCCCTATTGGACAAGGCTCCTGGTTCCAAACAGAATCACCTGCGGATCAGAACTGGCAGCAGTGTAACTCCGTAATAGCCAGAGCACACAGCAGACGGGTGGGGCTGAACATGATGCAAGAAATAGGCCAGTGTTCAGACAGGGTTCAGGTACTGCACAAGACATACAAAAACACTGAATATCAGCGCCATCTCAGCCACGCAGCACGAGCTGAGGGGCGCACGGAGTTCATCCCAGGCACATTCATGACACACACACTTTTAGCCATGTACCACTGAACTGTGTAAATCATCAGCTCAGTACAGTGTTAGCCTTTTAGGTCGAGTGCACTTTTCTCCAACACTGTGTCATGGTATAGCAGAGAGAAGCATGTGCTGTGCAGTGATTGGGCAGATAAATTCTGTCAAATTAACTGGTCCTTGCAAGTGCCAGAGATTTGCAATTTACTTCACTTAAAAAATCTCAAGTCTTCCAGTACTTATAAGCTGCTGTATGTCCTGCAGAAAGTGGTGTATTCTTTCCAGTCTGACACTGTGCTCTCTGCTGCCACCTCTGTCTGTCACAGGAACTGTCTAGAGCAATAGCAAATGCCCAAAGAAAACCTCTCTTGCTCTCCAGACTGGAAAGAATACATCACTTCCTGCAGGGCATACAGCAGCTGATCAGTGCTCGAAGACTTAAGATTTTTTAATAGAAGTAAATTACAAATCTCTGGCACTTTCTGGCACCACGTGATTTAAATAATTGTGTGACCTAACCCTTTAAGCCATGTCATGCCTGTCCCGATTATCCAGTGTAAGTTCAATAGGAATCTTAACAAAAAAATAAATACCCAAAGGCATAATTTTGGTTTTCATTCCACGTATCTATTCCCAACAACTTCCCGACTATCCCCAAAAGAAATAAAACTTGCACAGAAAGGACTTGTTTGTACTACCCATTGGTTTTGGTGTGGTGACCACTATGTTTATTTTATAACATTCAGCACTGAAAGGTAAGAAAATGATAACTGCAAATCTGCTTGGGCAAACTGACTACTACTTGGGCTCAGTAAGCTACAGCTGCTATAACAAGTTTAATATTTTATGGCTTGTGTGGTCTGCTAATACTATGTACAAGTACAGCGGTAGTACTGTACATGCCTCTGTGTATATCTGTCCAGCCGTCTTCTTGTGTAATTGCACTAAAATGCCATCTGTTCACATATCGGTGCTAAACATTGCATGTGCTTGCTGTGTCTGTGTATTGCTCGCATCTCTATCACTTTGTGTGCTTCCAGATAGCGGTGGATATGCTCGCAAACGTGCTGCAATGTCTGTCACACTAACAGCTGTGAAGAGAGTACAAAGTTCTCCAAATCTGTTGGCTTCAGGTATAGCAACTAACCAAACAAACAAGCAGTGAAGATCTTACATTTTACTGCAGCCCTCACTTCTGACTGCTGCAGATGAACCGAATATACAAGTCAGTGTCACCTGGTTAGGCTTTCAGCTGATGTGTAGCACTGTGTAACATTACATACTGTATTGTTCAATACAGTAGACATAATAAAACAAAACTTTTTATTATGGAAAAATGTTCTTGTGAAGTGTCATGTCCATTACGCTATGTCCTAAAGATTGTAGAATAGTGCAGATGGGGTGGATTAATGGAAAATCTGCTATAGCCTGGAGAGCAAGACAAAAAAAGAAAAGACTTTTTTTGTCAAATGAATTGAACTGCAGATGGCAACTTCCCTTTAGCTAAGTCATCTGATCACCAAAGCAGGTCTCATTTCAATGGGGCTGTTGCAATGATACATTCCCTTTAAGTATTACCACTGGGAATCATGGAAGTGTTCTAGTAAATGTACCCTGTTAGCTTTGCAGAACAAACTTACACTGATCGCTAACCTTTGAAGTGAATGTCCATCTTTGAACACCATTTTTGCAATGTACATGTAGACTTTTTTCTAGAAAATCCCCCTATTACATGGGTAAATATGCAGGCAATTCTTTTTTATTTAGGTTAAAACTACACGTAAGTGATCAACCGCTTTCATTAGCTGATTGCTGGCCTATTGCATGGGGTGATATTGACCTATTTCAGTGTTTCTCAACTCTAGTCCTCAAGACCCACCAACAGGTCATGTTTTGCAGATATCTTATACAACGAACAGCTGTGGCAGTTACTGGTGCACTGACTATAATTATATCACCTCCGAAATCCTCAAAATATGACCTGTTGGTGGGTCTTGAGGACTGGAGTTGAGAAACACTGGCCTACTGTATTTGGTCAGTGATGTTATAAGCCCCTTAAAGCCCCCTTTTTTTTTACATTAACAGACCGGCGCCAGTGGTGCAGTCCTTTTTGAACTGCCACCCTCTTCCCGCACACGGCATTAGTCTATTCCCAAGCCCCGGCCGAGAGCGCTGGGGACAGGCCCAACGCCCCCCAGTGTGACGATCACCCCTCTCTTCTGTAATGTGGCCCCATTTATTCTAATGGGGGGGGTTCAAGACACATTTTTAAAAAAAATGAAAACCATGTTTTCTTTACACTTCACAATTACTTGCTACTTTGTGTTGGTCTATAACATACAATACAAATAAAATACATATAAACCAAGGTACCAGTGTATTTGTATATAAATTTTAAAACAGTGATTAAAGGTGGATGTTAGCTATAAGTAATAAGTATGTAAGGACTAAATGCCACTACAATCATGTACAGTATATAGTTCAGGCCGTAATGATCCATTTTGATACTTGCCCAGAATGCTTCTTTTCCCTAATAGATTCAAATCTAAACTAGTGAAACTTCATATAATCGAATCAGAACTTTCAGTAAAAGATGAATCACATGCTATCTTTATACGTTTGGATGCAATATTTCTCCACTTGAAAATGTCAAAAAAATGAGTCACTAAATGAAAATGTATTGCCGGAGAAATATATTGCTTTCAACCTTTCCAGAGTGGCAATAAGTTGCTCCTCTGAAAGCCTTATGTTTGCTGAATCTTGTCAACAAAAAAGTGTCAGTAACTCAATCCCACCATATTTAAAATGTAAGAATTCAGTAACAACATTATGCAATACTCTGCACCCACATTACACTTATGTGAAGCTAGCCTTATGAACATTGGATATAGTATTAGAATCAATGCTTGCAAGCCATAGGCACTCTATTTAATAACATATGGGGCCTCTACGGGGCACTGTGTTCTCCCCTAGTAGTCATGCCTTCAGAATATGGCATGTGCATGACTCTAATAGAAAACCTCTACATGCTGTCATATTCCATATATCAGAGCCCCAGGGAGGTACATTAGAGCCCCATCGTTGTCTATTGTACTTGTGGCATATTACAAATCCATATAACACAATAATCCACCAACATGCCTGCTCTTTTTACTTATAAAACACAGAGAGCAAAACCAGGTTAAAATCTATGTGGATGTATTTTTAAATATTATCAGATACAAAAGCAATATCCAACAATATAATATCCACTAAAATTGCTTATTCTCTCTTTAGGGCATGGGCAGTAATTGAAGTAATTTACATAGTTG
Source organism: Dendropsophus ebraccatus (assembly GCF_027789765.1). Classification (NCBI taxonomy): domain Eukaryota; kingdom Metazoa; phylum Chordata; class Amphibia; order Anura; family Hylidae; genus Dendropsophus; species Dendropsophus ebraccatus. The sequence continues at coordinate 69,240,772 of NC_091460.1, forward strand.
CTTAACCTTTCTTTCTTATTTACAAAGGGTAAAATGGTGAGAATATACAGTGGTTTGCAATAAATTAGAATATCAACAAAGAGTTTTTTGTTTTTTGTAGTAATTCAATTCAAGTGACTCGTATATTCTATAGAGTCATTACATACACAGTGAACTTTTTCAAGCGTTTATTTCTGTTAAAGGGGTTATCCGGCGCTACAAAAACATGGCCACTTTTCCCTCTACTGTTGTCTCCAGTTTAGGTGCGGTTTGCAATTAAGCTCCATTTACTTCAATGGAACTGAGTTTCAAAACCCCACCCAAACTGGAGACAACAGTAGGGGGATTACAGCCAAGAAAAACCCAAAAGTCAGTATTTCACAAAATTAGAATATTATATAAAAACAACTTAAAAATATTTTTAACACAGAAATGTCGACCAAATGAAAAGTCTGTACAGTAAATGCCCTCAATACTTGGTCGGGGCACCTTTTGCATGAATGACGGCATCAATGTGGCGTGCCATGGAGGTGATCAGCTGATGGCACTGCAGAGGTGTTATTGAAGCCCAGGTTGCTATAATAGCGGTCTTCAGCTCGTCTGCATTGTTGGTTCTGTGTCTTTCATTTTCCTCTTGACAATACCCTATAAATTCTCTATGGGGTTAAGGTCTGGCGAGTTTGCCAGCCAATAAAGCACAGTGATGCTGTGGTTAGTAAACCAGGTATTGGTACTTTTGGCAGTGTGGACAGGTGCCAAGTCCTGCTGGAAGATGAAAATTACTTCTCCAAAAATCTTTTCAGCAGAGGGAAGCATGAAGTGCTCTAAAATTTCCTGGTAGATGGCAGCGTTGACTTTGGTGTTGATGAAACACAGTGAACCTACACCAGCAGATGACATGGCTCCCCAAACCATCACTGATTGTGGAAACTTCACACTAGACCTCAAGCAGCTTGGATTGTGTACAGCTTCTCCACTCTTCCTCCAGACTCTGGGACCTTGATTTCCAAATGAAATACAAAATGTACTTTCATCTAAAATCAGCACCTTGGACCACTAATCAACAGTCCAGTTCTTTTCCTTGGCCCAGATAAGACGCTTCTGGCGTTGTTTATTGGTGAGGAGTAGCTTAACACACGGAATGCAACACTTGTAGCCCATGTCCTGCAGACGTCTGTATGTGGTGACTTTTGAAGCACTGAATCCAGCAGCAGTCCACTCTTTGTGGATCTCTCCCAAATTTTTGAATGGCATTTTTGTTACAATGCTGGGACCTTTTATAACACTTAGGAAGCCACTGCAGGTGTTTTGGGTTAATTATTTTAATTTTCTGAAATACTTACTTTTGGGTTTTTCTTGCCTGTAATCCATAATCATCAACTTTAACAGAAATAAATGCTCGAAAAAGTTCACTATTTATGTACTGACTATAAAATATATGAGGTCTTTTTGAGTTGTATTACTGAAAGAAAAAATAACTTTTTGTTGATATTCTAATTTATTGCAAACCACTGTACACATATACCTACTACTGGTCAAAAGTTTTAGAACACCTAATTTTTTCCAGTTTGCATTGATATTTACAAATTTTAACAGAAATTCTAGATATTCATCATAGCCACCTGTAGCTGATATAACAACTTTACAGAATCGAGATATTCATTCTTACAACTGCATTCAAATATTGTTCAGACATTTCTTCGCAGTATTGTTGTTGAAGTTCCTCCAGATGTGCTGTATTTGTACGTTGCTTTACATCCACCCTCCTACTAAGTTCATCACAAACTAGATCAATGGGGTTTGAGTCCAGAGTCTTCTTAGGTAGTTCTGACATAACTTAGAAGTATGTTTTGGCTCATTGTCCATTGTGCTAGTGAAAGTTGCCAACTCTGGATCCTGCAAAGGAGCCCCAGAGCGCATGCACACCGCTGCTCTATTCATTCTGCTCTTCGGTGGCTTCATTTAGAATGAATGGAGCAGCGGTGTGCTATCCAGTCTGACTGAGCTTCAGCTATTTTGCAAAACATAAAAATAATTTTTTTTTTTTTTTAATCATGAAGACCATGTATCATTTTCTTAACACGTCACATATGAGCTGGTTAAAAAGTCGCTATAGCCTCCTACCTCCTTGTTCCAATCTTTGTAGGTGCCACCATTTTGGAGCAATTCCTTCCTAAATAAAAATGTAAATTAGTTCCTTTGGTGCACTGGGGGCTTTCCTCGACTCCTCAGTGCAACGTTCTGCCCACCCACCAACTCAGAAGTTCATGCCTACTTATGCATATTCAGCTACGCATAAGCAACCAGGTCCCATTCTAGTGCATGCACAGTAACAGCACCTGTATGGAGATGGGCTGCTGTACCTGCACATGTGCGAGAAGTAGACCTTCCTGCTTATGTATAGCTGAATATGCATAAGTAGGCATGAATGTCCAAGTTGGTGGGTTGGCAGAACAGTGCACTGAGGAGTCAAGGAAAGCCTATTCCAATAATAAAGATGCAAAGGGGAGAATTGTAATTGCCACGCTAAGACACCTGAAGAATTAGTTTGCATTTCAAAGCATAATTTTCCTGCTGCACTGCATCTGTTCTTGATTTCTTTCCTTCTTTGTTAAAATCAAAATTGCAGACTTTTGTTGTGTTTGAGGTTAACAAATTAATCACTACTGTTTTCATCTTTTTAACTTGCTTTTAAACCATTTTACATTATTTGTCATATTTCATATTAAACACAAAAAATGGAATAAGTGTGATGATCTAAAACCTTTGACCAGTAGTATATGTGTGTATGTATGTATATGTGTATATATATATATATATATATATATACACTATATATATATATATATATATATATATATATATATATATATATATATATATATATGAAACGATCAGCCATAGCATTAAAATCACTGGACTGGCATGTAAAGCGGATAACTGGATAATATTCATTTCCTTGGACATTAGACCGTAAGTGAATAGCCAGATCTTGGAGTTGGAAAATGGGAAATGATCTGAACTACTTTGACAAGAATAGAATTTTAATGGCTAGATTGCTGAATTAAAGAATCCCCAAAATGGCATGTCCAAGAAAGGACAACCAATAAACCTGTAACAGTTCCATGGATGCATAAGGTTCATAGATGCAGAAGGGAACAAAGGCTAGTCTTTGCAGTCCAGTCCCACAGAAGAGCTACTGTAGAAATTGCTGAAAAAAGGGTTATCCCAAGAATAAAAGTATCACCTATTAACAAAATAGGCGACAACTAGCGAATATGTGGGGGACCAACTACTGGCACCCATGTTCAATCACGAGAATGGAATTCTCTTGTCCTGCGAGTCAATGAATCTGCAGTGTTAATGCTTGACCACCACTCATTCATTCCCTATGCACATACATAGCTGCAGAGTAGTCAAAGTGTCCATGTAGACTTCTGTCCACCACTAAAAGTGCCTACAATGCGCGCATGAGCATCATAAAACAATGGAAGGTGATCTAGTTTGTTCAATCATATTTACTTTAACATCACTTGGATGCTTACATCACTTACCTGGGGAAGAGCAGGCACAATGGATGCACTGTGGAAAGAAAAAGCCCACCTAAACATTGTTACAGACCACGTATAACCCTTCAGGGCAAAGGTAGTCCCTAATGGCAGGGGACTTTTTACAGCAGGGTAATGCATTGACCTGTTTTCCCAGTGAATTCCACAGACATTTGATTTGATTGAGATCTGGGGTATTTATAAAGGCAAGTTAAATCTACTGTACTCAATAGATCCACCGTTACCATCTTGGTGCCACATACTATATGACACCATGAGGGCCATGTCTCAACATGTCAGAGCTGTTTTGTGTCATGGGTGACCTACGCATAGCAAGGTGGTGTTAATGTTATCGCTGATCGTTGTGTGTATATATTATATATATGTGCTTATATTTATTTTATATACCATATGTATTAAACTTTTAGATATAACACTATATCAGAAAGTAGCTGTGCATGTAAAGTTATTTAAAAAAGAATTTAATCTAAAATGTACAATTATCCTTAAACTGATGAATAAGAAGTACAGTAACCAAGTTTTATTACCTTACAGAGATATGGGCATCTTTCAGTTTTGTGTGTCAGCCATTTATGAAAACGTGAGAACAGTTAGAGCAGCCATATTTGTTAATGTCTTTAATTTAGCTTCCAAAAAACTATTGGTTATGCTTTTTAGATTTAGAAAGTTATAGCAACAGTAACACTTTAATGTTAGCTAATTGTTTCCATGGTGCTAGAAGGTCAAGTCACTGCCCAGTGGTCACAATCTCATTTTAAATAGGAAGAAAACAACATATATTTTATTAACTATCAATTATTCCTTTTTTAGGGCAGGACTCTCATTCGCCCGACTCAGGTACTCACTTGTTCTTTGTTATTGTTTTTGGTTATGTTTTGGGCTTGTGGTAGTTCTGTATTTGCAGTTGTTGCTGGTTATAATAGGCTCTGAAGGTGCACAGTAGCTGGGCAGACAACTTCCTTACATCATATTCACCTAAGTAATGTTAATGGCACTGTACATATGGTCTGATTTAACTCTAGATATCTGGAGATCTTACAATGATTATGTGAAAGATGGTCTCAATGGTGATTCAAGTGGTTCCTCCCTTGCAGCAAAAGGCTTTAGAAGCGTACGGCCAAACTTGCAAGACAGAAAATCACCTACTCAGGTAAATATTTGATTTCATTCCAATATTTCTTTACATTTATCACTGGTTTGTATAGATTTAATTAACATTTGACCAATAGCACTGAATGTAGGTTTTTAAAGGGATTGTGCTGATATGGTTCCTAGCTGCATCCTACAGATCCATTGTGCAGCTCCCCTAGCATACCAGCCATGTCTGCAGTGGTAGCTTTACATCAGGGAAAAGTTTATTTTATTGTGGCGTGTAGGGCCGGGGGAGGGGCGGCAACTAGTCATCTGGGTTGGAAGCTAACAGTTCTCTCTGCCTGTCGATCATCCAAGCGCTGTGCACTGACTGGCAGAGAACCGTGACTACTCATTGATGGCTCCCCGCCTAGTTGCCACCCCTCTCCCAGCCTCATGTGCCACAATAAAACCACTTTTTCCCTACTTCTACAGATGCGGCTGGTAGCCTTGTGGAGCTGAATAGTAGATCTATACTGTGCAGCTGGAAACCATATCAGCACAATCGTTCCCTTGGTTTCCTTTAAGGAAGAAGCAGCGTGAATAGAAATCTTGAACTAGTTATTTTGAATTGCAAAATTAATAAAACATTGTGCACTTTGGGTTGCTAGAGTGTATCTTAACGGAAAAAAAAGGCAACTCTGCAAATAGCTTTGTTCTGCTGTAGATCCAGCATAGATGTATGTGCATGGTTTCTGACAACTGGAAAGAAACTGCAATCAGGTGTTATTACCTTCCATCTGCCTCCCTTCTACTGTATAGAACATTGGTGGGGAACCTGCAGCCCTTCAGCTGTTGAAAATGGTCAATAGACATGATAGAGAGGTGTCCCCCACTTAGGACCCCCCTCTATGAGCTATAGTAGAGAGCAGTTCTGTACGTCTCCTCCTTTCACTTATTATATTTGTCCAGCACCTTGTGGACAGTCATTCATGTAAAAGGCTGCTAATGTATGTGACACTACATTTACCCTGTAAAATCCTGGATAATTGTGGTTGGCATCTACATTAACTGAGCCTTTTGATGCCCGGAAGTCAAATTAATGCAACGTTCCTCCCCGCCTTCTAAGAGCCATAGCGCTTTTATTTTTCTACCTACAGGGCTGGTTGGGGTGTCATTTTTTGCTTCATGATCTCTAGTTTTTATTAATATCACATTAGTGTAACAAAAAATTTGATAGCTTTTTATTCATTTTTTTCTGATATATAATTCAATAAAATCAGCAATCCTGATGTGTGTGTGTTTTTTTTTTTACACCATTCACTGTGCGGAAACAATGTTATATTTTAATAGATGGGTCAATTCCGCATGCTACGCTATATAATAGGTTAATTTTTTAATTTTTTATATTTTTATAATGGGCAAGGGGGTATTTTAAACTTTTATTGGGAGGGGGTCTATAAGGTTTTTTTTAATACTTTTAAAAACTTTTTTTTATTACACTTTTTTTCCCACTGCCATAGCATAGCATAGATCAGTGTTATCAGCAATCTATGCATAGAGCCTGCCTGAGAGCAGACTCTATGCACAGATCTCCGAACCGCCAGGACGGAGGTAAGAGGCTTACTTTCGCCTGTTGGTACATGTGATCGGGACCCCTGCAGCATGGCTGCGGAAGTCCACAGGTAATGAAAGGCAGCTGCAGGATCGCAGCTGCCTCTCATTACTTCCGGCCCTGGACACACTGATGTATGTGGGACCACTCTCACTGCAGCAGTCCAGCACACATCAGTCAGCCCCTCAGTCAGGAATGTATATGTACATTCCTACTGCACAGGGTAAGTGCAGTAGGAACATATATATACGTATTACTGATGGGAAGGGGTTAACCTTTCATGATTTTTATGATCTAATAAAAAAATTAAAATTATAAATAGTATTGCTAAATGTTACAAGAGTTGTAGGAAAGGTCAGAACCAGAAAGTATCCATTTAACTTTGGCCTATTGGTTTAGTAGCTGGTAGAGACACAGTAAAAAAGTAACTTAACTTGTAAGCTTCTTTATGACGTTGAAATTCAGGTTAAAATATTATTAAAGAGAGAAAAGATAAGGGCTGGAGACATAGCCAGCACAAAGTCAGGAGACTATAGAAGAGAAAGTAAGCTAATTTTTTATAGAAACCCGTGGAATTTTTGTTTCTTTATTTTGCTTCATACTAGTTCAAGGCAGGAATGCATAAAAATGCATTCAAAGGTGTCCATAGCTAACCACAGCTTCTTAGACGTTTTATGTGGATGCTAATAAAAATATGCCTTTTACCAGAAGGTCATGGGACATGTTTCTTAAGGGCCTATGTAATAGGTGACATACAGGAGGCAATGCAGTAGTCTATCATAGTATTACACTATGGGATGGGAAAGAAGGATATGCAAAGCAGCTCTCAAACACCACCTTTTAAAGGTAGCTTTCTCTTCAAGTCATTTGTTGACTCCTCGCCATAGAACAGGACTGGGGATTTAGTAAGCTAGAAACTTCCCAGAAGAGGAAAATACCTATCTGTAGCCAGCTCCTTTGGGGTTGCTGTAACTCATCAGTACAGATTATAGTACTGCCTGGCTAAAAGTGACACCAGGAAAGGTAGTGGTTCTGTAACCTAGGCAACCACACTGCACAAGAAGCCTTTGCTGTAAAGCACCTATTTATTTTAATAGGAGCTATACAGGAGAGGCTCCTGTCAGGGCTCGGTTGCCTAGGCTACATGTCAGCCCACTCTCCCAGTGGCATCTCCCAGCTGCATGCATAAACCTTGTGTGGTAGCTGTAGATTTCACGTACCATGTAACTATAGGTATATGGACTCTTGCTGATCCCTTACTCCCTCTTGCAATTTCAAAGCTTGCATATAAGAAAAAAAGGAATCATACAGGCAAATAACGGGAAATGCATGTTTTACACATGAAAAAAATGGAACTGCCAGTGGCCTGCATAAATATGTACCAGTCCATTCGTTATTATAATACGGTACATGCAAAATTCTCACAAGAGCATGGAGATCAGGTCATCCCTGCACGCCATGCAGCCTGTATTACTAAGTGTTGGTCCAACCATACAGAATTTATAGTTAGCATACAGAAAGGAAATCCACACAAGGGAGAATTGGAGAATTTATAGTTAGCAAAAAAGTTGGCACCAAAGGAAGCCATTGGGGATTCTAAAGGACTCTTTAACACATCATAACAATAGTTTGTGGTTCCTTTGTAATATTGCTTTCTTCATTTCATACCTATAATTAGATTATATGCAAATTAGCTTGCATCTCATTATGATGGTTTATTGAAAGCTCCATCCTCTCCATGCATGAAGTCATTATTCTTAAGCGTGATTTAATACAGCAGCTTGCGATGAACCATCTGCAACAATGCATAATGCTGTATAATGGTGTTTAGGATTTAGCCAAGATTCACAGTGCTGTTACCATATGGAGAGATGCATGTTTTCATCCAATGGTTCTCAAATCCAAAAATCTTTGCAAAAATTGTAGAAGGAATTACAAATGTTATATTTTCCATAGTAGCAAAAAGAGGATATTAACATATGGGAATAAGACTTTCACATCTTAAAGCAAAAGTCTGGTGAAAATTTTTATTTAAGTATTGTATTGCCCCCAAAAGTTATAGGAATCACCATTATACAGTTATTACAGGAAATGCTTATAAAGTGTTTTTTTCCCTGCACTTATTACTGCATCAAGGCTTCACTACCTGGATAACATGGTGATGTCACGACCCGACTCCCAGAGCTGTGCGGGCTGTGGCTGCTGGAGAAGATGATGGCAGGGGGACACTGAGGGACCCAGGGCACTGGAGGAACACTGAGCATCCCTCTGCCATCGTCCTCTCCAGCAGCCACAGCCAGCACAGCTGATGTCACAACCCGACTCCCAGAGCCCCACAGCCCTGTCATTTGCAAAGCCGCGGCAATTCAAAGACCTTCCCCGCTGCCAGCATGATATTGATGCTGGGTGGGTAAAGAATCCATTGCATGCATTCACCATCCGTAAGGTCCGCAAATCTACAGATGTGTGAATGCAGCCTGAGGCTGCGTTCACACTACGTATATTTCAGTCAGTATATGTATATTTCAGTCAGTATTGCAACCAAAACCAGGAGTGGATTAAAAACACAGAAAGGATCTGTTCACACACTGTTGAAATTGAGTGGATGGCCGCCATTTAATGGCAAATATTTGCTGTTATTTTAAAACAACGGCTGTTATATTGAAATAATGGCAGTTATTTACTGTTATAGGGCGGCCATCCACTCAATTTCAGCATTGTGTGGACAGAGCCTTTCTGTGTTTTTAATCCACTCCTGGTTTTGGTTGCAATACTGACAAATATACTGACTGAAATATACGTAGTGTGAACATAGCCTAAAAGTTTTTTTTTTCTAATCTATTTCTATTTTCTGACTGTAATTTATTTTTTATTTCACTCTTTATACATTGTTGTGGGGGCTGCCACCTTGCGTGGGCTGTTCTTAACATCACTTAGTGACATGCTTTACAGAAAACCGCATGGACATAGACGACAATAGACTGTCCCCATGGTATAAATGTGAAACATTACTAAACGTATTGTGTGATCTTTAAAGAGGTCATTTCACAGGGAGCTGCTATTGTCTCCTCTATCTACTGGTGTTAAATGTGGCTGCAATGCTGTACAGATAACTTTACAGCAGCCTCCTCTTATCACCAAAGACAGACTAGGAAGTCTCTGCAAGATTTCAGGATAATTTTATATGGATAGAAAAATGGAAAATTTGGAAAAATGTTGCCAATTCTTTAAAAAAAATGTGTTTAACATAAAAACATTAAACAATAAGTTATTTTTGAAGAAACATTCCCTTTAAAGTTGTGGTGTCACAAAACAAAGAAGATCTAATAGATGTGTACCACATACATATATGTAAAGAAGAGCAAATGTGCCATTTTTAGTAATGTAGCTTCCATCAATGATAACTTTCTGGTTTCCTCTCTGAACTGAGACCCTGCTGTTGCCATGCAACATTGCAGACACTTTCCCACAATCCCTTTTAAGCTGGGTTCACACTACGTTTTTACAATCCGTTTTTGCAATCTGTTTTTTGCAAAAAAGGATGGAAAAAGTGGATGCAACTGTGTGCACCCGTTTTTCCATTGACTTCCATTATAAAAAAAAAAAAAGAACAGATCAAAACGGATCTGTTTTTTTTTTAACGGACACAAAAACATGGTTTAAATGGAGGTCAAAGGAAAAAGGGATGCATCAGTTGCATCAGTTTTTCCACCCGTTTTTTGCAAGAAAACGGATTGCAAAAAAGTAGTGTGAACTCAGCCTTACTTGCATGTGAAGTGAAGACACACTGCCAGTACAAATGGGACAGACCATGTGACTGTGAACTGAGCATGAGTGACCCAACCTAGTGGATGCTTGGCGGGCCTTAACCGAGGCAACAGGTTATCAAAATAATGCAAGCACAGAAGTTTAAATCTCTCATTTGATAAATTTTAAGAAATGCTTGTAAATTTGAAATGTTTCATATAACATAATGCACCAGTATAGACCTTTTTTGTGACAAAAACCCTTAAAGACCAGTGTGAGAAACCCCACAATTAACAAAAAAATCCCCCTCTGTATTTACAGTTTGGATCTTCATAGATCTAGCATTTTCCATCCATTCAGCAGTGAGAGGAAGAAGCTCACAGACTAATTCTTCTGAATAAATGGTTTACTGCCAATTGACTAATTTGCATAATAGGTTCATCTGAACAAAGAATGAAAACTTCTCCTTCCCTGTCTATCATAGGAAACCATCACACAGAAGGTTTTGCTAAAGCAATTATATAGTGTATATAATAAGTTGTAGAAAAGGGGGAAATGCAGCATGCAAAATGGTAGAGGCCATGCCTCCATATGCATATACAATTTATTCTAGAGGGGGATCTACCACATTGAGGTAGTATGTATCTGTTTATATATCAACAATATGTGCTCAGAATGTCAAATGTATAATAAGGTAGAAATACAATGGTATCTAGACGCCTCTAAAGCTACACTTAATAGCATGTGTGTGCATATATGAACCCTTACAGTGAAGCACCAGCTTATAAGAACTAAGATTAAGTATTCTGCATTAACACATGACCATAGGCTAGTAAGCATCTTGAAATAGTTGCCATCTGTTCATCTGTCTGTGTAATGTATGAGATCTGAGATCATCATTACAATGATCCCCTCATAGTCCATGTGATTTACCAGTGAACTAGTGGTCAGAATAAACAGATCTAAGGTAATGCATGGACATGGACACTGCATTTATTTGAATTATAAACTTACTATTGTATTATACTGTGTTATATGTTAATACATTGCCATTCATTTGGAATAAATTGTTGCTGCCAACATACAAAAATGTTATTTGTGGGGCATGGCTTGTACTGGATGTTTTTTTCTACCAGTCATTAACTGATAAAAATTTTCTCTTTTATGCAACGCATCCATTAACAAGTTTAACAAGATTGTTTATGTGCTGCATCTCTTGTTTAACTTGCTTCTTTTCACCACATTCTCCACACCAAAATGGTTTCCTAAATAAATTTTGTGCGTTTTACAGCACCCATTTTTCTAGAAATTTGTGCCTCCCTATACACTCAAGTCTTCATACTCACCTCCCCTACTACCTCTCTGCTGCCACTGTCAGGTATTCTGGTCTTCACTGTGGTGGTCTTCTTCTTTCTCCTTTCTGTGACATTTTCTGTGAACAGGAACCATCCACTCAGTCTAGTGACTAGTTGAGTGGGTACGAAACATAATTGAGGGGGCCGTAGGAATTCAGTATGCAGATTTTCTTTTACTTTGAGTGCACAGGTATGCATATAACAAAATTACCAATTTCAGCAGCACAAAGGACAAGAAGCTATTTCCATCTTTAAAATTTTGGTTGTTCTTTTAATAGAGATAGAATATCTTATTCTTTATAGGAGTCTATATAATATTTATATTATTGATAGATTGGAGAATATATGTTAGTGTAAAGGTGCGCTGTTTTCTTAAGTTTTATATTGCACTGGAGAATTTTTAGACACATGGTTAATAGAAACATCCAGTACATGAAGTATTTAACATATTCAGTCATCTAAACATGCTAATATATGCTTCTCCTTTTGTTTCTTTCCATGTTCTCTTCTATTCTGTGGTTCCATATAAATAACAGGCACCCCCACCTCCCCCTAGAAAAGGCAGCTATCAGAGGTCTAGTAATTTCCAGCAGGGTGAGATAAGTGGGCACATAGTAAGTGACCAGTCCACTAAGGAAAGCATCCTTTATTCTGCTATGTCGAGCGCAAGCATGCGACAAACCACCACTAATCCACAGGTTTCATTTTCTAATTCCGAATCAGAAGGTGTGAACAGTGAACTGCTGGAGCGTAAGCAAGATTCACGAGAACGTAGAGTTTCCACCCTAAAACTAATTCTAAAAGAGTACTCTTCGGGTAACTCTCCATTTAACACTCTTCCCAGAAAGGTCCAGTCTACTGCCCTACTAGACTACTCACCCAACCTAGTGCCCCATAACCCTGTTCCTGAAAAGCACACAACCTCCCTGTCTGTTGAGCTAGCTTCAAAACAGGACACCAAGGGAGAAGAGAATCCAGGATATCTTGGACCTCCTACAGCAGTGAGTTTGGACTCTTTCAAGGCCCCTGCTAGTATTTCTGGACTAAAGACTGCTAAAGAAAGACAAGTGGTATACTGATTAAAGTTTAAAGTGTCTTGTCTAACAAGGAATGCAGTGCTGTGATCTAGTGCTTTAACCTAACCTAATATTACGTTGTTAAGAATGGAACCTAGAATTAGCGATTTGATCAAGTAGCATGTGTGAGCATGTTGAAGTTACTGGGGTCTGTGTATCAATGCAGAGGTCTCGGCTTCACAGTACCCTATCTACAGATGCTTTATGAGTAAGAACCGTAATATTCGTTCATTTTATTAATTGTAAAGATTTAGCTACAAAATAACTATCAACTACTATTTTAGCATTGATGCAAAGACCCCTTAAGTGTTACTGTTTGTTTTGTCGTAACGCTAACACACTGTTAAATAGCCTCACAAGAGGTGTCTTTATATTTCTACAAAAGCTGCTTTTCAGATCACGAGTTTCTAAAACTTCTTATATGACTTTGGAGCCCATGGGATTCCTTCCATCCAGCGCTACATCATTATTACTCAGTATACCTCGGAGACCATAGCGTTTTTACAAGTTAAGGAATTGACATTGCAAGCTGTGCTGCCCTAAACATAGAAAAGGGTTTTAACCAGAAAGCAGAAGTCTTCTCAGTTTGGGCCAGTAACACACTAGATGTTCATTTCAATTAGAAAATATTATTATGGTTGTAAAGTTATGGGGGATTTATCATTCCTGTGTCAGGTGTAGTTTGGAAAAAAAGTGCAAACCAGCTGGTGTGCCTAACAATTTGTGACGGACAATCTATGCCCTGTCCGTTTTGTGGGCTGACTGGGTACACTGCAAGGCACTCAGGTTGTGTGGGTGTGCTGAAAATCTACGTCAGAGCTGAGATTGCCGCACAGCAATCAGGACGTTAGGGTTGGAGAGACTAACAGTGATGTAGTCATGTGATTTACAATAAGACATATCAGTCTTTGGAACCATTGCATCATGTGACCAAACTGTGTGTGATAATTTGAGACTTGAATTTCGCTTGTGTGTTGCATGAAGGTTTCGATATCATATCTTTTCTATTATTCCCCATGGATAATTTTATGTAATAATAAAAAGTAATTTCAGTTTTTTTTTCTCCATTGGGAATAAAAGAATTTGCATGAGTTGTAGCTAAATATGGTCCCCATCATTGCTTCATCCATAAGTTTTCTATGTGAATATTACAGTGGTAATGTAGGATACAATCATCCATTTTCAATAGGTAGTAAATGTTGTATCCCTTACATTATGTAATGAGTGTGAGATAAGGTTCATACCACATTTTTGCAATACAGGTATATGTTTCTGGCTGTATAGTGCAACAAGGTTGCATAAACAGTATGCAGCAGGGTGTCTATATAGTCAGAAACTGAGGTAATTTCCTTTCCAAAAATATAGTATGTGCCTGGTTAATATTTTTTGATAATGTTTTGATGACCTATTGGTAAAACTGCACATCCCATTATACATCCATTGTAATAAATAGAACAATGTTATAAAGTATAGAGTTCTCAATATTTACTCTGGTAGCATATTATGTATGCCACTTTTTGTTCTATACATTGAACTTGTGCTCCACATAAAAAAAACAATGATTTTGCATCTTTATTTCTCCTGGAAATGTGTGAATACATTGACAACTTGGTTTAATAATGTAGATAATTTTAGCAATTCTTATTGTCAGGTGGATGTGTCATAGCACACGCTCACATTGTCCAATAACTTCTGACCCCCATTTTAGGGACTTACCCCCATGAAAAAGGGTAATGAAGGCCCAGTCCACATCTTTTTAGTTGTTCACACAGTTTTTCTTTTTTCACTGTCCTTTCACCGTTTTTACTATCAAACTTAATGGACTTTTCGGTTAGAGACATATCCAAAAGCCAATCAGTCCACCTGAGCTAGAATAATGTACCGACAACCGTCATTGCACTGACAGGTGGCCAAACCGCGTAATATTGGTCATCATTTTTTCTTTTAAAAAGACAAACAGGAAAAATGTTGCGGGGACATAGCCTAAGACTTTTAGTACCAGTAATAATATAATTACAGTATTTATAATGAATATAATAAATTAAATGAATATATCAGTAACTGCAGAACTATAATTACACACACCCCAAGGCTACTTACTTAACCTTTCACTGTTGTCAGTGGAAACAAACACTTTCCACTGGATTAAGTGTGTAATTATATGTGGACCTGTCACTTTATGACCCATGTGATCTGAGGTGGCAACAATGTTTACTGTAAAATTACTAGTAGTATCACTTTTACTACAGCACAAACAATTTGTTATGCACCGTACTATTAATCCATTTACCCTTAATCATTGCAATGCCAAGATGAACTAATGTGGATTAATTTAATTAATCTGTTCTATAAATTGCATTTTTCTAACCGTGAGATTAAAACATGGCTAAAAACACACAGATAATATTTAATATTTGATAGAAGGAATACACAATTGGATTATAAACAATAAGTACTATAAACAAATACCTAAGTGTATATGTCTGAGAATGTATAGGGAACATAAAGGAAATCCATCATGCTGAAAATATAATCCAGTCTGCTGGCAGCAGGTTTTAAAGCAAAATGAGCTGAGAAGACTGATATACACGTTTGTGGGAAAAGATTATTATTAGTCATTTAGTTGTTTAATACTCTGCTCCTTCTGGGCTTAGGAGTTCAATAAGTGATTGACAGCTATTAGTTTCTTTGGAACCATTTATTAAAATAGCCCACTAGACTCCTAAACCTAAAATGACAAAATCCAAAGTGACGGGTGTATAATGACGTGTGTCTGGATGGTGGACGTGAACACGTGGGATCTGCTTGTGCTTGTCAATGGATCAGCCTTGAGCTGATCCTCTCTACTGATGGTCTGTGTAGGCCTTCTGGAGCATATTTGCTGTGTTTGTGTGCCCAGTGCTCCCAACACCGCCTGACAGGTTGGTCACAATGGCCTAGATGGTGGGCAGTTTGTAGATACAACCAACCAGCTTCTCTCATTCCAATGATGTGCCCTCTCACAGTATGCCCTTTGGACAACATGTCTCCGAGTGCATCATAGAGGCATGTCTAGCAGTCACCAGACCTCATCTGTAATCATTTATATAGCTGCCTAGGACATAACTGTATAGTTAGGCAGCAATCCCACATTTATATCTCACTGCATTGTTTATAGCATTCTACTAAGCTTCTTCAGCTTAATAACCTGACATCCAAAGAGCAGAGGGCATTTTCAGTGTGATGGGTTAATTTTCATGTTCTGTGGCCCAGTTCTTGCTATGCTTTATTATATGAAATATAAGTAGTTTTGGCCAACTTAGAGTTAGGGTGTGCATTCAGCCATGGAAAGTCAAATATATCTGGTTACAGATCACCTTCTCCTTGTGACAACAAAACTGAAATGTTGAGTAAGCTTTATCTAATACGCTGTTTCCTCATGAGTAAATACTAGCAGTGATAAAAGTAAAAGGATACTAGTCTGCAAAATTTCACATGTTCATGAAGGAAGAGCTTAGTTGTTTGAGAGTAATGCAGTTTAAGGCTAGGTTCACACTATGTATCTGTGCGGCTGTATTGCGGGCGGTAAATCATCGGCCGGATATTTCCGGTTCATGCGTACGCTGGAAAGTATACGATATACGGCTGCACAGTGCACACTATATATGAGCCTACGGCCCGATCGTAAACGGACCCGTAAAAAATGAACAAGACCATTGTTTGCGTCTGGAACTGTTCAAATTCACGGCCGTGGATTGACAGGCGGTCCGTACGGAGTACTTCAAAAATAGCCGGCAATATTGCCAAATGCCGATGCCTCTAATAGTTAATATATTAAATTAATAAAACACATTTTCTTTGTAATAAAGTCCCTTTCGTTGTTTAATAATTTAATTCTAACGAATCCATCATTTTGCAATTAAATATACTGTTAAAATAAATATATATATAAATAAATGTATATTTATATATATATTTATTTTTTGACAGTATATTTAATTGCACAATGATTGATTCCTTAGAATTAAATTATTGAACAACAAAACTGATTTTATTACAACGAAAATGTGTTTTATTAATTAAATATTAATTTAGCACAGGAAGCTCCATTAAGCCGTTAATTCATATTCCCGGTAATAGAGCATTCTGTACTAATCATCACTTTACTTTAATGAAAACATCAAATGTTTCTTCTAATTATGTTATCACAATAGCATTATTAGAAGAAACATTTAGAATTATATGTGCGCTCAGCTGATTGGCTGATCGGCTGAGCGCACATATAATTAGCGGGTCCGCAGCACAGTGACTTCATTGGTCTGTGGACCAGCGAAGAGGCAACATCTTTATTTTAAAAAAAAAAACGCATAGGGTCCCCCCTATTTTTATAACCAGCCAGGTTAAAAACCAAGCGACAGCAGCCTGGTAACACCAGGGTGGGAAGAGCCATTGGTTTAGGCCCTCCCCAGCCTAAATCTTACCAGCCTGCTGCCAATTTTGACGCTCCGGGACCACTGGCACCCGGCTCTTCCCAGTACCCCTGGTGGCATTGGGTACTGGGGTAATAATGGGGGGGTTAGTGTTAGCCATTTTATACCGGCTAACACTAGGCCCCGACTTAGTAATGGATTCCGTCTATTAGACGGCTTCCACTACTAAGTCTATAAAGTAAAGAAATAAAGACAACACACAAAAGAAATTTTTTTTTTATTCAAATAAAAACACCCAACAACCGCTGGTCATCAACGTAGTCCACCGAATCTGACGTAATCCACAGGATACCAATATCTGAAAAACAAAAAGGGAGAAACACACAAACAGGAGCACAACACCCATCATTGTGAGCGGTGTTGTGCTCCTTACAGTATGCAGCATCTTTACAGATCGCTGCTTACAGTCTGGCCCCCAAGGGGTTAAGGGAGGATGTATTGCATCCCCCTTAACCCCTTGGGGCCAGACTGATGTCAGACTGCACCCATCCCAGCAAGGAAGGGGTTAAGTGACCCCCCTTCCTTACTGGGAGGGGTGCAGTGCTGGGGAGGGGGTGCGGAGAGCTTTATACTCACCCCGATGTGTCCTCTTCGCTGGTCCGCAGCACAATGACGTCACTGTGCTGCGGACCCGCTAATTATATGTGCGCTCAGCCGATCAGCCAATCAGCTGAGCGCACATATAATTCTAAATGTTTCTTCTAATAATGCTATTGTGATAACATAATTAGAAGAAACATTTGATGTTTTCATTAAAGTAAAGTGATGATTAGTACAGAAAGCTCTATTACCGGGATTATGAATTAACGGCTTAATGGAGCTTCCTATACTTATTAATATTTAATTAATAAAACACATTTTCGTTGTAATAAAATCAGTTTTGTTGTTCAATAATTTAATTTAAACGAATCCATTATTGTGCAATTAAATATACTGTCAAAAAATAAATATATATATAAATATACATTTATTTATATATATATTTATTTTAACAGTATATTTAATTGCAAAATGATGGATTCGTTTAAATTTAATTATTGAACAACAAAAGGGACTTTATTACAAAGAAAATGTGTTTTATTAATTAAATATATTAACCATGAGAGGCATCGGCATCGGCATACTGCAGAGGATCGCAAACCCCGGTAATAGCGATTCATGTTAACTGTTTCCCTGCTTTCCCAGATGCATTCCAGAGGTGTTTGCATCACTTTCTAAAGATTTTATTTGTTGTTTTTAGTTGAACCAGATTTCCAAGTAAATGACCGTATGTTTTCAGCCGCATGTCTATTTTTTCCCACGGCCGTAGTTTCAGCCGCACATTTCCAGCCGCATAAAAAATACAGCCGCACAGATACATAGTGTGAACATAGCCTAACAGAGTAATGTGTTACACCTAAAAAGATTAGTTTAAGAGCAAGGTTTCAGATTGCCATTTGTCCATTTGGCACTTTCAGACTAAGGCTATGTTGACACTACATATATTTTCGTAAAACTACGTCCATTGTTGCCGATTGCAATAATGGCTGTGATTAATACGAAAATATACGTTAGGCTGCCATCTATGGAATCCCGACCGGAGCATATACACATAATATACGCTCCAGCCTCTCGGGATCTCTAGCGGCACCGCAATATACTGACATGTCAAATTTCTGAGGCCGTTATTCGTTGAATAGCGACCACAGAGAACCTATCAGTGCACACAATGACGCGCAGCTCCAGCATCGGAACTCAGAGGAGCTAAAGATCATCCGGCCGGTAATGCAGTACTGCTGGGATGATCTTATCTGACCCCAGCCGTTCAGAGACCTGGGCGGGTCACGGTACGGCCGGCGTCATACAATGTGTGAACATAGCCTAAAGCTAAACACCAAACATGTATCCTTAAGGGAGCCACTGGAGAGAGGGGCTACATCGTTTAGGCTAGGACTCTACTGAGCTTAGACCCCAACTGGCTGTTGGATAGAGCCGTGAGAAGAACGAGGATAAGCACTTCACTCCCCACTTCTTTGGCTTTTCTGTCTTGGTACAGGAGAAGGACTCAATTGTAAGTCTATGGAAACCATCTCCTGAGCCAGAAATCGCAGGGAGCCAAGGAGTGAAGTGCTTAGCCAAGCTCTATTTGGACAACAAAACTGATAAATACTTTGACGTGTTTTTGTCATGTCAAAAGTTGTTGTTTTTTTTTTTTTAAAGTCCGGCGAAAATTTTTATTAAAATATTGTATCGCCCCACAAAAGTTATTCAAATCACCAATATACACTTATTACGGGAAATGGTTATAAAGTGTTTTTTTTCCCTGCACTTACTACTGCATCAAGGCTTCACTTCCTGGATAAAATGGTGATGTCTAGAGATGAGCGAACTTTCGGCATTTGATTAGCGAGGGCTGCTGAACTTGGATAAAGCCCTAAGGCTATGTGGAAATCATGGATATAGTCATTGGCTGTATCCATGTTTTCCAGACAACCTTAGAGCTTTATCCAAGTTCAGCAGCCCTCGCTAATCAAATACCGAACGTTCGGGTTCGGATCGACTCGAACCCGGTTCGCTCATCTCTAGTGATGTCACAACCTGACTCCCAGAGCTGTACGGGCTGTGGCTGCTGGAGAGGATGATGGCAGAGGGATGCTCAGTGTCCCTCCAGTGCCCTGTGTCCCTCTGCCATCATCCTCTCCAGCAGCCACAGCCCGCACAGCTCTGGGAGTCGGGTCGTGACATCACCATTTTATCCAGGAAGTAATGCCTTGATGCAGTAGTAAGTGCAGGGAAAAAAAGCACTTTATAACCATTTCCCGTAATAAGTGTATATTGAGGATTTGTATAACTTTTGGGGGACAATACAATACTTTTATAAAAAATTATGCTAGACTTCTCCTTTAAGTGACCGTGACGCCTAAAAAAGGATGTGGGGAATTACTCAGCTATCAATGATTTGTTAGAAGTGGTTAGGGGTATGATGACTTTAACCAGAAACCTCACCTCACCATTACCTCACTGTACTTCCCTGGACTACTGCTACATATTATTTGCTTTGTATTCAATAATATGTATAAAATCCAAAAACATGTTCAGCCATTGGTCAGCAATATGTTCGCATTTTTGTCTCTCCTTTTACTGTAGTGACCAGAATGCAAATAAGAGTGCATGGGTTATCGAAAATATAAAGATTACTGCACTTATGCATCTTGCTCTAGTGCCCTTTTCCATAAAACCAGTGTGTGAAAATTAATAAAGTCTCTGTTAAAGGTGCTGCCAAGACTAAGCTTTGTTTTTCAAAGCCAATAAAAATACCAAAATTGGCACATTGCATTCTTATAACTCCGAAATGCTTCAGCCACATGGTAGCTGAGAGTCAATACTGAAATATGAAACTCCATATCCCCAGGACATTTTTGGGTTTGGTGTTGTTTTAGCGTATTTTGGCGTTTTTCTGCTTAATGCCAGTTATGCCAGAAAAAAGTCATGTCTATATGCATATTGGTGCATTTTCTGGCCTTTTTTCCTTAATTATTCAATAGAAATCCTGGAACCACATGGTGGAAGAATAACATGACTTGTAATGATAAAAAATGCACGGAAAAAGATAAAACAGTAATTTACAGTAATTTACACTAAAATGAAACAACCCAGAAAAAACATCAAAAAGCACAAATTTTTATATCCCTGCACACAGAATTAGCATCAAGAACCAGCACACATTTTCATAGGAGTTTATGGAAAGAGGGTTTGGGAAATTCCCAGGCAATACTACAGAAAAAGAACAGGGATCCCATGTCCTATAATACACTACAGGTTTTTATTGAATACTTAAAATAAGATCTCACAAATATATCCCTGTATAAGTACTAACACATTTCAGGTCGATGTGCAACCTGTAGTCATATATAAGGTTCACATGTCAATCTAAAACGCGTCAGCCCGGGATATCTTTGAATGTTTTTTAAAGTTCATGATACACTGGATTCTTCTTCGTGTGAAATCAGTGATGTAAACATTTCACAAGACAGCTAATAAACTGCACGCAAACAGTGCAAGGGGTCATTCTCACGTCCGTAGAATTCTGTCTGTACACGGACGTTGTTCTCCGGGCTGGACCTAGGAGCTCCCAGCATCATGATAAATTATAATGTCGGGAGCTCCAAAACAGTTTGAAAGTTTGCATTAGTGCACTGACACAGCCGTGCGGCTGTATCAGTACACTAGCACAAACTTTCAAACTGTATTGGTCCAATCCGCAGAACACCTTCCATGTACGGATGGAATTCTACAGACATGTAAATGACTCCTGTTGTTCAGAGGTTAGCTAGCACTGTTACTTCGCAGTTCTAGGTCTGGATCTCACCACATGTACTTTGCCCGGAGTTTATGTGTTCTGCCCTTGTTTTCTAGGTACTTTCTGTCACATTTCAATAATATACATAGCTGATTTGCCTGCACCTAGCGAGAAACATGTATATGGTGTGTACCTGTACATAAGATTGTGAACCCCACTAGTGTGGGGTAGACACTTTATGGATAACAAGTAATAATCACAGTTTTGCTTTTTATATTGAGTACTCCAGGTTGAATACTCGACAATTGCATTTTGCTCCTGCATGGCATTTGTTTGGTTTAATAAAACCTCCACGTTAGAGATAAAGCGCTGGGCTGAAAGCAGAATGCTCACAAGTGATTTTGCAAACTGTGCCCAACACAATAAATGCTTTAACAGCTGTGAGAACAGCAAGCCATTGCAGTACATTGACCTAGCCTCCCATTATTGTTAATTGCTTTCAGTCTGTAGGGATATTACCATTCGTCAGGACGCTTGCTGCATATACAGTTGTTACATGTTCTGCATACAGCAGCTGACTGCATACTGGAGCTCCATCAGTTGCTTTGTTAATGAGGATAAATAATAGAGATTGCTGGTACCCCGTGGTCACAATGGTCCAAAACAATCCTAGTAAAGGCTATATTTTGTATAGTAGTCATATTGTTCATTTACGGGATTTATAAAATAGAACCACTATGTCAGGTACAGGATGAGCAAAAAAACTTCACAGTACACATACTGTACATAACTAATGGGAAAAAAGTTCTAGTCATAAATAATACTAGTTAAAAAACAGAAGCTTGATACTTGTATGGAGATTCGGCAATGCAATGAATAGGTGCCCTCTTTACAGTAGACTGAGTCTCTAGGAAGGACACCAGCACTACCTAACAACAGGGCTTATGTAGATAGTGGGATCACGGTATACAATCGGAATATAATCTATATGCCACGTAGGTGCTCCTCTTATACAGCTGTAGTAGACATTCAACAAAAATGCAGGTAGAAACCTGAGGGCACTCACCAATGTTGTGCAATGTTTTTTAAGTCCAAATGTGGTTAAAATTCAGCAGGGCATTTAATCTCTGGAACACCAAGCACTTAGCAGTACGAACATGACAGCCGTTTCACACGCATGTGTGCTTATGAAGTGTGCATGCGTGCTAAACGGCTGTCATGTTGTACTGCTAAGTGCTTGGCGTTCCTGCCAGAGATGAAATGCCCGGCTGAATTTTATTTTTAACCACATTTAGAATAAAGAATACATCACGACATTGGTGAGTGCCCTCAGCTTTCTATCTCTATTTTTGTTGAATGTCTACACAAGATGTACGTGCAATGAAGAGGAGCATGTAAAATCACTAATGTGCTATAATTATAATGTGTGGCTATTGGATGGATTCAGTGACCATACTTGAGACCCCCATAATGTAGTAGATTGACTATATGTGTATATGATGCATTACCACTTCTACCTTGAACATCTTTTATTCTGTAAAAGCAGAGGAGACATTTACCATGGGTGACCTAAATATACAGTGATTTTTGTTTCTTCTCTATGAAATATATAAGGTGTAGTTGTTATGTTAAAAATTAACACACTAACACATTTACTCCCTGTGTAGCAAATACATTGTGCTAATTCTTGTGAACTGACTGATGGTTTTATGGTTTACTTAGCAGACAAAACTTGATTTTCTAAACAATATCCTGGTAGTTAAGAATACCTTTGCTGCTCAAACTAACCTTTTTTTTATTAACAACTTTCTTTTTTTTTATACAGACTCCAGTCACAGTTAATGGAAATTCAGGAAGCCCAGCCAGTCCTATGAGTCACTTTCAAAGACCATTCTCTCCAACATACCCCTCCCCACCATCACACAACTCCTTGGTCATGCAACACAACAGAACATTAGGTGGGTTTATATTGCATTTTTATATCTGCCACATCATTTCTCATTTGTATAATAGGTAAAAGACGAAAAGAACCTCTACAGGTTATCCTTTTAGAGTATTTGTTTCTGGCACTTGTGTTTATTTGTTTATTGCAGTAGTCCATAGCACTCAGTCTTGATAGTAGCTTGAAAGTGCTGACAAGACTTGTATAAGCAGGCAAGAAATGATGAAAAGGAACAATGCCCGGAGTTGTTAGTGATGAATGCTGCTTATTATACACATCGCTGTCTGTTATAAATTGATTATTAAATTGTATATAGTAAACGATAGTAGTGATTTGACCCTTTTCACTCCCTTTGACAGTGACTGGAGAAGATTGATGCAGTCCTAGGATTGCTTCCATCTTATTCAGCCACCGGGAGTCAAATACCAAACATTTAGGGAATTGCAAACCCATCTCTTCCTTTCACCATTACACTCAGGATTGTGTCTGTATCTGGTATGGCAAGCCTCATATATCACTACTATATTCCCACACAAAGATAGTAACTACACAAGATGTAGGTGGAGACAGACCAAAACAGGTGTAAATCCTGTCTGTAAAGCTTTATTATTAACAAACTTTTCTATGTTGTATAAACATACTAAACATAGCTTTGCAAACCCACATCAAATCTAACCTCACAGTCATGTATTACACATTAAAGTCAGCTAAAATCACCAGTTTTAGTGGAATTGGCTGACCCTCCAGTGTGTATGGGAGGGATGTTACAACCAAGAATCCACAGTAAATTATAAATAATTCCTAAGCCGTATTGTTTCACTTGAAAATTATTTCTATGATCATCATTGAATGAAATTAAGTACTAAAAAGATTTCCGACAGTGAATAGTACTGAGCACACTGGAAAAAGTGATTTTGAGGATCCATCCTGCATCCACGCAGAACATGTTCCCAACCACTACCATTTCCCCAGAAAACAGAATAAAAGTTGGGTTTAATAAATTTGTGGCTCAGTCCTCACGAAATAGACCCTAGTGGCAGAGGATTGGCTCCAAATTCAACTAGAAATTTTTTGTCTTTTGTTGGACCTTTGGGGCCATGTTGTCTTAGAGGGGCCATTTGTATCAGAACATGGGCCCCTAGAGGATCTTCTAGTACTCTGAATGGCAGGTCCCTGACCAATGCTGTCATTAAGATACAGGGTAGAGGAGGAAAAATACAAATTGTCTCCTTAGACAGCCATTTGTAGCTGTGTGCTGTGTGTAGGAATGTGCTATCCAGGTTTTCCACCTGCTAAGCTATTTTCAATGCCGTAATTACAGACTTAGTGATTGATTTCTTCTTAAAGTTTAATGAGTAAGTACAATTATCAGTGTAACAATAGAGTGGCTGGGTGGAAGGAGGTGTGTCGGGAGGCTGCTCCTATGTGAATATGTTCTGTGTGCTGCATCAGGAATGTGCTTAATTTCAGCGTAACTACAAAGAAGAGATTCTGAAACAAAAGAGACCTCTGATATTCTGCCAGAATCAGACAATTGCCTTCTGCGTGCGCTATTTGAAACACTTATTGTTCTTGACGTTGCTTTTCACTGGCCTCCAGGGCCCGCCCTAATTTGTATAACCTTTTATACCCATGAGCTGAAAAATGAAATGCCCCATTGTAGTGCAGGAGGATGTTGTGTGACCACTCAGGGAAATGAATGATGGGAAATCTCTATTCTCTTCTTTTAAGACTGGCAATAAAAAAGATCCTGTGTCATGGTTCTAGTAAAGTAGTGAAAACTGTGTTAACATCTCTGGTTTGTATGATATCATGTTACACAAGGGAAGCTAGTGGTCTGTAGACTTGTTGAGAAATCCAACAGATATTTAATATTCCCTCGTCCCTTCTATCCAATGTACGAGCTTGTCTTGATCCCTCGGTCTGCGCCTGCATCATCTGCTTGAAGCTGTTCATACTTTTCATATGTAATTCTTTGACTTTTTTTCCTATTATGTATTAGGGTGGCAGGAATTTTAACAGTGGTTCACGTTGTAGATAAAGTATGCAAAGATAAAGAATGAGACTGCAAAGTTTATGTAAGGTAAAAGAACAAAAAGGCATAGGACTATACTGGGCCAAGACTAGCTGTATTAATTGGCTGGGAACATGTCAAAAGTTCACTTGAATTATAGTAATATTTATGTAAATGATTTCCCAAAAAATACCCCAAAACACAAAAAGTTATCACCACTTTTCTTCTGAGCTAGTTTAATTGTTTTTTTTTGGAAGTTAGGGACATTGCCCCTTTTCAACATTTCTCACTTACTGGACCCAGTTGAAACAGGGTCTTGCAAAAAGTCCTTCTTACAAAAGTCCTCACTGTCATATTTCTGGTCCAGAATTAACACTCATATTCATCTCTGGTGGTATCTCATTGTAGGTTTATCTGATAATAAGATGTAGAGGCTTATATGTTTCCTGTCTGTGATTAAATCCTGCTTTGCCTGTGATATTTGAGGCTTATATATTCCCCTCAGGTTTCACTCTTGCAGGGGTCGGTCTTTTCTTTTCTTTTCCCTGTGTCCCTATTCCTCTTGAAATGTGTCTGTTCCTAGCTGCAGAGCATAACAATATGCCATATCATTATTTATTGCTGGTTGTTGTACATCAGTTTATATATTCAGCTCAAGATGTAACATTGGATTTACTTCTATATAGGGGTTTTACAGTCTATAACACTTATATCCTATCCAAAGGATATGGGATAACAATCTAATCATTGGGGTACGGCCTTTGGGACACTTTTTAATCTAAAAAATGAAGTCCTGAATAACCTGCTTAAATGAGGCAGTGGTCCCTCGGGCCCAGTAACTCCATACAAATGGGATATTTGGCATCCCTTTGGTGTTCCCAATGGTTAGACATTTATGCTAATCCTGTAAATAGGGGTTAAGTGTTATAGGCTGGAATATATATATATATATATATATATATATATATATATATATATATATATATATGGAATTTTATGTGAGCCTCCTTGTCCATCTAAGATGTTGGGAAGTATGTTTGTGTTTGAAGTGTCCTTTAATATTTCTGCCTGACATTACCATATAGTTATCTTGCAAAAAAAATTAATTATTTTCCATTGTGGTGCAGACTCTACGGAGTCTTTCTCCCAGCAGTACCAGTCAGAAGTGATCCGGAGCAGCAGCACTATACCAATCTGCAGGACCTCAGAAGAAGAGAAAAAAGTCACAGTCATTAAAGCACCACACTATGCAGGGATTGGACCTGTCGATGAATCGGGAATACCGACGGCCATTAGAACGGTAAGAGTCAAAATGGATTGCTGTTTTTTAATGAACGATGAATGCTGTATTTATCAGCCAGTAGCTCTAATATATGGACAAACCATTTAACAAATGTTATGTGAAATGGAAATAATATAGTTGAGTTCACAAAACTGTCAAAACTTAAAGGGAACCTGTCACCCCCCGTACCGGGGTGACAGGCTCCCGACCCCCCGTTAGAGACCCCTATACTTACCTCATCCCGCCGGGTCCCGCTTCTGGATTCGGTCGGGTCCCGGAGATCTCAGCCGCTGCAGCCCGGCGCGCGCGCTGAGAGATGAGTCCAACACCCATAGAGAATGACAGGAGAGTCCAGCGCTCCGTCATTCTCTATGAGCGTTGGACTCATCTCTCAGCGCGCGCGCCGGGCTGCAGCGGCTGAGATCTCCGGGACCCGACCGAATCCAGAAGCGGGACCCGGCGGGATGAGGTAAGTATAGGGGTCTCTAACGGGGGGTCGGGAGCCTGTCACCCCGGCACGGGGGGTGACAGGTTCCCTTTAAAGGAACCTACCAAGAAAATGCTTTGTAATCTACTGGCATTGTGTTATAAAGCAGGAAAAAATGCTCATTCTCAGTTAAGGAGTCCAGTGGACAGTGTCACTCAATGACACAATCACTCACTGGACTCCTTAGTATGGATCATATTTCAATCATTAAATAGCACATCATACTGATTCTTTTCCCACAAAGATATATATCAACTTGTTCAGGTATTTCTGCTCTATAACATGATGCTAAAAGATTACAAAGAATTTTGATGGTTACAGGTTCCCTTTATTTAAAGGGGTATTCCAGGGAAAATCAATAATTTAGCAAAGGAAAGGGTTAACCAAGGTTAACACTTTCCTAATATACTTACCTGTTGTTTTTTGGCCCCCCCAAGGAGATCTCCGGTCCGGTCACGTGATCTTGCAGCTTGTGGCTCGGATCCTCTTCTCCTTCCGGTTCGGTGACGTCACCACCCGGCCGGCGTTGCTCTCCGTCTCATTAGCAGCAGAGCACTGAACCCTGACTGGCTTGGTAGCGTGCAGCCAATCAGGGCTCAGTGCTCTGCATCCCCACACGCTTCAGAGTGGGGGTCCCCTGAGGCTGCAGTAAATTATCAGGGGTCGTCGGGCTCAGTGCCGGTCACCAGTTACATGGGCCGGCACTGCACTACAGCAGGTGAATGCGGGGTCTGGGGTCAATCATCACTCCGCAGAACCCCCCCCCCCCCACCTTGTCAGCGATGCCGACCGAGTCCCGGGAGGGGATGTGGCGGGCGGCATTACTTCATTCATAGCTACCAGACACCCGGCTGCCTGCCGCATCCCTTCCCCCAGGGACTCAGGGTCGGCATCGGTGGGGAAGTAATGTTTATCGGCTGCTGATCCCCCCGGCCCCCCCTCCCTGTGTCCCTGTCAGAGATCACTCACCCCCACCCCCGGAGCGGAGCGTGCTGCTGGCCCCGATCTCTGCACTGGTCTGAAGCACCTGTA
This sequence comes from Dendropsophus ebraccatus, assembly GCF_027789765.1. Taxonomy (NCBI): domain Eukaryota; kingdom Metazoa; phylum Chordata; class Amphibia; order Anura; family Hylidae; genus Dendropsophus; species Dendropsophus ebraccatus. The sequence goes on from NC_091460.1 coordinate 69,268,689, forward strand.
CTCAGCTGACAGGCGCTGTGTACGGAGCAAGAAATCTCTCCTGCCTCACTCACACAGAGCCTGTCAGCTGAGTACAGGTGCCTGAGACCAGTGCAGAGATCGGGGCCAGCAGCACGCTTCGGGGGTGAGCGATCTCTGATAGGGACACAGGGAGGGGGGGCCGGGGGGGATCAGCAGCAAATACATATTACTTTGCAGGACTTCCCCCCCCCTCCCTGTGTCCCTGTCAGAGATCACTCACCCCCACCCCCGGAGCGTGCTGCTGGCCCCGATCTCTGCACTGGTCTGAAGCACCTGTACTCAGCTGACAGGCTCTGTGTGAGTGAGGCAGGAGAGATTTCTTGCTCCGTACACAGCGCCTGTCAGCTGAGTACAGGTGCTTCAGACCAGTGCAGAGATCGGGGCCAGCAGCACGCTCCGGGGGGTGGGGGTGAGTGATCGCTGACAGGGACACAGGGAGGGGGGCCGGGGGGATCAGCAGCCGATAAACATTACTTCCCCACCGATGCCGACCCTGAGTCCCTGGGGGGAAGGGATGCGGCGGGCGGCCGGGTGTCTGGTAGCTATGAATGAAGTAATGCCGCCCGCCGCATCCCCTCCCGGGACTCGGTCGGCATCGCTGACAAGGTGGGGGGGGGGTTCTGCGGAGTGATGATTGACGCCAGACCCCTGCTGTAGTGCAGTGCCGGCCCATGTAACTGGTGACCGGCACTGAGCCCGACGACCCCTGATAATTTACTGCAGCCTCAGGGGACCCCCACTCTGAAGCGTGTGGGGATGCAGAGCACTGAACCCTGATTGGCTGCACGCTACCAAGCCAGTCAGGGTTCAGTGCTCTGCTGCTAATGAGACAGAGAGCGACGCCGGCCGGGTGGTGACGTCACCGAACCGGAAGGAGAAGAGGATCCGAGCCACAAGCTGCAAGATCACGTGACCGGACCGGAGATCTCCTTGGGGGGCCAAAAAACAACAGGTAAGTATATTAGGAAAGTGTTAACCTTGGTTAACCCTTTCCTTTGCTAAATTTTCCCTGGAATACCCCTTTAACTTTGTAAATACACTTTATTATCTATACCACACCAATTATACCCTGTATTGTATTCTAGCTCTGTATTTATAATACTGCAGATTTACTTTTTACTCAGAGCATACATTGGAGTTTCTGTAAGTTAAAGGTGTTGTACAGCGGTCTTTTTTTAATATACTGCTGCTGGTGCATATAAAACAATAAACATCCTATACTTACCTCTCCTTGTTCCCTCGGTGTCCTTCTCTGGTGTTGCTGGTCTTCCCTGTTTACTGCAAAGCCTCCACTTCCGTGACAAACTCATCCTGGAAGTGACAGCCTGCTTAGCCAACCACTGACTGAGATGGGAGTGCTTTATTTGCACCTGTATACAGTCTATAATCGGTGGGCACCACTCAAACAAATGCTCAGGGGTGCAGCACAACACATAAAAAATACAATGTTCTATTATTTGCACCAGCAGCAATATATTAAAAAAGGCAGAAAGCCGGACAACCCCTTTAATTAAAAGGACTCGGGCAAGCATTGTGACTTGATTGTTTTTTGCCAGGCACACCATTGTACATTATGTATTGGCTGTGCCTAATACTATAACACCACTTAAGACGCACTATGCTGCAGTACTAGAAACAGACACTATAAAATGCATGGCGTTGTACTTGGTAAACAATAAAAGGGTTACAGCACATGCAAAAGAGCCATGGTCCCTTCAATCAGCTGATCAGCATTGTGAACTCCCACCATCTAATATTATTTGCCTGACGTAGAAATAATTACATTCTGGAATATTGACATATTTGTGAGGTTTCATGAAGAAGAAATAAAAAAATGGTATAATACATTACTAATATTTTATACGATTATATGTTCCCATCATAATGGATGTAAGTGACAACATTTGTGATAAAATACAGTTTTTATGGTAGTTTATACTGCAGCTTGCTAGGTGTCATATTGTTTCTAGAGATCAACACCTGCCAGGGTATTTTCCCCTATGACTATACTTCAGTTCTTCTGATCCCATGATCCACTTTTATCCTAAAATATCTGTAGAGAATACAGTGCAAAGACAATTTATTCTTTACAGTATATTATTTTTCATTCAAGTCGGTTTAAGATATAATTTGATAGACACTGGAGAATCTACTCAGCCCAAAGATAGATATGAAATTCTATATGCAGCAGGATTAAAGAAATTGTACTCATATCACTAAAGATTATTACTGGTCTATGTGGAATACTGTACTGCTTGTGTAGTAGCTGCTCCATTATACTACAACTGCTATCAATGAAGCCAGAACTTTGTTTCAAAAGTGGATGTACTATCATCAACCTTACATCCATGGAATATGTTATTTTATTGATTTGTTCTTGACTTGTTTAAAGTGACTCTGTACCCACAATCTGACCCCCCCCCCCTTCCCCAAACCACTTGTACCTTCGGATAGCTGCTTTTAATCCAAGATCTGTCCTGTGGTCTGTTCGGCAGGTGATGCAGTTATTGTCATAAAAAACAACTTTTAAATTTGAAGTCCGTGCCAAACAGGTGTATCTGTGCCATAACTTTGCACCACCCCTCCGTCCCTCCACCACACCCTCTTCATCATTAGGAATGCCACTGAAACATTTTCTCCATGCTGAACACTGCACAGGTCCTTAACGATCCAGCCCATGTGCCGGGCTGCTAGAGGTGGGGAATAATAGGCAATCTGCCTGGAGCATTCCTAATGATGAAGAGGGTGGGGAGGAGGGATGGAGGGGTGGTGCAAAGTTAGGTAACAGATACTTCCGTTTGGCACAGGGCCAAACAATAGGACAATAACTGCATCACCTGCTGAACGGACTGCAGGACAGATCTTGGATTAAAAGCAGCTATCCGAAGGTACAAGTGGTTTGGGGAGGTCAGATTGTAGGTACAGAGTCGCTTTAAGCTGAAGGTCTAGTTTCTCTCCAGGTTGTCAACTACTTGAGTATTATAGATATATTTGATGTTGAAAACTTTTTGACAGTATGTGTCTTGGCACTTAACGTAAACCAAGTAATTAGGCTGGGTTCACACTACGTTTTTGCAATTTGTTTTTGTTTTTGATAATCTGTTTTTCCATTGTATTTTCCATTCCATTATAAAAAAAAAGGATCAAAACGGATTTGTTTTTTTTTTAACAGAAACAAAAATGAGGTCGACTACGTTTTTTGTGTATGTTAAAAGAAAAACAGATCCGCTTTGATCCGTTTTTTTTTAATAATGGAATTTAATAGAAAATTGGATCAAAATGGATGCACACACATGCATCAAATTTTTTCATCCGTTTTTCATCAGTTTTTTGCAAAAAAAAAAAAAACAGATTAAAAAAAGGGATTGCAAAATCGTATTGTGAACCCAGCCTTATGCTTTCGGGAACAGTATGTGATAATCGAGAGAGTTGAGCTTTATGATATGTAAATTTACATGAGTTGGAGCATTGTTTCTGAGTAAGACCAGGTTCACATCATGTTTTGTGACTCCGAGGCATAAATACATCAGCAGAATCTGAAAAATCGTATGCCAACGGGTCTGTGCTTGGATCAGCAGGCGCCCCATTCATTTTAAATCAGCAGTGGGTTCTCAGATTCTGTCAACTTATCCACACATTGGAGGCACAAACTTTAATGTGAACCTAGTCTTAACCCCTAGACGACCCTGGACGTAGGGTTACGTCATGGAAGTCTGTCCCCAGACGACCCATGACGTAACTGTACGTCCTGGGTGTTTCTCCCGGAGCGGAGCGCACTTCATAGGAGGTGGGGGCCAGCTGCAGTGAGCAGCCGGGACCTCACCGGTAATGACACGCTGCAGCGATCGCGGTGCCGGCGTTTAAGTGTAAGTGACAGGGGGAGTCCCCTGTCACTTACCGATCGGTACCCCCGCAGTGTGACTGCGGGGGTCCCGATCGGTAAAACGGACCGCCGGAGTTCTCTCACCTGCCTCCGTGCGGTCCGATCGGCGATCTGCTACACTGAGCCTGCACAGGCAGGCTGAATGAGCAGATTGCCGATCACACTGATCAATGCTATGCCTATGGCATAGCAATCATCAGTGTAGAAATCAAACTAGTGTATGTAAAAGTCCCCCAAAGGGACTTAAAATGTGTAAAAAAAAAAAAAAGTTCGAAACACTATTACACTACCCCAAAACCCCTCCCCAATAAAAGTTGAAATAACCCCCCTATCCTATTATATAAATAAAACATATAAAAATAAATAAATAGATAAACATATAATATACCGTAGTGTGCGTAATTGTCCGATCTATTAAAATATAACAAGCGTCATTGTGATCGGTGAACGGCGTACACGAAAAGAGGGAAAAAAGTGCGCAGATCACCGATTTTCTTACATTATATATTAAAAAAAATCAATAAAAAGTGATCAAAACGTCCGATCTTCACAAATATGGTATTAATAAAAACTAGAGATCATGGCGGAAAAAATGACACCCCATACAGCCCCGTAGGTGAAAAAATAAACAATAGGCCCATTTTATTAATATTTAATTGCCAAAAAAAAAAGGATTTCATTAAAAAAATATATATATAACATTAGAGAATCTGTGTAACCTGCATATGGTTGTGTTCGGGGTGACCTATAGAATAATAATATCATGTCGCTGTTACCATATAGTGTATTACGTAGACACAGGAACCCCCCAAACGTTACCATATTGCATTCTTTTTTACGATTTCACCTATTTATATCTTCATAAATAATATATTTGGAATTCCATCATACATGTTATGGTAAAATGAATGACGCCATTACAAAGTACAACTATTCCTGTAAAAAACAAGCACTTTAATGGCTTGCAGATAGAAAACTGAAAGTGCTAGAGCTCTTAGAAGGGGGGGAGGGAAAAACGAAAACACTAAGATCAAAATTTGCGCGGTCCACTGGGTCATTTTGGGCCTGGTCCTCAAAGGGTTATAGGCAGAGTAAATTTTGACAGGATCCCTAGGAGAGACAGTGAGAGTCCTGCTTACCCTACCCACACCTAAGGGTCCTATTAGACGCAGCAATTTCCACCAACTAACGATAAACAATTGCAAACGAGTACTATTGGAAACGACCTGAAATCCTTCACCGAACAATTATTGTTAGTTATGAACATAATAATGATAGTTCATATACTCTAGTATACTAATTATACTAATTGCGAACGAACGATGTGTACATATACCGAAAGATTAGCGAATGATTAACAATGATTTTATGTTCAGCTTAAAAGACGCGATCAAGAACATATGAACAAATTTTCGATAGCCATTTAATCATTGCCTGCATACACACAGAAAGATTATTGCTTAAATTTGAAGGATATAACAAATCTTCCCTGCAATAGAGCGCTATTACAGGAGAAGCTGTTAATATCTGTGTGTGGGCGGGGTAAACAGGACTCTAACTGCTAGGAGTCCTGTAAGGATTTACTGTGTGTTTTACTCCTACTCCAGTTCACATAATGTTGTGTATTATAATGCTCAACATCTGTCCGTCTATCATATCCAGCTCCCAGATAGGGGAGCATAAATCCCCCAGAAGGTCCTCTTTAAGATGAATGTACAGTATATAGGTTATGACTGGCTGAGGCAAGGCTTACGAATATTGGATCAATTATACTTATTGCTTACTAGAGATGAGCTTGTAGTGAAATATTAGACTTTCGAGTATTCAAATCGAATAGGCACCGATATTCGACTATTCGAACAAGTATTCGATCCCATTATAGTCTATATCTATAAGAAAAATCTCGGCACTTGAAAATCCAAATTCGACCACTTGGAGGTCACCAAGTCCCCAACGAAACCTCCCTAAATGATGCCAACACCTCCAAATGACACTGGGACATTAGTGGAGCATGCCTGGGTGCACCCAACACCCTAAAATCGCAGTATAATGGCACTCTCTGCAGTTGCGAAGGAAAAATATTTGCGAATGCTTTACGAACATTTATGGCAATGTTCACACATTTTATTCGTATTTCTTGCGCAGTGTTACATATATGATTCCAATGTGCGTCCGCAGAGCGTCAAGTTATTTGCGCGTATCACGCATAATGCTGTACGAACGTTACTGGAACAGTATGTATGACGTGCCTTTTTCTGGGCTACTGGAATAATATGTATCACGTGCCTTTTACTGGGCTACTGAAACAGTATATATCAAGTGCCCTTAGTGGCCTACTGGAACAGTATGTATAACGTGCCCTTAGTGGTGTTAAACAGGGACACTATAAGTCACTTGTACACACAGGGTACTGGAATGAATACACCTGCTGATGCTGATGCTGCTGTTATATCATCTATGTCTTAGCACTGAGAAGTACTTTTGATTCAGAGATGACTTTTTCGCTTGATCTTAGCCCTGAAAAGGACTTTTGGGTTCAGTAGTAAGCCTGCCTAACCAAAACGCTACTAAAACCTATCTCTCCCTGCTCCAAGATCTTTCCCTGGCTAGGTTGAAAGCTCATCTGCCGTCGAGAGGCGGGAGCCAAGTATTTAAGGTCATGTGGTTCAGCCATCCAATGAGGGTATACGCCGTTTTCGAGATGCGTGCGTACTCCCAGGGTCCCTCACGGCCTCCCTGCATGGTGATTGGATAAAAAAAAGCGCCAACTGCGATGGGAGGGCTTTCAAATGTTTCCCGCATATTTGCCTCACTACTTGATTGAATTTGAATCTTTAGAATACCGCAATATTCGATCGAATACCTACTCAATCGAATCGTATTCGCTCATCTCTATTGCTTACCACTATACATACACAATGTTCACTATAGTTTAATATATGTTACCTGTAATTTAGAAGTCTTAGTCCCACATCTTGGACCCTCTGGCTGTCCACTTTCAACTGTAGTAATGTGTCTTTGTTAGAGTCTTTTACACTAAGCTAATATAACAATATTGTGGGCAGGTTGGTGACAACGCATCAAACAGTGCAGCTTTGTCATTACTCCAATATATTGTAGGAAGAAAAGATGTCCAGTAAGGAAGGCTGCAGGCTTAGGAGAGGGCTGAGTAGATATTGAATGTCTTGTTAGAACACGGCAGGTGATAATTTCTGCTGGACTGGTTGCTATTATCTTCTCAGCACATTTTTGTCTTCTACACTGGATGTGCTTTGAATTACTAAGACATTTTGTGCTTTACGTGTTCTACATTTATTGCTTTTTACTGGCCATACTCTTAAGCATTGTATACAACCACATGCATCCAAAAGATGCTTATGGCCTTATCATAAAGCAAAAAGTAACAACACACCACCATAAGCTCTCACAAATTGTGTTAGTTATATGTTCATTTGCAGCAGCAGGAGCATTGACATATATTAGAGAACAGGGTAGGACATTGCCAATTACCACAACGTGTGCCAGTACTGGCACTTGCTTTTAGTTGCCGTATTGCGCCTTAAGGCAATAAGACTAAACGCACTTCATTAGCATATTCAGAAGCCATATGTGAACTGAAATGACTTCACTGGAAGGCTTATTAAATGGTGTGAAGAGTGAGACATATGGTGGGGACTTGTTGAGGTTAAGGCGAATTTTGCAGCTGCATTAAGAGTGGTGATCTGTAAATTGTATTAATTGTCTGACAAGTTGTCCTCAAAGGGCTTGTCCCACAATTATATATTAAATTTCTCTATTTGAAACCATAAAATAGAAAATAGTTTTCATTTGAAATAATTGAACAAAATGCTCTTGTATCTAGATATTGCTATTACATACTTGTTGTGATGTCCTCTGCTCTTGCTTTTAATTCCTGCTCAGAACATCCATTTATTGTAATACCGGTTGGGATTTACTATTGTAAACTCTCTATATTTTTGTCCTTCTTGAGTGCCACAGCTTGTACACAGAATTTATCATTACTGTACACTGTTGGGGATATGGATTTTCATTCAGAAGAATGTGAAATTTGCATATCAGCCCAAAAAAAATCCCAAATCAAATAGGCCCTTGTCTGGTGTCATTTATGGCATGTTACACATGAGAAACCAGGCTGAAATCAGTCAGACTATTGCAAACGCACAAGGATTTATCAAGAACCATGCATCAAATTAGTAAATCCCATGGAAAAACACTGACATAATACAGTCATCCAGGCAATAGTAAATCTTGATCAATGTGTTTACCATTCTGGGTTACACATACTCAGTAGCTCGATACACAGATGAAGGCATGATTCCTGCTATTGTACAGGCCAGCCATTAAAGGGGTTATTCAGCGCTACAAAAAACATGGCCACTTTTTCCCCACTCTTGTCTCCAGTTTTGGTGGGGTTTTAAAACTTAGTTCCATTGAAGTAAATGGAGCTTTATTGCAAACCACACCTGAACTGGAGACAAGAGTAGGGGAAAAGTGTCCATTTTTTTGTAGCGCTGGATAACCCCTTTAAGAATCTATATACTAGAAACAGTTTATTCTTACTAGCGTTGAACATACTTGGTGGACATTCTGCAGGGGGAATCAAAGCAACAACAAAAGGGACTATATATAAAATAGCAATATCTAGACACATGGTCATTTCCTAAAATACATGCAGACTGAAGAATAGTTCTGTTCTGCACTGTCTGACAGAGAAATGTAATATTGAATCATAAGACAACTCCATTCATTCATTCAAGCAAATCCAAGATATCATATTACTATGTGTTCAGCACCTCTGGAGGATACGCCAAGTGGGTGTAATACTGTATTATGCTGAGATGTCAAGAGTCCCTATGAGCAGTGCTACTAATCTATGACAAAGCACACACACAAAGAATTATTCCCAGCCTCTGATTGCTGGACAATCCACCGTTGTAAATGAACCTGATGGATATGCAAAGTAACAAGTATTAGTTGGGTTGGGGTTCTGTGTGGAGCTTCATCTTATAGAATAGACTGGGGACTTTACACAAAACTGATAGCAAAGAAAGGGAACCTGTTGAGTCTTATACTACGCTTCACCCCCCTGCCTCCTGCTTGTGATGGGTTTCTCCATCAGTCTTAGCTCTTACACCAGGAGGCAGGAGAGAGCAGTGTGCAGCTGCATCTCATAGGAATACACAGTGTGCGTTAACAGACAGTTGTTTGTCACTGATAAGTCACATGCTCATAGCAAGTGCAGTGTCAAAAAAACTGTAATCATATCAGATGGGAAGAACGATGACACATGAACTAAAAAGATGTACATAAGGCATACATAACTCTGTTATTTATTAATATTAGCATTTCTGTGGATCTTTTTAACACAGATCCAAAAACAGTTCTATGCATGAGACCTAAGGCTAGTTTTACATTTGAAGATGTTTTCCCTAAAAAAAGGTAGACTCTTTAACTTTGCTAAAACCCCACGTGATCAGCAGTTATTGCTAGGAAAAGATGCCAGCAGATATTTCACTGCAGGGGAAATATAGTACTAAATGGTGCCCATTATCTATATCATGGCAACATAAATATCTTTGGTTCTCCATAATAGGGTTTCCCATGTGATCACGGTTTACACGCCACCACTTTACTATAGCTTGGCTTAAGACAGCATTACTTAAAGGTGAACTCTGGCGAAAAATGATTTTCTTCAAATTAACTGATACAAGAAAGTTATATAAATTAGTAAATTACTTCTATTTAGGAATCTAAAGTCTTCTATTACTTTTCAGCTGCTGTATGTCCTGCAGGAAGTGGTGTCTTCTTTCCACAGTGCTCTCTGCTGCCACTTCTATCCGTGACAGGAACTGTCCTGAGCAGTTGCAAATCCACATAGCAAACCTCTACTGCTTTGGACAGTTCCTGTCAGAGGTGGCAGCAGAGAGCACTGTCAGAATGGAAAGAATACATCACTTCCTGCAGGACATACAGCAGCTCTTTTCATGAGCCAGTTGCCATTTCTGGGTCTTCCTAGAACTTGAAAGTGAAGAAAGTTCAGACCATCAATGAGATTTAGAAGAATGATGAGGCAACTGATGGAGATTCCAACAAAGGATTTTGTAGAGTGCATTTAACATTGGGATATACACTGAGAGAACCGAGGTCGTAGGAAAATGTTTGGTAGATGTCCGTGTCATTTTATCCTTGTTTTTTTACTAACATGTGCAGTATGAATATTGCTGGATCTCATGTTGACTTTTACCATTTTTGTGTAAACCCTTTAATTGCTGGATGTTTTTGTCCGCCTGTCAGAATACTTTTCCCATTGTCAGTACTCCAAGGCAAAGAATTTTTTAATACATTAAAAGCTGCATTGTACATTGTACACAGGGGAAATATGGCTGGTATTGTGGTACAACAGGTTGGATTAGTTCATCTTGCATTGTACTGTGGAAAGATTTCAGTCTGCCAATAAAAAGATCATCCAGATAGAGTCCATCTGACAGGAGGCAGAGTGTGATCGGAGACATGGATTCCCAGATGGATTATTCACAGTCAGTATCTAACGATCTGGTAGCCCTCCTAAGCAAATTGGTAATTTGGTGTATTTTTATCCTTGTGGGTGATTTCTCAGTACTGGTTTGCCGATAAATAATGTTCTTTTGTTTGTTGTTCTCTTTCTTACCAGACTGTTGACAGACCAAAAGACTGGTACAAGACAATGTTCAAGCAGATTCATATGGTGCACAAGCCAGGTATGTAAACGCTCATTGTGTTGTTCAGTCAAGAGCAGTGTACCTCAACTCCAGTCCTCAAGTACCCCTAATAGCTCATGATCTGAGGACGTTCTATACAAAGAACACCTGTGAGGAGCCCTGATGCACTGACTATAATTGTTTCACCTGTGAAATACTACGGAAATGCTCAAAACATGACTATTGGGGGTACTTAAGGAATGGAGTTGAGAAACACTGGTGTAGAGAATATGGGCTGTATAACTTTGTAGATTAAGGGTCCCATTATATGAATATGCAGTGCATTTGTGTGTAGAATATCTACAGAATTTTCAAAGGTAAATCTATCAAATCAAATATGCACCAAATGATCAAAGGTTGTGGTTTTGTCACTGTAGATTTGATTGTCTACATTATTTCCACAGCGTATAAGCAACATAAATTGATATGCTATAGATTTGTCAGTTTCTGTACAGATTCCTTTTGTTTCTTTTCTATAGCCTGTCGTTGCGATTTCTTGAAATCTTTGCTATTACTGTAATATTCTGCAGATTTTTTGCACACAAATTTGCTCCTGTGTAAAAATTTCACCTAAAACCTGGTATCAGATTCTTTATAGACTCCACACAAACACATTTTTCTAATGTAACACTACTTATTTTAGGCTATGTTCACACTACGTAAAAGTACGTCCAGCTGTACTTTTGGAACAATGCCTTACGTTCAATGGGATCCCGGCCGGAGCGTATACACATCGTATGCGCTCCGGCCGGGATCCCGTATGGGGCCGCAAATAACTGACATGTCAGTTTTCTGCGGCCGCAATTCAATGAATTGCGGCCGTAGGAAACCCTGTCAGTGCACACTTTGAAGCGAGTGGCCGCTCGCTCCATAGTGTGCAGGGGAAAGCTCTGATGCAGGCGCATCAGCCCGCGCCCGCATCAGAGCTCTGAGGCCGGTACTTAAGTGATGATCCGGGCAGAGACCTGCCGTTCCGTGACCAGGCCGGGGTCACGGAACGGCCGGTTGTTCACAGTGTGTGAACATAGCCTTAAAATGGTATTTTGTCTACATACATTTACCTTCTTACAGCCCTCCTTAAATTTTCAATCATTCGACAGTTCATTTTTCAGATTTTCTCATAAACATGTAAGCTCGTCTCGTCTGAGCATGCATGCGTTTTTAATGAACAGAGGGAGATAAGCTGCTTTAAACTGCAACTTATCTCCTAAAGAACAAAAGGAACAGGCTTTGGACTTCCCGATCCTTATTTCCTCTGTCACCTGGGAGAAAACTGTGGCCCTCACTAGCTACTAACATATTTCTATCATCAGTTTTTACTTTCCTTGTCGGTTTATTGTTTTCTCACATTTACTTACATTGTGCGTCAAAAAAAATCTATGAAAACCAGTCAGTCATTTGTGCTTTAAAACCGAAAAGTGGGTGTGTGTCTTTGAAAACTGCTAAAACTGACAATGAGAGGCAACATTTCAAATGTTATAAATGTATTGCTATGTGATTCTTTCTGAGTATGCCATTTATCACTTTCTATCCTTATTCGTCAGGCTGGTTGTGGGATGAACATAATTTTTGTGTCTGTTTTATGGCCACAATCACGGCCCAATCATGGGTTTAATTACCCAAAATGAAAGCATCATAGATTGCTGTGATGTCTTCACTTCAGGTCATTACACCTATTGTTGGATGAGGAATTGAAGACATACTACACAAAAGTATAATAATAATCAAAGAACAAAGGTGTCAGTGGCAAAAATCCAGCAACATCATCTGTCCTTAAAGTCACGCCATATGCCATATAGACATGGCTGAACCTGATGGGTTTAGCCAAATTAAGTAGAAGGCATATGGGCACCTTAAAGCGACTTTGTACCCACAATCTGCCCCCACAAACCACTTGTACCGTCAGATAGCTGCTTTTAATCCAAGATCTGTCCTGGGATCCGTTCAGCAGGTGAGGCTGTTGTGGTCCTAAAAAAAAACAACTTTTAGAGGGAGATTTATCAAAGGGTGTAAAATTTTGACTGGTGCAAACTGCCCACAGCAACCAATCACAGCTCAGCTTTCCTTTCAGCACTGCCTAAAGCTGAGCTGTGATTGGTTGCTGTGGGTAGTTTGCACCAGTCTAAATTTTACACCCTTTGATAAATCTCCCCCTTAAACTTGCAGCCCTGTGTCAAATTGGTGTAGCCTAAAGTATCCGTGCCCTGGGCCTGCAACGCCTCTCTGTCCCTCCTCCCCGTCTTCACGATTAGGAATGCCTCATCATTTATCTGAACAATGAACATGTGCTGGATAGTAAAGGCACATGTGCAGTGTTCAGACAAGTGATGAATAGGAGAAATCCAGCCATGGGCATTCCTAATGGTGAAGAGGGTGGGGAGGAGGGACAGAGAGGCGGTGCAGGCCTAGGGCAAAGGCACTCTAGGCCACGCTAATTTGACAGAGGGAAGTTTAAAAGTAGTTTTTTAGCATAATAACTACATCACCTGCCTAAGGGACCCCAGGACAGATCTTGGATTAAAAGCAGCTATCTGACGGTACAAACAGTTTGGGGGGGGGGATTTTGGGTTCAGAGTCACATTGTTCACCAAGCATCAGAATACATTTTGTTGAATCAAAGTTATTTATCTGCTAACCATGTTACGTATTGTATTCCATTGCCTGGCAAATCACTGCACCAGTGAAGGTAGTTCAGGGCCAAACATCACAGAAGGAAGCCAGAAAGATTACTTAGTATTACTTCCTAAATGGACCTGACAACTGCTTAGTTATTAACAATAGTAACATTTCCATGTGTGTTCTGATTAGTGGTGAATGTAAAGAAGACAGACCCAAGCAGTCCATTAAAAAATTGGTCTCTGGTTGTTGTGAACAAGACCTCTTTTTAGTTTTAGTGCTACATATCTTTAATGGTGCAGTGGGTAGCACAGCTGATCCCACTATATACAGATAGGCTCCTGAAGATGTTACCTGAGGCTGCAGGGTATAAACAGAGGCCTATGCCATCAATGGTTTCCATTCTCAGACAGCCAGTAAGTAAACGTATTGTCTGCCCAATGGCCTGCAAATTCTTACCTGTGCTCTCAGAACTTGAATATAAATTCGCCCAACCTCATTGAAATTTTCATCTGGGCTCAAGGCTGTTAAATGTGAAGTCACAAATCACCAATATATTTGTGAAATATTAAACAAGCTCTTATGGGCATTTATTCTTTGAGAACTCCTCAGATATTTATGTGCACAGATTATCATTGGGACTTGCGTTTAAAGTATTACCCCTGCCAATTTCATTGTTCAGAGCCTTGAAATGCAGTAATATGACAAGGACAAAGCTCAAACAAGGAGAATCTATGGGAATGCAATCACTTTAAGGTGAGATGAGCTGTGAAATGAGCTGAACCATGAAACATAAAGGAGAAGGTGGAAGTAATTCTTAGTTTGTTCCCAGCCTGTAGTAAATGTGACTTTGCCATAAGGCTCAGAGATTCTGTTTGTTTTACAGACAATGACAGTGATTATTCCAGCTCAGCCTATGCATATAATACAGGTGAGTTACCCAATCCTGATGCACAAATATAAATAGGTATTCAGGAAGAATGGCTTGTTGTGTAAGAAGTCTGGAAATATTGTTCTTCTGTTTCGACTTTACTATGCTACAGTGTTCTGCAAATATTGCAAAGATCTCTCTTTTAAGTGATTAGCTCCCATCTTAAAGGGAACCTGTCAAGCAGGAGACCTGGCAGATCATACCCTACCCTATAATAAAGCTTTTCATACTTACCCTCTCCTCCTGGTGATGCTTTGGATGCTGGTTGTGTTGCAGAGAAATCCTCACTGCTCTTCTAGATGCTCATTATGCTCATTATCCATAGGAAATCAATGCGCCGTCTCCCTGGTCTCCTATGTGACAGGTTCCCTTTAAAGGGGTTGTCTGGGCAAAATTAAGAATTAAGAGAAGGCAGGGGATGGTGTAACCATAAGAAAAATCATATAGACACATCCCAGTTCCTCACTGATCTCCTCTGTCTCCCAGCTCCTGTGACATCATGTGACCACAGAGACTGCCTGCTCAGCCAATCAGTGACTAAGGCAAAACACTGCTGCAGTCACTAATTGGCTGAACGGGCACCTCTGTGGTGAAGGGATGTCACAGGAACTGGAAGATCACTGCCTCCTGTACTTCAATTTTTCATTCTGGCCGCACATGAACATATTCAGCCAAAAATAATATCTTAGACTTTCAGTTTATGTTCTGCAATTCTTTGTTTGTCAATTTTAAGGAGACTGTCAGCTCGGTATAATGCTTTAGGGTATTTTGCCACTAAGAAATATATGCAGCAGCAGAATTTCAAGCGGAGACTGTGCACCTCAATGATATTCTCAAACAAAATCCGCCTTCCGCCCAAAGAATTGACATGGACCATGACATTGAGTTTATGGGACAGGTACGGCCTCCGCTTCAAATTTCACTGTATATTCCATAGTGGGAACATACCCTTAAGCTACAGACATAGACAGATAGTTGGGGGAATAAAAGAAATGACACTTGACTGATTGTTGGTGGCTGTTTGCAAAGTTATAAAGTCATGTTTTCTTTCTAAGCTCAAGGGTTGTGAGATTAAGGCTCTGTAGAGGAAGAAGGTGTGCATGCTGCAGCTCAGCCAGCTTCTACAACACAAGCTCAAAACAAAATCATAATGATATAACTTTGCAAGCAGCCATCAGCAGATATATATATATATATATATATATATATATATATATATATATATATATATATATACTATGTGTTTTATATAAGCAATCTTGTCCATGTCTGCAGCTCTGAGCACACTATAGAGATGACAAATTCCCTTTTAGTAAGCTGCATTGAAAATAACATATACATTTTGGGTGCCATATACATATAGGTGCAATTACCATTGTAGCTAATAATGTCATTAAAATAACAATTGTAATGATAGCAATGACAGTTCACAGGGTCTGATCACTAAGCGGTAGACTTACAAATATTAGAAGCCACAATTAGCTTTAGCTGTCTCCTTGTTTACGCGTATGTAATGTGGTGTGGAGGAAGATGTCTCTTGTTATGTTAAAGTAGTCTGCATTGGATGAAGTGTTGACTTTTCAAATTGTCAAAATATTATAAATGCTAAGGCTTGGTTCACACTACGTTTTTGCAGTCCGTTTAAGATATATGTTGTATGGGGGGGGGACGGATGCAACTGTGTGCAATCCGTTTAGATCCATTTTTCCATTAACTTTCATTATTAAAAAAAAGGATCAAAATGGATGTTTTTTTTTTTTCTTTTTTTAGTTTTGAGGACTGCAAAAACACAGTGTGAACCCAGCCTTAGGTTTAATTGATGACTATTTGTGTACACTAAGAAACTCGGATGCACTTTGATACGTTTTTTTTTTTTTTTTTTTAAATAATGGAAGTCAATGGAAAAACAGATCAAAACGGATGCACACAAGTGCATCCATTTTTTCAATAGATTTTTTTGCATAAAACGGAAGAAGAAGCAGACTGCAAAAACGCAGTGTGAACCCAGCCTAACAAGGATTGATAGGCAGATAGGCCGATAGATAATAACTAAATAGATCTGAGATAGTAGAACATTAATAAATAACTATTACTTTTAGTTACAAGCGAAATAGTCATGTTTGCAGTATAGTTTGTGTGTGCATATATTTTTTCTATATGTTGCATGCAAGCATGTGTTCTTTTCTTTATGATAACAGATAACTACAGCTCGGCTGCACCTGCCTATTCACACCCTGCTGCAAAGACACAAACATACCGGCCTCTATCTAAAAGTATCTCTGATAATGGCACAGATGTATTTAGAGCTTCATCCCCTTTGCCGCCACCTCCTGTACCTGTGCTTCCTCCGTCCGTGCCTCATCGCATGCGGGACCTGAGCTCTCCTGAGAAGTGAGTCGCCAAATATTATAGCTTCTTTCCTTATACTCTGTTGTTGTTACCTACTTTTATCAGCATATATATCTGAATGAACAATGTCCTATATAGGTTATTCAGGAAATTGCACTTGAATGTACATGTACTATATGTGCCCAGTGGATTTTCTAGTGGTTCTGTTTAATACAGGCATAAGGACATGCTACTTGATATGGAATTATTCTCTCTGTTTTGGACAGTTTCAATTGCTACTAGATCTTTTTAAAGAGGAAACATCACAATGAAAATGCATGAGTGACTGTCCCCTAGACTCCATAGAACAGAAAGAGAAAGGATAAGATCTCCTTTTTAAATTGAATCTTTTTTCACAAGGCTATATTCACACACTGTACAAACAATGTCCGTTCCTCCATTAACGGTTGTTGTTTAACGCTACCTACGGCCAGAATTATTGATCCCTCATTCCAGCCATAGGTAGCCGACGGAATACATAGCCTTTCCATGGCGACAGGTTCCCTTTAACATCCACATGCTGCTGGCTGGCTGTGAGATTGTCACACTCTTAGGCTGGGCTCACACTACGTATATTTCAGTCAGTATTGTGGTCCTCATATTGCAACCAAAACCAGGAGTGGATTAAAAACACAGAAAGGATCTGTTCACACAATGTTGAAATTAAGTGGATGGACGCCATTTAATGGCAAATATTTGCTGTTTAAAACAACGGCTGTTGTATTGAAATAATGGCAGTTATTTACTGTTATATGGCGGCCATCCACTTAATTTCAACATTGTGTGAACAGATCCTTTCTGTGTTTTTAATCCACTCCTGGTTTTGGTTGCAATATAAGGACCACAATACTGACTGAAATTTACGTAGTGTGAACCCAGCCTTATACACAAAAGTGCAAAGGTTTATGCTTTTTCATTTTTTATCTTTTATTGCTGACTATTTGGCCATAGCTTTAAGCTAAAGCTACATCACATAGGTTGCGGCTGAAGCTGTCCATGCACACTGCAGGAATCATACTGCAGCTCAGCTAATGTAAGCACAAGGGGTCAATCCAGGATGGATTTCTTAAGACTGTGGAGTCGCAGATGCATCACATTAGCTATGATAAAGAACAATATCACAGCCAGAATGCAACCATTGCATTCAGGTGACTATAGATATAGAATAATCTTCTAACTAAGTTTACTATCTATTAAGGGGTTATTCCAAGAAAAACTAACTCGTCCCCTATCTACAAGGTAGGGGATAAGTTAGAGATTGCGTGGGTCTGACTTTCATACCCCCGACAATCTCCATATTGGCCCCCTGCTCCTTTGTTTCGAATAGAGCCGTGGGTACGGCATGTGACACTCGACTCTATTCCTCCTTGGTCTCTAAGATCTTAGACTGAAGCACTTTGATGAAAGTCATGGGGGGACATGTATTATGTGGCGTATCTTTTTTTTCCGGCGGAAAGAGCCGATTTGCAAATATTTTATCCGCAAATCGGCTGTTTTGTGAATAAAATATTCACAAATCGGCTCTTTCTGGCGGGTACGCCAGGGGGGCGGAACGGCGATTCAGCATTTTTTTCACTTAAAGATACGCCGAAAACCTTCTCCAGCCCTCAGCTGGCGTAGGTTTTCGGCTGTGTGTACCAGAGCACACAGGATTTATGTAGAGGCGGTCCGCCTCTACATAAATCTCCGTAGCGCCGGAGATGCGGGGACATTTTTAAGTCCGGCGTAAAAAACGTCGGACTTAATAAATGTCCCCCATAGTCTTTCATGTCACGTATTATTCTAAAATGCTGGTATTTTATAATTACCTGATTTTTGCTACTGCGCTGTACAGGTCTTCTAGACACTGATAGAGGTTACCTCTTTTAGAGCCCTATTATACAGAAAGGTTATTGTGCGGAAAAATATTATATTGTTTGAATTTAAGTGACAATCCTTCCATGTGTATGCAGGCAACAATCAAACTACTAACGAAAATTAATTTGTTTCAGCTCAGCATAAAATCATTGTTAATTGTGCGTCATTTTTACGATTATTCGTATAATAGAGTATACAAATGATCGGAGTTACAATCGTAACTTCCGTGTATTATGGTGAACAAGTTCAGGTCATTTGCAGAAGCACTTGTTTGTGATCGTTTATCATTAATCAGAGAAAATAAACTGCATTGTCTAATAGGACCCTCATAAATTGCTGTATAGAAGAAATGTGATCCTCAAAACTTTCCCAGTATATTAGACACTTATTTTAAAATGAAAAAAAAAGAGTGTTTTTGTGTCTATTTTTAAGCATATGCCATTTTTACTAATATGTCTATTTCCTTCTACAAGGAATGAGTGGGAACCACCTGACAGAAAGGTTGATACTCGCAAGTTCCGCTCTGAACCCCGAAGTATCTTTGAATACGAGCCAGGAAAGTCCTCCATCCTCGAGCATGAGAGGCCGGTAAGTGCAGTGTGTGACCTGTCACTCTATGGTAAAAGACAGCCTTACATTTTACATCATTGCAAGCACTAGACATAAAATATAAAGCTAAAAAAATAAAAGCTAAGAGGGTAAATGGTTACATCATGTAGCACCTGAACCTGAACTCTGTAGTGATCTCCAATCTGTAGTGATCTCCAATCTGTGGATTTCCAGCTGTTGACAAACCTTTCAGCATGTTCCGGTGGGCACAGTTTGGACACCAATGCTGTATGTTCTTTTTTGTTTTGAATGGCATTTCCGTAACTATAAAAAACTTTGACATGTTGTAGAGATGTGTCAAAAGTTTTGGTTGGTGGGAACATGGGTGTTCAGACCCTAGCAGATTGCTAGAAGATGCCAGGAGAAGCTGCCTGCTAACTGCACACTCTCCTAGCTCTAAGCATGTGAAGAGGTGGACTTTTATAGTAAGTCTTTGGGACCATCTCTTGACATGTGTAAATAAGCAGCGCTAAGCTACAGATGTCACCCTGCTTGTTCTAGCGATCAGTGAGCACCTGAACATCTAGACCCCTTTAATCAAAGCTTTTTTTTAAAGTGACAGGTACACTTTAGGCATTTTTACATGACATTGATTATGTATTTCTGATAGGAAATACATATACTACATATATACACTGAAAATCTAGTCCTTTAAGCACAGCAATAACAATTTGTGTTGCCATGTCTTATAATAAATTGTGATGGTGTAAGGAATAATAATAGCAGTCTTATAAGGTGTGGATGATAGTATCTGCTTTTTGGCATCCTGACAGACTAACTTACTGGTTTCTTAGATGACTCCTTTACTCCTGACCCTATAGCTTACATGGTGTTACTTATCATGCACTGATCCTAAGATACAACGTAGCTGCATTCACATGCTTCAGAGCCCAAATGTGAAATCGCAGAGCATTCCTTGGTGACTCCGCACAGAGCTTGCTGTAGTGATGTGCATTTGGAGAAGTGAATTGTTTATTACATGCTATGAAGGAAAGGCTCTCTCTCTTATTGCATTATAGAAACTAATCTAATATGTTAGGATGTATTCACTGACAAGTAGTTACCAGCAAAACTATAAATGCAGCTTTATAACAGAGGTTATCTAAACTGGACAACCCCTTTAAAGCAAATGTACCACTAGGTAAATTGCTTTGTGTTTTTTACATGAACAGAAATGAACCGCCGCCTGATTCCTGCGCACAGTGCCGGTCTATTTCTGCGCATCGGTCAGCCATGAAGCATCGGCCCCCAGTGTGAAGATCTCCCCTCCCCTCTGGGACACGGCTCCACTGATTCCAAGCTGCCGCGTCTCAGAGGGGAGTGGGTTTTGACACACTGGGGGACAGCGGGCCCACTTCCCGTGCTTCATGCCCAGCTGGTGCTCAGGAGTAGACCAACACTAGGCGGTGGTTCAAAACAATGACCGGCATCCCCGCGCTAGCACCGGTCTGTTCATGTAAAAAAACACAAAGCGGTGTTCTTAGTGTACATTCACTTTAAGTCTTCTGTGTATATGGGCACACTACATAAACTAATGCCATCCTTGTCTGTCACATAATGTTATTGGAAATGTGTGATGGTGACTCCGGGGCTGGTTAATAAGTGATGCAGTGCCAGTGGTAAAGAGTCCAGTGCAGAATGAATGCTCAACATAGTACAGATCATATAAATGCTGTGAATGGTAGGCAGTACATAGTGTTAACATAATTGGCTGTACAGAAGATAACAAAAACAAGCTTGTTGTACCATTGTGTCTGTTGCTGATGTTCATTCATGTCACTCTGCAAAAATCTGCTGCTACATTTATCACAGTAAAAAAAATTCAGGCATTCAGCAATTATTACAGGGCAGTGAGTGTTTAATCTATAGGCATAATGGACACATGTAGTTCTGAACTATTGTATTTCAGTAAAAACTGATAATAATAGTATTAATTTGAAGCAGTGTCTAGTCACCAATGTAAATGCTTCCTATAAACTACTCTTCTGGGCTCATTCTATTTGATGTGGGAAAATCCATAATTAAAGGTACAGTACAGTCACGGGCTAGCCGGCGGGTGTGTCTTGTTTTCATAAGGCAAGAATAACCCGGGCATATTGCCAGGCAATGTTTGCTGCAACCATTACATAAACACTACATCTCTGATGAATCTGACTGTGTATAAAACCTAAATGTGAAACCACTGACAGGATATAAATCGTGTGACACATGCCAGAAATTTCCCATGCCAGAGTTTCAGTCTATCTTATGTGGGAGCTGAGACTTCTATCAAAGTGACATGTATACATGAGCTCATCATGTTGCAAGCTTACTTGTCACCAGGACACATACAGTACAGGATCCCTCTGCAATAAAGTGGACGTCATTAGACATTAGAGATTGTTAGGTGGAAGTTAGAGAAGTCAGGTGCAGGGCCCAGGTACAGCTTATGCATTTGGGTCCAGAATAACCGAGTGTGACCTCTCCTTTTTTGCATACATGCATCTAGTGTCATGGCTTTTCTAGGGTCAGATGCACATGTTCACATAAATTATAAATATATTTTGCTATATTTTACACCATGTTGAATTCTCCATTCCTTAACTACTGCACATTGACAGTTCTGGCTACCAAGTCCTGTCCTGCAGACTCCTGCTAGTTCTGCCTGAGCTCATAACTTGCACTTCAGGATGTGTAAATTTTACACAAGAAACACACACGTACAGTAATCTGTGTAGTGCAGTGAAATAGATTACACTATAGGAGCCCATGTAGATTGTAAGAGATCTATTGACACTGTGTTGACTGATTCTAGTAGCAACCAGCAGAATTGTGATTGTGCCTGTGATATAGCTCTTGTTACTCAAGATCAAGAGAAAAAAGTGTAATATTAAGTATGAAAGTAAACCTACACTTTAGGTATACGTATGACTTATTGTCAACCCAAGCCAAATCAGTAGTGAGTCTGCTTAAAGCATTGCTGACGCTAATAAACACCTTTTACTGTACATGCCCTGCTCTAGTGTTACATGCTTATTTGCTGCTATCATTCTAGAATTATTTGCACCCATTTTGAGTACCTTTTCCCTCCCCCTCCTTGCTTCCTACTCCAGAATGGTCGTATAAATCCAGATGAGATAGATTTAGAAAATGAACCATGGTATAAATTCTTTTCAGAGCTGGAGTTTGGACGGCCGGTAAGTGAGGTTAGATACTAATGCTTACAATAGGTGTTAGGATAATCTAATCCCGTGAAGTGTATGGTTTATTAACTCCCACTTATGCACCATGAAGGATTAACGTATGCTGTGCACCTATACGTAGACAGGACTAACAATGCATGGAATTAGGGTAACACATACTTTAGTGATATAAGGATATTCTAGGATAGGACTGTAGGCCACAAACTGATGTCACATCTGCATACTGTCCACCCATAACCCTTGCTGGACAGATGAAAAATGTTTATTGCAGTACACATTGCAGAAACCATTACACGCAGTAGGGACCACTTTATATGTATCTTGTGTGGGCTGCTTTATGAAATAAGTACAGTGTCCAACTGTGATTAAAGCTGCCAAGAAAGCTTACAGGTACAATTCTGAATAAAGTATAGTATAAAGCAAATCCTTTTATATGATTGCCTTCCAAGTTATTGGCAAAAATAGATTTTTTTGGAGTGACTGTAATACAAATGTAGCCTTTCAGTTAGGTGGGAATTAGATAAATGGGTATTTTGCAGCACTATCCAGTTGGATGCAGCCCTAGGGAGTCCTGGAAAACATGAATACAGCCTATGGCTATACTCATGTTTTCCAGGCTGTATTAGGGCCGCATTTAACTTCTTCAGCCATCGGTATTTAAATGCTGTACACTCGGGTTCGGACAAACCCTGGCATGTTCGAGGTTTGCTCATCTCTATTCATTTAGCATCAGAGAAGGGAAATGGTGGTAGGAAATCGGCAGCACATTCAGATGGGTAATTGTTACATACAGAAAGAAAGTATTTCTGCAGGGGCGAGTGGCGGAATTTGCGGGAACTTTTTTGCGCAGATGGTTAACGTGAACTCACCTTAAGGCTGGGTTCACACAACGGTCGTGTTTTTGCAATTTTTTACAAATACGGCTGTTGTTATGAAATACGGCCGTGGTTTTTTACGTAGTGTGAACATAGCCTAATTGTGCATTTTCTCTTTTTTAATGCTTGTTGCGTGGGCAGGCTCATTCTGGTGTGATGTTGGAACAATGTTCTGTTATGACATCCGAGACCAGATGTCTTCCCCTACTGCTTCCACTGCCCATTTGGCCCCTTATATTGTTTTACTGAAACAAGGTGTGAGAAGCTGCAGCTGCATCTCCCTCCTTTTTTATGCTAGGTAGATTTTTGACAAGCTGAGGGGATTTTTGAACCTTTGGATAAAACCTGACAGATGACAAGGATTCCACTTTCCCCTAATAATATACATTACAAAGTGTAATGTATTCACATGTAATTCACTCCTAATTATTAATACAGTAGTTAAAGTTGTAATCTCTGACCTTTGCACAGTAAGTATACATATAATTTAGTCAGATTCTAATTAATCAGCTGGGAAAGACAAACATAGAGTAATGCAGAGCCGCATCATATTTGCAGCTCGCTGCCAGTGTGGCCGTGTGTTGCTGCAGGCTGTCATTATTATGAGGCAGTTATTAGGTAATACGATACCCAACCACTTGTCACACCCTGATCAGCAATGAGCTGAAGACGTCAAATGTCTTAGCAATAAATGCTTTTTATAGAGACAACTGCATTTCTAGCTGTCCCTCATATTTTCTATTTTTTTCTTTTCAGTAATAAAATAAATAAAATATGGCAAATGTTAGACTAAGAGGGTAAATGGGTAAATCATTTAGCACCTGAACTCTGTAGTGATATCCAATCTGTGGATTGCCAGCGGTTGATAAACCTTACAGCATATTCTAGTGGCCATACTTTAGACACCAATGCTGTATGTTTTTCTTTGTTTTGAATGACATTTCATGTTACTTAAATGGGCACTGTCACTTTAAAAAACTTTTGACGTGTCGTAGAGACATGTCAAAAGTTTTGACTGGTGACAATCTGGTTGTTCAGATCCTATCAGATCGCTCATCTCTACTAGACATGTGAAGAGATGGACTTCCACAGTAAGTCTTTGGGACCATCTTTTGACACATGTACATATCGGGGATGAGCAGCGCTCCGCTATAGATGTCATCCTGCTTGTTCTAGCGATTGGTGAGCATCTGAACATCCAGACCCCTCTGATCAAAACTTTTTTTTGTGTGACAGCTATACTTAAGGGATTTTCACATTACTCTGATTACGTATTTGTGATAGATATTAAATATTCTTCTTAATCAGTTAAGTCCATGCTGAGTAGCTGCTCAGACAGCTCAATGTTAATATATATGTACACATTTAAAAGTAGACTGTACGTTGTAGTACTAGAAGAACTGTATGGCAGCGTAGACCACAACATACCCTGCGCCAGATTGATTGATTTCAGTGGATCGTTTGCCCATTCAATCATTGACAAGCTAACAATCTCTATCTGCATACAACAGTTTAGTCACCATAGTATACTCCTCAGTGTAATAGTAAAGGCACACTACACCGTAGTATACAAATAATCTGAGCACTACCTGTAATGTTTATTATTTTAATATAGCACCAGTGAAGTAGTGTGTGTAATAAGCTTTACAGGAAGGAGGTGCACAGGAGAAATGGTGCAAAATAGGGTGTTTACAGAGTGCTGGGCCTGCATGTCTCTTGTAAACTTGTGGTGTTTTTGTGCTTTCTTTCCTTCGCTAAGATCCTGTAGAGCAGGGATCTCATCCTGTGGCTCTCCAGCTTTTGCAAAACTACAAATCCTATCATGATCTGACAACTCCAACAGCTAGAGAGCCACAGGTTGGGGAATCCTGCTATAGAGTGACTATCTGCATAGGACAACTATGGCACTAACATGTCTCTAGCGCTCAGCAGTCGCGTGCTTATTTCTGTGTGTGGCTCGCATGTAGACACTTCACAACTTTCAACTAATTTCTCTGTTTTCCTCATGTCAGTAGTTTGCTTTATTTCCCTTTTAAAGCCCTTTTTTTTTTTAAAAAAAAGTAACCCCAACATTCTCCATCACTTTGGTAATGGTCTACTATCATGATTATCCATTTCACCTCTGCATTTCTGTTCTGTGTCTGCCGCCAGCCTCCTAAAAAACTATTGGATTATGTACAGGAGAGTCCCCCTCGTGTGTCCACTGAGGTAAATGAAATCTTATTCATTGTTTGCATGGCCTGTTATACATCTACATATGTTTGAAGTTCTTCATCTTTCTGTCTGGGGAGACATTAGGGTATGTTCACTTGTGGCAGATGTGCTTCATATCTTCTCTCCAGATTTGGGGGTCCAATGACCCAAAAAGTAAGTGGGTTAAAAATCCCTGTTGGCAGATTATGCTGTAGATGCACAGGTAATCTGCAACATTACATTTCGGATTTCAGTGTATCTATTTCATTAATGGGCAATATGCAGTGCGGGCCAGTTTTCATGGGGATCACATACACCTTGCTGGCACTGTTATATGCTGCAGACAGAAAATCCTCAACGCATCGGCCCTTTGTGAACATAAAGGGTATTTAAAGGTGAACAGTTCAAGTACAATACATATATGTTACTAAGGAAATATACAATCCATTCATGTTTTCAAAGCAAAAGCGCCCACTTAACATAGAGGAGGCCATTGTTACAGAAGAGCTGAATAGTTATGTATAAAGTAGGAACTGGATTGACAGGATTTTGATGTTTCAGCCTGATCTTTATGAACACTCACATGTTTAAGTTAAAGGGGTAGAGAAGATTAAACTGTTTCCATATAATGAGGTATAAGACAACTCCTTTTTAAAGGGGTTGTTCACCAATTTTTTTTCTTTCAAATCAACTGGTGCCATAGAGTGCCAGAGATTTGTAATTCACTTCTATTAAAAAATCTTAAGTCTTCCAGTACTTATCAGCTGCTGTGTGTCCTGCAGGAAGTGGTGTTTTCTTTCCTGTCTGACACAGTGCTCTCTGTTGCTCCTCTGTCCATGTCAGGAACTGTCCAGAGCAGCAGCAAATCCCCATAGAAAACCTCTCCAGACTGGAAATAATACAACTTCATGTTGGGCATACAGCAGCTGCTAAGTACTGGAAGGCTTGAGATTTTTTAATAGAAGTAAATTACAAATCTCTGGCACTTTATGGCAGCAGTTGATTTGAAAGAAAAAATGTTTTGGTGTACAACCCCTTTAAGCTATGCAGGTCTGTCTTGCGTTATCCTCCATGATCATCTGTTACCACCCTAGAAAGCCATGAGCACTGCAGGAAATGTATGCATTGCATGCCAGCTATTCACATAGGTGGCCCATATAATGCATGGATGAAGGCGGAGCCAGCTCTTACATGATTCTATTTTCAGTAGTCTTACAGTCATTTTATTCTGTATGTTATGTTATGACAGTAAAGAGAAACTTCTATATACTGTATATTTGTGTTAGGCAGGAACCGTTTTAATTGCAGCCACATGCATCCTGTATATGGATTCTGTACCATTCCATCCTTTTAATTTCCATCTAAGTAATTTCATAACTGCAGTTGAGGTGAAGGGCCTGACAGTGGCCTTAGCAGTCATCCTATACTGAATATTATTATATTCCAAAGGTTAATTGTTTGAAGCAAGTGTCTTCCTAAATGCAGGTATTGAATATTGGAGATGAATAATAGAGCCTTTTAGCATGTGGATACCCTTCTTATTTTTGATCTGCCTGTTATGTATTCAGCAGAGATCATTCATGGAGAAGCAGATAGAATCCTCTGCTGGCATTAGTTCTCGCTTCATGTTATATTTCACAGTCCATTATTATAACAGAGGCAGTAGCGGATTATAATAGGTCCGTTTCAGGTGGTAGCCCGGGGCCCTGAGCTCCTGGGGGGCCCATGGCTACCCAAACAGACTCATACTTTTGATGGTTTATCATCTCCTGGCAACAGTTCTGCCATGATTTGCAAAAAATTGCTGCTTTTCTACATCAATTTTGCACAAATCAAGGCATGCTAACATTATCTATCCTGTACTATGAAAACCACACTAGTACTTCCATAGTTACAGTGGGCTGGGGGGCCCAGGCTTGGTGAACAGCCCGGGGCCTATGGTAAAGTTAATCCACCCCTAAACAGAGTGTATACAGCCAGGAATTTTTTTTTCGGAGTTCACACTATGTATGACACCAGCCTTTCTATGACATGGCCATGTCACAGAACGTCCAGTGTCAGTGAAGTTCATCCCGGCCGATACTGCAGTACTGGCTGGATGAACTTAATTTCTTTTGAATTGGGATGCGGGCACATTCCGGTGTGCCTGCATTCCAATTACCCATAGCACACAATGTAAAGTGCGGCCAGTGCCGCACTTTACATTGACTGCACAGTCAGTTTTGTGCAGCTGCTATTCAATGAATAGCGGCTGCACAAAACTGACATATCAGGTGGCCGCATAGACTTCAATGCAATGTATATTTTTAATTAATCACGGCCAGTGTTTTAATTTGCAACAACGGTCGTGATTAATTGAAAATAAACATTGTGTGAACATAGCCTTATGTAGTGCAGCATAGGCTACTATGAAAGAATAATAATAGATTCTCTTGTAAATGCCTTATGAATGTCTTTTTCAGTTGATGTGGTGTGCAAGGGTTGTCTGCAATTTTGATTCTATTTCCAAATGCAGCCTACATTTCCCATGATTCCTCTAGCTTTACAGAGCATGTGGGACCCAATCCGGTCTAAGTGTAACAAATTGATCAGTGACACAAACTTATATCCCCTAACTCACAGTATAGGGTATTATATGAGATACAGCTCTACTTTTCCCTCTGTTAGTGTAGCTACTACACACAGTAGACCAGCGTCAGGCTGCATCACACAGGACATACTACAGAATCTTCTCAAAACAGATAGAAGCAGGCAATATGCTCATGGGAATGTTAATTCTGCAGCTGAAAGTTTTCTCAGGTGTATTTAAAGCTATCTCTGCCTTTACACAAACATTTTTATTGTTCTCATTCATTTAAAGTGAAAACAAGTGATGCAGTTGCTGTTGCTGTTTATCCTAATGACTAGTAGACTATATACTGTTTTGGCTCCTATTCTTTTTAAGATGTTTGATAAGTGACCTAGGAGAAGATTTGGTAGGCAAGGTTTGCCTGTTTGCAGATGACCCAAGTATGCAATAGGGTTGATATTTCTGGAGGTGTCAGTAATATGGAAAATTATTTAGCTTTGCTAGATAAGTGGTCCTAACAGTGGAAACTGCAGTTCAATGTTTCCAAATGTAAATAATACATAATAATCTATTTGAGTATCATATCAGCAGTTGTGTTAGGAAAGACTTCAGAAGAGAAGGATTTAGGGGTGTAATTTCTCAAAGCCTTAAAATGAGTCACCAATGCAACCAGGCGGCAGGTAAATCAAACCATATGATGGGCTTTCTATCTAGAAGTATAATCAGTACGAAAAGGGAGACTGTGATCCCGCTGTATAGCGCTCTAGAGAGACCACATCAGACCTTACCTACAGAAGCATATTGATAAAATAGAAAGTGTCAGAAGACTAGCTACAAAAATGGTTGACGTTCTGAAGCATAAAACCTTAAGGCTGTGTTCACACTACGTATATTTCAGTCAGTATTGTGGTCCTCATATTGCAACCAAAACCAGGAGTGGATTAAATACACAGAAAGGATCTGTTCACACAATGTTGAAATTGAGTGGATGGCCGCCATATAACGGTAAATAACTGCCATTATTTCAATACAACAGCCGTTGTTTTAAAATAACAGCAAATATTTGCCATTAAATGGCGGCCATCCACTCAATTTCAACATTATGTGAACAGATCCTTTCTGTGTTTTTAATCCACTCCTGGTTTTGGTTGCAATACTGACTTAAATATACTGAATGAAATATACATATACTGACTGAAATATACGTAGTGTAAACGCAGCCTTAATCAGAAAGGAGAAGTCCAGCGAAAATTTTTATTTAAGTATTGTATTGCCCCCAAAAGTTATACAAATCACCAATATATATTTATTAGGGGAAATGCTTATAAAGTGCTTTTTTCCCCTGCACTTACTACTGCATCAAGGCTTCACTTCCTGGATAAAATGGTGATGTCACAACCCGACTCCCAGAGCTGTATGGGCTGTGGTTGCTGGAGAGGATGATGGCAGGGGGACACTGGGGGACACAGGGCACTGGAGGGACACTGAGCATCCCTCTGCCATCATCCTCTCCAGCAGCCACTGCCCGCACAGTTCTGGGAGTTGGGTCATGACATCACCATGTTATCCAGGAAGTGAAGCCTTGATGCAGTAGTAAGTACAGGGAAAAGGTCACTGTATGTGCATTTCTCATAATAAGTGTATATTGGTGATTTGTATAACGTTTGGGGGGCAATACAATACTTAAATAAAACATTTTCACCAGACTTCTCCTTTAAGGATCTAAATCTGTATACTCTGCAGGAAAGAAGGGAAAGGGGGGACATGGGCAAAACCTTTAAAGGACCAAATAAGGTTTAAGTTGGGGAAAAGATAAGAAACTAAAGCTTTACTGAAAGAGTAATAGATGTTTGGAACAAATTTCCAGCAGATGTGGTTGGTAAATCTACAGTAACTGAAATGTAAATCTGCCTGGGATTAACATATATCTATCTGTCACGAGTGGCTGGGGAAGATAAGACACAAGA
This sequence comes from Dendropsophus ebraccatus, assembly GCF_027789765.1. Lineage (NCBI taxonomy): Eukaryota > Metazoa > Chordata > Amphibia > Anura > Hylidae > Dendropsophus > Dendropsophus ebraccatus. The sequence continues at coordinate 69,298,538 of NC_091460.1, forward strand.
CAGTGGGCCCTAACTCTGACCCCACCCACTGTCACCTGCCTACTTGCCTCGGTCGACCCTAGGCGGTCGCGGACAACCACGAAGACAATCCCTATGCTGTATACGTGCAGAACATAAAACGCAGACAGACAGACAAACACAATGCGGGAAGTCAACTAGCCGAGTCAGTAACCAAACGAGCAACGCAGTACAAAATCGGAACCAAACGGAGAGTCAGGGGACAGGCAAAAAGGTCAGAATCCGGGCAAGTCGAAATGAGAAAGGATAGGACAGAATACAAGGGACTGGGGAGCTGGGATCAGAAACAACTAATAGCCAGCGATAACCTGCTGGCTACACTGAAACTTTATACTGGACCAGGAGCCCGGACCAAAGGCTGATTGGTCCGGCCTCCTGAGTCCAGCCTCACTGCAGCTGGTGCACTGCAGGCTGAGCGGCCGGGCGACCTGTCACTCAGCCTGAGTGTAAAACACATCAGCTGCGTGCCGGCCGGCCAGCTGACGGTCACGTGACCCCACGGCGTCCCCGGTTGCTAGGGACGCCGTCGGGTCTCCGTGACGTCACTCGGCTCCGGCGGGCGGAGCAGCGGCGCGCTCCCGAGCCGACAGCCGGAGCCGAGCTGGAAGGAGACGCCGCTGGAGCCGGACAAGGTAAGTTCCTTACATTACCCCCTCCCTTATGAGGGGCCTCAGGACCCTTAGTAACAGGACCTGGTTTAGACAGGTTGTGCAAATGATATTGCCGAATGAGACGTGGTGCATGCATATCCCTACTTGCTACCCAAGTGCGCTCCTCTGGGCCAAATCCTCTCCAATGAACCAGATACTGTAAAGAACTCTGAACTCGGCGAGAATCCAGAATCCTCTCTACCTCATATTCAAGTTCACCCTGAATAATCAAAGGAGCAGGGGGAGCAGACGGTAACACGGGATTAATATATTTCTTTAACAGAGACTTATGGAAGACATCGTGAATTTTTAGACTCTTAGGCAACAGTAACTTAAACGAAACTGAGTTGACGACTTTTACTATGGCATAAGGACCAATATATTTAGGAGAAAGTTTACCAGATGGTGTTTTCAATCTCAAGTTTTTAGTAGAGAGCCATACCTTGTCACCTACCCTGTACTCAGGGCCAGATATACGTCTTTTGTCTGATTGTTTCTTACAATTTTCTTGGGCTTTAACCAGGTTCTGAAGAGCCTGGGCCCAAACTGTGCACAGTTTTCTGTAGATTTTTTCAGCGGATGGATTAATGGACTCGGCCGCATGTACAGAAGAACAACGAGGATTAAACCCAAAATTACAAAAAAATGGTGACATTTTGAGAGACTGACTTTCACGATTATTTAGGGCAAACTCTGCCAAAGATAAGTATTCTCTCCATTTCTCCTGTGACCCTGCAACAAAACACCTCAAGAACTGCTCCAGTGACTGGTTAACCCTTTCCGTCTGACCATTGGACTGCGGATGGAAAGCTGAAGAAAAGGACAAGGATATTGTTAGGAACCGGACAGCAGGACAATACAAGACAGTGAGCCCTAAGCTCAGCCCCGCCCACTGTCCTCTACCTACTTGCCACAATCCGCCCTAAGATGGCGGCGAGCAACTGGGCGGCAGTCCCTGCACTGGCTAGGTGGAACACAAATACAAAACAGACAGACAAACACAATGAAGAATAGTCCACAATCCGAGTCACAACAATCGGGCAGCAAAAGTACAAAATCACAATCCAAAGGCAAGGTCAAAAAACAGGCAGTATGGTCAGAGGCAGTCAGCAACCAAAGGAGGTCAGAGATACAAAGCAGAGTCAGAATAAACAGAGCAAGAATAGCAAACACAAAACCAGGCAGAGACAAGCTCAATAACCAGCAATGATATCCCAGACTGAGGTAGTTATATAGGAGGCCAGGGTTCTGATCCAGAACATAATTGGACCATCCCCCTGATCTCCAAGCACAGACACCTGAGAACAAAACAGATCCACTGGCAGGATGACCTCTCAGTCACAGCAGAACCAAAACACAGGTTAACCCTGACATGGCCAGACAGAACTCAGCAGGTGAATTTGGGTGTGTCTCCCAACAAAAGTGAGCAAATAAACCAGTGTTCACACACTGCAAACAAAAACACAAACAGAATACAAGAATTTCAGCGCCTTTTCGGCAGCACAGCATGAGCCGAGGGGCGCATAACGCTCCGCAAAGATACCATCCTGACAGTACCCCCCCTTTTACGAGGGGCCTCAGGACCCTCACAGGACTCAACTTCACTTAGAAGATTGCCATCTGACTCCCATTCATCAGAAGAAGAGTCCATGGCATGGAGAACAGGTTTACTGACGGAACGAGCAGAAGAACATGATAAATTCACATCAGATATGGGCAAATCAGTTACAGTAGGACTTGAAATATTTATTTCACATGAGGGTACCTGTGCGCCCAAGTGACCTTCCTGGGAGCCACCTGGACGCCGATGATCCGGGAGCCGGTTAGCTTGCCGCTTGGGACGCTTGTGGCAGAAATTGATGAAGTGGCTACTGTCACCACAGTAATAACACAGACCGTTGTGTCTACGATGTTCTCGCCTGGTCCTGGCGTCCAATTGTCCCAGCTGCATGGGCTCGTCCTCATGTATTTCAGGGATAACAACAGAGTGTTTGACAGAGCAGGGGACAGAGGTCTTAGAAGGGTCAGAGCCTACTTTCTCCCTATGTCTGTCACGGAGCCTACGGTCTATGCGAATAGCCAAATTCATGGCCTGCTTTAGGGTGGAAGGATCTGGATGTCCTGTCCAGGCATCCTTAATGTCATCAGATAACCCCTGCTTAAATTTGCATCTAAGCGCAGGATCGTTCCATCCGGATGGAACGCACCACTGGCGGAACTCGGCACAATACTCCTCCACTGGTCGCTTGCCCTGTCTCAAAACTGTCAACTGCCTCTCAGCTGCTGCTGCCCTGTCAGGGTCATCATAGAGTAACTCCAATGCAGAGAAAAACTGATCCACAGAAGACAATTCAGTGGCATCTGGAGGCAAAGAAAAGGTCCACTCCTGCGGAGGTCCTTGTAAGAGTGACATAACTATGCCCACTCTCTGGCTCTCATCCCCAGAGGACCGGGGACAAAGTCTGAAAAACAACTTACATCCCTCTCTGAAGATTCGAAAGGCCTTTCTCTCGCCTTTGAACCTATCAGGAAGCTGCACTGGAGGTTCTGGGGAAACAGCAGCAGATAGCATGGCACTTTGGCCCAGGAAAGACTCTACCTGCTGCACCCGTTGCGTAAGGTCCAGAACAAGCTGATTGAGACTTTGCATTTGCTCAACCAGAGCTTTCATGGGGTCCATAGCAAGGTGGAGAGAGAGAAGAGAAAGAAAAAAAAAAAAAAGTAAGGCTGGTTATTCTGTTAGGAACCGGACAGCAGGACAATACAAGACAGTGAGCCCTAAGCTCAGCCCCGCCCACTGTCCTCTACCTACTTGCCACAATCCGCCCTAAGATGGCGGCGAGCAACTGGGCGGCAGTCCCTGCACTGGCTAGGTGGAACACAAATACAAAACAGACAGACAAACACAATGAAGAATAGTCCACAATCCGAGTCACAACAATCGGGCAGCAAAAGTACAAAATCACAATCCAAAGGCAAGGTCAAAAAACAGGCAGTATGGTCAGGGGCAGTCAGCAAGCAAAGGAGGTCAGAGATACAAAGCAGAGTCAGAATAAACAGAGCAAGAATAGCAAACACAAAACCAGGCAGAGACAAGCTCAATAACCAGCAATGATATCCCAGACTGAGGTAGTTATATAGGAGGCCAGGGTTCTGATCCAGAACATAATTGGACCATCCCCCTGATCTCCAAGCACAGACACCTGAGAACAAAACAGATCCACTGGCAGGATGACCTCTCAGTCACAGCAGAACCAAAACACAGGTTAACCCTGACATGGCCAGACAGAACTCAGCAGGTGAATTTGGGTGTGTCTCCCAACAAAAGTGAGCAAATAAACCAGTGTTCACACACTGCAAACAAAAACACAAACAGAATACAAGAATTTCAGCGCCTTTTCGGCAGCACAGCATGAGCCGAGGGGCGCATAACGCTCCGCAAAGATACCATCCTGACAGATATGCCCAGGCGACCACAAAACTCCCTCCAGAATTTAGACACAAATTGTACTCCCCTGTCAGAAACAATATTCTCTGGTACACCATGTAAACGTAAGATATGATTAATAAAAAGAGAAGCCAAGGTACGAGCATTAGGAAGCTTGCTGAGAGGAATTAAATGGCACATCTTAGAGAACCTATCAACCACCACCCAAATCACAGTTTTACCCTTAGAGGGTGGTAAATCAGTTATGAAGTCCATAGAGATGTGGGTCCACGGTCTAGCAGGTACCGGTAGGGGTTGGAGAAGTCCCTCGGGTAATCTGCGAGGAACCTTGGACCTGGCGCAAATCTCACAAGCCTCCACAAACAGCTTAGTATCTCTGACCCAAGATGGCCACCAATAATGACGAGATAACAAATACTTAGTACCAGCAATACCTGGATGACCTGCCAAAACTGAACAATGTGTTTCTTCCAGAACTCTCAAACGAAGATTTGGGGGAACAAACAGTTTGTTCTCCGGGGTATTTCTAGGCGCCATAGATTGAGACTGGACGACTTGGGCAGCCAGATCGGGCTGCAGTATAGCCACCACCACCCCCGGAGATAAGATGGTTTCAGACTCCTTTATGGGGACTTCATTGACGTTGAAACTACGAGATAAAGCATCTGCCCTTACATTTTTGGAACCCGGTCTGAAGGTGATTTCAAAGTTAAACCGTGTGAAAAAGAGTGCCCATCTGGCCTGTCGTGGAGTAAGACGCTTAGCTTTATCTAAATAAACAAGGTTTTTGTGGTCGGTTAAAACCTTAACTTTGTGTTTAGCCCCCTCTAGAAAGTGCCTCCATTCATCGAACGCCCACTTAATGGCAAGGAGTTCCCTATTGCCTATATCATAGTTGCATTCTGCTTTGGAGAACTTTCTAGAGAAATAGGCAATGGGTCGGAGATTGGTGAGAGTTTCAGGACCCTGTGAAAGAACAGCCCCCACCCCTACCTCTGAGGCATCCACCTCGACAATAAAAGGTTGCTCAAAGTCAGGTTGAATCAACACCGGAGCTACAGAAAAACATCTTTTAAGTTTGTCAAATGCCAGAATGGCTTCAGGAGTCCAGTTATCCACATCAGCTCCCTTTCTGGTAAGATCTGTTAAGGGCTTAGCAATCACTGAGAACCCCTTAATAAATTTTCTGTAATAGTTAGCAAATCCCAAAAATCTCTGTAAAGCTTTAAGATTCCTTGGGCGCTCCCACTTGGAAATGGCCGTCACCTTAAGGGGATCCATCCCAAAAGAACTAGGGGTGATTTTATATCCCAAAAAAGAGACCTCCTGAACACCAAACTGGCACTTTGACAATTTAGCAAATAAATGGTTAAGTCTTAGGAGTTCCATAACCTTACGAACATGACCAACATGCGAAGACCAATCTGGAGAGAAAATCAGGATATCATCCAGGTATACCACTAAAAAACGTCCCAGGTAGTCGCGAAAAACATCGTTAACAAAACGTTGAAAAACTGCAGGTGCATTACACAACCCGAAGGGCATGACAAGGTATTCGAAGTGTCCTTCGGGGGTATTGAAGGCAGTTTTCCATTCATCGCCCTCCTTTATACGAATCAAATTATAGGCCCCCCGGAGGTCAATTTTGGAGAACCACCGGGCCCCCACAATCTGATCAAACAAATTAGGAATCAGAGGGAGAGGATGTTGATTTTTAATCGTGATTTTATTTAATTCCCGATAGTCAATGCAAGGGCGTAAGCCACCATCCTTTTTACCCACAAAGAAAAACCCAGCACCAAGGGGAGAACAGGAAGGACGGATGTGACCCTTATGTAAACTCTCTTTAACATAATCACGCATAGCCTCTCTCTCTGGTTTAGACAAGTTAAAAATGCGTCCTTTCGGGTACTTGGATTCAGGAACTAAATCAATAGCACAATCGTATGGACGATGAGGGGGTAGCTCGTCCACCGATTTTTCATCAAAGACATCAAGAAAATCAGATAGAAATTCAGGGAGCTCTCCTTCTAACGAAGAACATTCAGTTAGATTCAAAGAAATACAATGGGCGGCACAACCTGGTCCCCATTGGACAAGTTCTCTGTTTACCCAATCAAACACAGGGTTATGTTGGGTCAACCATGGTAAACCTAAAATAACATCAGAGGACAAATTGTCCATAACCAAAAAATCTAGACACTCAGAATGGATCGACCCCACTTTCACTTCGAGAGGAGGAGTAATATATTTCACTCTTCCTTGGGCCAATGGGGTAAAATCCGCCCCCGTGATACTCAGCGGGCATTTAAGCTGAAGCGGACATACCCCCAGACCGGACCAAAACCCGGAATTAACAAAATTAGCGGATGCCCCTGAGTCAACATGGGCAAACCCCGAGATACATCTCTCGCCCAAGCATAGCGAGATGGGAACCATCAATTTATTCTTATCGAGTGGTACCTGTGCGCCTGAGTGACCCCCTCGATAGTCACTCAGGCGCTGGAGTTTTCCGACGATGTTCCAGGCCTGGAGGTACATTCCCGAACCCGGTGTCCAGCTTTGCCGCAGTATAAGCAAAGATTATGCTGCATCCGATGGGCTCGTCTAGTTCTTGCATCGGTGGCGCCAATTTGCATAGGTTCCTCCGGTGGTGGCAGCAGGGAAGAGGGGTTTTTAGGAAAAGACACAAGAGAGGAAGAGGTACTACAGGGTTCAGAGGTGCACTTCTCCCTTCGTCTGTCTCGCATCCGGCGGTCTACCCTAATGGCTAACGTCATGGTCTCCTCTAACGTTTCAGGGGGAGGTCCTTCAACTGGTCAGAGAGACCCACCCGGAACTGGTAGCGCAGAGCGGAGTCGTTCCAACCAGATGGGATACACCACTGGCGGAACTCTGCGCAATAATCTTCAACTGGTCTTTTCCCCTGTTTTAGGGACGTCAATTGTCGCTCGGCCACTGCAGTCCTGTCAGGGTCATCGTACAATAGTCCCAAGGCCGAAAAGAAAAAGTCCACAGAAGTTAGTTCTATGGCGTTAGGAGGGAGAGAGAATGCCCACTCTTGTGGGGGACCCTGCAGGAGGGACATGATTATTCCCACTCTTTGGGCCTCATCTCCTGACGAACGGGGACGCAGTCGAAAAAACAACCGACACCCTTCTCTGAAGGTTCGAAAACTCTTTCTATCCCCCTTAAATTTTTCCGGGAGTTGTACAGGCGGTTCAGGGGGAGAGGGCGTGGTCATCGTAACCTGTCGAGGAGCAGCCTCCTGCTCTTGAACCCGTTCAGCGAGATTCTGAACCAATGTGTTCAGATTCTGCATCTGTTCCACTAGCGCCTTCATAGGATCCATGATAACAAATCGTTGGCACACGTCACACAAAATTTTTTGGGCTGGCTATTCTGTCACGAGTGGCTGGGGAAGATAAGACACAAGACAGTGGGCCCTAACTCTGACCCCACCCACTGTCACCTGCCTACTTGCCTCGGTCGACCCTAGGCGGTCGCGGACAACCACGAAGACAATCCCTATGCTGTATACGTGCAGAACATAAAACGCAGACAGACAGACAAACACAATGTGGGAAGTCAACTAGCCGAGTCAGTAACCAAACGAGCAACGCAGTACAAAATCGGAACCAAACGGAGAGTCAGGGGACAGGCAAAAAGGTCAGAATCCGGGCAAGTCGAAATGAGAAAGGATAGGACAGAATACAAGGGACTGGGGAGCTGGGATCAGAAACAACTAATAGCCAGCGATAACCTGCTGGCTACACTGAAACTTTATACTGGACCAGGAGCCCGGACCAAAGGCTGATTGGTCCGGCCTCCTGAGTCCAGCCTCACTGCAGCTGGTGCACTGCAGGCTGAGCGGCCGGGCGACCTGTCACTCAGCCTGAGTGTAAAACACATCAGCTGCGTGCCGGCCGGCCAGCTGACGGTCACGTGACCCCACGGCGTCCCCGGTTGCTAGGGATGCCGTCGGGTCTCCGTGACGTCACTCGGCTCCGGCGGGCGGAGCAGCGGCGCGCTCCCGAGCCGACAGCCGGAGCCGAGCTGGAAGGAGACGCCGCTGGAGCCGGACAAGGTAAGTTCCTTACACTATCCTAGGAAAGGAAATACTAAAAGGGCAGACTAGATGGATCAAGTGGTCTTTTTCTGCCGATAGTCTTCTATGTTTCTACATTCAGTCCTACTGGGGCATGCTGTGGTGTACATCACCATAGCTTTTGGTCAGTATGACAGTGTGTACCTCAGACATGGATCTGCAGCACAAGATGAACCCAGTCTACGATCTATCTCAGAACGCTTCTGACTTGGCAAATAGAGAAGTTTACATATTTATAAGTCCCACTGAAGCTATGGAAAGCAAAGATGTATGAATCCTCAGTTTTAGCCGTCCTTGTCTACCCTATCACTATATTTAACTGCATGATTTTGATATTTTCCATGAGCAGCCAGTGTACAGCTGGCCCTTTCATCTCTATGTCCTTTCTTAACCTCACATTTCTTCAAACAGCCGGGATGTCAAAGAGCATCATTTGAAGTGCAAAGTGTTATTACTGTAGACAGCCCTATATATGACTACTGTTTATTTGGCAGGACAACACACTCTGGACTGCTTGATGGAAACTTCATCTTTCATGACTTCTGTGTTCTGTGCTTTGATTAGTGAAAATGACAATTCTTGTGTTATATGAAGCACATAGATGATATCTATGTGGAGATATTTAATGTGTATTGCACAGTCATTCTGTAATGTCCTCTCTTCTTCCCGCAGACATCATTATACCAACCATCCTTAGAAAGAATCTATGACAGGCCTTCCAGGTAACGTGACATTATTGTGTATATACCCACTACATATTATTCTATTACAACACTGGCAAATTGGCAGTCAGTGCTGAATTCACATATACAATTCTTGGGATCCAGGACAATTTATCCCGGCCACCCATATGGGAGACTCAAATTAAAAGAACAGTCAAATATATATATAGATAGGAAGACCCCATTCATCCAGTAATCATGAAGTTGTAATAACCCAATATATATTACTAAATTAGAACAGCTTGGTCCCATTAAAGTGAATAGAGCCAAGTTGTGATACCACACACAACCTGCGGACAAGTTAAGTTCTGTTTTTTGAAGAAATTAGCTTTGTTTTTCGATGCCTGGATAAACCCCTTTAACTGGGATTTCATAAGGAAATAGTGGGCTATACGAGAAACAGAAGGGGTAAAATTGTCCTGGGAAAGGTTTGCATCCAGCATAGATGGCAATAAATAGTTCTATCTGTATAATGTTATTTCACAGCTCATACAAGTACCATAAGTTATTATTATTATTATTATTATTATTAATAACAAGATATGAAGAAAAAGCAGCACTCACCATCAATCCATGTGGTCACTTATTTGCAAGCATGCATAAACTAACAGCAGATCATCAGGTAACTGTGTGCTTCGCGCAGGCACGCTTCTCCTGGCCTAGTGGTATGTCATTACGTCTATTCGTGCAGGTTAAATACCCACCAGAATTGTGGCAAAAAAAACAGTATTTGTATTACAAAAAGAGGCCCACTGGATTTTGCAAACCGAAGCACTTGGTCCTTTTGGCCTTAACGATCATATTGATTTAAGTGTATTTTTATAGTTACCTGTTTACATGTTTATGTATAATTTATAGTGTGCTGTCATTTTAAGTCTTGTCTCACATATGCAGTGCAAATACTTTGTATGGTATATGCTGGTGGGTATTTAACCTGCATGCATGGACGTAATGGCGTACAACTATGCCTGCACTCAACGGCCGTCGCCACAATTGAATGCACCTACTGTTACCTGATCTCCCGTGTGTATTTGGTTTATGCACATTTGTAAATAAATGACCACATGGATTGATGGTGAGTGACGCTTTTTCTACACATCTTGTTTCAAGCATTGTTGGTCTCTACTGTTTACTACGAGCAGAACATGGCTAAAAGGTCAACCGAATGAGTCCAGCGTGGGAATCTTTCCTGCATGCAGTTATATGGGGCAGCGCCGGGTGTGAACCTTTCTACATGTTTATTACTGTTAATGTAATGAACAATCATAATAGATTTGTTGAATGTATTGCTGTCAACCTTCATTAGAAATCTGCATGCTCTCACTATTCTTTAGTTAGTTGAAGTGACGTATGGGTACAGGCTGTAGAGATACCAAATGTTAGAAAACTGATGATATGAAAGGGACAAAACTTGCAAAACACAAAAATAACAGTAACATACAGGAGAATGTTTAGTGCAGAATTGTTATCAATTTCTTTTGTTGATTTTTCCAAGTTCTGCAAGTGATTATAGAAAAAGACGGAAGTCTGAGCCCAGTGTCGGCCATCAGAGAGCCAGCAGTGACCAGAATGCAAACAGAAACAGCCTTAGCCGAACAGGAATACAAGGCACAAGTACCACCCTGCGAAAACCTTACATTAACTCCTCACCTCCATCTCCTTCGCGAACAAAAGGTAGGACATGACGTGACAGAGGCGCTGTCTCAAAAAGTGATTCTCTTTATAATAGCAACCAGCACTAATAGTTCTCAGTGTCTGACTCAAAGTTCAATGCCGCCATCTGCTGGTGTACTTATATATTGCATCATTTACCAGATGACCAGTAAAATACTGGCTACACATTAGTTGTTGTTTATATAATTTACAATCAGAATCGATTAAAAAGATATATATTAAATTATAAAATACATTTTAGAACGAGGCTTGTCTGGGAGCTGTGGCCTTTTTTTCATATCAATTGCCAAAACAAGTAATTAAATTAAAAAAATACATATTTGGTATCGCCACATGCGTTGCCCGAACTATTAAATGATCAAATTCCAAAGTGCAAAAATCTTGCATTTTTGGTTGTATCAAATCAAGAAAAATTGTAATAAAAATTTATCAAAAAGTCACATATACACAAGCAAGGTACCAACAGAAAGTACAGATCATGGCGCAAAAAATGACAGCACCATAGACCAAAAAATAAAAGAGATATAAGGATGGTAATAAAGAAATTTTAAGGAACATTTCATTTTTTTTAAAAAGTAATCGTACCGACTTGGTGAATATAGGTAGCAAGTCAGTTTTACCATAGGGCACATGGCATAAACAACAACCCCCCCCCCCCCAATAAAAATAAAAAGTAGTTTTTATTTTCACTTTCACTGTGCAAATAATGTGCAGCATATTTTGTGGAAAATTAAAGTCTGTCATTGCAAAGTACAATTAGTGGCGCAAAAAATGAGGGATCATGTGGGAATGTAGGTAAAAAAGCACAAGGAAGAAAAAAACAAAAGTGCAAAAATGAGACTTGGCTTTGTCCTTAATGGGCTTGACCCTATAGCTTTTAAGCTATCTTATCCCATCTATTATGGAAGATGTTAACTATAGTCTTCCCGATCTAATCACATATGTCTATGGGTAAGACGCAGTAGCAGGTCAGAACCTGCTTACACTGATTTTAATGTAAGGACACAACCATGCCTGTCCCCAACCTCATCCCACTCCTAGGTAGTTACTCTTACTACTAACATTTTAACATGTGTCCACTCTATGAGCCCTGCTTTAGATTAGTGTTGAATCCTCTGAAACCATATTTCTTTAAAGGAAATCTGTCAGACCTAGATCGTGGCTGGAGCTAAAGAGTCAACGAGGTGTTGATCTGGAGTTGACAGATTCCCTTTGAGAAATAAGATTTTTAAGCTGGGGCTACATGGCAATTTTTGGTCGCACTGCCTTTTGCACATCCCCTACACTTAAGTAAACATGACCCCAAAGTCACAGAAAATTCACGATGGATTTTTTGCGACTGCAGGGTCATGGAAGTTTGTAGGTCACTTGTGAAGGGGTCACACGATAAGGCAGCATGACAGCCAGTGCGACACAGCATTTCCTAGTCATGTGGCCGGGAATCAGAATGTAGCCCCAGCCTTTTATATGAAATGTAAATTTTTATGCAATTTTTAACTGAAATATTAGTTGATGGTAAAATGTTGTGTCCTATGGCTATAAATGAGATGTGTACTGGTCGGCAGAATAGAATTGGTAATATATTCATATATTAATTAATTTTGACTGGGTTTTGATGAGTTTGTCGAGGTTTATTACATTGTGTCTCTGTCAATGCCTTTTCTCTATATTTCCAATGCTTTCTCTTTTGCTATAAATCTGTTAATTTCTGGAAATGTCTCTCTCTTGTCATGCTGCTCTTTGGATTTTGAAGGTGGGGATGTTAGCAGAATGTATCCCCCCCTATTCACTTATTCTGTACATAAACCAAATGCCTCAAACTCAATAGATTACTGTAGTGGCAATAGTTACCACTTAGCTGTGCCTGATGATACAAAACGTGCTATCAGCTTTAAGAATGGCTGGCAGATGACCCGACAGAATGCAGAGGTGTGGAGCAGCACAGAGGAAACAGCATCACCAAAAATTAAGTCTAGGAGTTGTGATGATTTATTAACAGAGGATCACAATAACTTCTCTACAAACCAGGCCAAATCTGAAAGCATGGGATCCTTATTGTGTGACAACAAGTCCAAGCAGAGCAGTGCCATGGTGTGGGGAAACCCATATACATCTGGAGGCTGTGCACCAAGCACATCCAGGGTTCGTCATAGGTCGGCTCACGATACTCCAGGTTTTCTGAAGTTATACAAAAAAATGCATCGTATCAATCGTAAGGACTTGATGAGCTCTGAAGTGATCTGTTCTGTGAAATCTCGCATTATGCAGTATGAGCAGGAACAACAAAAAGGGATATTTGCAGGTTGGAGAACAGTGTCTGAAGAAGTGCCAAGAGATATGGTGCCAACAAGAATATCAGAGTTTGAACAGCTAATCCAGAAATCCAAATCCATGCCCAACCTTGGAGATGAGATGCTGTCTGCAGTCAGCTTAGATATCTCTACCAACAGCTCGTGCCCTAAACGTAGGTTTTCTATTGAATCTCTTCTCGACGAAGAAGCTCAAGAAAGACATATATCTCAGGTACAGCACAATGGGAAAGCTAAGCCCTTAGTTCCCGTCCATATTGAAGTGACAAGTGATCAGATTCCAAAATCGCATGTGGAACTTTCTGATAGTGACCCTGAGGCAGTAGTTTCAGACATGAGTGACTTCATACAAATAGAAGGATCATCATTTTGCAGTGAGAGTGATTTTGACCACTATTCCTTCACATCATCTGAAAGTTTTTATGGTTCTGGGCATCACCATCACCACCACCACCATCATCACCACCACCATCGGCACCTCATCAGCTCTTGCAAAGGACGGTGCCCAGCATCATACACACGCTTCACCACCATGTTAAAACACGAGAGGGCTAAGCAAGACAAAAGTGAAACTTCAGGAAGGAAAGAAACCGATTCAGGCCTTTCCAAAATTGCTTTTCTTGTCAGTCCAGTGCCTTTTCGTAGGAAAAAAAGCTCTACGCCTAAAAGGCAATCTGAGAAGAGCCGGTGTAAGGCATCTGTTTTTGAAGCTCTGGACTCTGCTCTTCAGAATATCTGTGACCAAATTAAAGCTGAGAAAAGGCGTGGGAGCTTACCAGACAACAGCATCCTGCACAGACTTATCAGTGAGCTTCTACCCGATGTCCCAGAAAGAAATTCTTCTTTAAAAGCATTTCCTTTATCCACCCCAAATCCGTCTTACTACCAGCTGCCTCAAGATGGTGCTATTCATTACCCACCTTATCAGAATGATTGTGGAAGACTGCCCATCAGTGCCTCTTACCAGGATGTGGATGCAACCAACAACAACTCCCAGGATAGCCCATATACTTTCCAAGGTGCCCCGCTATCATTTCCTTAAATTTCATAATGTACCCTCCCCATTTCATTCATCCAGCTTTGTAAAGTTGTGGATCCATTTGGGATGCAGAGATGTTGTAGGAAGAGGCAGATTGTGCAGACTACATAGAATTGGCTTATTACAAATGAATTGACACAGAATCTGGTAGTGCTTTTCACCTGTCTAGTATTAACACTATATCCAAAGTTAGATTTCTCTTGCTTCCTCTTCATCTCTGTCTCCAAGAATTATTGATATAAACCATTTATTTATCTTTCCTTTCATTCCATATAATGGATTTTATAAAGCTGCTTGCTTGCTTAATGTACCAGTAGGCCACCGTACATTATATCTGCTTCTGCAAGTGGAGAGAAGATGTCTACTACAGTCTTCCTACTTTCTAATTATAGGAGTCAATCTTAAGGCCCTATTACAGGAAGCGATTATTGGACGTATTCGGCAGATACCGACCGTTACGGCGGATAATAGTTTTGTGTAATAGAAGACAACGATCAGCCGACATGCATGATGTCTGCTGATTGTTGTCTTTCAACATGTATAAATAGGAGCGGCAGCAGCAGACCGCCGCTATCTGCTGTGGGCTGCCCAGATGATCTAGCGATCACCTTGGCAGCCCTCCGCAGCTCCCCCTGCACCTATCCGTTCGCTGCCAACGTGTGTAATAGTGCCGGCAGCAAATGGGGAACGGCACACACTTGCTTCCTCTCGTCAACCGGTGTAATAGGAGTTTTACTTTCTCTGCTCAAATTGGGACCATTACGTTTGCATGTTGGGGCATTAGAAGGGGTATTCCCGTGTCATAAATTAATGGAAAAACACTGACATATGCCATCACTTGGGGGGTCTGACCTCTCGAATTCCCACTGTTCACATGAATAATGGGGACACAACACTGGTATCTGGGCGTTGTGTCGCATTAGAAACCTTTCCCTGCACAGTTGGGCTTCTGGTCGCCCTGCATTGCTGGATGGCTGAGAACCACTGTGCTACAGGTAGTGCTACACCAGCGCTGTGTCCCCTTCATTCTCATGATCAATGATCATAAAGTGGAGACATATTACCTTCAAATACATACATTACTATTTTATTCTTACAAGAGAGTACTAATCATATCATGTATGGTTATGGAGAGCTGTAAGCGCCATACAGCTTTCCTATATTCCCATCAGCAGTCTATAGACTAAAGAAATTTAGTGTAGAAACTAAGGACTACCATAACTAACAGACAACAGCCAGCTCACCATGGTAGTCAAAATAGCCTTATAGCCATGCATGTTACTATAGAGCCAAAGCAAGCTCCAACTAAAGGTAGCAATATATCAAGGAAAACATGACATTTGAATGTGGACAGTTTAATAGTATATTTCCCGAGTTGCACATGGCAAACATATGTGGCAATTGTGCACGTTTATCCTTCATACGCTTTCAGTTGTAAGATACACAGTATATCAGTTGTTCCTCCCTATCAGATACAGTTTAACAGCTGGTGTGCCTCAGTTAACCCTGCAAATCTTCCATGCATCCCATTAATCTTCTGTGCAGGTGTTTAGTTAAAGCTTATAGCTTCTTCTGGTCACCCGATGCAGTCTTTTTTCATAAACTCTCAGAGATTATGCCAAATTAAATATTATTCCCTATCTACAGATCATAGGGGGTCCAAATGCTGTGGCCTCACCAGTCACGAGAACAGAGGTCAGATGTCTCCTGAGTGAACGGTGCGGCAGCATGCATGCTCAGCCTCTCCTCCATTCACTATTTATGGTACTTCTGTACTTTGCTGACTTCAGTGTGATTGGCTGGGGTCCTAGTGCCCTACATACCCATCAATCAGCTAGTTCCTCCCTGTCCTGGGATAATTTGTAATCTAGGGATATCCCTTTTAGGCTGATCATTTGCCAGTGGTCAGCCACAGTAGATGAGTTTGGTCATTCCAGCTGTCCATCACATAAACTACACAATAATTGTTTGCAATAGCCAACAGCAAACTAATGTTTGCCAAAAATGTGATCAACCACAATAGATTTTGTTTGACTGAAATTGATGATTTGCCACTTTGGGTAAGCTCATTGTGACATATAAAACACAGTTATATGCCAGAGTAGTCTTGCATGTTGCTGGTGGGATCACTCATACGAATGATCCCACGGACAATTGATCTCCCAACTTCTGGCTTATTATTATCCCATGGCCAGCTTTACATCACACACTTTGTTAAGGGGATGATCTGGAGGAATGGCTATGATGTACGTGGGATATTTATAACTGTAAGATACCTGGTAAATTTGGAGGTAAACGTTAATAGCTCAATGAAAAATCCACTAAAATAACCAAATTTAGTGTAAGCTTATCACACTGTGACAGTGTTGGACTGGGGTACCTTGGGCCCACCAGGGAATATTTTATTCTAGGGGCCCACCCTACATACACCAGATATACCCAGTGTCAAACCTTTTACATTACTATAGTGACTTTGCACAGTGCTGTGCATGTGACCGGCTATGCTTGCTCACTGTTAGTAACTGGTCAGACACACTATGCCAGGGATGGGGAACCTTCTGCCTTTCAGCTGTTGCAAAACTACAATTCCCATCATGCCTGGACAGCCAAAGGCCGAAGGTTCCCCATCCCTTTTCTAGTGTATAGGAGCTGTTCAGGCATGATGGGAGTTTGCAACTGCTGGAGGATCGGAGGTTCCCCATCCCTGCTCTATGCTAACAGCACAGCCGTCCACTTAAGTTTCTTGAAAGGTGAAGTCCCATGAAACTAACTGGGGGATTATATGTCATCCTGAAGCTGCTAAACGGGGATGCAGACCTCCTGCTCAGGGGCCCACTAATGGGTAGGGCCCACCGGGGGATTCCCATGCTCCCCTGTGGGCCAGTCCGAGCCTGCACAGTGATACCAATCTCAGGGTAAACAGTTTTGTACCCCCAAAAAGTTACCTTTGGCTCAGCTAATTGTTCTTCTAACAAGAATGGTATACTCTGTATTAGCACTGCAAAAATACAGTTTAGCATAACATGAACGCTAAGATCAAGTATTTATCAAGTAAGTTGTCTTGCATGCAGTTCTTTCATGCATGTGTATAAAGCATGACATTGTGTAGATGATACATCCGTCTGTGTCCATCTGTGTTTAATTTCTGCTGTTTTGGTTGGTCAAATGCTCGCAGCAGAAAATAGTGTATGACAGTATGAGATCACCCTGTTCCCGTTAGATGGAGCTTCTCTCACAGGGCAGGCTGCAATGAAGTCACTGCTCAGGAATGCATTGAATGCCACCAGGGCTAGGAGCAGCAGACCTATTTTGTAGCGGAAGGTCTGTGCTTATGTCACACAGTGAAAATAGCCTGCATGTTTAACATCTATGTACTGGGCACTATAGGGTTGTATGACAGAATAGCACTAGACCTTCTTTTCAAGGTGCCCAAACTATCACAAACAGTAAAACAATATGAATAGGATCAGGGCTGACTTAATAATATTCTGTTTTTATAGCCGATCAAGATTCTCAACGAAATTATTCATCAGCCTTTACTGATGTGAGCAAAAGTTCTGCAAGAAGGAGCGTGCAAGAGAAGGAGGTAACCATGTATCTCACTCATATGATATGGGCTGGATTGATGGAAAAAACATTCTGTAAAGTCTTTGGCTTTCACAGCATGATGGGATTAGAATTTGAGGAACACTGCTATAGATGTTACTAAATTGAATTATTCACTGTGTGTGAGCATTACTGAATTGTATAGGGTTATACTGTATGAATAATTATGACATATGAGACCTCAGTTATGTCTAAAGCTAGCTGCACACATTAGATAATGTTTGGTATCAAGCTAATGTTTATCTAATGCGTTTCAACGTGGCTATCCCCTTGTTCCTGCAGGTAAGAAGCCTCGGTTATAGATGTCTACCAGAGCTTTATTCTAGCCTGCTCACTGAAATAAACTTGTACACTTGTCAGACATGGCGTGCATTGTAATCGCAAGGTTGGCGGAGCTAGCCGCCGGCCAAGCATTAGCTGTTCATCCAAGTAACAAATATGTATGGCCAGCCTAGTAAATAGTGCAGGGCTGCAGTACATTACTAGTTTGAATGGACTTGCAAACAATGTAAACATTAGAGGGCCCCGGTGATGTTAAAGGGGTTATCCAGCGCTACAAAAACATGGCCAATTTCCCCCTACTGTTGTCTCCAGTTTGGGTTGGGTTTTGAAACTCAGTTCCATTGAAGTAAATGGAGCTTAATTGCAAACTGCACCTGAACTGGAGACAACAGTAGGGGAAAAGTGGCCATGTTTTTGTAGCACTGGATAACCCCTTTAAGAATGGAACTCCTAAAACTACCACCTGAATAAAGTGGCAGTGGGCATACTCAACTGAGGCTTTATTCATTATTTATTCAGAGTTCTGAAGATAGCCTTGATAGGACACTCTCCCCTTGTCCTGTGGTTGAAACCCCCGTTTAAAAATGCTGCAGAACCTGCATTAGTCTTGCAGACTCTTTAATATTAATGGCCAATCTGAGGAAAGGCAATTCGTTTTTAAAGGCTGGATGACCTGTTTAAGATAGATTTTGGCGCGTAGAGGACCCCACCCCTTGTAATGTTTATATACACTTTCAGTGCAAGTTTCCCTTTATGCTAGCTGTCTGTCTTGTCTTTTTTCTTATTTAGGCTGCCAGAGCTGTATATGACTTCAAGGCTCAGACACCAAAGTAAGTGATGGACTGGATGATAAACTTCTACTGCAGTATTGCACATTATTTTTCAAGATAAAGATGATCTTGCTGATCTCATGCGCATTTTTTTAGGATGTCGGGGGGGGGGCCTTCTGTACTAGGCAGAATTTTATAACAATGTCCTATTTTTTATGTTTGTGACATTTACTTTACAGAGAGCTGTCCTTTAAGAAAGGAGATACTGTGTATATCCTCAGGAAAATAGACAAAAACTGGTATGAAGGAGAACATCATGGGAGAGTGGGAATATTGCCTATTTCTTACGTTGAGGTTAGTGAAACTCCTTTATTTACTCCTTCATTCAAAATCACTCTATAAAAAGTTCTGGAACTTACTAATATGGTTCAGTTGCTTAAGATTTTCATGATTTTTGCTTGCGGTCAGTGAATGGGCAAAAAACTAAATCTTCTAGATGCCAACAATTTCTATAGATGTAATCCTGCCCAGAGCTGAGCAAGCGGATAATGCAGGCGTCCAGTATTACTCACTGTTTGCTGGGCATTCATATACAGTGAGTAACAATGGTGACAATTGAATTTATACTGTAAATATTACTGGGGTCTACTTTTGACAGCTACCTCTTAAGAGCTGAGTACTGTTCCTTTTAGGACTAACCAAACCATATCAAGCCACTCCTATTGGTATATAAGGAATTTCAACCACAACTACTATCACAAGTAAAATAGACCATGAGTGATTAGTTGATGCAGCGTTGTCTTTACTATTTATGGCTACAGTACAAATGGCTTCCCCCTTTGCCCAAAATAGTATTCTACAACATTACATTTGCTATTACTTTAAGGAACCAAATTTCTATTTCAACATATATCCCTACCAGATACTACTGTGTAGATGTCTGTAGTGCATTCTTTGAGTCTCAATCTAGCAGACTGTACACCTGTTGAAGGTCATCCAGTTATCTCCAGATGACAACCTGGCTGAATCATGTCCCATGTAGGAAGGACAATAGTGTCCCTGTAACAAGATATGTCTGCATGAATGTGCAGAGTAGAGCCCTCAACAGACATATACTGTTATTTCCATGTCTCTAGAACATATATCTGCATACTACATAACAGAAAACCAAATCACATGACCAGCAACGTGTATCCTTCAGGCCTGGGCTACTCTAGTGCTACAGATTGATTTTAACTATTGAGTTACAGTGCTGCATTAAGCTGCAGTCTATAAGATTGCATGCTACTCAGTGTATTGCTCTGGACAGCAGCTGTTGCTAAAATATTAAAATCAATTTGTAGCGCTTCCAAAAGTTATAAAAGTTAGCCCTGCACTAAAGACATGAGAATGTTTGCAGAGGTCTCAAATTAATGCAATATTAATTCATGATTAGGACTAGGACAGCGTTCCTCCCGCTGTATCCGCCCGCTCCACGGAGCGGTCAGACAGTGGGAATCTGATGCCGAGCGTTTGGGTTCATAGGAACCCGAACCTCGGCAGGTTTGGATTATCCCTAATTAGGACCATGGTTACAAATGCCCGTCCTTCTGCAATAAAAAGCCCAGAAAAACGTCCATCATTTTATCATTGTGGGAACATAGCCTTAGACTGCGTTCACATCTTTGTAGTGGTTTACAATTAATAATAAGATGAATAGACCCCACCATAGACTAATGGTGTTCGATGTGTTCTGTTATGGGGTCAATTGTTCAGATTGGAACAATAATCCTACACACAGCACTGTCCATCCAAATCTATTTCTGATGAAGATGTGAAAACGGCCAATGAATACTGCTTTGCCCCAATACTTTTGGTGTTGTAGAAAAAAAAATCATATGTCAATTCTCTAATGACTAATTATAAGCTTTTTTTCCCCAGAAAATAAGCCCAACTGAGAAATCCCAGCCAGTGCGACCCCCACCCCCCGCCCAAGTCCGAGAGATTGGAGAAGCAATAGCTAAATATAACTTCAATGCTGACACAAATGTCGAGCTATCACTGAGAAAGGTGAGTTCCCTTGATGTATTAGGCCAGCAATGCAGAAGGCATTTCTCTCTGCTGGTGGCCCTATTAAGTTCTTACTTTGAAAGTGAAGCATACTGTTGTAAAAATAGCAGAAAATGACATATCCTATGGATGATTCTTGTGGGAAATCACTTAAAGGGGTACTCTGGGCAAAGGTAAAAAAACAGGGAGGTCAGGGGGTAGTGGAAACTATAATAAAGTGATACTGTCACCCGTCTGTCTCCTGTATCTCCCAATCTTATGACGTTACAGCCCCGCTCAGCTAGTGATGGAGACTGGACACCTCTGCAGTCACATACTGGCTCAGGGGGTAGTTCCTGTGGTGTTGTGACCGCACAGGATCAGGAGATACAGGAGACCAGAAGCTGTCAGTGAGAATTGGTGCTGTAGCTGCAGGGACACTGGGACAGGTAAGTATCACTTGATTATTTTTATGCTCCCACCACCACCTGTCCTCCCTGTTTCTTTTTTTTTTTTACTTTTGCTACAGTACAGTTTTATTGTCAGGGATTTGAAGATGTCTGTAAATAATATAGAAATAATAATTAAACAAGATGCTTCAGGACACTTGATGGTCAAGTGGCAAAAAAACTTGAGTCTGGTGACTCCCATTTATTATGTATAGTGCTTTTCATGTGTTCTAAACATGGAGAAGGGAGGTAAGTCCTGTCATAACAGTGGCTTTTTCAATCCAGACATGCAGACACAAAGACCCACATGTAGTAATGTGTCTATGCCAGAATTCTGTCTGAGATCTGGTGCATGGGACTTTTTTTCCAGGGTTATTATGTGTTTTAGATGCATCAGAGACACATTTCTGCCATAAAGGGGCGTAACCTCTGTTTAAAAGAGGTAGTGGTCTAATCTATGACACTGTGCTTATATAAATGGACCAACTTCTGGTGCTCTTTAAGCAAACAAATGATCAAAATAGGGTGTGTCAAATTGGTAAAGACTGTCTACTAGAAAGTCTTAGTACCTTTGAGCCAAAGGTCTTGCTATAAGCCCACTGAACTAGAGTTTTGGGATGGTAATTATGTTTTTTTAAGAAAGTGCTTTGTAATACTGAATGGAGATCCATTGTCTGACATAATCCTCATCTACCCTCGTTTCCTAAAGGAATGAGATGACAGGATTCACCACTAACAAACTAGAACTTGGGGAGCTATGGAGCCTAAAGCAAGGCTTTTCTTCTTCTAGGGCCAAAGGCCGGATTACACTACACAGTATAAGGGGAAGGGAGCTTTGACCTGTCAGCCCTCGTTTGCCACTTGTCCCCAGCTCGCTGCATGTACTATTACTCGCGCAGACAGCGAGCGGGAAGCTGCAACCCGAACACTCATCCGCTTGTTCAGGCTGGCCATTGAAGAGACGTGATCATGATTTTTTTATATGTTGAAACACCACGATCAGCTGACATTGTGCATGATTAGCTGATCGTGGTCTTTTAACAATTATCAGACGGTAATTGGCCAAGTATGGCCAATAATCATTTGGTGTAATAGGTGTAATAGGGCCACTCCTGAATCTGATGAAAAAAAGCCTTCCATCACAAAACAAAACTGTTTTGTCTTCCAGGGTGACAGGGTAACACTTCTTAAGAAGGTTGATAAAAACTGGTATGAAGGTAAAATTCCAGGAACCAACAGACAAGGCATCTTTCCAGTGTCCTATGTGGAACTTGTAAGAAAGAGTCCATCCAAGAGCCAAGGTCAATCTCCAGAAAGGTCACTTCACCAGAGTTACTCCACCGAGAGGACGCATAACTCCAGCAGCACAGTAAGTCTTTCCTTCCTGAAATACAGTCATCCATATCACTGGTTCATTTTTACATTATGTAATAATATCATGGCCTTCTTAATGTTTGTGGACCATATACAGACAGCGACATCAGCAAGAACAGTTTTCTGGTTAATAGTTAAGAACATTTGTGTTTAGGAATTTTAATTTAAGAACAAATGTAATGGATCTGATATTTACTGTGGTTTTCTGTTGAATCACTAACTGGAGAATGTATAGGCATATAGACATTAGAGGCGTTTTATGCTTGATGCTTATTAGATCTTTTATTATAACCATGAGGAACTACAATTTGTGCCTCTTTATCGCCATCCTGTGTGAATATACCCTAACTCAGCACTAGCATCAGATATCTCTGGGGTCAATTTGAGTAAAAAGGCCAACTTTTATTTTCTCTTTCTTATTACTTGTCCTCCATGTCACTTACAGACCCTGCAGGGTCTATACTGGCTCTTTCACCACTGTCTATTCTGAAATGTCCTCTGGCGGCTATGAGCATTGCAGAGCAATGGCCACCTGTGCTTTCTTAGTGGCAGCAGTTATAAAACCCATGAAACCCCAGCTTTAGTTTGCCCCTATGAAACCTACGGCCAATATGTTGTATGTTATGAGGTTTTTTTTAGCCATGACTACATTTTCCAATCACAATTCTTTTTTTATTATTGCAAAACAGGCACTAACATAACATGATATCTAACATAAACTCAGAGATGCATTACCTTTAAATTGCTTCAGTAGGGTACAGTAAATGAAGAAAATAGGTTATATTGCTTAAAATTATCTAACAAAATAAAAAAAAAAACAGACAAAAGCGACCAAACATGCAGACGAAGATATGCATCTCTCTGACTTAACAGCTAGGTGGAGCTTTGGTGCAAGTTATACCTCTCTTGAGATGAAGAGGAACAGGGTCTGGTTATTTTTTAGTTCAACATGGCTAATTCTTTGTTCCTGCAGGGTATAAGCTGATAAGGTCAGCTTATTTCTTATTACAGTATATATGTTTATGGGGGGGAATCAGAAGATATAACTGTGCAGCTGACAGCTGTCTCATATAAATGGCCAGCTTATAGGTCAAGCCTAATTTGTCAGCTACATTTGCCTTATTGTGATGACTGAAAACAAATCTGGAAAATGTTTAGATGTCTATGACACTCTGTTTACACATTACAGATACTGAGTACGTTATACACCAATCAGCCATAACATTGAAAACTAAGTTGTAAAGAAAATTTCCAGGATAAAACAATGAGTAGACTATCAATGGTTGATCGGCATGGTGCCAATACCCAGCTCCCCTGCCAATCAGCTGTTCCTTGCCCGCACTACAGTAAGAACGGAACAAGAAGTTCTTGGCACCATTTCATGTGGCGGAGGAACTGGGCTACTGCACCCTCAGCTTGAAGTTAATAGGAGGTAAGGCTGCAGTACACCTCCATCACTGCTACTAAGGGAACAGGGCTAACTGCTTCAAGCTTCATTCTCACGGTAATGCAGGCAACAAACAGCTGATCGACACCCCGCCGATCAATTATTGATATCACCTCAGCTATCAATTGTTTTATTATTGACAACCCCTATAAGACTGAGTTTGTTTCCAGCTCTGATTTATTGAGGCATGGACTCCACTAGTCCTGTGGTATCTTGCACGAGGACATTAGCAATAGTTGCTTTAAGACTTGTTGTGAGATGCTGGTTCCATGGATCTGGCTTTTCTCAGCAAGTCCAACAGATGCCTCAGGAATTTATAGACTATAGGGCTATTATACACACAGACTTATCTGACAGATTCTTGAAGTCAAGAGCCAGTAATGGATTTGTATAGAGGAGAAAAGGCGTCCTTCTTTAATCATCTCTCCTGGCATTAGATTCAGATTTTAACATGTTGCCCATACCAACATCACATGACTACACTGGCCGATCACTTATGTCCATAGTAGATGTTATGGCCAGAGTGACATAACACCATTGCTTCTGAATCTAAACCCAGGGGAATTAGGGACCGGAGAACAATTTCAACAGTAAGCATAGGGGTGTTAGAAATGTTTGTTATTTCTCAATATTGGGGAGCTTCAGGGGGTTCGCTTATCCTCAAAAAAACATAACAGTTGTTTTTTTCTACATTGCTACAATGACTTCTGCTTTGTGGTTAAAAGTCCTGTACAAAGAAAACAACACATTTAGGGCCCTATTCCACCGGACGATTATCGTTCAGATTATGGTTAAATGGTTCGAACCTAAACAATAATCGTTCGTTTGAATAGCAGTTAACGACTAACGACCGAACGGAAATCGTTGATCGTTTAATAAGACCTGGACCTATTTTTATCGTTGCTCGTTCGCAAATCGTTCACATTGAATAAGACGTCGTTCGGTCGTTCGCAGTAGTGACAAACGCAATAGCGACGACCAGACGACCGCAAGAACGATCATAAGTAACGATTATCTTTCCATGTAAATGGGCGAACGATTTCAGGTCTTTCGTAATAGCGGTCATTTGGATCGTTTATCGTTAACGATTATGCAAACGATAATCGTCCGGTGAAATAGGGCCCTTACTTTGCGAAGCTGTTTTACATGTTGGATTGATTTATGAGCCTATATGCTATTGTGTGTACAGAAGCCTTAGGTAACCCAATAAATATATAGAAATATGCTTAATTCATTGACTGTACATATGACTCATATGATTCTGTTAGTATTATCAGTGCTTTGTTTTTGCCAGATTAGTAACTATAATTGGACAAGTGCTGGAACGAATCAAGGCTATGGACCTATTGAACCCATTTTTCTGCATTGCATGTGCTTAAATACAATGTGCAGCCCTTTTCATTAAAATTGCTTTACAAGTGATTGGTGGGGGTCCACCACTTAGCACCCTTGCCAATCAGTTTTTTTTTACCACACACAGTAATGCAGACTAGTGGCCTTGATGGGATACTGCAGCTTATCTCATAAAACCCTCTTTAAAAATGTTGTATTCTTTGGCTCCTGCAACTTGCATGTATGTACACTACAATGATATCTGCTTAACGCTGTTCTCTGTTCATTTCATAAGACAGCTCTGTATCCCTTTCTTACCTTTCCTGACATCTAAGCTAAAATATAAAATTAAATAGAAGTGAATGTATATCAAATAGAATTTAACCTTAGGTTAGTCTGAAGGTAATGTGGATAGGCTTTGATATGTTGGTGCCATATTCAGTTTACCCTAGGCCAACCATTTGTAGTAGATTGTAGTAAGGGGTTATTGCATAAAGGAGATAATGTATGTTCTTTCAATTATTATTCTAACAAAGAGATCATAAAAAAATATTTACATCCAGGCATCCAGGTGAGGTGGGACAATAGCAATAGACTGAGTACTTAGCTAAGACAAAGTGGCCACTATCATGGCAGCATGCTACTCTTTTTCTGTGGCACACTGTTATTGGCAGCACACCATGGAATGTACATACAAGAGTACAGAAATCTACATATCATTGTTCCCCTTACAGTTGCCGACCCAGCGCTGGCATGCCTTTTTTAACAAGATGTTTCTCCGTCACGCTTATGGTGGCAGACGCTGCACCTGTAGCTCTATGAGGGAATAAGGACAGAACAGCATTAAACAGCTTGCATTGTAATGGATGTACTGTACATACAACCTACGGAAGCCAAAGGGTAGAAATGTTTAATGAAAACCAATTGCTGATCTGTTTTCTTTGTAAAAGATAAAGGAATGCAAAAAAATATGAGTTCAAAGGTGGCCTTTAGGTCTAATATAATGAGAGCCCTTCCCGTGACTTTCCAGTGCTGTAGTTTAGCATGTGTACAGGAGAAACTCAGAGCTATCGTGTGAAACCCACACTACTGCTTTGAATAGGATGACTCAGACTTCTCTCAACATTTGACATTTAGAACCCGATCTATCAGCAGATACCATTTCACTTTTCAGATAGCTTTCTCTCACTCCTTTGGTTTCATGCGCTAATAGTACTTGGCATGTCCACCTGCACAATTAAATACTTTGTCACCTTTAACTTCCTTTTAAATTACTTTTTTTCTGTTAACATTTGTTACAATATTCGTTTTATTTTGTTTTGTTTCCTTTGATTCTTAACCTATCTTTTATTTCTAAAGTTATCTTCATCTAAGAGACTCCATACTCCACCCCTTACTCTCAAAGCAGACTCATCCTCTAGTAAGGGGAACATAGAAGCTGTGACCAGTGAATGGCTGTCACTGACTGTCGGCTATTCTCCTTCAAACACACCTGTCCTGACTCCACCACCTTTTCCTGACCACCCTCTTCTTAATCTAGAGAAGCCCACCTCCTTGCCATTAACTGTTTTACAGCCTGAACAGTTGTCCTCAAGAGATATAGCTTCCCGAATTAAAGATGGTCATTTTGTTCCTATTACATCACCAAAGACCCTTTCAAGTTGTCATCATCCTACCATACCTTCACCATTTCCTGACACAACACTTTCCTCTCCTGTAATTCAGCAGCTTGAGGTCCCTTCTATGCCTGCAACTAATACTGATAGCAGTCTGACTGAACAGAGAAAGTACTTGGACCAGACACAGTCAAAGGGACAAATAAGTATGATACAAGCCACAGAAAGTTGCTTGGTTCGTTTTAATATGCCTGAAACTTCTGGGAATGAACTGGCTCTCTCAGAGTGTGCACCAGGGCCGTCAACAGCACTAAACGCAACGTCTGTCGATGAACAGGAAGAGGAGATTTGTCAAGAGCTGATGTCTATCATTCAAGGAGGTCAGCTGGTATACCAAGAGTCAGGGTTTTCTAGGTACAAACCTCAAAAAGAACAACACCCAAGACTCTACATCGAGGAAGATGGTGAAAGTGAAATCGTACAACAACCAGTAGAAAACGTAGCGCAACCTATTATATGTCATGAAGATTATTCACCCAGTATCAATGCAGAGGTATTCGGTTACTAAGATCAAGCTACTGCATGTTGTCTTGTACGTTTGCCCCACAGTGTCCTGTTATATTACCATCAGTCTAGTGTTAAGGCAAAGAATGAAAATGGCAATAGTAAACCCAGTGATATAGTCAACCACAACCTTTAGCTGTATCCTAGAACTTTGCTTTACAGGGTCGTCATTTTTAACAAATGCTGGGTGTCTTCTATAAAATGTATATGAGGCCACAGAGTCATGTATCCAATGACATAGATTCTGGCCCTAAAATCCATCTAAACACATAAACCATGTAAAAATGTAAATCTCAAGATAACATTACAGAAGTATAAGGTAAATATAAACATTATTTCCTATTCTTTCTCACAGCTGAAAAATACAATACTTTTGAATAAGTGAAATATATTATATATACGTATAATGTTTTATAAAGAGATATTTCTGGATTAGAAATTTTGATATGTTGCTTGCAGGCTACTAAAAATTAAAAATAAGCTATTCTTACCTATCCTGGTTCCCCCATCCCCACCTTCCACAGCTCCTGATCCAGTGGTCTAGTCACTCACTGCTTCCTGCTGGTTTCTGCTTCCAAGATGACAGAGGGAACGGGACACTGATAAGGCCAGTGATTGGCTGAGCAGGCAGGTCCTGCTCTGATGCATTGTGTTGGGAGTAGACAAGACAAGGAGCTGTGGGGGACCAGGTTAGGTAAGTATTATTATTAGCAGCCCCTCAGCAACATATAAAAATGTTCAATAAATCTTGGAATATCCCTTTAAGATTCCATACATTTCATTGTAGCACATAGTTAGTACACTAGCTTTATTTGACGATTGGTTACCATCCATGGAGTTAGCTAAAAAGCTAGGATGCCAAGTGCTGCTTTACCTACTACATAGCACTGGGTAGCTACACAGACTAGTGTTTTTGGAATGCTTTCTTCAGTAAAAGCTTAAAGAGGATGTACCACCTGGTACATCCCCTTTAACCTGAACCCACGGATCGGTCGGCGCCGGTGCACGGCGCCGTTCGATCCAGCGGTACCGGACGGTGCTCAAGCACTGGAGGTAGGCAAGCCCGCCCCCAGTGGGAGGGAATTCCCTCCCCTGTATGACACGGCTCCATTCATTTTAAGCGAGCCGCGTCATACAGGGGAGGGAATTCCCTCCCACTGAGCACAGGCCGGTACCACTGGATCGAACGGCGCCATGCACGGGAACGGGGCCTCGGTCTGAAAAACGGACCGCGGCACCAGCTTCCCCCTGCCGGCCCCATCAATCTGTCGGTTCAGGTTAAAGAGGATGTACCTGGTGGTACATCCTCTTTAACAAGTCATTGTTATTTCAGATGCTTTTGACATTGTAGCCTTTCTGTAGTGATTTAGACCCAGTCGTCCAATTGCTACTCTGTCCTGCAGGTGTAAGTGTTCCTTTCCCAAAGTCTTTTTGGTCTCTCGCTTGCATTGCTGCTTCAGTCAAAGTGCAATCCATATTATGACTAAAGACGTCTTCACGCGTTACATGTTCTATATTTTATCTTAATGCATGATCTTCATTCTGGTGGTTTGTTTTTCTTCACTTTTTTTTTAACTCTGTCCCCAAAATTGTATCTTGTTGGAGTTGGAGCTCTATAGCAGACTCACTGAATGACTAAATATAAGGATTATGACAGTAAATGAAACTTGATTTTTGTCATTTATTGTTTTTTAAATATTTAAGAGCACCTCCATTTCTCCTGGAAAGCAAAGGTTTCCCGCACATTCTCCTCCCCACATTTCTTCTAGTCCTCCTTTTCACGCTGACTATGTATCGTCACCTTCACCCTGTCAGTCCACTGTATCACACTCCTCTGCGCCAACGAAATTCACATCCAGGCAGCAGACACAATCTCCGCGCTTAAAGGTAACGCCAACATGCATGTGGCTGTCACTTGTTTCCTCTTTCTTATGAGCACACCTTACAGTTTGATTACTTACAATAAGCATGACAGTGTTTGGTCTTAAGGTTAAGTGTGGAAATACTAATTCCTAAAAAAGATCCAATATTCATGCATGACACAAGTTATTGTGCCTACTTTTGACTACTTGCAATGCATGGTTGGATCATCCATAATATTGTGCTAAAATAGAGATTATCAAGAGGTTCTGCATCTCACGGATTGAAGAGACCATTGATCAGCTGCTATCGGCAAGGAATGTCGCACATGGCCACTCCCAGTAGCGGATTATAACAGTTCCGTTTTGGGCAGTGGCCCGGGGCCCAGAGCCACTGGGGGGGCCCATGGCCACCCAAAAAGACTTATACTGTTAGTGGTGTATTGTCTCTTGGTTACAGTTCTGCCAGGATTAAAAAAAAAAAACAAAAAAAAAAAACACTGCTTTTTTACAGCAATCATGACATTATCTATACTGTACCACGAACACCATGCTAGTGCTGCCATATTTAGAGTGGGGTGGGGGCCCAGGCTTGGTGAGCAGCCCGGGGCCTATGGTAAAGTTAATCCACCCCTGGCCACTCCATTCAACCAAATGGGTGTCACTCTGTCCAGAGTTCTTCTCTTAAGCTTCAAGATGAGGGTCCTAGACTGGGTGTTTCCTTCTTTGGCATGCATATGCCCTCATAAAACTAGCCCTTATACTCCACTTGTTTTGCTCTAAGACATGATGTTTGCAGTAGATTTGACAGTAGTGGTCTGTCATAAATGGCTCTTCTTCTTTTCTTCCAAATAAATCAAGGTAAAAAGAAAGACATTTTTTTTCATAAATTAACTGAGCATAATATAACATTACATTGGTGTTACGTCTCCTCTTTTAGTTTTCTTAAATGTCGGTATTCCTGGCAGTGGTGGATTTCGTGCTTCTAGAACTTACACTGTCAAGTGTTATTTCTTACTTTAAAACGGAGCACTGCCTTCAGCTGTTGCAGAATTTGCATCCGCAACTACAAATAAACCAGCCATTACACGTTCAGCTGAAGGCATATTTTATTTTTAAGGGTGCAACATAAATTTTCCATACACTGAGTTCACATACATTCCCTGGTGCACAATGCTGACTAGTAAAAAAAACCATTT
Source organism: Dendropsophus ebraccatus (assembly GCF_027789765.1). Taxonomy (NCBI): domain Eukaryota; kingdom Metazoa; phylum Chordata; class Amphibia; order Anura; family Hylidae; genus Dendropsophus; species Dendropsophus ebraccatus. The sequence continues at coordinate 69,329,032 of NC_091460.1, forward strand.
AAAGAACCATTGCTCTCAGCTGCCTCCTTCTTCCTGTTATGTGTTGTCCCTGCTGGAAATGACCGCTCAGTCAATCACCGTAGGACAAGTGACTGGCTGAGTGAGTAGTTCCTGCAGAGACACACAGTACAGGAACCAGCTAACAGCAGAGAGGACTGAGAGCTGTTAGAACAGCAGCAATGGGGGATTGGGGCAGGTGAGTATGACTTCTTTTTATTCTGACAACATCCAGTTAAAGTGGGTTAGAAAAAAAATTGTCCTGTCCCTTTTAGTAAAACTAGATTATCGCCTGCTGTTGCATTCTTGAAAGTTGTCATATTACAGATATTTATGTCCCACAACTTTAATTGTCATCTGCCTCATAGAGGTTTTTGCCTTCCCCCTGGATTAACACAGTAGGGTTTCCCTAGGTTGAAGCTGATGAACTTTCAACCTTATTAACCCTTTCACGACCATTGGTCATTGATGCCTAGGTTGTTTTTGGACATCAGCTTATGGGATCATAATGATCCCATAAGCTGATGTCCCTATGTCTGGCCTCTCTCCTCTGTCCCCTGCCGCTGTCACAATCTTGTGACAGTGGCAGGGGAGAGAGGGGAGGGGGCAGAGCGCATGGCCGGGTGCCCGGTGCCCTCCCTGCCTTCCCTCCTGACCCCCAGTACGCGCCCTGCCTTCCCTCCTGACCCCCACTGGCCTCTGTAGCCAGGAAACCGGAAGCCTGAGGCTTCCGGCTCCATGGCTACCATCGGGGCTCTGCGATCACTTTGCAGAGCCCTGATGGAGAATTTTCCCTCTGTAGGGTTAGAATTCTCTGTCAGGAGCCTTATAGATGCTGTGGCTGTGCTGACAGCAGTATCTATAGGGTTAACTCTCAGCACCGGAGCATGGCTCTAGTGCTGAGAGTTGCGGCCGGTCTCCGGCTATTACTGATAGCCGGGACCCGCCGCGGATGACACACGCAGCTTCTACACCTGTGTTATACTGCAGCGTAAATTAACGTTGTTGCAGCCACGTTAATTTACTATGCAGCGGCGGGAGGGGGTTAACTACGTTACTATGTTTCTAGAGATTTTCCATTAAATTGCAATAAAACAGTCTATTAAACATGACTTAATAACAAAGGCCTGCACTCCAATTACTAAGCATTAAGGTTGCTAAATAAAGACATTACAGACAAAGAGATTTCAACAATGAGCCATGAACTTATTACATTGTCCTGGTACAAAACCAAGGGAAGACAGGTGTCTATGTAATTGGCTTATAGTGATGATCAGAGTACAAAACTATTTAAAGGCTAGATGATAAAGAGAACCTCCTTTTCCATCTGGAATTACCCAAGATGACAGATGTGAAGTGCTATGGCCTGTGTTAAGCGAGTATGGAATTACCATACTATATGGCTCTATCCATACATAGACGGGAATGGATAAATTGTGAAGGAATTACAATAAAGGGGTACGAGGAAGTATGGAAGCATTTCACAGATATGGCAATGGTGCCATGTAGTGTTGTTTACTACTGGTTAAAAGGTCTATCCTGGCAAATGCCACAGTGCCACAATAATTTCGTATTTTCTTATAAGAGCCTCACTGTGGACACCTGTGCTGTATGAAAATAGCTGCCCTTTGTTCTTTAGCCAGACATACTTGAACCTGTTACTGTCAGTGTCTGCAAACAAACAGAAAGGGCAGCCTGATCCACTTACCGTCAGTAACTTTATAGTGAGATGTACTGTATGTTTTCATAGCAATTCATTTTGCAGTGAAATGACAAAGTTTGCCATTAATGAACAATGCAACTAGAATGATGGTGGGCTCCTGGAAGCTCGAGTTTTTATAACGTCTTTAGATTTCATAGAAGGGATATGCATATGCAGCCAACTTCCTAATAGATGATCTCAAGATTTCTGACATTTCAGAAGTGTCAAACAGTAATAATTTAACCAAATTCTTGATTCATAGTGGCATCTGTCTGACATATTATCCTTATCCCTTATTCTTGATAATGTTCTCAAAATATGGTAGAATTTTCTTGAGCCCCAGATGGGAGGCCTCTCCTGCATATAAATGTAGTTCTGGTATCACTATGTCCTGTGAGTCATTCTGCTCTTAAATGTCAGAGCATTTGGCTGGCTCACAAAATAACATGGTACTTTATGGGTATCAGCAGTAAAAGCACACTGTCCCCTCAGCTGGTATTCACCACTGCAGCAATAACAACTGACAAACCTTGTTTATCTAGAGGCACAGGAAACACTTCTAGGAGTACAGCAAGACTTTTAACCCCACAAGTTCTTACAGAAATATGGAAAGAAAAAGTTTTACACCTGATTCCAATACTGTGTATGGTACAGTCCTTTGCATGTAGCAGCAATTCATCATGCTTAGGAGTGAATTAGTATTCCAGTAAAATAAAAAAATAAAATTACATTTAAATGTATTATAAACGCTAAAATATCATACACATAATATTGAATTACTCTATACTTTCTTTATATAATTATTAGTCTGGCTTTATTGTTTTATTTTGTTTTTTGCAAAAACGCCAGTGGCCAGATGTTAGTTTGAGATCAGTGGAAGTTATGATATGCCTTACACACACAGCTTTTTTTGGTGGCATTTATCTCTCTGGCGTTTTTGAGAATCTTTTTCTACCAAAGACTTCCATGGGATTGTTCTGGTTGCCTGAAAAACACCATTCCTGTGTATATGGCCCCTTACTGAAATTAAAGAGATATCCCCACCTTACAAATTTTAAGGAACATTTACAGGACAGATGTAATAGATGCATGTTCCATCTTTTGGATGTGCATCTATTTCCAGAATGCAGATTCCCTGACCCCTCATCCTGCCTGGTGAGATGGCTGCCATTTTGAAGATGGTGAACCTGGAAACTGAGAGCCTAACTGCTGGCACTGTTACATAGATTTTAAAGAAAGCATATACTGTATGTTACCTTCTATTCAGCTGTCTGTGACTGCAATGTGCTAAGAAAAAAATGTTTTATGTTGCAGGCACTGCAACAAATTAGCAGATTGTAGTCACAGACAGCTATATGAAAGGTAATGTTATGTGTATCCTTACCCCAAGAACCATGTAACACTTCTTCCCATATTAATACGTTTGTTTTATGTGTGTTCTGTGTGCCCTCACTGATAATGTATTTAAGTCTTACTTATTCCCCTTGCTTACGCTTTCATGCATGTGATCAGCTGTGTGCACCATTTTTGCATGGATTAAGGTTGATAAAAATAATTTGGAAATTTAGAAACTGATTCTTGTCCTATGGTTTTTCAGAATATTTATAAAAGTGACCTAGTAGTTGTTGGTAAGCCTCCTCGTAGTCCTGTGATGTCTAGAAAATCCTGCAGGTCACCAGTGAAAAGCCCCAAAACCATCCAAAGGGTAGAGTAATCTGAATCCACTTTGTCAACTTTTTTTTAGGAAGCTTGTTTTAAAGTCATTGTCTAGGAGTAGAATAAAGAAAATACAATGCTATACTCCATATGTCTGGTATTGTGGCTGATCACTATTCTAGGTAGTTGCAGTGGCAGACAAAAGTGCTGCCATTTTTGCAAAACCATTATTTTCTGATCCTAGATAATTCCTTTAAAGGTCACCTTCTTTGAAAGCTTCTAAGAGTGTACCTGTCACCCCAACTGCTGCCTTCTGATGATCGATTATCTTTTCTTACATTGTGTGAAAAATTAGCCTGTTGTTTTTAAGCACTGTATACATACTGTGTGTTATGTATGTTCCTTTTTGTTTGTTTTTTAGAATGCAGATTAACGTGATTGAGCTCTTGCAGTATAGCTTGACTGCACCATTGTCAGGGGCGTAACTAGAAATGGCTGGGCTTATTAGCATACTTTTGATTGGGCACCCCCTGACTGACTACAAATCCGTCAAGTGTAGTCATAACGTTTACCATTTAGCTGCAGGTGCTCGTCAGGAATGTTTGCAGATAGAGGGACATTTGCAGCACCCTGAAGGCCGCTCTGCCATCGGGTGCTGCAAATGATGACAGCTCAGGGGGCCAAGTGTATTGCAGGAGTGGGCCATCGGGCCCTCTGATGCGGCAGGCTTTGTAGCAGTCGCTTTGGCTGCTACGGTGGTAGTTACGCCCCTGACTATATTAATATGTATGCACAAGAGTAGTTTGTGTTCATGTGATGCTTCATATAACAAGAAAACATGCTGTGTAATATCTAAGCTTGTCTGTTCTTTCAATAGAATTTTATCAACTGAAAGCAAGAATTGGACCCTTAAAATAACATTAAACATAGAAAATGCTCCAAAACATACAAAAAAAACATAGCTTTTCCTCACTTAAACGTTTCTTCCTCTCCTTTTATCCTATTTTGTCTCACATTACAATTCCAACTAAAGAAGATTATATACAATTATATAACAAAACTGCTCATAGTCCTAAGATACAGTATCAGCTCTATTTCCCTCCTCACTATCCTGTGTCTTTATATAAGAAAACAGTAATCAGCAGGAGTCTCTACCTTTTGTCCTGTCTATGTTAGGACAAAAGATATGAAGGGTACCTGTCAAAATGAATATCAGGTTACCATGGATAAGGCAAAATATATGAATGTACCATTAGGTACATCGCTTCAAGTTTTTTATATGAATAGACCGGCGTCGGCGCGGGGATGCCGGTGCCTTGGTCAATTTTTTTTTGAACCATGACCTGGTTCCCACACACGGTGCCGGTCTATTCAAGGGAACTAGCCCGGCCTGAAGCACAGGAGGTGGGCCACGGCTAAGTCTCTCCAAAGACTCCACTGAAAGTTGATGCCGGTGGAGATATGGGTTGGGCGTGATGGTAAATCACTGTCTGACCCCTTTGTTGGAGAGATAAGCTACCATCACCAGAGCGGCTTACCATCCCCTCCTCATAGAGAACACAGGAACATTCAGCCACTCGAAGAGAAAAGGATCAGGCTGTTGGATTTTAATATGCCTGATGCCCTGATTCCATTCTCAGGGGAGAGAAGATGCCACCAGACTCTAGTAATTGCTTACTCCCCTCTCCCTGTGCAGAACACAAGCATTCTTAGCTGAGACCAAAGGGTCGAGGGAGATAGTTATCAGCCAGTAATGGACACACACACACAGCCAGAAATATTTCTATGTCAGGTCATACTATACTAATAACACTATGCAGAACATTCTGTACAATATACTGTATTGTGTAATTTGTAAATATAAACTACAACCCAGTAATTTGCCAAGTTTTCTTGGCAAAACAACATGTGACTAATATAAGAGACACAACATGCCATGTAACACATGTATACGTTTTCTCTGTGATGCCCCACTCATGCTCCAAATGATGTCCTTCTCTCTGCATCTGTCAGTCAATTGACATTAATCCCACACTAGGCTTGATCTTTCAAATGTTATCTCCTGGGGTCTGTTACTGTGAGGTCAGAGGTTGGTAAACACTCTGCTGCCTCTCTTTCCTGTGGCAAACTTTGCTGCCCCGTTTTTTTGTGGTATACTTTGCTGCCCTGCTTTCCTGTGGCACACTCTTCTGTTCCTTCGCTTTCTAAGGGCACACTCTGCTGCCCTGTGTTCCCTGCACACACTCTGCTGCCCCGCTTTCCCTACACACACTCTGCTGCCCTGTGTTCCCTGCACACTCTACTGCCCCGCTTTCCCTACACACACTCTGCTGCCCCACCTTCCCTACACACACTCTGCTGCCCCACCTTCCCTACACACACTCTGCTGCCCCACCTTCCCTACACACACTCTGCTGCCCTGTGTTCCCTGCACACACTCTGCTGCCCCGCTTTCTCTACACACACTCTGCTGCCCTGTGTTCCCTGCACACACTCTGCTGCCCCGCTTTCCCTACACACACTCTGCTGCCCCGCCTTCCCTACACACACTCTGCTGCCCCACCTTCCCTACACACACTCTGCTGCCCCACCTTCCCTACACACACTCTGCTGCCCCACCTTCCCTACACACACTCTGCTTCCCCGCTTTCCCTACACACTCTGCTGCCCTGTGTTCCCTGCACACTCTGCTGCCCCACCTTCCCTGCACACACTCTGCTGCCCCACCTTCCCTACACACACTCTGCTGCCCTACCTTCCCTACACACACTCTGCTGTCCCACCTTCCCTACACACACTCTGCTGCCCCACCTTCCCTACACACACTCTGCTGCCCCACCTTCCCTACACACACTTTGCTGCCCCACCTTTCCTACACACACTCTGCTTCCCCGCTTTCCCTACACACACTCTGCTGCCCTGTGTTCCCTGCACACACTCTGCTGCCCCACCTTCCCTACACACACTCTGCTGCCCCACCTTCCCTACACACACTCTGCTGCCCTACCTTCCCTACACACACTCTGCTGCCCCACCTTCCCTACACACACTCTGCTGCCCCACCTTCCCTACACACACTCTGCTGTCCCACCTTCCCTACACACACTCTGCTGTCCCACCTTCCCTACACACACTCTGCTGTCCCACCTTCCCTACACACACTCTGCTGTCCCACCTTCCCTACACACACTCTGCTGCTCCATGTTCCCTGCACACACTCTGCTGTCCCACCTTCCCTCCACACACTCTGCTGCCCCGCTTTCCCTCCACACACTCTGCTGCCTTCTTTCCCTCCACATACTCTGCTGCCCTGCTTTCCCTCCACATACTCTGCTGCCTGCTTTCTCTCCACATACTCTGCTGCCCTGCTTTCTCTCCACATACTCTGCTGCCCTGCTTTCCCTCCACATACTCTGCTGCCCTGCTTTCCCTCCACATACTCTGCTGCCCTGCTTTCCTTCCACATATTCTGCTGCCTGCTTTCCCTCCACATACTCTGCTGCCCTGCTTTCCCTCCACATACTCTGCTGCCCTGCTTTCCCTCCACATACTCTGCTGCCCTGCTTTCCCTCCACATACTCTGCTGCCCTGCTTTCCCTCCACATACTCTGCTGCCTGCTTTCCCTCCACATACTCTGCTGCCCTGCTTTCCCTCCACATACTCTGCTGCCCTGCTTTCCCTGAAGGTGTGTGCCTTCCTACAACTGGTCGTGTCTTGCCATGTATGCCATTTCCATTAATAAGATACTTGCTGTTGTCTTATGGATGTTTTATAGCATAAGTATACCACAACATACGCCTTACTGTTCTGTAGGTCCCTAGTACTGGCACACTTTCACTAGCATGAGATGTTAATACATCACTAAAACAGAGAATTCTATAACTATATTGAGCATGTTGCTGGGCTTACATCTGCTTAAATGTGATGCTACTGTATGTGGATATGCTGCTCTTGCGGAATAACTTTAGGGGAGGACAATATACTTGTACTTTCTGTCTTTTGTACTTTATGTTTGCATAGTAGATTCTTTATATTCATCCATTTGAATGTTAATAATATTTATTTGCCTGGACTTTCACTAAACCGCTATGTAGTCAATGTTTTTTTCTGCAATGTTTGTTTTTCATGTACTATATGTACCGTATTTGCCTGTGAACCTCTGAACACACTACACTGCATTACTGTACTATACTGTGTTTTGAGGTGACTGAAATTGTATGTGCATAAAAACTACTCAAATCCAGCCTGTATGTGCAGTAAAGCTTACATGCAATTGCCTCATAATTGCACCTGAACTACTTTAGGGCGCCTTTACACAGAGAGATTTATCTGACAGATTTTTGAAGCCAAAGGCAAAAAGGGATTTGAAGAGAGAAGAAATCTCAGTTTTTCCTTTATGACCTGTTCCCTGTTTTTAGTCTGTTCCTGGCTTTGGCTTCAATAATCTGTCAGATAAATCTCTCTGTGTGAAGACACCCTTACTTAAAGTGGCAACTCTGTTTTTGCACCATTATTCTGGCATATTTTGGGTTTTTGCAAATGTAAAATTTTACACATCATTTATAAAGAAAGTTGCACTATTTGTGAGTAGTTTACACTGTCTGTGCCATTTTTGATTTTTTTTCTGCTTGGACGGGGTGTGGCAAAAAAAATTGCTCAAGATTTATCAACACCTGTGCTAGTTCTAATAATAAATTTTGCACAAAAAACTGAAATTTTTGCACAGCACGTGAAAGGTGCACAAGCACAAAAATTATTAGTGTGAGATACACAACACATTTTCCATACAGGAGTGAAATGTGCTTAGCTTTAGTTACTTGTAGCTTTGTCCTGTAAGCTATGTTCACTGCAAGAATAATGTTATCAGTGTCTGTGTTATATGTACTGATACTCTGAGCCATGATGAAAATTCTCATATATTATACTAATCATAACTGTGTTTTCCCCCAACAGCGAGCAGTATTTACTCATGAAAACATCCAAGCTATGGGAGAACCGTAAGTCTACCTTTCCTCTATATAACTCTACAGCCTGGAAATTAAGTATTTGATAACAAATCACTCAATCCACATATGGGGGGGCGAGTTAATCAAGAACGGCATCTTACTCGCTGGTCTTAAAAAATCCACCAACACACAAGCACATAGGATTTATAAACCCCAGTGCATCAGAGCTTCCCGGGCGCTGTAATTGAAATCTATGCCAGCTCGGATATGGCTTAGGTTTCACCAACAATCTGCCTCGGCGTGCCAGCATAAATTGTCGTAAATAAGGGGTATGCAGAGGCCACGCCACCTCTGAGTGTAACCCCGCCCACTGCCCCACCATCTCCCTGCCTCTCTGGCTTGAGCGTGCGTCCTCTCTGCCACCCCCGCTGTTTATTAAATCCTCCCCATATTACCTATGTGCAGACGCAAAAATTCTGCCGTTTCTAAACATGCTCTGTTTTAGGACATCCATATTATAAAGAATATTAGCCTGTGTCTGAAGACTGACAGTATAGGCAGATCTCTTTGTATGTTACATTCTGTATGGTAACCCCTTGTCATATGTATAGTGCTCTGGAATCAAGGGTGCTCTAAAATAAATAATAATAATAATAATCTAAAACATGATCATGCAACTACGACACCTCTACCTTTGCTTCTGCCAGATACCAGTCCTTGTACAACTATACTCCACGGAATGAGGATGAGCTAGAATTAAGGGAAGGTGATGTGATAGATGTTATGGAAAAATGTGATGATGGATGGTTTGTAGGTAAGTAGGTTTTCTTGTACCATAACATTTTGCACTGCTATGGACATTATTATTTTTATTATTATTATTATTATGTTAAAGTTTTGAGAAAAAGGTATAAGTGTATGGCAGATATCATAGCTGCTAAAAAAAATGCCACTTTATATAATGGCCACTCTTCTTTTAGAAACACTGGGCATCATATCCTGAAAAGTGTTTTGAAAGATTAGTCACCATTTAGCTACTGACCCCCAGTCATCATGATGGAACTCAGCTGGAACATTGTCTCTCTCACTAGGTGATCTGCATTACGTCTAAGTACTTTTGCTTTAGCAGCAGCTGCCTTCACCTACAGTAATGGTCCTTTTAGACAGAGCGATAATTCGCCCGATCGCACGATTAACGACTTTGAATGAACAATGTTTTTTTTTATAACGATCAGCGTTTAGATGGAACGATACATCGTACGTAATAATCGTTTTGCGATCACTTAAGCCTATCTTACACATAGGTGAAATCGTTGAAAGACTGTTTACACTGAACGATCTGCAATTTTTTTGCAAACGATCAACGACGATTTGAGAACATGTTGAAAGATCAAAATGAACGATTTCTTGCTCGTCGCTTGATCGTTCGCTGTGTTTACACGGAACGATTATCGCTCAAATGCGATCGTTATCGTGCAAATTCGCACAATCGTTCCGTCTAAAAGGACCATAAGAGGCAGTGGGTTGTTAAGTCTCAGCTTGTGGGCGTCTCTGATCTAACAAAGCTTTTAATTACATCATTAAAATGTGAACGGACTGTTCCTTAACTCACATGTTTCTCTATTTTCAGGCACTTCTAGAAGAACAAAGTTCTTTGGAACTTTCCCTGGAAACTATGTCAAAAGGCTGTAAATGCAGTTTGCTTTGTTGGATGCTTAACGTGTCACATGTATTTCTAGGAAGCACGCATCTTTATTTTTGACCTGAACCAGTTCATATGTAGTCCTGCAGCCTGCCAACATTGTCTAGCAGTATTAGAGCCTTGTCGGTTCAGTCCCATCACTACTGATAATCTTCTAGCACCAATCATTACTTACTCACTCTTTGTGAAACTGCAATTTTGTAGGACGCACTGCCTCTAATGATGTGTGTTTTTGAAGCTTCTTTTCAACACTGTGTAAGACACTCTAAGAACACAAGGTATTAAAGATGTTACTCTGCTTAGATACTTGTTCATAGGATCAGAAACATGTGGGTAAAATGATTATTATAAGTTCAGCACTCAGATACATCACAGGTGTATCTCACCATCTGTTGTATCACAAGGCGCAAAGGTGTCTGATGTCCCTGGCGCTATGTAATTATGAGATGGCTCCCTGACATAGGAACACAGGTTTTCCACAGGCCATGAGTAGTGAATGGCTGATGAAACATTAGTTCTCGTAACGTCTATGTCATAAGAATAAAACCATGAGAATATACTGCTTTGTAGCTTGTCATTACCTGTCTATTACAGATTGATTGGGGGTTTTGTTACTTGACGCAAACTGCTAACTCAAATCATAAGAAGAAAATTGAGAAATCAAAGCAAATTGACATGAAATCACAAAATTGGATGGCCATAATAACCATATCAGAACCGTAACTGATATATGTGAGGTCACACTAAACAGCAGCAATATGGTTGGTTGATTTTGGTTTTCCTATACACAAAGGGGGGGGGGGGGCATTTATCAATGATTTTAGTGTAAACTTTGGTGTAAAATGCTTAAGCGGTCTCTTATTTGTTTAAAGATCTGAGACTTTACAGCAATTTACAGTATTGTACAAAAAAGTGAAGTTTTTACACTAGTTGTCTGGTGAACACATTGATAAATATCCCCCCCCCCCCAAAGACCAACATTGTGAAATAAATATATATATATATATATATATACATATATATATATTTATTTTTATTTTATTTTTTTTAAGGGTTATTGAGTAACAGCACGATTTTTAGCAGTTGAGACTTTATGACTGTTGTTTAGCCAAAGAACACAATGACAAGTTCTTGGAGTGCCATATTCTGCTTCATACAGTAGTCATGTCTATCAAGCTCTGTTCACATCTACAGTACATTAGAGGTTCCACAAATTCTGTTGTTTTAGATAGGAAGAATAATGCTAAATGCAGCTCTGTTTTTCCCATTGGGACACCACAGCAGGAACCAAATGACCCCATTATAAGTCAGTGGGATCCATTGTGGTTTCCATATATTACATAAACCACAACACAGTAATCAGAGTTGACGTTCACATCCATTGGAGAACATGTCTGACCTTTTCATGTCTTATGTGCCTAATAAGGGTAAATTCACACGGGCGGATCCGCTGGGAGTCTCACGCACGAAATCCGCAGCTAATCTGCAAAACACGTATTATTCTTATTATTATTAATACGTGTATGGCAGATTAGCTGCGAATTAGCTCCGGATTTCATGCGTGAGACTCCCAGCGGATCCGCCCGTGTGAATTTACCCTTAAAGTTTATCTGCCCTGTTAGCCAGATTAACTATAGTTTTATTGTTATTTGAAGCCTACATCTAGCACCACTTATTTGCAAAAGCCAATATTGCTATCCATACAAAAACAAGATATTAGCTATGTGAAGTCGCCCTATTCCTTGTGCTTTCTGCAACAGTGTTGTGTTAATAATAAAATTTAGTAATGTGACAATGTGGTATCGAACTACGGTACACCAAAATGAATGCTACCTCCCTATGTTCTATTGTGAACAGAGGAGTACCTAATAAAAAAAATTAAAAAAAACCTCCCTAAGGGTGACAGTGAGCCTCATTTGTACTTTAAGTCAAAATGTTAAATGAGTATTCTGAGGTAAAATAACTTATCTCCTACCCACACGATAGGGTATGAGTGTTATATCACAGGGTGTTCCCCAGGTCAGACCCTCTGCGATCCCCATAAAATGGCTGTGGGTGTTTGTTGTGAATGAAGCTATGAGTGCATTCTGCCTCTCTGTTGACTCTTTATGGAGCTGCCAGAGATAGCTGAGTACAGTGCTCCAATTATAACAAACACCCAGGGCTCCATTCAGGGGATCGCAGGTGGTCTCTGTGGATAAGGGGATATTATTTTAACTTGGAATATCCCTTAAAGTAGAGATCTATGAACAATACTGACGCTTGAGTCTGCACAAGAAAGCATGATGTATGCCTGGCATTTAGATCCCATGTTACGGTGTAGGAGGATAACAGATTAGGTGTAGGAGGTCAAGAGCAGGTAAAATATTTTCTTCATCCAATGATTCTTAAAAGAACTATATCTGAAATGTTAGGAACTGACAGTCCAATTCTAAAACTCTTTTGGGTCATTAATTTTTTTCTGCTTTATTTAAGTGGACAAAAAATCCAGCTATAAACACTTGCACAACAGACACCTATCTCTTCCATACACATGCATGCTTGGATCAGCTGCATGACCAGTTTATGTCTATAGGAGGTCGCTGCTAGACATTCTCAACAAAAAAAGAAAGAACCGATATTAGGTATTGGACAATTTTTTTTTTTTATAGATCTTTAAGGTGTCATTGTGGTCTCACAAAACTTTTGACGTGTCAAAGATTAATGTCAAAAGTTTTGATCGGTCCGTGTCTGAGTGTTCAGACCCTTACAGATCGGGAGATAGAGCCAGGAGAAGGCTGTGCTAAGCGTGGTCCTCTCCTGTCTATGGAGCCCGACTGATGAGTTCAACTGATCATGTGACACAGAGCCAGGAGAGGACCTCTCCTAGCTGTATCTCTCGATCGGTAAGGGTCTGAACACTCAGACAGTGACCAATCAAAACTTTTAAAATGTCTCTATGACAGTTTTGTGAAACAACAATGACATTTTAAAGTCATTGTAGCTCTATTTCTTACATGGAACTATGGATCTCCTCCATAGATTTAACATGCCAGAGGGAGCTTACTGCATACAGTGTTATTCTTCAGTGTAAAAAAGTATGTAGTAAGCTCCTAAACTTCCTCTAGTGGTGGAAGTCAAGGGGTTACTGGTTAAAGTGTCCCCAACATAGCTCTATCTAAGCCCAGCCCTCCTTCTCTGTATTCTGTCTGGGTCTCTTGGTTGCTAAAATTGGAATCCCCCTAACAACAGACAGTTGACAGTAGTTTGCGGAAAAGTAAGACATCTAGTGGCCATTTAAATGGGTGGATGCATTGGATTCTGAGCTGTGTATCAGAAGAACAGCTATAGGCTATGTTCTCACAACATTTTTTTTTGCTGTCACAGCTTTTTTTTCTTGCTATTTTGGGGCCAAACGTGACCCGTTTATGCAAATTACAGTCATAATTTGCATAAAGCTTTAGTGTCTTGGTGCCAAGTGTTGGCTGTCCAAAAAAAACCGGATGCAAAATGGCTAAAAAAAATATGTTGCAGAATTAAAGTGAGTAAAACAAATTGGTATTGTAAAGAAGAACATGGAAGAGAAAGTCATAACTTCAGCTGTGTTCTGTGAGTTCTCATTTCCATTACCCTGTGTGCTCATTGCACACATGTAGAAGACCATGCTTAACATGTACATGCGTTTCACATTATGACATAGTAACAAAGCACCACAAGCTGACAAGTCACATATATTTATCTTAACACAAAGTTATAATTCAATCTTCTGTATATGCCATACAATGTGGACAATATGTTTTGTTATACAACAGGAATGCCATTACACAAACTTGCATTTACTAGTATGAAACATAACCTTATAAATATAATAAATAACTATACACTTTTTATACTTAATAGAGATATCCCATGAGAAAATAAAACTATGTCCTGTAATAAATATCAAAACATTATTGTGAAAGTTTTTTTTTTTTAAGAAACACGAGAACTGCAATACCAGACATAACCCATGGTGCTTTTTCTGAATAAAACAGACCAATAATAATCTCATACAACCCATTAGGTAAACAAAAATTATTTTATACATTTGGACACACCAATTTACCAAAGATCTGCACTGATCTATATTAACAGTTGTATTCTATAGTTATAACATATAGCATCATATCAGCTGAGAGAGAAAACAATCAGAGGTGCCTCTTGTGTTATCTAATTATTATTTCATGACTTACTTCGACTTATTCCGTTACAAATATTTCCTAGGTCTGTATCTCCAGAAATCTCTCTTGTTGGTTTAACCAATAATTGTATTAGATATGCAATGTGAGAATTCTACCTAAAGTATCTAATGTTAAAAGCCATAATTTGTAGTTTGCATGTGGATGATGACAGTGTTAAGACTAATAAAATAGTAAGAAAATGGGAAGACGGACACTTTTTATCTAACTTCAAAAAATGTGTGGTAGATGCAATGTGAAGACAATGGGTGGCATCAACAAGATGTCATATACTAGTGACTGTATGCCTGCTGCCACCTACAGGTGTGGAGATGCATGTTTTAAAAATGACACAGTTCTTTTAGTTGACAGTGAATCGAGGGTTGACTATTAGCTCAGGCTATGTGACACTTAAGAAGACTAGGCCCCAATGTATAACAGTGGCACTGGACACTGAGTACACTGCTTTTTTAGCACCTTATTAAACAGTGTTTACTATATTTCTGCTCTTTGTTAGATACACACTCACATTTTATGTAGTATTTTGTACATATGTTGCCTAGTTCCATTGTACAGAGCCTCTGCCCTATGTCCTCTGTCACACCAAGTTGTACATGGGAGTGCCCAAGTCCCCACAGCGCTGCCAGCTTTTCTCTGCTCTTCGCCACACTAGCCAGTTCATTTGTAAAATAGCCTTTTATGAACGATTTTGTGAAACAATGAACTTGTTTTGCTAGTGGTATCTAAATGTACATATTTATTTGTTACAGAGAAATGCTATAAAATACCCTCCCCTTCCTTTGCAGTATAAAGTATTTCATGTTGAAGAAATAAAGAAGCTTTATATTTGAAAGGCTTTGAATTTCACAGTTGTTATACTGCATGCAGCTTTGCTATAAACACCTACTTTTGATGGTGTTAATATGGGGGAGTATGGTGTCTAACTCTATGCATGGGTATCCTTCAGTATCCTGCGCCTTCTGAACGACATCCCTCACGTTCAGGATAGTAGTGCAGCTGGTGGCTCATGGGAGATGTGGCTGTAAGACAGATGGATGGGTAGGTTTTCCAATGCCTGGTTTAATGCTTGTATTATTTTAAAGCGCACTGTTTCTACCTTCTGTATCTAATAACAAAGTGTGGCTTCCAGATTATTAACTATGGATTCTTACAAGCAGACAGTATATGTGTTATTTTTCCTTGGTTTGTTATTTTTCTTCAATAGACATCTAATAAATTTTGCCTGGAATAAGTTATGGCTCTGTCATTATTTACTGTAAGACCATATTCAGACTTGGTGCAGTATTTCATGTGATTTTTTATAAAGTGTAACTGTCTTTTTTATTTCAAAATGTATGCAATATAAAAACTTCATTAAACTATATCAGAAACCTGCAGCTTAGCAAAAAACCCTCTCTAAATCCTAAATAGCCATTGCTATGCTGCATCCATACAGGAGAGCAGTATAGACAATGTCAGGAAACAGAAGAGCTGCATCGGAACTTCAGGCTCAACTGGGCTGTGTATCTCTCCAATGCTTTATTAAATGCTGTACCAAACTCTCCCAGTCTGTGACATCAGGTACAGCATCTGGTATAATTTATTAGAAATGCAACACCAGGATCAGGACAGCGCAGCTATGCTCCTCCCATACATTTTCTAATGAAAGGATTGTGAATAGGGTAATGAAGGAAACTTAAAAACTAATGTACTAATGAGTGCATTAAAAAAATATTTTTAGATATTGGTTGGATCCTAAACATAGAAATCTGAGAAGAAGGTTTCATAATGCTACATGTTTGTTGAAGTGTCACTATCATCATCCTTTTCAAAATCTAAATCAACAGATGATGTGATATAAAGTATGTTTGCAATTTACATTCATTATGCTTTTTAGTTATCATGCTGTAAAACCAAGCTATACTTACTTGTATCCAGGTCCAGTCTCCTAAAGGCAGCTTTTTAGTCTTTTGCTGGTTAAACGCAGGAAGTAGAGAGTGTAATGCCTCAATGTGTCCATCAATCAAATGACTGCCTTCTCTGTAAGCAATCAGATGACCAGGACTTCCTGTGTTTAGTCACTTATTTTCAACCAGCACAAGAATAAAATGCTGCCTTCAGGGGACTGGACCTGGATACAAGTAAGTATAGCTTTGTTTTAAAGCATGGTAAAAAATAATAATAGTAATGAATGTAAATTGCAAACTTGCTTTATATCACATCTACCGTTGACTTTAGATTTTGAAAGTTTTAACAGTGACACTTTAAAAGTAAGTGTGTAGTTTAATCTGGTACAGTTTTGACACCTTGGGTCTTCCGCACTAGTGTCTTATATATTTAAAGTTCATTTATACTAATAGCCCCTGCTGTTAATGGGTCTGCAGGAAAGCTAATCACTATTGCACTATTCTAGTAACCACTATAAGTGCTAAGATGATCTGTGAGTACAGTCTGCTCATCACATTATTGTCTAGGTATCACTAGTAGCCAGCTGGCAGCTTTCTCTCCATAACACATTCTTATGAGAGTGCTTCACATACATATTGTACATACCGGACTTATACAATATTGTCCAGTCCTCATCCAGTAGCTCAGAGTAAAGCAAGCCACAAATCATTATAAATAGAAGCTGTAGAGTAGTTACAGAATAAAAGAAAAAGATTATCCCACACTATTCTATATCAGCGACCTCTGAGCAATGTAAGCTAAACATTAGCTAGATGCTTTATAGAGTATTTAACTCTGAACCCAAATAAATCCCCGCTAAATATAAGGTTCTGTTCACACTGTCATTGGAGGCTCCATTTAAAGCCATGTCAGTGTTGATGACAAAATTGGGCCCAAAGTCTTTTGGCGCAACCCAGCACAATGGCACTTTACCAGAAACAGGGTCAAAATATTACTAAGTACATTGATTTAAGGAGATTAGGTCTTTCTTTAACACATACTAAAACATACAGTACAGAACAGATGTACATTAAAATCAGTGGCATGGCAATAAGGGTCACAGAGGTTGCAAGTGTAACTGTGATCATAGGCCAATAAAGCAAATAGCCCCCCCCCCACCACCACCACCACCAATTACCGACTTTGTCTATCAAGTGGGGTCTGCAAATTCTCCCAAGCTGGTTGTTCAAATAACAGCAGATTCAGGGAACTGACTAGAGGAGGTTTCTGACTTCATTAACAGTTTTGTTGCATTTTTTGGTTTACACAATTTACAAGTCTAATTGACTATGTGGGTTCTGCAATTTGTTTAGACTTTACCATGTCATTAGCATTACCAGGCTAAATCAGACCATTTAAATAGGAATAACATCTACGATGAAGCCTGGTAATGCTAACCCCATCAAAGATACAAAAGGGATTTTGCCTGCTCACCTTTCCCATGATGATCTTCCAGCTTGCATGGATCCACTCCAATGGAGAGTGACGTAGTGATCAACGATAAAGAAACAGATGATCCAGCAAGCTTTAGTATAGCTGATAAATCACAACCCATTTATTGGATATGAATCACCTTATTGAACATGCAGACATCAGCCCCCAGCACAAAAAACGCCGACACATTTCGAATGCGGTTTTTGCACTCTTACGGTGGTATTACACGGGCCGATGGGGGCCCGATAATACCTGTAAACGAGCAGCGATCTGCTAGATCGTTGCTCGTTTACTTGGCCTATTACACGGCCCGATAATCATTAAACAAGGGCTGCAGGGACATCGTTACCGATGTCCTTGCAGCCTTTGTTTAAACTGTATACATACCTAATTTATGGTCCAGGGTCCTCTTCTTCTTAACTTCTCCCCGGGTCCGCGCACTTCAGCTTTACAGCGGCTTGTCTCTGCTGACAGGCAGACGATTATAGGTCTGAACTTATATCAACGATCAGCCGATGACAACGATCATCGGCTGATCGTTGTCTTTAGTACACAGAACGTTCCGTGTAATAGTACCCTAACTCTTAGCAAGCCAAGAGTAAGAGTGCAAAAACCGCACTCAAACGCGTCTGCGTTTTTTGTGCTGGGGGCTGATGTCTGCATGTACAATAAGGTGATTCATATCCAATAAATGGGTTGTGATTTATCAGCTATACCAAAGCCTGCTGGATCATCTGTTTCTTTATAGTTGAATGCTAACCACATGACCAAGTCCAAGCAGTGAATTTAGACAAAATAGTAGAACCAACAGAATCAGTTAATACTCTTCTAAATGTAACATGGCCCTGTATATCTGGCTCCATTATAGTTGATTATTAGTGGGCTGTAATGAAATATGTGATGCAGTTTTGTATTGCCCAGCTTAATCTTTGCCAGCAATGTATCTAAAGAAAAATCTGAAGTTAAACTTTAAGGTCCAAAATTTGAGTATGCTGTGGATGGTACAAAGCCTTAAGAGATAATGTGTGGGGTTATGGTAAGTTTGATGTTGACAAGATAATGCCAGTATTGGCTTCCAGGAAAATGTCACTAAAGAAAACAATGCAGGACGTAACTACTGTGGGAGTTAAAGGGAATGTGTAATT
Source organism: Dendropsophus ebraccatus (assembly GCF_027789765.1). Taxonomy (NCBI): domain Eukaryota; kingdom Metazoa; phylum Chordata; class Amphibia; order Anura; family Hylidae; genus Dendropsophus; species Dendropsophus ebraccatus. Next base: position 69,347,758 of record NC_091460.1, read on the forward strand.
TAAAGGGGTAGTGCGGCGCTAAACAATTATTCACTAAATAACACACATTACAAAGTTATACAACTTTGTAATGTATGTTATGTTAGTGTTTGGCCCCCTTCCCTGTGTTTCCCCCCACCCACACCAGACCCAGAAGTGTAGTGCTCTATACATACCTGCCTCTTGCCGACCCGTCCGAAGATGACATCATTGGCACAAGATGGTGGACGGGGGTCGGCAAGAGGCAGGTATGTATAGCGCACTACCCCTTTAAGATTTTTTTTTTTTTTACATTTTTCCTTTTATGTTCAATTTGTTTAAAACAAATTATGAAACCTTGCAGTTTCCATTTTGACCACCAAACCCAAAACTAATCTGAGGCTTCCTGTTCTGTTCTGATCATTTCCCAGCAGTCCTTTATTCACAACAAACATCACCAACAAATTAAAAGAAACTATATACGTTTAACATAAAAACTTGACTCAAACAATAGTCATCCTAATCCATGGAAAACCCCATGAAGGGTGAATGTGTCACTAAGAGGGAAAAGTGAGAATAAGCGGCTGTGGACACATACTTAGCATACATAACTATTTAGGTGCAAGAAAATCTGCAATCCACACAGTGTAATAGCATGAAAACCTAAGCTCACACTGAGGCACACAGCAAAGATGTTCTTGGTATACTTAAACAGCTTCCTGGTCATAAATATACTACCTTTCTACCTTGAATACTGTTATTCCAGCCCTGGTAATGGATGTAGTGACATCATTAATGGAATGGCAGGGTGGGCTGCATGTAATAATGGGCAATGTCAGTGAAACTACCACGACATGTTCTGTAGAATAAGGGGTGATATCATAGATGATGCCAAAGGTGGTGGTGTGTTTCAGGCAGTTATATCACAAAGGAGTGACAAAAAGCCCTAAAACCTGTTGGGGACACAAGCTGGTCAGTGCACTCTATGGCACAAGTGCATGCAAAGTGTTCACGGACTGTTTACATCATTGAGGTGGGGACTCTATATGGGGTAATGATATGAAGAGTGATGTCAGGTTCTGGCACTATGCATTAAAAGGCAGTACCTGAAGCTGTTTGACAATCATGGCAGCTGCACATGTAAGCAGAGGTGGTGTATGCCAGAAGTTGCTTCCATACTAGACATAACGTCACATAGGTCTGAGGTCAGTGACTGGTTTCATCACATTGTTATTAGAGCTGCTGTCATGAATCCAGGCTGGACACCAGTGCATATGATGATGTCACTGGGACGATGGACAGTGTCTTACATTGCCAGACAAGTTTCTTTTTAGGGCCTGGTAATGATGTCAAAAGTAGCATCAGGCCAAATTAGGTGAGTTCTGCCTCCTGCAGCCATTAGACAGCCATGACACAAGGGACAGGGATAGCCCAAACCAGAGCCATGTTTCACCTGCTTTTAGGCTTCATAGCAGTTGTGACATCCAATAGTCTGACAAGTGATGACATGATAAAGGGGACTGCCTGGTATGCTGTCAGAATGACAGAATGAATGTGATGATGTCACTGAGGTAATGACATCATAACATTGCCTGACATTTCCACTCACATCACAAAGACCAGCAACCCTAAGGACAGTGTAATGTCCCTGCTGATAACATCACATTTTATTAGGTCTGCAACATGAATTATGACTCCTATAAATAGTTAGTGGGTTAATGAGTGGAAGCCCTTTATGTTTAGGCCATGACATGTACAATAGAATATATGTGGCCATGTTAAAAAGTTCAAGGAAACCTAAGCAGTAGTGTCTGTAGAATCAACTCATGAAAAGTCACTGAAAAATATTTGTCCAATGACTTCATGTAAGTTTCATATTACTGGATAAGACAAAATTATATATATCCCGTTTTTACCTGTCAGTTACACACAATGTCTGGAAACCTGGAAAGGATTATTTTCACCATATAAATGACTACCACACATACATTAGACCCATTCTGTTCTTCCGCTTGGATATGTCATCTAAGCTCTAGCAAAACTCCTGTTACTGTTGATGCAAAGCGGTCTTACAGCACATAGAGCGGAGAATGGAGAATTCCTTATTTGCCTTGTAGCGTTCACTGTTTGTTTGGGTGACATAATCGAGGCAGGAACATCTCTGGTAACTGTTGCTAAAACGTGAAACACATTACAAATAGAGAAAGCACTCCAAATAGTAAAAATGTATTAATATAGTTAGCTAGAAATTACAATAGATCAAGACCAGTGTCATAGTGGGAAATGTGAGTCGGAAAACCATTCCTAAGAGTATGTCATAATCTGGTCCATGTAAGTTTTAAGTTTAACTCTGTAAAAACAGCTAATAAATCTGCCCCAGTGAATGGAACAGAACCATTAAACATGGTGTCCTATGTTGTTATCCCCTATCCATAGGATGAGGGAAGAATAAGCTAATCTCTTGGGGTCCAACCACTGGGACCTATAATGATCCGTAGAACGGGGATGCAATCACCACAGGGCTGCTGAATGCTTCAGAGCGCTGAGAACTCCATTCATTGTAGAGTGCTTGCATCTCCGTTCTTGGGATTAGTGGGGGTCACGGTGGTCAGATCCCCAGTGATCAACTTGGTATTCCCTATGCTATGGATGAGGATGACAAGCTCAGATAGGAATACATCTATGCCTCCACAAGTCACTATCAAAGCAGAAGAACCATACAAAAGCTCAGGACATGGTGGGATGGTTTGGTGTTGATTTTGTTGCCCAGGTCATCCTATTGGGAAAGTGAGAGAAGTTGCAGAAAGGTAATCTGCCATCAGATTCATACTGCCCTAACCATGGGCCTCTAAAGGCAAACGCAGGTGTACAATGAGCCTAAATCAGAGAGGAGCGTCCACTGGGCAGCTCTTCCTTGGTTCTTCCCACCCAAGATGGCTTGATTGACAGATTTCTCCTTATTTTCATATAGGGAGCGGCGTGTCAGTGAAGCCAAGTTAAGTGGTGAGAAAATGGAGGTGAGGTGCTAAGTGGTTACTTCTCCCTGTGCCCTACTCCTTTTATAACTGTTGCTTTAAAATCAGAAGAAAATCCATGAACCCTTTAAAGGTTTTATCCAGCATTTTTTTATCCATTTCAAATCAATTGGTTTTAGAAAGTTATATAGATTTGTAAATTACTTCTATTTAAAAATCTCCAGTCTTCCAGTACTTATCAGCTGCTGTCCTCCAGGAAGTGCTGTCCAGGAAGTGGTGTATTCTTTCCAGTATGACATAGTGCTCCCTGCTGTCATCTCTGTCCAAGACAGGAAAACTGTCCAGAGCAGTAGCATGGACAGTTCATGTCATGGACATAGGTGGCAGTAGAGAGCACTGTGTCAGTCTGGGAAGAAAACAGCATATAATGCAGGACATACAGCATCTGATAAGTATAGAAAGACTTATGATTTTTAAATAGAAGTAAATTACAATTCCATATAACTCTCTGACATCAGAAAAAAAAACAATTAGCCAGAGTACCTCTTTATGGGTGCATAACCCAAAATATGTTTTTTATTAGAGATGAGCGAACCAGGTTCGGGTTCGAGTCGATCCGAACCCGAACGTTCAGTATTTGATTAGCGGTGGCTGCTGAACTTGGATAAAGCTCTAAGGTTGTCTGGAAAACATGGATACAGCCAATGACTATATCCAGGTTTTCTACATAGTCTTAGGACTTTATCCAACTTCAGCAGCCACCGCTAATCAAATACCGAACGTTCGGGTTCGGTTGGACTCGAGCATGCTTGAGGTTCGCTCATCTCTATTTATTATATGTTATTTGTTACTCTTAAAATACCCAAATGTTCAGAATGAATGTAATTATTATATGATATTCGGGAACCTATCAGTATATCATGCTGCTCATGGTTAGGGCAGCATGAATCTGCTGACAGGCTCTATTGAAATAATAATGTTTTCTCATTAGGGATGGTCCGAACCGAATTCGGTTCGGGTTTGTACAAACCCGAACCCTTGGTAATGATTCCCGCTGTCTGCCCGCTCCGTGGAGCGGGCAGATCCAGCGGGAGGACCGCCTGGAAAACTGGGATACAGCCATAGCCATAGGCTGTATCCCAGTTTTCCAGGCGTAACTCCCGCTGGATCCGGGCAGACGGCGGGAATCTGCTGCCTAGCGTTCGGGTTCATACGGGTTCATAGGGTCGGGCCATCCCTATTTCTCATTCCTGATAGAGGCCCTTTAAGATTTTTACTGGTATAAAGGGAGAATTTGGTAAGTGGTTACGTAAGATGAAAAGGAGTGATAGAGCAGACATGCTGCAGAGTATGATGGGAAATAGAACAAGTTGGTTGTTCAGAAGAAGCAGTGTGTGTATTGTAGCACAAAGCAGTGTTTCCCAACCATTGTCACATTGGTGCACCCCTACTAAATAATGTTCTGTGAAATGCAACACATTCAGGCATGTGATGACTTCTTTGATCTTACTTTTCCTCTCCATCTGGCCCAGACCACCATGCTGATTTCTTGCAACTACAATTCATCTCTTTAGAACCTGCCAGACAAACATCTCAGGCTCTGAACTCTTCCTGCAACTTCCTTCCCTTTTCCCACCCTTAGGGCCCCACAGTGTATTAATTGCGCTTTTTGGTGTCATGCGCAGTAAAGTGAGTAGGTATTTGAGTTGCCGCCTGTATGTAGGATCCCATGCTGTGTCCATCCATATAGTAACAATGCACCCTACTGTGCCCCCATATAGTAATAATGTCCCCTGCTGTACCCATATAGTAATAATGCCTCCTTCTGTGCCACCCCACTGTGCCCTGTAATAATGTCCCCTGCTGTGCCACCCCCACTGGGCCCCGTAATAATGCCCCCAGCTGGGCCCTTCATATAGTAATAACACCTCCTGCTGTGCCCCATATAGTAATAAGGCCTCCCGTTGTGCCACTCCTACTGTGCCCTGTAATAATGCTCCCTGATGTGCCCTTTATATAGTAATAATGCCCCATATAGTAAAAAATGCCCCCTGCTGTGCCCCATATAGTAATAATGCCCCCTGCTGTGACCCATATAGTAATAATGTCCCCTTTTGTGCCTCCATAAAATAGTAATGCCTCCTGCTGTGCTTCATATAGTAATAATGCCCATGCTGTGCCACCCCCACTGTGCCCCGTAATAATGCCCCTTTCTGTGCCCTCCATATAGAAATAATGCCCCATATAGTAATAATGCCCCCTGCTGTGCCCCCATATTGTAATAACACCTCCTTTTAAGCCCTCATATAGTACGTGTCCCCCTGCTGTGTCCGCATATAGTAACAATGCCCCCCTGTAATGTGCCCCATAGTAATAATGCCCCCTGTGATGTGCCCCCATAGTAATAAATCCCCCTATGCTGTGTCTCCATTGTAATAAGGCCCCCTGTGCTGTGCCCCCATAGTTATAATGTCTCCTGTGCAGGGCCCCCATAGAAATGTCTCCCTGTGCTGTGCCCCTATAGCAATAATGTTCCCCTGCAGTCCCCCAGCACACACACAAAAAAACATTTTACTCACCTAATCCAAGCATGGATGACGTCATATCAATGTGCCTGCTGGAGAGATTCCTCCCTGGCATCAAAGTCAATGCTGAGGTCAGGGGGGGGTTTACTCTGCCCTTAATGAGGTGGGAGGGTTGGTAGTGAGTGTGGTGAGGCTGAGGAAGGCTAGGGGGGGTGGCACTGAGCTAGGAGCTGAATGTTGTCCGCCAGGGGGGCTGATGAGCTGTGGCCTAAGAGGGGGGGTGGCGTCACGAGCTGAGTAAGATTGAGGGGCAGGCGGGAAGATGGAGATTGGGGGATGGGGGTGCTGAGTGAAATCGGAGGGCAGGTGGGAGCTGAGTGTGAAAGGGGGGGGGGGTAGCGCTGGGCAAGGTCCAGACTGGGAGAACGGAAGGTAGGTTGTCATGCTCCCGGAGCCCCCTAGCCCGCACATTGCTAGAAACAGCCCTGCTAGTATTTCAATATAGGCAAATTCACGTAAATTAGAATGAGAGCTGTAATACCAGGTATACCAAGAGTGGCATTATTTCTGGAAGTAAGCAGACCATTTTTCTTCTAATCCAATCAGTCCTTTTAACTACTACAACCAGTCTCTATTGATATGTATATAGTCAGTGGTTGGCAAGGGGGCTGAGAGGAAATTGAGGCAGGAGTCTTCTCATCAACACATTATAAGATGAAGTGTGTTGCTGCTGTCTGTAGGGCTCAATGGACCCTTTTTTTTTTTAAATTGCCTTTAGCATGAAATGTCATGTAAATCAAATCCAATAAATACATACTACTATATACACAAATATACATAACATTTTTAGGAAGTGACTTAAAAAGTTATTGCTTTCGCATTCCTATTGCAGTTCACCCCTATGGTCCATGGTTAGGCTATGTTCACACTGCGTATGAGTCCGGCCGCATTTCGTACGCCGCCGTACATGTGTGGCTGAAACTACGGGCGTGGGTAAAATAGACATGCGGCCGGATGCGTACGAACCGCGAACATACACCCGTAGTACAGTTATGCTTCCCTAGCTTGTTTCGAAGCGATCTGAAACAGGTCATTTACTTGGAAATCTTCGCCCAGCCCAATAAAACTCACAGAACCTCTTGGATCGAAAAATCAAGTTCAATTTGGCTGAAATAAGTACTCCGTATACGATCCGGCCATAAGCTCATACGTAGTGTGCATTGTGCGGGCGTATATCGTATACTTTCAAGAGAACGCATCAACCTCAAAACTACGTGCGTATATTCGCGGTTCGCACTACGGCCGGACTCATACGCAGTGTGAACATAGCCTTATACTGGATTAAAAAGGGATACAGCACCCCTGTGGTCCTGCAGTGGAGACCGTGCATTGTAGGCTGCTTGTGTTTTCTTTTCTGACAAGATTCTTTTTTCTTTTTTTTTTTTTGAACAATGCACATCCCTGTAGCCTCTCACAGCCACTGGATAGAGCTGGGCTACCTAAAGTGCTACTCTAAAGAGCTGAAATATATAGGTTGTGGGCATGTTGGCACAGCACATCAGCGTCAAGTCCAACAAATTCCCATCACAATTGTCTACTCCACTGTAAAAATGTTGTCTCATGTTAAGGACATAGGAGTGCAAGAGACAGAAAGCTACTACCCCCACCCCCAAATATCCCCACTTTCTAGTCTGAGACAGACAGCCTCATATGGCCATTTGAGGAATGAACGTTCTTACTCCTATCCTGGTCATGGTAGCTCGGATAACAGAGCAGGACACTCATATGACTGCGTGTGGGAAAAGCAATACAACAGTACAAACTACTTGTGAACCAGACCTGGGAGCCTGATAGAAAGAGACCGGTTGTGTTTCACAGTGCTATTTGTAAGGATGAGTTGCAAGGATCTGCTAGTGCTGGATGTGGAGACGGGCATGGAAGCCTGAGAACAAAGTACCCAGAGAAAGAAGGCTCCTCAGTCTCATAGTAAACAGCAGTAACAACCAGCACTGTGTCCTCTAGAGGTCCATGATATTCAAAAGTCTATAGGAAAACAAGTGTTTTGCAAAATACACCATTGTAATAGTTTTCTATATGAAAGCACAATCATTATAGAGAATGAAAGGGTTGGAAGATACATTAATGACAATAATATTCAGAAAATTAAACAAAATGATAGAAAGTATCAGTCTGACCAAGTGATGATATGTACACCAATCACAGATATACAAAAACATTACTCAGGTTACAGAAGTCCACTCCACATATGGCATTTCCCATGTTTGTCATATATTTATTCCTGTGACTCACTAAGCCTGGATCAGGGCTTGTAGAAATCAGCACCTGTACTCAATATGTAAGGAGAAACAACTGCTGAGAATGATCCAGGCTATTTAACCACGCCAAAACAAACACGTTTTCAAGGGGCTGCCCCATCTATTAACCCCTTCAGGACCAGAGACATGACTGTATGTCCATTTGTGTGGTGCATGCCCGATCATGGACATACAGTTACGTCATCAGATGGAATGGGCACAGAAGCTGTCAGTGATAGCCGGGCACCCTCAGCAACTGTTGTGACCCAAGCCGAATACGGATCCCAAGAGTTAACCATATAGATGCTGAAGTCAGTGCAATCACAACATCTGTAGGGAGAACAGCGGGAGAATTCTCCCTCTGTTCACCATTGGGGCTCTGCAAAATGATCGCAGGGTCCCGATTGTAGCTGTGACAACCAGAGGCACTGCAATGTATTATGCCTGTCATCGGGCAATCAGATAGTGAAGTTGGAACACTAAAAAAAAGTGCAAGACTAAAAAAATGCACAATAAATATAAATAAAGTGAAATAAACACGGATTCCCCATATCCATCAATGCAAATAATAAAGTGAGACAGGTCAGATAAAAAAAAAATGGACCCTGGTCCTTAAGGCCACAATTAACCTGGTCCTGAAAGGGTTAAAATGGACTTTTTAGTAACACAAAACATTTATTGACTTGATGTGGAATCTCAGATTCTGGAATTCAATAGTTTTACTCAATATATATACAGTATATATAATGCAAATGACCTATTTTGTAAATGTTTATAGAACAGCAGTCCTATGACTTTGCAAGTTTAAAGTGGTAACGGTAGTAAATGTAGTAGTTGTTAGCCATATACAGTTATACAGTTACAATTATTGCTTAAATTCGAACGATTGAACGATTTATGGCGCGATAATCAGCCCTTTTAAAAGGCCCTTAAAGCAGCAATGGATAAACATGTTATCAGGGGTTGCTGGGTAGGCCAGGTTCTGACCAAACTTCATTAAAATTCGTTCATTAGTTTGGGGGCTATAAGTGATTTTTCTGCACCTTCAGCTAGTGGGACATCCTGTAAATAAATGTAGACCCTTAGATCCTAAAAATATACTAAAAAATAAATAAATAAATAAATATATATATATATATATATATATATTAAAAAGGACTTTTGCTATTATTTGAACCATATCAAATACATGAACAATAAATACATCAAAACATCTCTCATTTCATGTTTAAAAAATAGTTAATGCCCAAAGGAAAAACTTATTCTATTCTAGGACTAGAGCTACATTGGAGGAAGCTTACAAACAAATTAGCATAAATGTTTTTTCCATTCTATATTTTCAGAATTCTATTGCAGTTTGGAACTTTTCCCACATTGTTTTCAGTAAATAAAAATGTAAAAGGCAAGAAATAATATAGTACATATGTGTTCTAAATAAAGGATTTTTAAGATAAGGCAATTACCATAATCTGAAATTCCCGTACTCTCTGAAAGAGATTGCAGGCCCACGCATTATGTCCACAATAGGCCTAGGCTTGATTTTTTTTTTAGCCTGAATGAATCAGACGCTAAGAGCTTCTTCCCACGCTCCACAATACACGGAGATTATGGAGTGTGAAGTTGTGACATGGATTTGCAGCTCTCCCTCCGTCATGTATCACTATGATGCCGGGAGAACTGTATGTGTTTAAATCTTTGCGGGAATGTAATGAACCAGTCACGTAGCTGTATCAGTACAGTCCTTCAAAGATTTAAACACATATAGCTCTCGTATTGATACATGATGCCAGAAGAGCTGCGAGTCCAAGTCACGTTCCGTTATCTTCGAGGATCATGGAGAGTGTGTATAAGCCCTACAGACTGCAGCAAGCGAACGCTTATCTCTATGTGCCTTCACAAGTCATGAATAATGGGGTTATTCAGATTCATAAAGACTGGTAGAAGCTACAGGATCTGCTAGACAAGCACTCTTCTCACCACTGTACAAAGTCCTTATCTTTATTTTGTACACAGTAGTATAATAGTGCCCACTTTGAGCCCCCAAATAGTAGTTTGCCACCCCCCTGTGTGCTCCCATATTGTAGTGAGATCCCCTATATGCTTCCTATACAGTATTATGCCTTTCTGTGCCCCTATATACTGTTAGGCACCCTCTGTATAGAAGTTAAGCCCCCTCTGCATCTCCATATAGTAGTTGCGCTCCATACAGTATAAAGGCCTTCTCTGTGCCCCCATATAGTATATAGGCCTCTTCTGTGCCTCCATATATTGTGTATTGTGTACAGGTCTCCTCTGTGGCCAATGTAAGTATATACATTAGCTCATTTATAAAAGTTTTTATGATTGAAAACTTTAGCCATGCTTGTGTTGGGTCATATAATGCTCCCTAGGTTAGTTGCAGTAAGGTATCAGTCTTGACAAAAAGTGCGGACAACACCAGAAATATGTTGCCTTATTGATCCCTCCAAATAGCTATTATGTCTGTCTTCTTGGCATCTGTGATATGTGTTTAATATGCACATAAATAAATTTTAGTGTGCCAACCCATGAATTTAAAGAGATACAATTTAAGAGTCTACATAAATATACATAAATATTATCCATCTGTCTATATGCGTGGCATGTAAAAAAACTAAATGCCATAGTCTGTCCATTTGTCTATCATAGTGTAGAGAGTATTTCTCCCTTTCTGTATACATTATACAGTGTGAGCTACTTATAAACTATTTAAAAAGACTGTAGAATTTTAGGGCTGCAGTTAAATATAGCTTAATCATTCCAACATTTCTAATATTCCTTCATATTCATAACTGTGGCACACTTAAGGACTACAGTCTTCCCTTCTTATTTCTTACTGTATTGGCACAGATCCCAGCTGGAGACCTTCCAGATCATCTCTCTTGGAATGAGCCTGCTCAGTTTCCATTCGCCAGACAGGGATTTAAGTTCAAACCAAATATGGAAGCAGCCTGCCAAACCCGAGGGTGACGTATGACTGAAGCTATTAAGCATGGAGCGGAGCCACCCATGACCAGCCACACATTTGAATTTTTACCTCGGAGCTTTTGGTGCTGACAGGTCTTTCTGGATGTAAAAAAAAATCCCTAAAGCATTGAATAGTAAATAGTTCATGAACTTACATCCGAAAATAACACTGTGATACATAAAAGCGACTCTGTACCCACAATCTGACCCCCCCAAACCACTTGTACCTTCGGATAGCTGCTTTTAATCCAAGATCTGTCCTGTGGTCCGTTCGGCAGGTGATGCAGTTATTGTCATAAAAAATTAATTTTAAACTTGCAGCCCCGTATCCAACGGGAGTATCTGTGCCCTAACTTTGCACCAACCCCTCCGTCCCTCCTCCCCACCCTCCTCATCATTAGGAATGCCACTGAAATATTTACTTCTGTTTGAACATTGCACAGGTGTCTTAAAGAGGACCTGTCACCCCCCGTGCCAGGGTGACAGGCTCCCGACCCCCCGTTAGATCCCCCTATACATACCTCATCGTGCCGGGTCCTCTTCCTGAGCCGGTCGGGTGACTGAGATTTCAGTGCCCGAAGCCAGGCGCGCACACTCACAGGAGAGTCGGATGCTCATAGAGAATGAATGGGGAGTCCGATGCTCCGTCATTCTCTATGGACATCGGACTCTACTGTGAGCGCGCGCGTCGGGCGCTGAAATCTCAGTCACCCAACCGGCTCAGGAAGCTGGACCCGGCGCGATGAGGTAAGTATAGGGGATGTAACGGGGTTGGGAGCCTGCCACCCTGCCACAGGTTTCCTTTAATGATCCAGCCCATGTGCTGTGGTAACACAGGTGGTGAATAGAAGGCAATCTGCCTGGAGCATTCCTAATGATGAGGAGGGCGGGGAGGAGGGACAGAGGGGTGGTGCAAAGTTAGGGCACAGATCCGCCAGTAGGGCACGGAGCTGCAATTTTAAAAGTAATGTTTTATGACAATAATTGCATCACCTGCCAAACGGACCCCAGGACAGATCTTGGATTAAAAGCAGCTATCTGATGGTACAAGTGGTTTTGGGGGTCAGATTGTGGGTACAGAGTCGCTTTAAGTACCAAGCAGAAGTAGGACTTTAAAGGGGTTATCCAGTGCTACAAAAACATGGCCACTTTCTTTCAGAGACAACATGACTCTTGTCTCCAATTCAGGTGCGGTTTGCAACCCCGCCCAAGCTGGAGACAAGAGTGGGGCTGTCTCTGGAAGAAAGGGGCCATGTTTGTGTAGCGCTGGATAACCCCTTTAAAAAGCTGTATTCAGCTACTTTTAGTTTTACTAGTAGTTTATGTTTATTGTAAGCATTATAGTTCACATATGTGAATCAGTATTGCTCATAGATGTATGACAGCGGTGTGTAACTAATTGCTTAAGGGTATAAACCCACACACCGTATATGCAGCGTATTTGCTGCTGCGATACACAGCAAACTCGCAGCAAACTCGCAGCAGATTAGATCTAAATAACTGAACACAGCATCAAATGTGTACCAACAAATCTTCTGCGTTTTTGTTGCATATCTGCTGCGTATACGGTGTGTGGGTTTATACCCTAAGGCTGGGTTCACACTATGTATATTTGAGGCTGTATTTGTGAGGCTGTATAGCAACCAAAACAAGGAGTGGATTGAAAACACAGAAAGGCTATGTTCACATAATGTTGTAATTGAGTGGATGGCCGTCATTTAATGGCAAATATTTGCTGTTATTTTAAAACAACGGCTGTTATATTGAAATAATGGCAGTTATTTACCGTTATATGGCGGCCATCCACTCAATTTCAACATTGTGTGAACAGATCCTTTCTGTGTTTTCAATCCACTCCTGGTTTTGGTTGCTATGAGGACCTGACTTGAGGATCAAATACAGCCTGAAATATACTGTGTGTGAACCCAGCTTAAAGGCGTTTTCCGGCGCTACAAAAACATGGCCCTTTTCTTCCAGAGACAGCACCACTCACTTCAAGCTCCATTCACTTCAATGCAACTGAGTTACAAAACCTGCACTCAACCTGCAAACAAGAATGGTGTTGTCTCTGGAAGAAAGTGACCATGTTCTTGTAGCGCTGGATAACCCCTTAAACTACCATTATCATGCACATTGTTCTACGATGAATTAGCACTGTTCCACCATACACTATCATGAAATGCAGTGTGCCTCCATCAGGTGCCTTCAGTATGCACAGAGTCCGTAGGTAAACGTTCATGTAAGAAGAAATACTGCGTATATGAAACCTTCACCAGACTCACAGAAGAGAATTGCTAGTTATAAAGTGTGGTTTTGTTTCATACATGAAAATAGTAGTGGTACATTAACCACACCTCAGCTTTTCTGCTTATTCTAAGTACTTGTTTAGAAGCTTTGGCTTTCTAGGCATGATGGGAATTGTAGTTTTGTAGCTGCTGGAGGTCCACGGAATCCTCTTCTCTGCATTATACGACTGAGAGCTTTCAATAATAGACTTTTAAAATGTGGGAATTACAAAAAGGATCCTGAACTCAGATGGGACTGCCCCTCTGAAAACATGTTTCCCAGGAATCCCTAGGGTTGTAATCAAATGTAGAGAGTTTGGGTGCATACTCAAAGTGTCCTCATCTCTAGTGCCCAGCCTTTCAGCTTGTTTCCCTCTCACGACATATATTATTTCATGCCTTATCATGATTATTGAGCCAATCTTTTATCTATTGCAAAGGTTTTTATTCATATAGTAGAGACATTTTGCCAGGTTGTACACATCCTCCAAGTTTTATTGTAAAAGATATTTCGGGTTAAAAAATTAGCGGTACCCAAACATTAAATGGGTATTGGCATTATCAAATGTTACTTTCTATTGAGAGTGGATGACTAATGGTCCCAGTGGTCAGACCCCCAGTGATCCAGAGAAGGGAAGACAATTGTCCTTTCACATGGGTGGAGCAATAGAGCCTGTGTGGTCAGTGCTCCATGTCTTCTCTATATGCCTCCTTAGTAGAGATGAGTGAACCTCAAGCATGCTCGAGTCCATCCGAACCAGAACATTCGGCATTTGATTAGCGGTGGCTGCTGAAGTTGGATAAAGCCCTAAGGCTATGTGGAAAACATGGATATAGTCATTGGCTGTATCCATGTTTTCCAGACAACCTTGGAGCTTTATCCAAGTTCAGCAGCCCCAGCTAATCAAATGCCGAACATTCAAGTTCGGATGGACTCGAACCTGAACCCGGTTCGCTCTTCTCTACTCCTTAGCATTGCTGAGTCCTGCTCCTTCTTACAATAATTTTTACACAGTTCCTGCAAAGAAACAACAAAAGTTACAAGGCTGATTTTAATAGTAGCCTCTATTCAATCCTATATTTTAAGTCTTCATTAGAATTGGTAAAGTCGCTACTACATGTGTTATACAGATTAGTCAATGACAGATTCCTCTGCTCACAGCACATCCAAGTGGGGTCACCTCTAAGCCCCTCTGATAAGTCAAAGGTCAAATAGTTCACTCTTGGATACTTCCTCGCTTTACCAAAGTGCTTTTAAAGGAAACATAGTTTCATGTTGCTGTACAGCCTGAACCGTGGGCAGCATAAAGCAATGACAGGCTCCCCTATTACAATGATATATGAATAGCCATGCCATTTAAGAGAAATTACAGTTATACCTTTGGCTGGGAACAGGGCTCGGGGTTATGGGAGTGTTCTGCTGGCCCTGACTGACTGATTTCTCTCTCTGTTTGTGTATAGAGGGAGGTCTGTCCATCAGGGCTGCTAGACCACCCCAGTAACTCAGAGCGCCATTAACAGGTGAAGTAACATCTACGATTACTCTGAAATGGTACAGCTGTACAACGTAGATCCTCTATCATTGTGGTCCAGGCAATATGACAACATGAAACTAGTTACAGGTTCCCTCTGAAAGGACATTTTCTCAGTCCATGAGTGTGAAGTGGAGAACCTAAGAGTGAGTTGTTTGACCATTGATTTAGCAGAGGGGCATAGGGCCCCATGTAGTGATGCGTGGTCAGTAACCAACGATTTTTCAACATGGAGAAAGACATCGATCAGCTGATGATCGCTTATTCGGCAGATCGTTGTCTTTATTACACAGAGCTATAATCGGTCTCATTGGGCAGATTATCGCTCCGTGTAGATGGGTAACCCCATTTACATGTGATTTGAGGTGACATGAAACTTGCGACATGTTTTAAGAAAAAAAGTGGGTAAGGAACCTCCTTAGGAATCAAAAATTGCATTGAAAAACAGTCCAGTGGAGATGTAGCCCTGTAAAAGATGTGTACTATGTATTGAATATAATTGAACTAAAAATCATTAAAAAAAAAACACTGGCCATCAGTTGTTAGTTTGTAACAGAAGCCGTGGAGAGCAACCCAACAGTAGTACAGGGTAACTATTCAAATGATTGGGTGACTGTCATGATGAGTCCTATAGGGGGTGCTGCTTTTTCTATAGGCTTCTAAGTTTATCTAGCTAGTATACAGGTCCCATAACATTCATTTGTTGTAACAGGTTAATTCCAAAAACAGCATCAAATGATCTCACACCTTCACACTAAGCAGTAGCTGAGCAGAAACTATTTGTCATGTATGGCCCCTTTAAGAATGCTAGGATGCATCTGTGTGTATTGTCAGAGGTCACACAACATCAGCATCCACAGCCAGCAGAGATGGATGATGGCAAACAGCTGTATCCCATTACAAAGATGTATTGCAATGCTTCATTTTACATTTTACTGTAGGTGTATTTGAGCAATAAAAAAAGATGATATACAATATTGTAAGACTTAAGGCCCTTTTACACATGTACACGTAAAAGCTTTGGTGATCAGCCGAACAAGAAAACGCCTGCTCATCAGCATATCGCATTTTGCGAGTGGTAAAATCTATTCCTAATGGCCGCAAATCTCTCTGTCTAAACTGGAGATGTGACGCTGATAGAAATATATTTAAATGGCCACATGAATGATACAGTGTTTGTGAGGCCTGGCCACGCGATTAATCGTGCCTTTGAAAAGGCAGTGCAAAGAGCGTCTTTGAATGATTGTAAAAGGACCCATAGCCTGTAACTCCTTAAGGCTAGGCAGGTTTTAGCTCACTTCATTCTAAGAGCACTGACACAGTTTTTTTCTATATCTGATAATAAATATATAAATCCTAAATAATATGATAATTATGTAAAACGTATTCCTTATTTTTGCCTGCAATTATTTTTAACTAATTATTTTACTCATGCTTTACTGCCTGTGTAGGTAAAATGCATAGGCAGCTATTAGAGCATACATATGATATGTCCTAAAAGGGTTTAACGCAATTTTGTCTTTAAAAAAAAAATCTCTATTATGGGACATAAACCGTTCTGTATATAGTATATAAGGGAAGTTGACGACAATATGCCTTTCTGTGGTTGGGCTGTTTTAGCTTCTTACCAGCTCATATAAAATGTAATTGAAAGCATCTCTTCTTTCTTGACCTCTTCCAGCTCTTAAGTTTCTCATTACATGCTACGGTATTTCTTCCAGGAACTTGTAGCAAACTGAAATAGTGCTGCTCTAGAAATATAGTGGTATTGGGGTGAGAGATGCTACTATGTACTTCATGGACTATTAGTGTTTTTCTGATTAAATTAACCATTAATATACATTTTTCTTTAACCCCTTCACGTCAGCCATCTGTATATATACGTTCCTATTGCACATGCCCCGTGCAGGAGGAATGTACATATACGTTCCTGACTTTAGGGGGCTTTGTGATGAGAACGGGATCGCTGCAGGGACAGCGATCCCGCTGTCATCTGTGTACAGCACCGGAGATAATGAGGATCAGCTGCGATTCCGCAGTTGACCCCCATCAACCCCTTAGTGACCGCCGAAACGGCGGTCACTAATGGGCCGGTGCCGCCGCTGTATTTCATCTCCCCCCACTGTGAATCCACGGTGGGGGGAGATGAAATAAGTAAAAATCAGACCCCAGATCAGCCCCTAGTGCCCCAGTCACTAACCCCCCCTCCCGCGGCGGCCATCGGATCCAAGATGGCCGCCGCGATCACTGTGAACAGACTAATGTCTGTTCACAGTGATCAAAAAAGAAAAATGAATGAAAGCCCCATGCTCTCCGCCACCGGAGGTAGCGGAGAGCATGGGGCAGTCATCGGGACCCCCCCTGTGGGGTCCCGGTACAAGCGATCAGCGGTATATACTATATACCGCTGATCGCTTGTGCCATGTGCCGCTGGCAATTTTTATCCCCTGTCACCATGAATGATTGGTGACAGGGGATAAAAAGTGATGTCCCCCCACCCCCCAAGTCGCCCCCCACCCCCCTGTCACCCCCGTCCCCCAGTCACACCCCCCCCCCCTTCCCCATATACTCACCTGCTCCTGGAGCTCCTTCCTCTTCCGTGTCCTGGCTGGTTATGAAGTGCGCATGCGCTCCACAACCAGCCAAGCTCTGAAAATTTAAAGTGACAGAGACCAATTTAGTCTCTGTCACTGAACTATGATTACTGTGATAGAAAATATCACAGTAATCATAGTAATACAGTGAACATGAATGTATAAAGTTCAAAAAGTGACAAACATACAAAAAAATAAAACACACACTTTTTATTATAGTAATAATTGCAGTTTACTCCAAAATTACCCCTAACCCCCCCCCCAGATTACCCGTAACCACCGCAGGTTGCCCGTAACCACCGCACGTTGCCCGTAACCACCGCACGTTGCCCATAACCACCCCAGGTTGTCCGTAATCACGTCAGATTGCACGTAACCCCCCAGATTACCCGTAACCACCGCACGTTGCCCATAACCACCGCACGTTGCCCGTAACCACCGCACGTTGCCCGTAACCACCACACGTTGCCAGTGACCCCCTCCAGATTGTCCGTAATCACCCCAGATTGCCTGTAACCACCCCAAATTACATGTAACCACCCCAGATTAGCTATAAGCACTTCACTCTATCCGTAACAATTCTACATTGTCTGTAACCCCTCCAGGTTGCCCGTAACCACCGCAGGTTGGGCATAACCACCCCAGATTGCCCATAATCATGCCAGATTACATGTAACCCCCCAGATTGCACGCAACCACCCCAGGTTGCCTCTGACCACCGCACCTTGCCTCTGACCACCGCACGTCGCCTCTGACCACCGCACGTCGCCTATGACCACCGCACGTCGCCTATGACCACCGCACCTTGCCTCTGACCACCGCACGTCGCCTATGACCACCGCCATCGCCTATGACCACCGCACCTTGCATCTGACCACCGCACCTTGCCTCTGAACACTGCACCTTGCCTCTAACCACCCCAAATTGCCAGTGACCCCCTCCAGATTGCCCGTAACCACGCCAGATTACAGGTACCCACCTCAGATTACCTATTAGCACTTCAGTTTATCCGTAACCACAGCAGGTTGCCTGTAACCACCCCAGATTGTCCGTAACCACCCCAGATTGTCCGTAACCACCCCAGATTGTCCATAACCACCCCAGATTGTCCGTAACCACCCCACGTTGCCCGTAACCACAGCAGGTTGCCTGTAACCACCCTAGATTGTCTGTAACCACAGCAGGTTGCCCGTAACCACCCTCAGGTTGCCCGTAACCACCCCAGATTGCCCGAACCACCCCAGATTGTCCGCAACCACCCCAGATTGTCCGTAACCACAGCAGGTTGCCTGTAACCATACCAGATTGTCTGTAACCACAGCAGGTTGTCCGTATTCACCCAACGTTGCCCATAACCACCCCAGGTTGCCTCTAACCACACCAGGTTGCCTGTAACCACCCCAGGTTGCCGTAACCACAGCAGGTTGCCTGTGACCACCCCAGATTATCTGTATCCACCCCAGATTATCCGTAACCACCCCAGATTACCCGTAACCACCTCAGACTGCCCGTAACCACCCCAGACTGCCCGTAACCACCTCAGACTGCCCGTAACCACCTCAGACTGCCCGTAACCACCTCAGACTGCCCGTTACCACCTCTAGATTACCCGGAACCACCCCAGACTGTCCGTAACCACCCCACATTACCTGCAATCTAATTTTTTTTATTGTATTTTAGTAACTGCGCTATTCTAATAACTGTTACTAGCTGCGGTTTTGCTCCAGCAAATTGGCGCTCCTTTCCTTCTGAGCCCTGCTGTGTGCCCATACAGTGGTTTATGCCCACATATGGGGTACCGTTGTACTCCGTTGAGAACCTGCGTTACAGATTTTGGGGTACATTTTTTCTCCTGTTCCTTGTGAAATTTAGAAATTTCAAACTAAACCAACATATTATTGGAAAAATTCAAGTTTTTCATTTTTACTGCCCAATTTTGAATACTTTCCTCTAATACCTGTGGGGCCAAAATGCTCATCCTACCCCAAGATGAATTCTTTGAGGGGTGTACTTTCCGAAATGGGATGACTTTTGGGGGGATTCTATTCTGTAGACATTACAGGGGCACTGCAAACGCACCTGGTGCTCAGAAACTTCTTCAGACAAATCTGCAGAGAAAATGCTAATTGGCGCTCCTTCCCTTCTGAGCCCGGCTGTGTGCCCATACAGTGGTTTATGCCCACATATGGGGTACCGTTCTACTCAGGAGACCCTGCGTTACAGATTTTGGGGTGAATTTTCTCTCCTGTTCCTCGTGAAATTGAGAAATTTCAAACTAAAGGAACATATTATTGGAAAAATTCGAGTTTTTCATTTTTACTGTCTACTTTTGAATACTTTCCTCTAATACCTGTGGGGTCAAAATGCTCACCACACACCAAGATGAATTCTTTGAGGGGTGCACTTTCCAAAATGGGGTGACTTATGGCGAGATTTTACTCCGCTGGCACTACAGGGGCACTGCAAACCCACCTGGCGCTCAGAAACTTCTTTAGCAAAATCTGCATTGAAAAAGCTAATTGGTGCTCCTTCCCTTCTGAGCCCTGATGTGTGCCCATACAGTGATTTATACCGACATATGAGGTACCTTTTTACTCAGGAGAACCTGCGTTACAAATTTTGGGGTACTTTTTTTCTCTTGTTCCTCGTGAAATTGAGAAATTTCAAACTAAACGAACATATTATTGGAAAAATTCGAGTTTTTCATTTTTACTGTCTACTTTTGAATACTTTCCTCTAATACCTGTGGGGTCAAAATGCTCACCACACCCCAAAATGAATTCTTTGAGGGGTGCACTTTCCAAAATGGGGTGACTTATGGCGAGATTTTACTCCGCTGGCACTACAGGGGCTCTGCAAACACACCTGGCGCTCAGAAACTTCTTCAGCAAAATCTGCATTGAAAAAGCTAATTGGCGCTCCTTCCCTTCTGAGCCCCGCTGTGTGCCCATTCAGTGGTTTATGCTCACATATGAGGTACCGTTGTACTCATGAGAACCTGCGTTACAAATTTTGGGGTACTTTTTTTCTCTTGTTCCTCGTGAAATTGAAAAATTTCAAACTAAAGGAACATATTATTGGAAAAAATTTGAATTTTTCATTTTTACTGTCTAATTTTGAATACTTTCCTCTAACACCTGTGGGGTCAAATTGCTCATCCTACCCCAAGATGAATTCTTTGAGGGGTGTACTTTCCAAAATGGGGTGACATGGGTTTTTTTCTCTCTGCTGACACTACAGGGGCACTGCAAATGCACCTGGCGCTCGGAAACTTCTTCAGCAAAATCTGCAATGGAAAAGCTAATTGGCGCTCCTTCCCTTCTGAGCCCCGCTGTGTGCCCATGCAGTGGTTTACACCCACATATGGGGTACCGTAGTACTCAAGAGAACATGTGTTACAAATTTTGGGGTGCTTTTTCTCTCATGTTCCTTTTGAAAATGAGAAACTTTAATCTAAATGTATATATTATTGGAAAATTTTTATTTTTCATTTTTTTACGGCCTAATGGTGAATACTTTCCTCCAGCCCCTGTAGGGTTAAAATGCTCATTATACCCCTAGATTAATTCTTTAAGGTGTCTAGTTTCCAAAATGGGGTCACTTATGGGGGTTTCCAGTATACAAGCCTCCTAAATCAGCTTAAAATAAGAACTGGTCCCTAAAAAAATCAGTTTTGGAAACTTTCACAAAAATGTGGTAATTTGCTGATACATTTCTAACCCCCGTAACACCCTAAAAAAGTAAAATATGTTTATGAAATGAAGCCAGAATAAAGAGGACATATTGGTAATGTGACTTAGTAACTAATTTATGTAATACAACTTTCTTTTTTTAGAAGCAGAGAATTTCAAAGTTCATAAAATGCAAATTTTTTAAATTTTTCATGATATTTTGATGTTTTTCACAAAAAACACACAAAGTAGTGACCAAATTTTGCCACTAATATAAAGTGCCATGTGTGACGAAAAAACTATCTCAGAATCGCTAGCATACGTTAAAGCATCACTGAGCTATAAGCGCATAAAGTGAGACAGGTCAGATTTTGAAAAATGAGCCTGGTCTTTTAGGTGCAAATAGGCTTGGTCTTGAAGGGGTTAAGAGCACCCTTACCATTTTACCAATAACACATTGCTAACTGTCTGCAGTGTAGGTCTATCCTGGCATGGGGCCACCTTATCGTTGGTGGGATGGTATGCACTATTTGCAAACGGCAACCAAGAGCCTTACTATTTTTATGGGGATTTTTTGGCAGTTGGGGGGCTGCTTTTAGTGATTTTCATATCTGTACTGGGTCTGTATCTTGCCATTGCGTTAAGCTGTTGCATTGCTCTGTGGTTTTGTGTGTTTGCAACTTCAGCTAAAGCAACGTACTCCTGCCTAGTGTGAATAGTGTTCTAGGAGAGCTGACCGAATTTGCCTCTTTTTCTGTGTTCCAGATAGAGGGAGTGGCTGCCTCTACTTGGTCATGCACTCCATCTATCCCACCCAGATGGTGTAATTACTTTTGCCAGTATAGGATGGATCCTGCATGCCCAGAGCATAGGCTTATTATATGCCATGGAGCAGCTAGTACAATGTAGGTCTATCCTGGCATGGCGCCACCTTATCGTTGGTGGAATGGTTTACACTATTTGCAAATGGTAACCAAGAGCCTCACTATTTTATTGAGATTTTTAGGGGGCAGTTGGGGGGCTGCTTTTAGTGATTTTCATATCTGTATTGGGTCTGTATCTTGCCATTGCGGTGAGCTGTTGCATTTCTCTGTGTTTTTGTGACATTGCTAACTGGGGAAGTATACTGTAACTAAAAACTCTGGAAAAGTGACGGATCCACAGAATGAAGGAAAAGAGAAAACGAGGAAGAAGAGGGAATACTAGAAAACTCAATTTTTTAAAACAAGAAATATATCCTCAAGGAAAATTTACATTACATTATAGCATTAAACAAGTCAAGATATAGCCTGGCCTGAGCTGAGACAAGAGGTAGGCAAGGTAGGGACCCACCTAGGGCGACACCTCCTGCCTAGCCTGGGGGTGCGCAACCACTAGTACCGGAAATCCTGGGCACTTTTGCTTGTGGGGGTTGCTTTCATTGGGTGAACATCAAAGAAGCAAGAGGCCACTTGTTCCTCCCATCGGCTGTCCTGTAGGTGTAGGCTCCATTGAGCCTGCAGTCTAAAATAAACCAGAAACAGTGCAAGACCTCTGAACCCCTCCCTGGCTCAGTCACACTCACAATGGGGGGGATTTATGAAGACCAGTGTACTTGTACGCCAGTCTTAACTAGAGCCCTACCCGCTTTTCCCAAGCCGAATTCACTAAGAGGCGCACACCTCTTAGTGAATGTGGCCGGGCACCCGATCCTGCGTCCGGCATACCAAATCTACACCTAGATTTGGATCATGATTTACCCTCATCATGATAAATAATGATCAATGCGTTGCAGGAGGAAGCCAAGCCTCCTCCACGCCTTGCCGCGAATCCCCCTATGGCAGACCGTTCATAAATGTTCTCCAATGTCTTTACTTGTGTGCGCGCCTGCTGTGCCTGTGAGTAGTGGGGAATGAAAAGGCCCTGCTGGTGAGGAAGAAAACATGAGATAAATATGTACAGTGTATTTATTTATTTTGCTCAAAGGGGCTCTGTGTACCAACAGAGGGTCACCTATCTACTGGAGGAGGCATTTATCTACCCACTGGGTAGGCATATTCTTACTGAAGGAACAAGTTATCTACTGGGGGCCCCTTTCTACTTGGGAGGGGCAACGGACTACCTAACGGAGGGCAATTACCTATCTATCTACTGTGGGTACATATATCCACTTGGAGGAATTATTTCCTAGTGGTCAACAATAGGGCTTGTGTTAGGAAGGGACTCAAAGACACAAGACAAAGTGAAGCCCTGTCACTTGCACCTGCTAAACTGTCCCTGCCTTTTAGAGTGACCAGCTCCTTAACAGGCCGGCCCCAACCTGTAGACTGATTGCTATATAGGGTGTAAGACAGAGACAAGACAATACAAACACAATAAATGGAGAGTCCACTTGCCGGGTCGTAACAAACGGTCTCCACAGTACTAAGTCAGGAAGCAGATAGGTAGTCAAGAAGTCAAGCCAAGGATCAGTTAACCAGGAGAATAACCAGAAAAGAAATTGCTAGCTTAGGCACTCACAAGTAAGGCTCTATCGCAGGCAACTAATCATGATGGGGGTAGTAGTCTTATGAAGACTAGAGTCCCAGCCCCAGAACGTCATTGGGGCAAAGACTCTAGCCCCCAGCGACAATACAAAGCTGACTGGCATTGCCGTCCGCCAGCCAGTACAATTTAAACTAGTGTAACAGCGTGGGCCCAGGCCGCGTCAAGAGAGACTGGGGACGCTGCCGGCACACCCCTAGAAACCAGACGGCCCGGTTGCTAGTGCCGTCGTCGGCAGTGCCAGGAGCCGAGCGTACCAGCTCCTGACAGCTTGTGCATAGAAGCCAAGTGTCCAACATGAGCTGTGTCTTTCCAAGCCAAACTGCGAACAGCACATTGGATTATTTCATTGGACTGATCTTTTTAACACACATTAGATCCATCCATGAAACACTTTGCCAAAAATGGCATAGGTCTCTGTTCTTGTAACCATTTTTATATGCCACTATATAGTGTAACTGTCATCTAAATGTCACTTTGCCGAAATCAATAGTATAAGCAATTTTAAAAAACCCTGGAATAGGATTTATTAAAGGATACCTGTCACCCCCCGTGCTGGGGTGACAGGCTCCCAACCCCCCGTTAGAGCGCCCTATACTTACCTAATCGCGCCCGGTCCCGCTTTCTGATGCGGTCGGGTCACAGAGATTTCAGCTCCCGAAGCACGGCGCGCGCGCTGACAGGAGAGTCCGATGCCCATAGAGAATGACGGAACATCGGACTCCCCATTCATTCTCTATGAGTGTCGGACTCTCCTGTGTGCGCGCTCGCCGGGCTTCGGGAGCTGAAATCTCCGTGACACGACCGCATCAGGAAGCGGGACCCGGCACGATTAGGTAAGTATAGGGGGATCTAGCAGGGGGTCAGGAGCCTGTCACCTCGGCACGGGGGGTGACAGGTCCTCTTTAAGCAAGAGTTTCCTCCTGTATTCAAAAAGGTGTTTTGCATCCTCCCCCCCTCACTTCAGAAGAAGCAGGTTTGCTGTATCCATTATGGTCTATGGAGGGGGAGAGGTCGAGGGGAGGGTTAGCATGAAGAGGAGAAAAGGCATTCCTGCACAGCATATAATCCTGCTATCTTATCTCACCAAGTTCCCAGACCAGCACTGAGCTTTCTGATCTCTGAATCCAGACAGTCTCCAAGCTGCAGGGCTGTTTGTCTCCTCTACCTGCTCACTCATCCCCCTCGGCCCCTCCCCCCTCCATAGGTTATAATGGACTAAGCAAACTCATCTTCACTTACTCCTCTGTAAGGGCCCGTTCACACTACGGAATCGCATGTAGAATCTTGCCTGCTATCTGTTTGAATGGGAGGGCTTGCGTCTCTCCGTTCAAAGAATTGACCCGTAGTGTAAACGGACCCTAATGTAGATAACTTTTCTCAATGCCGATGGCAACAATGGCTGTACTTTTACATAGTGTAAACATAGCCCAAATATGACTGCCTTCGTAACTATGAGACCATCTTTTTAATGTTGAATATGACATTAATACTCGGTAAGTATCAGCTGAAAGCAGGACATTTACCATAGCTGATTCTCAGACTACAGGTTGAGATATACAGTACTTAGTTCTCCTCATGCCATAACTGCTTTCATTAGTCTGCTTCAGTGAGTTCTTTGAAGCATGAATGGAGCAGGATGATCAGTGATTATTCTGCATCTATCCAGGCAGACATGTCAAAAAGGCCTTTAACTCTTTAAGGCCCAGCCTAAGTTAGTAGTGCCACAGTAATTGTTTCATCTCCGCATTTTAAAAGCTGTAACTTTTTTTTAATTTTTTCCACTGATATGACCCCATGTCGTTTTATACGGGATCGTGTTTGAGTACTTATTGATTTCTTTTTATGGGGTGTAATAAAAAAGTTAAATCCAACATCATGTATTTGTTTACATTCTAGCTCTGCTCACCATCTGGTATACGTTTTTCTGCTTTATTCTGCAGGATACTGCTACAGTCCCTTCCTTCTGTCAGACTACTTATACAGCTGCTACTGCATTGCTGCTACTTATTTAAGGGGCCAAATAGACAGAAGTTATCTGGAGTTATCTCCAGTCCCCACTGTTGTTGATGGGTGTCAGCCACATAACATACAAGTGATGGTACAGGCACAACTCCTGAGCTCACAACATCACAGCACCATAATACTAAATTGGCTCACAGAAAGGCATATAGTAGTTCTTTTAGTACTACTAGGAAGGTAAAGGATGACATTCAAGGTCCTAATGTGCTTATAAATATATATAGATTAAACTGAGCAAGGGCCCTATTACAAAGGACGAATATTGTGCAAATTATTGTTATATTGTTCGAATTTAAACAATAATCGTTTTGTGTGGATACAGGCAACAATCAAATGACTAGAAATCGATCACCATTCATTTGGTGCTGATACTAAATCTTTGTTAGCGTAGCTTCACACATACCATATCGCAGCGGATTTGATTATCCTTCCTGTTCACTGCTATTGAATACGGCAACGGGCGCACACATCCGAATCTGCAGCTGCACACAATGGAGCGTGTGGCCGGAGCCACACGCTCCATTGTGTGAACTGACAGGTTCTCTGCGGCCACTATTCATTGAATAGCGGCAGCAGAAATCTGACATACCATTTTTTTGCTGCGCCGTTAGGGATCCCGGCCGGAGTGTGTACACACTCCAACCGGGATTTCATAGAGGACAGCACAATGTAAGTTCAGTATTAATCACGGCCATTGTTTAAACGTAGTGTGAACATAGGCTTAGGGTGCGTTCACACATACAGGATCTGCAGCAGATCCACAGCAGATTTTATGGCCCCGATTTGAATCTGCAACTTCAAATCTGCGCCATCAAATCTGCTGCAGATCCTGTACATGTGAACACATCCTAAATCGTTCGCTGTAATTTCACATTTGTTTGCTGTATTCCTTCACTGTTATTTTGCATTTGTTTGCTAATTGTTCAATAATTGTCCAGTGTATTGCCACATCGTTCCTTCATTTGTTGGGATTAGATAGAGTAAACAATCGCATAACAACCTTAAATAATAAGAAAGCGTTCTGTGAAAAGGCCCTATTACACGAAGCAGAAGCGATTACGGACGTATTTGGCTGATTATCAACCATTATGGCCCATAATCGTTTTGTGTAATAAAAGGCAACAGACAAACAGCAACAATGGCAACGATCAGATGCCGCTGTGCTGTGTAATAGGAGCGGCAGCGGCTATGTGTGAACATTACTTTTACTTTACGGTTCACGGAAGAAAAAGAGCGCTGCACCTCACACCTATGGCTGACACTAGTGCCCCTAGGCTAAATAAAAAACACATCAGAATTTTGTGTATGAATTGATCAAGCCATACTGCCCCATGTACCATCGTGCAGGTATCTGATACACATGGGTCCCTACACTAAGTCCACACCGTGCCAGTCAGTGGCCACCAACCCCGCAGGCGCGCACAGTCAGGGAACGGGGGCCATGGGACGGCCCTGCGACCCCCATGCCACAGGACCAGACCCAAAAACACCACACCAGAACCCGGCCAGCACCGCCGGCGGAGAAGGTCGCCCCCAAACAGCACAAGTCTGGATGAGGTATTGCGCTCACCATAGCTGCTGCAGACAGAATGGGAAAAGACAGGAGGGATTAAAACCATGTGCACTCAGGTGTCTCCTGCTAATTGCGGTCATGTGGGTCTCACCAGGAGGAGTGCAAAACACTGGGAAAAGAGAGAAATAAAATGCGGTTCACGGAAGAAAAAGAGCGCTGCACCTCACACCTATGGCTGACACTAGTGCCCCTAGGCTAAATAAAAAACACATCAGAATTTTGTGTATGAATTGATCAAGCCATACTGCCCCATGTACCATCGTGCAGGTATCTGATACACATGGGTCCCTACACTAAGTCCACACCGTGCCAGTCAGTGGCCACCAACCCCGCAGGCGCGCACAGTCAGGGAACGGGGGCCATGGGACGGCCCTGCGACCCCCATGCCACAGGACCAGACCCAAAAACACCACACCAGAACCCGGCCAGCACCGCCGGCGGAGAAGGTCGCCCCCAAACAGCACAAGTCTGGATGAGGTATTGCGCTCACCATAGCTGCTGCAGACAGAATGGGAAAAGACAGGAGGGATTAAAACCATGTGCACTCAGGTGTCTCCTGCTAATTGCGGTCATGTGGGTCTCACCAGGAGGAGTGCAAAACACTGGGAAAAGAGAGAAATAAAATGCGGTTCACGGAAGAAAAAGAGCGCTGCACCTCACACCTATGGCTGACACTAGTGCCCCTAGGCTAAATAAAAAACACATCAGAATTTTGTGTATGAATTGATCAAGCCATACTGCCCCATGTACCATCGTGCAGGTATCTGATACACATGGGTCCCTACACTAAGTCCACACCGTGCCAGTCAGTGGCCACCAACCCCGCAGGCGCGCACAGTCAGGGAACGGGGGCCATGGGACGGCCCTGCGACCCCCATGCCACAGGACCAGACCCAAAAACACCACACCAGAACCCGGCCAGCACCGCCGGCGGAGAAGGTCGCCCCCAAACAGCACAAGTCTGGATGAGGTATTGCGCTCACCATAGCTGCTGCAGACAGAATGGGAAAAGACAGGAGGGATTAAAACCATGTGCACTCAGGTGTCTCCTGCTAATTGCGGTCATGTGGGTCTCACCAGGAGGAGTGCAAAACACTGGGAAAAGAGAGAAATAAAATGCGGTTCACGGAAGAAAAAGAGCGCTGCACCTCACACCTATGGCTGACACTAGTGCCCCTAGGCTAAATAAAAAACACATCAGAATTTTGTGTATGAATTGATCAAGCCATACTGCCCCATGTACCATCGTGCAGGTATCTGATACACATGGGTCCCTACACTAAGTCCACACCGTGCCAGTCAGTGGCCACCAACCCCGCAGGCGCGCACAGTCAGGGAACGGGGGCCATGGGACGGCCCTGCGACCCCCATGCCACAGGACCAGACCCAAAAACACCACACCAGAACCCGGCCAGCACCGCCGGCGGAGAAGGTCGCCCCCAAACAGCACAAGTCTGGATGAGGTATTGCGCTCACCATAGCTGCTGCAGACAGAATGGGAAAAGACAGGAGGGATTAAAACCATGTGCACTCAGGTGTCTCCTGCTAATTGCGGTCATGTGGGTCACGAGGTACATGGGGCAGTATGGCTTGATCAATTCATACACAAAATTCTGATGTGTTTTTTATTTAGCCAAGCGGCACTAGTATCAGCCATAGGTGTGAGGTGCAGCACTCTGTTTCTTCCCTGAACCGCATTTTGTTTCTCTCTTTTCTCCGTGTTTTGCACTCCTCCTGGTGAGACCCACATGACCGCAATTAGCAGGAGACACCTGAGTGCACATGGTTTTAATCCCTCCTGTTTTTTTCCCATTCTGTTTGCTGCAGCTATGGTTAGTGTAATACCTTATCCAGACTTGTGCTGCTTGGGGGCGACCTTCCCCGCCGGCGGTGCTGGCCGTGTTCTGGTGTGGTGTTTTTGGGTCTGGTCCTGTGGCATGGGGGTCGCAGGGCCGTCCCATGGCCCCCGTTCCCTGGCTGTGCACGCCTGCGGGGTTGGTGGCCACTGACTGGCACGGTGTGGACTTAGTGTAGGGACCCATGTGTATCAGATACCGGCACGAGGTACATGGGGCAGTATGGCTTGATCAATTCATACACAAAATTCTGATGTGTTTTTTATTTAGCCAAGTGGCACTAGTATCAGCCATAGGTGTGAGGTGCAGCACTCTGTTTCTTCCCTGAACCGCATTTTGTTTCTCTCTTTTCTCCGTGTTTTGCACTCCTCCTGGTGAGACCCACATGACCGCAATTAGCAGGAGACACCTGAGTGCACATGGTTTTAATCCCTCCTGTTTTTTTCCCATTCTGTTTGCTGCAGCTATGGTGAGTGTAATACCTTATCCAGACTTGTGCTGCTTGGGGGCGACCTTCCCCGCCGGCGGTGCTGGCCGTGTTCTGGTGTGGTGTTTTTGGGTCTGGTCCTGTGGCATGGGGGTCGCAGGGCCGTCCCATGGCCCCCGTTCCCTGGCTGTGCACGCCTGCGGGGTTGGTGGCCACTGACTGGCACGGTGTGGACTTAGTGTAGGGACCCATGTGTATCAGATACCGGCACGAGGTACATGGGGCAGTATGGCTTGATCAATTCATACACAAAATTCTGATGTGTTTTTTATTTAGCCAAGCGGCACTAGTATCAGCCATAGGTGTGAGGTGCAGCACTCTGTTTCTTCCCTGAACCGCATTTTGTTTCTCTCTTTTCTCCGTGTTTTGCACTCCTCCTGGTGAGACCCACATGACCGCAATTAGCAGGAGACACCTGAGTGCACA
Source organism: Dendropsophus ebraccatus (assembly GCF_027789765.1). NCBI lineage: Eukaryota > Metazoa > Chordata > Amphibia > Anura > Hylidae > Dendropsophus > Dendropsophus ebraccatus. The sequence continues at coordinate 69,377,485 of NC_091460.1, forward strand.
TGGTTTTAATCCCTCCTGTTTTTTTCCCATTCTGTTTGCTGCAGCTATGGTGAGTGTAATACCTTATCCAGACTTGTGCTGCTTGGGGGCGACCTTCCCCGCCGGCGGTGCTGGCCGTGTTCTGGTGTGGTGTTTTTGGGTCTGGTCCTGTGGCATGGGGGTCGCAGGGCCGTCCCATGGCCCCCGTTCCCTGGCTGCGCACGCCTGCGGGGTTGGTGGCCACTGACTGGCACGGTGTGGACTTAGTGTAGGGACCCATGTGTATCAGATACCGGCACGAGGTACATGGGGCAGTATGGCTTGATCAATTCATACACAAAATTCTGATGTGTTTTTTATTTAGCCAAGCGGCACTAGTATCAGCCATAGGTGTGAGGTGCAGCACTCTGTTTCTTCCCTGAACCTTACTTTTACTTTACCTTCCATTACCTTACCAATGTCAGTGCCACCTATGTCCTCATTGCTAGTAGGATTATTCCTGAAAGCCTCCTGAACCAATTGCCATTGACTACCCTGAGAATCACTGGCCCTGGACCACAGCTGTTATTGGGGGCCAGGCTGCTCTGGTATTTACGTATCTTCATGATGTTGTTTTAGATGTTGTGCTCTGAATTCCCTTAATATATCCTTACTTTTATAGGTGATCTAATGTATATTCAACTCAAAGATATTACTTTATTAACAAAATTCACCATACTTAGTTTACCAGTAGTGTATGCAGGAATTATACTTGACAATTACTCTGATTAAAGGCAACTATAATGCAATAGTGCTTGGGCTGTACACCAGAACACTCATTTCAATGTAAAATCTAAGCTAAACACAATGCTGCTGCTGTATTGGTGTGTGTGGCCAGGGGAGCAGATAGGTTACTAGATCTCATAGTCTCATGTAGCAGAGAATGATTGATCACAGTATTTAGGCAGGGAGAACATAGAGAGCTCACCCAGGTACTACTTTATTAGAAGCAGACAGAACTGTGGGCTGGGAGGAACAGTGCTTTTATGTATGGGAGTACATTGTACAAGCTAGTGTCTGGCCATTCTGGAGCTGAGCTCAGGAAATTGCTGACAATACAAGAGTACAAAGAAAAAGGGGAAACTGCTGTAAATACTTTATACACCTGGAGTAATAGGTACACTAAAAGGGGTTATCCAGAGTTTAAAAAAACATACTGTAGCTGCTTTCTTCACCACACCGTGACACCATGGCTGAAAACATTTGGCAATTTTTGCATGTAAATTTGCAGTCTTTTTTAAAGGCTGGAAGTATTGAGTAAAATAGCAATTTTCTATCTGTAAACAGCTTGTCACTTTGATGGCCATAAAATGAATGTAACATGCATAAATGTGTGTGAGCATAGCCTAAAAAGGGGTGACCTGGCGAAAGCTTATGATGGGCCAACCTTAGCATAAGCCATCAATATCTGATGGGGGAGGTACTGACACCTGGCACCCCACCAACCAGCTGTTCTCCTGAGCTGTGGGGCCCTCAATAAACTGTGAACGCAGCCAGTCACTGTCACCACACAATGAATGAAGCTGTCTGCTTAACAGCAGGTTATTCCCTGCTCCCAACTGAAAACACAAATGGTTGGCCAAGCATGTACTTATATGGGAGAGATTGGAAGAATAGGTGGTGAAGGTCTATTGGTACATTACCACATTCTTCTGGACTGACAAAAATAGTCACAGGGACTTCTCTAGTGGTCGGCCATGAGAACAAATGATCTTATATGACACTGTAACACAGTGTCATGTACACAGCGTACTGAACAATAACTGTACAATGTATCTTCTGTGATTGAAGAACAACTACAAAAGGCCAACAGCCCCCAACAATCTACACATCTACCTTACTACTGATGTTTGTAATATAAAAAAGGGTTAAAGTGTACCTGTCATTCGAAAAAAGTTTTGACATGTCACAGTGACACGTCAAAAATTTTGATAAGTCGAGGTCTGAGTGTTTAGAGCGCAGTTCTTTCTCTCCCAGCTCTGTGTTATGTGGCCTGGACGGCTGCATAATGTAAGTCTACGGGGTCATTCAGGATGGACACAGGGCAGGGAGAGGAACGTAGAGAAGCAGGGACTTCTCCCGACTTATTCTACCGATCAGTCTGTGGTTTGAACATTCAGACCCCGACTGATCCAATCTTTTGACTTGTCTCTGTAAATACTCAATGATGTAGCCATGTGAACTCAGGAAGAATCTGCTGAAAATGACTGATGGGAAAATGTACAGTAAACTAAAGCAGTTGTACCCATGAAGCACAGGACAATCCAAAGCATTACCAGATGTAGAATCAGACAGGTTCTGGCAAAACTGAAAATATGACTTCATTGTTAAAATTATGTAAGTGCCCTGCGAGCGTGAAGTGTACATGAATGAATGTAAGACTCATTAAAGAGTTAACATACTGGAGCTGCAATGACTGAAGTGTCCTAAGGTTTAGGAATGCCAGCTCCATAACACATCCCTCGCTGTCTTTCTTCCCCCTCTGTTCATTCTCCTCCCCTCATACTCTCTTCTCTCTAGGTCTCCGCTCCAGGCTGTGACGTCAGGCTGAGGAAAAGGATAAAGAGCAGATCATTAGGCATCAGGGAGTTGGGCTGTTTCAGCTGCTGCCTAAAGAAGCTCTAACCTTAGGATTCTGGATCTGAGACTTTTTCCTTCACTGTATTTTTTCTTCACAACTCTAAAGCTCACCGGAAAAGACAAATGCCACAAAATGTGGTCCTACCCGGACCTGCTCCTTGGGGATTCAGGTTAACTGGAGGCATAGACTTTAACCAGCCTCTGGTGATCTCTAGGGTAAGTAAAATGACAACTAACAATATATAACACTGTAAAACAAACTGGTATTGTTGCTGGTCTGTAAACTGTGACATAACTACAGGGAGGTTACAGGTACACCTGGGCCTCTGTGTGAGGAGCTATACTATACTGGTCTGTACACCATAACATAACTACAGGGGTAGAGAGGTTACAGGTACACCTGGGCCTCAGTGTGAGAGGCTATACTATACTGGTCTGTACACCATAACATAACTACAGGGGTAGAGAGGTTACAGGTACACCTGGGCCTCTGTGTGAGAGGCGAATACTATACTGATCTGTACACCATAACATATCTACAGGGGTAGAGAGGTTACAGGTACACCTGGGCCTCAGTGTGAGAGGCTATACTATACTGGTCTGTACACCATAACATATCTACAGGGGTAGAGAGGTTACAGGTACACCTGGGCCTCAGTGTGAGAGGCTATACTATACTGATCTGTACATCATAACATATCTACAGGGGTAGAGAGGTTACAGGTACACCTGGGCCTCTGTGAGAGGAGCTATGCTATACTATACTCTACTGATCTGTAAACTATAAAATAACTACAGGGGTAGAGAGGTTAGAAGTACACCTGGGCCTCGGTGTGAGGAGCTATACTATACTAAAAACCACATGTGCTGTTACAGATTTCATATCAGTATAAGGCTATGTTCACACAACGTATAAACAACGGCTGTTATTTGGAACTCAAAACAACAGCAGTTGTTTTGAATAAAAACAGCATTTAAGTCTATGGACAATGGCCGGAAATAAATGACATGAACATTATTTCATTATCTCATGAACATTTTTATAACGTTACTTTGATGGTCGTGTGAAACAACAGTCATTGTTGGCATTGACTTCAATGGAAATTTCATTATTATCATTATGAAAAGAACAGCCGTTGTTTTAATTGAGAACAACAGCTGTTCTTTTCATTAAAAGTATGTTTTGTGAACATGGCCTAGTAGAAAAACTGTGGATGTAGATCATTGATCTATACCTACTCCTGAGACTCACATCTATCTTGAGAATGGATGTCCTCTGACACCTGTCCCGTCTGGGCGCTGCTGTTTCCACAATTCTTGTAGACATGAATGATGAGATTCAGGATGCAGTGGCTGGAGTCTGACAGGCTAGTTAGGAATCAAGGGACCTATGCGGGTCACAGAACTGCAACAGCATATGCTAGAATAGTGGATATGTGAAATGTCTAAGGTGGGTGTATCCCTTTAAGGTGCTGTATTCTGTTTAAGGGTGCCTTCACACCTACCGACTCGCAGCGTTAAAGGACAACTCCCATGAAAAACTTTTTCCCAGTAATTGAAGCACATTACAAAGTTATATAACACTGTAATATACTTCAATCACCTGTCTGTCCTCCTTCCCTGTCTTTTCCCCCCTCATCCCCCACCAGGAAGTGTAAGAAACTCCTTCATACCTAATTACTGTCGTCACCAGGCTGCTCTCTCAGCTCCTTCTAGTGACATGTGTCATCAGCAGGAGGGCTGCTCTAGCTCCTGTCACACCAGCCTCCCCCTCCCCTGCCTGGTCAGGTGACTAGGCTTGCTCAGCTCCCATTGGCTGAGCAACTGTAAGCCATCTGTCATTCTGCAACTCAATAATGACTCGTGACTGACTCCCGACACATAACCAGCTACAGGACCCCCTCCCCCATACTCCCTCCTGCTGCCGAGTGGACTCAGTGAGTGAGTGATGTCACTTGCTTATCTTTCTCCTCACTCCCGGCATGTCTCCCCTGCTGCCCTGACCTAATCCTGCAGAATGTACACTACAGTGAGGTGATGTGTGTGCAGCTTCAGTGTGTGTATATAGCAGCCTGACTGAAGAGAGCCAGAGAGGGGGTCATGTTTAGTGTATGATGGGAGTTGTAGTGAATGGAGGGGCAGGCACTTGCTGTGTCACAGCAGGGGGCTGGCTTGTCACAGCAGCCAAAGTGCATCATGGGAAGCTGAAACCAGGAAGCAAGGAAGAAATGAAGAACAAGACTAGAAATCAGAAGGTACACAGACGGAGGGAAATTCAAACAGTGACAGCTCAGGAGGGATGATAAGTATAAAAGCTAGGTTTCTGATTGGTTTTTGTTTTTTTTTCCTTAGCGCGGGAGTTGTCCTTTAATAACGCTGCAAGTCGGCTAGGTCCTGGCAGATCACTGTCAGTACATAAACGCAGCGGTCTGAACGACCGCTGCGTGTATGTAAATCTGCCGGCTGCTTAACCCCTTCTGATCCCGGCCGGCCGCCTCCCGCTCAGCTCTGTATACATTACCTCCTCGCTCCACGGGGTCCCGGCGTCCTGCTCTCACGCCCGGCCAATCAGTGTTTTGCCCTGCAGCAGCCACTGATTGGCCGGGCGGGAGAGCAGGACGCCGGGACCCCGTGGAGCGAGGAGGTAATGTATACAGAGCTGAGCGGGAGGCGGCCGGCCGGCATCAGAAGGGGTTAAGCAGCCGGCAGATTTACATACACGCAGCGGTCGTTCAGACCGCTGCGTGTATGTACTGACAGTGATCTGCCAGGACCTAGCCGACTTGCAGCATTATTAACGCTGCGAGTCGGTAGGTGTGAAGGCACCCTAATACATAATTGGGGTAGTCCTTTCAAAGAAAAAATATACTGTATAGAGGCAAGTGAATTAACAGTAATATGAAGTGAAGTGCTCTGTTATCTCTGCAATCCACTGATTAGCCTGCTTCCATTTAACTCACTGACGCTCCTCCCCGGGTGCTGGGAAAAGCTGGATCCAGTCCTGGGAAACTTCTTTTAGCAGATTTCGCTGTATAACTCGCTGCAGGAAATCCGCTGCAAACTCGGTATGTGTGAATGTACCCAAGAGGGGTATTTAATCTGTAAACATTTATTACTCATCAGTGGAATGTCTGATGTTAGAAAACATGCAGGACTAACTGTTCCCCAACTGATCCCAAGAACCAAGGCATAATCTCCCCACAGCGAACGGAGCCCACAGCATACCTGCATGACCATCAAGGCCTTAGCTCCACTCGTTCTATATGTTATGCCCAAAAACTTATGAGTTTGTGCTTTTGAGAACTGTAGGATGCCCAGTAGTTGAACCCCCAGCGATCAACTTGTTAGGATATGGGATAACAACCTGAAATGAGAATACCCCTTTAAGAAAAGACAGTGGACATTAATTTTTCTTAGAATTATGATTCATACATGTGTGGTATGCCCCTGGGTTGTTGTGTCGGAGGAGCGGCCGGTCACTTGCTAGATGGTAAGGGTGTGACACCAGATCTATGGTGGTTGGCCGAGATACAGCCAGGCCCAGTGATTTTATGACGTGACGCCAGTGCCGCTTGGACACAGGTATGGTGGCACACCTGTTTTTATTTTAAAGGGCCAGTTGTACCTTGTTCCCCCGTGGACAGTGTCCTGCCGGGCTGCTACAGGGTCCCTTGGGATATCACGGTGGGCCCGAGTGGTGTAGTGACCCTCCTAGACTATCGGAACTGCCACCCACAGAAAGGGGAAATGTCTCAAGGCTATAGTGTACACTGTGTCGGTGTGAGGCGAAGAATCACAGAGTCTCTTTACGATAAGTAATCTCGTTCTTACTTGGAAAGTACTTGTGTGCAGCAAGTTATACAGCTTTCCCTTGACAGGGTACGATACACTTGATATTTCCTCTGATAAGCACTTGATAAAACACTTGATAATACAGCAACTAGATCTGTGATAGGAATACAGTGAAGGGTACAGTCGTGCTGAGTAGCGTGTTGAGAGATACGAAGAATCAGAGTAGCAGAGAGGTCGTGAGAGTCCCAACCAAAGTAATACTGTACTCTGCCGGGATGTTGGAGGACAAGGTAGAAGAATACTTTAGAAGAAGAGAATACTTGTGCCGGTGTTTTGACCTTTGGGTCTTCGCACCAGCTAATGCCCGCCAATGTCGGGTGACCCGTCCTATGAGGGTGATACAAGGCCCCAGACCCTGTTACCTGGGATTAGCGGAATGCTGAGGATTTCCTGCTGACATCCGCGTTGTGAGAAAGAGTTCCTAGGCTCTTAACAACTTTCCTCTATCCGGATCAGTTCCTAGCTTACTGCTGTCTGTGGATACTGTCCTGCACTGTGACTCTCCTAGTCCACGGCGCGGGTTGAGATGATCTCTGACTTGTCTTCTCCTGTAGGAGTTTAACACTGCATAGTGATGTGTAGAGTAAACTTAGAAGAAACTGTGAGCTGTGTTTTATCTTGCTTCCTACTCACACAGGAACCTTACTTAGACTGAACCACTCTTCCTGTTCCCCACGTGACTTCCTTCCTCAGCGTATCTAAGGTGCGCTGTGAGTGGGTAAAGAGTGCAATAGAAGAAGTAAAGAGAGAGATGATAGGAGAGAAGAAAAGATTCCCATAGGTTCACAGATCCATTTGACACACAAACAATAAACCTTTACATACTTCAGCTGTGCAGCATCTAAGCACATACATCTACAACAGCGACATCTAGTGGTGAAACTTTATCACTTCCTTCATCACCACTTGTGTACAATAAGTACAGGCTTGTGTTCTTATAAAGGTTCTTTCACATTATGCTGTAGCTACACCCTATATTCTTATTATTATTGACACCACAATACTGAAATAACATAAATATGACTGACAGATCAATCACTGACACATCCATCAGGTTAATTTATGTCACAATTACAAAGTTCTTCTATTTAACCCCTTAACCCTTTAAGGACGGGGCCAATTTTTGTTTTTGCGTTTTCGGTTTTTCCTCCTTGTGTTTAAAAGGCCATAGCACTTGCATTTTTCCACCTAGAAACCCACATGAGCCCTTATTTTTTGCGTCAGTAATTGTACTTTGCAATGACAGGCTGAATTTTTGCATAAAGTATACTGAAAAACCAGAAACAAATTCAAAGTGTGGTGAAATTTAAAAAAAAATGCATTTCTTTTATTTGGGGGGAATGTGTTTTTACGCCATTCGCCCTGGGGTAAAACTGACTTGTTATGCATGTTCCTCAAGTCGTTACGATTAAAATTATATATGACATGTAAAACTTTTCTTTTATCTGATGGCCGGTAAAAAATTCAAACAATTGTTAACAAATATACGTTCCTTAAAATCGCTCTATTCCCAGGCTTATAGCGCTTTTATCCTTTGGTCTATGGGGCTGTATGAGGTGTCATTTTTTGCGCCATGATGTTTACTTTCTATAAGCACCTTGATGGCGCATATACGACTTTTTGATTGCTTTTTATTAAATTTTTTCTGGATATGATGCAACCAAAAATGCGCAATTTTGCACTTTGGGATTTTTTTGCGCTGACGCCGTTTACCGAGCAAGATCAGTAATGTGATTAATTAATAGTTTGGGCGATTACGCACGCGGCAATAGCAAACATGTTTATTTATTTATTTACTTTTATTTAAAACCTGGGAAAAGGGGGGTGATTCAGACTTTTATTAGGGGAGGAGGCTTTTTACTTATAACAATACTTTTTTTTTTTTTTTTACACTTATACTAGAAGCCCCCCTGGGGGACTTCTAGTATATACACTTTGATCTCTCATTGAGATCTTTGCTGTATAGTTGTACAGCAAAGATCAATGAGATCGGCAGTCGTTTGCTTTCGGCTGCTGCAGCCGAAAACAAACGAGTGCCGAGTCGGGGACGGCGCCATCTTGGAGCGGTCCCCGGCCGGCAGCAGTAACGTAGATGCATGTTTGACAGCTGCATCTGATTACTGTATATCTAATACCCTGCGGCTACAAGGGGCACCCGGAACCGCGGCGGTCCAGAGCGGGGTCGCCGCGTGGCTCGGCTCTGAACACCTCTTACGGGCGCATGACGTACGGGTACGTCATGCGTCCTTAAGAGGTTAAGGACCGGGCCAATTTTGTTTTTTGCGTTTTCGTTTTTTCCTCCTTGTGCTTAAAAGGCCATAGCACTTGCAATTTTTCACCCAGAAACCCACATGAGCCCTTATTTTTTGCGCCACTAATTGTACTTCGCAATGACAGGCTGAATTTTTTCATACAGTACACTGCAAAAAAACAAAAAATAAATAAATGTGTGGTGAAATTGAAAAATAAACACATTTTGTTTATTTGGGGGGTATTTGTTTTTACGCCTTTTGCCCTGAGGTAAAACTGACTTGTCATATATATTTCTCAAGTCGTTACGATTACAACGATTTGTAAAATGTATAACTTTTTTTTTTATGTGATGGCTTGTAAAAAATTTAAACCATTGTTAACAAAAATATGCCCCTTAAAATCGCTCCATTCCCAGGCTTATAGCGATTTTATCCTTTGGTCTATGGGGCTGTCTAAGGTGTCATTTTATGCGCCATTATATGTACTAGTGATGTCACGATACCACAATTTTGAGTTCGATACCGATACTAACTTTTTTATTTCGATACTCAATACCAGTTCGATACTTAGTAAAGTATAAAAAAAAAAAAAATACAGTGGTAGAAATATAATACCCCTGCACTATTACAGTGATACCAATTTTTGGACTATTTTTATTTTATTGTGTTAAAAATAAAGTTAGTGATATCTGTCTAAGACAGCTCTGCTGCATCAGCTATCACTAAGACAGCTCTGCTGCATCAGCTATCACTAAGACAGCTCTGCTGCATCAGCTATCACTAAGACAGCTCTGCTGCATCAGCTATCACTAAGACAGCTCTGCTACATCCGATATCACTAAGACAGCTCTGCTGCATCAGCTATCACTAAGACAGCTCTGCTGCATCAGCTATCACTAAGACAGCTCTGCTGCATCAGCTATCACTAAGACAGCTCTGCTACATCAGCTATCACTAAGACAGCTCTGCTACATCAGCTATCACTAAGACAGCTCTGCTACATCAGCTATCACTAAGACAGCTCTGCTACATCAGCTATCAGTAAGACAGCTCTGCTACATCAGCTATCACTAAGACAGCTCTGCTACATCAGCTATCACTAAGACAGCTCTGCTACATCAGCTATCACTAAGACAGCTCTGCTACATCAGCTATCACTAAGACAGCTCTGCTACATCAGCTATCACTAAGACAGCTCTGCTACATCAGCTATCACTAAGACAGCTCTGCTACATCAGCTATCACTAAGACAGCTCTGCTGCATCAGCTATCACTTAGACAGCTCTGCAGCATCAGCTATCACTAAGACAGCTCTGCTACATCAGATAACACTAAGACAGCTCTGCTGCATCAGATAACACTAAGACAGCTCTGCTGCATCAGATAACACTAAGACAGCTCTGCTGCATCAGATAACACTAAGACAGCTCTGCTGCATCAGATAACACTAAGACAGCTCTGCTGCATCAGATATCACTAAGACAGCTCTGCTGCATCAGATAACACTAAGACAGCTCTGCTACATCAGATATCACTAAGACAGCTCTGCTACATCAGATAACACTAAGACAGCTCTGCTACATCAGCTATCACTAAGACAGCTCTGCTACATCAGCTATCACTAAGACAGCTCTGCTACATCAGCTATCACTAAGACAGCTCTGCTGCACCACCCATCACTAAGACAGCTCTGCTGCACCACCCATCATTAAGACAGCTCTCCTGCACCACCCACCACTAAGACAGCTCTGCTGCACCACCCATCACTAAGACAGCTCTGCTACATCAGCTATCACTAAGACAGCTCTGCTGCACCACCCATCACTAAGACAGCTCAGCTGCACCACCCATCACTAAGACAGCTCAGCTGCACCACCCATCACTGAGACAGCTCTGCTACATCAGCTATCACTAAGACAGCTCTCCTGCACCACCCATCACTAAGACAGCTCTGCTGCACCACCCATCACTAAGACAGCTCTGCTACATCAGCTATCACTAAGACAGCCCTCCTGCACCACCCACCACTAAGACAGCTCTGCTGCACCACCCATCACTACTACAGCTCAGTTACCAAGATTGCGGAGGAAGAGAAGAGGAGGTTACACAGGATCCCACACACTACAGCCGATCTTATCTGCTCCTCTCAGCCCCGGCCACCTCCCCCACCTGCCAGCCGGCTGGATCCTCACATGTGCTGCACTTCCCCCGGCCTCCTCTCCCGGATCTCACAGACCCCCGCTCTCCCTCTTCATCCTCCCCACCTCCAGCCTTCTCCGTCCTCCTCTCTCCGTGACCTCCCGCTCTCCCTCTCCAGCCGCTCTCCTCTGTACAGCTCCGGCTCCTCTCCCGGACATCCCGCTCTCCCTCTCCTCCGTCCTCTCTCCCGGACCTCCCGCTCTCCCTCCAGCCTTCTCCTCCGTCCTCCTCTCCCGCTCTCCCTCTCCAGCCGCTCTCCTCCGTGCAGCTCCGGCTCCTCTGCATAAATCATCTCTCTGATAACAGAGTCTGGCGGAGCCGGACTCTGTTATCAGAGAGACACCAGCAGCGGGGGTCTGTTACACACAGTAGCCGACCCCCGCTGTATATGGAGCGGGCTCAGGAGGGCTCAGATGCGCATCTATATACTTAAATAGCCGGCACTAGCAATAGCTAAGTGCCGGCTATTTGAAATTGGCGCCAATGGGAGCGGAGGGAGGGAGAGCAGAGGAGGAGACTGCAGGGGGCAGGGGGAGGCACATAGAGAACACGGCCGGCGCTCAGCTAGCCGCCCACCGTGTTCTCAGCTTAACTTAAAGTTTCGATACCAGGAAATCCTGGTATCGAACCGTTTTTTTGCCCGAAATATCGATAGTAGTATCGATATCTCGGTGCATCGTGCATCCCTAATATGTACTTTCTATTGGTACCTTGATTGCGCATATGCAACTTTTTGATCACTTTTATTACAATTTTTCTGGATTTAAGTCCCCTGGGGGACTTCTAGTATAAGCACACTGATCTCTTATTGAGATCTATGCTATATAGATATACAGCATAGAATAATGAGATAGGCACTTGATTGCTACCGGCTGCTGCAGCTGGAAACAACCGAGTGCCGAGCCGGCATCAGCGCCATTACGGCACAGACCCCGGCCCCAGCCGGACGTATGGATCGCTCCCAGAGGAGCGATCCACCCCACTAGACACCAGGGAACGGCTGCATAAGGTAATCGGATGCAGCTGTCAACTTTGACAGCTGCATCTGATTACCTGATTAGCGGGCATGGCGATTGGACGGTGCCTGCTAATAGCCACGGCCCGGGGCTACATGCGGCACCCGGGACCGCGGCGGGTCAGATCAGGGTCGCCGCGTGGCCCCACTCTGAACTCCCTTAACGACCGCAGGGCGTAAATATACGCCCGCGGTCCTTAAGGGGTTAAAGGGTTATTCTAATACCAACTAATACAGTTAAAGGGAAACTATCAGCAGGTTAGACAAATCTAACCTGCTGACAGCTCCCTATTGCGCATGCTCTGCGACGTTCCCTTGTAGAAATCCTGCGACCAGTAAGGCAGTTTGAAGCACTGGGGGCGGGGCTGGCTTACCCCTCCTAATAATTATCAGTGTAGTGGCCAGATGAGGGTGGGCCAGATCTATGCTCTGGGTGTGGTAAAACAAAGGATTACAATTCAGACTACAAAGGAACTGCACTGAGGATGAAGGTAAGAGACGTATCTTTATCCTCAGTGCCCCCAGCAAAATAGGGAAATATCAGCCGGTTAGAGTCCTTCTTTTAATATGCTGCTCATTCCCTTGTTCATAACTCGTTGCTACTGACCACTGCTCTGCTATAAAAGCAATGGGCTGGCTGGTATATACAGTAGTACCTTGGTTTAAGAGTAACTTGGTTTAAGAGCGTTTTGGTTTAAGAGCTCACAGTTTTTCAAAATTGTGACTTGGTTTAAGAGCATTGTTTTGGTTTAAGAGCTCCCTGTACTAGGTGGGAGCGCGAGTTGGGGAGGGACATGGTCTATAAAGCGGGGTATACAGCACTGTACTCTGATCCAGGAAGTCTCCCTCACCTTCCAAAGCATAGCAGATCCACTTCAGGCTGGGGCTTACATCAGGGGACAGGACTGTGGAGGTAATCTCTTCATAGCTGTAACCCCTCTCTCCCCGGACAGAGTGCTACATGTATGTACCCACATCTGTACTGCTCAGTCCTTCATGCTCCCTGCAGTCTCTGTCCGCCCTGATGAGTCCATGCTGAGCACACACCCCTTCTTCTTTGCTGTCATGTGACCACACAGATCTCTGACAGCAGTCCTGCTTCTCTATTCTAGCATGTTGTACTAGGCTACTGCATTATAGGGATCTGCAGTTCCACCCTGTATCTACAAACTGCTGCTGTGTTTCAGGTTTATGCACTTATTATACATTTTACTCCACATGCTGATTGCTATACTGCACAGTAACCTATAATATCACATATTCAGCTGTTTATAAATGTTTGTTTCATTTGTCTTACATGTTATTCAAAATATAAAATCATTATTTTTGGGGTGTGGAACCAATTGTCTGCATATCAGTGATTTCTTATGGGAAAATTTGCTTTGGTTTAAGAGTGGATTTGGATTACAAGCAAACTCCCAGAACGAATTATGCTCGTAATCCAAGGCACCACTGTATAGTGCTATAATGTAGATGTATAGAAATATAGGGGAAATTTTTTAAATAAATTAAATAAAGCCCGTCCCCATTTCCCAGGCCAGATTTATTAACAGGCGTTCACCTCTTGGGAGCAGGTGTAGATTTGTGCCATCATTTATGCCTGCAAACAGGATAAATCAGGCATGATAAATCATACCACACCTCCTCCTCACCTTGCCCTCCCACTCCCTAACCATCAGATGAGTGGGGCTTACAGGGGGGGGGGGGGCATACACCATAGAAAAAGCTCAAATCTGCACCTTTTCCTATGTGTACACAAGGGGCACATTTTGGTAAATGATATATATATATATACATATATATATATCCCAGCCAGAGCAATCTTTTAGAGTGGAGTGGTGGTCTGTAACCTAGCCAACTAGCTGTCAACTATGGGAGCAAAACAGCAGTCTCTCAGGAGAATTTGCTAAATGAATGTATTTGCAAAAATATTTGACCAGCCCTGTAAGATTAACTGTATTTGTTGAGAGTACAAATGTATGGAATGGTTTCTTTGTATTAGGATACACTACAAACTGAAGCAAGTCAAGTATAATTCAAAATGATGAGAAAAGTTTTTATATTTAGAGAGGTGTGTAAAGTTGTTAAAGTTCAGGTATTTTTAATGGTCTTGAAATACAATGCTACAGGCCATCTTTGGTGACAACATGGCTCATAGATGCAAGGGAGGAAAACTTTGTACAGACATATAGGAATGTCTCTGTTTAGAAAAATTATGGGACCTAAATTAAAAACCGTATAGAGAACATGCCTTAAAAGGTCACAGTCTTGACAGTGATACCGCTGACCCCCAAAACACTATAAAAATACAAAAATGATGTGTTCAGACATTCTCCTAACTTTATATATAGTACACACAGCAAAAACACACAGAGCACAATGAAAAATGTTGCCCTCTAACAAACTCTTTGACAGATCCAACACTAACAGTTTATCTGAGTTTGTATAATGTCATGGGAGAGTTACAGTACTTATAAAAGAGGATGGCACAGTGCTTAGTGTAAACACACTCTTCCTGGAATAGACAGCAGCAGATTTTAGCAGATACTGAGGCAGCACAGAATTCTGGGAGATTTCTCTGCAGCTTCGGCCTATTATATAAACTGTAAGGCTATGTTCACATTTTGTAAGACACCGTCTGTTCCGTGACCCGGCCGGTGTCTGAGAAGATCGTCCCAGGCGGTACTGCAGTACCAGCCAGATGATCTTTAGCGCTGCTAAATTCTGATGTGGGCGCATCCGTGTGCGCCTGCATCAGAATTCCCCACCCACCGCTCACAATGGAGCGTGCGGCCGGAGCCGCATATTCCATTGTGAGCACTGACAGGGGCCGCATGCTCCATTATGAGCAGTGACAATAGCTGCACGCTCCGTTGTGAGCAATGTCAGTTTCTCGCAGTGCCGTTAAGAATCCCGGCCGGAGTATGTATACCATGTGTATACAATCTAGACAGGATTCTATTTAAGGCAGCACCATGTAAGCTACGTAGTAATCACGGCTGTTGCTGCAAATTGGCAAACTTTTGTGTTTTTTTTCTCCCCCAATACTTTCTAGTGTGGACGAGGAGTAATAGAGGTCTGAGGGGTCTCCTCTAGCCAGTAGTTAAACTTAGAACTCAGAAATCTAGATCTGTTTACACCTTTCAGTATGCAGATAGCATTTCACAAACAGGGCTTGCCTCCGAGCAGATCAAGTAGACAGTTCTAAGTGGGATGCCCTTGTGGGAGGAATGAGGTGATGTTATCATAGATCTGTATGTATTCAGAGAGCATAAGGAGGTCATCTTTCCATGTGCCACCTGCTAAACAGCTGACAAGAGCTGCATGTCATTTCTATGACACCCCATGATGTAACTTGTACACAAGTGTGGCTCTGTCCATATCCGTGGTGGAGCCTCTGCAACATAGGCCTTATGCACACGTTCAGTATTTTTTTCTGGTCCTGAAACAACCCGTGAAAAATTGCGGATTGGACATCCGTATTCCATCCTTATTCCATCCGTATTTCCGTAATTCCATTTTTTTACTACTCATTGCTTTTCAATGCACTTCATCCGTATTTTTTTGCGGAAATACGGATGCCAACATGTTACAATCCGTAAACAATCCGTAACCAATTGATTTCAATGAGAGGATCCGCAAAAAAAAATGGGTCCGCACCGAGTCCGCACTAGGACATGTCCTTTTTACGGATTGATTTTCATCCATTTCTGCTACTGATCGTGTGAATAGCCCAACAGACTTCAATGTGCTCGGATACGGAAATACGGATCTGTAAATTACGGAACGTGTGAATAAGGCCATACTCTATTGTACCTATGGGCCAAATAAATCAGAATAGAGCTTTATTCTCTTTCCCTAAATAACAAACACCAATACGGCCTACTTTGTTATAAACAAAGGTGGTCCCATGATCACTGCTGGTGTCAGTCAGGTAATACATCCAGCACTCCTATGAAACAGAAATTCAGGTGTGAGGTCAGCTTAAGGCTATGCTCCCAACATGTTTTTTGGGCTGTTAGGCCCGTTCACACTTTGAGCGGAGAGGCACGGAGAGCGGAGGCGCGCAAGCCCTCCAATGCTGATAACGACAAAACCAAAATATCCGCTACCCTTAGATTTCTTAGTTAGGCCTTTGACATGCTCCATAGAAGTGTTACTAATCCTAAACCCTCAAGATGAACAAAAAAAACACACACACAAAATATTCTTATATTTGTTAGCAAATTGTTAGCACATTACACAAACAAATGAATTTATTATAAAATGTAGCTTACCATGGCAGGGCATAATGTGCACTGTGACACCAAATTTCCTTCTGCTAAGACAGGGGGTGTGTAAGGGTAATTTTAACCCTTTCATATCTCAATGCCAAGGTCATTATAGGATCCTAATGATCATTATGATCCCATAAGCTGAAATCGCTAGCTCTGCCCTCTCTTCTCTGTCCCCTGCCGCTGTAAGAAGCCTGTAACAGCAGCAGGGGAGAAAGGGCAGGGGGCAGAGCTTGCGGCCGCATGCCGGCCTTCCCTCCCTCCCCTGCCGGCCCCTGTAGCCAAGACGCCAGAAGCCTGAGGCTTCTGGTGTCCATGCCTACCATCAGGGCTCTGCGATGTGATGGTTATCAGACAGAGAATTCTCACTCTGTAAAGGGAGAATTCTGTGTCTAAAGACCAATAGATGCTGTGGTCGTGCAGACCGCAGTATCTATAGGGTTAAATGTCAGCACCACTGACAGTTGCGTCGGGTCCCTGGCTATCACTGATAGCCCGGACCCGTCGCAGATGACACAGGCGCAGCTTCTGTACTGTGTCATCCTCCATTGTTAATTTACAGTGCAGCGGCGGGAGGGGGTTAAACCTACAGATAAATTTCTTAAGTGCTCGTTTAGCGAACGACAAGCGATTATTTTTTTCTTTCAAACAATAAATAATCTTTATTCAACTTTTTTTTCCTCATAATAACATACCCCCATATATAAATCACTAAGTACAAAAAATAGGAAGAGACCATTGAATTGTTCAAATTAACCATAACTTATACATTCAACATACATAAGGTTTCCGAAGACTTGCCCGAACCGACCCGCCACTATAGTTTTCCTATATCTGTAGTTCAAACGATTTAGACAAGAAGAACTATTTAGACAAGAAGATAAGTGGAAGATAAGATCGTAACAGTTTATATACCATGAATGATCATAATTGCGTACGTATTTATAAACTATTAATGATGAGTGTTTACACTGGAAGACTTAAGAATAATTAACAATGATTTTGAGGTCAGCTGAAAAGATGTCATACATGACATACCAACAAATTTTTGTTCATAGTTTGATCGGTGCTGCATTTATACAAGAAGATAATAGCTTATTATATAGCTATATTATTATATAGCTTAGATTAGATTGTTAGATTTTTTTGATTAATTTGAATTATTGATTTTTTTGCATGATAATTGATCTGTGCAAAAGGCCCTTTATGTAGGAGTCACTTGTGTCTGGGTGGTGAACACAGAAACTGTGAGAGATGCTCGTGCTTGTTGGTAGATTAAATGATCCACTTATTATGGTGGTTTGTCTGGGCCATCCAGATCCTTTTCACTGTGTATGCGTGGCCTCACATTATTATAGCTCCCAACATCTCCTGACAGCTTTGTCACTGCTAAAGCCTCATTAACACGTTCAGTGATTTTTCTTGGCCACAAAACCCCCCACTATTTTTCCTCTGTGATCTGTGGAAAATCATCCGTATTTACATCCGTAATTGCATCCGTTTCTGTAAAATGTAAATAGTACTAGTTTGCATAGATTTGATCCGTAAAAAATATGGATCTCATAGACTTCTATTGGTAATCTGTACCGTAATCACAATCTGCACTTGGACGTCCTTTTTTTTATGGAACGGATTACAGATTAAAATTAACACAGACCATGTGAATAGCCCAATATAAATCAACGTGCTCTAAATTGAACTGTGATTACGGATCCAAAATTGCAGACAACTTTACGGGACGTGTGAATAAGGCCAAATTGTTAAAAGAACCTTCATGCTTCTCTCAGTCCATTCATATGTCTCTTAAAGTCTGTCAGCTTGGCAAGATGTCTTCACGTTAATCGGAGAGGCATGTTTCACCAAAAGGTGCCTCTGAGAGCCTTTCTGTAGGGCAGTGGGGCAAGCACCCTACTGTTGTCTCCAGTTTGGGTGGGGTTTTGAAACTCAGTTCCATTGAAGTAAATGGAGCTTAAAGGGGTTATCCAGCGTTGGGGCACTTTTTTGGGGGGACCGGGGAGGAGGTGGCTGAAATAAAAGACGTCCACTTACCTCGCCGGTTCCAGCGGCGGGTCCCGCATCACGGCGCTCCAGTGTCCGGCCACTTCCTGGTGTCTGACACCGCTTGAGACGCTATGTCTCAGGGCCGATCAGCCACTCAGTGAAGGAGGCGGGATCCGTTTGAAGTCCGCTCGGATCCCGCATCCTTCACTGAGTGGCTGAGCGGCCCTGAGACGTAGCGTCTCGGGCGGCATCACACACCAGGAAGCGGCCGGGAACCAGGGACCGGAGCACCGAGATGCAGGACCCGCCGCTGGAACCGGGGAGGTAAGTTAACGTCTTTTATTTCAGCCACCTCCTCCCCGGTCCCCCCAAAAAAGTGCCCCCACGCTGGATAACCCCTTTAATTGCAAACTGAAAATTGCAAATTGAACTGGAGACAACAGTAGAGGGAAAAGTGGCCATGTTTTTGTAGCGCTAGATAACCCCTTTAAGACCAGTATTTCTAGATAAAACCAGGAATTGAACTAACAAGATTTACACCTGTTTCTGTGCTTTAGACCAAAACACTTACAATACTTAGGGCCCTATTCCACCGGACGATTATTGTTCAGATTATCGTTAAATCGTTCTAATCTAAACGATAATCGTTCGGTTGAAATGCAGTTAACGATTAACGACCGAACGAGAAATCGTTGATCGCTTTATAAGCCCTGGACCTATTTTTATCGTTGCCCGTTCGCAAATCGTTCACATTGAATAAGACATCATTCGGTTGTTCGCAATAGATACGAACGCAATAGCGAATAAATAGCGAAGAAAAAACGATCGTAATTACGATCATAAGTAACGATTATCGTTCCATGGAAATGAGTGAATGTTTTCAGGTCTTTCGCAATAGCGGTCGTTTGAGATCGTTAATCATTAACGATTATGCAAACAATAATCGTCCGGTGGAATAGGGCCCTTAGGCTGTAAATCCGGCTTAAAGGGGAACTCTATTAAAAGTACATAAAAGTACATTAAAAGTAGGGATGGTCTGAACCGAGTACAAACCCGAACTCTCGGTAATGATTCCCGCTGTCTGCCCGCTCCGTGCAGCGGGTGGATACAGCAGGAGGACCCTCTGGAAAACTGGGATACAGCCATAGCCATAGGCTGTATCCCAGTTTTCCAGAGGGTCCTCCTGCTGTATCCACCCGCTGCACGGAGCGGGCAGACAGCGGGAGTCTGATGCTGAGCGTTCGGGTTCATACCAACCCGAACCTCTGCAGTTTCGGACCATCCCTAATTAAAAGTTATATAGATGTATCTATATAATGCACTACCATATCTGTACGGTTCTGCCACACTTGTAGCTGTTTGAAATCCAGAAAGTAAAGAAAAATTGCCTCTGTGCCAATTCACATTGTCTCCTGCTCCTTCTGCTCTTCCACCTTAGGAGACAAATATTCCATGCCTCTGTCTCACATTGTGTGTGTTTGCTGAGATCAGGCTGATGATGCAGACAGGGGGCCAGGCGTGATGTCTCAGGAGGCTTGGCTGGCTGAGTGATTCACTGTCTCTGACCAGCCAGAAACAGGTGTTGCACTGATTTCGCTGATTGTGCAGAAGTGTGCAGTGAAATTTGGGCTGTGTTCACACAAATTGGAGTGTCATGCAATACTGCAGCGTATTCACAAAAATTCTGCAGTGACACAAGTAAATGATGCAAAGATAAAAGATGCTTCATCATAATATGTGCATGGAAATGAAAAGAAAAAAAATCTAAAAGTTCTGTACTTTATTCCATTATCAGTGTTACAGGTAGAGAATACAGCGTGCTGTGTGGGTTGGTGGGACAACAATGAAATGATAAAGTACTGCAAATAATTCAGTAACACAATGAAACTGCAATGTGTGAACACAGCCTAGATGTTCTGCAACAGATTTGGGCGGGGAAAAGGCAGGGTGGGGGACTGTGATGAACAGCTGAGGGTAAGCATTGCATTGTGGAATCTGTAGTACTGTGTACAACTGCTTGACCAGGAAGTGCAGAAACACAAAACAGAACAAAACTCCCCAAAACAAATGGATTTTTCATAGTTTCAAAACTGGAATAGATAGGTAAGTAATGCTTTATGCTTCTGCAGAAGTTTTAATTTTTTTTAACCTCTACCTGGAGTTCCCCTTTAAGTCTTTCCACCCTACAAGATATCTTCCTTTTTTCTTACTACTGATTTCTTCTTTTCCATTATCTTCCTACCTATTCTGCTCTATTGCTTTTTTCTGCTATGTAGCTTGAGGCCTTTACCCTATAATTGTTCTACACACTAAAACGAGAATGTTTGTTTTCCTGATGACCAAAGAGAGGTCATCAGGAAAACAAACATTCTCGTTTTAGTGTGTAGAACAATTATGTTTGCAACATAAGAAAATAATGCATAGTGTGTCTGCTCTATTGTGGACATAATGCTACAGTAATAGGATTCCCTTTTGTCCTGTTTTAGGCTAATTTTACACATAGGGGGAGATTTGTCAAACATTGTGTAAAGTGAAACTGGCTCAGCTGCCCCTAGCAACCAATCAGATTCCACCTTTCATTTTCCAAAGAGTCTGTGCTTTGGACAGTATTTCTGCCAGTCTTTTGGCCAGTATTTGTAGAAAAAAT
Source organism: Dendropsophus ebraccatus (assembly GCF_027789765.1). Taxonomy (NCBI): domain Eukaryota; kingdom Metazoa; phylum Chordata; class Amphibia; order Anura; family Hylidae; genus Dendropsophus; species Dendropsophus ebraccatus. The sequence continues at coordinate 69,398,323 of NC_091460.1, forward strand.
CAGGAGTGGAACCAAAAAAGAGAAAAACTATATTGGAAAGATTTGCATAGTTCCTGTGTTTTCAACCCACTCCTGGTTTTGGATGAAAAAATACTGATGGAAATACTGAGCGAAATACTGTGTAGCCTAACAATGACTATACAGTATACTGCCCAATTTTTTTTTACCTGCTTCTTTGCCCTATGATGATGCAGTACATTGTAATTAAGCTGTGGTACAATAGATTTACCACTGAGTTTATGTTATTCCATTTGGAGGCACACACTAAAACTGACTGTTGATTTTGCAACTTCTTAGATGGACTTTCAGCTGACAAAAAGTGGAAATACTCCTAATCATCCCATAGGGCAATTACAGCCATGCGTATGTGTGTATAGACATATAGGGGAAAGAGAGAAAAACTGGTCCGCATTAATATTGATCAATTTCAATGATCCCAAGCACATGACAGCATAAAACTACTAAAATGTCATCGCTAAAATATTTTTTCCATTATGGAGTGGCTCACTGACATAAACATAGTTGTGGGTGAAGGTGAGTACTATGCTTATGGTATTAAATCTAATAACTGCCATATTATATTTGATGACACACATCCAACAATAAAGTAAACTAAATCACTTGTCGATGTATTGTCAAGGCTGAGGCAGTGACCCATGCTCTGGGCTGCACATGCTCCCTCGGTTCCTTGAGCTATGAGGACGACGTGCTGGGGCCTGGCGCCACATCTCCTTCGGTCCCTCAAAGCACCTTACCCATTCAGCGCTCGTTTCTCTGCCCGGCGCGGGTCTCGGCCTCCTAGGGCGGGTGTACCGGCTCCGTGGAATTTAAAGGGGCAGTGTGCCCTTAATTGGATCTTGCACTAATGTACTCCCATATAAATGCCTGTTCCTGCAATAACCTCCCTCTTGAAACCTTTGCAGTGCAACCCAGCTGTCCTGCCTGTGACTCCTGGTACCTGCCTGCTTTCCCGCCTGCGTGTCTCCAGCTCCACTGTGCCACTACTTCTAGCAAGCCAAGCCAGGGGTAGCGACCTGGGGGTCACCTGCTGCAGCAGATCCAAACCACCTTGCGCCCAGCTCTGGGGAAGACCAGCAGCCCCTTAGACTCCACTCTTTGGTGGGGCTCATGCCTTTGCTAACGGCGGTTCAGTAGACTTTTTTAGGCTACAGCAAAAGCTATCTCATGAAGATTCTACTCTTCCACTTGAGAAGTTATGTACATAGTTCTTGTATTCAACTGGGTTAAGAAAATAACTCTATTCTCTGAAGCTGTCCTGATGTAGGAGAATGCATAAGAGTATGCAGTGTACTGTTATACTGAATCCTTAAGATGAAAGTAGAGTAGTCCTTGTGACCTTGTCTTGATGAACCTGTCACCAAGATATGGAATGACGGTTGTGTCTTCTCCTCAAGGTTGCTGTGATGGATGGTATAATCCTTTCCAAATGGAAAAGCATGAAACTAGAGATAGAGAACTGATCCGAGAATTTTAAAAAAAACTATGCTTGGCGCCATATGGAAAGTATATATTAGAACGTGCACATAGGTCAGCTTTAGCCATTGGTATTGTAATTCAGCTCCATTCACTTCAGTGGAACTGAGTGCAAAACCAGGAGTACTTAACCCTCAACAAATCCTTCCGTTTGGAGCTGGCTCCTAGACCTACCTAAGGATTTTACAGGTCTGCTCATTGAATCCTAGAAATGACACTCGCTATCCAATCATCTTTAAAGGGAACCAATCAGCATAATTGTTTCTGCAGTGGTAGCTTTACATCGTGGGAAAAATGAGTTTTACTCCCATGCGCAAGGCCGGGAGAGGGGTGCAACTAGTCTTCCGGGCGGGTCAGCATGCTCTGCGGGGATGATCGACAGATAGGCTATTAACCGGTCTAGTCATGGGCAGCTCCCCACCCAGATAACTAGTTGAGGCCCTCTCCCGGCCTCACGCGCCAGAATGAAACTTATTTTTCCCCAATGTAAAGCTACCGTTGCAGACACAGCTGGTAGCCACGCGGAGCTGCACAGTAGAACTATACTGTGCAGCTGGGAACCATATCAGCACAATCATGCTGGTTGGATCCCTTTAAGTTAGAATGATCCAACGTGAAATATAACAATAAGTAATCTTAACCAGATTTACTTTTAGGGTGCCGTCACACGTGAGTTTTGCAGCGAGATCTGTTGCGATCCAAGGTATCTTCAGTTCTTATCTGAATACATACTTGCAGTGGATCTTTCAGACTGCTGCGAGAATATATATCACCCACTCCCTTAACCCACACGCTGCCTGCACATACATTACCTGTCCTAAATCTGACTTTCTACATGGGCTCCTGGCTTCCTGCTCTCCCGCTCAGCCAATCAGTGGCTGCGACTGGGCAACACACTGATTGGCTGAGCAGGGAGCCGGGAGCCCGTGCAGCAAGCCAGAGTGAGGACGGGTGATGTATGGACTGGCAGTGTAAAGGGGGGGGGGGTGATTTATATACTCCTATGTATTCACATAGGAACTTACGGGACCGAGGATCACAACGGATCTCGTTGCAAATCCGCTGCGATCTGCTACATGTTAAGGCACCCTTAGGCTAGCTTCACATGTACAGGATCCGCAGCAGATTTGACTAAATAACTGAACAGACCATCAAATCTGCGCCATCAAAGCTGCTGCGGATTTGCTGTGTAAATGCACCCTTAGGCTAAGTTCCCAGAACATAAAAGTTCTATTAATCATGGGCACAACGCGCGTGGTTAATAGAAATTTAGTGTTGCACTGCCATCAGATTGAATCACGCCTGCATAGTATACACTCCGTCCGGGATCCATAGCGGCTGCAGTAAAAACTGACATGTCAGTTTTGTATGTCCGCTATTCATTGAATAGCGGCCGCACATCACTGACTGTTCACACAATGGAAAGTGCAGCTCCGGCCGCACTATCCATTGTGTGCAATGGTGAATTGGCATGTGGGCGCACACAGATGTACCTGCATCCCAATTCAATAGAAGTGAAGATCATCCATCCGGTACTGCAGTACTGGCCGGGATGATCTTCACAGACACCAGCTGTTCTGTGACACGGCCAGGTCGGTGTCTAACAGTGTGTGAATCCGGCCTTAAAGAGAATCTGTCACTTTGACAATGCAGTTATTGAGCAGGAAGAGCTGAACACAATGATAAATATTTTTGTAGGTAAAAGCTCCAGGATAATTTGCAATTTATTCATGTAACCCATTGCTTGATGTGATCAGTTTACCATACCCTGTTTTTGTCTTTACTGCTATAATATTGTGCTAAGTATATACAGTATTGCAGTTTTGCTGCTTATGCAAAGTGAATAACAAAGCAATGACCATTGTGTATGTCTTACATAGATGAAACAGAGGGTCAAATTTCTTTTTAATGTCCTTTCATACAATAACTTACATCCTATGTTTATTTCAGATAACACCAGGAAGCAAATCCTCTGTGGCTAATTTGTGCCCTGGAGATGTAATACTTGCCATTGATGGATACAGCACTGATAACATGACGCATGCTGAAGCGCAGGACAGAATTAAAGCTGCAACTGACCAGCTCTGCCTAAAGATTGACAGGTATACATTTCCTTCTTGTTACAGGACATACGGGTGTCGGTTACTAATGTGAGGCCACTGAGAACAGTGAGAAGTTTTCTTAAGAGCAATGCTGTAAGCTTAACCTAGAACATCAGCCGTGTTAAATACATGACCCTTATGGTAATCTCCCTAGCTGCACCCACGCTATTAATAATCACAGTCATTATAAGTACATTACACTTCTAGGGGGGCTTCTAGTATAAGTGTCAAAAAAATATTTTATTATTATTAATAAAAAAAAAAACTCCCCTAATAAAAGTTTGAATCACCCGCCTTTTTCCATGTTATAAATAAAAATAAATAAATAAATAAAGTTTTATATCGCCGCGTGCGTAATCGCCCAAACTATTAATTTATGTGGGTTTCTATGTGAAAAAGTGCAAGTGCTATGGTCTTTTAAGCACAAGGAGGAAAAAACTTAAACGCAAAAATTGAAATTGGCTCGGTCCTCTAAGGGTTAAAACATAAATTTCCACATTGAATTAATGATTAGAGCCGTCCGCATATTGTCTGAAGGAATTCTCAACACAGGATTGGTAGGAAATAGCTCCAGGCGTCACAGCCATACCAGACCTGATCATACTTCCCAACTACCCCCCTCAAAAAGACACCACATTTACTGGCAAGTTTAACAAGGAGGTGGGAGACTAAAAAAATAAAAAATAAAAAAAAAAGGAATTTTTTCCTCCTGCTCCCTGGTGCTGCCCCCCCCCCAGCAAGTTGCTGCCCTAGGCACCGGACCACGGGTGCCTAGTGGTAAATACGGCGTTGACTACAATACATTTAATGGGGCCAATCTGCACCCAAGTTACCTGATGCAGGATTCCTCAACATCGATCTGTGTTCAAAAATACTTAGATTGAACAAGGCCTAAGGTGTCTGACTGAAGTTAAAGGGGAACTCCAGGTAGAGGTTAAAAAAAATGAAACCTCTGCAGAAGCATATAGCATTACTTACCTATCTATCCCAGTTTTGAAACTACCAAAAATCTATTTGTTTTGGGAGGTTTTGTTCTGTATTGTGTTTCTGTACTTTCTGGCTGAGCAGTTCCCAGAATGCAGTACCGGTTCCAGAATGCAATGCTTTCCCTCAGCTGTTCATCACAGTCCTGCACCCTGCAAATTCCCCACCCAAATCTACTGCAGAACATCTAGGCTGTGTTCACACATTGCAGTTTCATTGTGTTACTAAATTATTTTTGCAGTACTTTATCATTTCATTGTGTTCCCACCCACACAGCACACTGTATTCTCTACCTGTAATGCCGATATTGGAATAAAGTAAAGAACTTTTTGATTTTTCTTTTCATTTCCACACACATATTATGATCAAGCATCGTTTATCCTTGAAGTTGGGCCCCGCAATAAGGAGTTTATCAAATATTGTCTTACATGGGATATACTGTTTGTGCCTCGTTTTTTCCAGGCGGGATTGGCAGTGCCGACTCTGATCCTCTCTGCCGTTTAGCATTATTTACTTGTGTTACTGCATCATTTTTGTGAAGACGCTGCAGTACTGCAACTCCAACATGTGTGAACACAGCCCTAATTTCACTGCACACTTCTGCACAATCAGAGAAATCAGTGCAACACCTGCTTCTGGCTGGTCAGAGATGGTGGATCACTCAGGTGATTGGGGGATACAGCCAAGCCTCCTGTGACATCACACCCTGCCCCCTGTTTGCATCATCAACCTGTGCCTAGCAAACACACACAATGTAAGACAGAGTCATGTAATCACTGTCTCCTAAGGTGGGAGAGCAGAAGGAGCAGGAGACAATGTGAATTGGAACAGAGACCATTTTTCTTCACTTCCTGGATTTCTATCAGCTACCAGTGTGGCAGAACCGCACAGATATGGTAATACACTATATAGACACATCTATATAACTTTTAATAGAAAACAGGTTTTCCTTATCCAGAGTTCCCCTTTAAGGACTATTATCACATGGCAAATTAAACTAGTTAAAAAATTTGATAAACTATTCAGAAAAATCATTAATAAAATTAAAAAGAAAATATAGAAAATTTTTAACAGCTGGAAACACCACAAAATACACACACACACATATGTGTAGTGCCAATGTTGCAGTCAGTCACTGTCCTCAGCAGTCGTCTGCTGTAGAAGTACTCTGAGGCCACTGAAGCCAGCTACAGCTCCTACCAAATTTTCTAAAACACCCACTCAAGTTGATTGTTACAATAAACAGGTAATAAAGGGTTAATGCACTGATATGTATACTTTTTTTAAATGTTTATTTCTCCTTAGAGCTGAAACTAGGATGTGGTCTCCACAAGTTTGTGATGATCCGTATAAAATAAATCTTGAAGCTGAACCACAGGTAAGATGTGTTTTATTTATATTTTTATTTTTTGCCTTCTTGCCACCAATAACTGTCCGTCAGTTGTCTCTCCAAGCCTTCCTATACACATTAAAGTCTAGAACTGTTTAAAGGGAATCTGTCAGCTGCAGTATATGTGCCAAGCTGCTGACTCTGCTATATAGCTGTTAGGTCAATGAGACCCACAGTACCTTTCATATATCCAGCTCCGCTTCCAGAATGTAGAGAAATGCTTTTGCTCTCTTGTACAAGGAGTCAAAGAGGCTTTTCCAAGCTCCTAAAAAGTTGCACGCTGGAATGTCTCCTCTCTTCCTCCTCCCTGTTTGATTGACTTCTAGAGTCCCACGCAGGGTCAGGTATAGGAGAGGGAAGAGAGGAAGTGCTCCAGCACCTCAGCTTTATTGACTCTTCTTACTTTATAATAAAAGCATTTTTCTACATTCTGGAATTACAGATATTTGGGAGGTACCAGGTGTCTCCCAGACCTAACAGCTGTCTTACAGTGTTAGCAGTTTGTAAGAGAATTGTTCCTGTGATCTCTATGGAGTGTTAGTGTAAGCAACAGACAGAGATCAACTTATCCATCTGAAAGCAAAAGGGTTGAAGAGTAAAAATCCATCAATACCAACCCCAAGGTGTATGAAGGCCTCCTGACTTTCAAATGACATATGATGTCAGGAGAACCCACCGCAAGTAACGGGTTCAGCCGATTTTAGTATAAAGGGAATGGATACCTCAACTAAAATGGAAATGCAGTTCTAAAATAATAAATCTCAGCAGCACTGCCAATGAAGTAGTTTTTAAAGTTGTTTTTAAATATAAAAATTTGAAATGTGCAATTTCTGAACATTTATGTGCTGTTTGAGAGATATTATACATACTTACTAATTCCTTATGTGCCTGCTGTTTTACCCTGTTGCCCTCGGTTATGACCATCTCAGGGCATCCCCTGAGCCGGTCAGGCATGCTTGGTTAAACTGCATATTGCTTGTCTCTACTGGTAATGCTAGCCAGGGGATTGTGGGAAAGTGTGTGCCCTTTTTTCTAGTAATGGCAGGGGCACAGTTCAAAGGGAAAACCAGGAAGTGATCAGATTCATGTGGAAGACAAACAGTATAGGCATATAAGTTGTTTTACCTACCGATGGCAACAACGGCTGTAGTTTTTGCGGGGTGGAACAATGCCTTAGTCGATGAGCTAAGCAACCTTAACCAAACTTTATAGTTACTTGCAGGTGAGGAATATTTTGTTGCGGTCAGGCAGTATTTGTAGTTTTCTTTTTAGGTCTCTCCCCCTTTCAGGGTCACAGGTAGAGCTTGAGCTGGTCTTCAGTAATACCAACACATTGCTGAATTACATAATGTTTGCTGCTCCTATAGAGAATGAACAGAGCACCGTCTGTGCGTGTGCTTTGTGCTTCATTCATTCTAGGGGGGATTTTGTCCCTGTTCTTGGGATCTGTGTGGGGTCCCAGAGGTTGCCCCCTACTGATGAGGAATGGACATAACTTCTTCAGATGGGAGTAACAGATAAAATGTGGACAAATGTGGTTCCGCAATTTACATATGTAGAACCTTAAACAGGATGTTCTGAGCATGCAGTGTGTGGAATATAAGCAGTGCTGGTCTTGCTTGTGTGTGTTTAACCTGCATGAACCGCGGTTTGCTGTGTTTTATCCTAATGTACGCAGGAGTTCAAGCCTATCGGTACAGCTCATAACAGAAGAGCACAACCATTTGTAGCGGGTGCAAGTATTGGTGACAAAAAGCAGGTAGTGAGTTCTTCCTATAATACTCCAATTGGGCTATACTCATCTGGCAACATTAAAGATGCCTTCCATGGACAGATGAGAGGTCTTATTCCTAATGCAGATGAAATGTAAGTAAAATATAGGTATGCATGCACAAACCTTGCTGTGCTAAGTAGAAAACAAACTGTAACCCTTTATAATAAATGTTCTTTGACTATCTACCCTTCCATATCATCTTTATTTCTCTCACCTGTTTTGTATTCTATTTTACAAATTGTATTTTTATTATAATGTTATTTAGATATTCAATGCAAATGCACCCATACTTAGAGAGCTTACTGCTAGTAAGGAAGGGAGTAAGCATCTGCCAGATATCTAAAGCAGTTATTAAACCCCAGAGAAACAAATGATTGGGTGTGTTAAATTTTGGCAGTCTCTTAAAGCCCTATTACACTAAATGATTATCGGCCGTACATGGCCGATTACCCGCCGATAATGGTTTGGTGTAATAGCACGTGTTAAATGACCATGATCAGCTGACATGCGCAATGCCAGCTGATCGTGGTCATGCTGAAAAATCACAATCACAACAGCGACGGTCTGCTGCTCATGCAACAGAAGCGGTGGCAGCGGACCACCACTGACATTAATGGGTCACCCGGGCGATGTTGACAAAAGAGGGTAAAGATGCGCCATATTTATCACACAGCATGAGTCACTGTGAAAAACCTGGTGCATTCCTACACGGTCTAATAGTATCACAAATTGTTAGAAAATCTAGAAGTGTTTCTCTAAAGGGGTTTACTCACAAAGTAGAGTTGATAGAATCAGATTTGCTGTTTTGTTAGGTAAAATGACCTACACCACTGTTCTTCTCCCCCGTGGATCTGATCATGTCATGTAATTCTTTCTGAACTGAGGTTGTGCTGCTACAATGCAGCAGTGCCCCTTCCCACAACCTCCCTTGTTGCCTCCATAGTAAAGGTTACCTTTATATGTATTAAAAAGTATGTCTCACATTTAAATTTGACCAAGTATTTTTATCCTACAGGATTTGGGATACTTTGAGCACAAGCACAATGTCAGGCCTAAGCCTTTCATACTTCCAGGCAGGAGCAGGTTATAATCATTTGGATTATTTGTGTTGTGTGCATGTTACTAAAGGGTATTACATTCATAGTAACATCTGAGTGAGCTTACAGATTATTCTGACTAATAACAGGTGAAGCACACGTTCAAATATACAGTACAGTACATCTATAAACAACACAGTGTAATGTATACACCTAAAAATCTGTAAACTTATATACAATACTAATATAGATGTTGATATTCCACATTAAAACAAATTTACAGCTCAGTGTTAGCATAAAATCAAACTGATGCAAATACAGCAAACATACAAAAATGCCAATATAGGTATCAAAACACTTAAATGTGTTTAAATATGTCAAAAATAACTTTTGACACATTAAAAGTTATTGATTGCAGGGGGTATCACTGCTGAGACCCATTCTGATGTGGAGAGAGCACGGCAGCAGAGCGATACACTCCCATTACAGTTTTATTATAGTCTAGGAATTAGCGAGTGGCCAGGGAGTGTTGCGCTCTCTCTCCTCGGCTATATCTGTTGATCACAGCGGGTTTGCGCAGTGACATTCCCTGCGATTAATAACTTTTGACATGGCTGATAAAATGTCAAAGGTTATTTCTAAAGGGGAAATAATCACCTCCCTCAGGGCGTGTGACTTGGCCCCAGTACCTTTAGCTGCAAAGCACAGCTCTCCAAAGATGAGTTCCTCAGGCTCAGGAGCGGCAGCGATTTTAAAAAAAAGATCTTCAATCCTTCATCCCGGTGGAGCAACAGCAGCATGTAGTCATAACGCCTCTGCCCTCTTCCCAGCCACTAACACTTGATTGACAGCCAGAGTGCTGGGAACGTAAAGTGATACTGTATTACCAACCCACCCCTCCAAACCATTGGTACTGTCCGTTTGATGAGAGTATGTCCTTTCTGGTTATGTCTTGTAAATGCTCCCGTTGCCTTGGTTAGGGTAAAAATTGTATTTTAATCTGCAGCAGCTGAGTTAATGTGGTGTGGCCTAGAGTTCATTCACAACTGAGCAGGATGGTCAGCTCACCCCCATAGTGCTGGTCTCTCCTGCACCATCAGCGTACCAGAAAGGAGCACGTGGAAGTATACTTGGGCTGTGTAGGCAAAGTAATAGGAAAAAAATGGAAGTGGATCCCACAGCTCCGATAAAATGTAGAAAATTTATTGAAATATGGCAAGTTGACATGCCATGATTAAGGGTTGTACCCGAAACGCGTCGACGTGATTTTAATCATTTTGTTACTTTGATTCATGTTCCAATAAATTTTCTACATTTTATCAGAGCTGTGGGATCCACTTCCATTTTTTTCCTGGGGCCTAGAGTGTCCGTGCTCTAGGCCTGTGACACCACTTTCTTCCCTCCCCCCACCCTCCTTGTCATTAGGAACGCCCCAGATATTCTTCTATTCATCGCTTGTCTAAACCATATCTCATTGATTTTTTGCCCTAACCAAGGCAACATTTCCAAAGACACGAACAGGAAAGACTAAAGCCCGTATTCCACGGGTCGTTGGAGGAGCAAACGAGCGCTGTCAGCGCTCGTTTGCTCCTCGTTCGCCGCTCGCTGCCGCCGCTATTCAACGCGGCTCCAGCGAGCGGGTGAGTGCGGGAGGGGGCGGCGGGGAGCTGTGGGGGGGCTGCCCGGGGGATCGCTAGATCGTCCGGGCAGCCCATAGGATATAGCAGCATCTGCTGCCGATGCTCCTATTCAACGGAGCGACGGCAGCAGATCGCTGCTATATCAGTCGCTTGTTTTTCAACATGTTGAAAAACAAGCGACTGCAACGATCAGCCGACATGAACGATGTCGGCTGATCGTTGCACTCTATTCCACGGAACGATTATCGTCCGTAGCGGTCGATATCGTCCGAAAACGAACGATAATCGTTCCGTGGAATAGGGCCATTACTCTTATCAGATAGAGGGTGCCAGTGATTTTTTTTTTTTTTTTTTTGGGGGGGGGAGGGTTTGATATATACAGTATCGCTTTTATACAAAGCCCAATGCTCGGGCTTCCAATCAAGCATGAGTGGCTGGGAAGCAGGCTGATGGCAGCAAGATATCGTGAGTGGCTTCGACCCAATGCCTAGCTACTGGCCTCCGGGCCGGAGGATTAAATATCGATATTTTGAAATTTATGCCCCACCAGAGTCTACTGGGCAAACCCAGCAACTGAAAGGTACTGGGGCCAAGTCCCACCCCCTCAGGAAAGTGATTGGTTCCCTTTAATGACAATGACTCTTGCATGATTTGGCCTTACAAAGTGTAGTTGTGGTGCATTTGATCTTCGTGTGTACCTGAAAATCATCAGTGAGAAATAATAATGGTTGTTAAAGCTAACAAATAACAGTACTAATATAAACGTCACTTAGCCGTGGACCTTATAGACATGACCATGTGACAAGCGTCATAGCATGTTTCAGGAGTTCTCTTCCATACTTATATGTTTGTCACCCGTCCATGAACACATATTTAATCTCTTTATTCTAAATTGACTTGGAGTCCATATGGCATCCAATGGACCATGCCATTTGTTTTTCATATGGCAGCAAATGGAGTGTGCAAAAACCTGGTATGGAAACCCCTATTGGATAATTTTAACACCACACAGAATAGTTTTTTGCATGAAGCCGTAGCATTAGTTTACATGCCGTCTGCATGCCTTACCTCATCTATTCCACTTGCTTACACTAACAAATGTTAAAGAGGTACCACGGAGAAAAAAAAAATTTCATATAAAATGGTGTCAGAAAGTTATAGATTTGTAAATTACTTCTATTTAAAAATCTTAAGTCTTCCAGTACTTATCAGCTGCTGCATGTCCTGCATGAAGTGGTAAATTCTTTCCAGTTTGACACAGTGCTCTCTGCTGCCACCTCTGTATGCTCCAGGAACTGTCCATAGCAGTAGAGGTTTTCTATAGGGATTTCTACTGATCTGGAAACTTCCTGTCACAGACAAAGGTGGCAGCTAGAGCACTGTCAGACTGGAAGGACTATACCCCTTCCTGCAGGACATACATCAGATGATTTTTTTCTCCAGAGTACCCCTTTAGGAACACATAAGTACACCACAAATCCTATCACTACACATTTTCTAATATCTTTGCCCTTCTTATTTCACTTTTTCAATCCTGCTATGTCACTGGCTGGGTAACACAGTGGAAGCAGCACTCCTTCAGGCTTTGACCTTTGCAGTGGACGCAGCACCCCCTCTTCAGTGAGCACTGTTAGCACTATAGATCCTGTTGAACTGAAAGCCGCCTCTAGAATTGCACCTAACATTCCCCTGGAAATGGAGCTTCCTGGTGTGAAGATTGTCCATGCACAGTTTAATACACCGATGCAACTTTATTCTGATGACAATATTATGGAAAGTCTACAGGGGCAAGTCTCCACCATCTTAGGGGAGAAACCTCAGATGAGGTACATAGTATGCAGACTAACAATTTTTGGATATTACTCAATTATAGAGGAATTATTCATGTACTCAAACATGTAACAGGTAATGGGGTATTAGGGTAAATGTAAATTAGGCAAAAATGTGTGGATGAATATTTGCTATGTTTTTTTTTTGCTGAACTACACCTTTAGGCTAGGTTCAGACTATGTAACTGTGCGGCTGTATTTGCGGCTGTAATTGTGCGGCGGTATTTTTGGTGGTTCATGCGTACGCTGGAAAGTATACGATATACGGCTGCACAGTGCACACTATGTATGAATCTACGGCCCTATCGTAAACGGACCCGTAAAAAATGAACAAGACCATTGTTTGTGGCTGGAAATGCGGCCGTGGATTGACAGGCGGTCCGTACGGAGTACTTCAAAAATAGCCGGCAATGATGCCGAATGCCGATGCCTCTAATAGTTAATATATTAAATTAATAAAACACATTTTCTTTGTAATAAAGTCCCTTTCGTTGTTCAATAATTTAATTCTAACGAATCCATCTTTGTGCAATTAAATATACTGTTATAATAAATATATATAAATAAATATATATTATATATATATATATATATATATTTATTTTTTGACAGTATATTTAATTGCACAATAATGGATTCGTTAGAATTAAATTATTGAACAACGAAACTGATTTTATTTCAACGAAAATGTGTTTTTTTAATTAAATATTAATTAATACAGGAAGCTCCAGTAAGCCGTTAATTCATATTGCCAGCAATAGAGCTTTCTGTACTAATCATCACTTTACTTTAATTAAAACATCAAATGTTTCTTCTAATTATGTTATCACAATAGCATTATTAGAAGAATCATTTAGAATTATATGTGCGCTCAGCTGATTGGCTGAGCGCACATATAATTAGTGGGTCCGCAGCACAGTGACTTCATTGTGCTGCGGACCAGCGAAGAGACAACATCGGGCTGAGTATAGAGCTCTCCCCACCCCCTCCCCAGCACTGCACCCCTCCCAGCAAGGAAGGGGGGGTCACTCAACCCCTTCCTTGCTGGGATGGGTGCAGCCTGACATCAGTCTGGCCCCCAAGGGGTTAAGGGGGATGCAATACATCCTCCCTTAACCCCCTGGGGGCCAGACTGTAAGCAGCGATCTGTAAAGATGCTGCATACTGTAAGGAGCACAACACCGCTCACAATGATGGGTGTTGTGCTCCTGTTTGTGTGTTTTTTGTGTTTCTCCCTTTTTGTTTTTCAGATATCGGTATCCTGGGGATTATGTCGGATTCCGTGGACTTACCCTCGATGACCAGCGGTTGTTTGGTTTTTTTTTTTATATAAAATGGTCAATGAGGGGTGTGGGGGTGTTTTTATTTGAATAAAAAAATGTTTTAACTTGTGTCTTGTCTTTATTTCTTTACTTTATAGACTTAGTAGTGGAAGCCGTCTAATAGACGGAATCCATTACTCAGTTGGGGCCTAAATCTTACCAGCCTGCTGCCACCCGGTCCAGGAGTGCCAATTTTGACGCTCCGGGACCACTGGCACCCGGCTCTTCCCAGTACCCCTGGTGGCATTGGGTACTGGGGTAATAATAGGGGGTTAGTGTTAGCCATTTTATACCGGCTAACACTAGGCCCCAACTTAGTTATTAGACGTCTTCCACTACTAAGTCTATAAAGTAAAGAAATAAAGACAAGACACAAGTTAAAAAAAATTTTTTATTCAAATAAAAACACCCCCACACCCCTCATTGACCATTTTATAAAAAAAAAAAAACAACAAACAACCGCTGGTCATCGACGTAGTCCACCGAATCCGACGTAATCCACAGGATACCGATATCTGAAAAACAAAAAGGGAGAAACACACAAAAAACACACAAACAGGAGCACAACACCCATCATTGTGAGCGGTGTTGTGCACCTTACAGTATGCAGCATCTTTACAGATCGCTGCTTACAGTCTGGCCCCCAAGGGGTTAAGGGAGGATGTATTGCATCCCCCTTAACCCCTTGGGGGCCAGACTGATGTCAGACTGCACCCATCCCAGCAAGGAAGGGGTTAAGTGACCCCCCTTCCTTGCTGGGAGGGGTGCAGTGCTGGGGAGGGGGTGGGGAGAGCTCTATACTCACCCCGATGTGTCCTCTTCGCTGGTCCGCAGCACAATGAAGTCACTGTACTGCGGACTGGCTAATTACATGTGCGCTCAGCCGATCAGCCAATCAGCTGAGCGCACATATAATTCTAAATGTTTCTTCTAATAATGCTATTGTGATAACATAATTAGAAGAAACATTTGATGTTTTAATTAAAGTAAAGTGATGATTAGTACAGAAAGCTCTTTTGCCGGCAATATGAATTAACGGCTTATGGAGCTTCCTGTATTAATTAATATTTAATTAATAAAACACATTTTCGTTGAAATAAAATCAGTTTAGTTGTTTAATAATTTAATTCTAACGAATCCATCATTGTGCAATTAAATATACTGTCAAAAAATAAATATATATATAAATATACATTTATTTACATATATATTTATTTTAACAGTATATTTAATTGCAAAATGATGGATTCGTTAGAATTAAATTATTGAACAACGAAAGGGACTTTATTACAAAGAAAATGTGTTTTATTAATTTAATATATTAACTATTAGAGGCATCGGCATTCGGCATCATTGCCGGCTATTTTTGAAGTACTCCGTACGGACCGCCTGTCAATCCACGGCCGCATTTCCAGCCGCAAACAATGGTCTTGTTCATTTTTTACGGGTCCGTTTACGATAGGGCCGTAGATTCATAAATAGTGTGCACTGTGCAGCCGTATATCCTATACTTTCCAGCGTACGCATGAACCACCAAAAATACCGCCGCACAATTACAGCCACAAATACAGCCGCACACTTACATAGTCTGAACCTAGCCTAAAGGTGTAGTTCAGCAAAAAAAAAATCAAGATTTAAAATTTATTTGGATTAAAAAATCTCAAGTATTACAGAACTTATCAGCTGCTGTATATCCTTCAGGAAGTGGTTTATTCTTTCCAGTCTGACACAGTGCTCTCTTCTGCCACGTTAAAAACTGTCCAGAGCAGTAGCAATAGAAATGCGGTTCAGGGAAGAGACAGAGTGCTGCACCTCACACCTATGGCTGATACTAGTGCCCCTAGGCTAAATAAAAAACACATCAGAATTTTGTGTATGAATTGATCAAGCCATACTGCCCCATGTACCTCGTGCCGGTATCTGATACACATGGGTCCCTACACAAATCCAATAGAAAACCTCCCCTGCTCTGCAGACTGGAAAAAATACACCACTTTCTGCAGGACATATGGCAGCTGATAAGTACTTAAAGACTTGACATTTTTTAATAGAAGTAAATCACAAACTTTAATACTCACATTCCTGCTGCTGCCACTATCCCAGAGCTCCAGCCCCTGCTGCACAGCACTTCTGAGTTTGGAGCATGTGGTATGAGCCATGAAGCCAATCAGCAACCATAGCCCTGTCCCATCTCAGCCATTGATTGGAGCTCAGTGATACCAGTGGCGTCAGTAGGATAGCAATTATGGTGAGTAGAAAGTATAAAGAGAAGTTCTCATTTAGGTTTCCCCAAGTCTTATAGTAACCATTTGGTAAGAGATTGTGGCAGATGAGAAGCTATGATAAGTTATGGATCAATGACATGTAAAGCAGCACTGTATCAGTGACAAATGTACTCTTTTTCAGTGATCCCATACCTCCCTCTGTGCCACAGTCAGATGTATACAGGCTCCTTCATGATGACACAGAACAGGAAAGTAGACCCCGGCAGTCTGGTTCTTTCAGAGTGCTGCAGGACATGGTTGATGATGATTCAGGTTGGTATCCACATATGTATTAGAGAAAACTATTTTACAGTCATGCAGGAGCATTTTTTGTAGGTGACCAAGTTAAAGGGATTGTATGGGCAAAACAAAGATTTGTCCCATTTCTTGGGGTGGTATAAAAATAACAAATATTCTACGCCAAAATCCCATCAGCTGCCAAGCCTGGCTCAGCCAATCCCTGACTGAGGCAGGACACCCCTGACTGCAGGGAGCATTATCATGGGAGCTGCAGCAGACTTAAAAGGGTTATCCGGTTAAGTAAAATATATGTTAAATCACCCCCCGTCCGAAAGACTAATAATTCATTCCATACAAGTCATTACCTTATCTGTCTCCTTTCCTCAGTTTTGCTGCTTTCTGCTAAAGACATTAGAAAATGTGAGATGCGCTGAGTCTGTCTTTTCTCTTAACCCCTTCCCTTCCAGATGGCCCACAAAGCACTGGTTGACAGACTCTGGAACCCCCTCCAGAAGGCTGATGAATTGCGCGCTCAGCCAATCAGTAACTGCAGCGGCATCCCGCCCCAGTCACTGACTGGCTGAGTGGGCAGTCCGTCAATCGGATCATGATGTCGGCTCTGTAGGAGATCTTGAGGCCCGGTGGGGGTCTCATAGTGATGATCCAGAGCTGGAGAGGCACAGGGAGGGGTAATTTGAGTTTGTTATGTTCCCCATGTCCCTTTTGGGTGGAACATTTTAAAAATGCCCGGATTTCTTCTTTAAGGAGGTGAGCATAATATTATTTTTACACCACCACCAGCCCTAAAGCAAATGTCTGTTTTTCCCGGAAAACCCCTTTAAGGGGATCAAAATCAAGCGCCCCCATCCCCACTCTTGGTTCCAGTTATTTACCATGATGGCTATCGGATGGACAATTTTATTTTCATGAATTAAAAAGGTACCCAATCTCCAAAATGAACCCCTATCCACAGGTGTTAGTGTGAGTAATAAGTGGGAGTCTGACCACTTAGACCCCCATCAATTATGAGTATTGGGAAAACTCTATCCCTGGATAAATGCAGCACACATTCTCCATTCATTCTCTATGGGTGTCCCAATATTACTGAGCACTGCAGATAAGCCTTGAAAAACATTACATTGCTCATTAGTGTTCTTATAATAATCCATGTTTGGTAAAAAAAAAAATAGCTTTTCATTTCTATAAAAAATAACATTTTCTTAACATCTAGGTCGCTTAAAGGGGTAGTGCGGCGGTAAACAATTATTCACAGAATAACACACATTACAAAGTTATACAACTTTGTAATGTATGTTATGTCTGTGAATGGCCCCCTTCCCCGTGTCCCACCACCCCCACCCGTGTACCCGGAAGTGTGGTGCGCTATACATACCTGTCACGTGCCGACTTGTGTCCGATCTTCAGTCAGCGATGTCGTCTTCGGACGGCCGGGCCGAATCCCTCCGAGCGTCCTGAGTGCCGGCCGCCCTCTTCAGCGTCATCAGATGCTCAGCCGCGATTGGCTGAGCACAGTTTGGCTCAGCCAATCGCGGCTGAGCAGCTGATGACGCGGCCACGTCATCGGCTGCTCAGCCTCGATTGGCTGAGCACAGTTATGCTCAGCCAATCGCAGCTGAGCAGCCGATGACGCGGCAGAGGGCGGCCGTCACTCAGGACGGACGGAGGGATTCGGCCGAAGACGACATCGCTGACTGAAGATCGGAGACGAGTTGGCACGTGACAGGTATGTATAGCGCACCACACTTCCGGGTACACGGGTGGGGGTGGTGGGACACGGGGAAGGGGGCCATTCACAGACATAACATACATTACAAAGTTGTATAACTTTGTAATGTGTGTTATTCTGTGAATAATTATTTACCGCCGCACTACCCCTTTAATACTTATGAAAACTCACAATAATATTCTTGTTGTTACAGAGCGCCCTGTAGGCACAAGAAGTGTAAGAGCTCCAGTTAACAAGCCTCAGACGGCAGGATCTGCTGTGCAGAAAGTTCCCATGTGTGACAGATGTGGGAATGGAATAGTGTAAGTAAACAGAGAACAGGTCATAAAGGAAAGACTGAGATTTTTCCTCTTTTCACATCTATTCCCGGCTTTGGCTTCAATGATCTGTCAGATAATCTCTGTGTGTAATAGGGCCTTCAGGCTCCCTTAAATTCCTAAAGCATTGGCTTTAAGTTGTTCACATTGTTACCATTCACATCAATATGTTCATCCCAACTGAACTGTATATGTGTGTACATGTGTGCCACTGATCTGAATGGTCATTTGGATACACAGAATGAGGCAAATTACCAATTTATCTATTGATATAGATAGCATCCTGCCTAAGAGCCCTTTTACGCTGGCTAAATATTGCTAGAACGCTCATTCAGAGGATAATTATGGGCCCGCCAGTGATCAGCCAAGAAGGGGGAAAACGCCTGTTTGTTGGCTGATTGTATCTTTTAAGCAGGTGTAAAAATCATTGTTTACCAGCCGCACATCTTTCTGTATAAGCAGGGGATGTGTAGCAGATAGCAGTGTACTGAAATGGCCACATGAATGATGCAGGGATCGTTCATGCGGCTCGGCCTCTCAATTTTTTATGCTATGTATAGGTACTGCAAACGAGTGCCGATCAGCGCTTAAATGGAAGGTGGAAGTGAATTGGGTCTAGAAAGAACATTTAAACATACCTTTTTCTTCTCGCATTAGGGGCACGGTGGTGAAAGCTCGGGACAAGTTCCGCCACCCCGACTGCTTTGTCTGTGCGGATTGCAACGTGAACCTGAAACAGAAAGGGTACTTCTTTGTGGAGGGCCAGCTGTACTGTGAAGCCCACGCACGAGCACGCATGAGACCACCAGAAGGATATGACGCCGTCACAGTCTATCCAAGGGCTTAAACCAACTTATTTTAATAGATAAGCTTTGGACTTATAGATACAGATAGACTTTCAAATGGTAAGAGATTGGGAGGTTTGTCAACTATGTGAAAAATGAAAACCTCGCCCAAGAAGTCAGCTCAACATTACACTGAAAATGGGTAATGGATATGGCTACATCATTTGAAAGAAGACATAAAAATGCTTTTTAAAACCTGTTTTTATAGCATATAGCTTAGACAGATCATTTCACGCATATGGAACGCACTGCACTTTTACCTTTATGTAAGAACTAGGCATATTTTTTCTCCTGCACTTGCAGAATGTGTTTCTCACATTAACAGCCTGCTTCATGTAGGTTATAGAAAAGCATCAAAACAACATTATCAAAAGAATGAAATGGTTGTTTCCTACGCTTTGTGCAATGCCAAGCAGTCAAGGGAATACAAAAAAATAATAATAATAATAATAATAATAATTTTATATATATATATATATATATATATATATATATATATATATATATATACAGCTGACATCTGCCCTTCATAAAACAATAATAGTAAACATCTTCAGAGACGTTTAGCTTGGCTACGCACTTTTGTTGTGTAAAAAAAAAAACCTGCAGCCATGTTTTCCAAGAATCAATGAGGAAAATATAAAATATATTCTATGTTATTTTTTTCTTCATGGCGTTTTTCCTCACTTGTGTGTCTTTTGGCTCAGTGGCAGTTTTTCAAAAACACAACATGCTCCAAGGTTGGCATTTTTTTACCCAGTTTGTGTGGCATAGATTTTCATAGGGATTTCTCCTACTTAAAACAAATGCATATTTAAGTGTGTTGTGATTTTTGTACTATTATTTTTACATTCTTCAATATATATCCTTGGATCACGATCGAAAAATTGCTACTTGAGGGGGGAAAAAAAATCTAATGATCGTGGACATTATTTGCTTCCATAATTATCAATAGGTGGCCTTTATTTTGCATTACAATCCCTTAGTGGAAACATAGCCTTTAATAGTTTATTTTTTTCTAATAAAGATTTTAAAAAAAGATGCAGATCACTTCTTAAAGAGGTTCTCAACCCTTTGAATTTTTTTTAAAGAGAGGCCCTAATTTCATAAAATAACATGATGATGCTAGCAGTACTGCCTAGGCAGTTCAACGCAGATCGCCTGCCAGAGCTTCTGTGTTCAACCACCACAGGACTGGGGTGGACATATAACCCCTTTAAACCAGTAATCACAATGGGTTAGCCTTATTTACCCAAAATTAATTTGTGCTATTTTGCATAAAAAGACATTGTGAGAACATAGCCCAAAAGTGGCATCCAATAAAATTCATAGATTGTCCGAATACAAATCCCAATCAGTTGCCTGTGGCAATAGCCTAGAAAGTGACATCTACGCATTTTCACATGAAATCTATGGAGCAGATCCAATATATCAAAAGACAGATCCTTCATTAATGAAAAAATGAATATTGCTTTAGTTGTTTATATTGCAAATTGTTGTTCATATCACAAAGATGACAAATGGGTGTGGATACTTTTAATGTAGGCTGCTAAGTAAAACTATATACAGTCATCCTGCAGTCCACCCAATACCACACCAGCTAGAGAGAATAGAGAGTTACATCATTCAATGTAGTTATTTTTTATTCAACTACCAGTAATACTTTTCATGTTACTAATGATTCTACAATTTGGCAATTCTATTTGTTTGTTTTTTTTACACTGAATGTGCAGAAAACTGCAGTTTTATTAGGTTTAGGCTGCAAACACACAGCGCGGATCTGCAGCGGATTTCTCGCTGTGAATTTGCTGCCAAATCCGCTAATGTCAGGAGACTGCCATGTTAACTCCCGCCGACGAGAGCATACACATTACCTGCTCCGCGATACGGCTTGCTTTGGGGGTTCCCAGGTGGACGTCCCGAGAAATTCGCTGCGCATCCACCCTGTGTGTTTGCAGCCTTAGATGGTTGATTATGTAAGTAACCATGAGTTAACCTAACTGAACCTTGTCCTGTTAATACACTATATGTTGATGCGACGGCATTTGAAAATAAGGTGACTTTTTGTTGCACAATGCAAATGGACATTAAATAAATTTCCAAAACTATGCAACTGATGGAATGAATTTTTTTATAACTTTCACATATAGTCGTATCGAAAAATTCTTTTACGTCTTTTATGCTATTTATACATTTTATGAAGAACGAGGGAGAGAGAGTTCAAGCTCTGGTATAGTGAACAAACAAGAAAATCAAAAAATCTGGATTAGAAAAAACATAACTACATTCTAGTAAAACAGCACCACCCCTGTCCTAAGGTTGTGCGAGGTACTGCAATTAAACTCCATTCACTTCAACAAAACTGAGTTGCAAAACCCACATCTAATCTGAAAACATGAGTGGCGCTACTTCTGGAAAAAAGCAGACACGTTTTAAAGTTATGCCCTATGCATGGGATCTGCCCACTAGGACCCTCACTGATCCTATGAACAGAGGAAAATTGCCTCCTGAATTAATGGACAGGCAGCGCGCATTTCACAATCACAACTCCATTTATTATCTACAAGGCTTCCAAACATTGCCAAGCTCAGACACAACAATAGCAGTAATATAAAGGTTTTTCAGCGGGCTTCAACCTACTTATGGAGTCACCAGCTGGATTTCAGGTGATTGCATCCAGCCTCCTTTACTGTGCTGGTCACACAGACTGGTGCCTGGCAGAAGGGAGAGGACTGTGCAACTATAAACTGTGGCACAGTTCTTTCAGCGATTGGATAGGTATGGAGCTAAATCAGCAACAACCCTGACTGCGCACTATAAGCACCTTAAGGGTACGTTCACACTTACTGGATCCGCAGCTGATTTTCTGCTGCGGATCCGCAGCAGATATCATTTAAATAACTGAACACAGCATCAAATCCGCACCATCAAATCTGCTGCAGATCTGCTGCGGATCCTGTAGGTGTGAACGCACCCTTAAGTGGCACTATCAGCAGGTTCGGGCCAGTGAACCTGCTGATATGAGCCAGTCACTATTTACCTCAGGGTTCCAGGGCTGTAAGTAATATTTCTGTGCGGTCCGGTATAACAGCGTTTTCTGCTAATTGCTAATATGCTAATAAGTGGTTTGAGAGCATTTGGGGCATCCCCCATGCTCCTGGAGCACCAGCACAGTCGCCTTTTGCCTGCCTCCTCCCGGCCCGCCCCGCCCCACTATGTATATTTATAGCTAGGCTGCTTGTAACAGGCTGCTCCCTGCACATGTGTCGTTACAAGCAGCCTAGCTATGCATATATGAATATGCATAGTGGGCGGGCCGGGAGGAGACAGGCAAGGGTGGCCGAGAGGGTGCTCAGGGAGCATAGGGAACGCCACAAATGCTCTGAAACTGCTAATTAGCAATTAGTGGAAAACGCCGGTATACCGGACCCCACAGAAATATGACTTACAGGCCTGAAACCCTGAGGTAAATAGCGTCTGGCCCAGCCGTCATCAGCCGAGATTGGCTGAGCATAACTCGGCCGGCCGAAGATGACGTTTGGCACAAGATGGAGGACATGCGCGACACAGATCAGGTAATGTATAATGCACCAACACTTCTGGGTACACGGGCGGGGGTGGTGGGACACGGGAAGGGGGCGATTCACAGACATAACATACATTACAAAGTTGTGTAACTTTGTAATGTGTGTTATTCTGTGAATAATTTTTTAGCGCCGCACTACCCCTTTAAAGAATTAATCTAGGGGTATAATGAGCATACAGGGGCTGGAGGAAAGTATTCACCATTAGGGTGGGTTTACATTGAGGAATTCTCGCGGATAAACTCTGCAGCGTATTCCGCTATCCGCCGAAAGAAGTGACATGTCACTTCTTTCGGCAGATAGCGGAATACACCGGCCCATAGAATGGTGTCTATGGAGCCAGCGGAAAGACGAGCGGCCATGCGCGCGGACAGACAGCGGAATTCCGCTGACATTATCCGCGAGAATTCCTCAGTATGAACCCACCCTAAGGCCGGGTTCACACGCTGTAACTGTGCGGCTGTATTTTTTATGCGGCTGTAAATGTGCGGGTGAAACTCCGGCCGTGGGAAAAAATAGACATGCGGCTCAAAACATACGGTCATTTACTTGGAAATCTGGTTCAACTAAAAATAACAAATAAAATGTTAAGAAAGTGATGGAAACACCTCTGGATGCATCTGGGAAAGCAGGGAACACAGTTTACATGAATCGCTATTACCGGGGTTTGCGATCCTCTGCACTATAGCCGATGTGTCTCATGGTTAATATATTGAATTAATAAAATACATTTTCTGTCTAATAAAGTCCCTTTTATTGTTCAATAATTAAATGTAAACGATTCCATCATTTTGCAATTAAATATACTGTTAAAATAAATATATATATAAATAAATGTATATTTATATATATATTTATTTTTTGACAGTATATTTAATTGCACAATGATGGATTCGTTAGAATTAAATTATTGACCAACGAAACTGAATTTATTTAAACGAAAATTTGTTTTCTTAATTAAATATTAATTAGTACAGGAAACTCCATAAGCCGGTAATTCATATGCCGGCAATAGAGCATTCTGTACTAATCATCACTTTACTTTAATGAAAACATCAAATGTTTCTTCTAATTATGTTATGACAATAGCATTATTAGAAGAAACATTTAGAATTATATGTGCGCTCAGCTGATTGGCTGTTCGGCTGAGCGCACATATAATGAGCCGGTCCGCAGTACAGTGACTTCATTGTGCTGCGGACCAGCGAAGAGGACACATCGGGGTGAGTATAAAGCTCTCCCCACCCCCTCCCCGGCACTGCACCCCTCCCAGCAAGGAAGGGGGGGTCACTTAACCCCTTCCTTGCTGGGATGGGTGCAGTCTGACATCAGTCTGGCCCCCAGGGGGTTAAGGGGGATGCAATACATCCTCCCTTAACCCCTTGGGGGTCAGACTGTAAGCAGCGATCTGTAAAGATGCTGCATACTGTAAGGAGCACAACACCGCTCACAATGATGGGTGTTGTGCTCCTGTTTGTGTGTTTTTTGTGTGTTTCTCCCTTTTTGTTTTTCAGATATCGGTATCCTGGGGATTACGTCGGATTCCGTGGACTACGTCGATGACCAGCGTTTTTTTAATGTTTTTTTTAATAAAATGGTCAATGAGGGGTGTGGGGGTGTTTTTATTTGAATAAAAAAATTTGTAAACTTGTGTCTTGTCTTTATTTCTTTACTTTATAGACTTAGTAGTGGAAGCCGTCTAATAGACGGAATCCATTACTAAGTCGGGGCCTAGTGTTAGCCGGTATAAAATGGCTAACACTAACCCCCTATTATTACCCCAGTACCCAATGCCACCAGGGGTACTGGGAAGAGCCGGGTGCCAGTGGTCCTGGAGCGTCAAAATTGGCGCTCCTGGACCGGGCGGCAGCAGGCTGGTAAGATTTAGGCTGGGGAGGGCCTAAACCAATGGCTCTTCCCACCCTGGTGTTACCAGGCTGCTGTCGTTTGGTTTTTAACCCGGCTGGTTATAAAAATAGGGGGGACCCTATGCGTTTTTTTTTAATTATTTATTTATTTAAAAAAAAAAACGCATAGGGTCCCCCCTATTTTTAGAACCAGCCGGGTTAAAAACCAAACGACAGCAGCCTGGTAACACCAGGGTGGGAAGAGCCATTGGTTTAGGCCCTCCCCAGCCTAAATCTTACCAGCCTGCTGCCGCCCGGTCCAGGAGCGCCAATTTTGACGCTCCGGGACCACTGGCACCCGGCTCTTCCCAGTACCCCTGGTGGCATTGGGTACTGGGGTAATAATAGGGGGTTAGTGTTAGCCATTTTATACCGGCTAACACTAGGCCCCGACTTAGTAATGGATTCCGTCTATTAGACGGCTTCCACTACTAAGTCTATAAAGTAAAGAAATAAAGACAAGACACAAGTTTACAAATTTTTTTATTCAAATAAAAACACCCCCACACCCCTCATTGACCATTTTATTAAAAAAAACATTAAAAAAAACGCTGGTCATCGACGTAGTCCACGGAATCCGACGTAATCCCCAGGATACCGATATCTGAAAAACAAAAAGGGAGAAACACACAAAAAACACACAAACAGGAGCACAACACCCATCATTGTGAGCGGTGTTGTGCTCCTTACAGTATGCAGCATCTTTACAGATCGCTGCTTACAGTCTGACCCCCAAGGGGTTAAGGGAGGATGTATTGCATCCCCCTTAACCCCCTGGGGGCCAGACTGATGTCAGACTGCACCCATCCCAGCAAGGAAGGGGTTAAGTGACCCCCCCTTCCTTGCTGGGAGGGGTGCAGTGCCGGGGAGGGGGTGGGGAGAGCTCTATACTCACCCCGATGTGTCCTCTTCGCTGGTCCGCAGCACAATGAAGTCAGTGTGCTGCGGACCGGCTTATTATATGTGCGCTCAGCCGAACAGCCAATCAGCTGAGCGCACATATAATTCTAAATGTTTCTTCTAATAATGTTATTGTCACAACATAATTAGAAGAAACATTTGATGTTTTCATTAAAGTAAAGTGATGATTAGTACAGAATGCTCTATTGCCGGCATATGAATTAACGGCTTATAGAGCTTCCTGTACTAATTAATATTTAATTAAAAAAACACATTTTCGTTGAAATAAATACAGTTTCGTTGGTCAATAATTTATTTCTAACGAATCCATCATTGTGCAATTCAATATACTGTCAAAAAATAAATATATAGATAAATATACATTTATTTATATATCTATTTTTTTTAACAGTATATTTAATTGCAAAATGATGGATTCGTTAGAAATAAATTATTGATCAACGAAAGTGTCTTGATTACAAAGAAAATGTGTTTGATTAATTTAATATATTAACTATTAGAGGCATCGGCATTCGGCATCATTGCCGGCTATTTTTGAAGTACTCCGTACGGACCGCCTGTCAATCCACGGCCGCATATTCAGCCGCAAACAATGGTCTTGTTCATTTTTTACGGGTCCGTTTACGATAGGGCCGTAGATTCATACATAGTGTGCACTGTGCAGCCGTATATCCTATACTTCCAAGCATACACACGAACCACCAAAAATACCGCCGCACAATTACAGCCGCAAATACAGCCGCACTGTTACAACGTGTGAATCGAGCCTAAGTCTGTAAAAAAATGGAAAATTTTAATTTTCCAATAATATATCCGTTTAGATTAAAGTTTCTTATTTTAAAAAGGAACATGAGAGAAAAAGCACCCAAAAATTTGTAAAGCGGATTCTCCTGAGTAAAAAGCTACCCCATATGTGGGTGTAAACCACTGCATGGGCACACAGCAGGGCTCAGAAGAGGAGTGCCAATTAGCTTTTTTCAATGCAGATTTTTCTCAATTTCCTGAGGAACAGGAGAGAAAGGCACCCCAAAATATGTGACGCAGGTTCTTCTGAGTACAACAGTACCCCATATGTGGGCATAAACCACTGTATGGGCACACAGCAAGGAAGGAGCGTCAATTTGCTGAAGCAGAACTGCAGCTAGTAACAGTTATTAGAATTGCGCAGTTACTAAAATAAAATAAAATAAATGAGATAATCTGGAGGTGGTTCCGGGCAACCTGGGGTGGTCACGGGCAATGTGCGGTGCTTACAGACAATCTGGGGTGGTCAAGGGCAATGTGCGGTGCTTACAGATGGTGGTTACGAACAATCTGGGGTGGTTACAAACAATCTAGGGTGCTTACGAACAACCTGTGGTGGTCACGGGCAATGTGTGGTGGTTATGAACAACATGGGATGGTTACAGACAACCTGGGGTGGTCTAGGGCAATGTGCGGTGCTTACAGACAATCTGGGGTGGTCACGGGCAACCTGCGGTGGTTACGGGAAATCTGGGGGGTTATGGGTAATCTGGAAGTAAACCGCAATTATTACTATAATAAAAAGTGTGTTTTATTTTATTTGTATGTTTTTCACTTTTACACTTGTGCTTTTACACTTTTTCACTATATTACTATGATTACTGTGATATTTCTATCACAGTAATCATAGTTCAGTGACAGGGACCAAATTGGTCCCTATCACTTTAAATTTTCAGAGTTGATTGCTTCTGAAGCGCATGCACATTCAGAAGCAGTCTGGACGCCAAGGAGGAAGGACCTCCCTGGCTCAGGTGAGTATAAGGGGTAGGGGGGATGACTGGGGGGGGGCAGGGGGCGACTTTACTTTTTATCCCCTGTCACCAATGATTTATGGTGACAGGAGATAAAAAGCGCATCCCTGCACTGGGAACAAGCGATCAGCGGTATATACCGGGTGGTCCTTTATCACTGCCCCATGCTCTCCACCACCTCCGGGGCTTTGATTATTTTTTATTTTCCATCACTGTGAACAGACATAGTCTGTTCACAGTAATGGCGGCGGCCATCTTGGAAGTGATGGCCACGGGGGGAGGGTTAGTGACTGCCCTACTAGGGGGGCTAATCTGGGGGACACATTTTTTATCTCCCCTCGCCGTGGATTAAGGGTGGGGGGAGATGAAGGCATGCGGCGGTGACGGCAATGCCTGGTACCGGCAGGCGCCGAGGCGATCGCCGGTACGGAGGCCAGACCCCACACACTGCCCCTATCCCTCAGCTACCTCCGGTAGCTGGGGGGAATGGGGTGGGGGTCTTGCCAGCGCCGCAGCCTTATTCTCTGCCATCGCTGTAAAAAGTTGATGGCAGCAGAATAAGGCCCATTAGTGCCCGCCGTAAAAAGCCATATGGGCGGTCACTAAGGGGTTAAGGCTTTATTAACCCCTTCACGTCAGCAATCTGTATATATACGTTCCTACTGCACATACCCCGTGCATTAGGAATATATATGTTTCTGACTGACAGGGTTATTGATGTAAGCGGGAGCGCTGCAGGGAGAGCAATCCTGCTCACGTCACTGAGTCCGGGGCTGGAGGTAATGCGATCCCGCAGCTGACTCTCATGAACCCCTTAAATGCTGTGATCTACAGCGATCATGGCGTTTAAGGTACTCAGTGACAGATCAAGCATCTGTTACTGAGTAATCGGGACTCCCGCAGCCGTGCCAACAGGCAGGGGTAAGCTCCTTACCTCCGTCCTGTCGGATGGGCAATCCATGTATAGAGTCTGCTCTCAGGCAGGCTCTATACATAGATCGCCGATAACACTGATCTATGCTATGGCATTAGTATCAGTATATGCAATCTAATGATTGCATCTTTTACAGTGATCATACTTCATACAATACTTCATATGCATTTTTAATATTCTTTATAGTTATTGTTTGCATAATTGATACTGTGATTTGCATTTTTATTTTTAATTTTCTATAAACAACATAACTAATTTCTGGAGAGCCTACCATTATTATTACTATTATCACATTATTTACTGGTTTTATCAGGTGAAGTACCAGGCAGTGCACTCAAAGTTTTATAATATAATCTCTAAGGCCTCCACATTTGTATTTGTGGACCCACAATGCTGTACAAGACGGCTACTGGGGAGCATGGCCACCGATCCGCCAGATGCAATAAAGGCATGGCTTCCTCTGAATGGAGCAGAGACAGAATCCAGGTGCAGGAGCAGATGGGAGCGGTCCCTAAGAAGCCATCTTCAGCATCGCCAACAGGCCGGGCTCACATGCAAGAACAAGCGTTGTGGTATACGTCAGTATGCTGGGTAATAGCACAGCCACCAGTATATAGATGGATGCATGCCGCTGTAATAAATACCTCTGCCTGTACATTTGTTTTTTTATCAACTTTCTTTTTTATTGTTTTTATAACAGAATAGACAAGTAAGGGCAAGAAACAGGATGCTGTAAACTGCCTTCCTGTACACTATGCTTGTGGGAATAGGTCAATGTGACTGGAAGGTGTATACCCGGGACTAGGCAGGAGTATATACTGCTGATCACTGTGACACTGCTCCTGTCCCTCTGCAGCTGCTGCAATACTACACCGGGCAGTGCTGATAACTGATACTGGAGCACAGACCTCCATGCAGAGCATTGCTTCTATAGTGTATGGGAAGATGGAAGACGTGTACCGCAGCCCGAGTCTCCTACATTGCTTATATACGCATCATGTACCTGACATAGAGCGTCCTGGAGAGGTCACACACTTTATGGCGGGAAGGAGCTCAGCTATAACCCCGTACACGGCTACAGAGCGGGCAGGACCCGCAGCAGTGATGGCGCCTCCCGCCCCTGCGTCACGCACTGGCGGGTACAGCGCACAGGCCGCCGGGGAGGAGCCGTTAGCGGAGCCCAGGCCAAACATGGCGGAGCGGTGTGAGGGGCGGGCACTGCAGGGTAGTAACAGCAGGGCGGCAGTCACCTCACAGTTCCAGTATTCCCCTTACCTTATATATATATACCAGCCGGAAGCGGCCGTACTCGCATGGTGACCGTGTTCGGCCCATTGTAATGAATGGGTCCGCATATTAGGCTGTCGGTCGGCCGATAGCTGTGGCGTGCTGTGTATAAACGTTGTCAGCTGATCCTACGTGAGAAGGGAGGGCTGGCCACACAATGCAGCCAGTATAGACAGCCGCCGTCTACAGGCATAAGCTATTAGGTTAAAGTGTACTTGTGTAACTTTAAAAATCTAAACAAACAGTAGATAAGAAATAAAGTTTGCAATATACATTCTTTATTTTTTGTTGTTGTTATCAGGCTGTAAAACAAAGCTGAACTTACCAGAAATCCAGGTCCAGTCTCCCGAAGGGAGGTTTTCTGCTTGAAAACAACAGACATGTTTTTTTTTTTAAAGAACGGACGCTGATTGCAATGGCCTCAGCGTCCGTTCTTTACGGCATTGCATTGCACATATCGTTATTTTAATGCCTGTCAATTATTTCCGGACGCCCCTTAACATCCTGCAGCCCCCGGCCCTGAGCATGCATTACCTGCTCGGCGCCGCGGCTGTGTGTGAGGCTCCCGACTCCCGTCGCTCCCAATCAGCCAATCAGTGCTGCGTGCACTCTACTTGACAATCCATGCTAAGGCCATGTTCACACAATGTAAGAGACCGGCCGCTCCATGAACCTGTCGGGTCGCGGAACGGTCCGTCTCTGAATAGATCATCCTGGCCAGATGATCTTTATGAACACAGGGTTCTGATGTGGGCGCATCCGTGCACTCTCGCATTAGAACTCCCCACAGCACACTAATGAGCGAGCTGCCAAAGCCGCTCGCTCCTCAGTGTGCACTGACATGGTTTTCTACGGCCGCTATTCACTGAATAGCGGCTGCAGAAAATTGACGTGTCAGTTTGCGGCGCCACTAGGGATCCCGGTTGGAGCGTTACCCTGTGTCCCATAGACAGCTATGCAACGTTTATTCTCGTAATAATCACGGCCGTTGTACAGCGGTCGTGATTTTACAAAAATATACCTTGTGTTAACATAGCCTAATTCTGTAATGTGAACGGACCTTTATAGTCCTTTATGTCTCATCCAAATAATTCTCCTATGCAGCATCCCCATAATATTAGCCTGTGTGCTAAAGCCCTGCTATACAGTGCTGAAAGGTAGAACCAACCGTCTGGATGTCGCTGTGATGGAAGCAGCCATATTCATCACGCCACCCATAGAGCCTGTGAGCCGTCATCACCTTCTTGTTTATTAACACCTGACAGCAGCCATTCTGGCTCATCCTTGCCTCACCTATTTGTCATCTTTATGCAGTCTAACCAAAGATGCAGTACTAAAAATGTATAATAGTAAGCCGCTGTCTGTGTTTCAGGGAAATCTTTTGACACAGACGAAGAGCTCCGCAGTCGTTCACAATTGGTATCAAAGGTATTTATGTTCATGTTGTCTCCTCGTATCATTTAAATATTGTAAATATTACCACATAAAGCATTGCTGTCATTTATTAAAAGTAAAAAAAACTTTTGATGTCATGCTGACATTTCCAAAGTTTTGATTGGTCAGGGACTCCCACAATCCTTAGATATAACCAGTGAAGCTCATGGCAGTCCTCCCTGGATTGTCACTGCAGGAGCCCATCAGTCACCCCCCCATACTCTATATGCGGTTCTCTGCACCATCTACAAGCTTAAATGCTGCACATTCAATATTTACTAGTGATGGGAAATCTAGTTCGTTTTGGTGATTAGCTCACTATGAACTAGTTCACTGAAAAGATTTGTTCAAAAGATGAGTTCATTTAGTTCAGTATTTCTCTGGATTCTGCTGAGAAGATATTGAACAGTTCTAGTTCATTACACAGAAGCTGTGGCTCCTAGGATGAGTTATAGTCTTGTTAAAATGATCAGATTTAGTTAATACATCTGATCATTATATAACAAACTTTTGTTAAAGGGGTACTCTGGAGAAAATAAATTCAAAAGTTATTTATTCAAGTTAGTAATTTCCTTTTTTTAATATTCAAGCCTCCCAGTACTTATCAGCTGCTGTATGTCCCACAGAATGTCATGTTGCAAGGAGCTCTGTGTCAGACTGGGAAGATTACATGACTTCATGTGGGGCATACAGCAACTGATAAGTACTGGAAAGCTTACTTTTTTTAAAAAAATGTTTAACTTTCATCATTCTCCAGTTCTCTCGCTTGTCGGAGCAATATCAGAAAGCTGAGCTGTGATTGGTTGCTATGGGGGCAAAGAAAATCTTCCTCTAAAACAGCCTGCTAATTCTCCACCCATATCCTATGAGGAGCTGATAGAGAGAGGCATCATGTGATCTGTGAACTAAATGAAATAGATGAACTAGATGAACTGCTGAACGAAATGGTTTGAGAGTGAATCAGGAATCAGGTCTAGTTCAATGTGATGCATATGACTGAGCCCAGCACTGCCCCCTGTGGTAGTGTAGAGTACTGACTCATAATGAATGTGTATGAGGGAGCTGAGGAGCAGATCAGCAGCCACCATTGTGAGTACAGAACAGGAGCCAGGGGGTAAAGATTTTAGCAAGACTGATCTTCTAGGCTACATGAGGCTGATCTAATCCCAAAGACTGGTGAGGAACATGAACCACACATAGAAACTTTCTCTAGTTCACTCTGAAGATTAGTTCATTTTGAACTAATCACTCACAAACTACCCATCACTAATATATACTTGTATCAAATGTGTCTGTGTCTTCTTTCTGCTCTAAAATAACTTCATTTTAAGGCCTTGTTCGCACAGTGTATTTTTTTTATTAAACAACGGCCGTTGTAATGACAGCGTCCGATTACATTACAGCCTATGGAACCATGGCCGTAGTGTATACATACTGTATACACTATGGTCAGGGTTCCTTGTGGCCGGACAGAAAACTGACATGTCTATTTTGTGCAGCCGCTACTGAGTTAACAGCAGCCACACAAAATAGGCTGTGCACACAATGTAAGGTACGGCTACCGGCTGTACTTTACATGGTATGCTAAGGCTAATTGAAGTGGGGGCACACCCAAATTTGCCCACATTCCAATTAAGATGGAATGATGTTCACCCGGCCGATACTGCAGTATCAGCCGGGTGAACATCTCAGAGAGCGGCCATTCTGTGACATGGCCGTGTCACACAACGGCCGCTGTTTGGGCCATGTGTGAACGTGGCACCTAGGTGGGGCTTCATGACAGTGGGGCCCCCTCTCCTATATGGGCAGTGGCACCTAGGTGGGGCTTCATGACAGTGAGGCCCCCTCTCCTATATGCGCAGTGGCACCTAGGTGGGGCTTCATGACAGTGGGGCCCCCTCTCCTATATGGACAGTGGCACCTAGGTGGGGCTTCATGACAGTGGGGCCCCCTCTCCTATATGGACAGTGGCACCTAGGTGGGGCTTCATGACAGTGAGGCCCCCTCCCCTATATGGACAGTGGCACCTAGGGGGGGCTTCATGACAGTGGGGCCCCCTCTCCTATATGGACAGTGGCACCTAGGTGGGGCTTCATGACAGTGGGGCCCCCTCTCCTATATGGACAGTGGCACCTAGGTGGGACTTCATGACAGTGAGGCCCCCTCCCCTATATGGACAGTGGCACCTGGGGGGGGCTTCATGACAGTGGGGCCCCCTCTCCTATATGGACAGTGGCACCTAGGTGGGGCTTCATGACAGTGGGGCCCCCTCTCCTATATGGACAGTGGCACCTAGGTGGGGCTTCATGACAGTGGGGCCCCCTCTCCTATATGGACAGTGGCACCTAGGTGGGGCTTCATGACAGTGGGGCCCCCTCTCCTATATGGACAGTGGCACCTAGGTGGGGCTTCATGACAGTGGGGCCCCCTCTCCTATATGGGCAGTGGCACCTAGGTGGGGCTTCATGACAGTGAGGCCCCCTCCCCTATATGGACAGTGGCACCTAGGTGGGGCTTCATGACAGTGGGGCCCCCTCTCCTATATGGGCAGTGGCACCTAGGTGGGGCTTCATGACAGTGGGGCCCCCTCTCATATATGGGCAGTGGCACCTAGGTGGGGCTTCATGACAGTAGGGCCCCCTCTCCTATATGGGCAGTGGCACCTAGGTGGGGCTTAATGACAGTGGGGCCCCCTCTCCTATATGGGCAGTGGCACCTAGGTGGGGCTTCATGACAGTTGGGTCTTCTTCCCACCCGGGAGATAGAGCCTAATCGATCCAATTATGGTGATTTTTATGAAAATAAAAACAAAAACCCAACAAAAGTATGTTCTGAATGCTCCTATTGATAGTGGTACTGCCAGTTCGGTGGGTGGTTAGGGGTAAAAGATTCACTAAGGTGCCTATATACTGTCAGTAACTGTAGAGCAAATTATATTTTGGCCCAGTGTTATCTCTCCCATCTTCCCAATACACATGAATGTTTGGAATTCTGCCTTTTACCATAATGGCAGGAAGATCATGAAGAGGTAACTACCACTTGCTTCATTATACTGTTGTGTGTCTCAGACAAGATTTTTTTATGATGGTTATGTTTTATTACAGGTCTATTCAGAGATAAGGGATACTCTCAGTGAAAGTATTCAGGAGATACAGAATACTTCTCTTCCCATTCAAATGACCAGTACACCAAAATGTAAAGATAGAGTAGGTTTCATTATTAGTATTTTCCTTCCTGTGATGACTGTATTTTAGTAACACTTGGTGGCATTTTTATTGTAGACTTGGTAATACATTCTTGAAGGTTAATTTTTTTTTGTTCTATACAATGAAATCTGCTTTAAAAAAATATACATTTTTCACAATACGCCCCATCCAATTCCCAGGATATAGAGATTTTGCTGCTTATTTCATTATCTGAACTTTACACTGAATACCCACATTAGCAAGAACTTTACTGCAAAATGGGGTGTAAATGCCAGGTTCAGAATGTGTGATATTAGATGGAGAGGGCATGCATAGTGTTCATGGAGGTGTGATGAAGATCCTAATTGTACCTCTTAAGCCTATCATTCAAAACCCATTTTGCAATAGAGTTCCTGCCCATCTGGCTATTCAGTGAAACTGTCCTAAAGGGAAGCTATCAGCAGGTTAGAAGAATCTTACCTACTCATATCTCCCTATAGCACACAGGGTGCTGAGGATGAAGCCTCTTACCTTCACCCTCTGCACCATTTCATTAGTATTAGGAGTTTAATCCCTCTGCTAATTAGGTGTTTTGGTGCACTGGGGGTAGGACTACCAGCTGCAGAGTATCCAACGCCCCTGGTGGTGGCCCGCCCCATCTAATCAATATCAGCAGAGTGGCTCAGCTAGATAGGTGAACTGGGTTGGTAGTAAATTTTTATTTTTATAACTGTACAATCAAGGAAACATGTATATTCAAAACATATCTGAGCTGAAGGTTTTTAGGAACAATAATGCATAACCAGGATAAACTGACATTGGACCACAAGACAGACTACACAGAACATTTACAAGAAAGAAGACACAAAAAGGGAAAGAGAAGGGAGGAGGGAATCCTAGGACTTTTACCTAACAGGGGTACCTGAGGTGTGGGACGAGTCCCATGGGTCCCAGATGGTCTCAAACTGTTCTATTTTGTTAGTCAGGGAGGCTGTCAGCCGCTCTAAGGATCTCAGCTATTATACCCTAGAACAGTGGTTCTCAACCTGCGGTACGCGTACCCCAGGGGGTACGCGTACCGCAGGTTGAGGGGGTACTCCGGAGGAGTGGGAAAAAAACCTAACCAGGATGCATAATTAAAACACCAAGAGCACAGCTGCCCTCGCCTCTGCGCTGCCTAATCTGCAGCTGAGGGCCGCCGAGGCCGTGCTTCTTCACAGCAGGGAGGGGGAGGAAGGTGTCACCCGCTCTCTTATCCTTTATGCCTTCTCCTCAGGCCTTATTCACACGTTCCGTAATTTACGGATCCGTATTTCCGTATCCGAGTTAGTGCACATTGAAGTCTATTGGGCTATTTACACGATCAGTAGCAGAAATGGATGAAAATCAATCCGTAAAAAAAAAAGGACATGTCCTAGTGCGGACCGGGTGCGGACCCATTTTTTTTGCGGATCCTCTCATTGAAATCAATTGGTTACGGATTGTTTACGGATTGTAACATGTTGGCATCCGTATTTCCGCAAAAAAATCCTGATGAAGTGCATTGAAAAGCAATGAGTAGTAAAAAAATGGAATTACGGAAATACGGATGGAATACGGATATCCAATCCGCAATTTCTCACGGGTTGTTTCAGGACCAGAAAAAAATACTGAACGTGTGCATAAGGCCTCAGTCTCCTGACAGGTCCCGGTGCAGGCAGCCTGGTACAGAGGCTCTGCCTGCACCGCATGTGTCCCGCAGCCCTATGTGTCTTGACTCACACAGATTAATGACAGGCTGCGGGACACATGCGGTGCAGGCAGAGCCTCTGTACCAGGCTGCCTGCACCGGGACCTGTCAGGAGACCGGGGAGAAGGCATAAAGGATGGGAGAGCTGCTGGGAGAAGCTGCTGACTGTGAGTTGATGTTTGCTTTTTGTCTAGTAGGGGCACTTTACGGAGGGGGCCATAGAAAACGATTTTGGGGATAATACAACTATATGGGGTACAGATAGGGGCAGTGGTGGACATATCAGCTGCACAAGGGCTCAAAGCTATATGTGTTATCCTGTGGCTGCAGAGAAGATAAGAGCACAAAAACACAGGAACGTCCCTGCTCCACCTGCTGTTCTGATCATCTCCCGCCCTGCACACAGCCAGCAGCAGCACCCGGTGACAGCGTCTCCCCTCCCCCCCCCCCCCCCCCCCCCCCCCCCCCCCCCGACCCGGCCGGGACACAGAGGAAGAGAGCAGCTGTAAGTCATGCTGTCTTATCTCATTAGGGCTGAGATGGGGAGGGGGGTTGTCAGGGGCAGGATGTATGTGTGAAAAAGAGGGGGGGGGGATGGGAATCACAACTGTGTAGTGTCAGGGCAGGTGTGGGTGTGTGTGTGTGGGGGGGGCTGGGTTGTATGAGTTTATGGGTTCACTAGTTTCCCCTTATCAGTGATTGCTGACAGCAGTTTAACCCTTAGCAGGGTTAAACCTGTCTGTTTGGTTCAACAAAGAAGTCTCTGATAAGAAGAAACTGAGGGGGAAGTGACAACTATTCACAGTATAGGGCCCGTTTTCTTATAGTAAAGACCCTATTACACGGAGTGATAATCTGCTTGTTATGAGGATGATTTGGCAGATCATCACTCCATGTAATAAAGACAACAATCATCAGCTGATTGTTGTAGTTCATTCCAGTCTAAAAATCATTGGCCACCAAGGCGCACATAGCTACGTGTAATAGTGATGTGCGGCCGACTGCTGATGATTTTGTAGAAAAAATAATAAAAGTTATACATACCTGTCCATGCTCCTCGGTGTTCTTCTAACTTTTCTCTGGTCCCCACAGCTGCCGCTTGAACTTCAGAGTCGGTCTCTGAAGTGGCAGGCTGCTCAGCTATTCACTGGCTGAGATAGGACCACCACGGTCACTGATTGCCTGAGCAGCCTGCCACTTTAGAGACTTGCTCTGAAGTTTAAGCGGCAGCTGTGGGGACCGGAGAAAAGTTAGAAGAACACGAGGAGCATGGACAGGTATGTGTAACACCTATTATAATGTTTATTGCACAGATATCGCTAACAAAATATATACACAGCCCTTGCTGCACAATGTAATGGGCTTAGTTACACAGCCTGATCACTAATGTAAACAAATGCTGATCGGTGCTTGCTTACATTAGTGATCAGGCCGTGTAACAAAAGCGAGAAGTACACTCTTCGTGCGATCCTCTCCTAGCTCTGTGTCAAGTGATCCATCAGGCTCTGACTGCCTATGTAAGTCTATAGATAGAGCCAGACTGATATCACGTGACACAGAGTGGGAAGAAGATTGCGCCGAGCACGGTCCTCTCCCGGCTCGTTCTTCCAATCAGTGCAGGTGTGAACACTCAACTAGCGTACCCGTACACTGATTCTATATAAAGCCCCGTCCCTATGCACACTGTTGGATTAAATAAGAGGTGCATGCCTCTTAATAAATCTGGCATTACCTAAACCTTCTCCCTGGTTTATGCCAGGAGCATAAATGATAAATTCCCCCCTATATATTCTGATCTTCCACAATGCATTCAGGGGGAGATTTATCAAAGGGTGTAAAATTTAGACTGGTGCAAACTGCCCAAAGCAACAAATCACAGCTCCTCTTTCCTTTCAGCACTGCCTAAAGCTGAGCTGTGATTGGTTGCTGTGGGTAGTTTGCACTAGTCTAAATTTTACACCCTTTGATAAATCTCCTCCCTGGTGTAAACTGCCCACAGCAAGCAATCACAGCTCAGCTTTCATTTTACCAAAGCTGGAACCTGAGCTGTGATTGGTTGCTGTGGCCAGTTTGCACCAGTCTAAATTTTACACCCTTTGATAAATCTCCCCCTCAGTGCACAATGCACCTAGGACTCCAACTACAACAGCTGCAAACACTACAACTCCAAGCATTTACTGATAGTCTGCAGGGTCAGCAGGGTCGCTTCTCACTGGTTGTTTGAGTGTCCCCAGCATCAGTTCCACACTGGGACAAACCCAGACTGCAGTACAGCACAGACATCAGGGCCCACCAGAGACTCTTCCAATGCACCCAGATGACTGTGCTGTAGGGCTCTCACTGGAATCCAGGACACATGTCCGAGATACCCAGGCAAACATATGATTCATCTTTGTGTGTGCGCCTTTAAAGCAGAAGGATGGTGGTACAATTAGGTTATTGGGGGCCCAAGCACATTTTTTCCACAAGGGCACTCTGTAGTCTATGTCCACCCCTGGAGGGGGCATATATAAACTTTGTGGGGCACTTACGGAACATATGTACACAATATGGGGACACAGAAGAGTGTAGAATGTACAAACTGGCTAGAGGGGGGCATGTATCTGGATCCATGGTGACATGTATCTGGCTAGAGGGGGGCATGTATCTGGCATACAAGGGGCATACCTGTCTGCAAGAGGCATATTCAGCTGCAGGGTACATACCTGGCTAATGGAATGTCCAGCTGCAGGGGCCATACCTGGTTAGAGACATATCTGGCTGCAGGGGACATATCTTGCTGCAAGGGGCATATCTATCAGAAAGGGGCATGTGGTTGCAGGGGGCATACCTGGCTAGGGGCATACCTAGCTGAAAGGGGCATATGTGACTGCAGGGGCATACCTATCTGAAAGGGGCATATGTGACTGCAGGGGCATACCTAGCTGAAAGGGGCATATGTGACTGCAGGGGCATATTGGGAAGGGGCCATTAATAACTGCTACAGGAGGTATTATTACTAGGAAAAGAGGATTTATTATTGGGGAGGGGGGCATAATTATTAGACATTACTACTGACTTTATTTATGGGTCCTACAGATCAGTCCCACAGTTATGGGGGAATCTGATCCGGGAATCAATTGCTGACAGAGACTGTATACAGATCCTAAGGCTGCAGTTCTGATCTCGGCCTCATAAAGGCAACGTTTCTAATCGATCGCATCCTTGGGGGTACTCGGCTGGAGCATCTCATCACATGGGGGTACTCGGCTGGAGCATCTCATCACATGGGGGTACTTGGCTTAGAAAGGTTGAGAAACACTGCCCTAGAAATCAGGTAATCTAAGGTAAGGGAGAAGTCTGCTGCCAATTCCTAGGGTTGGTAGTCTTTCTAACCTTCTGATAGTTTCCCTTTAAAGGAGTTATACAGGAGGAAAAAAACAGCTACTTACTTGCAAAAACAGCACTACATCTGTGCTCATGCTTTTTATGGTATTACAATTCAGCTCCATTCAATTTAATGGAACTGCAAAACTAAACTGAAACTGAGGAAAGGTGCTCTTTCTGGAATTAAGCGGCTCCATTTTTCCAAGCCTGGATAACCCCTTTTAATGCATTCCTAGAACTGCATTTTTATTTGCTAAAATGTCTGCCCCTCTCTTTGTGGTACTTTTTGCACATGTCTTTTTTTAACCTTAAGACCAGTTCACACAGAGCAAAAGTGGCGTAATTCCACTGCAGAGAATCCCATCTGCCTCAGTGTCACAGAGTGTCTCTATAGGAGGCGCTCAAAGAATTAACAAGTCAATTCTTTGAGCGTAGAGCAACGGAAGTGGAGGAGCACGAACCCCACCAATTGACACACTGCAGTGGAGAGCTCCGCTGCAGAATTCCGCCACTTTTGCTCCATGTGAACTGTCCCTTAGGGTGTTTTCACACTTAGTAAAACAGGTGGAAATTCCGAGCGGAACCCCTCTAACGGACTCCGCTCAGAATCCCACCTGCCTCAATGATTCAATGTAATGTGTTGCACACCACCGCTCAAAGAATTGATATGTCAATTCTTTAAATGGAAAGTGGAGACACGCAACACATTACATCAAGACACTGAAGCAGGTGGGATTCTGAGCGGAGTTCGGCCTGTTTTACTCAGTGTAATTATGTAAAATATACACTTCTGACTGATAACCAAAATACAAATTTCCCTATTAATACAGTATTGTTTTTGTAATTACAGGTCAATTTATCCAGTCTGAGTGAAATTTCAGACAGAACTTTTATACCATTCTTAATCTCAGATAAGATAAGTGATCCAAAGAGAACTGAGTGGGTATGTATTTCTCGTGCCAATGAGGAATGTAATGAAAGACATCATGGTTCATCCTATAAAACATCTGAATTCATAGCAAGTGGAAAACATCTATGTTCAGACATCTCATCTGGACTCTTATCAGCGGACTGTTCAGATTTACCAATGAACACCAATAAAGAATCCAAGAGTAGCTTTAATGACACTAGCTATAGAACTTCTGAATCGATTGACTCACCTGAGGGTCCTGGTCAACCATTTAAAGATCGAACCCTGTGTCTTAGTGAATTGAGAGGAAAACCCTCCGATACTGAAGAAATAGAATCTGGACAATTAGAAATGACCGGTATTTCTTTACACCTAAGTGACAGCAGCGACTCCGCTCCAGTTACAAATGTCAGCCAGCTCAAGGACCATTCAACAAAGGCAGAAGTGCCTGCTGGGCATCAAAACAATGTATCACACCACACGAGACAGGCAAGGAATAGCGAATATGCAGTAGATAGCCCATCTTGGTCCAACATTGACACTGATCACAAAATAAACACATTAAGAGATGAAAACTCAAGATGCAAGTATGTGGACGACACACATACAGCCATGATCAAGGATGATGGCTACATATTTAGGATTCAAGAATTAGAAAGTTACTTAACTGAATCAGATCAACGTTATATGCAAGACCAGCGGCTCAAGAGTAAAAACGCTAGTGTCCAGATGGCAATAAAACTTCTCCATCTCAATGAGCAGCTCTTAAAGGATGAGAATTTCCGCTACAGAGAACAAATCAGCAAATTAAAGACAGAGAAAAATTTCCTTCAGCTGAGGTTATCCAAAGCAGAACAAGATGGAGAAGAATACATCCAGGAAATAAGAACTATAACAGACAAATGTGAAGAGCTTCTCATCCAAAGAAAACATCTTCAAGATGAGAGGAACCATTTATCTGTTGAGAAACAATTCTTAATGAAGGAAATGGAAGATTTAAGAAGAGAAAAGAAAAGAAACTCTGAAGAACTGGCATTACTTAATGTCGAAAAGGACAAACTTGTCAAGATGGTAATTTCTAGAAAAACAATGCTATTCACATACGCCAAGGAGAAGCAAGAGCTACAGTTCAAATTAAAGAAAGCACTGTCAGAAAACTCTGACCTACGAAGAAAACACATGCCATAAAATAAAGCAGGTAAAAGAATAAAATCAAGAGAAATTACACCCATTTTCATTGTCAGTATAAAATTACTCAATCCCTCCAAAGACAGCATCAGTGTATAGTAGGTGCTGTTAGTGGCATAAAATATGGGACTTGTGGAAAGGAATAGTACTGCAGAATCAGACTACATTGGGTTTGTTTGTAGTCTGAAACCATGGAAACAAATAGAATATTCAAGCTCCAACAGAAATAACAAGGGACTTGTAAAGTGCACGTACAAAGTTTATCCTGCATTTTATTTAGTAAAAATATAAACTGTACAGACACATTATATAATGATTGTCTTTGTATTGTCACATGTACATTGGCATTACACATAGCTATACTGGGCCAGCCTTTAGTATGACATCAGGGTTGTTGTCTTGTAGTTTACTGGATTCACTGACCTGCAGTAAAATAGACATAAGTAAGCATAAGAAAGATACATATTTTATATTTTAACAACATATTTCACATAAAATCAAAGTTACCATTATATTGACAGCACTTACTTTATAACATGTGATTCCAAAATGCTTCTTATTGGATAAGATTTGGGCCCGGCTGGAGGCTGGAATGTCTTCCCTCCTTTGATAACAGTTGCACTCTTAGTAAGTCTTTTTCCATAAGCATCATTGGAATGGGATGGATATGGGTCAAATGTTCCTGCCTTCATGCCACCCGGCTGGCAAAAGAAATTGCAGAGATAATTTAATATCATTGGACAATGTGGAAAAAGTTGTGGTGAACAATTCTTCAAGGGTCTTTTACACGGGCCATAAATCAGCCTATTGATGATTAGTCGGCAAATGGGCAACTGCTAATTTATTGATTGAGTGCAGGAATCATTCGGTTTGGATTTGTACTGTGGATTGTCCTATAACAATAATCTAGATTGTTGGCACACAAATTTGGATGGAACTTAAAAGCATACCAACTCTATGGCAGCATACCCAAACAGCTGATGATTAGACAGGCTTCAGTTATAAGACTACAGCTCTTTGTCTCAGGATTTACATTATGGTTGGGTTCACACTACCCCAGACCTGGACAATGTACGGCCTGCGGGCAACATCTGGCCTGCCAACTGATTTCTGCATGGCCAACATCCCTCTTTCAGCATCCCCGAAGCTGTGGCCACCCAGCTTCTAGGGATGTGCCTCCACTGTAATATTCAGCCCACTCACTGATAGCTTAACATAGGCAACAGAATAGAGCATCAGGACCTGCTGTTCTATTCCTCATCATAGACTGTGGGCACTTTGTGCCTGCAGCCTATGAGCAGCCAGGATGTGATCTCTCCAGCAGGCGCAATGATATGACGTCATCACACCTGCTCGAGGATCCGTCCTGGAGCCAGAAGATGGAGGGACTGGCTGCTTTCCTGGAATAGGTAAATGTGATGTGTTTGTTTGTTTTTTATGTTGGAGCACAACGGGATAATTATTACTATGGGTGGGGGGCTGTATACAACAGGAGGGGGGGTCATCATTACTATGGATGGGGGGGACTGTATACTGCTGAGGGCAATATCACTATGTGGGGGTGCATAGCAGGAGAACTATTACTATATGGGGGGCACAGCATCAGACATTATTATTATATGGGGGGATTCATAGAAGGAGATATTATTACTATATGGGGAATCTTACATACAGGAGTAGCCCACATACCTACTCGCTTTACTGCGTATGACACCAAACAGCAGAATTACTATTGTGTAGAGATGTTTGTTCGGCAGGTTCTGAAGAGATGAATTGTAGCTGATGTTGCCTGTGAGTTAACCCTGCCCCTACTCATGGACACACACTCCTGCCTCACCGCCATCCCCACCAGAACTGAGTAAAGAATATTGGTCTGGACCTTAAAAACCATTTTAATTTCTCATGTGGCCTCATGGAAAAATGTATTGCCCACCCCTGCACTACCCTAACATGTCCATATTTACACATGCAACCCATTTCTCATTAGACCCATGCTCAAGCCTTGCGGCCATAATATGGACATATAAATACTGCACATCCGTATTAGGCCAGTACTAACACAGTCTTTAATGTCTTCGTTTAGGTAGAAGAATATTGAGGGCTGGAAAATGAATTACCCTCCCAGGTATTAGCAGCTGGCAGACATGGTAGTGGCTTCCTCTGCCCATGGGTTGCTATGCTGAGGCTTCACAAGATTGGCTGACAAGCATAAAGGAAGGGCAATTGGGATGAAATTTAAAAATCAATATGGTATGTTATATGAACCATACATTCCCCATACGGCTGTAGAGAAAAGAGTGCTATGATGAAATAGTGTTTCCCCAGAGGTGTTCAAATAGGACTTTTACCTTTCAAACCAACAATACAAGACAACAAAGTGGAAGAGAGGGGGGAAAAGGATGAGAAGTACATAGAAAAGTAGTGCACCATATTGTACCATTTGAATACATTATGATACCCGTCCCCCAATCAGGCAATTACAGCACACCTTAATAGTTTCCCACCACCCCCTTCATGTAACATGTAGTGTTACTAACGCTCCCCAGAGGTCTTCTTTAAGATGGCAAGTACAAAAATCTTTCATATTACACAGTTGTATTAGGAATATCAATGCCATCCACTGTATGCTGATACTACAGCAAGGTTAATGACACATTTCTGCCTACCGACTTGGCTGGTGAGCTTGGTTTGAATGGCTTCACGTTGTCTTTTTTTTCAGTCTTTTTCTTCAGTGGAGGTAAAGGTTTGTCAGACCGGTAGGGATTTATGTCAAAAAAATCTTTTGGATACAGATTCAGCCTGAAAGCACCGCCTTTAAGTTTTCCCTTGTGACTTTCCATTTCTTTCTATGATGAAAACACAAAACATATAAAGGGTATGCATGAGATTTACATAAATCATAACATGATATGTTATTTCCACTTTAAATGATGTCACTTTTCTGGATTAAGGCCTGTTCACAAAACAGGTGGAAATTCAGAGCGGAACCATCGCCACGGACTTAGAGCGGAGGCGCGTAACACATTACATTGAGCCACGGAGGCAGGAGGGATTCTGAGTGGAGTGCGTACGGCGGGTTCCACTTGAAACTTCCTCCTGTTTTATTCAGTGTGAACATACCCTTACAATCAGTTCTATCTATACCTTTGTAATAATATTTTATATATATTTCTCTAACTTTTTATTAGTGTTGTTTAGAAATTTAAATTAGGTGTGAAATAGACATCAACAGGATCATCTGATTATCTAGTGAGTATGGGGGTGTCCTGTCCCTTGTAAGCAGATGTTTGGAGAAAATAGGAATTGTGCTGAGGGCTCAGCTTCCTGCTGACTGTCAATCAAGCAGGGATAGGGATGAGAGGAGGAACGAGGAGACATTACAGCCGACAGCACCTCAGGAGCTTGGGAAAGCCTCTTGGACACACAGGAGGTTAAAAGCATTTTTGTATGTTCTGAAAGCACAGCTGGATATATAAAAGTTAACGTGTCTCCCTGATCTCACACTTGTCTAACAATGTCAGCAGTTTAGGTCCTGTATTGCAAGCGCCAGAATCACTTTAATGTCAAACTGGAAAATATTGTGAATACCAAAAAACATGTACGTTTTTTGCTACTGCATGCTGTAAATCACGTTTTGCTTAGGCTGGGTTCACACTACGTTTTTACAATCCGTTTTTTCATCCGTTTGTGCAAAAAAAGGGAAGGAAAAAACTGATGCCTTTGTGTGCATCCGTTTTGATCCGTTTTTCCACTGACTTTCATTA
This sequence comes from Dendropsophus ebraccatus, assembly GCF_027789765.1. Classification (NCBI taxonomy): domain Eukaryota; kingdom Metazoa; phylum Chordata; class Amphibia; order Anura; family Hylidae; genus Dendropsophus; species Dendropsophus ebraccatus. Next base: position 69,443,292 of record NC_091460.1, read on the forward strand.
TAAAAAGAACGGATGAAAACGCATTTTTTTTTTTTAACATACACAAAATGCAGCTGGCCTTACTTTTGTGTATGTTAAAAAAAAATGGATAGGTTTTAATCCGTTTTTTTTTTTAAAAGCGAAGTCAATATAAAAATGGATTAAAGCGGATGCAGACAAATGCATCTGATTTTTCCATCCGTTTTTTTGCAAAAATGGATGAAAAAAACGGATTGCAAAAATGTAGTGTGGACCCAGCCTAATATGCAAAAAAGCTGTCATTCTATCAATGTAATCTTCACTTACTAATGGTAATGAAGTGACCCTTCTGGAAAAAAGAGCTTGCAGTGTTGTCCTGACATCTAGTGGGTGATATGAAAACTACAAGATTTTTTATTTTATTTTATCTTTATTTTATTAGACTAATGGTAAAGGGAGAAGGAAAAAAAAAGCCTCATCGTTTATCACCATTTGAATGCACTCGTCTGGTAACCTTTCTTCCGAACCAGTATCAGTATTACCTTACAAGAAATGTAAGATGCCCCAGTGTGCCAATAGGAGACAACAGTATTTAAAGAATCAGCAGACAATATAAAAAAACGTCCACCTATCCAATGTGATTTTACCTTCATGAGCTCTTTGGATATGTCATAACTGTCAGGGGAATAAGTATAGTTTTTGCCGATGGTGAGGTTTGGATATCTACAAAAAAAAGCCAATTTCAGCAATATGGTGGCACAGTTTGAGACCAGCTGTGAGCTACACAATCTGCCATACGTTACCCATATCCTGTGCCCTGCTTGGGAGGGTTTGTGTATAGGTTTTTCCCTGGTGCAGTATAAGCTTTTCTTGGTTTGACTGCTGCACTGAACGCTTGTACCGGACCACCTAGAGTCCCATAATAATTGCCAACTCCAGATCTGAAACAAAAACATACATTTAGGTGGTATTTTTGCCATTTTTTTTTGTTTTAAGTTTTATCATTACTTAAAAAATTGAGCAGTAAGGGCCCATTCACATTGAGAAAAGTGGCAGAATTTCAAGCAAAGTTGTATTCTAGGTAACTATGAGGCTTCAGATTGGGAGAATTGCAAAGACTCTTTTTCCAAATGTGAATTGTGAGGTTACATACAATACACGTGTGGCGTACTGTATTTATAATGCTGATTTTCTGCATGGAGTTTCAATACAATAAATTGTTACTACAGTAACAATAAATGGATATGAGTTTAAATCTCTCCTCCACATACTTTGGAAAAAATAAAAGACCCTTCCTAAAGAGTAAGCCAAATTCCACAATGACTGAAGTGTTGCAGGTGTTGCTTACGTGGGTGCTTCATTGAATTTTTTTTCACTGATCTCCCTGAGCTCAGTTATTGCTGAATTTTGGGTTTTGCTTAAAGAGGATGTACCATCAGGTACATCCTCTTTAATATGACCCACAGATAGAACGGCGCTGTCATGGGAAAGCCGGTACCGTGGTCCGTTTTTCAAACCGTGGCCCGGTTCCCGTGTACGGCGCTGTTCTATCCACGGGTACCGAGTCGGGGCTAAAGCACAGGAGGCCGGCCGGCCCGCCCCCAGTAGGAGGAAATCCCCGCCCCTCTATGACGCGGCTCCATTGATTCTAATGGAGCTGCGTCATAAAGGGGAGGGAATTCCCTCCCACTGGGGGCTGCCGGCCCACCTCCTGTGCTTCAGCCCCGGCCCGGTACCGGCTTCCCCGTGATGGCGCAATTCTATCCGTGGGTCAGAATAAAGAGGATGTACCTGATGGTACATCCTCTTTAAGACAAATAAAGAAGAATGCATTTTAGGGAAAATAGAAATTGCTTTTATTAGTACATGAGGATAAAAAAATAACACTGTGGGTCAGTGGAGCACAACATGAAAGAAATACAAACGGAACATAGAGACCCCACATACAGCAAAAGAGGGGACCCCGGGACAACAACTGGTAACAATATGCAGTCCCCCTACATACCGATAATAGACATGTGAACAGTAAAAATACATCACATCTACAAAGCGCAATGGTGCATAAATAATAATGAAAAAAAAAAAGCCTTAAATGGAGGGGGGTAGGATGAAAGGTCAGCCAGATGGATAGAAGTATGGTTACTGCTTCTGCTCCAGCCAACTACTAACCTACAGGTAAACAATAAGATTGTAAACAGGGGGCCCGGGGTCACAAACCTGACGCACGCTTAGCTGCATAGCAGTTCTTCCGTGGTTCCCTGGGATAATGTCTAGCAGTCAATGATCTTTCACCGAGAGGTACACTACCCAAAAGTGTCCTCTTAGAGCCTTTTTATATGAAAGCGGGGTAAACACTTTTACACACTCTTGTGATAAGACGCAGCATCTAATCAGACCACACTTGTAATAATTTACATATCTACCTGCATATACAGCCACGTGCTGAGTTCTTCAGCAATCTGACAATCCGAAGCAGCATTGTGTTATGTCTAGGACAAGGTCTAAGAGGGTCCGACCTTGCAATAGGTAAAAACTTGAGATGAGCGAACCTGAAAGGGGTTTTCCAGGTAACAAAAACAATATTCTAAAAATCCCCCTTCCCAATACCACTCTATGTCCAATATACATGTATAACCTATCTTGCACCCTTTCCCTGTTTTTTTCTCATTCTTATCTGCTCTTGATGTATAAAATCCTCTACTCTGGATCCACGCTCAGCTCCCTCTTCCCCCCTACCTTTGTAGTCACAGTGCATGTGATCTCCTCTCTGGGGGCCAGGTTAGCTGTCTACAAATGGACCAATCAGAAAAATGCATGATGGGAAATGTGGTTTTCTATCTTGGTTATAGATCGGCTTTTGGAAAAACTTGTAACCCAGGAATGGCAGCAGCTAGAAAGACAGGTGATGGCTCAAAATACTCAGGGGGACTTGGTGAGTAAGACCAGCTAGCTTTTATTTTTTTCACTCTTAGGTGGATAACTCCTTTAAGCATGGTTGTAGGCTGTATCCAGTGGTGTAGCTGACATATAGGCAGACCACACAACTGCAGCGGGCCCAGGCGGTATGGGGGCTTGCGTAAAGCGTGGTGTAGTTTTACTTACGGCTTTTTTTCCCCATTAGATGGGAGGAATGCTTTTCCTAGATTCTTCTTGGCCTGTTGCATACGATACTGCCGCCTTTGCTTTAATGGGTCTGAGTAGGCTTCTCCTTCAAACGTTCTCTTGAACTGTGCATCAAAGTAACCACCTAATGTATTAGCCATGGATTTGGCACCACCAGGAAGCATCTGTCTGTTCTTACTTGCAGCTTCATTAAATGGTTCTAAAACAAGACAGTCCCATGTAAACTACCTTATATTATATCAGCAATTCTCCCTGTCAGTATGGTGTGTAATGTATAATCGCATAGCTATGATATGTGTCCCATTCTGTAGGGACAAGGAGAATGGTGTCATCATACATCCCCAATAGGGATAACAGAGGAACAGCACAACAAGGAAAGAGACTGTAAAATGTCATGTCATATGGAACATAAGTACAGTATCTAACATGATGGACATGTCAGGATAAATGGCAGGTCATCTGTAAATGGAAAATATGGTTCCTTGATAGGAATAAGTGAAATTTGTGAACAGTTCATCTAATCTAATCTATGGGGATTTATAGAAAACAGAGACAGAGTTCCTGTCTCGGGCAGAGATGTCAGCAGAGAGCACTGTGTCAGACTGAAAATAAAACACTTCCTGCAGTACATATAGGAGCTAATACTTATGGGTAGACATGAGTTTTTTTAATGGAAGTAAATTACAAATCTATATAACTTTCTGACACCAGTTGATTTGAAAGAAAAAGATTTTCGCTGGACAACCTTTTTAAGGCTAGGTTCACACTCTGTATCTGTGCGGCTGTATTGCGGGCGGTAAATCATCGGCCGGATTTTTCCGGTTCATGCGTACGCTGGAAAGTATACGATATACGGCTGCACAGTGCACACTATGTATGAATCTACGGCCCTATCATAAACGGACCCGTAAAAAATGAACAAGACCATTGTTTGCGGCTGGAAATGCAGCCGTGGATTGACAGGCGGTCCGTACGGAGTACTTAAAAAATAGCCGGCAATGATGCCGAATGCCGATGCCTCTAATAGTTAATATATTAAATGAATAAAACACATTTTGTTTGTAATAAAGTCCCTTTCGTTGTTCAATAATTTAATTTTAACGAATCCATCATTGTGCAATTAAATATACTATTAAAATAAATATATATATAAATAAATGTATATTTATATATATTTATTTTTTGACAGTATATTTAATTGCACAATGATGGATTCGTTTAAATTAAATTATTGAACAACGAAACTGATTTTATTACAACGAAAATGTGTTTTATTAACTAAATATTAATTAGTACAGGAAGCTCCAGTAAGCCGTTAATTCATATTGCTGGCAATAGAGCTTTCTGTACTAATCATCACTTTACTTTAATTAAAACATCAAATGTTTCTTCTAATTATGTTATCACAATAGCATTATTAGAAGAAACATTTAGAATTATATGTGCGCTCAGCTGATTGGCTGATCGGCTGAGCGCACATATAATTAGCGGGTCCGCAGCACAGTGACTTCATTGTGCTGCGGACCAGCGAAGAGGACACATCGGGGTGAGTATAGAGCTCTCCCCACCCCCTCCCCAGCACTGCACCCCTCCCAGCAAGGAAGGGGGGTCACTTAACCCCTTCCTTGCTGGGATGGGTGCAGTCTGACATCAGTCTGGACCCCAAGGGGTTAAAGGGGATGCAATACATCCTCCCTTAACCCCTTGGGGGCCAGACTGTAAGCAGCAATCTGTAAAGATGCTGCATACTGTAAGTAGCACAACACCGCTCACAATGATGGGTGTTGTGCTCCTGTTTGTGTGTTTTTTGTGTGTTTCTCCCTTTTTGTTTTTCAGATATCGGTATCCTGTGGATTACGTCGGATTCGGTGGACTACGTCGATGACCAGCAGTTGTTTGGTGTTTTTTTTTTTATAAAATGGTCAATGAGGGGTGTGGGGGTGTTTTTATTTGAATAAAAAAAATTTTTTACTTGTGTGTTGTCTTTATTTCTTTACTTTATAGACTTAGTAGTGGAAGCCGTCTAATAGACGGAATCCATTACTAAGTTGGGGCCTAGTGTTAACCGGTATAAAATGGCTAACACTAACCCCCCATTATTACCCCAGTACCCAATGCCACCAGGGGTACTGGGGTGCCAGTGGTCCCGGAGCGTCAAAATTGGCGCTGGTGGCATTGGGTACTGGGGTAATAATGGGGGGGTTAGTGTTAGCCATTTTATACCGGCTAACACTAGGCCCCGACTTAGTAATGGATTCCGTCTATTAGACGGCTTCCACTACTAAGTCTATAAAGTAAAGAAATAAAGACAACACACAAGTGAATTTTTTTTTATTCAAATAAAAACACCCCCACACCCCTCATTGACCATTTTATAAAAAAAAAAAAACACCAAACAACCGCTGGTCATCGACGTAGTCCACGGAATCCGACGTAATCCACAGGATACCGATATCTGAAAAACAAAAAGGGAGAAACACACAAAAAACACACAAACAGGAGCACAACACCCTTCATTGTGAGCGGTGTTGTGCTCCTTACAGTATTCAGCATCTTTACAGATCGCTGCTTACGGTCTGGCCCCCAAGGGGTTAAGGGAGGATGTATTGCATCCCCCTTAACCCCTTGGGGGCCAGACTGATGTCAGACTGCACCCATCCCAGCAAGGAAGGGGTTAAGTGACCCCCCTTCCTTGCTGGGAGGGGTGTAGTGCAGGGGAGGGGGTGGGGAGAGCTCTATACTCACCCCGATGTGTCCTCTTCGCTGGTCCGCAGCACAATGAAGTCACTGTGCTGCGGACCCGCTAATTATACGTGCGCTCAGCCGATCAGCCAATCAGCTGAGCGCACATATAATTCTAAATGTTTCTTCTAATAATGCTATTGTGATAACATAATTAGAAGAAACATTTGATGTTTTAATTAAAGTAAAGTGATGATTAGTACAGAATGCTCTATTGCCGGGAATATGAATTAACGGCTTACTGGAGCTTCCTGTACTAATTAATATTTAATTAATAAAACACATTTTCGTTGTAATAAAATCAGTTTCGTTGTTCAATAATTTAATTTAAACAAATCCATCATTGTGCAATTAAATATACTGTCAAAAAATAAATATATATATAAATATACATTTATTTATATATATATTTATTTTAACAGTATATTTAATTGCAAAATGATGGATTTGTTTAAATTTAATTATTGAACAATGAAAGGGACTTTATTACAACGAAAATGTGTTTTATTAATTAAATATATTAACCAGGAGAGGCATCGGCATTACTGCAGAGGATCGCAAACCCCGGTAATAGCAATTCATGTAAACTGTTTCCCTGCTTTCCCAGATGCACCCAGAGGTGTTTGCATCACTTTCTAAAGATTTTATTTGTTATTTTTAGTTGAACCAGATTTCCAAGTAAATGACCGTATGCTTTCAGCCGCATGTCTATTTTTTTCCCACGGCCGTAGTTTCAGCCGCACATTTCCAGCCGCATAAAAAATACAGCCGCACACATACATAGTGTGAACATAGCCTAATTTTGTGGCTGTACTTGAATGGGACGTAACAGTAATATACATTTCAGCCCATCAGCAAGAGTGGCCCTGTTTCTGAAACAAAACCTCCATGTTTTTCAACACTCTTTCAATCCTTGGTTTAGAGGGGTATTCCTATTGCCAATAGTTGGTTACACCCCGAAGACAATGAATTCCTGCACTTAGTGCTCCATTTATTCGGGGGTACAATTACTCTTGATGGGTCAAGACCTCCACCGATCAGTATGTTATTTTCTATGCTATACATAGGGTATAACTATTAGAAACTGGAGATAGAAATACCCCGATGGAGTCATTTTATTAATTACTTAAAATTGTTCTTATACATGTCTACTTACTAGAACAAGGAGTGACGTATTTGTCTCCTATACTAATGTAGCCCATCTCGCGGAACAGACCGATCCTGTCCATATCAGGTTTTCCTTCTGTAGGCATTGTTGTAAAGTGCTGAGGTAACACACCTTGTAACCTAAGGGGAAAAAAACTAATATCTTAAAAGACAGAGATTGATCTATTAAAGGGAATTAGTGCATTAAACCAGTAACACAAGGTGATGTCTTCTATTGTTACTGGTTTAATGCACTGATTCCCTTTATAGTGGTGACATGTTCAGTGGCCCCTAGAGAATGAAGTAGGAGTTGGCCGCACACTTTCTGTGGGCTATTTTATCGACCCCCCGATCAGCTTGTTATCTGTAATCCATTGGATGGAGGATAACATTTTGAAATTGGAATACCAATTTTAGTCAATAGCAAATATAACCCCTTTAAGGTAAATTAAAAAAAGTTAAAAAATGCCAGTCTGGCAAGTCACATGGAATACAATTTTAACACTGGTTCACTTGTGTGTAACATCTGGAATCGGGTGTGAACAGATGCAGAGTGCCAGAGGCGGATTCTTGGATATCATACACTAAGGAACGTATACTATTCTCAATACTATCAGCCCTGTTATCACAGCTGAGGGAAACGGGAAAGTGTCAAAGCAAAGGCATTATTTATAAGCCTGTGTATGGCGGCCATACATTATTAACAGCGACTAACTAGCACCGCTTCACATCTGAATGATTCACACAGTGATCACTATATTGCAGTAGCTGCAGGCGGCACGCACAGCGTATGACAGCAATGAAGGACACAATGATGGATGCTGGTCATAACTATCCTAGAAATCCCTAACCGAGACAAGAAGCATCCATATAGGAATTTATAAAGGGGGTTATCCCAAGATTTACGCAAAGGGTAGGTGACACGTATCTGATCAGACCACACTGATCACAAGACCAGAGGTCATTGTCCCCTTAGTGACTGGAGCAGCAGCACACATGCTCAGCCCCCACTATATTCATTCTCTATGGCAGAGGGGACATCTGACCCCAATGCCTGTGATCGGGGGTTGCTGTATGCAACACACCATTGACACCAGTAAATAAAGATGCATTGTAATGTGTACATTATTTTGCTGCATGCAAAAAGCATAGTTCACTTAATTTGTGCAAACAGGAAGACTTTTTTTTTTTTTTTTTTTTTTTTTTTAAATACACGAAATGTGGAGTGAACCCAGCTTTAGCAGACCCATAGAAGGACCTCACAGGGCTTCTAGGGTATCCAATAAGGCTGGACGGATTAAACAGACGTGTGGCATCTGTCACAGACAACATGTGTAACCAGACCATGGACACCCATGAAGACATTTACCACGTATAGTAGGAGCTTTTATAAATGTAATAGTTAAACATGATGTGAATGGGGTCTTAAAAGGAAGTAAAAACGATAATGTGAAGACCCCGAAAGATCACAGATAATAAACAGGAATGTAAAATGACCGACCAGGACAGGACTGGCGCAGTCTATTATCAGCTGATTTCATTGACATGTCTTCATGATGTTTTCTTTTTACAAAAACATACTTAGGCTATGTCCCCACAATGTAAAAATAAGGGCAAATAGCATGACCATTAAAGGGGTCGTCCACAGGATAGGGGACAAGTAAGAGATCGCAGGGGGTCTGACTTCCATACCCCCTGCTGATCTCCAGATCGCCAGCCACCTCCTTTGTTATAACTACAGCCACGGGTACAGCATTTGACCTGCATCTCTATTCATTTCTATGAAGCCGCCGGAAAGAGCTGAGTGCTGTACTCCGCTCTCTCTGGTGGCTCTATTCATTCTATGTGAAGCCCCTGCAGAGAGACGACTACATCACTTGTCTCTTTCCAGCGGCTCTATAAGACGCAATAGAGCCACGGGTCACATGACGTACCATAACAAAGGAGCTGTGAGCCGATACAGAGATGGCCAGGGGGGGTACAGAGGTCAGGCCCCCGCTGATCTCTTACAAGTTTAGGTGGTCATCCTCTTTTATAACGGCTGTTATTTGCCCTTATTTTTACACTGTGGGAACATAGCCTTAAGATACGGCACTTGGCATCAGCCTAGTCACCTCCTTAGTGGTCAGCGGCAATCAGGCTGCTTCCTTCTTGTGCATGGGCCTCTAACCTGTCACTCACAGCTGGCGCTGAACCACAACTCCCAGCATGCCTAGGCAGGCTCTGTCTGGACATTGTAGTTTAACAACAGGTAATGGACTCCCCATGATAATGTCACATGATGGTGTGTGATGACATCAGGATGCTAATATGTGACGTCATATGCCTATATCAGGATATGCTGAGTCCTTACAGGGGCAGGAATCCACCCAAAACTCCCCTGCCCCCCATACAATGACCGTACCTGATCCTCTGTGTGACAGCCTCTAGCTCCCTCCTCAGGTCCCTAGGTCTCCGCTGCGGGCAGTTTGTTACCTGTGGTCGTCATGGAAATGGTAGAGCGCAAGACAGAGGAACGCCAGACTTTGTCATTTTATTCAAACAATTTTACATAGAACATTATACATAACGGAAATATAAGTCACATAAGTAAAGTATATAAAACTGCGTTTTTACATTTTATGGGTTTTGTTTAACTTTCAACTATAGAGCACTCCCTGCAATGTGAATGGTTTCGCCTAAATATTGTTTCAATATTCAGGCTTTGCATTCTGGGATATGTAGTTTTCACAGTGCTACAGTAAATCTATTACGCATGCGCTGAAATGACCAACCGCGTGCAGTGGGCGTGGTTTATGTTACACACGTGATATTGGTAGTTGATTGACAGCTGCTGAGACGGAAGTGATGTATGTGCTGTGTGACAGTCAGCACAGAGAGGAGGAGACATGGTGAGTGCCGCCGGGCTGTAGTGACACGTCTCATCATGGTAGGAATGGAGTGCATCTGTAGTGTTCTCCCTCTTGTTGCTACGGCTTTGGCCAGTATTACATGAGTACATATGGGAAATTAGTGACGCTGTTCTGTAGCAGTGATCCACAACCTGAGGCTCTCCAGCTGTTGTGAAACTACAACTCCCACCATGCCAAGACAGCCTCTGTGCTGCAGCTACAACTCCCAGCATGCCTAAACAGCCTCTGGGGTGCAACTACAACCCCCAGCATGCCTGGACAGCCTCTGGGGTGCAACTACAACCCCCAGCATGCCTGGACAGCCTCTGGGGTGCAACTACAACGCCCAGCATGCCTGGACATCCTCTGGGGTGCAATTACAACCCCCAGCATGCCTGGACAGCCTCTGGGGTGCAATTACAACCCCCAGCATTCCTGGACAGCCTCTGGTGTGCAACTACAACTCCCAGCATGCCTGGACAGCCTCTGGGGTGCAACTACAACTCCCAGCATGCCTAGGCAGCCTTTGGGGTTCAACAACAATCCCCAGCATGCCCAGACAGCTGCCGTGAACCTGCGTCCCTCTTGCTGGCAGTTGTTTCATGCCGCTGGTTGAGGAACAGTGTCCTATAGCAGTTTGATTTCCGGAAATCCCAGTTTGTCATAACCTCAGTCATAGTAGACAAGTCAGTTGTTGGTGTGCCCATCATGACTAGTGTTGAGCGAACCTGTCGAAGTGTATCCAGTCAAAATGCTGTATCTATGTTTTCCAGGACTGCTTAGGGTGGCTTCCAGCGCTGAGCGCGCTCCTCTCCCGGCTCTGTGTCACATGATCAGTGGGACTTAGTCGGGCCCCATAGAGCTCCATTATAAGTACGACTTATCTTGTTAGCACGGTCTTCTCCTGGGTACTATTACACGGAACGATAATCGGGCCGATTATCGCCCCATGTAATAAATACAACGATCAGCCGATGACAACGATCTTTGGCTGATCGTTGATATAGGTTTGGACCTATTTTCGGCGTTCGTCGACCTTGCACCGCTAACTGTGATAGCGGTGTGCGGCCGGCGACTGACAATATATATTACCTATCCACGTTCCAGGGCTGCTCCTGCGGTCTTCTTCTCCCCGGGTCCTGCGTGCTCTAGCTTCAGAGTGGCCTGTCAGCTGACAGGCCGCCCAGCAAATCACAGGCCGCGGCAGTCCCGGCCTGTGATTGGCTAAGCGGCCTGTCAGCTGACAGGCCACTCTGAAGTTAGAGCACACAGGACCCGGGGAGAAGAAGACCGCAGGAACAGCCCTGGAACGTGGATAGGTAATGTATATAGTTAATCAAGGGCTGCAAGGGCATCGGTAACTATGTCCCTGCAGCCCTTGTTTAACGATTATCGGGCCGTGTAATAGGTCTAGTTTACAGGTATTATCGGGCCCATATCGGCCCGTGTAATACCACCCTATCTCCAGTTGGTACAGGTATGAACACTCAGACCTGGACCCATCAAAACTTTTGACATGTCTCTATGACATGTCCAAAGTTTTATGAAAAGACAGTGACGCTTTAATCTCATGGCTTTATAAAGTTATTACCGTCATGTCACTTTTTATCTGATCACCCGCTGCAGGCAGAGAGTTGACCATAAGGCGATATGAACCGATTACAGAGGTCCACATAAGGCAGTGTTCACACCTGTGGCCATTGGTCAAGTACTATCTATTAGTGTGTACAATGACTTTTCTTTTTTACTCTATAGGTTATCTCAGAAGCTCCAGAGATCATTTTTAGGATCCGTGGCGGGCTAAGTCTGTCATTTTCATTGGCTACAGCAAATGGTATGTTTTTATTTTAATTGATCATTCAGCAATGTCCTAACGACAATCACCACTGCTCCTGACTTCACACACCTTCCTCTCCCCAGCAGCAGCAGCTAACCAGCATTCTGTACACGGGGTTGGGCTTGGTGATGCTACTGGGGAATGGAAGGAAAGTGGGAGCACGGAGCATCACTGAATGGTCATCAGTGACAGCTCCAAGCCCACCCTGCCCTACCTCCTCCTACCAGCCTCGTCCTTCCTCCATCAGTGCCTACTGCGCAAGGAAAGATGTGTACAGTATGTCTGCAAGGGGCCATGTATCTGCCTTCAAGGGGCCATGTATCTGCCTTCAAGGGAGGGAGATATAGGACAGCAAGGGGACATGTATATGCCTGCAAGCGTGGAGGTATATGGCAGCAAGGGGACACAATCTGAGCCTGTAGAACTGCAGTATAAATCATGAGGGAGGAACAGGGCAGAAGGTGGTGGATTTCAGACTTCTTTGCTACCTGTACTAGTATTTAGCTAAATTATGGATTATAATGGAACCATGAGATTTAGCAGCCATCTTTATGGTGTGACCTGCAGCTCCTGCCAGACTGCTCTCAATGTGCTTAGATACTGCAGGAAGGCCTTTTACTAGGAAATCAGGAATAGAGTTCACATTTCTTACACAGTAAGTAAAATGTCTAACAATGTAAAGAAAAAGTTCTTTTTGTTTCTTAATGTAGAATCCTCTTGTAAGAAAGCCTTGGCAAAAGAGCTTAACAGTCTGTCCTCTAAGCTTCTGTCTGAATCCTTGGTCTTCCATGTCAGCCGCTCTTCGCTCTACATATGGCCTAACACTGGAGTCAGCACATCACCCAATGACCTGACGGATGCCGCTCCATGTAGAGATGTCTTTAGCTTCATTCAGTGAGCAGAATGTCATTTCTTTTTTCCACATTGCTGTTACTGTGAAAGTGAACGCAATTCACATGTGGTTTTATTCCCCTCTAGATCTGAGGATGACGACTCTAGGCGCAGATCTTCTAAAAAGAAAGAGAAAAAGCAGCAGGAGACGGTAGGAGGCATAGTGAAAAGCTTTTATTCTTATTCAAATGATTGCCTCTATGTATAATTCACAGACGTTCAAGATGTTTTAGCTAAATGTTATCATTTAGAAATCGATTGGCCTCATAGAATTACAGTGGTGATACTCAGCAGACAGGGCACAAGTGAAATGAAATGCACTATGTGTGATAGGTAATTCTTGATATTTAGCAGATAACTGAAATCTCATCTGTGCTTATTGTCAGCAGCAGGTAGTGAACCTCAGCCCCATGTTTGAAATGTCTACAACTTCTAAGGCAGTGGCTCCAACAATGAAATACAACACACAATGTCGTCATCTTGTGAACATCACGCTGCCTATGGATACTGCTGTGTCTCTTCCCGCAGATGAGAAGTGGGGCAGGTCAGTATACACATCCAAAATCTTTCATGCTCCATGATTCAGCCAGGTTACAGGTACAGCACCTCTGTTATTGTATACAGCTACAGCCCTGTACTGAAATCAGACAAGTGTAATACAGCATCATTTTTACATCCGTATTATGGGCGTATGTCCCTGTCTGATCCCAACAAAAATTCATAGCGATCTATGATGTATTGGACCGACAGTTGGACAGGGACTTGTGACTCTAATACAGATGTAAAAATGTGGCTGTATTACACTTGTCTGTTATTACCACCAGAATAACAAACGACAGCGTTGTGAGATAAAACACTGATTTATTTCTGAGCAGTGTACAGAAGATCCTTGTGAACAAGTTGGCGCAGCAACTTGCTGACATGGAGAAGTGCCTGATGAAGTATATGAAGGGAACCGCCATTTGTGTGGCAGAACCATTTCACTTCATGTTACCGGGAAGCGGAGAACTTGTCACTGTGGTTTATCCTGCAGGAGTTGCAGAGTCTCAGCTAGAAGATTATAGAAAGGTGGGTAGCATATAGGAAAGCTCCAGTAGTGAAGCATTTTTTTTTTGTAGCATTTAAAAAAAATATATACATTCAGGAGTTTTTGTTGCCTTTGAATAGTCAACTGATTCTCTCATCACATGGTTCAAGGATTTTTTAAATTAAAAATGTAAGAAAATGCAAAAGAGGAAGAAAACCTATTAAGGTCTATGGGGAAAAAACTCAACACCTTCAGCATGCTACATTGTTTATTGTAACTGAACATTTAGGCTATGTTCCCACACAGTATTTTTGGGTCAGTATTTTGCAATCAGAACCAGGAGTGGATTGACAACACAGAAAGGCTATGTTCCCACACTGTTGTGGATGGCCACTATTTAATGTCAAATAATTGCTGTTGTTTTAAAATAACAGCAATTATTTGCCATTAAATGACATCCATCCACTTTGTGAACAGAGCCTTTCTGTGAAAATACTGTAAAAATACTGAGTGGGAACATAGCCATAGTCCAAAACATTTGGTGCTCATTCCACTTTATTTATAAAGGGGAGAATTTTAGAAACATGAATGTAGGGTGCACCATATGTAAGTAATATCTCTGTTCTATCCATTGTTTAGGCATTACATAGTGAGTTTAACCTTCCCCTTGACCGACCATTTTTCAGAAGAGCCAATGCTTATCATTTTCCAGATGAGCCGTACAAAGATGGATATCTCCGAAACCCACATGCACATCTGAACCATCCTGCTCTAGAGGGGGGCATTGTGAGTACTGTTATCACTCTATAGCACACACACAACATTAGAAGTGCCTCACTTTAATCTCTGTGTACTTATCTTCCCCTTGGAAGCTGCAAATAGCTCTTTTCTTCCTATGTCCTAAGCTGAATCTGTGATGTATTGGCCCCAGAAAGGCAGGGATGTGAGCAGAGAATGCAAGCTACCAGGGGCCACATGCAGGAGTAATAGAATAGCACACAGCCTGCAGGGAGAGGGGGGAGTACACTGAGATGACGGAAAGCCTTGAGGTTTTCAAATACAAGTATATTACACTTTAAGGCTGCGTTCACACTACGTATATTTCAGTCAGTATATTTCAGTCAGTATTGCAACCAAAACCAGGAGTGAATTAAAAACACAGAAAGGATCTGTTCACACAATGGTGAAATTGAGTGGATGGCCGCCATATAACAGTAAATAACTGCCATTATTTCAATATAACAGCCGTTGTTCTAAAATAACAGCAAATATTTGCCATTAAATGGCGGCCATCCACTCAATTTCAACATTGTGTGAACAGATCCTTTCTGTGTTTTTAATCCACTCCTGGTTTTGGTTGCAATACTGACTGAAATATACATATACAGACTGAAATATACGTAGTGTGAACGCAGTCTAAAACATGAGCATGAGACCTATTTAGCTAGGGTATTTTACCAGAATACCCCTTGAAAGAATAAATCTACCGTTTACAAGAACTTTCTGTTTAGTTGTAACACTGACAACTAAAGGATTTGTCTGGTTTTAAAACACAATTTGTTATACTCTTATTAAGGAAATGTTATTAATAGGGGGTCTCTGTTTAGGATTTTTGCCAAAAAGGACAGCTGCTACAAAGAGCGTCTCTTGCTTTGGAGGGTTGTCCTGTCCTGCGTTGTTACACTGACAACTCATCGATGTGAAAGGCTCTGTGTGATTCTTGCTTCCAGGGCTGTGGAGTCTGTAAGCCGCAGCTCCGACTCTAACTCCTGAATTTTATCAGGACCGACTCCTGACTCCTGCTCCTTCATAAATGGCTGGTCATATACCAGGGGAGTTATTTATCACACTGGCTCAGCAGCTTCTCCCTAATGTCCTACATGATCCTGGCGCGACTTCTGAGTGAATAATGGAATAACGTATATAAAGCAGCTTCTCCTGTGTGTGCAGTTGATGCAGCCAGTCTCCAGCCTCCATGTCCTGAACTACTCACAACTAGACTAGAGGGAGCAGGTAGTCTTTTCCTATCTTCTATGTTTCTAACTAAATATTCACCATACTTAAAGAAACACTGCTAACAATGCCAGGTACCTGTAATATAGAGGTCAGCCATAGTGATATAGAAGGTCACACAGCCTGCTGCAGCCATAGCGCACACCACACACACACTCTGCTTGCTGTATCCATAGCACACATACACAAAGCCTGCTGCAGCCATAGCACACATACACACACAGCCTGCTGCAGTCATAGCACACACACACACAGCCTGCTGTAGTCATAGCGCACACCACACACACACACACACAGCTTGCTGCAGCCATAGCACACACACACACAGCCTGCTGCAGTCATAGCACATATCTTCATATTACACTGCTGCTCATATACAGTCATCCAGCATTCAGGAAGAGAACAGCCCAGATCTCCCCCACACAAAGGACTCTTCCAGCTCAGAAACAAACTTCCAAATAGTGACCGACAACATTTCCATGATCACCCTTATGTAATAGGGCCAGTGTCCTATTAGAATGTTGCTCATAATATATATTCATGAGCAAAACTTGAAAAATTCATATCAAAATTCAGTTCTACATTTTTTTTAAAGATTTTTTTTAAAGCTGGAGTCGGTACATTTTTTTTTCCGACTCCAGCCAAAACTAGCTCTGACTCTGGCTCCGGGTCCGACACCAGCCAAAACTAGCTCCGACTCCACGAATCCGACTCCACAGCCCTGCTTGCTTCTGTGGTGGCACTGCAGGGGTACCTAAAAACTTTCCCTTGAAAAAAAAAGTTTCCCTTCAAATAACAGCCATGTGGAAGAATGCAAGTGGTTTTTAGCAACAAGCAGAATGTGCTTCAAGTATACAAACTGAGTGGCCAAAAACTGCATCACAAAACAGGAGCAAATCAGGAGCACTTAATGGGTGTAATAATGTGTCTAACTGTGTTAATACTGCCTTAATAGAGTAACAGTTCAAAGAGACATAGTAGTTGGCACTACCTAGTGTGTGGCCGGGCCCGCTAGTAGAAATGGTGGTGCTCTGACAAGGAAAAGAGACAGTCCATGTAATCACAATTGTAAGTATAGAGAGAGACTGTGGACACTCACCGTGAAATAGACTTTATTGCTTCATACAAAGGCCACGTGGCTCTTTCAAGCGTGCAGAGGCACATGAAGCAGCTGTCAAGGCGAAGGGTTTGACGTCTCTCGTTTTTACCTGCCACATTTGTCTTTGTATGAAGCAATAAAGAAAGTCCATTTCATGGTGAGTGCCCACAGTCTGTCTCTACACTTCACTTAGGATTGCCTTAATAGAGTATTTCTTCTCCCTGTAGGTCTCCTTGGTGCAGGGAATCTATAGTTACCATCACTATATGCAGGACCGTATGGATGACAATGGCTGGGGCTGTGCCTACCGTTCCTTGCAGACCATCTGTTCCTGGTTTAACCATCAAGGTTATAGTGACAGATCCATTCCAACACATAGAGAGATTCAGCAGGTATGTTTCCTTACTATCCACCAGAATGAGCACACCAATGCAGCTAAATGGTACAGATCTGTGCAGAAAATAACCTAAACTTTTGTTTTTATGATACAACCTACTGAAAAAATAGTACAGCTTTGGGTGGTTGCGGCAGCCTGTTTATTGAATTGTGACCCCATTCATTTCTATCAGGGAAGGGATTGCACAACCCAGTGATTCCTTGCTGTGCTTCTTGCTGCTGCGTAATCAGCTCTGATGTTGCTTCAGTTCAGCTCAGTGTAGAAAGCATACTTCAGGGCCTCAGTAATATCTAAACCATGACCTCTGCGTTCTATAGCAGCAGCACTTGCCATTGTGCTATCCAAGCTCTTCTTTGTTACGTCACCTACACATTTTTCCCTGGGATCCAAATACTACTAGGTTTCAGATGCACTTTAAAAACTGGACATAAGGTGGCAGCAGCACCAATTGGTCTATAATACTAGAACCTTTCTGATAACGGAGACAGTAGCCCACTGTTGATTCAGAAGGCAGAGCTGGATGGTATATATATATAACACAGTTAAATAAAGGGATGTACCTGATAAAGATAAAGGAACAGGCAGAAAATACATGGAATAATAGATATCTATACTGGAGCTATATGTCCACAAGTAGGATCTAAGAGTCTTAGGACATTGACTGGGGATATTATGCCAAGCCAAACAATCTGCAGACAGCCGATTTGGAGAATGTTTGGCTTGGCATAATATCCCAATGTTCTAAGACTCCAAGATAGAGTGAGACTTGACTTGAAGGGACATCTCTTTGCCTAAGAGATGTGAGAGAGCTATTTTGCTTATCCTTTATCATTGTTAGACAGTGTCACTAAGGCGGGGCTTGGATGGTGCAGAGAAGTGCACATAGAGTAAGGGGGTGATAGCATCACTTTAACCCCTTAGTGAGCGTCAATACGGCTTTTTACGATGTTCACTAATGGGCTCTATTCTGCTGCCATCAGCTTTTTACAGCGATTGCACAGAATAGTGTAGCGGCGCCGGTAAGGCCCGCACCCCGTCCTCTCAGCTACCAGAGGTAGCTGGTCCCCACCGTTGTTAACGTTATAGCGGTGGCCGCCGGTACCGGGCATTGCCGGCGCCGCAGCATGCTCTAATTTTTCCTCACCACAAATCCACGGGGAGAGAAGATGAAAAAATGTCTCCCCCCCTCCCCCCAGATTAACCCCCTAGTGGCCAGTAGCAAACCCTCCCCAGGCGGCCATCACTGTGAGCAGACTATGTCTTTTTTTTTTTTTTAAACTCGTTTATTAAAAGTGTCAGGCATCGTAAATACATACAGGACATGTGTTCGCATACAGGAAAGCATACATACAAGAAGGTTCCACAAAAGTATAGTCCTTGTTATGCGTCATATTCTAGTTACGAGGCAAAAAGCATACTACAGAAACATTAACATAAGGCAAGGTCAGTACATTCCCAAAACCCTTAAAGGATGAGCTAAAGAGCATCGCAACTCACTGTTGAAATAAGAAAATCTCATCAGTACAAAGAAAAGAAAAAAGTTAAAGTAAATATCCTAGATATACATAAGGCTAAGGAGTAGAGGCAGACAAGGTATCCCTAAGACGTGTAAATCCGTTCGTGGAATAATTAGTAGCCGAGTGTTTACACCACATTCCCCATACCTTATGGAGCTTGGCAGGGCATCCTCTGTGTTTAAATACTAAATTCTCATAGGACACTACAGTATTTACTAAAGTTACCCATTCGGATAACGTGGGAGGTTTAGGATCCATCCACTTGAGTGCAATAGCCTTCCTAGCCATGAACAGTGCTTCTTTTAGACAGATCAGCTGGTGATGAGTCCATGTTTCATCATCCAGGATACCGAGCAAGCATCCCTTGGGTTCTAGCGTAATAAAATATCCTATTAGATGCAGCAGAGGTATTCCTATACCCAGCCGCTTTACTGCATATTCTTATAGCAATGGCTACCACTTGATGTGAAGCTTCTGGCAGCCAAGGGGAGTAAAGTGACTGTACCACACACATTGTGAACAGCACCTGGCGTCTCCACCTCCTCCGCCTCACAAATTTCTGTACGTGACTTCACTCTCGTCACACCCTGGAGCAGTGAGGATGGTAAGCACTTGGTTCCCAGTACATTAAGCTATATAAGGTCATGCAAAAAGCCAGCCAGAGAAAATTAACTATGTACAGACCACCTTACAGGTCTGTTGGCATTTTAAGCATCCAGAGTTTTATTGTGGCCCATAGGAAAATGGACATGCTTTGATTTCTGCTCTAGTCCAGTAAAAGGCGAGCTGGAGTCTCATGTGAG
Source organism: Dendropsophus ebraccatus (assembly GCF_027789765.1). NCBI lineage: Eukaryota > Metazoa > Chordata > Amphibia > Anura > Hylidae > Dendropsophus > Dendropsophus ebraccatus. The sequence goes on from NC_091460.1 coordinate 69,462,736, forward strand.
CCGCATCCTGTGCACATTTATATAGTACGCAAGAGGTCTGCAAGTAGCCACGATCCTTAGACACTATCGAGTTCCAGACACTGCACAGCGTAATTGGTTAAAAGAGGTCTTTGACCAGACCAGTTTACATACTGCGGCATATTGAGTGTTCTGGACAGTGACGATCCTGCTATTTGGACCATGGCTCTATATGCATCAAACCGTTTGGACGGTATTACAGTACTCACGGTGATACCTCTACAGTAATACTCTAGTAATAATAGCCATTTCTACAGTGAGTGGTCCATACCTACTACATCCATTTTTTAACTTCACTTTATCGCACATTTTACCAGACTTAAAATGATGGAGGCAGCTGTCTGTGTGCTGTAAAGTGCAGTCTGTGGAATTCTGGAAGTTCCTATTTATTCTGAAGGATACAATCTTTGTTTTACAGGCTCTTGTTGATGTCGGAGACAAACCTTCCAGCTTTGTTGGATCTCGGCAGTGGATTGGCTCCATAGAAGTACAGTTGGTGCTTAACCAGCTGCTTGGTGTCACATCAAAAATTATGTTTGTCAAGTAAGTGTCAAAAATGTAGTCTGACATTTCTTTTTCTTATTATAAGATTACAACTGAGTGCACCTAAAGCAAGATTTAAAGGGGTATTCCCTCCAAAAAGATTTTTGCTTTAATAAATTGCCCACCCCTAGCTTTTCATCTTTCCAATATACATTTATTACGGATTATGCACAGTTTTGCTGTTTTCTGGGTGCACTCACTCCCTCTGTTTGCATAAAATCATCAAATTTTAGTCCTGCCCGACACCGCTCCCTGTTCCTGACCCCCACCTTCGGTGACCTCCATCTCTTCAATGGGCAGGGTGTGCGATAATAACCCTGCCCATTGAAGAGAGGGATGACAGTCTCCCCCTGAAGAGAGGCACACAGCTGGCCCATATCCCTCTGTTTGCCACCCCCCTCCATCCACAGCACCCTCAACGCACCCCTAACCCCGGGACATACATATATGTTACACTATAACCCGTCCAGCACCTGCTACACTCCGCCGCTACAAATCGCCCCCGCACCCCCGTCGCCGCTGCTCTCCCTTGCCCAGCACAATCGTCCCCATCCTCCCCTTCCACCTGCCGCCACTGCTCTCCCTTGCCCTGCACAATCATATCCATCCTCCCCTTCCGCCTGCCGATAACACCTGATTGTGTTATCGGTGTCAGGCCGGGGGATCGGAGCGGAAGAGCAGCGGCGGTGCCGGGCTGGGGGCCGGTATTGGTGAGCAGCCTCTGTTTGCATAAAATCATCAAATCTTAGTTCTGCCCGACACCGCTCCCTGTTCCTGACCCCCACCTTCAGGTGACACAGTTTCACCTTCCTTCCGCCTGCCGCCGCTGCTCTCCAGTACTGGCCCCCAGCCCGGCACCAATGTGCAGCGGCGGCAGGCGGAGGGAAGGTGAGGGTTGATGGGGATGATTGTGTTATCGGTGTCAGGCCGGGGGACCGAAGCGGAAGAGCAGCGGCGGTGCCGGGCTGGGGGCCGGTATTGGTGAGCAGCCGCGGCAGCAGGTGGAGGGTGGCGGGGTAGGATGAGGATGATTATGTGATATCGGTGTTGGGCCGGGGGACCGGAGCAGGAGAGCAGCGGCGGAAGGGGAGGATGGGGATGATTGTGCTGGGCAAGGGAGAGCAGCGGCGGCAGGCGGAAGGGGAGGATGGGGATGATTGTGCTGGGCAAGGGAGAGCAGCAGCGGAAGGGGAGGATGGGGATGATTGTGTTGTCAGTACCGGGCCGGGGGACCGATGCAGGAAAACAGCAGCAACCCAGGCGGTATGATTGCAGACCGAATGCCCACATTAGTTCCCCCCACACTGCACCGAGACCACCCCCAACCCCCATGTAAGCCTCCTCCCGTATCCTGCTATCCATCCACATCTGTGACCTGATCTATTGTGATGTGGATGGATTGCAGCTTGCTGGTACCGGTGGTTTTACACAATATATCAGGTCACAGAACTTCTGTAGAACAACAGGTCCCAGCAAGCTGCTATCCGTCCACATCACAATATATCAGGTGACATAGTTTCTGATTTGGATGGATAGCAGCTTTTTCTGTGGAAAAAGCAGGTCCCAGCAAGCAGCGAGAAGCCCTGCATGCTGGGAAATGTAGTTTCCTGGCCAGCGCCATATTGGATTTAGACGGCTTTTAGAAAAAACTTTTTCTCAGGAATGGCAGCAGCTAGAAAGACAGGAGATGGCTCCAAATACTCAGGGCTACTTGGTGAGTAAGACCAGCTAGGTTTGGGAGCATTTCATTTTTTTAGCTCTTGGAGGGGGAATACCCATTTAAAGGTGAAGTTGGGGGGGGGGAATAATTACGGTCTGAGGGTGGGGGGGGGGACATAATAAATAAGGTATAATTACCTCTCCTGGTGCCCATGCAGCACCGTGTCCTGCTCCCAGACTGTTGACAGTTTGCATATATCCCCTCCTGCTATGCTTAGACCCAACTGACGGATGCCCTGCTTACAATGTAAACTCATAATGGGCAAAATAATTCTCTATACCCAGTCTCTGCAGATCCATTTCCTGTCCTGGCCATGGGATATCTATCAGCTTTTTTATATGAACAGGAATAACAGGATTTTAAATTGTCACTTCTATTTAAAAAACAAACAAACAAAAAAAAAAAGTATGATAGCCTACATGACCTATAACATATTTCTAGACCACTTAATTTACCAAAAATCACTCCTTATCCATGAAAAAACTGCAAGACATCTAGTGGCCAAGATTTTATAGCTATCTGCTGTTTACTACTAGTTGTTAGCTGTAATCTGTCAGTATGTGCAGGAGAGAGAGAGAAAGCAATCCTGGGCTGTGTGCATGCAATATAAGGCTCTCAGTCCTGGTCTTCAGGGACTGGTAAATTGATGCTTACCTCTCATCTCAGAAGCATCAGGACAGTAGTTAGTGTAAGCCCTTCCTTGCTGTGCTGCTGAATCTTTGTTTTTCAAATCATCTCATAAAGTGTTTGCAAAGCCAGTGCATCCACAACCCCTTCTCCCCCAACATTTAATTAATAGTGGTGCAGTACAGTGCACCTTCACCAGCACTAAATCATGGCATTGCATAGAGGAGTATGTGCTGTGATTGGCTACAGAAATAAGGGAATCAGACATAGCTGCCTGATAGCTTTTTGTCCCCATTTAACAATAATGTTTGTGCAGCGTTTGTGCAACTACAACCCCCATCATGCCCTATTGAAAGTTTATTATGGAAGTTCTAGTTCTGCAACAGATTAGAGAATTACACAGTACACGACAGGAAAACAGTGGCACATTAGAACTACATCTAACAGCATGATGTGTGTGGTAAGCTGTAGAACCACATCTCCCAGCACGATGATTGTGGTAATATGAAGGGCTCTCCCAGCATGGTGTGTGGTTATATGCAGGACTACATCTCATACTGGGATTTGTAGTTCTGCAACAGACTACTAGAGGATGACACAGTACACTAGGTGCCATGTGGGTACATGTGTACATGTAGGGTACATGTGCAGCCTACTACTACCCACCTCATCTACTATACTACTGCCTACTCACTACTACTTCCCTCATTTACTATAATGCTTCCTACTACTTCCCTCATTTACTATAATGCTTCCTACTACTACTACTCCCTTCATCGACTGTACTTCTGCCTATTACTACTCCCCTCATCTACAATACTGCTGTCTACTACTACTTCCCTAATTGCCCCCAAGTGGGGTGGGGAGGGGGCATGGTTAGCTGTGGCATAGCTAGTGGGGTGGGGACAGGGCTAGAGTGGGTGTGGTAAGAAAAGGGCCAACAATTTCTGAACAGCTGGGTGCCCATGGTCCCCTTGTTCCTGCCCTGATGGCCATAAAATGAATTTGCTGATAATGACTATTGTTTTGTTTATAGTATTATAGCAGTGATAATGACAGTGACCATATTTATTGTCTTCACAGCCAGGGTACAGAGCTGGCATCCAGAGGGAGGGATCTTGTTACTCACTTCCAAACAGAAGGAACTCCCGTGATGATTGGTAAGAGTGTATAGTGATATAACAGTAAAGAGTGGAAGTGTTGTTGGTATCTACAAGTTGCTTTAAAAAACGGGTCCTTTTAGGTTACACATATTTTAGGAAAAAAAAGTGTTATTTTTAATAGAAATTCCTGAAATCTTGCAGTTTTTACACGGACACTGAAGCCTAGTAATAAGCGGATCACAACTCTGTCATTCACAATAGGCGATGGTCACAGCCTACTGTAAACTAAATCTCAGAATAGTTTCTTACTCATATACATTTTCCCTGCTCTGTCAGATGCATTTATGTATGCTTATAATTCCTATGTGCTCGTTACTATGTATCCTTTTAACTCCAATATTGTTCCCTGTCATCTAATGTAGTAAAAAATTGAACACACAATCCTGATTTAGGGTGCCTTCACACGTACCGGATCCACAGCGGATTTCACGCTGTGAGTTTGCAGCAAAATCCTCTGCAGATCCATGTAGTGTGAAGGTCTATATGGGTTACATATCCGCAGCGGAATATTCATTATCCGCAGCATAAATTCCCTCTTCGGCGCCGCTGTGTGAGTGTCTTCGGGAGCCTCACACACAGCCACGGCGCCAAGCAGATTATGTATGCTGTGGGTAGCAGGATGCGGGGGGTTAAAGGGGCCGGGTCACATACTGGCAGCGGAATGAAAATTCCTCTGCGGGTATGTGACCCATTCAATTCACACTACCAGAAATCCGCTGCGGATACGGTACGTGTGAAGCCACCCTTAAAGGGGTTTACTGGTTTAAATAAAGAGCTTGCTAGGTGTGTATAATAATAAAATACAGTATAATCACCTCTTTTAGACACAGCGCTGGAGTGTACCCTAGTGCTTCCATTCACTTTCCTTGATGATGTGCTTTCTCTGCTCTGCTGATGATGACCTGATCCCACTGCTGCCCCAGTGATCCGCCTCAGAGATTGGCTACAGCTTCTACAGAATATCATCAGAGCAGTATCCGCAGAGTAAGTAAGGGTTAGTTAGGGTTCATTTACACAGAAAGATTATCTGCCAAAGATTTGAAGCCAGAAACAGACTATACGCAAAGATCAGGTCATAAAGGACAGACTGAGATTTCTCCTCTTTTCAAATCCATTCCTGGCTTTGGCTTCAAATCTTTGGCAGATAATCTATTAGATAATCTTTCTGTTTAAATGGACCCTAAATTGTGGCACCAGGGAAGGGCGGAGCATAGAAGCTATAGTATGCTATACTTTATTATTTAACACACCTAGCAGGCTCTGATTTATTGATTATTTAAATACGAGAACCCCTTTCAAATGTCGTATTATTATGAGATGGATTAAGGATTTGCATATGAGATGTTGCCCTATCATTTAATATCTAAGCAGCATCCCAGCCTTTTAATTTAAACAAACACCTTTGCTTTGCCCAGGGGGAGGAGTACTGGCACATACAATTCTTGGAGTAAACTGGAGTGAAACAACAGGAGAAATTAAATACTTAATTTTAGATCCACATTACAAAGGAGCTGAAGACCTACAAACCATTGTGGAAAAGGTATGGTCCAATATGGATAATTATTATTTTCTGTAATTACGGTAACTATAACTTGGATTTGTTTGGAACTAAAACATCCCCTCCTTTTATTTTCTATTACCCCTCCTTAAAAGAAAATAAAAAAATTTAGACATGTCACACAGGCATGTCAAACGTTTTGAAAGGTTAAGGTATTCCAAAGTTCAGGTGCCTACTGATCATTAGGTTAAAGCGACACTGTACAATCTGGGACTCTGTTCGGCAGGTGATGCAGTTATTGTCCTAAAAAACAACTTTTAGGTTACAAACACACACACCGTATACACAGCGTATTTACTGCTGCGATACGCAGCAGATACGCAGCAGACTAGATCTAAATAACTGAACACAGCATCAAATCTGCTGCGTATCTGCTGCATATACGGTGTGTGTGTTTGTACCCTTAAACTCGCAGCCTCGTGCCAAACTGGCGTGGCCTAGAGTGTCTGTGCATTAGGCTGGCACAACCTCTCTGTCCCTTCTCCTCGTCCTCGTCATTATTAGGAATGCCCCAGGCAGGTGTTCTCTTATTCATCAGCTGTGAGAACACTGCACATGGTCTGGATCGTTAAGGCACCTGTGCAGTGTTCACTGCAGAGGAATAGGAAAAATCCTGCCAGTGGCATTCCTAATGATGAATAGGGTGGGGTGGAGGAACAGAGGGGTGGTGCAAGGTTAGGGCACAGACACTCTAGGCCACGGCAGTTTGGCACAGGGTGGCAAGTTTAAGGGTAGCTTCACACATACTGTATTGCGGCGTATTTAACGCTGCATTTTTATCACTGCGTGTTTGGTGCGATTTTTACCTGCGAGTTTTGATTTTCACATGAAAATCATGTGAAAATCAAAACTCGCATGTAAAAATCGCAGCAAAAACGCAGCGTTAAATACGCAGCGATACGGTACGTGTGAAGGCACCCTAAAAGTTGTTTTTTAGGACAATAACTGCATCACCTGCCGAACAGACTCCAGGACAGATCTTGAAATAAAAGCAGCTATCTAAGGTACAAGTGGTTTGGGGGGGGGGGTCAGATTGTGGGTACAGAGTTGCTTTAAAGGGGTTAGCCAGTGCTAAAAAAACATGGCCACTTTTGCACCACTCTTGTTTTCAGATTGGGTGGGGTTTGCAACTCTGTTCCATTTAAGTAAATGGAGCTTAATTGCAAACCAAACCTGACCTGGTCACAAGACTGGGGCAAAAGTGGCCATGTTTTTGTAGTGCTAGATAATCCCTTTAAGTCAGGGAAAGTGCATGGTTGTGTGCATCTCTTTGCAGTTTGCTGTAGGTATTTTCTTTTTAATTAAATGGAATCTGTGAGCTGCAATTCAGGTTTCAAACTGATGAGAACGTGAGATAGCTAATAGGACAAGGAGACACATGGTATTTCTCTTATATAGCTGTATTTCTTCAAGTGTTAGTAGTTGAAACCTGAGTTGCAGTTGACAGATTCACTTTTAGGCTGGGTTCACACTATGTATATTTGAGGCTGTATTTGGTCCTCATGTCAGGTCCTCATAGCAACCAAAACCAGGAGTGGATTGAAAACACAGAAAGGCTCTGTTCACACAATGGTGAAATTGAGTGGATGGCCGCATATAACAGTAAATAACTGCCATTATTTCAATATAACAGCCGTTGTTTTAAAATAACAGCAAATATTTGCCATTAAATGACGGCCATCCACTCAATTACAACATTATGTGAACAGATCCTTTCTGTGTTTTCAATCCACTCCTTGTTTTGGTTGCTATACAGCCTCAAACACACAGCCTCAAATATACGTAGTGTGAACCCAGCCTCAGGGTACAAACACACACGGCATATACGCTGCGTATTTACTGCTGCGATACGCAGCAGATTAGATCTAAATAATAATATTTATTTGTATAGCGCCAACAGATTCCGCAGTGCTATTTAAATATATAAATACATTACAGGTTATATATTAAATTTTATACAATGAATAAATTACAATAACAAATTAGTGACCTGCTCTCAAGAGCTTACAGGCTAGGATGACTGGGAGTAACACGAGAGGCAACAAGTGCTTTATTTGTCAATGTTCCAGTCATTGTACATGGAATCTCTAAGTGCCTATAGGTAACTGGGCGAGCCAGTCACAAGCCATTTTCAAAGCTCAGATAACAAGGACAGTGTACCTAGCACCAAAGAAGTTATAGAGAGGGGATAGCAAAGGGAGACAAGATTACAAAATGTTATAAGCACGCCTGAAGAGATGGGTCTTCAGGGCGCGCTTGAAACTGGGGATGTTGGAAATAAGTCTGAGGTCTTTGGGTAAAGAGTTCCAGAAGTTCTGATTAAAGAAGAGGTTAGTGTAAGATCATTAGAAGAACGCAGAGCACGGGAAGGATGGTAGGTGGAGATGAGGGAGGAGATGTATGGAGGGGCAGAGTTATGGAGAGCTTTATGGGTGAGGGTGAGGAGTTTGAACTGTGTTCTATATTTAATGGGTAACCAGTGCAGTGACTGGCACAGAAGGGAAACGTCGGTATAGCGGCTGGAGAGGAAGATTAGCCTGGCTGCTGCGTTCAGGATAGACTGGAGAGGGGAGAGCTTAGAGAAAGGAAGACCGATTAGTAGGGAGTTACAGTAGTCAAGACGGGAATGGATCGAGGCGACAGTCAGAGTCTGAGCGGTGTCAGTGGTAAGAAATGGACAGATTCTGGAGATGTTTTTGAGATGAAGATGACAGGAGCGTGTAAGAGCTTGGATATAGGGAGTGAAGGATAGGTCAGAGTCTACCATGACCCCCAGACATCGAGCTTGATGCACAGGAGTTATGCTAGTACCACAGAATGAGAGTGAAATATCGGGTTTAGGTTTGTTAGAGGGAGGAAATACAAGAAGTTCAGTTTTAGAGAGATTAAAGAGTCACTGTCGCATTTTTTTTTTTTTGCAGAAATCAATAGTCCAGGCGATTTTAAGAAACTTTGTAATTGGGTTTATTAGCCAAATCTGCCATTATCTGCATGTAAAAAGCCTTTTCCCAGGTCCCCCCCTCCTTCCTCTTTTTCATCCACTCTGAAAAATCTGAAAATTGTGACTTGTTGCAGGAGACGTCCCCTGTCTGTTCTAGGGAGAGGGGAGGGGGGAGGAGGAAGGAGGGAGTTAGCCGGCAGCAGAAAGCAGATAACAGAGGATTACAGGCAGGGAGCTGGGTGACAGCTGTTAAAGAGAGCAAATAGGCAGTCACTTGTATTTTGCAGGAAGGCAGGGGAGATATCGCGGGAGGAGGTATATAACTTGGTGTCATCAGCATAGAGATGGTATTGCAGGCCAAACCTGCTGATGGTCTGTCCGATGGGGGCTGTATAGAGGGAGAAGAGGAGGGGACCCAGGACTGACCCCTGGGGAACCCCAACAGTAAGAGGTAAGGGAGAAGAAGCAGAGCCAGAGAAGGTCACACTGAAGGAGCGGTCAGAGAGGTAGGAAGAGAACCAGGAGAGAACAGAGTCCTTAAGACCAAGAGAGCTGAGCATGGAGAGGAGAAGCTGGTGGTCCACAGTGTCAAACGCTGCTGAGAGATGCAGGAGAATCAGCAAGGAGTAGTTTCCTTGTGACTTGGCCTTCAGCAGATCGTTTGACACCTTGGTGAGAGCAGTTTCGGTGGAGTGAAGGGGTCGGAAGCCAGACTGTAGAGGGTCAAGAAGAGAGTTATCAGAGAGATAGCGAGTAAGGCGAGAGTAGACAAGACGTTCCAGGAGCTTAGAGATGAAGGGGAGATTGGAGACAGGTCGATAGTTGGCTGCACAGGATGGGTCTAAAGAAGGTTTTTTCAGTAGCGGGGTGATTACAGAGTGCTTGAATGAGGAGGGAAAGATACCAGAGGAGAGGGAGAGGTTGAATATTTTGGTGAGGTGAGTAGTGACAGCAGGAGAGAGGGACTGGAGGAGGTGGGAGGGAATAGGGTCACTAGGGCAGGTAGTAGGACGAGAGGAGGAGAGTAGCTTGGAGACTTCTTCCTCTGTCACTGGATCTAAAGCAGAGAGTGAAGAGAAGGTGGGAGAGGGGATGGGATCTATGGGGCTGGGAGGTGATTTCAGAACGGATGGTGTCAATTTTGGATTTGAAGTAGGAGGCCAAATCTTTAGCACAGAGGTCAGTGATAGGTGACTGAGCTTTGGGCTTGAGAAGAGAATTAAAGGTGTCGAAAAGGCGTTTTGGATTTTTTGACAGTGAAGAGATGAGGGAGGTGAAATAAGATTGTTTGGCAAGGTGAAGGGCAGAGTAATAAGATTTGAGGGTGAATTTGTAATGAATGAAATCCGCGGAGGTTCTCGATTTCCTCCACAGACGTTCAGCAGTCCTAGAGCACCGCCGAAGAAAGAGTTTCTGGGGTGTGCCAGGGCTGCCGGCATCTGTGGCGGGGTGTGCGGAGAGTAGGGGGGCTAGAGTCTAGGGTCGTTTTCAGGGTGTGGTGGTAGTGTTGTGTGGCAGTGTTTGGGCAGGTGAGGAATGAGATTGGGGACAGTGAGGATTGTAGGGAGTCTATGAGTTGTTGTGTTGATGCCACGCAAATTTCTATATAAGTGTGGGGTAGGAGTGTCAGGAGGGGGGCGATTGTTTGTAATTGTGAAAGAAAGGAGGTTGTGGTCTGATAACTCTGAGAAAAGTTGGAGATGGAAAAGTGTCGGAAGAAGATCAGGTCCAGGGAATTCCCACCCTTGTGTGTGGGAGAGTTCGTTAGCTGTGAGAGGCCGAAAGAGGTGGTTAGAGAGAGAAGCTGAGAGGCGTGAGAGGAAATAGGAGTATCGACAGGAATGTTGAAGTCACCCAGGATTAGTGTGGGAACTTCAGCAGATAAGAAATGAGGGAGCCAGGTGGCAAAGTGGTCAAGGAATTGTCGTGGAGAGCCAGGGGGACGATAGATAACAGCAAATCTGAGGGGAAGTGGGCGGATGGTGGGTAGGATAGAAAGAAAACACAAGACATGTAGATGAGGGCAGATAGAAAGTTGAGGAAATATTTCATGTTGAGTAGTTTGTCACTTACAAAAGTATGTTTGAAGAGCTGTTTTTTCTGTTCAATTCTGATCCAATTCTGGCCTAATTCTAAATATTACACTTAAAGTTGGCACTTTAAGCTGGCATTTTAAGATGTTCTATAATGAGACCATAACTGAACACAGTATCGTATCTGCTGCATATCTGCTGCGTGTGTTTGTACCCTTAAGAGTATAAACCCACACACCGTATACGCAGCGTATTTACTGCTGCGATACGCAGCATATTAGATCTAAATAACTGAACACAGCATCAAATCTGCACCATAAAATCTGCTGCGTATCTGTGCAGTGACACTTGTGGCATCTAATATGTACCAGATATTTCCATGCCCAAAGGTAAATTCTTTTGATACTCTGGTTTATCTGTATGTTATAAAGAAAAAGATGAATGCAGAAGCTGATGCTTTTTTGTCTTTCTTTCTTCTCAGGGATGGTGTGGATGGAAGGGAGCTGATTTCTGGTCTGCAGATGCTTACTATAACCTCTGTTTACCACAGCGACCTGTGCTCTTTTAATTAACAGTTTATTTCATTTTCAGCTTATTAAATTATTTTGTTGTATCAACATTTTCTTTTACTTTGCAGCTCTTAAAGCAAATGTACCTCTAGATACACCGCTTGGTGTTTTTTTTTTTTTTTTCATGAACCAAACTGTGCAGCAGCATCCCTGGTTTGGTCTGTTCACGTGAAAAACACCAAGTGATGTACCTAGTGGTACATTTGCTCGTGTTAAAGTGACTATGTACCCACAATCTGTCCCCCCAAACCACTTGTACCTTCGGATAGTTGCTTTTAATCCAAGATCTATCCTGGAGTCCGTTCGGCAGGGGATGCAGTTATTATTTTAAAAACAACTTTTAAACTTGCAGCGCTGTGTCTAACGGCCGGGGCTTACATTTGTATATGCATTAGGCTGGCACAACCTCTCCTTCCCTCCTCATGATTAGGAATGCTCCAGGCAGATTGATTCCTATTCCCCAGCTTTGTGCATAATGAACATGGGCTGGATCGTTAATACACCTGTGCAAAGCTGAAACAGCAGTAAATGTTCCTGGATCATTCCTAATGCTGAGGAGGGAAGGAGAGGTGGTGCCAGCCTAATGCATATACAAATGTAAGCCCCAGCCGTTAGACACAGCACTGTAGGATTTAAAGTTGTTTTTAAAACAATAACTGCATCACCTGTCGAACGGACCCTAGGACAGATCTTGGATTAAAAGCAGCTATCCGAAAGTACAAGCTGTTTAGGGGGGGTCAGACTGCTTTAAGGCAAATACTATGGATGAGCTAAGCTACAGTACTAGTGAAACACTTCGCTAGTCTCTGCCGTCGGCTTGTTAGTCAGCGGTCTTTGAACTCTGTGCCACTGTTCCTGTCCTGGGAAACCTTCAAAGGCAGCCAGCTGACAAGCCAATGGCCAAGACTAGCAAGGCACTTTGCTAGTGCTGTAAATTCGCTAATCCATAGTAAATACTGAAAGTAGGACTCTGGCTACACTAAATAACACTTATTACATAATGAAATGTTTGTGACCTAGCCCCTTCTCCTGCGTCTCAAGAGGGAGAGAACAATTTTCAGTTCCAGCAAGCAAAAGGCTTTAACTGCTCCTTTAAGGCTGGAATCATTTTATATTATGACCTTAAGCCCAAGTCTCAACTGTGGGTCTGATCATATGTGCTGATTTTTGTTTGCAAGTGACGAAACTAAAGCCAGGAATAGATTTGAAAAGGGGAGAAATCTATTTCCTTTATGACCTGTTCTCTGTTTATAGTTTTTTTTTTTCCTGGCTTTGGCTATAATTGCTATGAAAAAAAATCTGTGTAAAAACACCCTAATAATCTAAACTGATGCCATCATTGTCTTTGGTGTTACAGTCATTAGACACATGGTCAGCCAGGAGGAAAATGTTATTTTTCTTTGAGACACACCCCTGACTTAATTCCCCCTTAAATAATTCTCTCACCCCACAGCCCCCCCCCCGATAGTTCCCCTTTATGGTATGTGCACACTATGGATTCTGCCGTGTGCCTCCGTTTGAAGTTCCACCTGTCCCATAGACTCCATTCTATGCACAGGCAAATTTCACCTGCACATACCCATAATGGTAAACTTCTCTGGTGGTATAAGGCAGTGAAGAGGTCAAAGTTTATTAAAATGACGAGTCACCTTTATCACTCTCCAGGAGATTACCTTACATACATCCCCCCGCCCCGGTGATACATTAAAATACACAGTTATACTACACCAATATGCAGACATGCCTCGGCTACATCACATACTTCAAGGAGTATTCCGGGCAAATTACATAATTTAACACTGCACTTACAAAGGAAAGTTATATAACATTGCCATTTACACTGTACTAAGTCTAAGATTCTTTAGTTACTGCAGAAACTGTGAAAAAAATTCAAACGTTTATTTTAAGAACATACAATGTAGAAAAAGTATGAACAAATAAGTCCAGCTAATATGAGCACCCCTCCTTCCAGCGGAGAGGTTGTAGTGTAATCCAGCTTAATGTGAGCCAGTAGGTTAGAGCTCCTCACAGAAGCGTATTAAAGCCAAGAACACATGGAAATCTTCTTGTATCCATCTACAAGAAGCCTGGAAAGGAGATAAGAAACATTTGTTATGACATGTGGATCAGGTCTATTTTACCTTATAAGCATCACTTTAAAAAAAAAAAAACACGGCAAAAAAAATTTTTTTTTGTGTGACAGCAATGGTTTAATGGTGTTGATCATCATATTACAGAAAGGGATGATCACATTATAGCTCAACATACTATCTCCCCTTCCGACTACCCTTCCGACTAATCAGTTCCCTATGTAGAGCTACGTTTCCTCCCTACAGTATGCTGCATTTATAAAATGCTTGAAATGAAATTTACATCCCATGATCTACTTTACACTAGTCAGGAGTAGAGATGAGAAAACCTACAGTAGGAAAGCAACAAATCACTTCATTCCTATCTGCATTCTGCTCTTACGGCTGGGAAAGTTCGCCCAGTTTCCCAGGACTGGATCCATCTTTTCCCAACACCCGGGGAGGAGCAGCAGGGAGCAGAGCAGACTTTAAAGCCCGCAGCCTGATGAACAGAATGCAGATAGGAATCACTTTGTTCATACTGTAGGTTCTCTCATCTTGTCAGGAGTTTGACAGGTGATATCTCCAAATCTTATAAAATACTCACCATCTGACCGCCCCCTCTTTCCATAAACAGCAGATACACCACATTGTCCTCTTTTGGTACCAGCGTTTGTCTCCTTCAAATCCTGCATTGAGGAGCGTGCTCTGGAGAACATATCTTGTGTGTGTTTCACTGCTGCCAGATATTTTGCACATTCCTCAAAACCACTAGACAATGCCAGAGCCTCAGCCGTGAGTCCTTCCTTATTACAAACACTGCAGAGCAAGGAGGGGGGAAAGAGTCATCAGCTAGATTGATCAGACTATATACTATACACTTTAGTGAAAGGTCTACGATAAACTGATCATGCAGTACATAAAGACTTACTCGAGTCTAGCATCATGAGCAACAAGCACACTAAGGCACTCCAGACTCCCAGAACGGGCTGCTTTGTGAATCAGAGTTTCTCCAAAGAGATCCTAGAAGAGAACAGTAGTACATATTTACTATGGTGCAAAGCTGAAGCCAAGTCAGTATTTAGCCCTGCATAGGAAACACTGCTTATATGTACTCCCCACATGAAGCATACAGAATTTACTATGGGCATATCCCTTCCATAGAGCAAAAATCGCCAGACTTGTTTCTAGCAATGTGCGGGGGAACAGACCGCTTGTACAGTGACTCATTGCTGCTATTGACAGACACAAAAATGTGCACACACAGCAGGATAGATCACGCCTGCATGAGGGGCTCTGTTCACACTGGTGTCATGACCTCACCGACCACTAGGCAGGATCCCTGCACAAGCAGAAACTCCATACCTGATGGACTGTACTGGCTTTAATGTAGGACTTCCAGTATTAGTAGCAGGAATCTTTTTTTTTTCTGAATACAATAGAACAAACTACTAAGATAAATACATGTATGAAGTAGAAAAAATAAAGTATATATATATATATATATATATATATATATATATAAAATCAAAATAGAAGCCAGGGGGGTGCAGACAAAATGCTAAATATTCTGTTGGTGTACAGTACGCAATAGAAGTCAATGTTAATATTTACATACTGTTCCCACCTGCATCAATGTCATCTAGTAAGAAGCCAGACACCATGTCAGGGAGCAGAAAGCCGATGATGGCCCCCATTAATGGCAATAGGCTCTGTCAGGCACTGGTCATGTCTGCAGTGTAAGGGTATGTTCACACTGAGTAAAACAGGCGGGATTTCGACGTTCCGCTGCAGAATCCCGCCTGTCTCAGTGTCCCATAGCCAGTCACTCAAAAGGGCCAGTTCACACGGATCGTCAGATTTCCGCCATGAAATCCCACCGTGCTCAGTGTGCTGCTGTAAGTGAATGGAGAGGGCACGTGCTCATCCGCTGCCGCCGCTCTCCGCTCAGAGAGCTAACATGTTAGTTCTTTGAGCGGAGAAGAAAGCGAGCGGATGAGCGCGTGCCCTCTCCATTCACTTACAGCAGCACACTGAGCACGGTGGGATTTCACGGCGGAAATCTGACGATCTTGCTCAGTGTGAACTGGCCCAAAGAAGGGACATGTCACTTCTTTGAGCGTAGAGCTCACTCACAGCGGGACACTGATCTCGGCGGGATTCCATGGCGGAGAGATACGCCGCAGAATTTCACCGTATTTCCTCAGTGTGAACATAACCCAAGGGATCTGCCAGGAACACAGTTGTCTGTACAGCTGTGGGGTAAACTCTGTCTAATGGTGCGTTTACACAAACAGATTATCTGACAGATTTCTGAAGCCAAATCCAGGAACAGACTATAAACAGAGAGCAGGTCATAAAGGAAAGACTGAGATTTCTCCTCTTTTCAGATACATTCCTGGTTTCGATAACCTGTCACCTAAATCTCTGACTAAACACACCATTAGAGGGGTGCCCTATTGCCCCCGATGGTCCCGCAGCCGCCATGAGGCAGAGTGGTGGCATCACCTACCTGCTGGTTGATGTCCACTCCTGTCTGCAGCTGCCAGAGAAGGAAGAACGCCTGCCCCCCGTGTGCTGCCAGGTGTGCGGGTGTCTGGCCCAGGGCATCTCCGGGACAGTTCACTGCTCCCCCGCACTCTATCAGCTGCTTCAGGCTGTACAACTGATGGGAGAGGGGACAGTTAGCGGCCGTCCATGTAACATGTCAGCACTATGAGGGTATGCGCTGCCTGCAGCCCTCACCTCGTCCTCCGGCTGCTGCAGCATCCTCCTCCTCTGTGTGATACACCCGGTGCACGGTGCTATCCTCCTCCTCTGTGATACACCCGGTGCACGGTGCTATCCTCCTCCTCCTCTGTGATACACCCGGTGCACGGTCCTATCCTGCTCCCTGTGATACACCCGGTGCACGGTGCTATCCTCCTCCTCTGTGTGATATCCCCGGTGCACGGTCCTATCCTCCCGGCCGCTGCCAGCGATATGATATAACAGCCTCCGCTTTCCACTATTCTAATTCCAGAGCCAGCCGAAGCCCCGCCCCTCAGCACGTACTCAAACAAGCAGCACATGGAGCGCCACCACCTGCAGTCCACGCCCACATCTCCGCTGATTGGACAATGCAGTCAGAGTCCAGAGTTAGGGGACAGCAGATTGGCTGGCGCAGCTGGCGGTGTTCCTCCCTCCTCAGTGTCTGTGTTGTGGTCACGTAGCCGCGGCTGGGGCCTCCCGGCTGACATGCAGGCTGCTGTGAGGCGGCACGTAGGCGGTGTGCGGCTGTACGGGGAGAGGAGGGGGATGGGAGCCGCGCTGCAGGATGCTGGGGAGAGCACGTATGACGAGGAAGTACAATGAGGAGGAAGGAGAAGCCGCAGCTTTCAAGTGTTCCCAATTATCTGGAGGGAGTAGTCTACTGGTACTGCTGGGGGAAGGGGCCTCTAGTATCGGGCATGTGTACACCAGGATAGGGCCACACTGTATGGTCACCACATGCTGCATCAGCATCTCCTTACAGCTATGGTGGTCATCTCCTTACAGCTATGGTGGTCATCTCCTTACAGCTATGGTGGTCATCTCCTTACAGCTATGGTGGTCACCTCCTTAAAGGGACATTCCTATCCGCAGGCTCTGCCAAGCGTGTCTGATAGATGCCACTGCCAGAATCACCATTGTGGATACTGAGAGCTGTGCCCCCTAGCTTGGGGGGTCTCTGTTCTGGATATATGGTCAGGACATGTCCAGGCTGGAAGCGTTACTGTCACTTAAAGAAAACTTAACAGGTCTTATAGAAATGTGTCGATGAGATGGGGTCTTCATGCCCCGAACTGTGCTATAAATAAATGCAGCCCCCTCCCGTAATCCACCATTGGCTGCACATCTACATGGGGGGGCGTGCGGCTGGCTGCAGCTCAGGGGTCTGCTGATGATTGTTACCTGATCCCTGGTCTATTACACCCTGACACCTGCCCGATATTACACCCTGACACCTGCCCGATATTACACCCTGACATCTGCCCGATATTACACCCTGACATCTGCCCGATATTACACCCTGACATCTGCCCGATATTACACCCTGACACCTGCCCGATATTACACCCTGACACCTGCCCGATATTACACCCTGACACCTGCCCGATATTACACCCTGACATCTGCCCGATATTACACCCCGACATCTGCCCGATATTACACCCCGACACCTGCCCGATATTACACCCCGACACCTGCCCGATATTACACCCTGACATCTGCCCGATATTACACCCTGACATCTGCCCGATATTACACCCTGACATCTGCCCGATATTACACCCTGAGACCTGCCCGATATTACACCCTGACATCTGCCCGATATTACACCCTGACATCTGCCCGATATTACACCCTGACATCTGCCCGATATTACACCCTGAGACCTGCCCGATATTACACCCTGACATCTGCCCGATATTACACCCTGACACCTGCCCGATATTACACCCTGACACCTGCCCGATATTACACCCTGACACCTGCCCGATATTACACCCTGACATCTGCCCGATATTACACCCTGACACCTGCCCGATATTACACCCTGACATCTGCCACCTAATACACCCTGACATCTGCCCGATATTACACCCTGACACCTGCCCGATATTACACCCTGACATCTGCCCGATATTACACCCTGACATCTGCCCGATATTACACCCTGACATCTGCCCGATATTACACCCTGACACCTGCCCGATATTACACCCTGACATCTGCCCGATATTACACCCTGACATCTGCCCGATATTACACCCTGACACCTGCCCGATACTACACCGTGACACCTGCCCGATACTACACCCTGACATCTGCCCGATACTACACCCTGACACCTGCCCGATATTACACCCTGACACCTGCCCGATATTACACCCCGACATCTGCCACCTAATACACCCCGACATCTGCCCGATATTACACCCTGACACCTGCTTGATATTACACCCTGACATCTGCCCGATACTACACCCTGACACCTGCCTGATATTACACCCTGACATCTGCCCGATATTACACCCCGACATCTGCCACCTAATACACCCCGACATCTGCCCGATATTACACCCCGACACCTGCTTGATATTACACCCCGACATCTGCCCCATATTACACCCCGACATCTGCCCGATATTACACCCCGACATCTGCCCGATATTACACCCTGACACCTGCCCGATATTACACCCTGACACCTGCCCGATATTACACCCCGACATCTGCCACCTAATACACCCTGACACCTGCCCGATATTACACCCCGACACCTGCCCGATATTACACCCCGACACCTGCCCGATATTACACCCCGACACCTGCCCGATATTACACCCCAACATCTGCCCGATATTACACCCCGACACCTGCCCGATATTACACCCTGACACCTGCCCGATATTACACCCCGACATCTGCCACCTTACACACCCTGACACCTGCCCGATATTACACCCCGACATCTGCCCGATATTACACCCCGACACCTGCCCGATATTACACCCTGACACCTGCCCGATATTACACCCCGACATCTGCCACCTTACACACCCTGACACCTGCCCGATATTACACCCCGACATCTGCCCGATATTACACCCGACACCTGCCCGATATTACACCCCGACATCTGCCCGACATTACACCCCGACACCTGCCCGATATTACACCCTGACATCTGCCCGATATTACACCCTGACACCTGCCCGATATTACACCCTGACACCTGCCCGATATTACACCCTGACACCTGCCCGATATTACACCCTGACATCTGCCCGATATTACACCCCGACATCTGCCCGATATTACACCCCGACATCTGCCTGATATTACACCCCGACATCTGCCCGATATTACACCCCGACATCTGCCCGATATTACACCCCGACATCTGCCCGATATTACACCCCGACACCTGCCCGATATTACACCCTGACACCTGCCCGATATTACACCCCGACATCTGCCACCTAATACACCCTGACATCTGCCCGATATTACACCGTGACACCTGCCCGATACTACACCCTGACATCTGCCAGATACTACACCCTGACACCTGCCCGATATTACACCCTGACATCTGCCCGATATTACACCCCGACATCTGCCACCTAATACACCCCGACATCTGCCCGATATTACACCCTGACACCTGCTTGATATTACACCCTGACATCTGCCCGATACTACACCCTGACACCTGCCTGATATTACACCCTGACATCTGCCCGATATTACACCCCATCTGCCACCTAATACACCCCGACATCTGCCCGATATTACACCCTGACACCTGCTTGATATTACACCCCGACATCTGCCCGATATTACACCCCGACATCTGCCCGATATTACACCCCGACATCTGCCCGATATTACACCCTGACACCTGCCCGATATTACACCCTGACACCTGCCCGATATTACACCCCGACATCTGCCACCTAATACACCCTGACACCTGCCCGATATTACACCCCGACACCTGCCCGATATTACACCCCGACACCTGCCCGATATTACACCCTGACACCTGCTCGATATTACACCCCGACATCTGCCCGATATTACACCCTGACACCTGCCCGATATTACACCCTGACATCTGCCCGATATTACACCCTGACACCTGCCCGATATTACACCCTGACATCTGCCCGATATTACACCCTGACACCTGCCCGATATTACACCCCGACATCTGCCACCTTACACACCCTGACACCTGCCCGATATTACACCCCGACATCTGCCCGATATTACACCCCGACACCTGCCCGATATTACATCCTGACACCTGCCCGATATTACACCCCGACATCTGCCACCTTACACACCCTGACACCTGCCCGATATTACACCCCGACATCTGCCCGATATTACACCCCGACACCTGCCCGATATTACACCCTGACACCTGCCCGATATTACACCCCGACATCTGCCACCTTACACACCCTGACACCTGCCCGATATTACACCCCGACATCTGCCCGATATTACACACGACACCTGCCCGATATTACACCCCGACATCTGCCCGACATTACACCCCGACACCTGCCCGATATTACACCCTGACATCTGCCCGATATTACACCCTGACACCTGCCCGATATTACACCGACACCTGCCCGATATTACACCCTGACACCTGCCCGATATTACACCGACACCTGCCCGATATTACACCCTGACACCTGCCCGATATTACACCCTGACATCTGCCCGATATTACACCCCGACATCTGCCCGATATTACACCCCGACATCTGCCCGATATTACACCCCGACATCTGCCCGATATTACACCCTGACACCTGCCCGATATTACACCCTGACATCTGCCCGATATTACACCCTGACACCTGCCCGATATTACACCCTGACATCTGCCCGATATTACACCCTGACACCTGCCCGATATTACACCCCGACATCTGCCACCTTACACACCCTGACACCTGCCCGATATTACACCCCGACATCTGCCCGATATTACACCCCGACACCTGCCCGATATTACACCCTGACACCTGCCCGATATTACACCCCGACATCTGCCACCTTACACACCCTGACACCTGCCCGATATTACACCCCGACATCTGCCCGATATTACACCCGACACCTGCCCGATATTACACCCCGACATCTGCCCGATATTACACCCCGACACCTGCCCGATATTACACCCTGACATCTGCCCGATATTACACCCTGACACCTGCCCGATATTACACCGACACCTGCCCGATATTACACCCTGACACCTGCCCGATATTACACCCTGACATCTGCCCGATATTACACCGACACCTGCCCGATATTACACCCTGACACCTGCCCGATATTACACCCTGACATCTGCCCGATATTACACCCTGACATCTGCCCGATATTACACCCCGACATCTGCCCGATATTACACCCCGACATCTGCCCGATATTACACCCCGACATCTGCCCGATATTACACCCCGACATCTGCCCGATATTACACCCCGACACCTGCCCGATATTACACCCCGACACCTGCCCGATATTACACCCCGACATCTGCCACCTAATACACCCTGACACCTGCCCGATATTACACCCCGACACCTGCCCGATATTACACCCCGACACCTGCCCGATATTACACCCTGACACCTGCCCGATATTACACCCCGACATCTGCCCGATATTACACCCCGACACCTGCCCGATATTACACCCTGACACCTGCCCGATATTACAACCTGACATCTGCCACCTAATACACCCCGACATCTGCCCGATATTACACCCTGACACCTGCTTGATATTACACCGCCAACATCTGCCCGATATTACACCCTGACACCTGCTTGATATTACACCCTGACATCTGCCTGATATTACACCCTGACATCTGCCTGATATTACACCCTGACACCTGCCCGATATTACACCCTGACATCTGCCCAATATTACACCCTGACATCTGCCCGATATTACACCCTGACATCTGCCCGATATTACACCCTGACACCTGCCCGATATTACACCCTGACACCTGCCCGATATTACACCCTGACACCTGCCACATTACACACCCTGACACCTGCCCGATATTACACCCCGACATCTGCCCGATATTACACCCGACACCTGCCCGATATTACACCCTGACACCTGCCACATTACACACCCTGACACCTGCCCGATATTACACCCCGACATCTGCCCGATATTACACCCGACACCTGCCCGATATTACACCCTGACACCTGCCACATTACACACCCTGACACCTGCCCGATATTACACCCCGACATCTGCCCGATATTACACCCGACACCTGCCCGATATTACACCCTGACACCTGCCCGACATTACACCCTGACATCTGCCCGATAATACACCCTGACATCTGCCACCTAATACACCCCGACATCTGCCCGATATTACACCCTGACATCTGCCTGATATTACACCCTGATACCTGCCCGATATTACACCCTGACACCTGCCCGATATTACACCCTGACATCTGCCCGATATTACACCCTGACATCTGCCCGATATTACACCCCGACATCTGCCCGATATTACACCCCGACACCTGCCCGATATTACACCCCGACACCTGCCCAATATTACACCCTGACACCTGCCCGATATTACACCCTGACATCTGCCTGATATTACACCCTGACACCTGCCAGATATTACACCCGACACCTGCCCAATATTACACCCTGACACCTGCCACATTACACACCCTGACACCTGCCCGATATTACACCCCGACATCTGCCCGATATTACACCCGACACCTGCTCGATATTACACCCCGACATTACACCCCGACACCTGCCCGATATTACACCCTGACACCTGCCCGATATTACACCCCGACACCTGCCCGATATTACACCCCGACATCTGCCCGATATTACACCCTGACATCTGCCCGATATTACACCCTGACATCTGCCCGATATTACACCCTGACACCTGCCCGATACTACACCCTGACACCTGCCCGATACTACACCCTGACACCTGCCACATTACACACCCTGACACCTGCCCGATATTACACCCCGACATCTGCCCGATATTACACCCGACACCTGCCCGATATTACACCCCGACACCTGCCTGATATTACACCCTGACACCTGCTTGATATTACACTCTGACATCTGCCTGATATTACACCCTGACACCTGCCAGATATTACACCCTGACACCTGCCCGATATTACACCCTGACACCTGCCCGATATTACACCCTGACACCTGCCACATTACACACCCTGACACCTGCCCGATATTACACCCCGACATCTGCCCGATATTACACCCGACACCTGCCCGATATTACACCCCGACACCTGCCCGATATTACACCCTGACACCTGCTTGATATTACACTCTGACATCTGCCTGATATTACACCCTGACACCTGCCAGATATTACACCCTGACACCTGCCCGATATTACACCCCGACATCTGCCCGATATTACACCCTGACATCTGCCTGAAGGGTCTTAAAGCAAATGCGCTTTAAGTGTTGCACCTAAATAGACTGGCACTGACGTAAAGATGCAGGTGCCGCGGTCCTTTATTTTAACCACAGCCTGGTTCCTGCACCACAGCCCAGGCTGACCTAATACACCCCAACATCTGCCCGATATTACACCCTGACATCTGCCTGATATTACACCCTGACACCTGCCCGATATTACACCCTGACACCTGCCCGATTTTACACCCTGACATCTGCCCGATATTACACCCTGACATCTGCCCGATATTACACCCTGACATCTGCCCGATATTACACCCCGACACCTGCCCGATATTACACCCCGACACCTGCCCAATATTACACCCTGACACCTGCCCGATATTACACCCTGACATCTGCCTGATATTACACCCTGACACCTGCCAGATATTACACCCGACACCTGCCCGATATTACACCCTGACACCTGCCACATTACACACCCTGACACCTGCCCGATATTACACCCCGACATCTGCCCGATATTACACCCGACACCTGCCCGATATTACACCCCGACATTACACCCCGACACCTGCCTGATATTACACCCCGACACCTGCCCGATATTACACCCCGACATCTGCCCGATATTACACCCTGACATCTGCCCGATATTACACCCCGACATCTGCCCGATATTACACCCTGACACCTGCCCGATATTACACCCCGACACCTGCCCGATATTACACCCCGACATCTGCCCGATATTACACCCTGACATCTGCCCGATATTACACCCTGACACCTGCCCGATACTACACCCTGACACCTGCCCGATACTACACCCTGACACCTGCCACATTACACACCCTGACACCTGCCCGATATTACACCCCGACATCTGCCCGATATTACACCCGACACCTGCCCGATATTACAACCCGACACCTGCCCGATATTACACTCTGACATCTGCCTGATATTACACCCTGACACCTGCCAGATATTACACCCTGACACCTGCCCGATATTACACCCCGACATCTGCCCGATATTACACCCTGACATCTGCCTGAAGGGTCTTAAAGCAAATGCGCTTTAAGTGTTGCACCTAAATAGACTGGCACTGACGTAAAGATGCAGGTGCCGCGGTCCTTTATTTTAACCACAGCCTGGTTCCTGCACCACAGCCCAGGCTGAAGCACTTGAGGCGGGCCAGCCTGCCCCCTGTATGACCCGCCGTGCGCAGTTCAAAAAAGGGACCGCGACACTGGCTCTCCTATGCTGGCGCCAGTCTATTCATGTGCAACACTTACAGCGAATGGACCTGATGGTACATTTGCTTTAAAGGTGTAGTGCGGTGTAAAGTATTTATTCACTAAATAACACACAAAGCTTTACAACTTTGTAATGTGTGTTATTTAAGTGAATGGCCCCCTTCCCCATGTTTCCCCCCCCACCCACACTATGCTTAGCCAATCGCAGCTGATGACGCGGCGGAGGAGAGCCGACATGAGGGAGGGCTGGAGCACTCCGGCCGGCCTCCTGAAGATGACATGATCGTCCCAAGATGGCGACAGCGGGGTCCGGGGACGATAGATTTGTACATTACTTCTATGTAAAAATCTCCAGTCTTCCAGTACTTATCAGCTTTTGTATGTCCTGCAGGAAGTGGTGTATTGTTTCCACTCTGACATAGCGCTCTCTGCTGCCACCTCTGTCCATGTCAGGTACTGTGCAGAGCAGGAAGGGGTTTTCTATGGGGATTTGCTGCTGCTCCGGACATTTCCTGTCATCAAATGCAACGTGCAATGTAGCTGATAATAAACTCTTTAGTCAGAAACCAGTAAAACGAAGTAAAAACCATTCCTGGTGAAAAGCGTGGTGGGGCAGCTGAGGTGATTCTCTGCATAATAATACTGTGTGGTGTCAGCAGTGCAGCCAGTGGCTATGGTCTGCCCTCCACCCCTGCAGGTGCACAGAGTACACGGGGAGGCTGTGCAGGAGAAACTGCAGCATATAATAATATCGCAGCGTCTATTGTAGGGACAATGTAGACGTATCCCAAGGCAGCAGCAAGCCCCGCCCTGACATCATCACTGCTACGCTTATTGGTCCGAGAACTGACTTAGCTCCGCCCCTCCTCGCGTAGTGGCGCACGTGATACTCCTTTACAGTGTTGCCCGGCGAAAGTTACCAAGGCGACCAAACACAGCGGTCATGTGACTTACGCTGGCCGTACGCCCGCAGATGAGCGTGTGACCCGAGCCCCCGGGGCCCGAGCCTGTACAATGAGAACGTAGTGAAGGGACGTGAGGTGTGTATTGCTGCCATAGCCATGCGGGAACTACAAGTCTCAGCAGACCATACATAGAGCGCGCTGAGAGCTGCTCGTGGAGCCAGGTTATGTACTGTGTCAGTGCTGGGACCTGTGCTTCTCTAGGTCAGGGATGGGGGCCTTCAGCTCTCCAGCTGTTGCAAAACTACAATGGCAGCCAAAGGCTGTGCAGGCATGATGGGAATTGTAGTTCTGCAACAGCTGGAGTGCTGGCTCCCCCATCCTGGCTGTAGTGGTTAGCTATGGGAACCCATCACTATTATAATGCATATCACACTGTTAGCTCCTCCTAGTACAGCTGCACAGGTCTTATCTTACCATACTGGCTGGGTCGCCCTCCCAGGGGGTATATCAGAGAAAGCGCTGCTTTATTCCAGTCAGGGACAGACTCTGGAACTAGTCATGTGGGCGGTGTCTGGGCCCTGACTAGTCATGTCTCTGCCTGTCAACTAGTCACAGCCCGGAGCATTCATTCCAGCCTCCCTCTCCCCCTGCAGCGCGTGCCGGAGTAAACCCCCTAGCAGGACGGCACACAGTATGGCAAGAGAACGCTTTAGCAGCTCTATTAGAGAAAAAAATGCTTTCATATCAACTGGTGTCAGAAAGTGCCAAAGATTTGTAATTTATTTCTATTAAAAAAAATATTCCAGTACATATCAGCTGCTGTATGTCCTGCAGGAAGTGGAGTATTCTCTCTATTTCGGCACAGTGCTCTCTGCTGCCACCTTTGTCTATGTCAGGAAGTGTCTAGAGCAGTAGCAAATCCCCAAAGCAAATATCTCCTGCTATCAAGACTGTAAAGAACACCACTTCCTGCAGGGCATACAGCATCTGATAAGTAGTGGAAGGCTTGAGATTTTTTTTTTTTTTTTTTTTAATAGAAGTAAGTTACAAATCTCAGGCACTTTCTGGCACCAGTTGATTTCAAATATTTTTTTTGTCAACTACTCCTTTAAACCTCCAACTTTCCCAGACTGCTGTCGGGTAATTCAGTGCAACTTTTTGAACATTCATGCAGTTTGGTTATTTCATTGTGACAAATGTTTTCAGTGTGAATTTTACGTGTGTGATAAGCCCTTAGGCCCGCATACACATTATGGTTGAAAGCCATCATTTATGGCTAGCATGGCTGACAATCTAATTTGCTATGGGGGTCTCCTTTATCCCAGAGCAGATGATGTCAGGAAAGAGAAGGGTCTGGCATGTTGGATTCCAACTGCTCAGTCCTTATGTTGGTAAACTGAATAGCTAGCTGTCAACCAAATTATTGAGGGCATAGGGGAGCCTTTACTCTGTCCGAGATGTAGGATACCATGACTTTCTTTTTCTTTTAAATGATAAATGGTTAGTCGATAAGACAAATCTTACAAAAAGTCATTAATATGATTGTTTTAATATCATAATATAATACTGATGCCTGCAAACGACAAGTGTTGCACCAAAAGACTAGCGAATGATTAAAGGGGTTATCTTGTGATGTCATCTTCCGGAGGCCAAACCGCTCCGACCGTCCCTCGTGCCGCCCCCCCCCCCCCCCCCCCCCCTGCGGCGTCATCAGCTGCTCAGCCGCGATTGGCTGAGCACAGTTATGCTCAGCCAATCGCGTCTGAAGATGAGATCAACAAAATACCAACAATTTCTCATTCATCATTAGATTGTTGCCGTATCGGTGCTGCGGGGGGGTGATTGGGGGGGGCGTGCGATCGGTGCTGGGGGGGGGGGGGGGGCGATCGGGCGGCCGGGACTGCGGGGGGGCGTGCGATCAGTGCTGCGGGGGGGGGGGCCGGGTCCCCGCTCCGGCTTGCTGAAGACATCGGGAACCGCCGGAGCCGGGATCAGGTGAAGTATCAGCTCCGGCGGGGTTAATGGGGTGGGCTGCAGACAAACTCGCAGCAGGGATGTACATCCCTGCTGCGTGTTTGTCTGCCATTAAAAGTATAGGGCCGGGATCTGCAGCGAGTCTCGCTGCAAATACGCAGCAAGGGGACTCGCTGCAGATCCGCCAAGTGGGTTTGTAGCATTAGGGTAGCTTCACACACACCGCATCGCTGCAGATTTTATGCTGTGATTCTGCAGCAGATTTGATCTAAATAACTGAACACAGCATCAAGTCTGGTGCAGATCCAGTACGTGTGAATGCACCCTGAGGCTGGGTTCACACTACGTATATTTCAGTCAGTATTGTGGTCCTCATATTGCAACCAAAACCAGGAGTGGATTAAAAACACAGAAAGGATCTGTTCACACAATGGTGAAATTGAGTGGATGGCCGCCATATAACAGTAAATAACGGCCATTATTTCAATACAACAGCCGTTGTTTTAAGATAACAGCAAATATTTGCCATTATATGGCGGCCATCCACTCAATTTCAACATTGTGTGAACAGAGCCTTTCTGTGTTTTCAATCCACTCCTGGTTTTGGTTGCTATGAGGACCACAATACTGACTGAAATATACTGTGTGTGAACCCAGCCTAAAGGAAAAGTCCGGAGAAGAGGTGGCTGAACATAACATGCTCACATGCACCTACCTCCCTAGCTCCAGCACTGTCCTCTGGTCCCCAGTCCCCTGGCTGCTTCCTGGTCTGAGCGGCCTGACACGTCACGACCTGGGTCTTTGCTCAGAGCAGGAAGTGGCAGGGGACCGGAGCGGAGGACAGCAGAACCCAGTGCTGGAGTCAGGGAGGTAGGTGCATTTTGTAGGTTCAGCCACCTCCTCCCCAACTCTTTTTCCTTTAAATTGATACGATATAACGATTTATCCCACAATAAAAGGCCCTTAATGAGGGGCTGCATGAAGTATCCAGCTGTCAGTCTTGCACCACTGGTCACACAATTGCTGAGCCATGTAAAAGTCTTTTTAGGCAAATGCAGATCTACTAGATCAGCACTCATATTAAACACAGGACTCTTAGCACTGTATTGCTTTCTTTCAGGAAACATTTACAGTTCACAATATGAAATCCTTATAGTCCCACCTAGTTGTCTGAAGAATGAAGAGACTGAACTCCGAGCCCTTACCCAAGAGAAGGGACAATGACATCTTGTGTATTGTCAGCCAGATGCCTGATTTTCCCCAGGATACACCAGGTAAAAATCTTATAGGCGTATTATTATAGTGACCATAAGCACTGTGTATATGTCACACTGCACCTCGGAGCCACCTGATAGAGAACCTGATCATTTAACCTGTCCAGCTCCGTATAGCAGCTAAGTATTTTTTACTAGTACTTGTCCACACCAGCCTCTTCTCCAGGTTTTGGTTGCAATATGAGGACCACAATACTGACTGAAATATACATCTTAGGCTTAGGCTGGGTTCACACACAGTATATTTCAGGCAGTATTTGGTCCTCATAGCAACCAAAACCAGGAGTGGATTGAAAACACAGAAAGGATCTGTTCACACAATGTTGAAATTGAGTGGATGGCCGCCATATAACAGTAAATAACTAACAGCCGTTGTTTTAAAATAACAGCAAATATTTGCCATTAAATGTCGTTCATCCTCTCAATTACAACATTAGGGCTCGTTCCCACTGAGCAAAAGCAGCTGAATTTCTGCGCTGAATCAGCGCTGAAATTTCAGCCGTTAAAATAGGTGCAGAGCTAATTTCCATTGTGTTGAATGGAAATTCTGCTCTGCAGTTCACACAGTGGAATTTCCGCACTGAACTAATCCGCTTTCCGCCAGAAGAATGAACATGTTCATTCTTCCGCTAGCGGAAGCCTATACAAATCAATGGGGCTCTGATTTTCTGTTTCAGCGCGGAATACGCGCGTATGCAGCGCGGAATACAAGCGGAAATTACTCGCTGAATCAGCGCGGAAATGGGGAAAAGGGGGGGGGGGGAGGAGGATTCTAGTATATGTTCTGGTATAGTCTAGTTTACTCACCAAATACTCACTGAATTTCAGCGCTGAATGCATGCGGATTCAGCGCGGATTCCTCGAGTATTCTGCACTGAATTTGTCAAGAGCTGAACACTTTCCTAGCAGAATACGCAGGGATTCTGCTTACATTCTGCTTATATTCTGCTCGGAATTCAGCGTCAGTTGATTTCAGACGGAAATATTTCCTTGCGTAATCCGCTCCTTTTGCTCTGTGTGAACGTAGCCTCATGTGAACAGATCCTTTCTGTGTTTTCAATCCACTCCTTGTTTTGGATGCTATGAGGATCTGATATGAGGACCAAATACTGCCTGAAATATACTGTGTGTGAACCCAGCCTTAGGATAGGGCCACATGTAGTGTATTTGCTACATATGGACAGTCTTGGATTCGATTTTAGAAATCCTTTCCACATGCTGCAAAAAAAAAAGAGTAGTTGATGCTTTTTATTGTCAAATAAAAAAGATGATGACAAAATGTGAGCTTTGCTGGCCTCTTCATCTGACATGGTGTAAGACAATATCTAAAGATCTAGAGCTTCTGCAGCTCCCGGGTCACTGACGTCCTGCCACAGCCACTGCAAGAATGCAGAGCCATAGGTCATAGCAGTACCGAGTATCACCTGAGGTTTCGCTGTGAAATCTGCTGCAAACTTGGTACATCTGATCAGGGGCGGATTAACTTTACCATAGGCCCCGGGCTGTTCACCAAGCCTGGGCCCCCCCACCCCACTGTAACTATGGCAGCACTAGCCTGGCATTTATAGTACAGGATAGATAATGTCATGATGTCCTGATTTGTGCAAAATTGCCATAAAAAAACTGTGATTTTTTGCACAGTGTAGCCAGGAGACACCACTGAAAGTATAAGTCTTTTTGGGTGGTCATGGGCCCCCCAGGAGCTCAGGGCCCCGGGCTGCTGCCCAAAACACCCCTATTATAATCCACTACTGCATCTGATCACACCCTTAGGGTGGATTCACACACAACACATCCGCAGCGGATTTTATGCTGCGAATTTGCAGTGAAACCCACAGCAGATCTTGAACTGTAATTTTCAATGATAATCCATACCCTCAGCAGCTCCAGGGAGCTCCTGGCCCTCAACCCCCTGAAGCAAGCCGCAGCGCTGAACCGGTAACCAAGCCAAGGGGGGTTAAGAGGGCTGACTTTTACACACTCACAGCGGGATGACAATCCCGCTCTGAGTATGTAATCTCATTAAAAATAACGGTTAAGGATCTGCGAATTTGCAGCGTGAAATCCGCTGTGGATCAGTTGTGTGTGAACCCACCTATAGTTTAATTCCTTTTCCTCATAGAGTAGGTGTCTGGTCTATACACTGGTAAATGCTCCTGATAAATACACCAAATATACTGGGCTCAGCTTTTCTAGTCTAGTTTAAAGTGACACTGTCACCCCCAATAATCATTTTTCAATCTTTATAGGTATGTGTAACCTGCCTATAGCTCTCTGCATACCTGTAATTGTTTTTCTTTTTCATGAGGTGGCTTTGCCTGAAATTGTACCTTTGCCGAGTATCTTCTAGCGCCACTGGGCGGGGCTTGGTCCCTGAAGCGCCACATAGCCCCGCCCATTACAGCGCCGTTGACCCCGCCACCTTGGGCTCCGTTTTGAGGCCTCCTTGACGTGCGCGTCCACATCTCCCGCCGTCTTCCGGCGGAGGAGCGATCTCCGTTACTGATTCCCGGAGGAGCGATCTCCGTTACTGATGCCGGCCGGGGATTCGTCCAAGATGGCGCCGTCCCCGGCTCGGCACTCGTTTACTTCCGGCTGCAGCAGCCGGAAGTAAACGAGTGCCTATCTCATGGATCTCTGCAGCATATCTATGCTGCAGAGATCTCAATGAGAGATCAAAGTATATATACTAGAAGTCCCCTAGGGGGAATAACCCTAACCCCAGGGGGGCTTCTAGTATATGTGTAAAAAAAAAAAGTGTTGTTCATAGTAAAAAGCCCCCTCCCCCAATAAAAGTCTGAATCACCCCCCTTTTCCCAGGTTTTAAATAAAAGTAAACAAATAAATAAACATGCTTGTTGTCACCGCGTGCGTAATCGCCCGAACTATTAATTAATCACATTCCTGATCTCGCACGGTAAACGGCGTCAGCGCCAAAAAATCCCAAAGTGCAAAATTGCGCATTTTTGGTCGCATCAAATCCAGAAAAAATTTAATAAAAAGCGATCAAAAAGTCGTATATGCGCAATCAAGGTACCGATAGAAAGAACACATCATGACGCAAAAAATGACACCTGACACAGCCCCATAGACCAAAGGATAAAAGCGCTATAAGCCTGGGAACGGAGCGGTTTTAAGGGACGTATATTTGTTAACAGTGGTTTGAATTTTTTATAGGCCATCAGATACAATATAAGTTATACATGTTATATATCGTTTTAATTGTAACGACTTGATGAACATGCACAACAAGTCAGTTTTACCCCAGGGCGAACGGCGTAAAAACACAGTTCCCCCAAATAAAAGAAATGCGTTTTTTTTTTTCAATTTCACCACACTTTGAATTTTTTTCTGGTTTCGTAGTGTACTTAATGCAAAAATTCAGCCTGTCATTGCAAAGTATAATTAGTGACGCAAAAAATAAGGGCTCATATGGGTTTCTAGGTGGAAAAATGCAAGTGCTATGGCCTTTTAAACACAAGGAGGAAAAACCAAAAACGCAAAAACGAAAATGGGCCCCGTCCTTAAGGGGTTAAAACACTTGTATCTTCCATTTACAGGTCTTAGCCATGCTGGTCTACTAGAAACTGCTGAACAGTACCTGAAAGATAGGATTCAACAAGGAGATAAACAGGCCCATTTCCTTCTGGGACAACTTAGCTTTGAGGAGGTAAAAACTTCTACTCATAAATGTGACATGGATGGATGCCAAAACCTCTCATGGTTCTTATGTCTGGTTCTTGCCTGATAATATAAGGATAATCCCTGCTGACCTGTCTGTTATATACAGTATTTATGTTAGAGAAAGAGAAAACACTGTATTGTAAACCATGTGTAAAAGTTGTGATGGTCAGTAGCATGCATGTACTGACAGGTGTCTTGTATCTATTTTTTTCAGGGTTGGTATGAAGAGGCATTATTGCACTTTGAAAAAGTCAAAGATGAGGATTTTCAGGCTTTATACCAAGCTGGAGTGATGTATTATGATGGTCTAGGAACTCAAGAAGATCAGGTATGTGTTGTGTGAATAGTGTAAACACACCTATATGAATTATTGTGGTCACGTTTGATTCCAAGTTTAACTGGAGGCTGACTTTACATGTTTACTTTAGGCTTTTTATTACATCCCAATTTTTTTTTTACCTAGCAAGGTAACCCTTAAATCTAATAACCCACATATCATAAGATCCCATACCTCACCCTAAACTTGTCAGGTGATTTTTTTTCTGCCTTATCTTAGGGCAGGATAATAGAGGGAAGATTGCGAGAAGCTGAGCATTGTGTTTTATAGATTTATGTGATTTGGAGCAGGATTTGTAATGCTGCGTTTACACGGAACGATTATTGATCGAATTTGCACGATAACGATCGAATTCAAATGATAATCGTACGTGTAAACGCAGTGAACGATCAAACGACGAACGAGAAATCATTCATTTTGATCTTACAACCATCCTCACAGCCAGCAGGGCAGAAATCCTGTATACTGAAGACACTGCCATGTGAATTTTGCACCATCAGTCTCTAATACTATAAGGCCCCATTCACACGTCCGTGTCAGTTTTTACTGTCAGGAAATCCTGATCAGGAGGCCTTAAATGTCATCAGGATAGTATCAGGATTTCCTGACAGTAATCCGTTTTTACCATCAGGAAACCATCAGGAAAAACCTTCAGGATTTCCTGATGAGAAAAAAAAATAGGACATGTATTTCTGCAAACTGGATGGTCATAGCTTGCAGAATTACAACTCCCATCATGCTTGGCTGACAGGTCATGATGGAAGTTGTACTTCTGCAGTCTGTGGTCACCCAGGTTGCAGTACATGATGGGAGTTGTACCTCTGCAGCCTGTGGCCATCCAGGTTGCAGAAGTACAACTCCCACCATGACCTGTCAGCAAGGCATGGT
Organism: Dendropsophus ebraccatus; assembly: GCF_027789765.1. NCBI lineage: Eukaryota > Metazoa > Chordata > Amphibia > Anura > Hylidae > Dendropsophus > Dendropsophus ebraccatus. The sequence continues at coordinate 69,496,347 of NC_091460.1, forward strand.
GGGAGTTGTACTTCTGCAACCTGGATGGCCACAGGCTGCAGAACTACAACTCCCATCATGGCCTGTCAGCAGGGCATGATGGGAGTTTTAATCTCACCTGTCCTGGTTTCCTGGCCGCCGGGGGGTGGGGATGGGGGGGGGGGGTGCGGGTGCCGCGAGTGGCTGCGGGGGGGTGCGGGGGTACCGCGAGTGGCCGCGGGGGGGTGCGGGGGTGCCGCGAGTGGCCGCGTGGGGTGCGGGGGTGCCGCGGGGGGGTGCGGGGGTGCCGCGAGTGGCCGCGGGGGGGTGCAGGGGTGCCGCGGGGGGGGGGGTGCGGGGGTGCCGCGAGTGGCGCGAGTGGCTGCCGGGGGTACCTGCGGATGAAGAGGCAGCGAAGAGGCAGCAGGAGCAGAGGCGGAAGGTGAGTGGAACTCCGGACGCTTTCCTGATGTGCATCAGGAAAGCGTCCGGGGCCCGGGCGCTCCCATAGACTAACTATGGGGGCGTCCGGGCCGGATTTCCGGACGAAAATAGGACCGGTTCTAAAAAATCCGGTCCTATTTTCCGGAACGGATAGCCCTCCGGAAAATTCCGGAAGGGTGTCCGTGTCCAATGAAAGTCTATGCGTCCGGAAATCCGTCCGGATTTCCTGATAGGAAATCCGGGCGTTTTTTCCGGACGTGTGAAGGGGGCCTAACAGAGTGCAGGACTCGATCCACTGGCCAGTCTCTCCCAGTTGTCACATCATCGCCCAGTTCCCATGACCTCAGTGTATGACTCGCGTCTTGGATTATTTTTGGAGAACTAACTTGCTATTTAATGAAGAATCGGTTCTGTACATAAACAGATCTCCCTGTACTGTGCCGTGACATATTGCTGGGTGTGTTATGTTTTTGTAGCTCGTCCTCAGATCCATTATGCCTTTCACAATTTCACCGATTCATAGTTCCTCCTCTATGATAAATAATTCTAAATATTGTAAAATACTATTGGAATTACCAGCTTTTTCTCTATATTTGGGGCTACTGTATTTATGTACCAGCACTGGCTCCATGCAAAGTTACTGGAATGACTAGATAATCTGCCATTGCTTTAGGTTGGTAATGGTTTCAGCATCTGCCTTGCTCAATTGCTGTTGTGATTTCTTAGGCTGGGTTCACACTACGTTTTTGAAATCCATTTTTTTTACAGTCTTATACAGTGCTACGTGGCAGACATGGATTTCAGCAAGGATTTCAATGTATACAAACACCTCTTTGCTGCTGTGTCTGTGGACAGAAGTACTTGTAAAATCTTGTAATGTGATATAATAGTAAAGAAGGTGACTACTTTCTAACCCTAAATGTTATATGCACGAACATAAAAAATGACAGATGTGAAAGTGGTCCAGGGTTGCTTTATATGTAACTGGTACTGCGGAACAGGAGATTTAAACATTGATGGCTTCCTTGGTCATGTGACTCCAGGGTCTCATGTCTGCACAAGCATGGGACACTTAATATTGCAATCTATATTGCAATATACCAGTTTTCTTTACATTGTGCCCTTCTGCTCAGTGCTATTAAGGGATCAGCATACATGATTTCTGCAGATCTCCTATGTGTAAGTTATGTATCCTAAATACTAGGACAGAGAGCGTTCATATTTAGAAAGTGGCCAACCATGTTATCTGCTATGGACAGTTGTTAAGCAATCATAGCCCAACCTGTCTCAACAGCCAAGATCTCATACTGTAGACATACCTTCCGAGTCCTCACAGGTCCTGTTTCAATACTGGCAAGAGGTATTGCTGTGTCATGCTGCCATCTGCTGGCCACAGTAATAATGTCTTCTCTCAAACAGAGGGCTTGTGTGCAACTAAACTGGTGGCACAGTCAGTATGTTCACCCCTGGTGTATAGCAAAGATCCCCCAAAGATAACCCAAGACCCATATGTCATACTCCAGCGTAATACGAAATTCTTCCCACATTGCAGACCAGAAATGAAAAACTGCTTTCTGTGAATGTGACCCAAGAGTATATTTGCATGAAACACAGTATTGCTGCATTTTGGCATCTGCTCTAAGTTACTACATTGCCCTGATATGGTGTTTTTTTTCATGCAGTTGCATTTGTTCTAGCATTTTTGTCTTTGTGTAAGTTTTTTTTTTTTTACTTTGGGCGTTTTTGTGTCAGTGTTTTCACCTGTAGAAAGATAAATCCCGGCACACACCAAGTAGAGTAATGCTTACTTTATTGGCGCTACATAAACAGGAGGACGCGTTTCGGCTAGGTGGCCTTCATCAGCGGCGTGTGCTGGCATTTATCTTTCTACTGTTCCAGGACGAGTCCTACTACGAGCACCACTGGACTTCCAGAGTGGTGTCTTCTAATACATTGCAGTGTTTTCACCTTAACATGGACTACAATGCTGAAGTATGGTCCCCAGGGGGGTTAAATGAACCTGCGCTCCGTTGCGGGATTTGGGGGGGGGGGGGGGGGGGGGGGGTCATGTGATGGTTAAGCAGGGACACTGCTTCAGCCGCTGATTTACTTTGTCACTTCTGCCAATCAGCCCCTGATTCATTGTTGTCATATTTGAATAGCCACAGCCCTGTTGAAGAGAGAAGACGTCTGGGGTGAGTATCAATAGGGCCTGACCAGTTTCCCAGCACTGCACCCATTCCAGCAAGAAAGGGGGGGGTACTTAACCCCCTCCCTTGCTGGGATGGGTACATTGTCAGATAAATGTGGCCCCCATGGTGTTAATTGAGGACGGCATGCATCCTCACTTAACCCCCTTGGGGCCACATTGTTCAATCTCACACACAAAGAGTTAAAGTGACTGTACCACCAGGCCCAGGCAGAAGCACTGGAGGCGAGCCGACCCACCCTTAGTGGGAAGAAACCCTAGCCCCTCTATGATAGGGTTCCATTGATTCTAATGGAGTCACGTCATGGAGGGGCGGGGATTTCTTCCCACTGGGGTTGGGTTGGCCCGCCTCCAGTGCTTCAGCCTGAGCCCAGTGGTACAGTCACTTTAAGCATGGATGCCATGCATAGGCTATGGGTTTTTTTTTAGTAGTTAAGCGCCGTATGCATAGGCTATGGCATTTTTTGAGTGGAGCAGAAGACTTCCATGAAAGTCTATGGGAGAAAAAACGCCAAACCCTCAACCTGCTGCATTTAGCAAAAACGGGGAGAAAAACGGGGAGAAAAATGAGCCCCCCCCCCCCCCCCCAAAAAAAAAAAAAAAAAAAAGCTAAAATTCCTCCTCGCTCCCCCTCCCATCCCTGACAGGGCTAAGGTTCCAGCTGACTCAGTCAAGTAAATATAAGGATGGGAGATGAAGCATGGAAATGTTACAACTCTCAGCACTTCAGGGGCTTAGGAAAGCATTCGTGACCCTTTGCACCTGAAAAACTATTTGTACACCCTGGAACCACAGACCACAGTGATCAGCAGATGAGTGAGCAAATGCTCATTTGTCAGCTGATCGAAGTCAAAAGTGTGCAACATGTGCCTACCACACATCTTTGTGTGTATGCACAGGGCTGCTTTGACAAGGGTTTGGGTGCGTGCACAATACAGAATTGCGACGGAAAACCCGTTGTGGATTTCGCAGCTTGCACCCGCTCACTGACTCTGGCGGCCGTGCGCACCTCCATTCGTCCTATAGACAATTCTATGGGCAGGCGAATTCCGCTGTCTGTTCAAAGAATGAATAGGTTAATTCTTTGGACGGACGGCGGAATCCTCTCGTGCATAGAATGGAATCTGAGACACATGCAGAGACGCACGCGACCGTTAGAGTCCGCGAGCGGGTGCGAGCTGCAAAATCCCTGACCGCGTTGGGATTCTGTAGTGTGCACGTACCCTTATACAACCCAGTGTCAGCAGTTTAAAATCTGAATTGCAGCTGAAAAATCACTTTAGCTTGTTAGCAAACCTCTAACCTGCGGATATGTCTCTTATGTGCACAGAGTGCTGAGGATGAAGGAAGCCTCTTACCTTTATCCTAAGCCCTGTTCCCAAGCAGTTAGTTCCTTATGGTAACCGGCAGTTTGGAACATTAAGGGTGGTAAGAGACAGCGCTGCACGCACAAAAGGGACAGAGCAACAGGTAAGAGTTGTTTAACCTGCTGATAGTTTCCATTTAATGTTAAAGCGACTCTGTACCCACAATGTGTCCCCCCCCCCCTCCCCCAAGGTGATGCAGTTATTGTCCTAAAAATCTACTTTTAAATTTGCAGCCATGTGTCAAATTGGGGTGGCCTAGAGTACCCATGTCCTAGGATTGCGACACCCCTCTGTCCCTCCTCCCCGCCATTAGGAATGCCCCTAGAACAATTTCTCCTATTCATCACCTGTGTAAACACTGCTTATGAGCTAGATCGTAAAGGCACCTGTGGAGTGTTCAGACAAGTGATGAATAGGAAAAATCCTGCCCGGGGGCATTCCTAGTGATGAGGAGGGATAGAGGGGTGTTGCAATCCTAGGGCATACACACTATAGGACACTCCAATTTGACACAGGACTGCAAGTTTAAAAGTTGATTTTTAGGACAATAACTGCATCACCTGCCGAAGAGACCCCAGGACAGATCTTGGATAAAAAGAAGCTATCTAACAGAACAAGCAGTTTGGGGGGGGGGGGGGGGGTCAGATTGTGGGTACAGAGTTGCTTTAATCAATATGAATTAAAGGGGTTTTCTCATCACAACCATCCCTTATCTCCAAAACACAAATTAAGTCGGTAGGGCAGATTACCGGACTAATTTATGAACTATAGAGGTACAGTTTTGAAGTCTGTTATTACATGGTGGCCACTAAAAAGGCCTATCTTACCGGAGCTGCTCTGTTAGCAGGGGGACTCCAGTATATACAGAGCTTACTTACTGGCGCTGTCTTTCTTGAACCATTTTCTTTAACATTTACATTGTCACGTAAAATATTTTAGAAGAGACTATTTCAGCTGAAAAGTTCTTACTATAACCGTTGTCTAATGTGCTGTTATAGCTTTGTGTTCATTCAAGACATAATATCACAGTTTTATCCCTCCAACCTGCTTTTCTTTCAGAGGAAAGGTGTGGAGTACATGAAGATGATTATAACCTCCGACAGCCGTCAAGCTAAACACCTGAAATATGCAGCTGCGTACAATCTGGGGCGAGCGTGCTATGAAGGCTGCGGGGTGCGTCACTCTGAAGAAGAAGCAGAGAGGTAATCCATTTTCTTGAAGCTTTCCAGTAGCAGCCTGCCTCTCTATTTCTCACGTTTCCTTTCATTGTAGGTGGTGGCTTTTAGCAGCAGATAATGGAAACCCCAAAGCCAGTGTGAAAGCCCAGAGTGTGCTGGGAATGTTCTATTCCCGAACGCCAGGCAAGAATCTGCGAAAGGTTATTGTCTTAATAGACTCAGCACATCTCACGCTCAATCCATAGAGTCTTTGAACCTACTGTTAGTTTCCCTTTAAAGATACATATATTTTACTACACGTTATCTCGTTGACATTTTACAGGCCTTCTTGTGGCATTCAGAAGCCTGTGGCAATGGCAGCGTGGAGTCTCAGGGAGCTCTTGGTGTGATGTATCTGTATGGCCTGGGAATAAAGAGAAATCTGCATTTTGCACTGGAGTGCCTGAAGGAAGCAGCAGAGCGTGGAAATGTGTATGCACAAGGGCACCTGGTCAGCTACTACTACAACAGGAAGCTGTACACAAAGGCAGCCGAGCTAGCCAAGAAGTAAGACCACGTGGCATATCTCAAAACTTCATGTTTGTTACCGGAGGACAACTGTGATGCTGAACTCTGTAATGTTCAAGGGCCCTATAGAGAATAAATTGCTGGCTAAGCGCACACACTGATTCTTTTCAGGGGACAATTTTGTCTTCATTTTTGTGATAAGTAGGGGTCCTAGCAGGTGAACCCCCAGCAATAAGCTTGTTCAATCCTGTGTATATGAGATAACTTCAGATAGAAATATCTCTTTATTAGTTCTCGTAAAACAAAAGCATTATCATGACTTGTTTTTTTTTTTGTTTTTTTTTTTAAAAGGATATTCCAGCACTATGAAATCTTTTATAAACAGCGGAGAATTGTATATAATAAGGACAGGAATTATACTAACTTTTCCTAAGCCTAGCTGTGCCAGTGCTGAAGCTTCCCTCATTCCTCACTGGTCTTTCTTTACTCCGCTCCAGTGATGTCACATCAACACCAGTGATTGGCTCCATCAGTCACAAACCGATAGGCCACATCCTTGCTGAAACTTAGTAGATAGAGATCTAAGGGGTACTATGAAAGCATTGGCACAGGAGCCATATGGGGTATTTTTTTTTTCTTTTAGATCATTGTCAGTTGTTTGTAAAAAAAAAATAAAAAATTGGGCTTTGTTTCCACTGTCTTTACACGGCATAATAAATCAAGTGGCTGGGCTGCGCAAATAATCCTTGTATGCTGTCTGATCACAAGCAGTGCATACTTGTCTGCGCTGCTGCGATCTGGCTCTCCAGTCCTCCAGCTGTACCTTCAGGCCCCACCTCATCAAGCTGTCAATCATTCTTGAGGAGGCAGAGGCCTGAAGTTATAGCAACGGCCAGAGCATAAGAAAGCCGAATGCCGAATCTCAAGCAGTATGGATGGTAAGTATGCACTGCTGCGTATGACTAGTGTTGAGCTGATCTGTCAAAATTGAGTTTGGCAACTAGAAGACTTGGCATTTGGTTAGCGGTGGCTGCAGAAATTGGATGCTGCCCTATGGCTGTCAGCAGAAATTGGATGCTGCCCTAGGGCTGTCAGAAAAAAATGGATACAACCTATGGTCATGTCCATGTTTTCCTGGCAGCCCTAGGGTGGCATCTAATTTCTGCAGCCACTGCTAACCAAATGCCAAGTCTTCCAGTTGCCAAACTCATTGATATGCCACATTTTGACAGATCAGCTCAACACTACTTGTGATATAGAAACTGACAACACGGATATATACATATCTGTGCCGTCAGCTTTCCTTTTGTCGTTTTTTGGAAGCACATAAGCCTGCTCACATGGAATGCATATGCAAGCTCACAAGCAGATCCAGTTCCATGCACATTTGCTGTATATGACAGAGGTAACTCTGATCCTGGCCATTTAACTCCTTAGAGCATGGGTCTCCAAACTGTGGCCCTCCAGCTGTTGCAAAACCACAACTCCCATCATGCCTGGACAGCTAAAGCTTTGGATTTAGCTGTCCAGGCATGATGGGAAATGTAGTTTTGCAACAGCTGGAGGGCCACAGTTTGGAGACCCATGCCTTAGATCATGACCACAGGATCTAAGCAGTTAGATAAAGAGGACTTTACCTCATTGGTCCCAAGGGCTTGACATTGCAATGACAACCAGCCCCTGCAATTTATGAAAGCCTTTTAGGCCCTGCAATCAGTCATATGTCAAAGTCTCCTTGAGGGACAAAAAAAATAATACGTTTTTAAAAAATGTTATACAATATAAAAAAATAAAATCAGAAACCCTTATATGTGATACTGCCAACTACTTACATGTGGTACAATAAACACATTAGTTACTGTATGACTGCTGTGTGACAGATGTTAAAGTGGGTGTCCCAGATTAGAAAAACAAGGCTGCTTTCCTCCTAAGACATCATCTCAAGTGTCTGCAGGTTATGTGATACTGCAACTCAGCCTCAATCACTTCTGTGAAACAGAGTTGTAATACCACAAAACCAATGAACCCACATGATACTGTTTTTGTAATACAGCAGCCATATTTTTTCACTTCTGGACAACTATGTTAACGTGCATATAGTATACTTTCATTTTTATTTTATTTCTTACAGGATTGTACAGCATGACAGAGCTGACCTACTAGCAGACGCAGAAGACTGTCTTCCTGGGTACACAGCCAAAGGAATTGCTATGGCTAACTTCTACCTAGCCAGATGTCTCCATTTTGGGTTGGGCATAAAGCCAGACACAGCTGCTGCAAAACAACACTACAGAAAGGTAAGTTGTAATAATGAAGCTTTGTACAGTTTGTAACAGGAGCCCCTGTACACTACATATATAATCCCCATCGCTCGTGACAACAATTATTGTTATATCCCAACCTAAAGATCCTTGCTGTGTTGTTTTCATGTCATCAGATATGTGTGAAAGGTCCAAATATCACCAATGCTTCAGAAAGGCTTTACCAAAACTCCACAGTCCCCATTATTTATTTTTTGTGTGTTTGGAGAACAGAAAGGAAATTTTACATAGTGTTTGTAAGTCCCCATAAGTTTAGCTAGTAATTTTTTATATCAGAGTATCGGTAAAGAAACCAAAAAGCAGTGCGCAATGAGCCTAAATACTGTGGTTTGTTGTAATGAATTGTATCAGGGCAATGAAGTTTATGTAGAAGACAGACAAGCAATGATTTTTTTTTTTTTTTTAAACGATAGACATTAAGATGAGAAGGTAAACTGCTATGAAAAGTCGTTAATGCAATCATAAATATGATTGTAATTGCATTCGCATTTATATATATATTTATATTATATTGAAATGAAGCTTTTTTTTTTTTTTTATTTTACATCCACAAAAATGAGCTTGACTATTTTTTTCCCTGTACATTAAAATTAAACATATTGAAAGGAAAACATTAAAATGGATGGAAAAAGAAAGTGTGAACCTAGCCTTAAATAAAATAAAAGCAGAAAAAAAAGAAAAAGTCACAAACTATCATAGCCTATATAGATATAGGTCAATATAAGGTGTATAGGACAAACGTTTGGCTCAAAGTCCCATTCTTTAGTAGAATGTTAGGCTCTGTTGGCACTACTGTAAAGGCCCAGCTACTTAATGGAGCCATGACAAATCCATTTCCAAACAGATCCCAACAATTTCTGATAGAGCTCATTGACTTATATTGGGCTCTTCAGAATACAGTGCATCTTCTCAGTTTACATTCCATTATGGCTACACTAAAATCTGTGATATGTAGTAGGTTTTTACTTGAGTGTAGTTGTCCATTACAGAGTTCCTTCCTAGATCCATGTACCACAAGACTGTTTCAGCTTTCCAGCTCTTGATTTGTCACGTCATTTTATCTTTCAGGCTTTCCACATGGACGCAGATGTGACCAGTGACCTCCAGTGTGATGTAATATATGGAAAGGTTTAGCAGCGAGTTTCAGTATTATTGCATCTCTTTACATTCTTCATAAAAAAACATGGATTACAGTCTCATGAAAATTAACCAAGGTCTTCTGTCCAGCTGCAATGATTTCTATCACTATATATGTAAGCAATATTAAACGCACATATGGAACTTATTTTCCTTATTTCTTGTATTGTGTGGAAGCCTTATCTAGAGGTTTACTACCTGTACAGTTATAGGGATATTCCTATCTAAAGGCCCTATTCCACGGAACGATTATCGGCCATATTCGGCTGATATCGGCCGATAATCGTCCCGTGGAATAGAAGCCAATGATCAGCCGACATCGTTCATGTCGGCTGATCGTTATAGTCGTTTGTCTTTCAACCATGTTGAAAAACAAATGACTGTGATAGCAGCGAACTGCTGCTGTCACTCCGCACTCCCCTCCCGCACTCACCCGCTTGCTGCCGCCGCAAGTAGTAGCGGTGGCAGTGAGCGTTGAACGAGGACCAAACGAGCGCTGACAGCTCCTCACAGTTGGCCCGTGGAATAGGGGCTTTAGACATTTGTCACATACCCACAGGATATGCCACAAAGATTTGATGTATGCACTTCACACATCAGGGACCTACACATGTCGTGGGAATGGTTTTTCCCTAGTTCCAGTTCAAGGACTGAACAGAGAGATGGCTGGGATTAGGGAATCAGTTGAGTTAGTTGTGTTGCTCAGCTTCCATAGCTCCCTTAGAAGTGAATGGGAGTTACAGAATCAATTCCCACCCCCTATCAGACATTTAGGGCATATCTTGAGGATACGCTATAAATGTCTAGGCTGGTAATAAGGCATACATTTCCCATCCGTCATCAATAATTTGGTAAACATAGATTAGTCCATTTTTAATTTATTGCTTACAAATAGTTTAAATAATGGGCAGTCTTTGGTAAAAATAAAAGCAATAAAGAATAAAATATTCACAATTACATGACAAAGTATTGCACAAAACATTCTTCAATACACCGGAAATAATAAAGGAATGTTTGAGATCCTCAATGAGGAAATGAGCTGTACAACATTCAGTTTTGTCCCGCCACTATCTTACATAATAACTCTCCTTGAATGTCGTGTACGTCCAGTGACCAACGATCCACTGAACAAGTTAAAAGATGTCCCCTTTACTTACAGCATATTAACATTGTGGGTCTTACTCTAGAGAGAACGGTAACTAAATAACATCTCTTAAATAAAACCGATATTAATGCAGCATTATCTACAGTTACTATAGGAACAGCCTCCCCTGTCTGTCACATAAAATAAAGGGGGAAAAAAAAAAAAGACACAGGAGAGTAAGTAGTCCTCTGTCGGCCCTCTATGGAAAAGAGGAAAGTATTATCATGTCTATTGTTACACAGACATTAGAAGTAGTGGTTCACTTTGTGCTGTCACACACTGGACCAGCTTTCAGTTGTTCTAGATGAGTCCTTAATTCTGGACACAACTCTACTAGAAGCACTTCAAGCAATACCTGAGAGAAAACAGAGAAGGCGGCTATTAGTCATGGGAACATATAATATATCGGGTTGTGTTTGGCCACATGTTAACCGAGGTATTCCAGCAGGTAGGATTTATCACCTAACCAATGAAGAGGTGAACTGTGTTTGCTTATCAGAGATCAGTTAGGTGATAAATGTTAGCTGAATGAAGATCCATCTTCTCTCCACCAGCAACGTGACCATAATAAGTAGCATGTGCACCACCACTCTATATTATTTCAGCACTCCACCTTCACCCAGGTGTTTTTCTAGGTAATAATCTGTATAAGGGTCAGTAACTCGCCCCCTCAGTCTGCTGGCTGGAAGCATAAGGTGTGGAGTTGTGCTGCAGCCTGGCCAAGGCCTGGATCTGGCAGCAAAGCAGTGGCATCACTTAACCACTGGGTGGTTGCCTCTATGGGCACTGGTGTTGTGATGGTGGTTTCCACCTATGGCTGCTTTCTTCTAGAACCAGCTCCACATCTGGCTATAGGCTGTGTCAGGTATTGCAGCTCAGGTATATACTATGTGTAAACATACACTGAAAGTAAATGTAGCTGAGCTGTGAAACCGCACATAACCTGTGGACAGTTGTGGAACTGTTTGAAACAGAAAGCAGACGCATTTTTATAAACCTGAACAGCAATTGGATTTTTTAAAAATAAGATTTGATTTGTAGAATATGCTTTTACCCTATATTTTATGTGTTAGCACAAATATCTGTATAACTCCTAAGCAGCAGGATAACATTCTGCATAAATGGAAACTTCCATCCGATACATGTCAGATGTGTATGGGAAGAATGACAAATACTGATGGCAATAAGAGGAGAAATAAACCTATAGCTTACGTATAGTAGGTGTTTATTGGCTCGGTGTTCTTGGAGTGCATTGAATATTTTTATTATCCCATGACGAGCATTCTGCTGTCCAACCAGGTTCTGAAGTGCATCTGTAAGACAAACCATGGGAATTACATATCATCTTCTCTGGGTGACGGCTTCATAGCCCAACTTATACAAGCACTTGTTACTAGAAATAATTTCTGTTCTCATTTCCCAGAGGAGATGGAAGTGAAATAAGCTGCAGCTTAATCTGTTTTTAATTCACTTTAAACCCATCAGTCTGCCCTGAGAAGAGAGTCCTTACTTATATAGTGATTGTCTATGTAATTACCGGCAGCTCCGCACACTTCCTCTATTTATACCCCATTAAAGGAAAAGTATTCACAGAAAATGACATTATTTAAAGTGTCACTGTCATTGTAACTTTCAAAATCTAAGGCTGGGTTTACATATATCAGGTGTCCGGCGTCCTTATCTTGTGACAACTGATGCCACCACTAATGGCAGAAATACGTCGGTTGTCCTATCTTTTTTTACATTAAACATCAAGGCCAGGTGGCAAAACGCTCTGACGTACGGCGTGTCCAGGGATCTGGCGGCACTATTAACACACGGGATTTTTTAAACTGTCCCATTGAATTAATTGGGACCAGTTCAAAGATCCATTTCCTTTTGGCGCTTTTCTCCTGCGCCAGAGGGAAACGCCGCCAGATCACTAGGTAAACGTAAACACGGCCTAAATGAACAGTAGATGTGGTATGTGACACTTTAAATCAAGATCAGGTTAAGTGAAATATGCAGAAGCATACCTGGGTGGTAAGGCATCAGAGCAGTCCTCAGCAGCTAAGTAGTCATGGCTGGCGGGAAACATCTTTGGTGATCACGCCTTATCTTAGCATTGGAGCCAGTGTCCCTAAGCACCAGAAGGACGGCTCCTCTGTGACACTACTGGCTCCTATGCTAGGAAGAGTAGTGATTACCAAAGATGTTTTCCGCCAGCTATGAATACTTAGCTGGACTGCCCTGATGCCTACATAAGTATGATTTACGTTTTCGGGCCATATGGGTAACCTTGATAGTGATTACTTCTATGGCTGGAAACCACACAATTCTATCATGATTCCCATGATTATCATGTTACCTTTAAAGGGGTTATCTCACATTAGAAAATTTTGGACATGTTGCTGGCATATTAGACATAACATCTTATGCTTACCTCTCTATGCTCCTCTGGTGTCCCCAGCTGACTGCCACTTCAGAGACAAACTCGTTTTGGGAGTAATAGCCTGCTCAGCAGATCACTGGGCGTAGTGCTGTCCTGTCTCAGTCAGTGATTGGCTGAGCAAACTGTCACTTCTAAGTCAAGTTTGTCTCGGAAGTGGCGGTATCTGCAGTCAGCTGGAGACACCAGAGGAGTGTAGAGAGGTAAGCATAAGATGTTAGTTATGTTTTCTAATAGAGCAGCAACATGTTAAAAAAAAAAGTTTAACACCGCATAACCCCTTTTATTGCAGTCATAAACTACATTAAGCTCCATGCATGCCAAACCAGGTGGACACACACATCCACCTCTGATTTAAGGGGATGTGTACAGAATGTTTTCTACCACGTCTTCCCTAACAGTATGCATAATGTATGTTTACGCTTCTCCCTGGGTATGCCTGACCACGTTTTCTCTTATTAAGTTACAAGAACAAGTGGAAGATTTCCAGTGCAGCCATCAATGATCAGAGCACTGCCGGGAATGAATAGATGTGTCAGAACCACCACAGACATCTACTCACCAGGGATATTTTCAAGTAGTTTTTGCTGTGCTTTATGTTTGGTTTCCTGACACTGCAGCTCTGTTCTTGAGGTTTTTGGAGGAGCCAATTTTCCATTAGGCCAGAAAGCATCTCTGAACACATTGATATAGTACACCAGCATCTGCTCACTGAAAATCCAATTGACTGTGTCTCGGATCTGTCTGCATGAAATAAGCTGTATAAATCAACCACGTATATTATAGGAGACAATAACAGCTTCCACACTGCTTAGTCAGAAGTTGAAATATCAACAGATTAAGGGGTCAGTCACAATTTCTGCTCTGTGTGGAGGAAAAACATGTACGCATAGTAGTTAGTGGTATTGTTTTATAGTATTCTCAATCTGAATAGACATTCCTTCCTAAAAAAACAAAATTACAATAGTAAAACCCATAAAAACAAATAAAAACTCACAAATACATTGGAGCCTGTATGTTGTTTTGCGTTTCCTGCCCTGCCTAGCTTAATTGATAGTATTCCTATGTTTGCATATGGAGTTACCTGTCAAGACAGCAGGGGGGGCACCTACAATACGGGGAAACTGGGCAGGTATTCGAAAGATGTACAAATATTATGCACAAATATTGTGCACAATGTTCACCTAGATTTTAATTTATCACAGGTTTACAATGATAGAGGTAAGGTGTACACAACAAAAAATCATCAGTGCAGAAGAATATGCAATATGACTACTTACTTGTTTATGGTCCTTCCAAATGTAATCTGTACCAATGCTATCAGTGTTTTTCTTACCCACTTAAACACTGTAAGAAAACAGAAAGACGCTTTGCACTAAACTTGCGTAAATAGGACATTTTCATTCAGTGCAACAAATAATTCAAATACACAGAGGAAGACATGAAATGAATCCTCCAAATGAATCCGGACCCTGTATGTGTGTGATAACATAAATCCATAATCACTTTGCCCTGCAAACTACTACAACACATAATAATCTGCAGCCATCCTCCTCCAAAATGGATCAAGCAGACACTAGATCACTGCTGCTTTGCTCCCACATACAATAAGTGGGTTTTCCAATGTTCTGCTCATAAAAAAGGAAAGCCACACTACTGTACTGACAAAGAAAGCAAAGACTAAATTAGAATTAATGAGAATATGCTTTTATCATGAGCAGATTTTTACATTACAGATACGGAAAATGCCCACAATTGCTTCCATTGCAAAAACTGCATATAAATCATCCACGTGGACCAGAATGATTGATTTTTGAATAACAGTCAGTCTCTTCTCGGCACACAATGAATTTAAAATAGAATTGACTAGGTTTAATGTGCCGGTCATAGGATATAACCATGGCTCCCTTACCATCTGTCCTTTACACAGCTTCAAGTAGTGCTGTATACAGAATATGTGGCTGCAATACTGAGGATTCCCATGTGATGTTTGCATCTAATGTTTACATAAAAATCTGGGGACTCTCTGAAGCGAGTGGATGTGTGTAATGTTTAACTATAAAAACAATACTCACTTCCACGCAGCTCAAAAATTTCCACAATCAGCATGAAGCACGGCTCCGCCAAGGCATCTTTCTTCCCATCCACATCATCACCATAGTCAGATAAGTCACTGTCTTCTTCAGTTTCATCCTGTGTAGACAAGTGTTAATAAGACTGATCAGGCTCCACAAGTAAAAGGAAGTAAGGTATGGACAGAGCAAGCTGTGGAAACAAGTAAACTACAGTGTCAGCCCTAGAAAAGCCATCCAAGATGACAATGCATAGTAAGAACATAGAAAAATCAGTGTGAAGATCAATAAAAATGACAGGAACATAGCATTTAGTGTTACAGGAAAACTAGTTATATCATTTACAAAATCAAGGTGCCCTAGAAGCAATACTGCCATATATGCAGAGCTACAAACCATTTTCCAGTGGTATCATGCCGAAGCACGTGTTTTAATTAACTCCTTCATGACCAGACAATTCTTGTTTTGGTTCTGGTGCATTTTATAAAATTATAATCGCCATTCAGTATGTATAAAGAATGGTATAATATTAAAGCATGGGTCGTCGTTTCAAATGTGGAGATACCAAATACAGTGGTGCCCTGGCCGATTTACTTGCATCATTGTAAGGTTTTATTGCTTCATTGTAAGGTTAAAAGCAGCATCAGCTTACGATGCCTCTTACCTCAGTATGTCTTCTTACAGAGCCAAGGACTTCCACTGCTGCCAGCCTGCTTCATGGTCTCACTACTACACACTGCCACTTATCATATTGCGTGGAAGAGACAGTACCGTCTGCTAGCATTCCTACTGACCATCAGCCAGAAGCCCTATCACCCAGACCCTGTCTAATGAAGATACTGTACAGCATGTCACATCACACATAGAGCCCCGCACCACCTCATCCCAGCCACACGGCAAAAGGGCAGATTGGTTGGAATGAGGCCCATTAGTGATTGCAGTTACTAAGGGGTTAAAAGATAAAAACTACTAAAACATATTTTGAAAAAAAAGGATACAAACTACTGGAGCACATGAGTATAAACCTGTAAACTTGAATGAAAACTTAGTAGTTCTTCGTAGAGTCACTATACCCTGTTGTGAACTAATGTGAAGTAATAATGAAAACTCCATATGCCAGTCCAAACCGGCATATGGAGTCTTGTAAGCCATGCAATGTCACTGGAAGTTTATCTTGAAGCAGACTGTGTTAATGTGACAGATGTATGCAAATAACTAGCAGCTATGAATCACCAAGACGTAAACCTGGACACCATGAGTCACCATGATGGATCCACACATCAAAATAATTATACCCTGAGCATCACTATGACATAGAGCGGCATACACTGACGTAAACACATTACATACAACACTGACCCAGGTTTATCTATCTGGAATAGAGTCTATAAATCACATCCTAATGTGTCTGAAGCAGCTGCTCTAAAAGAGGAATTGTCAGCCTTACATTTATCGGATATTTCACATCATATATAAAATTCCCATTAACCCAGGAGGGGATCTATTCTCTGGAAAACTCGGCTCACTTGTGAGCGGGCATAGACACGTGGAGGAAATAGAAGTGCCTGGCTTGCAACTTAACCCCTTAGGGTACAAACCCACACACCGTATACGCAGCAGATACGCAACAAATACGCAGCAGATTTGATGGTACAGATTTGATGCTGTGTTCAGTTATTTAGATCTAATCTGCTGTGTATCGCAGCAGTAAATACGCTGCGTATACGGTGTGTGGGTTTATACCCTTAAGGACGGAGCCCAAAATGGCCTTAACAACCGGGACAATTTTCAATTTAGCGTTTTCGTTTTTTTCCTCCTCGTCTTCTAAGAGCCATAACTCTTATTTCTCTAGCTACTGGGCCATGTAAGGGCTTGCTTTTTTTCAGGAACAGGTGTACTTTGTAAAGGTGCCTTTTGATCCACCATACCAAGTATGATGAAACCCCAAAATATCATTTATAGGGTGAAATTGGGGAAAAATACCATTCTGCAAATTGTGGGGGGTTCCCTGTTTATGTAATGCAGTTTACACTAAAAGTGACATTTTATCTTTATTCTATAGGTCAGTCTGAATACAGCAATATGCATTTTACATAGCTTTTCTAATGTTTTACTATTTTTATTAACATTAAAACTTTTTTTTTTGCAAATAGGAGTGATTACAATGGTCCTATTGTGACTCTTCTAGCGTTTATTTTTTTACGTACGCAGCTGTATGGGGCGTCATTTTTTGCACCATGATCTCTAGTTTTTATTAATACCATATTTGTGTGGATGAGATTTTTAATCATTTTATTTTAAATAAAATGTAATAAAAATAATCAATCCAGGCTTTTTTTTTTACCGCTTTTTCTTTACGCTGTTCACCGTGCGGGAACAATATTGATTTTTTTTATTAGATTGGACGATAACTCACGCTACGTATATTATACGTTTATTTATTTATAAAATGGGAAAGGGGGGAGATTTAAACTTTTATTGGAGGAGGGGCTATGGTGTGTTTTATAAAACTTTTTTTTTATTATTATTTTTTCTTTACACTTTTTAATGTCCCCTTAGGGGACTTTAAAATTTTTACACTGGATTTCTTACACTGATCATTGCTATGCCATAGCATTGCATTGATCAGTGTCATCCATGATAATTGCATAGACCCTGCCTGTGCAGACTCTATACACTGATCACCGATTTGACTGCTGGGAGGAAGGTAAGGGACCTCCGGAAGTCAGATACAACGATCGGAACCCCGGCAGTCAAGCTGCGGGGGTCCAAATCGGTCAGTGACAGGAGCACAGCTGCAGCACACAGCAGGGGTTAATGGCGGGTGGCCGCTCGATAGCGGCGGCCCATCATTAACAGCGAGGACCTGGCTGCATATAGCAGCCGGTCCCCACATGCTTTGAAGGGAGTTCAGCTACTGACCTCACTTCAAAGCGCCGCTGGACTCCATGGCATACGGGTACATCATGGGTCCTTAAGTGACAGGATTCCATGATGTACCCGTACAGCATGGGTCCTTAAGAGGTTATAGGGGTATTCCACTCAAACAGAACTTTGATATGCTGCTGCTCATGGTGAGACTAACAATTCATTCCATACTTATCAGCTATTCAGACTCCTTCCTCCAATTTTGAGATGTTGCTTTCTGCTGAAGACACAAAAATCGGTGTGAGCTTTTCTCTCAGTCTTCCCCCTGCCTTCTGAGAAGTCCCTATCTGCAACTTTGTTATGCTGGGAGGAGTAATCACAGTGAGTTCATCAGCAACTTAACCTCAGATCAACTCCCCCAGCATTACATAGAAGCTACATAAAGCCAGCCAGGGACTTGTTTACATCGATCCTCTGAGAAGAAATGGGGGAGCAGGGGAAGACCGAGTGAAGGGCTCACACACAGATTTGTGTTTCTTCAGCACAAAGTAGTAGCATGGAACTGGGGGAAGGAGACTGAATAGATAACAACAAGTATGGAATAAATTGTTAGTCTCACCATAGGCATCAACATATCAAAAGTTATGTTTGAGTGGAATACCCCTTTAATCACAACTACTTGTCTACAATGACCAGAAAAGTTTTTGCTTGCTCACATGAAGTTTCCCCTTCCCTGCATGTTAGCAATAGGTAACGGCACAATGCCCCTTGTATAGCATGAAGCGGACCACTAGAGCTGTCATATAAGAGGGAAGTGGTTTGGGAGAGTTTATTGCTCAAGACTAGTTAAAACATGTCAAACGGATGTTTGGTATATAGCATATGTGAGTGACCAAAA
Source organism: Dendropsophus ebraccatus (assembly GCF_027789765.1). Taxonomy (NCBI): domain Eukaryota; kingdom Metazoa; phylum Chordata; class Amphibia; order Anura; family Hylidae; genus Dendropsophus; species Dendropsophus ebraccatus. Next base: position 69,514,878 of record NC_091460.1, read on the forward strand.
ACGTCTCAGTTATGCTGAATGAATGCAACCAAATCACCTGTAGACACAAAAACATGTTGTTGCGATCTGTGTACAACAAAGGAGTTGGTTCGTCAAGTTGGGCTCTTCTATGATCCTCATACTTCCTGCGAATATGACATATGGGGCTATATTTTGTTTAGTCTAGATTACTGTTAAAAAAAAACAGAATGCAATAGCAGTGCTGAAAATGGGCATTACAGGGTTTAACTCACTTTTAAGCCCTAACATTTTAGGCACCATGTCTATGTACTTAAAATCTCTAGAATGTATATATTACAACCACTGGATCAGCTTGTATTTCTTGCTAACATGAATATATAACAGCAACATACACCCATTACAAGTGGATAGTCAGACTTTACTGACCTCTTGGTGGGAGAAGAAATCTCCAGGAAGTCTTTCCAAAAACGATGAGAGTGAAAAGGAAGATTTTTTGCCCTGGACATCAATGACTTTCAGGTGCTCTGGAGATGGGCTCAGAAAGGCATAAAGCACCTCGCTCTGATACAGTCTTTCATCAGAAAGCAGCTTCTGTATAGAACATATCACATAGACACGTCATATCATAGACACTACTGGAATAGATTTTATATACAGCAACAAAAACAAAATGAGGACAAACTTCCCAAAGCTGCGGTGTGGATATGTATGGCTGAGATTGTGGGATTTAGCTGTCAGCAGAAAGATGTACAGGTACATGGCTTTATAGCCATGAAAATGTTACATAAAAAACAATCAAATATAAAATTAGATTTCAAATTGTCCCATCCTGGATCCCACAGAGATCTGTAGTTGTAATCTATTGGGAAACCTTTGAGCAAAAGTTAAATACCCCTGCAGCACCACCAGAGGGAAAATAAGGCAATGAGGCCAGGACACATGGACATGCCTCCCAGGTGCCTCCAGGTGCATGACGTGCTCTTCTATAGCCACAATGCATCAGGGTTCTAGAAAGAGGGTCCCTTACTTTATTAAAAGGGGTACTTCGGGCCAGGGTTATTTTTCTTGTATGGCTGAGGAGGGGGTGGATATAGAAGCGGCCGGTCACTCAGAGAACGGGGCAGCACAATCCGGGACTCGGAGCTGGAACCGGGAATGTAAGTGACCGGCGGCTTCTATATCCACCCCCTCCCTGGCCATACAAGAAAAATAACCCTGGCCCGGAGTACGCCTTTAACTATTAACGGGGTATTCCACTGAAACATGACTTCTGATATCTGATATGTTACTGCCCATGTATAACAAATTGTGTTGCTTCAGGAAATAAAGCTAACGGGTGGGGGTACATGAAATGACCAATCAGGGAGAAGCAATGCACGTTGGGAAATGTAGTTTCACAACCAACGTCATTTGAAAAATAGACCGGCTTTTAGAAAAATTTGTAACTGAGGAACAGCGGCAGCTAGAAGGACAGGAGTTGCCTCAAAATATTCAGAGGGTCTTCGTGAGACCAGCTAGGTTTGGAAGTATTTCATTTTTTTAACTTTTTTAGGTCCAATACCCCTTTAATAAAAGAAAGAAGCAAAAGACTTACCTGTAGGAAATTGTTTAACTGGGTCTTTGATTTCTCCAGAAACTTCTGGTCTATAGACTTGAAGGGAAGCTTACTGAGAGAAGGCAACTGAACCTTCTTCAATGAAGGAAAACACTAAGGTAAGGAGAAGTCCACATTAATTTTCATGAATCAAGTCTGCACTACCACAGAGGTACTGTTAGCTTGGTCTTATTTTAGTATTACAGGCTAAGGACACATCTGAAAATAAAAACACATTTTTTTATTCTTGCTTTGTATTTATAATAAAGCAAAAAGACTTCCTCCATAGGTCTTTATTAAAACACTTTTACTTCTAGTTTTAATTCAGCAGCTTATAAAGTTTGCTGTGGCTGCTTTCTCTCTGTACTTGTACACAGCCCAACTAATTGTTTCCTTAAAACAGCTTTGTTTCTGCTCCTCTCTCTATCTACAGCATGTATGGGCTGTCCGAAAAGGATTCTCTCCCTTCTGAGCTGGTGTACAACCCCCTCCCCCTTTTTGCAAGCTCTTTTATTACAAGAGTGAGAGACTTCTCTCTCTTTATTATGAGTAGCAGCTAAATTTATTTTACATTCAGGGGGGAAATAATCAGTGTATAAAATGAAACACCTGTAATATGACTGAATTGTGAAAATGTACTTAATTTGATTATGAAAGTTTCTGGAATGAAAACATTGGTGGCCTGTCTTCAAGATAGCTCAGTGTCTGGACTGTGTGGGTCATAAGGGTAAAGAATCTGTGCTTGCAGTGGCATCTTGGGCCCTTTAATGTTTATTCAGGCAAAGTAGTTTGTCCATATGTAGGGCTGGGTTTGGTAGTGCGGCTCAGCTCCAGTGACAGATGGAGGGACAAGCTGCTATGCCTGGCTAAATACTGAAGGGGCTGCAGTGCTTGCTAGTTAGGCTGATATCCTAAAAGTACGCTATCAATATTTTACTTCATAGGAGGTGTCTGCTCCTCCACTTACTGTATTACAGCACCCAGATGACCTATAATCCAGTTGCAGTCACGGTCACGCCTGCTATAGGAGAAATACTGAACATAGACACAGCAAACACAAGCTCATGCAGGATTTTAGATATTGGGTTCCCAACTCCCAATGAGATGCACTTTCATATCTGAACGAAGATATATTTTGTCGCTGTCATTGCCTTCCATGTGGGTCATAGCAATGAATGAAACAAATTCCTCTTGACCATGAATAGAAGGGTCTGTACTTTCCCTGCCATACGATGATACATCCAGACTAGCTCAGTACTCAGCAGATCAAACACTGTCTTTTCCACTACTGAAACAGTAGTAAATTGGATTTAAAGAAACACTGCACAAAAACCTAATATGTTATACCACAATGCAGGGTCTGAGGGGTGAAGCATGACACAGGGTGGTCTCAGAGATCCTTGTATCGTGCAGCAGCCCTCAGGTCCCTCTATTCTGACTCTACAACTTGTCTGTAAGCCTAAAGGCGCTTTTACCCGAACCAATTATCGCTAATGAGCGTTCCTAGCAATACTCACACAATAATCAGCCTATCGAGTCAATACCCGTTCATCAGTTGATTAGCCGGTAAAATCATCATTGGCTGCACATCCCTCTAAACAGGGGAAGTACGGCTGATAACTATGACTTTAAATAGCGGCATGACTAACTGTACCTTGTTAAGGCACTACAAGTGAGCACTGATCTCGCTGATCGGCGCTCGTTTCTGGCTGCACATTGGATCATCTAAAAGGACCCTAAGGTTTTTGAATCAGTCCCTTGTCTGTATTAAACCAGTACTTAGACAGAATTATGTGTCAGACAGTGTTCAACTCTACTGTAGAGACGTAGTACAAACCTTGTAAAAATGCACAGTACAGTAGGTGAAACGCATGATAACTTGCTAGAACTGTTCACAGGATATTAAAGCACATGGAGATGAAACATGGGAAGGAAAGGAGCTACTACATCACAGCTTGGGTACAGGAAGACATAAGGGACAAACTTAAAAAGCCAAAACACACAACATTACAACAAAAAATGTAAATGAATGAAAACCCCATTGTGAAACAGAAAGACCCTAATTGGCACAAAATAGTGGATACATTTTACCCAGATTGTGAATTAATATTCAACATATAAATCAGAGTAAAAAAGACGACATTATGCATTATTTCATTTTGAGTAAAACCTATAGCTGAACAGGTTGATACCTCACAAAGTTTTCTGTGCAGATTCTGAAATTCGCTTAATCTCCTCAGTACAGTCCAAGTCTTGTTGTCCGATTCTCCAGACTCTGGCAGACTTACTAATACAAAATACATTGGCATCTGTTCTCCATTCTCTTCAGACACCTGCAAAAAAAAAAAAAAAAAAAACACAGAACAGAGATGTTAAAAGATCAGAGGGTTGTATAAGCGACAAGAGTGTTCTCCCTGTCTGGTGGGAGCAGGTTACAGCTCTCCTACATCTGTAATCTTGTGAGTTGAAGGGTTTGCACCCCCTGCCTCTAAACTTTTGAAGTAAGAAATCTGTCTGCTTACGCATTAGTAGTTTGCCCCTACATTGGTATGTTTGCAGAAACTGATATTTGGAAGTCAAGGTGGGACAGAATAGGTAGGGATCACCAGGAGTTAAGCGGCTGCAATTTCCTTTTTTGTCATTTAGAAAAACATTTAAAAACTAAATAGCTAAGCAGAATTTTTAGAAACCGGCTCATAGACAATTGAGAGATAGAGATAAGTGAACCCTGACCACGCTCATTGCCGGACGAACCAGAGAGTGCAGCACCTGATTATCAGTGGATGAAGAAGTTGAACTTAGCTCTAAGACTGCTGGAAGACATGAATACAGCCATAGGCTATATCTATGTTTTCCAGGCAACCTTAGGGCTGCATCCAACTTCTTCAGCCACCGGTAATCAAATGCTGTACGTCCAGTTTCGGACAAACCAGAGGGTGCTCATGGTTCACTCACCTCTGGTAACAGACAATCAACATGTGCAATCCACATGTTGTTTCCCACAACAGCAAGCACCAGTGGACGGCCTGGCTGGCCCCTAGACATTAAAGTGGGCACAGATCCCACTGATCTTTATAGAAAACCTGCCTAGAGAAAGCAACCAATATTTCTCATGTTTGCAGTTTCTAGCCTCCAAATAATGAAATACTCAGTGAGACCTTATTTATCTGGTTCTGAAATATCCTAGAGAGACTACTTCCATAGAACAGTTCTCTAGTTGGCCATTCATTTAATGAAGAAAAACATTTCCAATAATTTTCCTTGTTATAAAAGGTCACCTGAATAATACATGGTAATGATGATGTGGAAGAAAGCTTTATTTCACAATTAGACCAAAGGTCTCTGTAAATTACCACGTAAATGATCTTTAGGTTATATGTGTCTTTCCCTGCACATTATAACTATTGTGATAAATGTGGCCTCATTACCAATGCAGCTGAACACGTTCCAAAAGCCAATGGTGTGTGTTATAGGTCTAATATTAGCATGATAACACCCCCACGCAAGAGGACATATAGTACGGGGTTGGGATACAGTAAGCAATACAGACATAAACCCTTTCAATTGGTAGAGATGGTCCCTATACTGTCTCTATGTCTAAAATGGAGTAAGATGAAAAGCGATTAGATACTTGTCCTCATATATGTACATTATTTCAAATGTGGGTGAAGTCTACAGCTACACAGGAATAATTCAGCTTCAGGAGAAGACAGCTGGCTGTCAGAGACAGCAGGACTCTCCAGAGAGAAGACAGAGACTGTCACCAACTCTGCCCTCCCGATTGCTATATACTGAAAGCTTACAGTGTACAGCCCAACAGCAGCTATGAGGCTTCCTGCTTCCATCCCAATGATCAGATGATCCCCAGGTGGTAGCTGCAGGAGCTGCTGGGTCTTGACAGACTAGCTCTGAAAAAAGTGTTATGGGGGGGCTGTATTTCTTTTGTAACTAAGGCTACTAACACAGCCACTACTACAGGGAGAATGCAATAAAAAAAAAAAAAAAAAGTAAACTGAACACACACACACACTTCTTAAAGGGGGCACACTGTGTCAAATATATAAAAGTAAAGTCAAAACAAAATAAGTTAATAATACATACTAAATCACAGACACAGTAATTCGAAAAAGAAACTCAAGGATCCAGAGATAGGGGTTTACATCTGGACCAGAGTGATAAATCTTCAAAAGTGGACTTCAGAAGCAACTTAAATTAATTTTTTCAGCTCTTTATGCTTTCCAATTCCTTCATAAATTATACAAGCATGATGGAATTGGCAGGTGCCCTTAACGCACGCAGAGCACCAGCGACCTGTTTCCTGGGATGCGGGAATGCATTAATGTGAAATGGATGTGGGAGGAACTGATGAACCATTCCATTACTATGCAGCACTTCTCCGTTTCAAGCACTAATGATACCAGGATACATCTCTGCCCAATCTTTTATATTACACGAATCATAACTGAAAAAAGGCCATACTGAACCATTGGTTTCCCTGACTCTTCCACCTATTTATACATGATCGCCTTAAAATATATTAATGGTGCGTTCACACCTACAGGATCTGCAGCTGATTTTCTGCAGCAGATTTCATTTAAATAACTGAACACAGCATCAAATCTGCTGCAGATCTGCTGCAGATTCTGTAGGTGTGAACGCACCCTAAGAGACTAAATAAAGTTTGGGGGAAGTGTTTGAACCCAAGAACAAGAGGACACAGTGAGAGGTTAGTTGGGGGTAAAGAAAATATTACTTTACTCAAAGAGTAGTAGATGCTTGAAACAAACTTCCAGCAGATGTGGTTGGTAAATCTATAATAAACAGAATGTAAGCATGCCTGGGATAAACATATATGTATCCTGAGATTATCAGAAGGGAAATACTAAAAGGGCAGACTAGATGGACCAGGTGCATATTTCTCCCTAAAATCTTCTATGTTTCTATGTAACCATTCCTGCTGTATAGAGAGAAAAAACAGCCAGCCAGGGAGCTGTTTACATAAGCCATCTCAGAAGGGAGGTGGAGGCGGAGAAAACAGCTAACAAACTATTTTCTATGTCTTTAGCTAAAAGCAGTAGATCACAACTAAGGGAAGGTGACAGAAAAGTTAATGACATGTATAGAATAAATTGTTAGTCTCCAGTAGGGGGATGATTCAACACATATTTTACCTTACCGGATAAACCCTTTAACCCCTAGACAACCCTGGGCGTACTGGTACGTCCTGGACCGACTAGGGGTGTTCAGAGCGGGGCCACGCGCCGGCCCTGCTCTAAATCGCCACGATCCCGGGTGCGGCTTGTAACCCGGGACCACAGCTATTAGCAGGCACGGTCCGATTGCCGTGGCCACTAAGTAGTCAGATGCAGCTGCATCTGATTAATCAAAGTTGACAGCTGCATCTGACTACTACTTGAAGCCTTATCCCTGGTGTCTAGTGGGGGGATCGTCACCCTGCGATGCAATCGCGGAGGGGCGATCCCTGTGTCCTTACCTGGCCGGGGTCTGCGCTGTAATGGCACTGATCCCGGCTCGGCACTCGGTTGTTTTCAGCTGCAGCAGCCGAAAGCAATCGAGTGCTGATCTCATTGATATTTGCAGTATATAGATCTCAACGAGAGATCAGTGAACTTATATTAGAAGTCCCCTAGAGGGGCTTCTAGTATAAGTTGGAAAAAAAAGGGGGTTTATTAATAAAAAGCCCCCTCCCCTAATAAGTTTGAATCACCCCCCTTTCCCCATGTTATAAATAAAAATAAATAAACAAACATTTAAAAAATTTTAATAAAAAGCGATCAAAAAGTCGCATATGCACAATCAAAGTACCCCAGAGAGATGCCACATTCTGTTTGATCAAATAGTTTGCAAAAAACCTCCTTTAAAAAAAAATCTTTAGAACAGGTTTTTATTGTGTGTACGCTGGAAGGAAGTATGTGCAGTAAGTCCTGACACTTGCAGGTTGCTGTTAAACTTTTCTGTTTTTGAATGGGAAACATTGTTCTGGTCTTGAGCTGGTTAATTACATTCAAAGATAACTCTGTCGATATGTTCACACTAAGAAATAGGTGGGGAACTCCAAGCGGAATCAGTGCTTAATTTTACAGGCATTTCATTTGAAATTCTACTTCTAAAATGTGTACAGAGCAATGTTCCATTGTATTCAATGGGATCTTAAATCTGTTGTTCACACTGACGAATTTGCGCAGCGAATGTTCCACCGTGGATACACTTTCCACCCAAAGAATTGACATGTCAATGCTTTGGCAGATTCTGCTAGAGAAATTCCATAGAAGTCGTTCAGCCTTTGAATTTCCGCTAGCATTCCATTCGGATTCTACTCGAATTCCGCTCCTAGTCCCTCAGAGCTAAAGAGGAGGAAATTTCAATCAGAAAACGTTCCACTTTCATTTCCTTGCCTATTCCTCAGTGTGATTATACCCTAAAGTGCAATGTTCCCATCTCTTACCCCACAACTCACCTCACTGATGTTGATTAGTGCCCGCCACATACCAAGATTCTCACACCACAAATCAGTCCGAGAGATATGAAGATCAAGATCACTTTGCTCTTTCTCCATTAGAACTATTTCATCCTTTAACTTGGATATGATCTATTGTAAAAAATAATAAAATAAATGTGTCAGCAGAAGAAGCCTAAACCGACAGAACAGAACAGAAATATCTGGATACATTGATCTAGCATTGAAGACATCAAGAACAAGTATTTTGTGAACAGAATTAGCTGGTGGCAGGGGTAAATAGATAGTGACTAGTGATGAGCATGGTAGTTCAACTTTGACAGAACTTTATTTTTTTTTTTTAATCTGGTTCAGGTGACCAAACCTTAACAACCATGGGTTGCTCATTGTGACTTTTGTTGGTTCATTGCGGCGAAGCAACAAAATGAACAACAGTCTGGCCCCCAGGGGTCTAAGTGAGGGTGCTCAGCATCCCCATTTAACCCCCTGGGAGCCAGACTGAGGGGGGGGGGGGAAGAGTCTCTCTTTTCTATTGCGGCTGTAGAAACCTATCTTAAGGTACCATGATGGTGGCTGCTGCTAGAAGGAAGCTGCTAGGTGTTATAGTGACAGCTTGGCCATCCTCCTCCTTACTGGAGCCAGAAACGGTGCATGTACACACTACAATATTAGAGAAATGGAGCATATTTGATCCCTAATCTCTTGCCTGGCACAAGGCACTATGGGGTGCACAGCACTAAACACCATCTCTATGGAGATAAAGGCGTCTTGGCAGACCCCACAGACCTAAAGAGATAATGAAAATTCTATCATAATTCACTAAATATTTTTAATTAAATAAAGAAAAGGTAATTGGTTCCTTATAACATGAATTACAATGCACCACGGCAAACCAATAACTATGGAAACATGGCACCAGGATTCAGCTTCATTCGCCTGTCATTAGTAGGGCCTCAGCCGTTTCCATGGCACCACATGGGATTCAGCCACTTTGAATTTATAAAATTTCATAGCTCCAAATGCAACAGAATGACGAAATAGAATAAATCCTATTCAGTAATGTGGCCTATTGAAGTCTACAGGAAAACAGCCACCAGTGCACACTTTGTATAGACATCAGTAACGGTTCTCTACTTCTACTTCTTAATAACATTTCCAGTTATTAAAGGCCGAGCTGTCTGGAGATAGTCATGTACACATAGTGACTGTAGTATTTCTGGTCTTCTTAGACAGCTGCCAACAAGTAACAAAAAATAAAACTGGTCCTTTTAACCCCTTCGGGACCAGGCTAATTTTCGTTTTTGCGTTTTCGTTTTTTCCTCCTTGTGCTTAAAAGGCCATAGCACTTGCATTTTTACACCTACAGACCCACATGAGCCCTTATTTTTTGCGTCCCTAATTGTAATTTGCAATGACAGACTGAAATTTTGCATAAAATATGCTGCGAAACCAGAAAAAAATTATATGCGCAGTGAAATAAAAATAAAAATTCTTTTTCTTTGGGGGGATTGTGTTTTTACACCGTATGTCCTATGGAAAAACTGACATGTTTTATATGTTCCTCAAGTCGTTATGATTAAAACGATATGTATCATGTATAACTTTTCTTTTATCTAATGGCCTGTAAAAAATTCAAACCATTGTTAACAAAAATATGTTCCTTAAAACCGCTCCATTCCCAGGCTTATAGCGCTTTTATCCTTTGGTCTATGGGGCTGTGTGAGGTGTCATTTTTTGCGCCATGATGAGTTCTTTCTATCGGTACCTTGATTGCGCATATGCGACTTTTTGATCGCTTTTTATTAAATTTTTTCTTGATTTGATGCGACCAAAAATGCGCAATTTTGCACTTTGGGATATTTTTGCGCTTACGCCGTTTACCGTGCGAGATCAGGAATGTGATTAATTAATAGTTCGGGCGATTACACACGCGGCGATAGCAAATATGTTTATTTATTTACTTTTATTTATAACCTGGAAAAAGGGGGGTGATTCAGACTTTTATTAGGGGAGGGGTCTTTTTATTGACAACAACACTTTATTTTATTTTTTTTACACATATACTAGAAGCCCCCCTGGGGGACTTCTAGTATATGCACTTTGATCTCTTATTGAGATCTTTGCTGTATAGTTATACAGCAAAGATCAATGAGATAGGCACTCGTTTGCTTTCGGCTGCTGCAGCCGAAAACAAACAAGTGCCGAGTCGGGGACGGCGCCATCTTGGAGTGGTCCTCGGCCGGCTTCAGTAACGGAGATCGCTCCCCCGGCGCAGCTGCCGGGGGTGTCCCGTCCTCTCCCCGGCAGCGCGCGCATCACACAGCTCCTAGTGCCGCCTTGGGCCCTGACTTCCGGTACTGGGAGCGCACGGATCGGAAGTCAGGGCCCAGGCGGCACTAGGAGCTGTGTGATGCGCGCGCTGCCGGGGAGAGGACGGGACACCCCCGGCAGCTGCACATCAGCTGGAGGCAGCAGAAGGAGAGAGAATCGACGGGGGAACGCAGGGTAGGTGAGTTGTATTTTGTTATTTTTGTGTTATTTACTGACTGGGGGGACCATCTATAAGGGAGGGGGGAAAGAGGGGGACCATCTATAAGGGAGGGGGGAAAGAGGGGGACGATCTATAAGGGAGGGGGGAAAGATGGGGACCATCTATAAGGGAGGGGGGAAAGAGGGGGACCATCTATAAAGGGGGGAAAGAGGGTAACCATCTATAGAGGGGGAAAGAGGGGGACCATCTATAGAGGGGGAAAGAGGGTGACCATCTATAGAGGGGGAAAGAGGGTGACCATCTATAGAGGGGGAAAGAGGGAGACCATCTATAGAGGGGGAAAGAGGGAGACCATCTATAGAGGGGGAAAGAGGGAGACCATCTATAGAGGGGGGAAGAGGGAGACCATCTATAAGGGGGGAAGAGGGGGACCATCTATACAGGGGGAAAGAAGGGGACCATCTATACAGGGGGAAAGAAGGGGACCATGTATAAAGGGGGAAAGAGGGGGGCCATCTATAAGGGGGGAAAGAGGGGGACAATCTATAGAGGGGGACCATCTATAAAGGGGGACCATCTCCTATAGGATTAGCACCCTCCTCTCCTGACATCCTCTGTGCTGCTGGGACCTCCCCTATAGATCAGCACCCTCTTCTCCTGACATTCTCTGTGCTGCTCGGACCTCTCCTATAAGATCAGCACCCTCCTCTCCTGACATCCTCTGTGCTGCTGTGACCTCTCCTATAAGATCAGCACCCTCCTCTCCTGACATCCTATGTGCTGCTGTGAACCTGGGGCAACATCAGGGGACCAGGTGAGGTGGCAATATGTTTATTGGGGGCAGTGGAGGTGGGGTGGGCAATGCTTACTGGGGGTAGCAGCAAGGGACCAAACATTATGTTTATTGGGGCCAGCAGGGAGGGGAGGCAGGCAGTGTTTATTGGGGACAGGGGGGGCGCAGTAGCAGATTATAATGTGGGCGAATTGACTGGGGGGGGCCAGGTTGGGTGGACAGCCCGGGGCCCAGGGTACATTTAATCCGCCACTGGTTAAAGCGACTCTGTTCCCACAATCTGACCCCCGCAAACCACTTGTACCTTCGGATAGCTGCTTTTAATCCAAGATCTGTCCTGGGGTCTGTTCGGCAGGTGATGCAGTTATTGTCCTACGGGATTATCTGTGCCCTAACTTTGCACCACCCCTCCGTCCCTCCTACCCACCCTCTTCATCATTAGGAATGCCACTGAAATATTTTCTCCTGTCTGAACATTGCACAGGTGATTAAAGATCCAGCCCATGTGCTGTGCTGACACAGGTGGGGAATAGGAGACAATCTGCCTGGAGCATTCCGAATAATGAGGAGGGCGGGGAGGAAAGACTGAGAGGGTGTGCCAGCCTAATGCATACACAATCTAGGCCATGGCCGTTGGGCACAGTGCTGCAATTTTTTACGTTTTTTTAAGCACAATACCTGCCTCACCTGCCGAGTGGACCCCAGGACAGATCTTGGATACAGATGGTCCGAACCCGCCGAGGTTTGGGTTCGGCTGAACCCGAACGCTCGGCATCGGATTACCGCTGTCTGCCCGCTCCGTGCAGATTAAAAGCAGCTATCCGAAGGTACAAGTGGTTTGGGGGGGGGGTCAGATTGTGGGTACAGACTCGCTTTAAGCACTGAAGCCACCATTCATAGACTAATGAAAGTCACAGAGATGGACAGGTGAGTCTATCATCTATTAATCACAGGTTAGTGGGATGTTGTCTTCTGTTTCACACTGAACAAAGGACCCACTAATCTTGTCCTTGTTGTAGAAAAGTGAGGATTTTGTATTGGAAAAAAAATCTTATTGCTCTGCCATGCCAATATTCCTAAAAGCATTGTGATAACACAGTAATAAATGCATAGATATAATAGAGTTTCAATAAGAAAAGCAGATGAGCTGTAGCATGTACCTTCTTGTCAGGCTTAGGGGCATTAATAATGGAGCTCAGAGCCTGTCTCTTGTAATCTAGTTTCTCTGTAAGCTGGCGAAGTTTGTTAACAGCATAGCTGGCCTGCTCCGTGATGCCGCTACTGCATTCATCCAGGATGCCTTCTCCACCATCACACGCCTGCATCTAAACCAGGAAATAACGTGCTGTACAAGTTACAACGTTTTTTAAAAACTATCCATATCAGACCATAGTGTTCTTCTGTAACATGTATTTGGTCTCTTTTCCAGAACCCAGCTTCCTACAGCAACCTCCCCTATTGCTATCTTCTATGGAGACCAAGCAAGCTGAGCCAAGCTCCATCCACCCTCAGCTAAAAATGGCACTAAGAGCTGTGTGTTCCCAATGTCATTTCTATGTTGCCCCTTTAAAAATCACCTCAGCATGATGAAGAATACAGGGGAAAAAAACAGGCTCTTAATGCAGATACCAGCAGCAGAGATAAAGAAAAGCACTGTAGAATCACATTCACATCACATCATGTTCTGCTGGTATTCCTGTGTGAATAGTCTCAGGACTGGGTCTAAATAAAGACACAGATTTCTGTTCTAAAGATAACAAGTGAGATCGTTGGAGGCATAGAGACTGAAGCCATGCCAAGCACTCCATATAAATCACACTGGGATATCACAATCCAATTTTTACTCACACACTGGATTTCTTTTGATAAAAAATCTTATAACTAATGGAAGATCTTGATACATTCAAATATCACTCTGTGACGTCACAATGTAGCAAAAACTTAAATCCACTTTTTCTGAATAAAATAAGGCTTTGTTCCCACTGTGTAATATCATCTGGGAAGGTAGCTGTCTATTAAACAGCGCCTTTCGAAGCTGATCTCTTAATGATGTTGTTGCTATGCTTTATTACACTTCTCAGACTGCTCCTGTCTGTTGTGTTCATTTGATGTTATCATTGTCTTGAGAGACTGTCCGACTTTATGTCATGTAACTGTGCATAAAATTTATGTCCGAATGACTGCAAACAAAGCATTATTGGGAGCTTCTGATGTAGAGCAGATGCAGCTTTAAACCATGAACACAATGATCAGACAACAGAAAAGCATTAATAATTCATGGTGATGTATAAGAGGATCTTTAATATTACATGAAATGTAATGTGTGCATTTCCCCATGTTCATATTATTGAGTGATCTCGTGTGGGAGTGCTAACCATGCACTCACCGATTCATCCTTGTCATCAGAGGCACACGAGCAGGTGGATTTGTCTTCCTTACGGATCAGCTGATCATACAAATCGCTGACAATGAACGAGGGGTAGAACCTGTCCTTTAGAGTCTCGTACACATCAGCCTGAATCTTGATGAACACCTCAATGCCTTTGTTGCCGACAAGACTCTGCTGGATCTCTTTGTAAAGTGCTTTCTCCACTTGGATTTCTCGGCTCTCCACAAAGTAGTTCTGGTAGATTTCACCCACCAACTGAGGTATTTCAGACTAGAAAGGAAAACAAAGCATAAGTACTGTCCTAGACCAAGCTAATCTATACAGTCAGGCTAACATAAGGTAAAAGTTCTACATAACAGCAGCCAAATAACTGATGATGGAACTTTCCAATAATGTAGTTAGTTCCAAAGCACAACCTATTTTAAGGCTAGGATAACATCTGTATCAGGGGGGCAGTTTGAGGACTCCATCACAGAAAAAAAGGAACCAGGCGGTCTGTTGCACAGTGAACATAAGCCGTTCCTGAATGATCATAATGTCTATAAATGGAGTCCATCTGGTTTCCTTGTAATTACCATTTATTTAGCAGGATTTGATCATGATTTAGTTAGATTCTGCTAAATAAACGGAATTTTTGATGGAGCCCCCGAAACCTAAAAGCCTAAAATGTCTCCTTTGTAAGTCTTGTCTTTTTTTATGCTTAGGCTAGGCCTTCACTGCGACTATGGTCACAACACAGGTCATGCAGCCAAAGATCACCATGTTGTGCTTTCTGAATGGTGCTGCATCACAGCTATTGTAAGTCAATAGGGTCACACTGCAATCTGCAAAACTCAACAAATGGCATTAATTCATCCCAGATGGGTTTTGGTTTCATGGCCACTTGTGGCCCACAATATGACCTTATTCATATAAATTAGCTGTGACAAGTGTGACACAGAGGTCTCTTTCCATGCAACCCATGTTGTGGCCAAAGTTGCCATGTAGCTATAGCCCTAGAAACAAACTGGGGTGAATAGTGAGGCTCTAGACTTATCTATAAGACCAGCAGGAGCAGATTGGCTCAATAGAGTAAGGGCCCTCTTCCACCGGACGATTATCGTTCGCATAATCGTTACTGATTAACAATCTCAAACGACCACTATTGCGAAAGACCTGAAAACGTTCACTCATTTCCATGGAACGATAATCGTTACTTATGATCGTATTTGCGATCGTTTTTTCTTCGCTATTTCGTTCGTATCTACTGCGAACGACGTCTTATTCAATGCGAACGTTTTGCGAACGAGCAGCAATAAAAATAGGTCCAGGTCTTATAAAGCGATCATCGATTTCTCGTTCGGTTCTTAATCGTTAACTGCATTTCAACCGAACGATTATTGTTTAGATCTGAACGATTTAACGATAATCTGAACAATAATCGTCCGGTGGAATAGGGCCCTTACAATGGACTCTTAAATGGTCCAAAATACGATCTCTTATGGAAAACTTTGGTTTCAATTAGTTGCCACTAGTGTTTTTTTCCCCCCTTACTGACCGATTCAGGAATAACCTATCAGACCTAACAAATAATACATCCCAAGTGTGCTATGCTAACATTTATAATGAAGTTGATTCCTCAGAATAGCTTCCTCTGGTGGGCTCATGGTACCCCAATCTGACTGGGAAAACAAGAACATGCTACTACATTTCTCCAGGGCCCTTACATAACACCTTCTCTTTCTCATTAGTTCCTGGTTTTTACAATTCAGAAGGCACAAATAATTTAATGAAAACATGTTTAAGAGAATTTACTAGGCTTTACAGTGTTTTCAGACCTGCCCAATTTATAAGAAAAAAGAACTGAGGGCAAAACAAGGTACCTGGTATAGTAAACAATAGCATTCCCATTATGTGTGTCATGTATGTTTAACATACATTCTGGGAAAGCTCCCAACATGCTAATTGTGTCCACAGTCCTCTCTTTTTTATCTTATACTCTGTAAAAGCTAGAGAATAGCACAGTAGATTATTTCATACACACAAGCAGGGCCGCCGATAGGGCAGTACAAGTGGTACTGCCGTATGGGGCCCGAACCCTAAGAGACATGGGGGGGCGCCGGCCGCCGCCCCACGTCCGCTACGCTAGGGGGGCCCCCTTGCCACCTGTTTTTGAGCATCCCGAGAAGCTGCGGCCGCGCAGCTTCTCAGGATGCACTGATCGCTTCGATGTTCCGCCCACACAGTGAGCGGGCGGAACATTAAAGCGATCAGAATACAGGAGCAGGACCTGTCAGCGTCCTACTCCTGTATTCCCTCCCATAGGCTGCTGGCACTTCATACCAGCAGCCTATGGGAGGCCGGGCCGTGACCTCTCCGGCAGGCGTGATGATGTGACGTCATCACGCCTGACGGAAGTCCCGTCCCTGCGGCTCGCAAGATGGAGCCCGAAGAGGAGGAACAGCTGCTGCCTGCACAGCGCGGATTAGGTGAGTAGGATGCTTGTTTTTTTAGGGGCACCTCTGGGGGCATTATTAGTGTATGGGGGCACCTCTGGGGGCATTATTAGTGTATGGGGGCATTATTAGTATATGGGGGCACCTCTGGGGGCATTATTAGTATATGGGGGCACCTCTGAGGGCATTATTAGTATATGGGGGCACCTCTGGGGGCATTATTAGTGTATGGGGGCACCTCTGGGGGCATTATTAGTTCATGGGGGCACCTCTGGGGGCATTATTAGTTCATGGGGGCACCTCTGGGGGCATTATTAGTTCACGGGGGCACCTCTGGGGACATTATTAGTATATGGGGGCACCTCTGGGGGCATTATTAGTTCATGGGGCCACCTCTGGGGGCATTATTAGTTCATGGGGCCACCTCTGGGGGCATTATTAGTTCATGGGGCCACCTCTGGGGGCATTATTAGCTCATGGGGGTACCTCTGGGGGCATTATTAGTTCATGGGGGCCACCTCTAGGGGCATTATTAGCTCATGGGGGCACAGCTGGGAATCCTACATACAGGGGGCACAGCAGGGGATCCTACATACAGGGGGCACAGCAGGGGATCCTACATACAGGGGGCATCCCACATTCCTACTTGCTTTACTGCACATAACACCAAACAGCGCAGTTACTTTGGGAGCCTACAGGGGGAGAAAGGAAAGGAAGCTGCTAGAAATGTGCGGAGCCTAAATTGTTTGTCTCGCAGGTTCTGAAAAGATGAAACATATCTGGAAGAAATCATCATGGAGGACTGGGCCGGATGGAGAGGAAAAGGGAAAGTGACACCTCAGATCAAAGAAGACATCACCTGTGAGTCACTGAATGACACTTTTCTTATTTTGTAGAACATCATTTAGTAGGGGCGCCCCGAGGTGACAGCTACTACATTATCTGTACTCAGACATATCACTGTGTTATCTGTGCTGCTACATAGGACTGCAGGTGACACCTACATTATCTGTACTCAGAGATATCACTGTGTTATCTGTGCTGTTACATAGGACTGCAGGTGACATCTACTACATGATCTATACTCAGAGATATCACTCTGTTATCTGTGCTGTTACATAGGACTGCAGGTGAAATCTACTACATTATCTGTACTCAGAGATGCCACTGTGTTATGTGGTGTTACATAGGACTGCAGGTGATATCAGGTGATTTCTCCAGGTTGCAGAAGTTCAAACTTCATCGTGCCCTGGTGTGCTGGTGTCTGTATACATGTGTGCTGGTGTCTGTATACATGTGTGCTGGTGTCTGTATACATGTGTGCTGGTGTCTGTATACATGTGTGCTGGTGTCTGTATACATGTGTGCTGGTGTCTGTATACATGTGTGCTGGTGTCTGTATACATGTGTGCTGGTGTCTGTATACATGTGTGCTGGTGTCTGTATACATGTGTGCTGGTGTCTGTGTGTGAGATCAATTCTAGAGAACTGGCTCATATACCCCATTTTCCCCAGTGGCTTATAACTGTGTAACAGAGGTTACATTTTAAAATTGTAGAACCTAAATGTGAACAAGGTGCAATTCATTGGTGAATATATACAAATCAAACAGCCCCCCAGACCCTCGAAATTTAATAACCCCAAACGGGGCATTGCCTAGTACTCAACAGCATTCTGAATACAGGGGAACCCTACCCCACTCTTGCATAAGTTTTAGTCTCCATCATAATGAGCCCCGCTGGGCTTGTAGACACGCTATAAATTGTACGTTGCAAGAGTGAATATAATGCACTGCATACAGAGCACAAGAGGCAGCTATACAAGTAAGTGTCTGTATGGTGACATTTAAATTGCACCTTGTTCACATTTAGTTTCTACAATTTTATAACTGTATAACAGAGGTTACATTTTAAGCCACTGGGAAAAATGGGATATATGAGCCAGTTCTCTAGATTTGATCTGAACCAAATTATACCTCCCAGCAAGGCGTGGGTCGAACACACAATTTTTTTTTTATTAATGTGGGGGCCCCAGACACTTTGGTTGTATGGGGCCCCGAAATTCCTGATGGCGGCCCTGCACACAAGTTTTTGTTTAGTTTACAATGTGATGTGAACAGAGCCATAAATGTACAGGATCACTAGTGGATTTACCCTATTTGCATTTTTCAGGTACTCCACTGACTCCCAAAATGTGATCAGTACTCTCTTATCGATCCTTTCCATGTACGTTCTGAAATGATCTCTGAATGATGGGTTAGCCAGAATGTCATCAAACTGGATAATCTGGAACAAACAAACAATGTTTTAGACACAATAGATTTACAGCAGATAAGAAATTCTGAAAATCTTCACAAATGTACAGGGTTAGCAAAATTAAACTTCTCCATCATTGAACAACAGGCAATTCTGATGATGCAATCTCCAATTATTAATTAAAAAGATGTAATTAAAATATTAGCCCATAGGTGGCACTGTAGCAGTAATGACATTTTATTTGTCTAAACTGAAGCTTTAACAGTGTACTGAGTGGTCAGCCTCTGTCTCTAATCTTTAGTTTTACTAGAGTACTAAAATTAAAGTCATTGCAAAGGTGGCCATTAGAGATGAACTAGAATTGCAAATGCTCGAGTCCAATCATTCTGCATTTGAACACAGGTGACTAAAGTTGGATGCGGCCCTAGGAACTCCTGGAAAACATATATTGGCCATATTTATAATATAAGGAACATGGTAATACCCAGTTGTCAAGTTATTAATACAGTTCCAGGAGGAATAACTGAGGACCACCACAAAGCAGTGCTAATAAAATATACTCTAAAACCATCAAGAGAGGCTACAGGTCAGTGTGGAAAATACCTAAACTAAATGAAGCTACCTTGACTCCTAGATCCCAGGCTTTATACACAAATGACAGGCCAGCATCTTGCCAGCTGATCTCTCATGCAAATGCCAATCCAGTATGGTACACACCTGAAAAGTGCAATGCTAGGGGAGTTATCCAGACAATAGAGGGGCAGATGGAAAAGAATAACACTAATCGGCGGGATCAGAGTAAATACTATATTTGTTTCTAGTATATGACATGTATGTAATTTCTAGCCACAAAATAGTAAAATGTTTTTCCTAGATTGCTTGAAAGTCTTTAGTTTGAATGCATTGGCATCAATCATCTTTTGGGACAGAGCTACCTACTAGCATCAATCACCCCTTGTGGCAGACCTACCTACTGGCATCAATCATCCCTTGTGGCAGACCTACCTACTGGCATCCAACATCCCTTAGGACAGAGCTGCGTACTGGCATCAATCATCTTTTGGGACAGAGCTACCTACTAGCATCAATCACCCCTTGTGGCAGACCTACCTACTGGCATCAATCATCCCTTGTGGCAGACCTACCTACTGGCATCCAACATCCCTTAGGACAGAGCTGCGTACTGGCATCAATCATCCCTTAGGACAGAGCTGCGTACTGGCATCAATCATCCCTTGGGGCAGAGCTACCTACTGGCATCAGTCATCCCTTGGGACAGACCTACCTACTGGCATCAATCATCCCTTGGGACAGAGCTGCCTACTGGCATCAATCATCCCTTGTGGCAGAGCTGCCTACGGCATCAATCATCCCTTGTGGCAGACCTACCTACTGGCATCAATCATGCCTTGTCGCAAAGCTACCTACTGGCATCAATCATCCCTTGGGACTCTGTGCTCAAAAGGAGTTCTCCAGAAGAAAAAAAAAACGTTTTTAAGTCAACTGGTACAGGGTACAGATTTATAAATGACTTCCAGTATTTATCAGCTGCTATATGCCCTGCAGGAAGTGATGTATTCTTACCTGTCTGGCACAGTGCTCTCTGCTGCCCCCTCTGCCCCTGTCAGGAGCTTTCCAGAACAGGAGAGGTTTGCCATGGGGATTTGCTACTGCTCTGGACAGTTTTCAATGTTTTTAAGCCCAGCCGTGAACACAGGCAGAAGTATCAATATTTATTTTCATTATGGTCCATTGCCAACCAGATTTACACTGAAATATTTCAGCTTCCATGACACTTTTCAGGTTTCTGCAGAATTCTTAACACTTTAATGAGCTCCCGTTGCAGTATCAGCCATTTCTCAGGCTAAACATAAGTAGTGCTGTGCTTTTCATGAGAATGAATAAGAGGTCACCTGCGCACATGTTCTCATCCCATCTGTCTTCTATACCTGGCTCACACATTATGTTCCTCTCTTCAAGGCCATTTCCTTAAAAGGTCAAACTTTTACTGAGCTGTAACTCTTCCTAACATATAATTCTCAACTTTTGATAATTGGGCACCAATATGGTTTCATGTACAATCTGCCAAATGTGCCCAATTACTCAAATCAATGGGCCTGCACCAACCATTTATAAAAACTGGATATCTATTACAGCAAATGATTAATCTTTATTAAATAGATCATATAAAACACATAAAACAGCAATTCCTTAAAGTGTTCTGATCTTTCCCACTACTAACCTCTCACTGTGCCCTCTTATGGTGCGTTTACACAGACAGATTTATATGAATGGATTTGAAAGGCGAATTCTCAGTCTTTCCTTTATGACCTTTGCTCTGTTTATAGTCTTTTCCTGGTTTTGGCTTCAATAATTTGTTAGATAAATCTCTCTGTGTTTAAACACGCCCTTAATCTTGTGTTCATATATATGTGTACAGTGGTACCTTGGTTTAAGAGTAACTTGGTTTAATAACATTTTGGTTTAAGAGCTCACAGTTTTTCAAAATTGTGACTTGGTTTAAGAGCATTGCTTTGGTTTAAGAGCTCCCTGTACTGGGTGGGAGAGCGAGTGGGGGAGGGGAATGGTCTGCATAGCGTGGTCTACAGCCCTGTACTCTGACCCAGGAAGTCTCCCTCACCTTCCAAATCATAGCAGATCCACTTCAGGCTGGGGCTCACATCAGGGGACAGGACTGTGGAGGTAATCTCTTCATAGCTGTAACCCCTCTCTCCCTGGACAGAGAGTGCTGCATGCAAGTGCCCACATCTGTACTGCTCATTCCTTAATGCTCTCTGCAGTCTCTGTCAGTCTTTTTGTTTCCCATCCTCTCCATTACTGTACAGTAACTTATAATATCACAGATTCTGCTGTTTCTGAATGTTTGTTTCATTTGTTTTACTTGTTATTCAGAATAATAAATCATTATTTTTGGGGTGTGCAACCAATTGTCTGCATTTCTATGATTTCTTATGGGAAAATTTGCTTTGGTTTAAGACTGGATTTGGATTACAAGCGCAGTCGCGGAACGAATTATGCTCGTAATCCAAGGCACCACTGTATTACACACACACACACACACACACACACACACACACACAAACCTATATATACTTCCCCCTGAACCTTATTTAAGCCTTTAACATATATAAAGGTTTTGATCATGCCCCCCATAACCCTGGATTTATAGTCTATGTGCCGTAGTGATTTAGGGTGGGTGTGCATTTGGGTACATGAAATTTTGTGCCTGCATTTTTTGCGTTTTTGCAGTTTTGCTAACTCTTGCTTTACTGGACATCCTGTTTTTTTATTGTCGGACCTCCACGGTGGACCAAAGTGGCATATCAGGGACATAGGTAACCAGCCCTGATTGATAGATCTTTTCTAGAGATGAGCGAACCGGGTTCGGGTTCGAGTCGATCCGAATCCGAATGATTGGCATTTGATTAGCGGGGGCTGCTGAACTTTGATAAAGCTCTAAGGTTGTCTGGAATACATGGATACAGCCAATTACTATATCTATGTTTTCCACATAGCCTTAGGGCTTTATCCAAGTTCAGCAGCCACCGCTAATCAAATGCCGAAAGTTCGGGTTCGGATGGACCAGAGCATGCTCGAGGTTCGTTCATCTCTAATCTTTTCCTATACTTAAACTTTGAGAGATCTATCAATTAAGGTCGGTGATGGGGTGAGGTTGCCAGGTAATGCCCCAATAACTGGTGGTTCAGGCAGCAATGAAGGCAATGACAGGTTCTCTTTATGTTCTGCTGTAAATACTAGTGATTGTATATATTTCCAGCCTGCTGCTGTCATTGAAGATGAATGAGGATGCATCAGTAAGTCTAGTAAATGTGATACTATTTTCATGTAGTTATAAGCTGTAATGTTTATTGCTGACCATCCTGCTCATAACATTTACTGCTCTCTGGTGAATGTAATCCCTATCTTTTTATTTTAGGGAAAATTACTTTTTGCAGCCACACATTGTGCCCTTTCGTGCTAGACAGAAACCATGACTCCAGCATCTAATAGATTTGCTCTCCAGGGCACACAGTGTGCAGCCTCTTACGTCCTAGCATCTAATAAACAGCTCTACTTG
Organism: Dendropsophus ebraccatus; assembly: GCF_027789765.1. NCBI lineage: Eukaryota > Metazoa > Chordata > Amphibia > Anura > Hylidae > Dendropsophus > Dendropsophus ebraccatus. The sequence continues at coordinate 69,537,373 of NC_091460.1, forward strand.
GCTGCAATAATACTGGAATTACATTAAATGCCATGCACAGTGATTAAACCATGTGCTTTGTCGCCAGATGTTCAAGGGTGGCGGGCACTAAACATTCGTTTTTGGATCTGTCACATTTATTTATACTGCTGCTACTACTACTTGTTTGGTTTGTGTATGAAAAAATAAACAAATAAATAGAGAAATTAAGTAACAGATTATGACTTCTTTTTAACTACTGAGCTGGTTACATAGTTGGCTTTCCTTTAGCTAGACAAAGAGCATTCAGGAGAATAGAGATTCCTTGTTCCTTTCTAGGAATGGAGAGGCATTTGAACAGGTGTGCTGCAGCTCTAGTTACTGTTGAAGATAGCCATGTGCTGTGCTATTTGACAGTCCCATGGAGTTGCAGTGTACTTGAGCAAACACATGGTGGGACAAAGGACCCCTAGTGATGGATATGGGTCAGATGCAGAGGACAGGCGAAAGATATTGTTCTTTCGGCTATCAAATATTTAAGGTGTAATAGGTCTGCTGAAGATAACCAAGTACACAGCTCAGCAATATCCAGATGACAGGCCATAAATGTCTGAGGAATGCACATCCAACATCTGGGACCATAGCTTTAAAGGAGAAGTCCAGCGAAAAGTTTTATTAAACTATGGTATTGCCCCCCAAATGTTATACAAATCACCATTATACACTTATTACGGAAAATGCTTATAAAGTGCTTTTTTTCACTGCACTTACTACTGCATCAAGTCTTCACTTCCTGGATAACATGGTGATGTCACGACCTGACTCCCAGAGCTGTGCGGGCTGTGGCTGCTGGAGAGGATGATGGCAGGGGGACACTGAGGGACACTGAGCATCCCTCTGCCATCATCCTCCCCAGCAGCCACAGCCCGCACAGCTCTGGGAGTCAGGTCGTGACATCACCAGGTTATCCAGGAAGTGAAGCCTTGATGCAGTAGTAAGTGCAGGGAAAAAAGGACTTTATAAGCATTTCCCGTAATAAGTGTATATTGCTTATTTGTATAACTTTTGGGGGGGCAATACAATACTTTAATAAAAATTTTCACCAGACTTCTCCTCTAAACCAAAATCAGGGCCCCTTGGCCTCCTCCAGTCTGCTTGAGGTAGTTGGGGAAGGTTGGGAAGTAAAATAAAAGCTAAACGTGCTGTTTTACACATTTGGTGACCTCTAGGCTGGAGGTGACTGGGGGGACCATTTGTTTTCATATAGCTGCAGGTCCCAGAGGTGCAGTCATCAGAAATTTAATATGTATCAATTATGCTTAAAAAGAACTGGAACCTCTTTAATCCCTACTATACTGTAGTATGCCTTGGTGTCTGTGAGTACCTTCTGACTTTGGGGGCAATCCGAATCATCTGAAGTTCCATCTTCCTGCTGGTCATATGCTGGACCCCCAAGGAGCCTGATCCTTTTCTCGCACTGCTTTTTGGCAACAGTCAGCTGATTGATGTACCTTTTCATATTACGCGCCCTTAGCAGATCGGCTTTCATGGCTGCTGTCTCTTTGCCTTTTGAATCTGTTGATGAATCATATAAAAGTTCAAGATACTGGCAAGAAAAATACAAATACATTCTCAATATAAACTGGCTAGCTGACATATCCTGAACCCAAGAGAGCAAGGTAGGCATCTGCCCCATGGATTATAGGGAGCAAAAAAACTTGCCTCTCCTCCTTTCCTCAGAAAGCAGTGAATGAAAAGCTCCAAAATGTCAAACTGCGTAAAGATTGACTGCAATGGAGTACACCAACAGAATCCATCAGAGTTAGAATCCATTAGATCTATTAGAATTAGATCATAGTTGTTATAACTCCATTATGAGTTAAAAAAATGACTCAATGTAAACAGCGCATTTCCACACAAAGCAGACTACACAGCACATTGTGGAGGGCAATGGCCAAGGCTATTAAATACAAAAGCAGCACACTTTACTTTGCCTTCCCTTAGACTTCAGGTAGCAGAATACATGGTGTACATTAGAGGGGTACCCCTGATTAAAAAAAAAGTTATACAGGTTTTTATTATTATTATCACTATTTAAAAATCTCAAGTCTTCCAGTACTTATCAGCTGTTGTATGTCCTGCAGAAAGTGGTGTATTCTTTCCACTCTGACGCAGTGCTCTTTACTTCCACCTCTGTCCATAACAGGAATTGTTCATCAAATCCCCTTTAACAGTAAAACGTCTTCAATCACAGAACATGTAATACATTGTCTGGCTAAAGGTCATATTACACAAATTGATAATCTGCCAAATTAGGCCAATTCAGCAGATCATCACTCAATGTAATAAAGATGACTCTCTCATCGGCTGATCGTGTCTGCACGGCGCTACGTGTAATAGCGATGCCTGGCCAACAGCTGACGGTTGTGTAAAAAAAAAAAAAAATTCATATAAAACTGACCATGCGCCTTGCTACCTTACTGTCTTCTGCCTGCGGCTGCCGATGAAGATGCAGAGCTGACCTATGAAATGACAGACCGCTCAGCCAATCACAGCCAGGCAGAAGACAGGAAGGTCCCAGGAGCGTAGGCAGGTATGCATGAACTTTATTTACTTTACTAGGCAGGGGCTGCACGGACATCCCGAACAATTATATTATATTATATTATAATATATATATATATATATATATATATAATAGTATATATATATACAGCCCTTGCTGCACAATGGCTGAGCCATGTAATAAGCTAAGTAAACAAGTGCCGATCTAGGCCCTCAGTCTATATAGGGCCCTAAATCTTGATGAAGTGAACATGTGCATTCAACGTTTTTAATACATACATAGATCTACTCAAGTGCTCTATATAGAAAGACCTAATGTTCCTCCCAATATACAGCAGATCCTCTCAGCAAAAGGCTCACCTCATCAATCGTTTGCATACCAACTATTCCTAAACGTTGTTTTAAAGTAATCTGCTGCATTTCTGGAACTAACAATACTCCTTAGTTTTAACGTCAAAAAGTTATGTTTGCAAGAGAAGGAATACAGAAGAGAACAGATAGGGTGGACACGAAGAGAGCCATGGGGTACAAGCAGAATAGTGTTCATAAAACAGTAACAAGTCCAGATAGGGCTTTCAAAAGAGGTAAGAAAGCAGGGGGACACAAAAATATATATGTATGTGGTCCAGAGCAAGAAGGGAAGATCACTTTAAGAAGGCCACTGTAATGGGTTCTAGAGGAAGATAATCAGTCAAACACCTTTCTGAAAGACAGATGGAAGTGATGGAGTGGAAGGAGTGTGACTACTATATTCTACCCAAGGAAGCCATACCCGCTCGCTGTATTGCTCAACAGAGCTGTAGAACAACAGCCTCACTAACTATGCATAACAGGTGTCTCTTTACTTCAAATATGTCTGGCCCCATTTTACATTCTCCAAGCATTAGGATCAGTTTGCTTAACCCCCCCCCAAACCATAAAAGAGACATGGGTTCATAAATGTACCTTTCCTTCAAATGTCCATGCTGGTGGTGCTGCTGAAAGACGTTGCTGAACATAACCAGTGTCCTTTCCCCTCTTATTGGCTATACCACCATGCTACTGCAGGGGCACAGGTCCTTTCCTGACAAGCACTGGAGGCTATTTTTTTTTGGCTTCGCTGTGTTGAACAGATGATAACCAGACAGACATAAATATGAGGAGAGTGAAAGAGTATGGGCGTCCACCAGAACTCAACCTAGTAGGTGGACATGTACATTACTATAGTCTGAACGCCAGGTGGCATCATATTGTTGGAAATGTCCTAACTTTTCACTGGATTTTTTTTTACCAGCATGTAAATGGTCAAAACAATACATTTCCTATGGCCTATACAATGAGATGGATATTTAATGGTGGGACCACCCCTACAAGTCACATGGGTCTGGTAAGTGTGGGAAAATGAAAGCACACAATAGGATTAGAAGATTAAAAGGCAAAACTTCTGCACCTGACATTTCAGAAATTAACATGGTGAAGAAGGTGAAATAGTTTTATTGCAGAGCTAATAAAAGAGGCAAAATCCATGCAGAATGTGTGCGATACGCTACAGAAGGAAGCTGTATGACACACAACCATTCACTGCAGTCAAGGTATGGGGTGGCATAACCAGATTTATTTAGGCAGGTTATTCTGAAATGCTATCCTGTTTCCGGGTACACAGTACAGATATTCTCAGTAATGTGCTGAAAATACGGATTATTGCTGTCACTGTGAAAATAAATGTAGCTGGATCATGCATGACCTCCGCTCATCCTCCACTTTTAGCTATTAGGAGTCATTGGTACGTGACATGAACGCTGACTCCCCGCTGGGCAGCCTTGTACCCATGTGAGCTCAGACACTGCGTGATATACATTCGATTCATCAAAGTCTACTTTCTACTTTGAGAATGCCTTAATCAATTAGATTCTTCTGGAAAAATGTGTGTGTATAGCTATACACCAGTAGCCTCCATACCACAAACCTAGTACATGTTACTTTACATTCTCAGGGAGCGCAGTTTAGTTCACATGTAGTAACAGCAATATTACTGTACACTAAATGAAGAATGGGAATCCACATCTGAAAAAGTTAATTTTCAAATGTTTTGGTTTGTTTGTTTTTATATTCATAAAACAGAACAGATATTAAAAAGGGGTACTCCAGCGAAAATCTTTTTCTTTTAAATAAACTTGTTTTAAAAAGTTATATAGATTTGTAATTTACTTCTATTTAAAAAAAACAACAACCCTCAAATCTTCCCATACTTATCAGATGCTTTATGTCCTGCAGGAAGCAGTGGATTCTTTCCAGTCTGACAGTGCTCTCTGCTGAAACCTCTGAGACAGAAACTGTCCAGAGCAGGAGAGATTTTCTATGAGAATTTGCTACTGCTCTGGACAGTTACTGTCTCGGACAGAGATGTCAGCAGAGAGCACTGTGTCAGACTGAAAAGAAAATTTCCTGCAGGACATACAGGAGCTGATAAGTACAGGAAGACTTGAGATTTTTTAAATAGAAGTAAATTACAAAACTATATAACTTTCTGAAACCAGTGGATTACCACACACCCTGACGGGTGTTTCAGTATTCACCTTTGTTAAAGGGGTAGTGCGGCGTTTAAAAATTATTCACTAAATAACACACATTACAAAGTTATACAGTTATGTGTGTTATGTAAGTGAACGGCCTCCTTCCCCGTGTCCCCCCCATCCGGAAGTGTGGTGCAGTATACTCACCAGATTACTGTCGAACCCGGCCGCCATCTTGGGTTAAACGACCTCATCTTAGGGAGGCTGGCCAGACGGCTCCAGCGGTCCTTCATGCCGGTCCTCTCTGCCGCATCATCAGCTACCCAACACTTAAAAGGTAGCCATATACATTCATTAACTGTCGTCCGAACAGTTATATCTCCTGTCTTACCCTATAGACACTTTGGACATAGCTTATCTCTGAGAAAAAAGGGGTTGGGCAATGATTTCCCATCAAAGCTGACCTTTAAATCTCCACTATCATCATCTGTCGGTGGACTATCGGGAGAGCTCCAAACACTTTACACTGACTGCCAAACCCTCCATAAAAGATGGGAACAGTCAACAAGAGTAAGGTATATATGGGGACCCTTAAGGCCCTAATACACCAACAGATGTCTGACAAATTTTTCAGCCAGGAACAGACTATAAACAGAGATCAGATCATAAAGGAAAGACTGAGATTTCTTGGTTGAAAAAAAAAATATGTCAGATAATCTGTTGGTGTAATGGGACCCTTCGAAAGTCAGTCAACTGTAAAACAAACTTGCTTAAAGTGATTTTCCACCTTTATATAAATAATCCTTCACTGTATGAATGAAGAGTTCTATTTTTTCCCATCACTTACGCTTAGTTTCCTCACCATGTTCAAGCGATTATGGTTCCGTCAGTGTACAGGGACTCTCTTGTTTACATTCAGAGTCTGCAAAATGGTCCTGTACATATGCAGCTCTGCTCTCTGCTGAGACCTAGATACAACTGTATCCCGTCTAGGCAATGCCATCTAAGCTAAACCACCTGGAATCCTGACAAAACACAGCAGAACACCATAGACATGCGTCCTGCTGCTAATGCATTTAGGTCACAGAGCAAAAATAGGTATGGATTAGTGCTTAGGGAGTGATCACATCACGTTTCTCACCTACGTTTAGCTTTCATGGCAGGAAAGCTGTTAGGCATCTATCACGGCCTCCATTTAACATATAGCGAGCATTTCTTGTGTATATTGTGTATTTTATGTAACTTTGAAAAAATTTTGATTTGTAACAAAAATACGTGAAAGGCATTGACCAGTCAGGGGACTGGGTGTTCTTTATTTCATTTTCTCCAATTAATGATTGCAAATGAGCGCTTTTGCGAACAACCTGAAATCATTCACTATAATACACAGAACAATAGTCATTAGGTGTAATCGCATTTGTGATCGTAATTGCAATTGTTCCTATACTCTAGTATACAAGCGATCGTAATAACGAACGAATGATGTGTACATTCACCAAAAGATTTGAGAACGACTAACAATGATTTATTGTCAGCTCAAAAAATGCAATCCACAACACAAAAGTAAATTTTCATAAGTCGTTTGATTGTTGCCTGGATACACATGGAAAAATTATTGCTTAAATTCAAACAATATAACAATTTGTCTGTGTAATAGGGCCCTTAGACAGAGCCGAGAGAAGTTTAGCTCACTGCAGGAGACTGGTTCCATAGGCTTACAATGTAGCCAACTAGTCTCCAGCAAAAACATAGGAAGTTCAGCAAGCCAGGCATTTAAAGGGAACCAATCAGCCCAATCGGGCTGATTTGGTTTTCTGCAGCACTGCAAAAAGCTCCTGTGCAGCTCACAGCATGTATTGGCCGCAGCTGCAACCTTATACCAAGAAAATGAAGTTTAATTCCGTTCCGTTACTGGAACCTCTCCCTGTCAATCATCCCCGCCGAGCGCACTGACAGGCAGAGTGTGGTGACTAGACACGGGCGGGTAGCCGTCCAGATGACTACCTGCAACAGACGGGGGGATGAAACTTCATTTTCTTCGGGTATAAAGCTGCTGCAGCTGTGGCCGGTATGTGCCGAAAGCGGAACAGCAGCTTTATTCAGTGAAGCAGAGAACCAAATCAGCCCAATTGGGCTGACTGGTTCCCTTTAAGCACACCGTTTTACACTTATTTAAATAATGAGAGCTGCTTCTCTCTATAGGCTGCCCCCCCCATCATGCCCCTATGTCCTAACACAGCATATGGATAGGGAACGTTTCAGTGAGGAAGTCCCTGAAAGTCATGTGTTCCCTTATGCAGGGTGAATAACTACAAATGACAAATGGTTTAGTGCAATATGTACATAGAGACATAGCCACAGATTGGCCAGCCCTGCAGCCAAATGTCTCTGATGCTGCTCTCGAGCGCTTCCCGCTATGTACATCTCGGTTATTGCGCTCACTAACATACTCCACTCTATTGATTATCCTCTTTGTAAGTCATCAGGAAAACTTGCTCTCGGCAGCGATCTTCAAATGACTTGTTCTTGGTATTTAATGAGTAACCTCTCAATGTCTATTTCACTAACCGTTTCCTATGGCAATTCATTAGAAAGTGACATCTGTTTGCCACTGTTGTGATGTGCCATTTGGAGTCTGATAATGGACAGATGAACACAGTTTATTACTGGGAATAAATTTACATGCTCTGTACAGACCTGGCAAGGAGCGCACATTAACTCTAACCATACACAGGCACAAATGTCACAGTTCATTACAGAACATTATCTAACAGAGGAAAAAAATCTATCTGGTAACAAGATGGGTTTCAGTATTCAGGGTATATATATCTCCTTTTTAGCTCTTTTTACTATCCCAATATGCACCCTTTCCTGCCACTGGACTTGTTAACCCAATCCCAAGCTTTTCCCTTATTTTGGTATACCCTAATCTGTTGAGAAAAATAATCCTACATATGAGAAAAGCTTCCAAAGTCTGATCCTGAACTGCCAAACCTATCATTTGCGAAAAAGTAAATAATGTAACTTATATTAAAGTGTTATCATTCATCAATGTTACACTGAAATTTCAAAAGTTTTGATTGGTTGGGGTCTCAGTGCAGACACCCACACCAGTCTCTAGATATAGCAAGATAAAGCACTCAGTAATACGCTTCATTTCTCTGCTTGCCACTCAATTAGACTCATTGTAGGGGATGAGCTCCATTATAAGGGAAGATTTTGCCAAAAATCCCAGACAAAATAGTGTAGTATGCAGACCTATTCTGTATGGTAAAATGCTGGACAGTATGAAGCAAAACCCAATGCATACCATTAAAATCAAAGAGGTCCATCTGTAGTCTGGCATATAAAAGAAGCATACCAATGTAGCTGGAGTTAACCCAGAAAAGAAAAGATCTAACTATAAAAGACTATATTGGGGTTATAAAATTGATGGCTATCCTGATGGGGGTACAAATCTGGGCACCCTGCAGGTGCAGCCTCTCCGGTGTTTATTGCTGCTAATCCTTGCATGGCAGCACTATTTATGGTGACGTTGTAAGGTATTGCAGCATTGCGCCGTTTACTTAAATAGGGCAATTCCTTTCACTGCTAAGGGTGTGGTGATGCAAGGATGGGTAGCAATAAACATTTAAGAGACTGCAGCGCACACAAGTATCCTAGCCACTTGAAACAGCTGATTGGCAAGCTGGATACCCGCGAATCTAATATTGATGGCCTCTCCTAAGGATATGCCATCGGTTGTATAAGAGTACCTTCACATTTCACGCTGCAAGTTCCGCTGTGTTTTCCGGTACTGTCACTTTCTATGGGTTTACATATCCACAGCAGAGTTTTCATTCCGCTGCGAGACCCTTCCCCCAGTAACCCAGAGCTGCCCAGCTAATATGTTACCTTGCCGCACTCCTGCTTACTTAGGCTCCCTGGTGTCCCACTCAACCAATCAGTGGCTGCGGTTGCAGCGCACTGAAGCTGAATAACCCATTTGATCTAAACAAAAATGGCACAGTTTTGAAAAACTTTTGACATGTCAAAAGTTTTGATCGGTCCAGGTCTGAGTGTTCAGACCAGTACCTACTGCGAAAACAAGCTGGGAGAAGACCACACTAAGCACCATCCTCTCCCAACTCTGTGTCACATGATCAGACAGGCTTCGTCTGGTAGTCTATTTAAGTCTATGTAGCCCCACTGATATCACGTTGAACATTTAAAACGGCCGTTCTTTTCATAAAAAGTACCGTGTGAACATAATCTAAAACAATACAGTGGTCATAAGTGATCACTAAGGATGTGCAGTAGAAAAATGCCGGAATCTGGTTGGCTACTATAGACAAGTTTTTTATGTTTGTTTCTTTTTTTTTTTTTACATAGGAGGCCATATTCTCTGCAGTTACATAATGAACACCTTTCCATCCGTATGTTGTTTGCTCTTAAACCCAGAAAATCATAACTACACATGAAGCATGTGAAACAGGAAATCAATTATGCAGATGAATGTTATTGCCAGCAATGAATAGTTATTACCAGATTTTATAGAAGCTACATACACGTATCAGTGTAATATAATATGTGAATAATGAGTCAGATCCTGGAGCTCTGAAGTCTCTGGTGTACATCTAGTAGGACTGTAGAATGGTAATGTATCAAGTATTGATGTGCTTAAAAGGGTAGTCCAGGGTAGGTAAAGATAAGGGGTGGACAAGAATACCAATACTTGACCCAACGAGGAACGCTTGCTATATTTTTAACTGAATCGAAATTCACACAGAATTTGATTAACATGTTTAGCATATGCACCGTCAAAGATCCAAGTGATTGGGACAGCAGAATACGAAGACATGATGCAGCGAGGCCAAAATTATCTCTGAGGAGGGCGACCACTGATCGCCGAAACATGTTAGATGTTTGACCTGCATGAACTACGGCAACTACTACAGTGACGTCACTGCTACTCCGTGGAAAACCTTTGGATTACTCACCGCATGCCGAGAGTTGGTAGTAGTGGAGCCACCGGCCGGGGCCCGCTCCCAACCCGACACCTCAACACCTACAACTACTGAAAAGATACAGAAGAATCGAGGATACTATACCACATCACAAAACTACCAGGTATTCAGCAGTGTAGCTATATATCACTAAGGATACTTAAACTGCTTGAACAAACCATTGTCACCATTTACTTGCGTACTTTACACAAGATATTTTATACACAGTTCCAAAGAATCACCAGCACTACAGCTCCCAATCTGGAGGTTCTATAAAGGACCTTTGTCCCTCCCGTATCGGTGTAGGTGGTGCTCAGCCAAACAGTGGTACAACTTGATCCATACAAAGGAAGAGAATGTCTCAGCGGCACTTCACCATAAAATTTCACCTTTATTAGATCCAACACATGCTTCACAGGACACTGAGAGGACGCTCCCTCCCCACCGACGTTTCACGCCTGTCTGGCGCTTTCTCACGGCATGGATGTGTTGGATCTAATAAAGGTGAAATTTTATGGTGAAGTGCCGCTGAGACATTCTCTTCCTTTGTATGGAACAAGATATTTTATGTTAACATTTTTATAGGACAGTTATCTCTCAGGAAACTTCTTTTCCATCATTTAAGCACGCACTGTAGCGCTTTAAGTGTACACACATATTTCTGGCGTATTTTAACTATTAGGAGGGACCACGGAATCCCTTGCTACACTTTAGCAGTATAACAGTGGGCTTTTTTCTAAGTACAGTGCCGTGTTTATGTTTTTTTTAGAAATTACTTTTTTAAAACAACATTTTATCTATTCATTATATAAGTTACTGTACAGTATAGCAATCAGCATGTGGAGTATAATGTATAGTAATTGTAGATACAGGATGGAGCTGCAGATCCCCATAATGCAGTAGCGTAGTACAACAGGCTACAATAGAGAAGCAGGGCTGCTGTCAGAGGTCTGTGTGGTCACATGACAGCAATGGGGAAGGGGGGGTGTGTTAAGCATGGACCAATCAGGAATTGAGAATCACAGAGCTGTGCAGGAGGACAGAGACAGAAACTTTATATACAGCAGTTTGAATGGCTGAGTGTAAGTTCAGGCACATTTTAGCATCAGTGTGTATAGTTGAGTGTAAGAGCAGGCAAATTATACCAGGAATGGAGAGGATGGGAAACACAAGGGCTGACAGAGACTGCAGGGAGCATGAAGGAATGAGCAGGGCAGATGTGGACATACATGCAAGCCCCAGCCTAGGGTGGATCTGCTATGATATGGAAGGTGAGGGAGACTTCCTGGGTCAGAGTACAGTGCTGTAGACCACCCTGAGCAGGCCATGCCCCTCGCCCACTCCCCCTCCCACCCAGTACAGGGAGCTCTTAAACCGAAGCAATGCTCTTAAAGCGACTCTGTACCCACAATCTGTCCCCCCCCCCAACCACTTGTACCTTGGGATAGCTGCTTTTAATCCAAGATCTGTCCTGGGGTCCGTTCGGCAGGGGATGCAGTTATTGTCATAAAAACAACTTTTAATCCTGCAGCGCTGTGCCTAACGGCTGGGGCTTACATTTGTATATGCATTAGGCTGGCACCACCTCTCAGTCCTTCCTCCCCACCCTCCTCATCATTAGGAATGATCCAGGAACATTTACTGCTGTTTGAGCTTTGCACAGGTGTATTAACGCCCATGTTCATTATACACACAGGTGGGGAATAGGAAGCAATCTGCCTGGAGCATTCCTAATGATGAGGAGGGTGGGGAGGAAGGACAGAGAGGGTGTGCCAGTGTAATGTATATTCAAATGTAAGCCCCAGCCGTTAGACTCAGTGCTGCAGGATTAAAAGTGGTTTTTATGACAATAACTGCATCCCCTGCCAAACGGACCCCTGGACAGATCTTGGATTAAAAGCAGCCATCTGAAGGTAAAAGTGGTTTGGGGGGGGGGGGGGGCAGATTGTGGGTACAGAGTCGCTTTAAACCAAGTTACAATTTTCAAAAACTGTGAGCTCTTCTTGTAAAACGCTCTCAATCCAGGTTACTCTTAAACCAGGGCACCACTTGCATATAGTATTTATGAATGAACTTATGTTTACTTGCATATATATTAGTATTTATGAATGAACCAACTCCTATATTCTGGTCGTCTACGCAGCACCAACCACAGCAAGTGTGGGCATGTCTGTTGTTCCAGGGTACCATCTGGACTGATTTATTAAGCTCTGCCTAGGTTTGTGTGGGTTTGTTCTGGGTGTGTTTGTTGGCTGTTGAATATATTGATGCTATTAAAGTAGCAGCTAAAAAATAAACCTCCAGCGTGCTGTAGAGATCTGACAAAAAGAGACAAAGCTCAGCTAGCAGTTTTATGAAAACACATATAGAAAGCAGGAAAACTGTGCTGAGCCCTGGCAACCATTCGTAAGGCATTTATAGCACTTATGTCTGACATATCTGCTCAGCAGCACTTGCAGACATTTTTCTGTACATGCCGTTTTATAAACTATACAAGAGCATTTATATGGAAGATCAACCAGCAGCCTGATACAGCAATGAGAGAACCAGAGGGGTTCCTTGAAGCTCCCGAGCATAAAAATCTTTATCTGGGGCCACCATGGAAATGCCAAACAATGACTCTCGTCATACATTATTCTAATGTACTGACATATAGCATAATGACACAGCCAAGTCTAGAGCTATAGCTTCTCTAAGTTATTACAATGACATCCCATCATACTTCTATACCACTTACAATGTCACAATGAAATAATACAGATGGAAGCACAGGTCTGGTGGTAACTGGATTACTGCACATACAGAAAAAGAAATTCAATGCACTTATCCTATACATTTTCTCCTTCAATTAAAGTCAGCTCACATGTCTGTTTCAACAATTCCTTCCTTCAAAATAAAAATTGTGGAAGATCTTTTCTTAGAACTCTGCATTGTGCTGTTTCTCTATTATTTCTGGAAATTAAGTTTTTTTACTATGGAAATCGTACCTGACATGGATTTCAATGTGTGGCACACAGTGAAAAAGGACCTGGCAAATTTATTAAAGAAGTCCGGCAGTCCCCCCACCCCAAAAGTTACACAAATCCCCAATATACACTTATTACGGGAAATGCTTATAAAGTGCTTTTTTCCCTGCACTTATTACTGCCTCAAGGCTTCACTTCCTGGATAGAATGGTGATGTCATGACCCGACTACCAGAGCTGTGCGGGCTGTGGCTGCTGGAGAGGATGATGGCAGAGGGATACTCAGTGTCCCCCCAGTGCCCTGTGTCCCTCAGTGTCCCCCCCCCCTGCCATCATCCTCTCCAGCAGCCACAGCCCGCACAGCTCTGGGAGTCGGGTTGTGACATCACCATTTTACCCAGGAAGTGAAGCCTTGATGCAGTAGTAAGTGCAGGGAAAAAGCACTTTATAAGCATTTCCCCTAATAAATATATATTGGTGATTTGTATAACTTTTGGTGGAAAATACAATACTTACATACTAAACAATTTTCGCCAGACTTCTCGTTTAGGGTAGCTTCACACGTACCGGATCTGCAGTGGATTTCACGCTGAGAGTTTGCAGCAAAATCCACTGCGGATCCAGTAATGTGAAGCTGAATGGGTCCCATACACGCAGCAGATACATTACTTGGTCGGCAGCACTGATTGGCTGATGAGGAGCGAGGGGAGCCGGGAGCCTCACACAGCCGTGGCGGCAAGCAGTTAATGTATGCTCGGGGCCAGGGCGGCTGGCAGCGGGTGAGGTTAAAGGGGCCGAGTTACATACACGCAGCGGATCTACTGCAGGTATGGGAACCATTCAGCTTCACAGTACAGGATCTGCAGCGGATTTCACATGGATTTACACACGGTTTTAAAACTTGAAGCATTATACATGCAAATCTTTCCTGTGTGCTGGAAATAAAAATCTGCACTACCCTGTACTACTTGTGTTTATATTAAAAATTCCTTTTATACGCGCCCTCTGTGTGAGTGCAGCTGTAGACACAGCAGCTTGTTTTGTGCTCTGTACAGACATAATCTGTTAATCTCAGAAGTAAAAGTATCATCTCCTGATTTCAGTGATGTTGCCGGTGTCCTTTATACGTAATGTTCCAAATCTTAGCTTCCTAATTAGTTCTCCATTCCGGTGCTGAACCTTTTCCAGCGCCAAGCCCGGCCTCCAGCAGCTGCACCATGAATTCACAGTATGACCATTTATCCACAGTCTACACTTGCAGAGAAAAACAAAATTAAGAGATGTGGTGAATACTTTAGCCAGGGCTACACTATATTTCTGTGCTTTCCACTATTTGACTTACTGCTTAAGAAAACTGGTGTACTGTATGAAATACCATACAGAAAACCAGGGACTCCTCTGTCCTGACATTGCACACATGGGTATATCTATCATGATTGCAGGCACTCTAACACAGGGGTGGGCAGTTCATTCTTCCATGGGGCCACATGATAAATGGAATGGTCTCAAAAGGAGGGGCCGGCGTGCATACCCCTAGCTATCTCTCCCTCTCCCCCGGCCCTCACAGAGCCTCAGGGCAGCTTTTGCCAACTCCTATAGCTCTGCCCCACCCCCTGTAAGCAGTGCTACAAGCACCTGGCGGTGCCTGTTGTCCTTCTGTTTACCTGGCCTGGCGCAGTCCCCCCTGGCTTTCATTTCCCCCACTCTCCGGCACATAAGTGACGTCACTTGTGCGCCAATGAGCTAGAGTAACAAACGCCGGGCAGGGTGAGTATATGTGTCTCTGGGGGTAGGGGGGAAAACAGGGGCCCATACCCTGGCATACACTGTCAGCAGCACTCTGAACATTACGTTTTGGGGCCCCATGAATCCTGTATGCGGTAAACGTAATGTTCAGAGTTCTGCTGACACAGTGAGCATATCATTGATTTAGCAGCACAGACCTGACACGGGCCAGTCAGAGACAGTTAGCGGGCCGGATGTGCCCATGGGACGTACAATGCCCAGGTCTGCGCTAATATGCATCCTGAAATAGGAGAGCAGGGCAGGCACACCGACTATAAGCATAATAATAATCATAACTGATAAAACAATCATGTTCTGCATCCAGGATGGAGGTTGTATTACAAGTTTAGCCAGTCACACAACCATGGCTTTTTTCCACATTTACATAATAAAATGATACACAAGTGGAATATTGTCATGGACAAGCTTCATATAAAGAAGTTGTCCCAAGAGAGGCACTTCTTAATTACACTGCTGGGACCTCCACCGATAACAAGAATGGGAAATAATAAACAGAAGCGGTTTATAAATCTTCGCTGAGTGACAACACTGTAAAAAAAAAAAAAAAAAAAAAAAAAGGACTGTACTTACTTCTCTTACAGCCTCAGTCATCCCAGTCTCCTGTCTGCACCACCTCATAAACCAGTATTCCACCAGGGTCACTGACTGGCTGAACTAAGGTGTTACAGCCCTCACCTGTTCAGGAGCTCGAGAAAACCTCTGCACCAGAGAATAAAAGCATTTCTCTGCGTTGTGGAAGCAGACAGACATATATGAAAAGTACCATACGTTTCTCTGACCTAACAGGTTTAAAACAGTGTCAGTAGTTTGGAAGCGAAACCGTTAAACGTTGCTGGATCTGTCAGACGACTTCTATCTTTAAAAAAACAAACAAACACCATTTTCTATGTTCTATCAAACAGAAACCTGTCCTAATCCATTCAATGTATTATCAGAGCTTACGGTTTCCTGTGAGGGAAAGATTCAATGAGTATTGCCTTCAGAATCAGATGTGTAATTGATTGCCTCTGCCTTTATATTGGCTTCCTAATACAATACCTAGGCTCTTCTTGTGATTTTGGTGAGACGCAGGCTGCTGGGTTATAGATTACTCCATCATTATGGACCGTCACTCTGCAATAGGAATAGATAAAGCTAACCGTGCCCAGCTCCCCTGGTATCACAGTCTGTGTGAAGCCTATCAAAGTTTCATGAACGTCCTGAATCACTTAAAGAAGGAATCATTGCTCGCAGCTGCTCTTTTATCTGCATCTCTTTCCCTGGCTCCATGTTTGGAGCAATGTTAGCTTTCAGCGTCTATGATTATCCATGATAAGAACACAAGGACAACTGTATAACGCCAGATAAGTCACTTCCAGTAGACGTCTATTTCCAGTAATGACAGTGTGGTCACAGTACAGCCGGAGGTTTTCCTTTACTGTCTGGCTAGGAACCATTACTTTATAGAGTCAGGGGACTGGTGTATAGCTACTGTGATACTATGACAATCCATTTTCCCAAACCTTAAGGGTACAAACCCACACACCGTATACGCAACAAATACGCAGCAAATACGCAGCAGTTTGATGGTGAAGATTTAATGCTGAGTTCAGTTATTTAGATCTAATCTGCTGCGTTTTTGCTGCGTATTTGTTGCGTTTTTGCTGCGTATTCGCTGCGTATCGCAGCAGTAAATACGCTGTGTATACGGTGTGTGGGTTTATACCCTAAATAACACTACTATTGTATGTAGTGAAGTTCATTACCTTTTACAATGCTCCACCCTCACCATGGCAACCACAGAGGCCAAAGGTCCACCATCAAATGGACTATGGACCCGGGAGCAGCGTGTATAGGTCCTTCACCCTTCTGAGTATTATGCCAGAAATAACGTCATTTGGATTATGTAGCCGTATGGTGGGTCCCTGCTATAACAGATTCAGACAGTAACTGAATTTATACTGAGAAATTCACCTTGACGTGGCGCGCATATATATATATATATATCTATCAAGGAATTCCCCACAGCACAGCTTAGAATTCAAACGTGATTTATTTCATATCCAAAGCAGCAATAAACAGTGCAACACAGCAAGGTGAGTCTGATGCGACGTTTCTGCGGCCTCCGACTCACCTTGCTGTGTTGCACTGTTTATTGTTGCTTTGGATATGAAATAAATCACAACGTTTGAATTCTAAGCTGTGCTGTGGGGAATTCCTTGCTATATTCAACGGGCTCCTGGTCAAAGCCGTCCCTGCTGGCACTCGGATCCACTACTAGTATAGTGCTACCTATATACTGTGATATCTATCTATCTATCTTAAGTATATATCGCCCACATCCCACAGCAAAATGTTCATATCTCACTTATAACTCAAACATACGCAACATACGCAAGGAACTAAAAACAGATAAAAAAACCCTGTTTCCCCCCAATATAAGACAATGTCTTATATTAATTTTTGCTCCCAAAGATGCGCTAGGTCTTATTTTCAGGGGATGCCTTATTTTCCCATAAAGAAGAATTCCCATTTATTGTTGAACAAAAAAAATTAACATTTACTATACAGACTGTAATGATCTCCCACAGCAGTTCCAGAACCACTTGTACAGCAGGGATGGTACTGCAGCTTCCGGCCTCCAGGGGGAGCTCATCACAACACACTCATACAGCACAGAAGGGACAGTGTACAGTATGGGGGGCAGGCAACAGGATAATGGCAGACTCTGTGCAGCCCTACATCTGGAGGTAGGGGACATTGGGCATGGCGACAGGCCACAGGCCTCTTGATGCCTTGCCTGTACATTTACAAGTGACGGCCCCAGAGGGGAACATCAGGGTTGGCAGCAAGTGACAGTCTTCATGTCCCAATAGATACACAAACATACACAAAAAACTATCAACAGGTGTGTGTGTGTATATGTTCATTGTCCATATTTGAGTTAGAATTTGGAGGTGATCATTTTGCTGCATGTTCTATCAGATTGAACCTCAATGACAGAACGCTTAGGGTTTGCATGAAAGTCTGCACCTTTTTCCTATGCTCTGCGCTTAAAGGGCAGGCGGGGGGTAGGGGGTGCTGCAAGGTGTCTAATTTATCACAATTTATGCCTGCTAGCGTTAATGATGCGGACCTGCCATGCAGTCTCAGCCTGTTTTACTAAGTGGCATGTGCCTCTTAGTAAATCTGTCATGGGGGTGGGGTCATACTAAATTCCCCTCAATATGTCTACTAATAGAATCCGGGGGGCTAGAGAAAAGCTAATCACTGATAAAAATCTTGTCCAAACCTATTACACAGTCAGTATTTTCTATATACATCACAGTATAGCGTTCCAGTGCTAAACACTGCATAATGCTAGATTTAAAAGTCATTTTATGTTTTTTATGAAGTACCACACATGTATTCTGCACCTAAATTTATATATTTATTGCATTTTCAGCATTGTAGAGGTCATAAATTGTCCAACGTAACATATTCCAGTGCTGAGATCCCTACCAATCCCTAAAATGAACAGGCAGCAATGCTCAGTGCATTCTTTATCTTCGGCATCACTCAGCTCTGCATTGACAGTGGTGCTCAAGGTATTCTGATTCCCTGAGAAAATCAATAGACTTTTCATTGACTTCCTATGTAAATCCAGTCAGGGGCATCAGAGGTATAGCTTAACGCAGATGCCTGTTCATTTTAGAGATTGTGGGGGTCTTTGCACCAGAACCCACCCTAAAACAAAATTTCTGACATGTCATAATTTTCTTTAAGATACATGTATCATTTAAAGGAATGACTATCCAATCAAAGAGATACAAATGCTGCCCTCCTACTGACTGGCAGCCAAACCTGTAGTTTAAAGGTCTCTTTTTCTAGATAGGATAGATGTTTATTGTTTAGACTGTGTCATTAGTGTCAAAAATGCTCTATTAAATGAAAAACTATTGCCTAATACGAAAATATATATATATACAACTTTACAGTCTTAAATATAGCAGTATAAAAGGCACAGAAATCCACACTTGTACAACAGCAACCCAAATTATGCAGCATAGGGAGACCTCATGATACAGGATGCACTACCATTACTAAGCCTATAATAACAGGGCCAACGATACTGCAATAAAGTAATACAGTATGCAGACCTGCCTGCTCTAACCCTGTAAACATATAAACAGATAAAGCGACCAGTGCAAGATATGAACATAAGTAAAGTGCAAAAAACCTGGGATGCCGCCTAACTTAGGTCAGGGTTTGACAGCATTGTTGGCGCTGCTATTATAGGCTTAGTAATGGTAGTGCAATCCCTATGCTGCATAACCTGGGTTGCTGGTTTCCAAGTGTAGATTTCTGTGCATTTTATACTGCTGGATTTTGCACAAAGTTGTATATCTTTATTTGTATATTTTTTTCACATTAGGTGATATTGTTTTACATTTAATAGAGCATTTGTGAAGCATTTGTGAAGATACTAAAAGGTATCTATCTACATAGGATAGACCTTCAAAGTTATGATTTAGGTACTGAATGTGTTTTCCATACAGCATCCCACCTCCTCCACATTTGGATTTTGGGGGCTGTACATGGTTTCTGGGCAGCGAGCATTGCCTGGACAGCTATTAGTCAATATTGTTGGCTGTATAGTAGACAGTCTTTTCTGCCAAACATAACACTCTACAGAATACCTTGCAACACAATAGACTTTTGATTATTAATGTATGTTTTTACAGGCACCCTCTCCATACACATTATAGAAAAGTCAAGCAAACCCGCTGATTTTGGCCAACTTCCTAATGTGTATGGGGGCTATATAACTTTCCCCTGAAAGATGAAGTTGAGGAAGAGTAGGATTAAATATTATATATTTTTCTCCAGGAAACAATCCACCACCAGTACAGTGCGGTGGCAACTTACCCTTTTTCTATTTAAAGGGGTTGTCCAGCGCTACAAAAACATGGCCACTTTCTTCCAGAGACAGCCCCACTCTTTTCTCCAGCTTGTGCGGGGTTTTGTAACTCATTTCCATTGAAGTGAATGGAGCTTAATTGCAAACCGCACCTGAACTGGAGACAAGAGTCGTGTTGTCTCTGAAAGAAAGTGGCTACGTTTTTGTAGCACTGGATAACCCCTTTAAGGCACAAGAAAGTTCTGCTGAGCCGAACATACATGCGTATAAGCAAATTGCGAGACACAGCTGAAGAAATAGTCTGCCAACAGCTTTTAAAGGTGTATGGCTACCTTATGAGGAAGAATCTGTGTAAATTTGTGAACACTTTAAGGAGCATGGAGCAAGAATAAAGACGTAATAAAAAAATTCATCTCATGAAGACAGATTTCCTTCACTAAACTTCTCCCTATTGTTGACCTAGAAAATGACTCATGCTTTACTACTAGTTAGACCCCATAACGCATGTGCTCTGTTCTCAGTATGTGTCACTGGTGTAAAGCATGCTCAAAAATGAAACTTACCTTTTTGTCTTTTTAGCTGTGGGAAGCTTCCTATAGTAGTGGCCTGGATTATTTCTACAACTATCTGATACCTAAGGAGACAAAAATAATCAAATATGAGATAAGTAACAAAATTTCCTTTTGTTACAGGACAACTGTAATGTCCGTCAGGATACAATTTACATATAGTAGTTTTACAGATGGGAAGCTATACCATTCAGGCAAACGTAAAAATTAGGATGGGTTCACACTACGTTTTTGCAATCTGTTTTTTTTTTTTTTTTTCAAAAAAACGGATGATAAATTTCCATTGACTTCCATTATTTAAAAAAAAAAAAAAAAAAAAAAAAATTTTTTTTACACTAACTTTTTTGACTAACCTTTGACACTGTCCGTCAAAGAAAAAAACGGATCTGTTTTGATCCTTTTTTTTTTATAATGGAAGTCATTGTAAAAATGGATGCACATAGTTGCATCCATTTTTTCCATCAGTTTTTTTGCAAAAAAAAATAATTAAAAAAACGGATTGCAAAAACGTAGTGTGAACCCAGCCTTAGAAATGACAAAAGGGACTCAGTGGCGAAAAAGCTACAATGTTGCATCTGCTTTGTAAACTGGGCATTATTCCTTGTATATAGGGCATAAAAAGAAAAAAGTTTGCCTCCTGAAACCTAAGCCAAACGTATCCATGGACTTTTATTTACCAGATACCTGATAGAGGCTGAAAAATGAGTCCTTTTTAACCCTGTTAGGCTATGTAAGCATTCTTGCATTCTTTAACTTGCAACTCTACAGTAAGCCATATAATAGATATGTTCAAAGCCTGAAAACACCATTATATTTCATCTGATGCTACTGATATATAACTGTAATGCTTATAAACTGTATTCACCTCCATAGAATAAAGAGACAAACCTCTCCCCAGCTCATATGAAGCATTACACAATGCCTATTCAAACCAGTGGGCCATCAAACCAGACAGGCCACATGCTACAAAAAAAAAAGTTGCTTTTTGCAACATCTCATTACTTTAGTTATAAGACGAGGTCCAACCTGTATATATAAGATGGATTGTGTAAATCAGATAACCTTTGACAGAAGTAACAGTTGAAATAGCCAATTATATTGAGGGGGACTGATAGTAAAATAGTTGAGCTGCACAAATGGATGAGTGTGTGATACATTATGGTGATTATGCTTTCCAGAGTATATTCACACTAAAGTAAATGTGGTGGAATTCCGCAGCGGAACTCTTCATCATGGAATCCCGCCTGCCTCAGTGTGCCATAGCATGTCTATGGGCGGGTTCACACTACGGAATTCTCGCGGACAATGTCCGCGGAATTCCGTCAGCTGTCCGCCCGCACAGGCACGCGCTTTTCCGCCGGCTCCATAGACACCATTCTATGAGCCGCCGTATTCCGCAATCCGCTAAAAGAAGTGACATGACACTTCTTTCAGCGTATAGCGGAATACGCCGGCCCATAGAATGGTGTCTATGGGGCCGGCGGAAAGGCGCCCAGATGTGCGGGCGGACAGCTGACGGAATTCCGCGGACATTGTCCGCGAGAATTCCGTAGTGTGAACCCGCTCCCACCACCCTCCGCACAAACAATTAACACACTTTGAAGGTGAAAGGAAATCCACACTGCACACTAGACTAGACACTAGAATGCACTTTAGAATGATTGGCTGGAGATTTTCAGGGTAGAAAATCCTATAGTGAATCCACAAGCAAATTACAGTATCAGCAAAGTAAATGTGATTTTTGAAATCTCATCTATACACAGGCTCATCTATATAGTGAGCCTGCAGCAAGTCAATTTATGTTAATGTGGAAGGTAAAATCCAAACCAAATCCACAGCATATCTGCAACAAACAAATCTGGGTTTTCCTCTATGTTCCTCTTTTTGCTTTCTCACACAACAAAACTGGGACTTGGAATACGGTGTACAGCGATTCGATGTCCATTACATCAGTATAAAGTCTGCTCACTCTGAGAGCAGAAATTTTACCAATGTGATCTTCCTATACATACACGTTCATGACATGTCAGAAGATCTTTGTGACAGGATTTCTTTCTTTACGGACAGTAGATATTTGAGATGTCAGATTAGATGTCAGACTAGCACAGCAGTCAGGTAATGATAAGAGAAGCATCTAGATGTAGCTACTTGACGGTCGGCATTTTGTGCAGCGGCAGAGCCAGTTACAGACAGAATCCAATAGAACAGTCCTCTATCACAGATAATGGTTGTGTCAACTCATACCTTAGATGGAGCCTAATAAGAGATAATTTTGGCTGTCAGTGGCACACCGCAGCTCTGGACTTGGCACAGACAGCTATTTTTACATCAAATGAACAATAAGTCGCCAGGCAACAAAATTGTGTTCTACTACATCAACACGTAATCAAGTACATAAAAGCTGGAAGGCTTATTGCTTTGTTTACAAAGAAAGAAAAAGGCCCCCACCCCTAAAAAAGTCATTATGAAGACAGGTCAAGCAGTGATGCCAGGCTCACAAAACTGGAATATGGTTGTTTCAGGCTGGATTTACATTAGCATAATAGGTAAGATTTTTTGCATCTGTACTAAGACCATAATTCCCAGCATGACGATGGGTCTGAAGACCCGAACTGGCAGCTGTTGGTTTTAACCATCAAACTAGTGGTCAACTGGGACTTGTGGCTATAATTTGGATGTGAAAATGCATTGGTAATATGCTAGTGTGAACCCAGCTGTAGTGTCTTTATTGCAGCTTCAACACCTAGACTCCACAGTTCTTTTTGAGGGGTTTTCCCATCTCAACTAACATAGGTAACATTAAGAATCACATGGCAGTTACCTCACTCAAAGCCACTGTATTCAGATCCGTGGACAGGTATTCTTGCAAATGGAGGGATACTGCCAAGATTTGATCTCTGTAGAGGAAAAAGGCAGGGTTGCCCCCTATCACCCCTACCATTTGCTGCATTAGGCCCCATTCACACTGAGCAAGAACAGAGAAATTCAGCAGTGGAACTCTCTGCAGCGAAATTCTTCCATTCTTGCTCCGTGTGAACGGGACCTAACTCAGGCATTTTAATTATGGTGGTGAGGAGGAGAGGGAATCCCTTTTTACCGATGATATGCTGCTATATACGTCTGGCCTGGAAAAATCTATACCATCCATAATTAATATTGTTAAAGAGTCACTGTCGTATTTTATAGTTTTATTTTTTTTGCAGAAATCAATAGTCCAGGCGATTTTAAGAAACTTTGTAATTGGGTTTATTAGCCAAATATGCCATTATCTGCATTTAAAAAGCCTTTTCCTAGGTCCCCCCCCCTTCCCTCCTCTTTTCCATCCACTGCAAAAAAAATCAGGAAATTGTGACTTGTTGCATCAGACACAACCCTGTCTGTTCTATAGAGAGGGGAGGGGGGAGTTAGCCAGCTGAGAGCAAAGGATTACACAAACATTGAGCTGGGTGAAGCTGTAATCAGAGCTCAGAGAGGTCAGTGGTGACTGTCAGAGGAGATAGAGGGTGATGTATTTGTAGATTAAATCTTTGTTGTCCTGTTTTGGTGTTTTTAGCTCTCTCCATAGGAGAACAAAGAAGACAGGGGGGAGAGCATTAAACTGCTTTTTCATGATAAAAATGTATTTTTCAGCTAATAAACCCAATATGACAAAGTTTCTTAAAATCATCTGGACTATTGATTTCTGCAAAAAAATAAATTCACGACAGTGACACTTTAAGGAGTTTGGTAAAAAGCCAGGATTGACCATCAATTGGGATAAGTCAGTAGTACTTTCTCTTGCACCCACCTCCCCCATCTTCCCCTTGTCTGGACACTCCGCTCCGGGTAGAAAACAAATTTAAATATTTGGGTATCCTGGTGACTCCCTGTGTACAGTATTATATTTATGAGAATCTACAGCCCCTGCTGAAAAAGAGTACTTTGAAGGTGGATTGCTTGGTTAAGGCTGCCCCTGTTTGCTATTGGTAGATGTACAGTAATTTATTAATAATGATATTGATGCCCCAATAGCTATACATCTTGCAAAATTCACTGGTTTCGATCCCCAATATGTATTTCAAGAGGAACAATACACTCTTTAGAGACCAGATTTGAAAGAATGCCATTGTCAGAGTACGCCTTGAAAGTTTCAGCAGGGAAAAACTGCCCGTGGGCGGGGGGGGGGTTGGGGGTGGCAGGAAGGGGGGCAGTTGTATGGCATTTCCTAATCGATTCAAATGCTGTTGCAGCTTTTGAAGGGATGGGGACAAGTGGATGGTCTTGGTGTCTCTCGCAGATGTGACACTCCGTTGGCAGCTGTGGGGGTGGGTCAGATGCTCACAATACTCAAAATATCAGGTTTCACACTATATACACCTGTATAGAAGCCTAAAACAGTAGGCTTTTGGAGCTATTTGAACTGAAGGGGTTCTACCCATGGAAATGAAATGGTGTATACTTATTGAATGAAGTATGGAAAGATGTGTTTGGTTATCCCATTTGATCAGCTCCAGGAAAATTATGCTCTTTCTAGCAGTCCTTTTATACACATATGACAGATTTTTGAATCCAAAGCCAGGTATGGATTTGAAGAGAGGAGAAATCTCAGTCTTTTCCTTTATGGCCTGTTCTTTGTTTCTAGCCTGTTCCTGGCTTTGGCTTCAAAAATCTATTACACAGATAAATTCCCTGTGTAATAGTAATTTCTATCAGTATCTCTAACTGACAAGCTCTGCAAACACAGTCTGGGAGAACAACACTACGAACATTTTCTCATCCCTTATTATTAGAGGTCGGTAGTCATTAGAGGCCATATCATATCCCTACACCCAACTAGGGGTGGACAGAGGATATTGGGGTTTACCATTACACTTACTTCGAAGCACTACCTATTAGGGCTCCTTGAAGTACTTAATTTAGAACAGTGTTTCTTAATTCCCCAAGATTCACCAACAGGTCATGTCTTGAGGATTTCCTTAGTATTTCACAGGTGATATGACTATAGTTGATAAGTCAGGTATTATGACAGGTGTTCTTTGTATGGAAGATCCTCAAATCATGACCTGTTGGTGGGCCATGAGGACTGGAGTTGAGAAACACTGATTAAGATGATTACACTGAACTAGGAATACAGGCGCATTATGTACCAGGCCCCGAAAACCATCGCTGGACCCACCAAGCACCCCCAATGTTACAGAAATGATTTCCAGGATGAATGTTCTCATTAGACTAGAGAGAGGGGTTTATTAAAAGAGGAAATGTCCTCGCAAATTCAACAGATTTGGGAAATATGGATTCACAGGTTGGGCCTGCCAAGGGTAATTCTACTTCTGGTATGCAGAGACCCCACACAGATGTCCATTAATTGTATGACATGAGGTTGTAAGGGTTATAAAACAAGAAGGAAGTGACACACGTACTCATTGGAGGGGCAGGCAGGACGACAGTATATGTGAATGTAAGGCAGTTATGTGATGGTATTCTGCTGTAACTTTTACATTTTTGTTTGTGCACAGTAAAAAAAAAAAAAATATTGCAGGACTCCTCAGGTTGAAAGATTTTTGCATAAACATCAATTTAGCAAACTTGTCTCCTTCTCTAGGTTACCAACCACCACTCTACTCTAAAAAAAATACACTGGATGGTGTATATACACTATAGCTATATAGTATACAAGATTAAATATATTATACAGTATTCATTCACTCATAAATAAAGTGGTGGTTGGTGACCTACAAAACGAGCTACAAAAACGAGGGAGGGAAAGTTCAGCTTATCAGGAAACAGCAAGTTTGCTAATTGAATTTATTTGTAAAAATATTAAATTACAATTACTACAAGTTTACCTATTTCTTTTAAAATGGGAACACCCCTTTAACTAATCATCATAAGAAATAGATACAAGTTGGGTATAATTGAATCAGTACTCTATTTTAAGAAAGGAATCTATGGAAATTCCTGTCTGTTTACTTATGACATCAGCCCTGATATCCTTTCTTCAATGGGATCTTGTTAGTGGCATTTAGGCACTAGTGTGTAGTCCTCAGATAGTTATAGAATGTCTTTTAGACTCATGAGGAAGTGGGATCCTATGACTGTACAATTACCTATAATAGACGTCAGCATGATGTACGTGAATGGAGCAAGTGGGCACAGCTTGTGACATCACTTACCGCCCACCACATTCAGAAGCACAGAAGCCAGAAGTGGAGAGACTAGGTATTATTACAAATTAGTATTACCTACTTATTTTTCCTACTTGGCATATTGAAATCTGTTCCGTCTTGTTCATTTAGGTATTTATTTAGGTAGTTTATCAAGTTGATGACAACTCTTATAAGGCTACAGCAAATAAAATATAAAGCTGAAAAAGGGTATGCAGTCATCTTCCATTGGTGTACATATAATATTTAAGGGAATCTGTCAGGTCTCTACCAGGTAGAGCTGCAGACAGGTGTGGCACTTCAGCTTCCAAGGAAAATGATTGTACAAACAGATAGCTGTGGCACTTCAGCTTCCGAGGAAAAAATTACATTTTATAACTTGGCAAACGGCCAGCAAAGACAAAAGCATCACTTGTTTTATCTCCCTACGTCCGCAGCTCTGTACCTGGTACAGACGTGTCAGATTCCCTTTAAGTATATATACAAGCCATGCATATGTTATGATAGCGGTGACACAATATAATCCTCAGAATCGGGGCACATAAGGGTCTGTCTCCTAGGTTTCTGCTCTCATGTGCATTAGCCCAGGGTGCCATGCTAAAAACTGCACAAACAGTAACAATGATCTTCAGTCAAATGTAAACTATATAGAAACCAGCTTCAGGGGTTCACTTTGTTTAATTAAAGGGGACTTCTTTTGTCCACGGGTAGATTATGCATGTCAGTACAAACATTATCCACATATCCCTCCAGGGAAGGAAAACCTGTTGCCAAGGGGTGCCTCCTAGTTGGGAGATCACCAAACCACCCTAATATGTAGCCCCTTAAAGGGGCCACTTTTGCACCACTCTTGTCTCTAGATTGGGTGGGGTTTGAAACTCAGTTCCACTGAAATAAATGGAGCTCAATTGCAAACCACACCTGAACTGGAGACAAGAGTGGGGCAAAAGAAGCCATGTCTTTGGAGTGCCGGATAACCCCAAGTACTAAATAGGGTGCCCCCTTTTGTGTCAAAATCTAACTGAGTTACAAGTATTGCGTAATGACAAGGGTTCACCAAAGACAGACATCCATCCACAGACAGCTGTTTTGGGGTATTTTCCCCTCGCTAGTGTAGACCAGAATTCTGGCTTAATGGGGGCAATAAAAAGTAGACCGACAAAACACAGCAATCATTGAGTACAGGAAGATAAGCGGAAAAAAAAATCCAATAAAGTTTTCACTCAAAAGTTTCCCCTGATATATTGCCCCATATAAATTTAAATATGCAAAAAAGGGTTTGTGGAGCCACAGTTGCGAGTCCAACTCGGTTACGAATATTGGGACACAAATAGGGAAATACCAGGGTGGTCCTTTTGCGTCAATGCCCTAACTCAGTTTTAAGTATTACGACATGACAAGGGTTTAAGAAAGCCAGGTATCCATCCACAGACAGCTGTTTCAGCATATTGCCCCTCACAACTCAGTGGGACTTTGTCTCAGGGTTATTTGGTGATCTCCCCACTGGGAGGCACTCATTGGCAACAGGTTTTCCTTCCCTACAGGGATATCTAGCTATTCCTGTGTTTTGAGACTCCACAGACTCCTTTTTTGCATATTTAAATGTGCAAATGGGGCAATGTATCAATGGATACTCTTGAGTGAGTATTGCTTTGTTTTGTCAGTACATTCATTAGTATAGTTTTCACATAGGTGTAATACCTGGTGTGAACAGTGCCTTAAACTAAATCTGAAAATCTGTTTTATAACCACCTCCTGTTACATATAATAAAACAATGTACCTTAGCTGTTTAAGGAATTCTATGTCAGAGCTGCTCGTGATGAGCTTGATGAATTCCTCATAAGATGGGGCATATGTATAGGCCTTCTTGTGCCGCTCATTCACCTGTTCCCTGTATTCCAGCTGGCTGAGCAGCATCTGATTAATGTAATCCGGATCACTCAGCAGCTCCACCAAGGGCTTCAGCACTGAAGAAACAAAATGAGGACATGGCAAGATGAAGGACACCTGAAGATTCTATGCCCTACACCAAGAGTTATCTTGCACTACTTAAAAAAATACACTAAGCAAACCCTGAATATATTTATATATATATATATATATATATATATATATATATATATATATATATATATATATATATATACACATACACACACACACACACACACACACAATAAAAACTAAACATTTATAATAAAAATATATATTTTAATACATACACACAAAATGATGTAAAATTATGCAACTTGACAAATGTTTCAAAACTTTGTGTCTACAGTTCCTACGCAAACTTGGTGTCTCCATGGTAACAGACTACAAACAAATTATGTAGTCAGACTCTGCAGTTATTCTTCCATCTGTACCCCAAGGAACTACCCCAATGTATTCCTCTGACACTGGACAATACAGTGTAATAAGAGCCTTAGTTCTAAATAATACATAGTATTGTCTTCTACCTGTCATCTATGTCTTTGGACAAATTGGTGCTAATAGGACTGTAGGAGCGAACTACAAAGAACTTGTTTGTAGTCTGTTACCATGGAAACACGTATCCACATGAGCTGTAAGCACCAAACCATTTTTAATTAGGACTTTTAGCAAATTCTTATTTCAGATGCTTTGGAGCAATAAAAATAATTGGTTGAAGGTGAATCTTTCCTCTGTGGACTAAAAATATAGAAAATAAATGTGTCTGCTGTAAAGAATTATAATAAAGGAAATAATACAATAATAAAACCTATTCTGTTTTAAAAAGATTACAATGCTTTGGTTCTTGAGGGCATATAAATTGGGAACCAATTTTTCAATATCAAGTAGCTCTTCAAATTGAAGAGTACTATCAAATGCTGTCATTTGGTTTGAAACATGCATAAAAGAACACGCCATTTTACTTAATCTTTTAAAACATAAAGAGCCTATTATAATAGTAGCATAACATATATGACTAATAAAACGAAGGCAGGACTTTGATTTTCACACACCTTTGGTGGCAAGTATTTCAGAAAGAACAATGCGCAAACTGCGAGACTGGGCATCCCGGCTAGGCATCAAACAAAGAACAAGAACCTGGGCACAAGTCTGCAGAAACCGGAGCTCCTCCTCAGTGTTTTTTAAGCAGGGATGAAGAGCAAAGGGTCTTGGCTGTTCATCCTGTCTGAAAGAAAAAGGAACAAAACAAGAAGGAAAGCAAACACACTGAAGTTAAATGGAAAACACACATTACTATATTATAAAAAATACTCCATATCTCATCACTGTACCATTTTTTCAATGACTGGTGCACAAAGACAGGAAAGTGGAGGGGCCTGTGCAGGTTTGAATTGAAAAAAAGGGTCTTCAAGGGGAAAAGTTAAAAAAATCCCCCAATTTGGACAAGTTAGGCAGTAAACTACTACACAGCAGCCTGTTGTAAAGCAAGTAGTGATTGACAGTTATCTCCGACATGTAATGCAGCTTCCCAAAGACTAATGTTTATTCCAATACTAACGCGCATTAAGGGTACGTTCACACTGCGAATACGCGTGAATACACTGTGTGACTTCAATCAAGCGGATTTTGCCAGACGGCCCTTGCTCGAAGTTCCACCCATCCCATAGACTCAATGACATTTGCTGGCGGATTCCGCCGGCCGCCCAAAAAATTGACATATAAATTCTTTGGGTGGATGTTGGAATCCGCCAGCAAATATCATTTGGGAGGCCGTCCGTCAGAATCCGGTTGAAGTCTCTGCACATATTCCATAGTGTGAAGTACCCTAAAAGTAGATATCAGAGGAAGCTCATTATGTATGTATAGGTATCTGTGCCAGGACCAGGGCATTAACTGCCCTGCAGTTCCTGACACAGCCACTGGTATCAGCAGAGGAGCTGCTTCCCTTCTTACTTCTGCAACTCAGCATAAGAATTAATATTTTAAAAAAAAAATCACTTTGTCGTTAAGGGGTATTGATTGCAGATTTATTTTAGCACAAGGCCTCAATGTAACAAATTGTGAAAAACATGAAAGTGTTTGAAGACTTTCCAAATGCGCTAAAAACTGATATAAACTACAACATATTTTGCTGATGAGTTTGGGAAACAATCAAAATGGACACAACATTTTATACTACATATCACTGCTCAACCAAACGAGGACTTACTGAACTCTGTGTAAAGCCAAGGTATGGCACGGTCCAAATACAACCTGGAATGGACCATGCACCTTACTAAAAGTGACTGGCTATTCCCTGTGGCATGGTATTATGGTACTGTCCTATTGTCCACATTATGTCCTAATCAGAAGTCACTTTTCAAGTGGTGGATAAGCATATAATTTCACCCCAAGACAAGCTGTCATGACGACTTTGTAGAGAAACACTGTGTACTCTATGAAATTACTTTAAGAATACTATATGAGCAGAATAATGTAAATAGCAGTAATTTTCCTAATGGTTATGCAGAGACACATAAGTTATCCTCTACCTTCTAGGTGTAACGTCATAAATAACTACTCCAGCTAATGAGGAATAGGAATCAATAATGGAGTGAAAGCAGCAATCTGTCTAGTCTGAAATAGTTTGCGAGAAACACAATCAATACTGACCTTCAAAATCATGAGAAAAAAAAGAAGAAAAAGTATGACAACTAGGTAATAGAACGCAATGGACAACAGTGTAGTCTGTATATGTGCTGCTCCTTATGACTGCATTTATGGATTCATTAGTATTCACCTCCTGAGTAGTATTGGGTGGAAAGGCCGAACTGTTCGGGTTCAGCAACATTCTCTCAACTTTCGGCACTTGACTCCCTGTGGCTGCAGCCCTAGAGAGAGCCCTGGAAAACATGGATATGGCCTATGGCTGTATCCATGTCTTCCAAGACTCCCTAGGGCTGCATCAGACCTCTGCAAACGCAATGAGTCAAAAGCAAAGTGTTCCAAACCCCAACAGTTCGGCATCTCCGCTCACTACTACTCCTGAGCCAGTGAGTGAGATTACTAAAGCTAAAACACATTGGAAACTCCAAACAATACAGGTAGGTAAGAAACAGGGCCCCTGTTCTGTCAGATGAAAATACAGAATGGAGAGTCCTATAAATTCTACTATTAGTAAAGCTAGTCTACTAAAGGGAAGCTGAGTATTCAACCTGCAGCTCAAAGAGTGGACATTGGGGAAAAAGTCCTTGGAAGACACATCGCAAAGGAAGAAAGAAAAACACAAAAAAGACAGAGTGAAGGGAGGGTGGCCACAGCAAAGGCAGAAAAAGAGAAATGAAGCAAACCTTTAATAAAGACCTATGGATAAAATTTATTCATATTTTGCACCAAAATACAAACAAAACAAGAGCTAAAAAAAAAAAAAGGCTTTCAAAAGCATCCATAGCATTTTGGATCAGAAACCCACAGCTGTAAATCGATATAACACCTTCATGAAGAGAACCCATTGGAAAGCTAAAGGGTAGCCAGTGATTAGCTGGTCTCTGTAATCTGCACTGGCTCAGGGGGCAGGGTTCTAAGCTGGGCACCACTGTATATGCCCTAATAGGACTTTTCTTAATGATTCATCTTTAATGCACTGTATGCTGACCTTTTGACTTTGCAGCAGAAAGGCTGTCCCAAGTGGATATCCTGGTGACCTTAATAAGATGTTGACAATAACCAGCTTTTGTATCCTTCCCTAATACCATGATCCAGACCTGAAAGGGTTAAACCAGAGCGAGCTTCTCCTTGCTCTCATTATTCCTTGCAGAGGCTGATAATCACACAGAGAAGGATTACAGATGCTCACTCCAGTTTGTTACCTAGTGTTTGCAGCCTTGAGGTCACAGAAGTGTGTAAACAGATTCTTCACAACATCATTGCAGACCACCTTTACAATATCAATGTGAGCAAGCCGACAGCGGAGTTGTCTGGTCAGCTCCCAAAAGTCTTCAGAGAGCAGATTGTAGAGTTGACCATTGTCTTTGCTAAGTTCTCCGTACCATGACAGAATGTAGTCTCTGTAACTGTAGTCAAACACTGAAAAACAGGAAGACATGGCAAGATGTAAAATGAAGTGCATGAAATTACAAAATGCAAATACAGGGGATATAAAAAGTCATCACGGTTTTTGTTAAAGGGGTACTCCAGATTTTTTTTTTTTTTTAAATCAGCTGATGTCAGATTATTCAGATTTGTAAACTACTAAAAATCTCAAGGAAGATTTATTTAGACCAGCGTACTCATATGGCAGTCTTAAATTTAAGGGGTTATCCAGCACTACAAAAACATGGCCTTCCAGACTTTCTTCCAGAGACAGCACGACTCTTGCCTCCAGTTCAGGTGTGGTTTGCAATTAATCTCAATTTACTTCCATTGAACAGAGTTACAAAACCTGCAACCAAACTGGAGACAAGAGTCAGGGCCGGCGTCAGCACAGGGCTTACCTGGGCAAGTGCCGGGGCCCAAGGCATCTCGAGGGGCCCGGTTTTCTGATGTTCAGCCCGCTCACTGCAGTCCAGGGTGTGCACTGAACATCAGAAGACACAGGAGACGGAGCAGGACCTGCACAGAGAGAGAAAAGGGTGAAGGACCTGATCACATGACCTTAAGGTCCTCAACCTCACAGTGTGGAGAGCAGCCCGATAGAGAGGAAGAGGGAGAAGACTGAGCTTTAACTGCTGTGTGTCAGTGTCCGAGTGTGTCAGTCAGTCGGTCAGTATCTATATCAATAATGTATGTTTGTATATGTTAGTGGTGTCTCACGTTATTGTGCATAGTGTGTAAATGAGGGGCCCGCTGAGGCTTGGTCGCCCAAGAGCCCACAAAAACCTGGAGCCAGCCCTGACAACAGTGGTGCTGTCTCTGGAAGAAAGTGGCTATGGTTTTGTAGCACTGGATAATCCCCATTAAGCCCTGTCCCTGACCCTGCATTGGTCGCAGAGTTTGCGCAAAAATCTACACCTGTGCATGGCTTACATCTATTTCCCCATAGCAAATCTTTATAGAAAACCTCTCCTGCTCTGGAAAGTTCCTGATACTGACAGAGGTGGCAGCAAAGTGTACCATGGAACACACCACTTCCTGCAGGACACACAGCAGCTGATAAGTACCGGAAGCTTTTTAAATAGACGTAAATTACAAATATGACACCAGTTTATTTAAAAATGTTTTTTGCCTTTGGAGTAACCCTTAAAAAAGGGGTGGCTTGAGGAGTGAGCATTTACTTTAATGCCTTAAAGCGACTCTGTACCCACAATCTGCCCCCAAACCACTTGTACCGTCAGATAGCTGCTTTTAATCCAATATCTGTCCTGCGGTCAATTTAGCAGGAGATGCAGCCCTGTGTCAATTTGGCATGGCCTAGAGCAGTGCTTCTCAATTCCAGTCCTCGAGCCTCACCAACAGGTCATGTTTTGAGGATTTCCTTAGTATTTCACAGGTAATATAATTATACTAATCAGGTATTTTCACAGATGTTCTTTGTACGGGATATCCTCAAAACATGACCTGTGAGGTCTAAGGACTGGAATTGACAAGCACTGGCCCAGCGTACCCATGCCCTAGAATTGCAAAACCCCCCCCCCCCCCCATCCCTCCTCCCCGCCCTCTTCATCATTAGGAATGCCCCTAGAACAATTTCTCCTATTCATCACCTGTGTGAACACTGCACATGTGCTTGATCGTTAAGGCCCCTGTGCAGTGTTCAGACAGGTGAGAAATAGGAAAAATCCTGCCAGGGGGCATTACTAGTGATGAGGAGGACGAGAAGGAGGGAAGTTGCAATCCTAGGGCATGAGTACTATAGGTCACACCAGTTTGACACAGGGCTGCAAGTTTAAAAGTGTTTTTTAGGACAATAACTGCATCACCTGCCGAACGGACCCCAGGACAGATCTTGGATTAAAAGCAGCCATCTAATGGTACAAATGTTTTGTTTTTGTTTGTTTTTTTGAGGGGGGGGGGAGAGGAGAGGAGAGGGGGGCAGATTGTGGCTACAGAGTTGCTTTAAATATTCTAAAAAACAACAACAACAACAGGTTTTTCACTACAATAGGAAGTCTATGGCACTTTTATTCTGCACTATTATATTCCTTAAAAATGCCTTAGAATAAGAAAACCAGAGGAGATAATCAATATAGAGCTGGGATATCCAGGGAATATTACAGCGATCACTTTCATATTCCTGAGTAAATTGATATGACAGACACCAACCCCTGATTAAATCTACAGCGGCTCCTTCCACTATTCACAAATCTCTCTACCCGGATAAATCTCTAAATATATCACTTTACATTATTAACTTGAAGCCAGCTCCTGATGTTTGATCACTATGGTGACTGAAATTTGGTATCACAGTTAATATTTCACCCCCGGAGAGAATGACTGTACTAACTCGCTGCCTGTCATTCCGGAGTCACAGGCGATGTGTGTGTGCGCGAACAGGGGCCGCAACCTCAGGAACTTTTATTGAGGAGTATGATGCAAGTTCTGCTGGGGGGGCGGGGGCACGTCCATGTTAAAGGGAATGGGTCATCAGAAAATGTTGTTGAAATCATGTTTTTACGTTAAACATATTTTATGAGAATTTTTGGGGATGCTTTTGGTAATTTATTTCACGACCTACATTACTCACAAAAAGTTAGGGATATTTGGCTTGCGGGGAAAATTTATAGAAAACTTTAAAAGTTCAGACTACAGTGATATCATATTAGTAGGGCATTTACGGTAAGTAAAAGCATGTAATGGGAGATTTCCTCATCTAAACTAAATAATGACAACAACATCAGTGGCAGGTATGTAAGCCGTGTACCGGGGTGGGCTCCCCAGGATACAGCGAAGTCAAGAGCGAGAGACACGACTCCAACACCAAGTTAACTCAAACAGTAATTTTACTGAAATGCACCAATACTAGTACCACAGGTACTAAACCCTCACAATAATACAACTAGTGGAGACTAGGGATGGTCCGAACAGAGTTCGGTTCGGGTTCATACGAACCCGAACCCTCGGTAATGATTCCCGCTGTCTGCCCGCTCCGTGCAGCGGGCGGATCCAGCAGGAGGACCGCCTGGAAAACTGGGATACAGCCATAGCCATAGACAGCGGGAATCTGATGCCGAGCGTTCAGGATTATACGAACCCGAACATCGGCAGGTTCGGACCATCCCTAGTGGAGACCCCTGTGCTGCACAGCATGTCGCCACACTGTATCTAATCCGAATGTTCACAACTTTTACCTACCAACAGTCTCAGACCGGACGCTATTTACCTCTTAATACCCTCACAAGACAGGAACCATTGTGTATGAATGCGTTACACAGGCACACTTGCGGTGTAGCACAGCGGTTTACAATCTTAACAATAAATCTAGGCTTGTGGCCTAATACGAACAAGAAACATAACTAAGTAACTACTTGTAGGCCGTAACTCAGTCTCTCATAGGTTGGCATGCACGCTACTGTTTCGGGCCTGTTTTACATGAACATTCGGTCACTGTGTGCCAACATCCAGTCCCACGATAGCGACCACCGTTCACAGCAGCGCGATCCAGCGCAACCAATAATGTGTTCCCGCAGCCACAGTCCAGGAGTTGAATCTCTCTCGCAGAGGATCAAATGGCCAGCAACAACAGCTGAGCTGCACCACAACTAGAAGTCCCAGCAAACCGATTCCCAGTCTCGATGGATCAGGATCTTCACCAACAGCTCACAGGGAAAAATGGCCGCTCTCCTTGACAACTGAAAGACCGTTAGTGATGTCACAGACATGTGACCAGTCACATGTACTTCATGTTAATGCTCAACAGTGGCATCTTTTGGCCAAAATTAAGAATTGCAGGTACAGTTACAATGACATCTCCTACAGGTATACCCCAACACAAAAGGTCAAAGTCTCAATAACTTGGCATGTGACAGGTTGGCACATGACCCGCAGCCTATTCATTTTCTATGGAGCTGCAAGGAAGAGTGTCGTACATTGCTCTCTAAGGGCGGGTTCACACTACGGAATTCTCGCGGACAATGTCCGCGGAATTCAGTCAGCTGTCCACCCGCACGGGCACGCGCTTTTCCGCCGGCTCCATAGACACCATTCTATGGGCCGGCGTATTCCGCGATCCGCTAAAAGAAGTGACATGACACTTCTTTCAGCGTATAGCGGAATACGCCGGCCCATAGAATGGTGTCTATGGGGCCAGCGGAAAGGCGCCCAGATGTGCGGGCGGACAGCTGACGGAATTCCGCGGACATTGTCCGTGAGAATTCCATAGTATGAACCCGCCTTAAGACTGTTCCATAGAGAATGAATGTAGTTGTGGGTCACGTGCAGGACCGGCGCCTCTATTCAAAACAATGGAGCCGGGATGGAAGGGGGGAGCTACCTGAAAATCGCCAGGGGCACGGAGATTGGACCCCCCGCTTACTTGTTCCCTATCCTGTGCATAGGGAAGAGTAAGATTTAATCAGAAACCTTTTTTAAAGCATCAATTACAGCTTGAAAACAATGTTTCATGCTGTTCACAGGTCAACTTATTGTCTGCTGAGCAATACATCCCACTCTTCCTGAAGGGTGGCCCTCAGGTCATTAAGGATGTGGGGTTCAATATATTCTAAACCTTGAGGCATACCAACATGGAACAGTGTGAGGAAGGGGCTCCTCCAAAGGAATAGTGGAGGAGGGGGATCAAGAAACTATCCTGTGTTCCAGAAGGCCATTGTTTAAAGACTTCAAATGGGTATATGGAACTAGTTTTGGACTGATGAAAGTAAGAAGGTAACTAATAAGCAGGAACAATTATAAAAATAAAAGGTTACCAGATGGTTCATTGTGAACATAGCCTCAAAGTAGTTTGGCTACTCCGAAAAGGCAAACGTTGCCAGCTCCTTTCCTTCTACTGACTGGCTATAATGACGCCAAACAGTTTAAAAGCAAAAAATTTGTTAAGAAGTAAAAGCCTTTCTACAGAGAGCAGTGATGACTGTCACGTATGAAAAAACGTCACAACACACAATAAAAACTCCCCAACAATAGAACAGCAGGCCTGCCGTCTATTGCCAATATTACAATTCCGCTGCTGTATGCTGTGCATTGTGTTCACCGAGGGATTTAATGAATGATAATAACATTCGCTTTGAAAACCTTCATCTGAGATCAAGTTATCCAGATTACACAGCGAGGTTGGGAGACCACGTAGAATAAAGATCAATTCATCAGTCACATTTGAAGCATGAAAAAGCTAAAAAGTAGGAAGTTGTCTGACCGAATACAACATTTATGAATAATGAAGCCTCTTATGTTCATTGTAGTGTCAGATTTCTTATTTCCTACTTCTAAATTCTTTTATTCCACAGATCTTTATACTACAGTATCATGAAAGCTGCATACAGCCTATGGCAGATGTCACAGAATAAGCAGCTATATTTTCTGAGGATAATCTGAACAAATCACCATTTCTACATATCAAAGTCTTGGATGCACGCCTTACCGTTGCACTTTTCTTTTGGTGTTTAAAGGGGTTGTCCAGCGAAATTCTTTTTCTTTCAAATTAACTGGTGTCAGAAAGTTATATAGATTTATAATTTACTTCTATTAAAAAATCTCAAGTCTTCCCATACTTATTAGCTGCTGTATGTCATGCAGGAGATGTTGTTTTACTTTCAGTCTGACACAGTGCTCTCTGCTGACATCTCTGGCTGAGACAGGAACTCTGTTTTCCATGGGGTTTCATAGAAAACCAAGAAAGAGTTCCTGTCTCGGCCAGAGATGTCAGCAGAGAGCACTGTGTCAGACTGAAAATAAAACATCTCCTGCATGACATACAGCAGCTAATAAGTATGGGAAGACTTGAGATTTTTTAATAGAAGTGAATTACAAATCTATATAACTTTCTGACACCAGTTAATTTGAAAGAAAAAGATTTTCGCTGGACAAACACTTTAATGTCAATTCATCATTATCAGTTTTAAAAGATTTTACTTGGATATGATCAGCACCAATGACTACGCTGGGGGTGGGGTATCATTGTATTTACTCAGCTTTTTTTGAGCCTATGTCCCAAAATTTTGCACAATTTTATCAAAACTCTAATTATCCGAATTTACTTTGACTTTGCAGTAGTAGCTTATTCATGAAATTCAACACTATATTTCCCCCATTGTATCTGCACCAATGGTAACACATACTGTAAGTATTCAGGACCTTCAAACATATTATTGGTATTGTCCATACTACAGATTTTCCACTGACATACCTGAGACTTTGCAGTTTGTTTGCTTCTATTGCATTCAATGAAGTTAAACCATATCCTGGCTATCCAATGCCGAATCCTTACAAACCAATTCTGTTTTTTTTCTTGCAATGCATGGATTTACAGTAAACGCGGAATCCACTTGTACCTTCAGATAGCTTCTTTTAATTCAAGATCTGTCCTGTGGTCCATTCAGCCGGTGATGCATTTATTGTCCTAAAAAACAAGTTTTAAACTTGCAACCCTGTGCCAAACTGCCGTGGCCTAGAGTATCTGTGCATTAACTTTGCACCACCTCTCCGTCCCTCCTCCCCACCCTCTTTATCATTAGGAATGCCACTGGCAGGATTTTTCCTATTCCTCTGCAGTGAACACTGCACAGGTGCCGTAACAATCCAGCCCATGTGCCGTGTTCACACAGCTGACGAATAGTAGAAAATCTGCGTAGAGCATTCCTAATGATGAAGAGGGCGGGGAGGAGGGACAGAGAGGGTGTGCCAGCCTAATGCACAGACACTCGAGGCCACGCCAATTTGGCACAGGGCTGCAAGTTTAAAAGTTTTTTAGGACAATAACTGCATTACCTGCCGAACGGACCCCAGGACAGATCTTGAATTAAAAGCAGCTATCTGAAAGTGGTTTTGGGGGGTCAGATTGTGGGTACAGGGTCACTTTAAAATGTTGGAAACTGGAGAGAAAGGAACGGCTGCACATCCCATCTATGGCTGATACTAATGCCACTAGGCCTATATTAAAAATCAACACCAGAGTGTCTGTATATGATTTGATCAAGACATAATAGCCCCGTGTACCAACGTGCAGGTCCTCTGGTTCACACGGGTCCCTACACTAACTCCACACAGTGTCGGTCAGTGACCACCGCCCCCCAAAGCGTGCACGTGCAGGGAAGGGGGCCATGGAATGGCCCTGCAACCCCCATGTCACAGGACCAGACCCAAAAAGCCCCACCAGAACCCGGCCAGCACCACGGGCGGGGGAGGCTGCCCCCAAACGACACAAGTATGGATATGGTATTACACTTACCACTGCTGCTCTCACAGAGTGGGAAAGACATAAGGCACTGACATGTGAGCACAGGCATATCCTGCTGATTCTGGTCATGTGGGTCTTATAAAGGAGTGCGAGCTGTTCAGAGAGTAAGAACTGTAAGACACAGAAACTGGAGAGAATGGAACGGCTGCACATCCCATCAATGGCTGATACTAATGCCGCTTGGCCTATATTGAAAATCAACACCAGAGTGTCTGTATATGAATTGATCAAGCCATAATAGCCTCGTGTACCACCGCGCAGGTCCTCTGGTTCACACGGGTCCCTACACTAACTCCACACCGTGTCGGTCAGTGACAGCCGTCCCCGCAATGCGTGCACGTGCAGGGGATATACAGACACTCTGGTGTTGATTTTTAATATAGGCCAAGCGTTAGTATTAGTATCAGCCATAGATGGGATGTGCAGCCGTTCCTTTCTCTCCAGTTTCCGTGTCACTTCAAAATGTTGCTGCAAATTATGTGACATAACAGCAATTTGTTAATAAATCTTTAGCTTAGTAAAATTATGTGTGTGAACGTAACCTTAGGGCTTTATTGCACTAATAGGGGCTTTACTGTACTAAGAGGTGTACTTGACTTGGCATTTCAATACAAAACAAATATATGCAAAATGGAATGTAACTGTATAGGCAAAGAGTGGAATACATCTAGGGCATATGGTAAGCAAAACGCGTCAAATGATAAAGCTAATTTTGGGTGTTAACCTAATGAGATACAAATGTAGTATATCTAGACCAGGGCTGGGGAACCGGTGGCTCTCCAGCTGTTGCAAAACTACATTTCCCATCATGCATGGACAGTCAAAGCTTTAGCCTCAGGCGTGATGGAAGTTGTAGTTTTGCAAGAGCTGGAGGACCAGAGGTTCCTTTTCCCTGGTCTGGAGCAAGGGATCAGATGTAAAAAAGGAAAATAAGTGCAGTAAAGTAATTGTCTCCCGCAAATAACTTCTATTGTCTCCTGCACCCATAGTAGTAATAAGACTGCACATATCTGAAAGCAAACAAACACTGCTGCATCTATTGTGCTGAACAGCAATGCAATATAAAGAAGACATAAGCAAATCCTCGAATATGACACTGGGGTATAGTTCATTATTCACAGATCAGAGGAAGAAGTATGGTCTGGAATTTAATTTGGTCACACATCTTCAGGAGACATTACCCAAGAATAATGCATCACCCTCTGCATTTCCATTGTCGTCTCAGATTGGTTTTATGAGCTATGGAAACTGATTGATTAAGTGAACAGACTTGACGCGCCATTAACTCCATACAGCTGAGCGCCCAGCACATCATGTAGCTCATTCAGGAATGGCCCTCCCTGAGCGGGCACAGATATTCTCAGATTTCCACTCACTAGCACAACGTATGGAAATAACATGACCAGAGGATATGCGGCTTCTAATTCTATACAGCAGGTGTTTCCTTTCACTGAGTGAACCTAGCAATATACTATATTCATAGTCAGATACATAAAAAGTGAAATGTTCACGGGTAATTTCTCTCACATTTACTGAATATGTACAGCAAAATAAACTTCAGTTTATATGACAAAGAGGTATACATCTACATCCATAACCAGATGCCGTCACTAGGACTGCGGCAGAAAGGAGCGTTATCAGCATGGTACTGCTAGTAATAGCACATCACTACATAATGACAACCATCGCTGCCCAAATTGGATTCCACTGCTGGAAAATGAGTCCTGGCCTAGATAACAGATGCAATCGGAGATAGCAGGCTGCATGACAGGTGTGTGGCTTTCCTGTGATAAAATATGATCCTCTGTAGATTTCTTTCTGTAACAGGACTAATTCTCATGCAGGCTTCAGTCACCATAAACATAATTGGAAGAAACCACATGGGCACATCTATGTTAACAAGAGGGCGCAAGCCTCCTGTCTCATCTTAGTTATTTATTCAGATGAACCAAACTCCACTGTTTGGCCTCAGTAATATGGCCCATTTAAAAAGCACCACATCAATGTTTGTTTTCCACATGTGAAGCTAGCTCCCTAGCAGTATTACAGAAGTGTCATCTGTTTCATCCCAGCTCAGTGGCATCCATATACTTTGAACCCTTTCATGACTGCAGTTGGTCATGCAATCCCAGTACGACCACCATTCCAGGGCCTGCTTTATTTTCTTACACAGGAAATGTAAAAAAACAGGACAACAGCAACATAAAATAAATCCCTCTTGGAAGCACACTTCCTCTCACCACTTTGTGTCACGCTTTGTCTCTCCAAGCATATATATTGTATCTAAGGGAGCTGGTGATATAGTAGATGAGTCCCAACAATGACTGCAGTTCCCTAGCTCCTGTCTCCTGTGTATTCTATGAGATGCTGTCTTACACAGCTGGCCCCTGCCTCCTGTTTCTAGGAGCTAATGACAGAGGGAAGGTAAAGCAGTGTGATGCTGCAACTCACAGGATACACTGTAGGCTGCAGTACGAGTCGGGAATTTTTTAATTTGAGGACAGAAATGCTATGTCACTTGCTGCACTTATAGAGGACTCAAAGCAGAGTTAGGGAACTATTACATGAAACGATAATCGGCCAATTATCGCTCCGTGCAATAAAGACAACGATCAGCCGATGATCGTTGTCTTCGGCTGATCGCTGATATAGGTTAGAACCTATAATTGTCGGGCGCCGGCCGCGCACTTCTACGTGTAATAGCGATCCGCTGGCGGCGACTGACGATATACACTCACCGGCCACTTTATTAGGTACACCAGGCTAGTAACGGGTTGGACCCCCTTTTGCCTTCAGAACTGCCTCAATTCTTCGTGGCATAGATACAACAAGGTGCTGGAAGCATTCCTCAGAGATTTTGGTCCATATTGACATGATGGCATCACACAGTTGCCGCAGATTTGTCGGCTGCACATCATGCATGAATCTCCCGTTCCACCACATCCCAAAGATGCTCTATTGGATTGAGATCTGGTGACTGTGGAGGCCATTTGAGTACAGTGAACTCATTGTCATGTTCAAGAAACCAGTCTGAGATGATTCTAGCTTTATGACATGGCGCATTATCCTGCTGAAAGTAGCCATCAGATGTTGGGTACATTGTGGTCATAAAGGGATGGACATGGTCAGCAACAATACTCAGGTAGGCTGTGGCGTTGCAACGATGCTCAATTGGTACCAAGGGGCCCAAAGAGTGCCAAGAAAATATTCCCCACACCATGACACCACCACCACCAGCCTGAACCGTTGATACAAGGCAGGATGGATCCATGCTTTCATGTTGTTGACGCCAAATTCTGACCCTACCATCCGAATGTCGCAGCAGAAATAGAGACTCATCAGACCAGGCAACGTTTTTCCAATCTTCTACTGTCCAATTTCAATGAGCTTGTGCAAACTGTAGCCTCAGTTTCCTGTTCTTAGCTGAAAGGAGTGACACCCGGTGTGGTCTTCTGCGGCTGTAGCCCATCTGCCTCAAAGTTGGACGTACTGTGCGTTCAGAGATGCTCTTCTGCCTACCTTGGTTGTAACGGTTGGATATTTGAGTCACTGTTGCCTTTTTATCAGCTCGAACCAGTCTGCCCATTCTCCTCTGACCTCTGGCATCAACAAGGCATTTCCGCCCACAGAACTGCCGCTCACTGGATGTTTTTTCTTTTTCGGACCATTCTCTGTAAACCCTAGAGATGGTTGTGCGTGAAAATCCCAGTAGATCAGCAGTTTCTGAAATACTCAGACCAGCCCTTCTGGCACCAACAACCATGCCACGTTCAAAGGCCCTCAAATCACCTTTCTTCCCCATACTGATGCTCGGTTTCAACTGCAGGAGATTGTCTTGACCATGTCTATATGCCTAAATGCACTGAGTTGCCGCCATGTGATTGGCTGATTAGAAATTAGGTGGTAACGTGCAGTTGGACAGGTGTACCTAATAAAGTGGCCGGTAAGTGTACATTACCTATCCACGCTCCAGGGCTGCTCCTGCGGTCCACTAATCCCCGGATCCCACGCGCTCTAGCTTCAGAGAGTTTTGTCTGAGCCGACAGGCCGCTCAGCCAATCATAGTCCAGGACCGCCACAGCCTGTGATTGGCTGAGTGGCCTGTCAGCTGACAGGCCGCTCTGAAGCTACAGCGAGCGGGATCCAGGGAGAACAAGACCGCAGTGGCAGCCCTGGAGAGTGGATAGGTAAAGTATATAGTTTAAGCAAGGGCTGCAAGGACATCGGTAACGATGTCCCTGCAGCCCTTGTTAAACGATTATCAGGCCGTGTAATAGGCCCAGTAAACAGTTTACAGGTATTATCAGGTGCACATTGGCCCGTGTAATACTACTCTTAGTCTAATGTGATGAAACTCCACCACTCTGCCTTTGAAGTGCCAGTGGTATCCTGGGAAAGCTACTGGAAAGCTACACAGGTCTGTATTAGGAGAAAAAGGAGTAATAGTGTCACACAACCAATATATATGGCAGATTAACTTGAAGGGAAGCCGTCAGGCCCCTGTGGCTTCACATATTGGCCACAGGACCTGAGAGGTAAGGAGATCAGCATTCTATTACTATCTTCCTCCTAAAAAGGGACTTGATACAGCACTAGCTGTAGCTGGTATCCAGTCACAGGGGAGCAGATGTGGCGGCTTCCAGGCATACTTACTGCTCCTGTTTTATCGCCCTTTACCGTGCACTCTATCAATCCTATAAGATTGGGCTTCCGTTACCGGAAGCTGCCACGTCTCTTCAACCATATGTTGTTTAAAGGGGTACTCCGGAGAAAAAAACATTTACTGGTGCT
Organism: Dendropsophus ebraccatus; assembly: GCF_027789765.1. Taxonomy (NCBI): domain Eukaryota; kingdom Metazoa; phylum Chordata; class Amphibia; order Anura; family Hylidae; genus Dendropsophus; species Dendropsophus ebraccatus. The sequence continues at coordinate 69,581,785 of NC_091460.1, forward strand.
AGAAAGTTACACACATTTATAAATTATTTCTAATTTACATTTCAAATTTTTTGTAAATTTTTAAAATTATATTTTATTTAAAATTATATTTAATTATATTTTCTAATTTGTAAATTATTTCTAATTTACTTTTCTAATTTATAAAAAACCTAAGCCTTATCAGCTGCTGTAGGTCCTGCAGGAAGTGGTGTATTTCTTTCCTGTGTGACACAGTGCTCTCTGTTGCCACCTCTGTCCATGTCAGGAACTGTCTAGAGCAGCAGCAAATCCCCACAGAAAACATCTTGTGCTCTGGACAGTTCCCGGAAGTCTTGAGACTTTGTAAATTAGGGTCTGTTTAAACACACAGATTATCTGACAGATATCTGCCAGATTTTTGCAGCCAAAACCAGAAATGGATTTGAAAAAAAAAAGAAATCTCAGTCTTTCCTTTATAACCTGTTCCCTGTTTATAGTCCATTCCTAGCTTTGGCTGCAAAAATCTGTCAGATATCTGTCAGATGTGTGTGTGTAAACGGACCCTTACAAATTTGTATAATGGTGCGTTTACACAGACAGATTTATCTGACAGATCTTTGAAGCCAAAACCAGGAACAGACTATAAACAGGGATCAGGTCATAAAGGAAAGACTGGGATCTATCCTCTATTCAAATCCATTGCTGGCTTTGGCTTCCAAAATCTGTCAGATAAATCTTTCTTTGTAAGTAAACGCACCCTAACTGACACCAGTAGATCTAAAAACATTTTTTCCCACCGAAACATCTAAGGCCAGCATATCAAAATGGCGGGTTTGATTATCTAGTATGCCAAATGACCAAGAAAAACAATACATAGAAAGAAATAAAACATTTACTTGATAAAGATTCTGTAAGAAAATAGGTTCTACTATTTTCTATAGAGTTCAAATGGAAGCGTGTTGGGAATGTAGAAGACGGATGAAGGTGCAGCGTGCACAGGAATGAGTCACATAGCTGCAAGGGGACTGAAACGCACTGGGCATGGAGCGGTGCAGCCTCACAGCGCTGTCAGGGCATATTAATCTACAAGCTACAAATAAAATGTCATCTCCACACTGACATCAACAAAAGTGTATCAGTCAGCAAGCAGCAGGCTGTTCCTCTAATTCGATTAAGCAGAGGTCTGTCATGCTGCCATGCACAAGGGTGAGATAAAAGAAGCATCTATACAGAAGACAGGCCTAGGTAATAGGAATGCTACCCTATTCCAATCAGGCTGTCCTATTGTAGTAGAAATATTATTCGTACCGGAGGCTGGAATAACACACCGCACAATCATTGTACAAGGAAAAGCAGATTATGTCAGCCGCAGGCTATAGTCACACTTGGCTAAGCTGCATGACATTTCTGTGCCAATAAGTGATGCATTATGAAACAGATGCTAAAATGACTAGTCACCACTAGGATGCATACAAAGAAAGCAAAAACTACACTGTCACTACAGACTGCTTAAACATATCCCCCGTAACTCGCTGGCACTGGGACCAGCAGCTGGGGATCAAGTTTTAATGCAATATGCAGGCACCATGTGGGCTCTTAAGTTCTGCTGTAATCACATTATAACCTGGTAAACCAGATCCATTTGGATTATCTTATCACAGATTTTATTTTCAGCCTTCTAATATTATAACATGCTTACAAATTTGTGAGTTGCTTTGTGAAACTTAATAAAGACAAGTCTATGGAAGCAGCACAGGTGCATGGAGATGATGTACAGTATTGATTACATCATCAATACTGTACAAAGTCTTCTTAAAGGGGTTAACCACCTAAGAGAGAAAAAATTAAATTAAATTTAAAATTAAATGCTAGCTGATCTTACTCACCAAGTTTGAGACGTCCCCTAGCTTTCTAGCCGCTACCATTCCTGAGTTACAAGTTTTTCTAAAAGCCTATGCATCTTCCTGATTGGTCCATTTGCATACTCGCCCCTTTAGCTTTCTTTCCTGCCCACTGCTGTCATTACTATTGCACAGGACAGTTTTTTTTTCACTGATTTAACATCTCCCCAATATGTATTCCATACTAGCTTATGATGTAGCATAGCTGACACGCGCATGGTGTAACAGAACTGACACGTGCATCTGTTTACCGGGGATGGGGGGGGGGGGTAATGTATGTTTACATCTCTGCTTGCTGACTGAGTGAAAACATTCTTGTTCCTTCCAGACTCTAAGAACATCTATAATACTTACAATATACAGAGCTGTGACACAAAGACAGGTGCATATGCCTGCGTTCACTGACAGCTAGAAGAGATAAAATTATAACTTATATTACAGAAACCTAGGCTCAAGGACACAGGTAAGTCTATGGAAGCAGCACAGGTGCATGGAGATGATGCAGATTATGTCTCCTGGGGTCGGGTTACCAAGTCAGTAGACAGCTAACCTGGCCCCCAGAGAGGAGATCACATGCCCTGTAACTACAAAGGGAGGGGGGGGGGAAGGGAGCTGAGTGTGGTCAGAGTGGACCCAGAGTAGAGGATTTTAGACATCCAGAGCAGATAAGAATAAGAAAAACAAACAGAAAAAGGGTGAAAGATAGGTTATACAAGTATATTATAGAAAGGGTGGTATTGGGAAGGGGGATTGTTTAGAATATTGTTTTTGGAAAACCCCTTTAACTTCCATATAGGAGACAGTGCCTTTGAAAATGGATGAGATTTAGGTCTAAGGTACGGAATAATACATTTTGCAAGCTATTATAATATACGGGGGGGGGGGGAGAGAGAATTAGAGGTGGTAACTGCTAATATTTTACATATACATTATAAGTTTACAATCCACAGAGAAGGCATTTGGGAATTCCAGTCTGCATTTTTCAGAACGTTTCTAGTAAATCTTTGATGTGGGTAAAAGTTCAATGAGAAGTTTATTACTGTAGAAAGGACTAGACATGGTGACATGTCCCCAAATACTCCTAATACACTATGGATCATATTCGGTCAAGAAGACCATCCTCCCCGAGAGCATGGTAATAGAATGATAGACACTGGAAATTCATTTCGATTTCTCCATTAAATTGCATCTTACCTCAAATGTGAACAAGCTTTGGCTGGAAATGATCTTATCTAAATAAATCATACTTCTGTACGAGTTCATTTTCTAATACATCTTTATAGGGGTCAGAGCTCAAACTCTCAAATACAGAGCTCCAAATCCGCTACTTCTCTTCACACAACCAAGCAGTTAAACTGTTTGCGGATGCCTGGAGTGGGAAGAGGCTTAAAGGCTTTTTATAGGATTTTCTAAAAAATGTCTACTGCCTAGAGCCAGAATTAAAAAAAAAAAAAGGAAAAAAAAACAAACTTTACTTACCGATAATGGCGCTGCCGCTCTAATGTCCTAACCAAACGTGCTATGATGAGGTCACACACAGTGTTTATAGGACACAGCAGCCATCGAGTGGCCTTGGCAGTCTTTGCTTGCTGCAACTGTGGTCCATACTAGGACCTTCCATGGATCATGACCCCTTCACAGACCTGTAACATCTGCAGGCGTGTGAATTTGGCCAAAGAAATGAATGGCTCTGTAATCAGACAGCAAATACAGATGTGTGAACGTACCCTAAAGATTTCTTTTTTCTTGCTACCTTTGCCAGTTTTCAGAATATCCCATTAAAAAGGATCCATCAGCTGTCCTGACTTGTATATTGGGCCATGAGGCCCACCTAGGCGTTATCTGATATGATCTGACTTCATAGAAATAACCAGTACTACTATCCCAATTATTCAGTGCCCCATGCATAGTCTGTCTTTATTTATGGTATGATCTGTCTCCACCCTTCTCCCTATTGACATTTATTGGCTTCCTCTCTAAGCAGTGATCCCAAACTACTTGCTTATAATAATCTCCTTTCTAGCTGCTCCCCTGTCCTGACTATTTTTTGTTATTTACACTTGGTAGCACCAAGTAGCTTGTTAAATCATTATATACTGAACAGCACTGGTCATCACTGGAGACATCTCTCTTTGCCCTGGTCTTCCCTCTTTCACCAACAGCCTCTCACTTACCTCTTATAGAACCATTCTTAACCCAGATAGAATTCCCTGCATGTCGGATCCGGTCTCCATTAACTGTGCTCTCTGGAACTCTGTCTGCATGACATGTTCGTCACTAAATCTCTCAACCTGCTGTCTGTCACTGAAAAATGGCTTCATCCTCATCCGCTGCTCTGACCTATGGTGGCTTACACTTTTCCCATACAGGTACGGTGGAGGAATGAGTTTACTTCTCTTCCCAGACTCCTCTTTACAGGTAATTTCCTCTGTATCCTCTGTCATATTCGCATCTTTTGAGGTTCACACCAGAATCTCTTGGCCAGTTTTTCTGAGAGTGTCAGTCATCTATCACCCCCCTGGTTCACCCCGACACTTTCTTGATCACTTCTCTACCAGGCTTCCTAGATTAATGATTGTAGGTTATTCCTGCTTTCATTATGGGTGGTTTAAACATGCCCACTGACAACTTAATCTCCCCATTGGCCTCTCAGTTTCGTTCTCTAACCTACTCCCTTGGCCTCTCTCAGCTTTCTGACTCCCTAACCCACAAGGGTTAGAACACCCTGGAACTTGTCTTTTCTAGACCTTGCCCTGGTGTCTTTTCTAGACCTCCCTGGTGTCTAGTGGGGGGGGGGGGGGGGGGGGATAATAAAAGCGTTATAAGGCTATGTTCACACATAGTATATTTCCGCCATTTAATGATAAATATTTGCTGCTATTTTAAAACAACGGCTGTTATATTGAAATAATGGCAGTTATTTACTGTTATATGGCGGCCATCCACTCAATTTCAACATTGTGTGAACAGAGCCTTTCTGTGTTTTCAATCCACTCCTGGTTGAGGTTGCAAAATACTGACCAAATACTGAATGAAATATACTGTGTGTGAACCCAGCAATTTTAAACACATTTAATTAAAAAAAAAAAAAAAAAAGTAAATTTTTTAAAAAAGCCATTAAATAAAAGTTATATAAATGACATATCGTTGTAAAAGTATTGACTTGAGGAACATAGATAACATGTCAGTTTTAACGTAGGGCGAATGGCGTAACCACAAAACTTCTCAAAATAAAAAGAATTGCACCTTTTTTTCCAATGTTACTGCACAAATAATTTTTTTTCTAGTTTCGCAGCATATTTTATGGAAAAATTAAGTCTGTAATTGCAAAGCATAATTGGTGTCACAAAAAATAAGGGTTTATGTGGGTCTGTAAGTGAAAATATGCAACTGCTATGGCCTTTTAAACACGAGGAGGAAAAAACAAAAGCACAAAAATGAAAACTGTCTCCATCCTTAAAGGGTTAAACCATCATCAGCCGTACTTGGCCCATTATCAAATGTTCCAGCCCATAATCGGTTGGTGTAATAGCGCTGATGCATGATGTCAGCGGATCCTGGTCTTTCTACAGGTTGAAAAATCACAATAACCACAGTGAGGATCTGCTGCTGCTCCTATTGCTTGGGGAGACCTGCAGCAGATCCTCACTGACAATCTAAGGATCGTCCAGGCAGTCCCTCCTGTAGCCCCCTGTGGTCCCCCCACTCACTATCTGTGGGTGTAATAGCACAGACAGCAAGTGGAGAATAAGAGGAAGTAAGTGCTGACTTGACTATCACAACACCCTTAAAACACCCTGGACAAATGGCACACCCCAAACAGCCTAACACAGATATATTTTAGCATATCATTTGTTGGTTCTTCCCCTTACTGTTGGGGTTCCTCAGGGATCAGTCCTGGGTCACCAAGCTCTTCTCTCAGCTCCTTCTCCTGTTACAGCAGCCCCCCCCCTCCCCTGCCTTGTCAGGTGACTCAGCTTGCTCAGCTCCCATTGGCTGAACAACTGCAAGCCATCACTTGGACTGGGGAGGTGGGGCTGCTGTAACAGGACCTAGAGCAGCCCTCCTGCTGATGACTCATCCTCACAAGAAGGAGCTGCCTGGTGACTGTGACGGCAGTAATCAGGTCTGTGTGAGTTAGGACACTTCCTTTTGGGGGGTGGAGGGGGGAAAAGACAGGGAAGGGGGTAGATAGGTGATTGAAGCATTTTACAGAGTTATATAACTTTGTAATGTGCTTCAATTACTGGGAAAAAGTTTTTTATGGCACTTGTCCTTTAACATTATGTTCCCTCTATTTCTAAAACTCAATCTTATTAAAACAAAGCTTCTTGTATTTCCTCCCTCTGCACTTTATACACCTAATATCCTCCATAATCTGTACTTCTCATTCCAGTCTTCAGGACTTTACTTGATCTGCACCACTTCTATGCAATTCCACAATCCGCCCCTCCCCCCACCTCCACTGACATCCCAAATACTTACATACACCAGCAAAAGAGGAAAAAAGCTGAACACCATAATAGCGCACACCTCCAAAATAGAATATATAATCAAATTTTATTTATACATGATTTCAAATAACACCAAAAACAAACAAAGAAACACCATGGCAGACATGATTAAAAACAATTAAAAAACCATATAGGTATGTAAACAATCCAAGGAGTGAGAGGATAGGATAGTCCTCTCACTAACTCGGGTTAACACCAGAACAATCTATCTTATCTCATGGTCAGACCAACATATATAAACACTTAATCTAATGTGCAATGAAATATATAAACTGGCGTAACATAATTCATATCATATATTATTGCAACCGTGTAAAACAGAACCCAAATATCACAAATGATGAAAAAAATATACTCTATTAATGTGCCAACTCTATCACAAAAATATAAAATACCAATGAAATGGAATAAAGTGCTATCCTATAAAGTGCTCATGTGCCAAAAAGGGAAAATCATCATGAGACGCCAGAAAAATAAGCACAGATGACGAAACAATTATAGTCTGATCACCCTCATGGTCATAGGGTGATCAGACTATAATTGTTTCGTCATCTGTGCTTATTTTTCTGGCGTCTCATGATAATTTTCCCTTTTTGGCACATGAGCACTTTATAGGATAGCACTTTATTCCATTTCATTGGTATTTTATATTTTTGTGATAGTGTTGGCACATTAATAGAGTATATTTTTTTCATCATTTGTGATATTTGGGTTCTGTTTTACACGGTTGCAATAATATATGATATGAATTATGTTACGCCAGTTTATATATTTCATTGCACATTAGATTAAGTGTTTATATATGTTGGTCTGACCATGAGATAAGATAGATTGTTCTGGTGTTAACCCGAGTTAGTGAGAGGACTATCCTATCCTCTCACTCCTTGGATTGTTTACATACCTATATGGTTTTTTAATTGTTTTTAATCATGTCTGCTATGGTGTTTCTTTGTTTGTTTTTGGTGTTATTTGAAATCATGTATAAATAAAATTTGATTATATATTCTATTTTGGAGGTGTGCGCTATTATGGTGTTCAGCTTTTTTCCTCTTTTGCTGGTGTGATATATTTAGACACCAAGCTGCACCCCCACTGACATTTAGTGGAGCTCCTTTTTCTATTGTATCTCAAAATACTTACATACAGGCATTGGTTGGCGACTGGTTCACATACCATTATATCCAAATCATAGTAACAGTTAAGCACTTTTACCCCTCTGCCTTTTGTATCCTTTTTGTATCCTTTCCTTGTCTGTAAGCTTCTGCGAGATGGGCCCTCGCTCCACATGTATAATTACATGTGCATCTCTAATGTCTGATTTTGTCTATGTATGTCTAGAATTGTTAAGTGCTGCTCATTAGGTTGGCCATTTCATATGATATACATACATATATATATATGGATATATAAAAAAATAAATATATCTTTCATTAGCTTCATAAATAATCATATATTAAAGGGGTAGAAGGCTTTCTGGAACGTGGAACAGTCAGCTACAATTTACCACTTAACATATAACGTAACACTGACCCTTTAAAGATAAAGTTAAATCTGTACAGATTTCTAGCTCTATCTAGGATCTGCCGTATTTGCAATACTCTCCTGCCCCCTAAAAGGAGCTAACAAAGCAAATCCTGAAATCTGTAAGAAATTGAAATTATTATTTTTTTTAATTAGCATAAAAATGGGAATAACTCCTTTTGAAGTTAGAAAATATGACAAACATTTAATTGAAGGCCACGGAAAACAACTTAAACGTCTTTGGAAAATGATGTGACATGTCCTTGTTGATCTTCATCTTTACAAGTGCCTTACGCTGCCAACTTTTAGAAAACTCAGGGAGGTCTGCCATGTGCTATCTTGACATGAAATGACCCTGAGCTATTACTACTTATTCAGAGAATTTGTAAACTTCTTAGACTCTTAGACGCTCTGGTGCTGCCTCCTATAGTAACTGACTCTAGATGACTCCATGTGAGTTATATCCCTATAGTAGAGAGCCCCCTGTGAGTTGTAACCCTATAGTAGATGGCCCCCTGTAATGTTGCCCCTGTGTGTTGTCCCACTATAGTAGACAGCCCCCTGTGAGTTGTACCGCTATAGTGGATTGTACCCTGTAATGCTGCGTGTGCGTTGTTCCACTATAGTAGTGCCCCTTTCTGCATTGCTTTATGTATATAAGATGGATAAAAATAATACAGAATAGAGGAAAAAATTGATGATGGAAGAAACTTATGACAACTGATGGTTTTAACTGAAAAAAGGATAGAAAACCTGAATAAAAAGAATACAACTAATCAACTTTAGCCCAGCCTTAGAGAATCTTCTCTTTTTTCTAAAGGGAATGTGTCATCAGAAAAATACCTGTTATTTAAATCAAGTTTTTATGTTTAAAGTGTCACTGTCGCTTAAATTTTCTGGAGAAATCAATATTACAGGTGATCTTAAGAAACTTTGTAATTGGGTTTATTTATTTTTTATCATGAAAAAGCAGTTTTAAGATCTCCCCCCTGTCATCATGGTTGTCTATGGAGAGGGGAGGGGTGGAGTGAGATGAGGCACCAAAACAGGACAACAAAGAGTTAATTTAAAGTCAGCACTGACCTCTCTGACATCTCCCTCTTGCCCCTCACCTTTCCATAGATTACACAGGGCTCAACTGATGTAAACTAGTCCATATTTCCTGATAATGAGTAGTGAGTGAGAAAGAGGAGAGGGGGGGGTGGAAGACCTGGGGAAAGTCTTTGTGAATGCAGATAATGGCATATTTGCCTAATAAACCCAATTACAAACTTACTTAAAATTGTGTGTACTGTTGATTTCTAAAAGGAAAAAAAAACAGGACAGAGACACTTTAACAACTTAAAATTTTCAGAATTTTTTAGTTCAAATTTTACATTTTACTACCTATATATTAAATAAGCCTAATTTTTTTTATTTTATTTTGGCCATTAGAGTTAAAGCTAACCTAAAACATCCTGTTCTGTCTGTGGGGATAAGTAGGAGGCTGCTGGAAAATAATCTACACAGCATTACAGTCAAAGTAACACCAGTAAATATCAAAATAGTAACCCAGCCTCCTCTCACAATGAAATGAGGCCACAGAGCATGCTTACAAATGTGTCCTATATAACGAATAGAGTCTAGAGATGTTCCTTGCGTCTATGTCAAATAGGCAAGACAGCCCCCATAATAATGTGCTAAAATTAAATTAAATAAAAGCTTAAATCAAAAAATAGAAAAAGATTAGAGGAAAAAGAAAAGGAATATGTTCAAGTATCTGGCTCTACTCAGTTAAAACAAATATTCTCTATAAAACCACGTCTAAATTGTATAAATTCCCCCTGGATTCCCCTGCACAGCAAAGCAGCTAGTACTATCAAGCCACTTGACAAAAACAGCAAATAATTTGAAGGGGTTAAATAAATTAATCATCCACTGAACAGTGTTACTATTTGTCTAGCCATTCTCTTTTCCACATTAGCGGCACTGATCATTCAGCAGAAGTATGGCCTCTCTGAGATCAGGGGTGGTAACAGGACACACTTGAGATAATCCAGCAAATAGAAACACTGCACTTCAATTAAGAGCTATTGATCCAAGCGTCACAAATATTCTCTGCAGCAGATATGACGACATAGAGCAAACACTCCAATCCATTAAAGACCACGGCCAATACTGTTCATTGCTTAATGAAGATTTGTTATTTGTGTCATTAGGAGAAGTCTAAAGCTTTTAGAATTAATTTACCACAAAGTACAAATGAGAACAAAAGTGATTACTAAAGCGGCTAAGCTCATCAGGTTTAATTCATTTACAATTCTGTATTACAATAATTACTCATTTCCAATAGAGCATTTTCAGCTTCACAATTTACTCAGGATAAAAACATTGAAAAAAATGTGTCTATGACCTTTAAAAAACTAAATTTAAATAAATAAAATTAAAAAAAAAAAGAAAAGCAATAAAACAGGTTTTGTGACTTGATAAATTGTTGTTTCAATGTAAAACATTATCAAACATTTTAATAATTTATGATGGCCCAAAATTCCCACTTTCCAGGTTCCCAAACCTTTGTAGCAAAAGACAGACGACTTGGATTGGTAAAGATCTGAAATGTTTCAAAACACAACACACAAATCCTACAAAAATACTTATAGAGGACCAGTCACCCCCCGTGCAGGGGCAGAGCCCGGCTGACCCCCCAGTGGAGACCCTTATACTTACCCTGAGCAAGTTGTCCCACTCCTGGACCCGCTCCCAAGATATTGTTGTCCGGAAGCCCAGCGGAAGCCCAGAAATGAGCCCGACGCTCATAGAGAATGAATGGAGCCGCCATTCTTTATGAGCGTCGGAATCATCTCTGATGAGCGTGCACTGGGCTTCCGAAGGCGATATCTTGGCAACGGGAGCAGGTCCAGGAGCGGGACAACTTGCTCTGGGTAAGTATAAGGGTCTCCACCGGGGGGTCAGCCGGGCTCTGCCCCTGCACGGGGGGTGACAGATTCCCTTTAAAGGAAATCTGTCAGCTGCACTGCACATGATCACGGGTATCTGCTATGCCAGCAGTTTAGGTCAATGAGACACATAGGTCCAGACTTAGCAATCTGTTTGGACCAATCTGTCTGATTTAGTCTCAAACAAAAATGCAGCCAATCACACCTCATTGTAAGAAAAGAAAAGTGAGCTATAATTGGTTGCTATCTGAGAAAAATATCAGACTAATTTCTGTCTCAAACAAATTGGACATTGTACCTGTCATATATCCATCTATAGTGCAAAGACTCACAAGGGCTTTTCCAAGTTCCTGACCTGCTGCAAGCTGTAACACCTCCTTGCTCCATCTACCATCCCTGACCCACTGATAATCAGATATCACCTTTCAGCTGACTAAAGACTGTATTACACGGCACAATAATGAGGGCAAAGCGAGTGCCGACCTGTCACGCCAGCACTCACTTCCTCCTCGTTCCCTTGCTGCCTATGCAATTACACGCACAGACAGCGAGCATTGGGAGGGACTGCACGGACAATCCTCAGATCGTCTGGGCAGCCCATTGAAGTCAGCGCCTGTCTGCAGCCTTTGCTCCTTTTACACAGAGCGACGAGCAGCAGACAGTCACCGACACGATCGTGCTGTTTCAACATGATGAAAGAACATGATCAGCCGACATTGTCTGTTAACACGACCTATTACAGCTAATATGGCCGATAATACTTTTGTGTAATAGGGTCTTAAATCAAGAAGGGGTAGGGACAGGAGAGTGAGACGGAGGCGTGCAACAGGTCCGGAGCTTGAGAAGCCTCCTTTGACTCTGTACTATAAAATAAAAGCATTTTTCTAGCTTCTGGGAACGGAGATGGATATGTGATAGGAACCATTGAAACCAAGGGTCTGGATGCTCACAACCACACCAATCGCTTGAAAAAGCTGCGAGAAACTCAACTCTTCTCTCCCTCTTTCGCTACTCACTCGAGGATTCTTTCCATAGAATCCATCATATTGGGTGAACAAAAAGAAAAGATTAGCAAAAAGACACAAGTCCAGGGAATAATAAAGCAAAGTACATTAAATTTTATTGCTATATCCATCGGCGAGCACACACAGCGATAACACCCAGATGGCTGGTTCTGGCGGTCAGTGGAAATATACACATCCGGACCATGACTGACCATAACTTTTGACAAGGTTTTTACAGGTGACAATAACACTTTAAGGCTGGGTTCACACTACGTATATTTCAGTCAGTATTGTGGTCCTCATATTGCAACCAAAACCAGGAGTGGATTAAAAACACAGAAAGGCTCTGTTCACACAATGATGAAATTGAGTGGATGGCCGCCATATAACAGTAAATAACTGCCATTATTTCAATATAACAGCCGTTGTTTTAAAATAACAGCAAATATTTGCCACTAAATGGCGGCCATCCACTTAATTTCAACATTGTGTGAACAGAGCCTTTCTGTGTTTTTAATCCACTCCTGGTTTTGGTTGCAATATGAGGACCACAATACTGACTGAAATATACGTAGCGTGAACCCAGCCTAAAGAACATCACTTAGGAGTTCACCGAATATACTCGGTCAACAACTCTCCTGATCTACCAACCACAGGCACACACAACCAGGTTGGTCAAATATGGATATTCATTCAATAAGTTAGAGCAAAGGAAACAGTGGAGCATAAGTTACTGAGGGGGAAAACTTCTGCATAAAATCAGAGGAGTTAAGAGTCTATGTCATCTATATTATAGCTACAGTATATAGCTCTATACAAAAGGAAGCTGTAATACGCCAGGGTGCATGAACCCTCAGGCACCAGGAATGGTATTATACAAGTATGTGTTCATAATTACTAGTAGAGATACAACTATGTCAATGGCTCTTGCTATATATAAAGTTAAACTTTTCATTTGTAGCTCTATTTTACAAGAGGTCTGGCTGTCAATGCTTTTTATGATGTTCTCAAAATTCTGAAGGGCTCTTAAAGTGTACTTACACAGAAGACTCCCATGAGTAATCGATTAGTAAGAAAACATTTCTGATTAACTGAATCTAGAGACGCAGTAACTTCTTCACTACAGTTCCATTTCACGGGCTCTTCAGATCTACAGTATTGTACTGGAGTCACAATACCACAGCCCATTGTTCAATTGTGTTCTATGGGCAAAGGGGTTCAGAATATGAGGAGGCATACAAACAACTAAACAAAGATGTACCAGATGTGCTATAGGAAATCTCCACAGGAACGTGCCAGCAACAAACCTGCACCAAATTAGGTAGATTTTGGTACATATTTCCCAGCAGATTAAGGCAAGCAACCTTCCTGGTGATTCCACGTAAAAACTTCCCTAGACCACCCGAACTCCAGCAATGACACACCGACACGTGACCTGCAATTTATTGGTTGCAGCAGTCACTGCAGAGTATGCGACATTACTGTAGGCCATGAGAACAGAGACCAGTAGGGGGACCTGAGGACAGTTGCTGCAAAGTGCCAGGAGATTACTAAAGAGTAAGGAGGTTATTTTATATGGAAATAAAATATTTCCATATAAAAAAAATTATCTCCCACCCCTTTTAGTGAATATTCAACTGAAGTTCTACAGTGAAGAGTGCTGGAGTGACATTACCAGAGAGCCTGGCCCAACAGTCATTAGAATGAGTGGGCCTGCCTGGGGCAGATCGGTGCACTGTGGGTAATATTCCTGCCCCCAATGCAGCAATCCTATTTGCAGAGGGATTAAACTACACACATAACGAAAATGGTGCTGAGGATCAAGGTAACAAAATTACCTTCATCCTCAGCATCCCATGTGATATGGGGACATATCAGCAGGTTATGAGCTTTCAGGTCCGCAGTTTTTAGAGCCAAAACTAGCGGTGGTGGTGGGGTTAAAGGGGTTATCCAGCACTACAAAAACATGGCCACTTTCCTCCAGAGACAGCCTCACTCTTGTCTCCAGCTTGGGTGGGGTTTGTCTGCTCAGTTCTATTGAAGTGAATGGAGCTTAATTGCAAACCGCACCTGAACTAGAGACAAGAATCATGTTGTCCCTGAAAGAAAGTGGCCATGTTTTTGTAGCACTGGATAACCCCTTTGATCTTTACTAGATGCTATATAATTACAGCTCCTTTACTTTCCATTTCTTACTTTGGCTTTACAAACTCCATAAAGACAGTACAAGTAAAGCACCTTCTAATACAAGCAAAATCAATTATTATAATGACAACTAATTCTAGATAAAGCTGTGGCTAATTTAAGCATTGGTAATATAAAAATTATTATGAAGAACACGTGCAGCCGCAGTGCTCTGAAGTTCAGAGAATATTTCAGATTCTGGTTAACCCCGGACCATTAGGAGGGGTTAACATGAAGGAATGAGCAGCAGGGGAAGGGTTAATAGTGAAAGGTTTGAAGAAATTACCTCAGGAGCTAGTAGGTGAGGATTGGGGAATTAAGTAACCAATAGCAGGCTGGTATCTCAGGGAGCTACACTCTGCCTCACATGTGTATGCTGGCTTGGGATTGGTGGCTTTAAGGGAGCTTCTGATTGGTTAAGAGGTAACCTATAGAAAGAGTGTATCTGGGGCTTTAGGATAAAGTTTGCCTCAGGGAGACATGTGGGGATTGGAGGAGACACAGGGAGGGGGCGTGGTCAGACCTTATTTAGGAGCTGGCACAAGAAATTTTCTGTCACTTTGCCCACGCAGTGGAAGATTTAGGAGAGAAGAATAAGTAGCTGCGACCCGCCCTCCCCCTGGTCTTGTATCGCTTATGTATGTTTAGTTTCTTTTGCTGAGGGGTAAAGCCATTCTAATAAAGAAAAGGGCTCTCAGTTATATATATATTTATTTGTTTATGACATGGTTGAATGTATGGTCTGAGCTGGAAGAGCTAGACTATTGATGTCTGTTGATATATTTATGAATTTAAGTATCTATGGGTTTTTAAGATGTGTCTATTTTAAAGAATTTTAATAAATTAAGTTAATACCAATTGTTTGGTCTATTATTTGATCATAGTAAGTTTAGCTAATTATAAAGGGTTACAATAGGTATGCTCTATTCCTTCATGAGCGGTCATTCAATATTTTATACAATTATCTGCCAAATTATCAAATGACCTTGAGCAGAAGGTCACAGGCGAATCATCAACTACGGCAATGCATTTTCTGCGGTTTCCAATCCTAAAATATTGTATGCTAATGTTCTGTAAGACTTGGCAACAGAAAGAGTGATTTTATTTATTTTCTTTCTGTCTTGGGGATTTGCACAGCTCTTCACGTCATCTCAAATTATTATCCTCTCTCTTCATTGCTTCAATGGCTGTTGCGTACGCTTAGCTATTTCTAACTTTCTATAAAGTGTCTGCAGGCTTTAGTAGAGAAGCAATAGGAACTGATTACATTTTTCAGAATAAAATCAGGCCAGGGAAGGACTACCGAGAAGAGAGGCCGGGCTTACCTTCCTTCAGAGCTTTATCCATGCTGTGACATATCACCACTCTCCTAAGCTGGACTGGTTCATGCAAATTCACTGAATGGAACACCTGAAACACAATACATACATCATTTATAACTCTGTTCATGGGTCTTGTTCTACGACTGTTGTCAAAGAGGCCACAACCCTATAATGGATGCAAACGTTTTATAAACTCAACCAATACGTACCTTAAAAGGGTATTCCAATGTTACAGAGTTAATCTTGCTGAGCTCCTTATGTTAAATATGTTAGTTAATACATTCATTTAGCAAACTTGCCTCCTTCTCCTGATATGCTGCTCTTTCCCTCCAATCATTCACAGCTCATTATCAAGGTTACCGACCACCACTCTGCTGTAAAAGCAGTGGTCAGGATATGGATATAGTGTAGATGCATGGATACATACATAGTGTAGTTACACATACACACGTTGAGATGGGAATACCCCTTTTAATACTAAGAAAAATGTGAAAACCACCTATTTAAATCAATTTTACAAAAAAAAAAAAAAAGAAAGAAAAACTGTAGACACTTTTCAGAAGTCAATGCAAACACACCAAAAGCAAAATTACAACCAAAGATATTGCTTCTATATACAGATAACACAGAATCACACCATTCACAGTAGGTGAAGGTCAAGGGGGTGGGACCTATTTTTCCCTTGGCTTTAGCCCAGCAATGCCTCCCTGTACTGCTGGTTATGCAAGGAATGGGCACACAGCACAGTAAGGAATATCGAGGACAGGGCCCAGGGAATGAACGGTCCCACCTCCTTAACTGTATTTATAGCTTGGGAAAAAAAACACACACAAAACAGGCAACAAAAGGTATGCTCTCAAAAAGTTTATTAATATTTATCATGGGGTGACAGATTCACTTTAATACTGCCATCCTATTAATTAGCAGGTTCTGCCCTATGAACCTGCTGATATGTCCCAAAAGCTTTTTTTCACTGCATCGATGTTAATCATTCTTTACCACATTGTGATTTTCCCTAATTGGCCTTATGGTAATCCAGGAGCATTTGGGGCATCGCCCGTCCGCCTAGAGCACCCCCTCCCATCCCACCTACTATGCATACTCATATGCATAGTGAGGCCTCTATTTACCACGCATGTGCAGGGAAGATGTCCTGTCGGAGACGCGCTGCTCCCTTCTCATGCGCAATTCTGCCTGGTCTCCTGGTTCACTCGGTGTGAACAATCCTGCGGCAGCAACGTTTTCAGCATCTTGGAGGTCACTGAAAACGTTTCTGCCGCAGGATTGTTCTCACCAAGTGAGCCAGGAGGCCAGGCAGGATCACGCATGCGCGAGAAGTAGCAGGACACCTTCCCTGCACATGAGTGGTAAAAAGATGCCTCACCTCAATGCTACTCAAACATTAGGGAAGACTGATCTCACAGATCATTCACACAAAGCTGAATACCATGTAGCATTCATATTAACTGCACAGAGACATACAATTTCCAAGAAGTGGGGATAGAGATCAAGGAGCCTGGAAGCTTACAAGATGTCCAGACATGACAACCTGTAAGGCCGAGATAATTCAAAATTAGATACGTTTCCACCTTTATGTAGACATCATTTCCACTGGTTCCATCATAACTATATAGTCTCCTAGTTGAGGCTTCTAGTGTTGGTCATCTTTGTTTTTCTTTTATCTGTGTAAAAGCCAGGGCAGGGACAAAGGGTAGGCGATGGCCTAGGGTGCCATCTCCTGCTGAATTACAGGGGGCGCAATGTATCCCCCCATCTGACCTCACCCTCAGCAGCAGCCCTTCCTCTCTCTGCTGAAGGCTGAAGAAAAGCTTCTGACCAATGTCACATGACGTCCGGAGCCAATCAAGAAAGGGGAGAAGTGCAGAGACAACCCCTGCCCCCCTCCTGACAGACAGATGAGGAGCCTGATCCTCCACTGCTAGTGTGTGTGTGTGCATGTGTGCTAATGGAGTGTGTGTGTGTGTGTGTGTGTGTTAGTGCTTATGTGTGGCAGAACTACAACTCCCAGCATGACCTGTGTGGCTGTGGTAATACTACAGCTCCCAGTATGCTCCTGTGTGGCTGTGGTTATACTACAGCTCTCAGCATGCTCCTGTGTGGCTGTGGTAGAACAACAACTCCTGATATGATCCTGTGTGGCTGTGGTAGAACTACAGCTCCCATCATGCTCCTGTGTGGCTTTGGTAGAATAATAACTCCCAGCATGCACCTGTGTGGCTGTGGTAGAACTACAACTCCCAGCATGATCCTGTGTGGCTGTGGTAGAACTATAACTCCATCATCCTAAGCCACCCCCAATGCTCCTCTCCTGGACCAGAGACAGAAGAGCCGTATGAGCCTCAACTCCACCGCCTCCTCATGGGCAGAGACAGTGTCATCCTCCAGTGGCAACAGCCCCCCTATGGACCAGATATAGCAGGAGTATATAGTACAGCCTACCACCGGTGGGACAGTGGGGGACAGTGAACTGGCCCCCTGTGTAAAAAGTTTGGGGACCCCTTTTATACACTATGTGGGGGCAGCCAGGAGGCTATACTGTATGTGGGGCTACACTATGTGGGGATGTGTGGAGACTATACTTTATGTGGGAGAAGCCAGGAGGCTATACTGTATGTGGGGGCTAAACAGTGTGTGTGTGTGTGGGGGGGGGGGCATTTGCCTTCTCTGCCTAGGGCACCAGAACTCCTTAACCCGGCGCTGGTAAAAGCACTTGAAACCTGCAAGAGTCTCCTCCACAACTTTCCTCCAATATAAATTGTAATAAAGTCTGCAATAGCCCAACAGCCAAGTGACTGACTATATACCACATAACTATGGTGTAAGATTTTGCTGGGTTTGCAGCATAGATTTTCTATGCTCTAATTTCTGAAAGGCGTCCAGATAATATAATCTGCATTAACCATTTACATATATTGATTTTTTTGATAGAATGGAAGATGGAAATAAAGTTTCCCTTACCAGCAAAACAAATCATTACCAATTATATTGATCTCAACAGGAAAAGCTGTATGCTGGTCAGATATTGAGTGGATTGAATTGTTACAGTCATTTCCACAATGTCATAAATGTTTGGTCAGATAACTGCAATCACTACTATATAATATGCAAACCCTTATATACTGTAAATATCAGAACCCCAACAACTTGAGTAAGCTGTAGCTTTACAAAATTAGTATCAATGCAAGAGGTTCTATAGAATAAAGGTTATCCTATATCCACAAGCAGGGGGATCCAACCACTGGGACCCCCACTGATCACAAGAATGGAGGCAAATTGTGTGAATGGAGCAGTAGTACATATGCTCAGCCACATAGATATGTAGTGCTAAACTCTGCCACAAAGATTGATTAATTGAGTCTGGAAAACCCCTTGCCTGCCGGCCAAAAAGAGAAAGGTGATGGTTCCCGACACAATATAAACTGTCAAGAAATCCCCCCACCCCCCCCAATTTCCCTTCCTGTCTGTCCTTGTAGAATGCAATATCTTTGTTAAACGGTGGTGCTTCTATTTTAAATGTGTAAATGTAATGACTCTGATAGCGTCGTAAAATGAAGCCATAACATTAGTACTATATACACACATCTAAAAGAAGAAGACCGAGGGGTGGGGGAACATAAAAAAGGTCATATTCATCTGTCCTGGCGCCCGCGCAGTGCCGGGTCTCGTTCCTGGACCCCAGCTGGCTGACTTCTTAGCAACCCTTCAGCTACGTCAACCCGGCTGACAGATGCCCTGCTCAGCCAGTCAGTCAGTGTGGGGGGGGGGGGGGGCAGCGCTGCAGTCACTGACTGGTTGATTGGGCTAAATCCCACTCGCTTGTGATGTTTTAACCAGGTCGTGACATACATATCATGGTTAAAAGGGAATCAGTCACTAGTTTTATGCAGCCTTAAATGAGGGCAGCATAAACTAGTGACAGAAATGCTGAACAGATTGGTGTATTACTTACATCATTCTGTCCAACCATTCTCCTAATATGCAGGAGAATAGGATTCTTGCCACACCCCTCCCCCCGCCCTCTAGCTGCAGATTGACAGTTGACTGCCTATACACAGCATCAATAGATAACTGCCAATCAGCAGCTGGTGGGCAGAGTTTTCTGGTTCTCACGAATATCCAGGACTACTACATTATGTCCATCATGCACATAATGCAGAGGACTACTTATTATCCATGTTATTCAGGAGGATACATCTTAATCAGCTGCACAAAACAAAGTAAGTGATTAGAGATGAGCGAACCTCGAGCATGCTCCAGTTCATACGAACCCAAGCGTTTGGCATTTTATTAGCGGGGGCTGCTGAAGTTGGATAAAGCCCTATCACGGAGCAGGTAATGTATATGCTCTGGACGGCCAGGGGTTAACGGGGCGGTCTTCCAACATACTGGCAGCGGGGATGTCCATCCCACAGGGATCAGCTGCAAATTCGCACGTCATGTGTGAGGGCACCCTTAAAGCGAATGTACCATCAGATACATTAGCTTTAAGTTTTGCCCATGCATAGAACGTCCTTTTTCTAAACCATGGCCCAGTTCCCGTGTACGGCACCATTCTATTCATGGGGACAGGCTGAAGGTGAAGCACTGGAGGTTGGCTGGCCGACCCCCAATGAGAGGAAACTCCAGCCCCTCTATGACGCAGCTTCATTAGAATCAATGGGCGCTGCCTGTGAACAGAACGGTGCCGTACACGGGAACCAGAATGCAGTTAAAAAAAAAAAAAAAAAAAAACTGTGGCACTTGTTTTCCTGTGCCGCTGCTGTTCAATATATGGCCAAAACGTAAAGCGAATGTACCTGATGGTACATTCGCTTTAAACCAGGAGCCCAATGCACCTATGGGTCTGTTCACACGTACAGACTCGCTGCGTATTTATCGCTGTGAGTTTCTCGCACATAAATTCACAGCGATACTGATTGCTATCAAGTCAATGTATGTGTATTCTCGCTGCATGTTTGGCGCGATTTTTACATGCGAGTTTTGATTTGCACATGATTTTCAAAGGCAAGTTCAACACCACAAAAAACGCAGCTACTTTTATGCGAGTTTAATGAGAGTTCTGTGCGAGTTTTACGCAGCTAGTCTGTACGTGTGAACAGACCCTATAAAGCAGCTTCAAACATGAAACTTTTTCTGATTGTTTTGAACTGATCTCTTTGGAAGTTTATATTAACGGCTACTTGAAAGGTCAAGCTGGCTCCTGAAGTGGTCTAACTGGCTCCTAAAGTTGACAGTAACTTGACCACTCCTGGTCAACATAATAGACCTTCCATAGCATTCACCAACAGCTCTAACAATGGCAGTCACACATAATTTACCATGTCAGTACAGCATTAACCAGAAAGCAATTTCTGACTATAAAAATCAACCAAACATAGCACAAAAAACTTGAATATAAACAACATAAACTGGCAAATCATTTTTGTAACAAAAGTTAAAAAAACAAAAATGTGACGATTCTAAAAATGTAATTTAGCCCCAATACACAAGCAAATTATAGGACTGGCTGCCATGCTGATTCCATCCATGAGGGAAGCAAACAACACTGCCTAACCGCAGAACATTGCTGACTGAGCAGATTCATTAGACACCTTCATTATTTAGCTCCATGCTGCGCCTGTGCTCTGGCATGAGCTTCAAGACGCTTTCTCTGGATGCAAATCTTCACATCCGAGGCCTGGTAAACAGACTGAAATACAAAACAATCAGGGAGAGCTTCAAAGAGATGTTTTGTCGGAAAGAAAAGCAGAAACTCCACCTGAAGTTATTGTGGTAAAAATAGCAAAATCACTAACATAATGTTATTGCCGGAATCGCTGCAGGAGCATTCAAAAAATACTGAGCCGGCTGCAGAGGAAATACAAAATATCCAGCAGTTTCCTCTCCCATGATAGACTCCCTTATGGCAGCCGCCACACTGGATTCAGCGCACACTGGATTCAGCGCACAGACAGTCCTGAGCAGAACTCTGTAGCCTGCTGATACATTTATCACAATTATGTCTTTTGCTTTTTTTTTTTTTTTTTTTTTTTTTTAAATTATACTGAATGCCGAAATTAAATCCTCACAACCTGCACCTACACCATCTGTGCTGGAGCAGTCATAACGCAACACAAAACCTCATGCTAATTGGTTCCTTATTTTCCTGACTCGACACTATGCTTTTTCTTATACTTTTGCTTCATAAATAGAGATGAGCGAACCGGGTTCGGGTCGATCCGAACCCGAACGTTCGGCATTTGATTAGCTGGGGCTGCTGAACTTGGATAAAGCTCTAAGGTTGTCTGGAAAACATGGATACAGCCAATGACTATATCCATGTTTTCCACATAGCCTTAGGGCTTTATCCAACTTCAGCAGCCACCGCTAATCAAATGCCGAAAGTTCGGGTTCGGATCGACTCAAGCATGCTCGAGGTTCACTCATCTCTATTCATAAACATTTCAGACTGGAAATGTACCACCAGTTACTAAAAGAGGTTATGTTTTTCCTATACTTATTTTTCTTTCTTTTTGATTATATATATGATTATAGGAGGTGGTCATCTTATCTGGAACCCAGGAACCTGTAATCTGGAGCCATACACCTAAGGCTATTACTCAATGTGCTTCTCTCATCTTCAGACACTTGTATGCCGTACTCTAGCTTATTGCGGCACAAAATTACAGCACACAAGCATCTGAATTGCCTGAAGATGAGGGCAGCACATCGAGGAAGAGACACCCTCTGCAGCTGAGATCACGGCACATAATGGCAGCGATGGAAAGCAGCTGTGCTGTCACACTTAACAGCAGAGGAAAATAAGATGGCCCAGAGTACCTCTTTAATTTCATCATCGGACAGTGTCACCTAGGCGGGGCTTCATGGCAGTTGGGCCCCATCTACCAACAGAAGAGGAGGCCCAACTTCTGTGAAGCCCTGCCTAAGTGTCACTGTCCACCAAGAGGGCAATTTTGGCTATTATAGACAGGTGATCATTGACTTTAAAACATTTATGAACCACCATTCTTCCTCTACTGCCAGCACTTATGGTTTCTAAAAGGTACAACCTTCTGAGAAGTGGGGAGATCATCCTAGGAAATAGTAATGAGGTGGGTGATGCTAGAAAATTGGGAGTGAGAGGAGGAGTCATACTAGGAACCATGGGATGGGGAGCGAGGATATGAACCAAAAATGAGAGAGGGAG
Organism: Dendropsophus ebraccatus; assembly: GCF_027789765.1. Lineage (NCBI taxonomy): Eukaryota > Metazoa > Chordata > Amphibia > Anura > Hylidae > Dendropsophus > Dendropsophus ebraccatus. The sequence continues at coordinate 69,604,332 of NC_091460.1, forward strand.
CAATACACTGGAATAAAAATGTGGAGGCAAGCTAGGGACAAGAAACTATTGGTGATGAAAAGCGATAGAAAGCTAAGCTGGCATTAAACTACAGTACAAGCCATGTTGGGGTCTAAGAGTTCAATGGAGAGCCATCCGGCAGCCCAGAAAATAGATTAGGAGCCAGGGAAAAAGACCTCCCGCCAGGAGTACCCCTTTAATTCTAAGAGAATAGAGCAGCAAAATTTCAGTAGGTCTGTTCCTTTTTTTCACCGACAGTATCTGTCTGTGAAGAGTCGAGCGCCCCCCCCCCCCCCCATGTATCTTATAGTGTGTAGCGTTACCATCCTACCTTACCTAGGCCATTAAATCCTACACCTTAAAAATAAAACCGTGACCCTGCTGATCCTGTCCCAGTATACACAGCAAAATAGACAAATGAGTCTTTTTACTTTGAGATAACAGAAAAGGATCGTTTTCATATGTATAATCACATAAACACCAAGTAATAATAAAATGGTCTATAATTAAAACCTCATTCAATGAATATGTTATTATTTCCTTTTTGTGTACCACGTTTAGAGCTTCAGGATTTTTACCCACAATCTATAAAAAGTGCTACATTATATCATGTGATCAGGTAAAAAAAATGTTTTTAACATACTGTCCATCTTGTAATCTTTGAATGATCTAAAATAAATAATAAAATAGTATATGATATCCTTAGTATCCATGAGGTTTCCATGGTGATCTATTTCAAGAACTTGGAAGACACAGCTGAGGCAATTAATTTCATAAATCTTTTTATAGAAGAAGATTAGAGGTCAGAGAAACACAAGTAACAGCAAAGGACAATACTACAGGGAGGGATTCCAGGACCAGAGAAGGATTCCTCATCCAGGGTTTGGGCTGCTGGGTTTTGCTTCTACATCATAACGCACTACACAATGGACCAATCTCCTAGCAACTAAATATCAAGATAATTCAGACAATACAACATTGTGTCTTCCTTCTGTACGCACATATGGCCGCAAAATTGCTTGATCCACTGCAAAATCTATTGGCTATGCTTAGATTGATGACGCTGCTTAGTCTGGTCACTCAAGTGAACCGTGTGCGAGGTTTATGTGGCTCAATGAATTAGTGTTTGTTACACAGATTAAAAAGCAAAAGCATTTTTATTTTCTGGCATTTTTTCAACATTTAATGCAAACAGATCTGCAGATTTACAGATATCATGTGGCTGTCTGGTGCAGATTTTTCAGATACATGTGATTGAAAACATACTATTTGCAATGGTCTAGCTGATTTTCGTTTTTTCCTTTCCATGATATATAGCTCCACCATATGCTGTATCTACTAGTCCTTGTTCACATTCCGAATTTTAGGCTGGGTTCACACTACGTATATTTCAGTCAGTATTGTGGTCCTCATATTGCAACCAAAACAAGGAGTGGATTAAAAACACAGAAAGGATCTGTTCACACAATGTTGAAATTGAGGGGATGGCCACCATTTAATGGCAAATATTTGCTGTTATTTTAAAACAAATAAATCCACTCCTGGTTTTGGTTGCAATATGAGGACCCCAATACTGACTGAAATATACGTAGTGTGAACCCAGCCTTAATTCTTATGCACTTAACTCAGTTTATGTCTCGATAAAAAATGATAACCTAGTATGCCTATGGCTGTTATTTGTAGAAAGTTAGCTGTAGTTAGGAGCCATGTTTGGCCCCTTTGTTTAGTGTATATGTTGAGAAAGCTCAATGAAAGGGACCTTTGATATACCATCAAAAATAAGGGATCGAAAAGTTTAGCAGACTGCTGTATTCTATACCTTGGGATCCTTAAAAAAAAAAAATGCCAGACTCAGACTATAAGGGTGCCTATACACAGAGATTTATCTGACAGATTTTTGAAGCCAAAGCCAGGAATGGATTTGAGAAGAGGAGAAATCTCAGCCTTTCCTTTATGACCTGTCCTCTGCTTATAGTCTGTTCCAGGCTTTGGCTTCAAAAATCTCTGAGTAAAGGCACACTTAGCCTATAGGTGACGGATGCAAGTGTATATTGTAGCCATTGCTGAGTCTTTTGGGAAACTCCAATGAGATCCCTTTCCACTTAGGGATATTATGGCCGGGTTCACACTGATCAAAACTAGCGGAATTCTTAGCCTCCCTCTCATAATGGGAGTCTATGAGAGGCGCGCGCTCCTGCTCTGTCCGCGCTGAAGAATGAACATGTTCATTCTTAAGCGCGGAGAGACGCTGTGAGAACAGCAGCGCGCGCCTCCCATAGACTCACATTATGAGAGGGAGGCTAACGGCATTCCGCGGCGGAATTCCGCTAGTTTTGCTCAGTGTGAACCCGGCCTATGACTGGATTATCTAGGAACAGAGATGGGGGGGACTATTTCGTCTCTTCCTCCTGAGATCCCATAAGAGTGCTGGTAGTACAGACAAACAAATTTTAGAATATATGTTATGGCAGAAGTAAAGCAGATCAGAAGAGGAAAGGGAAGATTGACTCATACATGGCCAGTTGCCATATGTAGACCATCCATATACTGTATTTGTCAGTTATGCCATTAGCTTTTCCCCAGGGCTTCCTTTTAGGAGTGAGTGAGGTATTCCACTGTATGCCTTTATAGTAGGATGTATTACAAGCTAACCAGTATACGTAAAGTTAAAACAGAATGCAAATAGGGTCCTACAAATGCAAATCTTTTTTTCATATTTAATATCTGTATTATAAGGCAAAATAAAACAGTGTTCCTGCAGTAAATAAAAAAATTAAAAAAAATTAGATTGTCTTGCTGAGCTGTAATGAGAACAAAGCGGCCATTTATAAATTTACTGCAGGCCATTAAACAAACCTAACTTTATGTTTCACTTGAGGTGAATATTATTTTCAAGACTCCACGATTGCCTTAAATCTCTTGGGCTTTCCAGCAAGTATAAGAAAATAAGGAAGAATAGCGAACTGCACTATTATAGTGTCCAAAGAGTACCAGTGGCAATGATGGATACAGCACAGGTTTAAAGGGAAACTAATAGCAGGTTAGAAGCATCTAACCTGCTGATGTCTATAGCGCACCGGACGCTGAGGATGAAGGTGAATTTCTTTTTATCAATTCCTTATTTAGATTTACATGCAAAATTTACCATGTTCTGTCATACAAGTCATAACGAAAAAGTTACTTGCAAGGTGTACAGCTGTGCATCTGTACAGTGGCATGATCATTTAAACAGTTTCGGAGCTCCCAGAATCATAATGAACCATGATGCCAGGAGCTCAGAGGTCCGGTGGGCAGAACACTATCCTTACACGAACAGCATATTACGGACATGTGAATGCCCCCTTGGTGTAATGTTTTATTAGCTAGCTGAGTATATTATAGAATGCTTGTTACGATGTGGTAAAAGTTATCCAAGTCAAAGGTCATTGGTGTTATCTGTGCAGTCACTGCTCTGCCATACTACCTGTATACCACCATCGCATTTACAGCAGTTTTTCTTTTCATGTCAATGGTAACACATTGTTTTTCTACTAAATGGAAGTAACATAAGAAAAACAGACAGAACCAATTAAAATGAATAGTTTCAGCTCTAGGAATGCCCGCTGTTACCACAACATATATAATTACGGGGTACAGGTATGAAAGCATTCTTAGTAGTGGATACAAATGAAAAGCTGATATACCTGCTTATTCTAAATGTCCTTGCAAATCAATTGCCTCTATGTAAATACACCCTGTTCCTCGAGGTCTTAAGGACTTGATAGACCCTTAATCCTTCCTATGCTAATCACAACATTCAGAGGCCTTTGTAGGGGAAAGAAAAAGGAGGTGACGGGTGCAGAATGGAAATTAGTCAATGATGAATGGATTTGCTGGCTTCCGTAAAACCCTATGACAAACCATACTACAGTCTGAAAGTTTGTACGATATTAATAGGGAACCCATATCACGAAGTATCGAGCAGACTAATAGAAAGGCTAAGTCTGGACAAGAAACCACTATGAAAGTAATTAGAACGCATTTATCATGACCATTCACCATACATACAATTCAATTTACTGGGGCAATCTCGGAGGCAAAAACAGAAGCCCACACAATGTCAATACTACTAGAATACTACTGTATAAGTTAGCTTCTGTTTACATCTGTGTTTATAACAGAGATAAAAATGGTGCCCAGTAGACTATACAAAGAGGTCTATCAGGGTAGAATAATGCTGGCTGTTGTATTATTCTTACTGTGAAATGTGATGGAACTAGTAAGGGTGGTATTACACAGGCTTATGGGGGCCCGATAATACCTGTAAACGAGCAGATCGTCACTCGTTTGCTGGACCTATTACACGGCCCGATAATCGTTACCGATGTCCTTCAAGCCCTTGCTTAACTATATACATTACCTATCCACGTTCCAGGGCTGCTGCTGTGGTCCGCTTCTCCTCGGGTCCTGCGCGCTCTAACTTCAGAGTGGCCGGGCGGCCTGTCAGCTGACAGGCCACTCTGAAGCTAGAGCGCGCAGCACCCGGGGAGAAGAAGACCACAGCAGCAGCCCTGGAACGTGGATAGGTAATGTATATCGTCAGTCGACGGCCGCGCACTGCTATTACACGTAGCAGTGTGTGGTCGGCGCCCGACGAAAATAGGTCCAAACCTATATCAACGATCAGCCGATGATCGTTGTCATCGGCTGATCATTGTATTTATTACATGGAGCGATAATCGGCCGAATCGGGCCGATTATCGTTCCGTTTAATAGTACCCTAACAGTACTGCAATAGCTGGGTGAACTCTAATCCAGAAAATCACTACAGCACAGCCTTCCTTGATATGTTTAAAGGGGTTATCCAGTGCTACAAAAACATGGCCACTTTCTTTCAGAGACAACACGACTCTTGTCCCGAGTTCAGGTGCAGTTTGCAATTAAAGTGACTGTACCACCAGGCCCAGGCTGAAGCACTGGAGGCGGGCCGACCCACCCTTAGTGGGTAGAAACTCCAGCCCCTCCATGACGAGACTCCATTAGAATCAATGGAACCCTATCATAGAGGGGCTAGGGTTTCCTCCCACTAAGGGTGGGTCGGCCCACCTTCAATGTTTCAGCCTGGGCCTGGTGGTACAGTCACTTTAAGCTCCATTCACTTCCAAGGAACCGAGCAATAAAAACCCCACCCAAGCTGGAGAAAAGAGTGTGGCTGTGTCTGGAAGAAAGTGGCCATGTTTTTGTAGCGCTGGATAACCCCTTTAATCCCATCAATATTTACACTTAAAGGGGTAGTTCAGCCAAAAAAAGGGGAAAAAAATTCTTTCACATCAAGGAAGAAAGTGTCAGAAAGTGCCAGAGATTTGTAATTTACTTCTATTAAAAAATCTCAAGTCTTCCAAGTACTTATCAGCTGCTGTATGCCCTGCAGAAAGTTGTATTCTTTCCAGTCTGGACAGCAGGATAGGTTTTCTAAGGAGATTTTAATGGAGACTGCTCTGGACAGATCCTGACATGGACAGAGGTGTTAGCAGAGAGCACTGTGTCAGACTGGAGAGAAGCATGTTAAAGGGGTTATCCAGTGCTACAAAAACATGGGCACTTTCTTCCAGAGACAGCCCCACTCTTGTCTCCAGCTTGGGCGGGGTTTCGCTGCTAAGTTCCATTGAGGTGAATAGAGCTTAATTGCAAACTGCACCTGTACTGGAGACAAGAGTCATGTTGTCTCTGATAGAAAGTGGCCATGTTTTTGTAGCACTGGATAACCCCTTTAATTCTTTGGACAGACGGCAGATTGATAATTTTTCTACATTCTGGAAGCACAGCTGGATATATGAAAGGTAACGTGTCTCCTTGTCCCAACTGAGATAAAATAGTATCAGCAGTTTGGAACATGAATTACAGTTGACAGATTCAACCTCTAAATGACCACCAATACGCCTTTTTACAGCCGCCTAGCGGTCGTTAATGCAGGCTCAGGAGCTGAACCCGTGCTATATGCAGTAGGTGCGTGCCACAATCAATACTGATCACAGCATGCACACTGTAATCTGACATGTCGGCACCCTTGCAGTAAAGGGGGGGGGGGGGGGGGTTCCGATTAGTTGCTGTGACTGCCAGAGTTGTGGCTGAGTTGTGGTGTGTTTAAAGATTTATCTGACAGATTTTTGAAGCCAAAGCCAGGAAGAGCCTATAAAAAGAGAACAGGTCTTAAAGAAAAGACTTCTTTCAGGTCAATTCCTGGCTTTGGCTTCTTAAATCTGTCAGATAAATTTGCTTGTGTTAACACAACATTAGGCCCTGTTCACACTACAGAATTGGCAACGAGTTTCTGGGCAAAACTCCTCCGCACGGACTTGCCGCTGACTCCTGCCTTCTGTCAGTTACAACCGTAGAGTGCACGCCTCCGCGCTCTCCCATTGTAACTGATAGAAGGCAGGAGTCAACGCCGATTCCGTGGTAAAAAAGGGCCTTATACTTACCTTCCGTGGCAGTCTCTACTGATTGAGTCTGCCTTAGGCTACATGCAGACGGAGAAAAAGTGGTGGAATTCCGCTGCGAATGCTGCCAGCCTCTCTTGAATAAACCCGCGCCTTCTCTCTTGAATAAACATGCTCATTAAATGGATCAGTTAAATGGACAGCAAAAACGCAGTGTAAACCCAGCCTAATAGAAGTCAGAATATGGCAATTCAAAACAATGGGGGAGATTCATCAAACATGGTGTAAAGTGAAACTGGCTCAGTTGCCCCTAGCAACCAATCAGAACCAACTGAGCCAGTTTCACTTTACACCATGTTTGATAAATCTCCCCCAATGTTTTTTTTTTGTAAAAAGTTTTTATGTTTATTTTTTTTTTTTTAATGTGGGAGCAAAATCACTTTAATCCCTCTAATAGCTGCAGAATGCTGCAGGATTTTAGTGTGAAAGTATACAGGGAGGATTGGAGGAGTTACTGCCAACTGAGCTATCCACAGTGCATTGCCACCTTTAGGAATGTACCGGCTGTCAAGATAGACCACTGTTTTCAGCAGTACATAAAGCAAGTTGTAACCTAGGACCAGTGAAATAGAAGCAATACAGTGCAGTTTCCATGGTTCTCACCTCTACATAAAGAACATGATGAGGGGTTGGCGTACATAGGGAAATATACTCCCCCCCCCCTTTGGAGTCACCTTACTGGAGCATGCTGTAGATGCACTGTATTACTATACTACTAAATAAATAGCCAACCCAGAGTGCTCTGTATGGGATCCCAAGTTTACAACATCCATATGGAAAGAGGCATGGCACAACCACTTGGCAGACTAAAATACTGTGGTTCTATCCAAAGTTCTCTCTTTCCAAAAGGACAAATACAGTGGTAGATAAAACTGCTAAAGGGCAGTACCTGAGAAATTCCTTGAGAAAATGTCTGCCAGGGAAATTCATATCATTCTGATATGAAGCCAGAATCTTATCAAACATTACTTCACCTGAGCTAAACCCAAGCAACTACTACTGAATTCTAATGGTCTAGTCTTCTTCCTCCACAGATTGGGATCTCAAAGGGCATACAATCCATATTGGTAATGGGATCCCGCAGAGCATAAAAGCTGAACTTTATAAACCTAATTTTACTGTCCAAATTCCAAGAATGTATGGACACATTCCAGGTGCCATGACTATGACAAGGGGCACACTGAGACCACTACAAAAAATATGTTACATTTTATTTACGTATGGGGGAAAACAAGCTTCTTCATGGCCACAAAACTTATAGTCTGTTTTTTGGCTTTGGCTTTAAATTTTTGGCAGATAATCTGTCAGATAATCTTTCTGTGTAAATGGACCCTAAGTTTTCAGATGATTAGTGATATGATTGGCACAGAATGGCACAAGAGTCAAAACTGCCAAATACAAATAATAAATCTAGCGGGATGAGAATCGAAAACCCTAACCTACAGCTGAAGTCCAAAGTAACACACAGAGCTTGTGGACTGCAGCTGTCAATCAATAGTTAAAATCACCCTTCCAGCGCTACAAAAAGTCACATGTGCAGTCATGGCCTCAAGGTGCCCACACACACTGGATTAAAATTGATTAAAACTATCTATTTTTAGCGAAAACTACTTTAGCCAACCAGTGACAGACTGCCATAGCCCGAAAAAAGTCTGTATTTGAAAATTGTGAGCTGTGTTTTCAGCCGAAAATGTTCAGGAAAGATTTTTATGGTCGTTTTAGAGGGCTCTGGCAGCTAAGTAAAAAAGAAAGGTCATTTACTGAGCCTACATGGCCAGTAATCGTGTGGCGTTTTTCATTAGACAGCCATTTGACAGACAGCCACTAAGAAACAGGGGGGCATGTGGCTGAGAGCCTAAGAATTTCAGAAGAACGTCCGAATAGCCTTTAGTCCATGAACAATCTTTCGGGAAACAACGTTCGCAGAAGATTCCCAGGAGATTATTCGTCTTTCGCCCAGTGACATGGATGGCCTGCTTGAAAAATAGTAATGACCAATGACTATGCCTGTAAAATGACTGATCATTAGAGATGAGCGAACTTGGGTTTGCACAAAACTGAAAGACTGGCATCTGAATCCCACAGCCTGGAAAACATGGATACGGCCATAGGCCTTGGGCTGCAGTGGGATTCAAACGCCTTAAGTTTGGGTTCGTGCCAACCCAAACTTTCCTCAAGTTCATTCATCTTTGTTGGTTCAACCACCAAACTATTTCTACTTATAGGCTATGTTCACACATCGTAAGAGACAGGCCGTTCTGTAACCTGTCCGGGTCACGGAACGGCCGGTCTCTGAAAAGATCATCCCGGCCGGTACTGCAGTACCGGCCAGATGATCTTTGGCGCCGCAGACTTCTGATGCTGGTGCACCCGTGCGCGCCAACATCAGAACTTTCCACAGCACACTATGGAGCGAGTGGCCGGAGCTGCTCCCTCTATAGTGTGCACAGACTGGGTTTTCTGCGGCCGCTATTCAATAAATAGCGGCCGCAAAAAACTGACATGACAGTTGTTTGCGGTGCCGCTAGGGATCCCGGCCGAAGCGTATACTATATGTATACACTCCAGCCAGGATCCCATAGACGGTAAGGCAACGTATATTTCCGTAATAATAATTTTACAATGGCCGTGGTTTTAGGAAAATATACGTTGTGTGAACATAGCCATTAAGTGTATAGCCACCTTTCGAAAATATATCTTGTTAGAAAAATATAGGCCACACAGTAGATACAACTAGTACATTGCATTGAATTGGCAATGTGTCTTTTAGTCAATAATGTTGTAATACTGGAAAATACAAGGAATTAGGCAAGAGGCAGAAAGCTATGAGCAAGTGCTTGGAGGATTTTGGATTACATCATCATCCACACACATCTCTACTTACAAGAGTGGGTACGTGATTAAATACTCTCTAACAGAAATCAATGAACATCTCCTGTTCACGGCTGGATGACTATAGTCCATGTGGCTGCTGGAGAGCATCTCTATGAATGCAGTTAGCAGCTCTGGCAAAGTGGCTGTAAAAATAGGTCAAAATGAGGGAAAACATAAAAAAAATAAAAATAAAATAGATAATATGTGTTTGCTTACGGTTTTAATTAGTTTAAAAAACTGCGGCTGACAGTCAGCCTGTGAAAAAGCGACAGCGATCAGCTGAGGAGTGGCTAATGCCCAATCTTCGACTGATCATGCCTATATCTGTGCAGTCAGTCTCCAGATGAGTAAAACTGAAAACACACACCGTATAATTACCCCGGGTGTTGTGTGTCGGTTAGTGGGGATGCCTTCTTCCCACTTAGACAATCCAAGAAATAAAGATACTGACACAAAAATTGCTTTTCTACTTGTATTTCATTTCTTTGTTACAAATAACATATTCAAACCTTCACATAGTCCATTACATCAACATCCATGTGCAAGGATACTGTTAATGAAGCTCCGTTATTGCGTCCAGCTTAGGATGCTGGTGAAGTCCAACAAACAGCTAGATAGCTGAGACCTCCACTGCAGCTGGGAGGCCAGATAGTAGCGTCATTACACAGCGTTTCAGAGGTGGATCCTCCTTTTTCAAGTGTACGCTTGAAAAAGGAGGATCCATTTCCGAAATGTTGCGTGCGCTTGAAAAATATATGAACATAAAAGACTACAAATATATTAACATCAATACAAAGTGGTTATTTTGCCATTTACCAGGATTAGGGTATGTTCACACCGAAGAAAAGCATCGGAATTCCGCAGAGGAGCCCCTGACGCAGAATCCAGGGGTTCTGCTGCGGAATTCTGTCGCTTTTTCTCAGCATGAACATATAAATAAATAAAACAAATCCAACTCATACACAATTATTTTCTGTCAATGGACATCATAGATCCTGATTATCAAAGTTTTCAAGACTATCCAGTCATTTTACTGCCTCTTTAAAAGTGACTCTGTACCCACAGCCTGCCCCCTCCTAACCGCTTGTACCTTCGGATAGCTGCTTTTATTCTAAGATCTGTCCTGGGGTCTGTTCGGCACGTGATGCAGTTATTGTCCTAAAAAAATACTTTTAAACTTGCAGCCCTGTGTCAAATTGGCGTAGCCTAGAGTGTCTGTGCCCAGGCTTGCACCTGTCCCTCTTCACCATTAGAAATGCCTCTGGGCAGGTTTTATTCTATTCCTCACTTGTCTGAACACTGCACAGGTGTCCTAACAAATGTGCAGTGTTCTTAGAGGTGATGAATAGGAGAATACCTGCCTGGGACATTCCTAATGATGAAGAGGGTGGGGAGGAGAGATGGAGGGCATCCCTTTTGTTCCAGGTAAGGGTATGTTGACTCTATGGAATAGGCAAGTAATTTCGAGTGGAACCCACGCTGCGGATTCCGCTTGAAATTCTGCCCTTCCCATTGTTTCAAATGGATTTCTCAAGTGCACTCCACAATCTGCCCAAAGAATTGACATGTCATTGAAATTCCTCGCCTATTCCATAGTGTGAACATACCCTAACACTAGGAATACAAGGCATAGGGACCAAGTGCTATTTATAAAGAGCATTATTTCTATAATTGCAAGTGCATGCGCTGTCTGTAGCTTTCTACCATATGTCACTGACACTGGGGGTGTAATACCTGACTCCGGAAATACATTTCATTTTAGGAGACGTAAGATGGAACGGCAGGGTGTAGATCATCTGAGATACCTTGTGTGTCTGCAGACACAGATACATTAATAGACTTTCCCACAGCATCTCTGCAGCAGTATCAGAAAATAGGTTTTGGAACATTTCCTAGAAGTCCTTGTGTAAGACACCTCCTTATAGCAAAAAGAGTAGTTCTACAATCTCTTACCACGATTGTATGAGCTGGGGACTGACACCCTGGTGGTGAAAACAGGGAGCCTGGATCTGTCTGTGTTTGGAGGAATGGAGGAACTGTGCTTACAACTATTTTATTAATATGTTTGGATGGACACAGTGTGAAACAGCGAGAAGTGGGAAAGGTGGCTATATACATTCAATAGATGTTGATCAAATGCTCAATTAGTTTTATCCTTCCCCCATACACACTTATTATTGATTGGCAGAGCTTGAGTTATATCTATTGTTAAAACTAACTTGCTAGATCTCTCTTTCTCCAAAGAAACTGGCACATTAACTGGTTGGTCCCACCAATAAGGCCATTGGGTATGCACACCTACATGAGCGGGAAGAAGAGGTCAGCCAAGTGCTTCTCTCTCTTTGCTGAATCTGATGGGCTCCATAAACTATGTTCTCCCATTTACGATACTGAATGTGGCCAAAACCGCACCACAATTTTTTCCCTTAATAGTCGCACAATGTTGCTGGGATTACCAACAAAATTGCCCAGCTACAGGTAATGGCGGCGATCAGGTACCACACTGTGAAGAGGCATAGGATACACTTAAAGATATATTTCTTGCAGTAATAGGTAAGCTCTCTACAATCTTTTCTTTGTTACAGTTATGATTATTACTACTATTATTAGTGCCTCTATTGATATTCATTGTTAGGTAAGTATGGTACCAGAGGAACAACTACTATCACGTAAATTGTTACTTGATACTGTTTTCGACTGATACCTATATCTAAGGGCCCTATTCCACCAACAGATCTGACGACAGATTTTCTGCCAAAGATTTGAAGCCAAACCCAGGAGTAGATTTGAAGAGGAGAAATCCAGTCTTTCCTTTATGACCTGTTCTCTGATTATAGTCTGTTCCTGGGTTTGGCTTCAAATCTTTGGCAGATAATCTGTCCTCAGATCTGTTGGTGGAATAGGGCCTTAAGGTTTGACCTTCTGGACCTGGTTTTGTATGTTCTATTTTCTACTTCCTTTTTTGTTTGCTTTCTTGCATTTTACGAGCGGTCACTTTACGATTGGTTTTGTTACCAAACTCCATGTTCATCTTGTTTGATGCGTAATTGCTTCTTGCGACAAACCTGTGTTGTTACTAAATTGTTTTATGAAAAATTCTTTAATAAAACCTATTGAACAAGATAATCATAGGAGAGCATACACTGACAACAGGGAGGCTGCTTAAAACAGATATGGTGTCCTCTACAACATTGGTCTGCTTACCAGTATACGCAACACTCTATGGACATGGACGTCAACGAGGAGTTAACTGTGCAGAGATTGGTACCCATGAGTCTGCCTCTATCAGCACATTATAGACATACTGAGCTCGCTCAATGCTGCTCCTGGACATCATCAAGCCATTCACATGCAGCTGGCACACAACATTCATTCATTAATTGTAAGGGTTTATACAGCATCTGTGAGGCTACAAGCAACAAAGCAATTCACAACATTTATAGCAACAAGACAAGTAGCTGACATTACTAGGCTTCATGGGTGATACCTTCAATGTACACAGCATGATAGTGATATGACATTAACATGATATTTTATGCATCCATGACCCATTTGATAGGATGATCCTGACACTACAGATTACAATTTGCAGGTCAGTGTTTTTAGTATTTTCTACAAGTGCATAAAAAGTGAGCACATATAATGCTCCGGCTCATTGCTGGGACTACGGCCACTGTCACATGGTGGTATACTGGTGTCCATTTATGTAGCAGGATTTCAGTGGGAAAAAAAATACTGGTTGCAGCATCTATGCAGGTGCCACTAAATGAAGAGGTTCTTTGATGGAGCTCCATAGCAGATGTGAGCTTACCCTAAATATACAAAACCTGAACACTGATCCAGAGCCGTTCTGCTGCATGGATGGACTGGTTGCACACATACTTTTTCCATGTTTCTGGAATGTGCATTTCAGTTACATTAATGGTGCGTTCAGACCTACAGGATCTGCAGCTGATTTTCTGCAGCAGATTTCATTTAAATAACTGAACACAGCATCAAATCTGCTGCAGATCTGCTGCAGATCCTGTAGGTGTGAACGCACCCTAAAGGGGTATTCCAAGAAAGAACTAACTTGATCGCGCAGGGGTTATGTCCATATCGGCCTGCAGCCCCTTTGTTTTGAATATTCATTTTCTATGGAGACACCAGAAAGAGCTGAGTGTAGCAATCTTTCCATCACCTCCAATATGAAGATCGCAGGGGGGTACGGAGGTTGGATTCCCCGCAATCTCTTACTTGTCCCCTACAAGTACAAGTTAGTTTTATCTTGAGATACCCCTTTAAAATCTAAAAAGAAAGTGAAAAAATGTGTGTGTGAGCACCAGAACAATATATAGAAGATGTCGATTTCCATAATGAAGTTAGAAGTGGTCTAGGGAAAACTATGCATACTGCCTCCCTGTGGCATTGGACAACAGCCATAACACCCTGCTGCTTCGGGGGGCTCCTTTGTTGTTTTAGGCTGGGGCTACATGGTAATTCCCAGTCACATGACCCCTTCACTCCCACAAGTGAATAGGAAATACAAAGGAAAGACTGTGCTGTCAGTTGCCAGATTACAAACAGCAATGTATACTAACCATCTGGGTCTCCAGTGCTCTGGCCACTGCTGTATCTTCAGTCTGCTGTCTCCTATAGAATGATTGACAGCTGGAGTAGACAGGGGCTGAAGATACAGCCAGCAGCAGGAAGGATAGAGACCTAGATGCCGAATCACAAGCTGCACGGATGGTAAGTATACATTGCTGCTTGCAATCTGGAAACTGACAGCACACAGATATACATATCTGTGTTGTCAGCTTCCAGTGCGGCACAAACGATACAAGGAATGTTTGTGCAGCCCGGACAACCGATTTATTTTGCTGTGTAAAGGCACTGCAAATGAGTGCCTGGGGCAGACAAATTGTGTAGTGTGAAAGGACCGTAACAGTGCTGCGGCACTACCACCATACAGTGCCCATATAACTCCTCCATAGACTGCAGTCCCCATACAACACAGTGCTAAAACAGCAGCACATGACACATCATGAGCTTCCAATACGGCATATATACATTCCACCATATGCCTAGGGACACTAAAATATCTTATTGTTACAATGCTCTGCAATGTAGATGTATTATTATATATTGAGAATTTCCACAAAACAGAGATTGACGTTAATATTCTATTCAAATACAGTTACCAATTGTCTAAAAGTATTTTTCAGGACCAGCCTCTTCAGGCCACTCTACTGTGGTGTTCCTCAACCCGTTACAAAACTACAATGCTTAGCATGCCTGGATGCCCCCGGCTGGCTGTGCATGCTGGAAGTTGTAGTCCTGCAACAGCTGGAGAGCCACAGGTTAGGGAACACTGTTCTAGTATGACTCTCAGGATGCAGTCCTATGTCTGGTGCATAAAACAGGCACATTTATCTAACCAAATTCTGCAACCTTTCATTACAAATATGTCCCCAGCGTAAACCTGGCATCTAGAGAGAAGATATTAAAGTGAATCTGTCAGCTGCAATTCAGGTCTCAAACTGCTCATACTGTTAGATAGTTTTTAGAACAAGGAAACACATTGTACTTTTAATATAGCTGTCTGTGCTTCCAGAATGTAGAAAAATTTTATTCTCTGGAATAAAAAAAAAAAAGAGTCAGGGTAACTTCACACTTACCTGATGCGCAGCGGATTTAACACTGCGAGTTTGCAGTGAGATCTGCCGCGGATCCTGTAGTGTGAAGCTAAATGGGTCCCATACATGCAGTGGATCCGCTGCGTGTATGGGACCTGGCCCCCTTAAAGTGACTGTACCACCAGGCCCAGGCTGAAGCACTGGAGGCGGGCCGACCCACCCTTAGTGGGAAGAAACTCCAGCCCCTCCATGATGTGACTCCATTAGAATCAATGGAACCCTATCATAGAGGGGCGGGGGTTTCTTCCCACTAAGGGTGGGTCGGTCCGCCTCCAGTGCTTCAGCCTGGGCCTGGTGGTACAGTCACTTTAACCCCTCCGCCGCAGCCACGAGCATATATTACCTGCTTGGTGCCGCGGCTGTGTGTGACGCTCCCAGCTCCACTCGCTCCTCATCAGCCACGGATTAGCTGATGGGGAGCCTGGAGCGCCGCCGAGCAGGTAATGTATGCTCGGGGCCGGGGCTGCGGGCAGGCCAGCGGTGGGGAGGGGGATTTAAGGGGCTTCACAGTACAGGATCCGTAGTGGATTTCGCTGCGTGTGAAGCTACCCTCAAAGAGGCTTTTCCAAGCTCCTAAACTGCAGCAAGCTGAAATGTTTCCTAGCGCCCCCCTCCCTGCTTGATTGACACCTAGAAGAGGAGTCCCAAGCAGGGTGAGGTATGGGAGGGAGAGTAAGGAGGTACTACAGCTTGCTGCTCTTCAGGAGCTCTGAAAAGCCTCTTTCACTCTTTATACTATATAGTAAAAGCATTTTCCTACATACTGGAAGCACAGATAGATATATGGAAGCTATCATGTGCCCCCTGGCCCAAACAGCTATCTAACAGTGTCAGCAGCTGACAGATCTCCTGTTAAGATGACACATTCAAGAAGTGCAGTGAGATCACAAAGGTTGCCCCAAAGACATAAGTGCGACCCAATACATGGCATCTATCAAATCACTGAACGCACTTCTATGGGACAGGTGTCCCTCTCTTAGAAGGGGATGGATGCAACAGGTTGAGCCCCCAGCCAATAGTACATACAGCATTGCTCGCCTATAGCTATCTGCATCACTAGCAGAACATCACTCAGTCCTAGAACACCAGAAAAAGCATTGTGGTTCCTCAGGAATTGTTGCATCTAAGGTACCAAAGCTACAGTTTACAATAACACATTGTTATCATAAACTGTACAGTAATGATAGTTCCCATTACATGCCCATCAAGAGTACTGGGATAAGACTGGTTATGTGTTATAGTAAGCTATATAATAATGATGGTGCCCATCCACAGTACTGGGATAAGACACTGGTTACTGAGCTGTATAGTAATGGTTCCTATGGCCAGTAATGGGATAGGACACTGGTTATTGGGCTGTATAGTAATGGTTTCCATGCCCAGTACTGGGATAAGACACTGGTTATATGTTATGGTAATGGTGCCCATTCCCAGTACTGGGATAGGATACTGGTTATTGGGCTGTATAGTAATGGTTCCCATGCCCAGTACTGGGATAAGACACTTGTTATTGGGTTGTATAGTAATGGTTTCCATGCCCAGTACTGGGATAAGACACTGGTTATTGGGTTGTATAGTAATGGTTTCCATGCCCAGTACTGGGATAAGACACTGGTTATTGGGTTGTATAGTAATGGTTTCCATGCCCAGTACTGGGATAAGACACTGGTTATATGTTATGGTAATGGTGCCCATGCCCAGTACTGGGATAGGACACTGGTTATATGTCATGGTGCCCATGCCCAGTACTGGGATAGGACACTGGTTATTGGTTTGTATAGTAATGGTTCCCATGCCCAGTACTGGGATAAGACACGGGTTATTGGGCTGTATAGTAATGGTTCCCATGCCCAGTACTGGGATAGGACACTGGTTATTGGGCTGTATAGTAATGGTTCCCATGCCCAGTACTGGGATAGGACACTGGTTACTAAGCTGTATGGTAATGGTTCCCATGCCCAGTACAGGGATAGGGCACTGGTTATATGTCATGGTTCCCATGCCCAGTACTGGGATAGGACACTGGTTATATGTTATGGTTCCCATGCCCAGTACTGGGATAAGACACGGGTTATTGGGCTATATAGTAATGGTGCCCATGCACAGTACTGGGATAGGACACTGGTTATTGGGCTGTATAGTAATGGTTCCCATGCCCAGTACTGGGATAGGACACTGGTTACTAAGCTGTATGGTAATGGTTCCCATGCCCAGTACAGGGATAGGGCACTGGTTATATGTAATGGTTCCCATGCCCAGTACTGGGATAGGACACTGGTTATATGTAATGGTTCCCATGCCCAGTACTGGGATAGGACACTGGTTATATGTAATGGTTCCCATGCCCAGTACTGGGATAGGACACTGGTTATATGTAATGGTTCCCATGCCCAGTACTGGGATAGGACACTGGTTATAGGTTATATGTAATGGTTCCCATTCCCAGTACTGGGATAGGACACTGGTTATATGTAATGGTTCCCATGCCCAGTACTGGGATAGGACACTGGTTATAGGTTATATGTAATGGTTCCCATGCCCAGTACTGGGATAGGACACTGGTTATAGGTTATATGTAATGGTTCCCATGCCCAGTACTGGGATAGGACACTGGTTATAGGTTATATGTAATGGTTCCCATGCCCAGTACTGGGATAGGACACTGGTTATATGTAATGGTTCCCATGCCCAGTACTGGGATAGGACACTGGTTATATGTAATGGTTCCCATGCCCAGTACTGGGATAGGACACTGGTTATATGTAATGGTTCCCATGCCCAGTACTGGGATAGGACACTGGTTATAGGTTATATGTAATGGTTCCCATGCCCAGTACTGGGATAGGACACTGGTTATAGGTTATATGTAATGGTTCCCATGCCCAGTACTGGGATAGGACACTGGTTATATGTAATGGTTCCCATGCCCAGTACTGGGATAGGACACTGGTTATATGTTATGGTTCCCATGCCCAGTACTGGGATAGGACACTGGTTATAGGTTATATGTTATGGTTCCCATGCCCAGTACTGGGATAGGACACTGGTTATATGTAATGGTTCCCATGCCCAGTACTGGGATAGGACACTGGTTATATGTAATGGTTCCCATGCCCAGTACTGGGATAGGACACTGGTTATATGTAATGGTTCCCATGCCCAGTACTGGGATAGGACACTGGTTATATGTAATGGTTCCCATGCCCAGTACTGGGATAGGACACTGGTTATAGGTTATATGTAATGGTTCCCATGCCCAGTACTGGGATAGGACACTGGTTATAGGTTATATGTAATGGTTCCCATGCCCAGTACTGGGATAGGACACTGGTTATATGTAATGGTTCCCATGCCCAGTACTGGGATAGGACACTGGTTATATGTTATGGTTCCCATGCCCAGTACTGGGATAGGACACTGGTTATAGGTTATATGTTATGGTTCCCATGCCCAGTACTGGGATAGGACACTGGTTATATGTAATGGTTCCCATGCCCAGTACTGGGATAGGACACTGGTTATATGTAATGGTTCCCATGCCCAGTACTGGGATAGGACACTGGTTATATGTAATGGTTCCCATGCCCAGTACTGGGATAGGACACTGGTTATATGTTATGGTTCCCATGCCCAGTACTGGGATAGGACACTGGTTATATGTAATGGTTCCCATGCCCAGTACTGGGATAGGACCCCGGCCTCCCCCCCGCCCTGTCCGCTGGAGCGGCTCTCACCTGTGTGCGGGTCCTGGCTCGGGTGAAGTCCGGGGGCGCAGCCTGGCGGGCGGCACAGTGCAGGGCACACACGCTCCCCAGAAGCAGGGCGCACACGGCTCCCCCCAGGTACACGGCGCAGCGGAGCAGCAGCACTGTAAGACACAGCTCCCCGGCAGCGCCCCCCTCAGGCTGCCCGGATTGCTGCCCCAGGTGTACCAGTGACAGGAGCAGCAGTCCGAACACCGCGATCAGCATGAGAAGAGAGGAGGGCGAAGAGCCGCGGGGGGCTGCGCTCTGCTCATCCGGGGGGAATTGCTTCCATGCAGCAGCAGCGTCCTGTTGCCCGGGGATGCCCGCGGCTGCCCTCCTCCTGCACACGGCATGGTTGGCCGCTCCGGAGTCCGGCTCAGTGCCCGGTGCCCCATGCCTCCCATGTAGATTCATAGCGCTCCTTCATCCCCAGCCGCAGCTCGGCTGCTCATCGCTCCCCGGGCCGGCTCTTCTCTCCTCCGCTTACTCCACTGTCTCCTCCCTAATCCCCGGGACTGTCAGCCGCACTCCGCCCCGCCCACCCCTCCGGAGAGGCGGAGCCACGGGGGCAACGTGCACTGACGGCGGCAGCACATGATGGGGGTTGTAGTTGTTCAGGGACTGAAGCATCATGTTATAGAGCAGGGGCAGCACATGATGGGAGTTGTAGTTCTTCAGGGACTGAAGCATCATGTTATAGAGCAGGGGCAGCACATGATGGGAGTTGTAGTTCTTCAGGGACTGACGCATCATGTTATATAGCAGGGGCAGCACATGATGGGAGTTGTAGTTCTTCAGGGACTGAAGCATCATGTTATAGAGCAGGGGCAGCACATGATGGGAGTTGTAGTTCTTCAGGGACTGAAGCATCATGTTATAGAGCAGGGGCAGCACATGATGGGAGTTGTAGTTCTTCAGGGACTGAAGCATCATGTTATAGAGCAGGGGCAGCACATGATGGGAGTTGTAGTTCTTCAGGGACTGAAGCATCATGTTATAGAGCAGGGGCAGCACATGATGGGAGTTGTAGTTGTTCAGGGACTAAAGCATCATGTTATTGAGCAGGGGCAGCACATGATGGGAGTTGTAGTTGTTCAGGGACTGAAGCATCATGTTATAGAGCAGGGGCAGCACATGATGGGAGTTGTAGTTCTTCAGGGACTGAAGCATCATGTTATAGAGCAGGGGCAGCACATGATGGGAGTTGTAGTTGTTCAGGGACTGAAGCATCATGTTATAGAGCAGGGGCAGCACATGATGGGAGTTGTAGTTCTTCAGGGACTGAAGCATCATGTTATAGAGCAGGGGCAGCACATGATGGGAGTTGTAGTTCTTCAGGGACTGAAGCATCATGTTATAGAGCAGGGGCAGCACATGATGGGAGTTGTACTTGTTCAGGGACTGAAGCATCATGTTATAGAGCAGGGGCAGCACATGATGGGGGTTGTAGTTCTTCAGAGACTGAAGCATCATGTTATATAGCAGGGGCAGCACATGATGGGAGTTGTAGTTGTTCAGGGACTGAAGCATCATGTTATAGAGCAGGGGCAGCACATGATGGGAGTTGTACTTGTTCAGGGACTGAAGCATCATGTTATAGAGCAGGGGCAGCACATGATGGGAGTTGTACTTGTTCAGGGACTGAAGCATCATGTTATAGAGCAGGGGCAGCACATGATGGGGGTTGTAGTTCTTCAGAGACTGAAGCATCATGTTATAGAGCAGGGCAGCACATGATGGGAGTTGTAGTTGTTCAGGGACTGAAGCATCATGTTATAGAGCAGGGGCAGCACATGATGGGGGTTGTAGTTGTTCAGGGACTGAAGCATCATGTTATAGAGCAGGGGCAGCACATGATGGGAGTTGTAGTTGTTCAGGGACTGAAGCATCATGTTATAGAGCAGGGGCAGCACATGATGGGGGTTGTAGTTGTTCAGGGACTGAAGCATCATGTTATAGAGCAGGGGCAGCACATGATGGGGGTTGTAGTTGTTCAGGGACTGAAGCATCATGTTATAGAGCAGGGGCAGCACAGGAGACTCGTATATACATTCAGTATAACTAGTATCTTGTAATATTAGCTGAGAAGAGATGTAAGACCCCCGACCACCAGCTGTATGAAGGGGTCCTGATGCTAGTGGTCATGCTTCTTCACCAGCACTCACATCTGCAGTGCTAAGTGTAGCTTTAGTCAAAGGTGCTGCAGGTTTGTCCCATTGAAGTGAACGGTGCAATGTTGCAATTCCTTACATTGTTGCTAAAAGCATGTGCAGGCGCAACCGCTGGTAAACCCTGAAGAAGCTGTAGCACTTGTGAAAGCACAATGGCCGCTCAGTGTTGTCTGGCTGGATAACACCTTCAAGGGAAACTATCAGCAGGTTAGACAAATCTTATTTGCAACAACAGCTGAGATTTATTGAAAATTTACGTTGTGTAAACTTAGCCTAAAACTGAGTTGACATATGCGACAATGGCCCCATTTGCTTTACAAAAACAGAGCTGGACACCAACAGATCCCATTGACTTTAAAGAGGTTATACAAGTTTAGAATGACATAGTTACTGTCAGGAGCTGTCCGGCTCTTCGCGTCGCTGGAGCATCCCCACAGCCCCTTCCTGACGGTGTCCCTGGCAATTGGCCCGTTGCTAGGGGTGCATAGGCACTTCCTATTGATGTTGCCGCAGCCAGGGCTTCACCACCCTCGGACGATCGGCATCAGTTGTCTCCCAGCCTAGTTGCTGACTGACCTAGTCAGCTGTCTCATGTGCCCTGGGGGCTGGAGTCTCATCCCCTATCACTCCTGGGGTCCCATAGGTATCCTCCCCATTCATGTGTTCCTTGCTTGTGATAGAGCCTAGTTTACTAGTGTGTCTTAACCTAGCGTTTTCCCTGCATTGTGTACCGGTATTCTGACTTTCTGCCATTTGGACTTTTGACTTCTCTTTAGGATCATGTCCTTGTACTGCGCCGCTCACGTGTATCTGACTTCGACCCCTGACCCTGATTTATTGTGTTGTGTCTGTCTTGTCTTTGTTCACACTTGTACAGGATTAGGGACAGCCTAGCAGTTGTACACTGCCACTAGGGCAATATACAGAGGTGCCTCCGTTCTTAGGGTGCCTTCACATGTACCGTATCGCTGCGTTTTTGCTGTGATTTTTACATGCGCGTTTTGATTTTCACATGATTTTCATGTGAAAATCAAAACTCGCATGTAAAAATCGCACCAAAAACGCAGTATGTGGTATGGTATACGGTATGTGTGAAGCTACCCTTAAACATAATTGGTTCTGGAAGGTTGTTCCAGAACTGAGCAGTTCAAGAACCGAGCTGTGTGTTCCCAAGGAAATGGAAATGTCTTAGACTGGTATTTACACTCCATAGTTGCAGGTCCAGGTACAGAGTGCCCGGCACACAGAGTGTAAAGACTGGCAGTAAGTAGCGGGCATCGTGCACCATTACTAACTGTAAAGGAGCGGGATTCTCATCATAAGGACGGGGATCCCACTCTAAACAGGTGCAGGGAACACTTCTTTACAGGGTGTTCCCCGCAGCTGAGAGCAGCAGGACCGTGCGGCTAGTTTAAACAGCTGCCCACTCCTGCCTCTCTCTCTCTGCTGCAGGTAACGCAGAGAGGGGATTACTGTCATAATGACATGAATCCCCTGCGCTGCTGGCACCGCTTGCCTAGCAGCCACTGGCTCCCTCTTTTAGCGGTTCCGACTCCTCTGCCAGCCTGCATAAAGTTCAAACCAGCCAGCGGTCAGTTTAGGAGCTGGGGCAGGCCGGCAGGGGTGATCCCCGCAGTTTGGGAAGGATGTCCTGCTCCCGCTTCTTCCCGTCAACTAGAGAAGGGTGTCAGGAGATTCTGTTGCCCGGCGGAGGAGTCAGATCCGGCAAGGGAAGAGGGAGCCAGCGGCTGCTAGGCAAGCAGTGCGGGGGCCGTCAGCGCAGGGGATTTACGTCATTATGACAGGAATCCCCGCTCTGTGTTCCCCGCAGCAGAAAGAGAAAGGCAGGAGCAGGCAGCTGTTTAAACTTGCCGCGCACTCTCAGCTGTGGGGAACACCCTGTAAAGTGTTCCCTGCAACCGTTTAAAAGCTCCTGCCCCCACCCCATGAAGAGGGTGGGGAGGAGGGACAGAGAGGTTGTGCCAGCCTAATGCATAGACATTCTAAGCCCCGGCCGTTGGGCACGGGGCTGCAAGTTCAAAAGTTGTTTTTTAGGATAATAACTGCATCACCTGCTGAACGGACCACAGAACAGATCTTGGATTAAAAGCAGCAGATTGTGGGTACAGAGTCACTTTAAAGGGAATCTGTCAGCTGTAATTCATGTTCAAAACTGCTGGCACTGTTAGGTGCTATTATTCTCTGGAACTAAAAAGTCAAAGAGACTTTGCCAAGCTCCTGAATAGCTGCACGCTGGAACTTCTCTTCTCTCCCCCCCCCCCCCCCCCCTCCTTGCTTAAAGAGGACCTGTCACCCCCCATGCCGGGGTGACAGGCTCCTGACCCCGTTAGATCCCCCTATACTCACGTGATCCTGCCGGGTCCCGCTTCCTGAGCCGGTCGGGTCACAGAGATTTCAGCGCCCGAAAGCCCGGCGCGCGCGCTGAGAGATAAGTCCAAAGCCCATAGAGAATGACGGAGCATCGGACTCCCCATTCATTCTCTATGGGCATCTGACTCTGCTGTCAGCTCGCGCGCCGGGCTTCGGGCGCTGATATCTCCGTGACCCGACCGGCTCAGGAAGCGGGACCCGTCGGGATCACGTGAGTATAGGGGGATCTAACGGGGTCAGGAGCCTGTCACCCCGGCATGGGGGGTGACAGGTGTCCTTTAATTGAGTGGACATAACATGTACAAACACATACATACACAATACTTACAAATATGCACAATACATACACACAGATACACAGACATAAAGAAATGCACATTACCTATATGCATACATAATATACACGCACACATGCACGATACGTACAGTACATACCAACATCACATACAAAAAAAAACAAATGCACAATACATACATAGCTAATATACACACACGCATTATACACACATACATACTTCATGTACACACAGATTTACCTCTGGTTGAGGAAAGCACAAGGTACAGCTCACATGCTGTCAGATCTCCAGCTCTAGGAGCTGCTCCAAAGCCACACTATGCAGGCTGCTTTTCCTATGTTTAGACTTTAACCCCTTAGTCAACGACCCATGACTTACCTGGTACGACCCATGACGTACCTGGTACCCGCCGGGACCCCGCTCTTAACGGCACCGATCAGCCGGGCTGTGTCTCTATTAGCCAGCGCGGGTCCCGTTGCCGCGCCGGCTAATTAAGCACTGCATTGAAGTGCTTTGTATTGCACATCCCTGGTGTCTAGTGGCTCGGATCTCCCCCCCGCGATGCGATCGCTGGGGGGAGATCCGTTCTTCTGGCCGGCCCGGGCCTCAGCGTCGTAATGACGCTGATCCCGGCTCGGCAATAGATTGCTATGGCCTGCAGCAGGCGATAGCAATCTATCACCGATATAATGCATCATTGCTGTGTATATACACAGCATTGATCTCTATGAGAGATCAGTGCTGTCTATATACAAGTCCCCCAGGGGGGCTTCTAGTTTATGTAAAAATAAAAGTAAAAAAGTGTTTTTATTACTAAAAAATCTCCTCCCCTAATAAAAGTCCAAATCACCCCCCTTTTCCCATTTTATAAATATAAATTATTAAATAAACAAGTAAATAAACATATTTGGTATCGCCGCATACGTAATCGCCCGAACTATTAATTAATCACATTCCTGTTATTGCACGGTAAATGGCGTCAGCGCAAAAAAATTCCAAAGTGCTAAATTGCGCATTTTTGGTCGCATCAAATCCAAAAAAAAATGTAATAAAAAGTGTTTAAAAAGTCGTATATGCGCAATCAAGGTACCGATAGAAAGAACACATCATGGCGCAAAAAATTACACCTCACACAGCCCCATAGACCAAAGGATAAAAGCGCTATAAGCCTAGGAATAGAGCGATTTTAAGGAACATATATTTGTTAACAATGGTTTGAATTTTTTAAAAGCCATCACATAATATAAAAGTTATACATGTTATATATCGTTGTAATCGTAACAATCTGAGGAACATGCATAACAAGTCAGTTTTCCCATAGGGCGAACGGCGTAAATGCAAAACTCCCCGAAATCAAAACAAATTTGTTTTTGTTTTTTTCAATTTGACAGCGCAAATGATTTTTTTCCGGTTTCGCAGCATATTTTATGGAAAAATAATGCCTGCCATTGCAAAGTACAATTGGTTTCGCAAAAAATAAGTGCTCAAATAAGTCTTTAGGTGAAAAAATGCAGGCGCTATGGACTTTTAAACATAAAATGGAAAAAGCAAAAGCGCAAAAACGAAAATTGGCTTTGACCTTAAGGGGTTAAATTCCTTCTACCTTAGTGCTATTTGATCTGTATGCACATGTGCGGACTCACTTGCAGTTGACCACTGCGATGCAGTAATAGGTATTAGTTGCTTGCTGTGACGCACAGTCTTGTTGCTGCCAGGAGCATCCTTTTCTCATTCCCCGTTCCAGCAGAGGCAGACATAATGGTTGTTTTTAAATCTTGGTTGTGGGGATCTAGGTAATGAGGAAAAATACCAAGAGGAGCAGTTGGCTACTGGTGGCTACCTACAGGGCATCCTGGCTACTGAGCTAGACTACATACAGTGGACTAGGTTACTAGAGGAGACTACCTACAGGAGGGACCTGGCTACCATGGGGAACCTGGCTACTGGGAAAACTACCCACAGGGTGAACTGCCTAATAGAGGTAACTTCCTTCACAGAGGACCCGGCTACTGAAGAAACTACCCACAGGAGGACCCGGCTACTGGAGAAACTACCTACAGGAGGACCCGGCTACTGGGGAAACTACCTACAGGAGGACCCAGCTACTGGGAAACTACCTCCTTGGGGACCTGGCTACTAAGGAACTACCTATGAGGGGGGGGGGGGGGGTTGTGTGCTTGCAAGGGTTATGGTGTATATTATGATGGACATCTTAGTGTACAGTGCATATTATAAACCTTTCATTGCCTCCGGTGTGTAATATAGTGGATTTTGTAACGCTGGGGGTTGTGGTTCCCCTGTTCCACCACTAGCGATGACGTAAGCCGCACCAGGGAGCGGAGTCTAGAGGGCCGCTGGTCTTCACCAGAGCCCGCCGCAAGGCAGGATGGATTTGCTGCGGCAGGCGACCCCCAGGTCGCTACCCCTGGCTTGGCTGCTAGTGGTGGTGGCGAGGTGCAGCTGGAGACTAGTAGGCAGATGGCAGTATTCTGGAAACACTAGGCAGGATACACAGAGAGGAGTATACAGGCAGGATACAGGGGACTACACACTAAGGAAAGCATGCAGAGGCTCCAACACCTGTGGTGGGGCAGGGCTGCAATTTATAGGAGAGTCTCAGAGCAGAGCAGCTGTCAATTAAAGGCACAGAGCAGGAGATGGGGAACCCCGGCACAGAGCAGGAGATGGGGCAGCAGTGGCGCGGCTAGAGGTATGTGCCGCGGCCGCGGATGTGACAGTACCCCCCCCCCTGGGGCCTCCCCCGCTTTCTTGCCTGCAAGAAGTTCTTAATGAGATCCCGATCTAAGATGTTGGCTTCGGGTTCCCAGGATCTCTCCTCTGGGCCAAAACCTCTCCGGTCAACCAAAAAGAAGCGTCTTCCTTTAACAGTCTTCATTGCCAGGATGTCATTAACAGAATAGATGTCATCAGAGACTGCTTGTGGAGGAGAAGAGGAGGGTTTACTGGAAAAACGGTTGAGGACCACTGGCTTTAAGAGAGAGACATGGAAAGAGTTCGGGATTCGCATGGTAGGAGGCAGGCGTAGTTTATAGGCGACCAGATTGATGCGCCTCAGGACCGTGAATGGACCAAGGAAACGTGGACCCAACTTGTAACTAGGGATCTTCAATCAAACGTGCTTGGCCGACAACCAGACTTTATCACCTGGATTGAAGGTTATGGCAGGTCTCCTCTTCTTGTCTGCCTGCACTGCCAGCTTCATTCGACCGGTTGCATGTATCAGGGATTGGCGTGTCTGCTCCCAGATGGACTTTAAGTCTCTTACTAGTTCCTGCACGGCTGGTACCTCAGTAGATGTGGATAGAGGTAGCGGGGGAATAGGGTGACGACCGTAGACAATAAAGAACGGTGACTTGCCGGTGCAACTTGAGTCTAGGTGGTTATAGGAGAACTCTGCCCAGGGTTAGCCCAGTTGTCTTGGCGAGCAGAAACAAAATGCGGTAGGTAGTTCCTTAGAACTTGATTGATCCTCTCAACCTGCCCGTTGGACTCCGGGTGATAGGCCGAAGAAAAGTCCAATTTGACCTGGAGCTGGGAACAGAGAGCACGCCAAAACCGGGAGATGAATTGAGGTCCTCTGTCGGAAACGATATGTTGTGGTAGACCATGCAACCGGAAGATGTGTTGGAAAAACAGGTTGGCCAGGCAAGGGGAAGAAGGCAGACCAGGCAGAGGTACGAAATGCGACATTTTGGAGAACCAATTGGTAACCACCCAGATCACGGAGTTTCCTTTAGAAGGCGGAAGATCGGTAATGAAGTCCATAGCAATATGTGCCCACGGATGCTCTGGAATGGGCAAAGGCTGCAGCAGGCCGGCTGGTCTCTGACGAGGGGACTTGTTTTGGGCACACGTGGTGCAGGAAGCCACAATGTCCTTGACGTCCTTGGACAGATTTGGCCACCAGTAGTGGCGGGAGATCAGTTGCCCCGTCTTACGGGCTCCAGGATGCCCAGCGATCAACTAAGAGTGCCCCCATTTCAGAATTCTCCTTCGGAGCGCTGGGCGAACGTAACCTGCATATGGTGGTGTTCAGACTGACCTATAGAGTAATAGTATCATGTCGCTTTTACCATATAGTGCATTACGGAGACACAGGAACCGACCAAACGTTACCATATTGCATTCTTTTTTACAATTTCACTTATTTATATCTTCATAAATAATATATTTGGGATTTCATCATACATGTTATGGTAGAATGAAAGACGCCATTACAAAGTACAACTATTCCTGTAACAAATAAGCCATTACATGGCTCTGTAGATAGAAAACTTAAAGTGCTGGAGCTCTTAGAAGGGGAGGAGGGAAAAACGAAAGCGCAAAGATCAAAATTTGCGCGGTCCACTGGGTCATTTTGGGCTTGGTCATCAAAGGGTTAAAGAGTCACTGCCGTGAATTTTTTTTTTGCAGAAATCAATAGTCCAGAAGATTTTAAGAGACTTTGTAATTGGGTTTATTAGGCAAATATGCCATTATTTGCATTTAAAAAGCCTTTTCCCAGGGCCCCCCCTCTTCTCCTTTCTGTCATCCACTGCTCAGAATCAGGAAATCTCAATCAGACGAGTCCTGTCTGTGCTATGGAGACGGGAGGGGGGGGGAAGAGACGGAGGAGAAATGTCGGCAGCAGAAAACAGAGAACAAAGGATTACTCAGCGGGGGAGCTATTCGGAGTGCTATTCAGAGGTCAGATAGGTCAGTGGTGACATCAGAGGAGAGAGGACAGAGGGTAATGTATCTTTTAATTAACTCTTTGTGGTTCTGTTTTGGTGTCTTTTTTCCCCTTTAATAAGGCTAGGTGCACACTTTCATTGGGACTCTGTTCGGGAAGCAGTCATTTTTTGTCTACCCACATCCTGGAAAATAAACAGGAAACCTAACAGGCCTCATTGAAGTCAATGGGATCTTTCGGATCTGCGTTCTAGGCTGCCTAGAACAATAGGTTGAATCCATGTTTTTCCGTACTCCCTAGGGCTATATCCAAATTCTGGAGCCACCAGTATTCAAATGCCGAGAGTTCAGGTTCAGACGAACACATATGTGCTTGCAGTTTGCTCATCTCTAATTTGCAGTTAGTGTCCGTTCTTGACCAGATCATCTGGCTCCATTCTCTGGCCCCAAGCTCTCACAGAGGCTCTGAACAGAGACCCGGCTGAAATTTTAACCTAGCCTAAAACTTCCTTAAACTAAGAATGATAGTTATGTTTTAGTTAGCAACAGGAAGGCAGCCACATTGTTTGATTGGACCACAATGGCCAGCATGTTCCCTCAATAATAAATTGACTGTTTTACAATAAGTCTCTGACAGATAATTTGATATGATGCAGTTTATGCCACAGCTGCAAAAGTAGAATGGGCAATTAGTTATATTTCATGGAGCTTTTCTTTATAGGCATCACACCTGCACAGTAACAGATAACAATGTCCTCTAGTTTGGTTGTAGTATACTTCAAAGAGATGCAGCATTCTTCATTGGCTCTATATAAACACACATAATGCCTGAAAACCCTCTCCAAGCCCTTTATGATGAGCAGTTATATGAGAAAAAACTGAGCTGCCACCACTAGGGGGAGCTCACTGCATATAGATTTATTATACAGTTGAAAGAGCTGAACAAATCCCTATATAGCGAGCAGAGAAAGACAAAGAATTATATGATATACCTTTACGACTATGAACAAAAGCAGAGAATCTGTAACAGTGAACCAGAAACAGAACTCCAACACCTATAAAGATCTAGCTAATAAGATTAACTACATTTATATTATAGCTCTGTTTATTGGTCTGCTCTGCTCTAGACAATCTCAGTTTACTCTTTCACCATCCCAAACTTTCATAGATGTTAACCTTTTTATGTGCTTATGTATATGTGCTAGTGTGTATCCACATATCTATATGTACCAGCACATATCATGTATTTACTATATGTATTCTAAACCCATTATTTGTAGCATGTGGATATCCATGTAAATGTATGTGCATATAAAGAGTATGGTCTTTATGATTAGCTCTGCAACTACTGATATATAATATATATATATATATATATATATATATATATATATATATTGTGGACATGTCACTGGTAAAGTGTGCGAGGGGAGGTACATCTCACCCAGGCTACTGCTTACGGTGAGATGGTAAATCCGGGAAAGATCTCTTACTCAGCAGTATTATGCTGCTGAGTTGTTCTTTACATTTTTCGGGCCGGATTTACTGGAATGGTGGGTAGGTTGGTAGTGGGACCTGCCATTCCCTTCCCCCCGATCCAGTTCGGTTGTTGCAATCAGGTGTGCCCTGATTAGCCTGCAACAACTTAAAAGCTTCACAGTGCTACAGGGGATTGCTCTCAGCCAGGGGTGAACAGCTTGCATGCTGTATCTCCTGGGAGCAACGAATACTGCCGCCGCTGGGGCCTATTCATACCCTGTGATACTGCCTACTGAAGAGTTAGACAGGAGACCTGTGTTAGTAAGTGCCCAGACGGGCAAGGACCTTTTTGTTTGGTTTTGTTCTGAAAAGCATGGTATTGCTACATTTCTGTTGAGGACTGTTTATGCTGCTAATAAACACCCAGCTGTTTTTATAAGTCCAAGTTTGCTGCCTGAACTGTGTCCTAATACACCATCCCCCGGGAAGATCCCTACAATTGGTGCTGCGGAGCGGGCAAAACGGTTGCTAGGGGCAACGGTGTGCATCAACTTGGCTACAGCTGCTTATGTCCTGGGTGAAGGCTGCTGCTTCACTCCAAAAACAGACAAGCAACATGGAGGAGATGATGAAGCAGTTAATGCAAGTGAGTCTGCAACAGCAGCAGGCTAATATGCAGCAACAACAGGCTCTGACAGACGCTAACCTACGCCATGAGCAAGCATTGGCCGCACAACAACAGGCATTGGCCGCACAACAACAGGCTCAGGCAGCCGCTAAACAGGATCAGGCAGCCGCTAATCTGCGCCATGAACAGACAATGGCTGCACATCAGCAAGCAATGGCTCAACAACAGAGACTTATTGAGCACCTGATAGCAAAGCAGGAGGCGTCTGCAGGTGCTAATCCCCAGCTGGTGGCAGCAGCCGCGCCAGAGACTTTGTCTGTGAAAAGAGCCGTGCAGCGTGCGCTGCAAAAGATGACTGCTGATGATGATATTGAGGCCTACTTAACTGTCTTTGAGCGGGTGGCTGAGAGAGAGAAGTTACCCTCCACTGAGTGGGCAGAAGTGATTGCGCCTTATTTAACAGGCGAACCTCAAAAGGCCTATTATGACCTCAGTGAGCAAGAGGTCAAAGACTATCCTCGGCTAAAAGCAGAGATACTCGCCCGACTAGGAGTTACTGCTGCTGTCCGTGCCCGGAGGGTCCGCAACTGGAGCTACAGTCTGGACAAGTCAGCGAGGTCCCAGATGTACGACCTGATCCATTTGGCAAGAAAGTGGTTGGAGCCAGACACCTCTACTCCTGCCCAGATCCTAGAGAGGGTCGTGATGGATCGCTACCTCCGTGCACTTCCTGCCGATCTACAACGCTGGGTAGGACAAGGTGACCCTAGGAGTGCCGACGAACTCGTCAGCCTTGTGGAGAGGTTCCAGGCGACCGAGGACTACCTCCGTGATGTTCCTGCAGCACCTTCACCTCCACGGAGTGCCAGATCTGTGCCATCATCTGGTAAGAGACTTCCATCTATTGGGGGAGTGTGGAGGGGTGCTGATAGAGGGAAGAGCGCTCAGGAGGTGTCTCAAGGGCAAAAGACTGGTGATGGTCCCAGGTGGCTAAGTGGCCCTAAAAAGGACTCCTTGCCAAGGAGACCAGGCCCTATCCAGTGCTGGAGATGCCATGAGACGGGACATGTGTCTGCCCATTGCCCTCTTACCGCTGAGCCCATGGAGTGTGACGCTAGCCGGCGTCAGTCGCTATTTGCGGAACCGTCTTTTGTTGCGGTCACTGGACTAGAGACTGAACCGCAAGTCTGCCACATTACTGTCAATAACTTCCCTGTTAAGGCGTTGCTGGACTCAGGAAGCCTTGTCACCTTGGTGCATGCCAGCCTGGTGACTGGGGACTTTGTGCCAAAAAGACATATGAGTGTGGTATGCATACATGGTGATACAAAGGTTTACCCTATAGTACTGGCTAATGTCGGGACTGAACTAGGCGCTGTACAATATGAAGTGGGTGTGGTTAAAAACCTTATGCATAATGTGATATTGGGGCGTGATTTTCCATTGTTCTGGGCTCTATGGGGAAAACAACAATCCCCTGAAAGGAGTGAGGAGACCCCTAAGTCTATTGCATTACCCACGGTAAATGATAAAAATGTACAGGATGAAAATGATGCTTTTCCTTTGCAGGTCCTGGCTGGTGAGGAAGAGGCTCCTCCCACTGCGCAGAATGTTCCAGACTTAGAGGTGTCTAGGGATAATTTTGGTACTGCACAATTACAGGACCCCACTCTCAAAAATGCTAGAGAGCAGGTCACTGTTATGAATGGGGTACCTCAGGAACCAGAAGCTGAGGAAAAGTTTCCACATTTTTCTGTGACTAACGATCTCTACTATAGAGTCACTAAAATTAATGATGAGGTTGTGGAACAGCTTCTGGTGCCTAAGTCGTACCGGCGTCAGGTACTCGACATGGCCCATAATCATGTCCTTGGGGGCCACTTGGGGACAGATAAAACACAGGAGAGAGTCCTCCAGAGGTTTTATTGGCCTGCGATTTATGCTGACATAAAAAAATACTGTGAGTCGTGCCCCACATGTCAGCTTAGCGCCCCAGTGTCGCATTTCCGCAGTCCGTTGGTTTCGCTCCCCATCATAGAGGTACCTTTTGACCGCATTGCAATGGACTTAGTGGGTCCCATTGTAAAGTCGGCAAGGGGACACCAGTACATTTTGGTAGTCTTAGACTACGCAACCCGCTATCCTGAGGCTGTCCCCTTAAGAAACACTGCATCCAAAACAATTGCGCGTGAATTGTTTTATATGTTTTCCAGGGTGGGGATCCCCAAGGAGATCTTGACCGACCAAGGTACCCCGTTTATGTCAAAGGTGATGAAGGATGTATGCAAACTGTTTAAAATCTCACACCTACGTACCTCTGTATATCATCCCCAGACAGATGGATTAGTGGAGAGGTTTAATAAAACCCTAAAACATATGTTAAAGAAAGTGGTGGAAAAAGATGGTCGGGATTGGGATCACTTACTTCCTTACCTGATGTTTTCTATTAGGGAAGTACCCCAAGCGTCCACAGGGTTCTCTCCCTTCGAGTTGGTCTATGGTCGTCACCCTAGGGGTTTGTTGGATATAGCGAAAGAGACATGGGAAAGTGAGTCCACCCCATACAAGAGTGTTATTGAGCATGTAGCACAAATGCAGGACCGTATAGCCACTGTAATGCCCCTAGTAAGGGAACACCTCCAGAGGGCGCAAGAGAGCCAAAGCAGAATTTACAATCGTTCTGCGAGAATCAGGACATTTAGCCCAGGTGACCGGGTACTCATTCTTGTTCCCACTGTAGAAAGTAAATTCTTAGCAAAGTGGCAGGGTCCCTATGAAATTGTAGAAAAAATCAGTGAGGTAAACTACAAGGTACACCAACCAGGTAGAAGGAAGCCTTTTCAAGTTTATCACATAAACTTGATCAAACCCTGGAAAGACAGGGAATCCTTGGTGGCGACAAACTCTATTAATAATTTGTCACAACCAATCCCTCTGGTCAAGATTGGGGATACTCTATCAGTGTCACAGAAGCAGGAGACTAAAGAGTTTTTGCAGAAAAATAAAGACAAGTTTTCTGACCTTCCAGGGCGTACGCATCTCATTCACCATCACATTGAAACTGAGCCTAGAAGCAGGGTAAACCTTAAGCCCTATAGGATACCAGAAGCACGGAGGGAGGCGGTGTCAGCCGAGGTAAAACGTATGCTTGACCTAGGAGTCATTGAGGTGTCCCAGAGCGAGTGGTCCAGCCCGATTGTGTTAATCCCAAAGCCCAATGGAACTTGGAGGTTCTGTAATGATTTTAGAAAGTTAAATGAGATCTCCAAGTTCGATGCCTACCCCATGCCCAGGGTAGATGAGTTGATTGAAAGAATGGGTAATGCCAGGTACATAACCACCCTCGATCTCACAAAAGGCTACTGGCAGATCCCACTCACTCCTGAGGCTAGAGAGAAGACTGCATTCTCCACCCCTGATGGGCTCTTCCAATACGTAGTGATGCCATTCGGGTTACATGGAGCCCCTGCCACTTTTCAGAGGTTGATGGACTTGATTCTGCGACCACATCGTGATTACTCCGCTGCCTACCTCGATGATGTGGTCATTTTTAGCCCTGATTGGGAAAGTCACCTCTGTAAAGTCCAGGCGGTGTTAGAGGCCATAAGTGATGCAGGGTTAACTATCAATGCAGAGAAGTGTGCACTAGCCTTAGAGGAGGCCAAATACTTGGGCTACATTATTGGGAGGGGGTTAATCAAACCACAGCTAAAAAAAAATCGAGGCAATACAGAATTGGCCTCAACCCCTCACAAAGAAACAGGTCAGAGCTTTCCTGGGTATTACGGGCTATTACCGTAGGTTTGTGCCAAACTTTGCCACAGTTGCAGCCCCGCTAACTGACCTGACAAAGGGAGGTAAGTCCGCAATGGTGACATGGACTCCAGAGGCCGAGAAGGCTTTTCAAAGCCTTAAGTCTGCCCTGTGCCAACAACCTGTACTAGTTACCCCTGACTTTAGGCAAGAGTTTCTGGTCCAGACAGACGCCTCTAATACAGGGTTAGGCGCCGTTCTCTCACAGGTCGTGAATGGCGAGGAGCACCCGGTGATGTACTTAAGCAGGAAGCTATCCCCGGCCGAAAAAAACTACGCCATTGTGGAGCGAGAATGTCTGGCAGTGAAATGGGCCCTAGAGTCCCTGAGGTATTACTTGCTAGGCAGAAAGTTCAAGTTAGTGACCGACCATGCCCCCCTAACATGGATGAAGGTTAATAAAGAGAAAAATGCGAGGGTGACTAGATGGTTTCTGTCCCTCCAAAACTTTAATTTTACCGTGGAACACAGGCCAGGAAAGTTACAGGCAAATGCGGACGCCCTATCAAGGGTACACTGTCTGTGGGGACAAAATGCTCAGCCCTCCGGTCTGAAAAAGAGGGGGGGGGATATGTGGACATGTCACTGGTAAAGTGTGCGAGGGGAGGTACATCTCACCCAGGCTACTGCTTACGGTGAGATGGTAAATCCGGGAAAGATCTCTTACTCAGCAGTATTATGCTGCTGAGTTGTTCTTTACATTTTTCGGGCCGGATTTACTGGAATGGTGGGTAGGTTGGTAGTGGGACCTGCCATTCCCTTCCCCCCGATCCAGTTCGGTTGTTGCAATCAGGTGTGCCCTGATTAGCCTGCAACAACTTAAAAGCTTCACAGTGCTACAGGGGATTGCTCTCAGCCAGGGGTGAACAGCTTGCATGCTGTATCTCCTGGGAGCAACGAATACTGCCGCCGCTGGGGCCTATTCATACCCTGTGATACTGCCTACTGAAGAGTTAGACAGGAGACCTGTGTTAGTAAGTGCCCAGACGGGCAAGGACCTTTTTGTTTGGTTTTGTTCTGAAAAGCATGGTATTGCTACATTTCTGTTGAGGACTGTTTATGCTGCTAATAAACACCCAGCTGTTTTTATAAGTCCAAGTTTGCTGCCTGAACTGTGTCCTAATACACCATCCCCCGGGAAGATCCCTACAATATATATATATATATATATATATGTGTCAATAGTGTATTTTTGCAAGCACAAAAAATAGTGACAGGCAGTAGGAGAAACCTAGTTAGAGACCCTGCGTCCGCTTTAACAATGAAAACCCTTCCACCCATTTGCTCTGGCAATAGTATTATTAAAATGTTCCCAATAAGCCCCTTCCCGTATGGCAAGGGCCCTGGTGCAAGAGGTCAACTTGCCCCCTCCCTTCCTCAACCAAGTGATGCTATTGGTAGATATATATATATATATATATATATATATATATATATATATATATATAGACTGATATTAGCAATAATACCAGTATATAGAAAATATCACCATACATATTACCGCTATACTGTTACTAACCAAATCCTGTATACTGAGACCAATATTGCCAATAATACCAGTATATAGGAAGGAAATATTACCGCCACACTACAACCACCATATTGTTACTGACCAGATACTGAATACTGATACCTGAATACTAAATCTAATAAAACACAGTACCAGATAACAAATAACACCACTACATACTGACTAACACCACCGCTACTGACTAATACCACCACATACTGACTAACACCACCACATATTGACTAATGTCACCACATACTGACTAACACCACCGCTCCTACTGACTAATACCACCGCTGCTACTGACTAATACCATCGCTGCTACTGACCAACACCACCGCTGCTACTGACCAACACCACCACTACTGAATAACACCACCACATACTGACTAACACCACCGCTGCTACTGACTAACACCAACACATAATGACTAACACCACCACTGCTACTGAATAACATTCACTGTACACAGATCACTATCAACTCATACAGTCATATAGAGGTAGCCTCAGCTCTACACAGGTCCTGTACACCATATACATTACAGTGCAGTTACATCAGGTGACTCACATGCGACGTCTTCTATGATCGGAGTTGTTCCCTTTTCATCTTCTTCTGTCCTGGGCCGTTATGAGAACTTCTCCGAGCCACAAACCCACAGAATCTGCCAGACAGACATGTAAGGGTCCTCACTTTGTCACCATTCTCATCTCTCTACACACTGCACATCTGTACTGGCCCCTTTACACCCTCATTTAGTGGGTAGGCTGACTCTATGTGACCCCCTTATAGTGTATGCCCCCTCTGTGGTCCACTATAGTACATGCCCTATTGCATACACTCCCCATGTAGTCCCCCTTATAGATGGCCCCCCAATGTTTCCCCCTTATAGATGCCCCTTATAATAGCCCCCATGTAACCCCCTTATAATGGCCCCCATTGTAATTCCCTTTATAGATGGCCCCCATTTTTATCCCCCTTTATAGATGGCCCCCATTGTAACCCCCTTTATAGATGGCCCCTATTGTAATCCCTCTTTATAGATGGCCCCCATTGTAACCCCCTTTATAGATGGCCACCATTGTAATCCACCTTTATAAATGGCCCCCATTGTAATCCCTCTTTATAGATGGCCCCCATTGTAACCCCCTTTATAGATGCCCCCCATTGTAATGCCTCTTTATAGATGGCCCCCAATGTAACCCCCTTTATAGATGGCCTCCATAGTAATCCCCCTTTATAGATGGCCCCCATTGTAATCCCCCTTTATGATGCCCATTATAATGGCCCCCAGTCTGTGCAAAAAAAAAACAAACAAACACACAACTCACCTGACAACTCGCTCCCCCGCCGTGTCTCTGTCCTCCTCGGTCTGTCTGTCGGCTGCCGCACGACTCACGACTCCATGTCTGTCCCATCCCCGGCTGCACACACACCGTAGAGCTCTGTTCGCACCAGGGATGTTACTTCCGGCACAGAGGTCACTGCGCCGGAAGTACCATCCAATCTCCCTCTTGTGACCGCAAGCAAAACCCTGCTTGCGGTCACAAGAGGGAATGGGAGGGGGGCAGTGCAGGGGCAAGGGGGGGCGTCGCGGGCCCCCCCTTGGTAGCAGCCTGGTTGCAGCGGTGACTGCTGCGACTGCGGTAGCTACGCCACTGCCTGCGAGCAGGTGAGTGGTTACAGTTGCTGACAGTAATGGAGGCACTGGGGCTGGTACTTGTGGAGGCACTGGGGCTGGTACCTGTGGGGGCACTGAGGCTGGTACTTATGAAGGCACTGGGGCTGTACTTGTGGGGGCACTGGGGCTGGTGTGGTGTCCCACCATGAGAGTTGCTTATTGTTGCACCCTTCGCAAAAGTCTGTACTCTGTAAACTGTGGTAATGAAGCAGTACCTAAGTTTTGCCCAAGATGTCACTGTTGTATGTAACTGTACCTATGTTTTGCACAGCTGCGGGTAACCAAAGACCTATCTCGGAGCTCCTTTCTTCTATGCTTTTCTTCTCCACCACTCACAGGGGATATTACACCACCTGTAGGAGGTTGTCACATGGCAAGAGGAAGCATACACCCACTCTAGTTAGTAGTCTTAGGCTGGTCGTTGAACAGAGAGGACACAGAACAAGTTGGTCCCTGCCGTGGTGCAGCTGGGCACTGGCTTCGCCAGGGCCCCACTCCAGAACTAGTCTGTAGTCTTAGGTTGTTGAGTAGAGCAGACGCACATGGGAGACTCAGACACCAGTTTCTTGAAAGCAGCACTTTCACACACTATGCAGTGTTAAGCTACCCAAGGGAGACGACAAGTCAAAGAAACCCCAACCCACGCCAAGAACAAGTCTAAAAGTGCAGGACAGTATCCTGATAACAAGAGCAACTGATCCGGATAGAGCAAAGTTGCTAGAAGCCTACTCTATCTTGCAGCACAGGAGTAACCAGGAAATCTTGGCCACTCTGCTCAACCCAGGTAACAAGGTCTGGGGCTTCTATCACCCTCTAGGACAGGTCAACCGACACTGGTGGGCAAAAGATGGTATAACGACAAAGGTCGAAAACACAGGCACAAGTAAACATCTGTTTTCAAGTCTTCAGTATTCTACTACTTCCGTAAGTTCCGGCAGAGCACATTACTGCTTGGTTTGGGACTCTCACGACACACTCTCCTCTACTCTGAACTTGCAGTCTAAACTTCTGGGGGCACTGGAGCTGGCACTAGATAGCATTATGTAACGCCTGGAGTAGTGGATCCACTGGACCGTCACTAGCGATAGCACTAACCTCACCAGGGAGCTGGTTTTCACCAGAGCACGCCGCAAGGCGGGATGGACCTGCTGCGCCAGGCGACCTCCAGGTCGCTACCCCTGGCTTGG
This sequence comes from Dendropsophus ebraccatus, assembly GCF_027789765.1. NCBI lineage: Eukaryota > Metazoa > Chordata > Amphibia > Anura > Hylidae > Dendropsophus > Dendropsophus ebraccatus. The sequence goes on from NC_091460.1 coordinate 69,642,958, forward strand.
TTGCTAGTGACGGCAGGCGAGGCGTGGCAGGAGCAGTAGGCAGGAGATAGTGCAGGCAGCGGTCTATACACGTGATCGCAGGTGGCGGACAGGACTCAGGAACAATGGGAAGGCAGCGGGCAAGGACTTGGGACAAGGACTGCAGACAGGAACAAGGGACAAGGACTAAGGTCAGGAACAACAGGGAGCTGGGCCAAACGCTATGGGAAGCATGCAGAGGCTCCAACACCTGTAGTGGGGCAGGGCTGGAATTTATAGGGAGTGATTAGTGCAACTACCCAATTAAGGGCGGACTGGCCCTTTAAATATGAGACAGCCGGCGCGCGCGCGCCCTAGGAGGCGGGGACCCGCGCGGCGGCCGACACAAACGAAGACATGAGCGGGGCGAGGTAAGGCGGGGCCGAACAGGTAGCAGCGCCGGGTCCCTGCACAAGGACCCCGGCGGCTGCATGGGGCAGAGGGAGGTCGCGGCGGCGGCCCGGAGCATGGGACGCCGCCGCGGCCGTGACAGTACCCCCCCTTTGGCCTCCCCCTCTTTCTAGCCTGCAGGAACCTCTTGATGAGATCTTGGTCCAGGATGTTAGCCTCGGGTTCCCAGGACCTCTCCTCAGGACCAAATACTTTCCAGTCCACCAGGAAGAACCGTCTCCCTCTGACAGTTTTCATGCCCAGAATGTCTTTAACAACGTAGACGTCGTCAGAGACGGCTTGTGGAACAGTGAACGAAGACTTATTGGAGAACTGGTTGAGGACCACTGGCTTTAAGAGGGAAACATGGAAGGCGTTCCGAATCCGCATAGTAGGGGTAGGCGGAGTTTGTAGGTGACAGGGTTGATGCGTTTTAGCACCGAGAAAAGACCGAAGAATCGAGGACCCAACTTGTAGCTGGGAATCTTGAGTCGGACATATTTGGCCGAGAGCCAGACTTTGTCACCTGGGAGAAAATTCGTGGCAGGTCTTCTTCTCTTATCCGCCTGGTCCTTCATGCGGTCAGATGCCTTGAGCAAAGATTGTCGAGTCTGTTCCCAGATCGACTGCAGGTCAGATAACAACTCCTCCACGGCTGGGACCTCAGAGGATGGAGAGAGAGGCAGAGGAGGACAAGGGTGATGTCCATAGACCACATAGAAGGGTGACTTGCCTGTGGAACTCGAGTCCAGATGGTTGTAGGAGAACTCCGCCCATGGAAGCAGACTGGACCAGTTGTCCTGGCGAGCGGAGACGAAGTGTCGAAGATAACTGCCAAGGACCTGATTGACCCTTTCCACTTGCCCATTGGTCTGGGGATGATAGGCCGATGAGAAGTCCAGCTTCACTTGGAGTTGAGAGCAGAGAGCACGCCAGAATCTGGAGACGAATTGTGAGCCTCTGTCAGACACTATATGAAGAGGAAGACCATGTAGGCGGAAGATATGCTGAAAGAACAGCTGGGCCAGGCGAGGAGCTGATGGCAGTCCAGGAAGAGCCACGAAGTGGGACATCTTGGAGAAGCGGTCAGTAACAAGCCAAATGACCGTGTTACCCGCAGATGGAGGCAAGTCTGTGACAAAGTCCATGCCTATATGGCACCAGGGGCGGTCTGGAACTGGAAGGGCTGAAGTAGGCCGGCAGGTTTTTGATGTGAGGACTTGTTTCTGGCACAGATGGTACAGGAAGCCACATAGTCCTTGACATCTTGGAGTAGGCTAGACCACCAGTAGTGGCGGGAGATCAGTTGCCCGGTCTTTAGAACTCCCGGATGCCCGGCCACCATAGAGGAATGACCCCATTTCAAGATACGTCTTCAAAGAGCAGGGCGCACATAGGTCTTACCGAGAGGCAATCTTTGAAGAGTGGATGTGGCGAGTGGCACTAGTCGATCGAGAGGTATAATGTGGCGAGGAGAGTCCTCTTGTCCCATGACGTCAGATGCTCGGTAGAGAGCATCGGCTTTCACGTTCTTCTCAGCCGGACGGAAATGGATAATGAAGTTGAAACGTGAAAAGAAAAGCGACCACCTGGCCTGCCGGGGATTGAGACGTTGGGTGGATTAGAGGTAGAGAAGGTTCTTGTGGTTCGTGTAGATACTTACCGGATGCCTAGCCCCCTCTAGGAGATGACGCCACTCCTCCAGTGCCAACTTAATCGCCAAGAGTTCTCGGTCGCCAATAGTATAGTTCCTCTCGGCAGGGGAGAAAGACTTAGAGTAGAACCCACAGGTTTGGGTTTTGCCTGATGCGTCCCTTTGCGAGAGGACGGCTCCAGCACCTACTGAAGATGTGTCGACCTCAAGTGAAAACGGCTTGGTGGCATCCGGGCGAACTAGCGCAGGAGCAGAAGCAAAGGCAGACTTTAGGCTAGTGAAGGCTTGCTCGGCCTCAGGTGACCAATGCCTGGGATCCGCCTTCTTCTTAGTGAGGGCCAGGATGGGTGCGACCAGGGTAGAGAAGTGTGGGATGAACTGCTGATAGTAGTTGGCAAATCCTAGGAGGCGTTGGATAGCTCTGAGTCCCACAGGACGTGGCCACTGGAGAGCAGCTGAGAGCTTGGCCGGATCCATTTGTAGACCCTGGTCGGAGACGATATACCCAAGAAACGGAACACTGCGCTGATGGAAAACGCACTTCTTTAGCTTGGCCCATAGTCTTCGTAGGACCTGACGTACTTGTGCCACGTGAGTCTGCTGGTCAGGGGAGAAGACCAAAATGTTGTCAAGATAGACAATGACGCAGACATAGAGGAGGTCTCGGAAGATGTCGTTAACGAATTCCTGGAAGACCGCTGGGGCATTGCATAGGGCGAATGGCATGACCAAGTATTCGTAGTGCCCATCTCTGGTGTTAAAAGCGGTCTTCCATTCGTCTCCTTCACGAATATGGATTAAATTGTACGCTCCCCTGAGGTCCAGCTTAGAGAAGATCTTGGCTCCACGGAGACGGTCGGATAGTTCAGGGATAAGTGGAAGAGGATACCGGTTCTTGACTGTCACCTTATTTAGGCCCTGTAGTCTATGCATGGGCGAAGAGAACCGTCCTTCTTCTGTACAAAGAAGAATCCTGTGCCAGCAGGGGATGTGGATTTGCGAATGAAACCCTTTTGTAGGTTCTCCCGGATGTAGGAAGACATGGCCTCAGTCTCGGACACGGAGAGAGGGTACACCCGACCTCGTGGAGGAGAAGTTCCAGGAAGGAGGTCTATGTCCGTTGAGGGGGTAGGGAGTCCGCCTCTTTGGCAGAAAAGACGTCAGCCAAGTCATGGTATTCTGCCGGTAGGCCGGGTAGAGGCTTGACGGAGTCAGGTGACGTCACAGAGCCCTTGGGCTGAGGAAGCTTCAGACACCGGTTAGGGCAGTCCAGACCCCAACTAAGAATCCCCCTGGTTCTCCAGTCTAGCTTAGGGGTATGTAATTGCAGCCAAGGTAAACCCAGCAGGATGTCGGAAGAGGAATGGCGCAAGACGTAGAAGGAGATCTTCTCCTGATGCAAAGCGCCCACCTGGAGGACTAGAGGTGCAGTCTGGTAGAGCACAGCTTCAGCAAGAGTCTCGCCCGTGACCGAGGAGATAGACAGGGGTCGGGCTAGCTGGATCACGGGTAGCCGCCATCTTTGGAACAAGGTAGCTGCAATGAAACTGCCCGCAGACCCGGAGTCGATGAAGGCAGTAGTCTGGTGAATTTGTCCTGAGGGTGTCTGGATGGAAACTGGCATAGACAATCTTGGAGAGGTGACATTCACAACTAGGGAGGCCTCTCCTACCGGACCTAGGTGCGAGCGTTTCCCGGACACTGAGGACGTCGGGGACATCTCTGCCGGAAGTGATCAGAGCCACCGCAATAGAGACAGAGATTCAGCTCTAGCCGGCGAGCCCTCTCATGAGGAGTCAGGCGAACTCGTTCTACTTGCATTGGAATCTCTGGAGTCGACTGGGGTACCGGAGCAACAGGATTCTGGAACACCGATGCTAGGCGGTGATGGCGATGGGGCAGGCTTAGTCGTCGTTCTTGCCGGACCTCCTCCTCTCTCTCGGAAAATCGGTTGTCGACTCTGGTAGCCAGTAGGATTAGATCGTTCAGAGATGTAGGGAGGTCGTGGGCGGAGAGCACGTCTTTCACCCGACTGGATAGGCCCTTCTTGAAGGTGGCTATTAGAGCGGCCTCATTTCAGTCCAATTCAGCTGCCAGGGTGCGGAACTGGAGGGCGTAGTCACCAACAGAGGAGCTCCCTTGAGAGAGGTTGAGGAGAGCAGTCTCAGCTGAAGGAGCAGGTTCCTCAAAGACGGAGCAAAACTCGGCAAGGAAGGTTCGGAGATTGGCAGCAACAGGATCATTTCGGTCCCACAGCGGCGTGGCCCAGGCCAGAGCTCTACCCTCCAATAGGCTGATGATGAAAGCCACTTTAGAGCACTCGGTGGGAAACTGACTACTTAAAAGTTCAATATGCATGGTGCACTGAGTCAGGAATCCCCTGCACAACTTGGGATCGCCTCCATATTTACTCAGGAGGCCCAGTCGAAGTCTCGAGGTGGCTGCAGGTGGTGGTGAGCGCTGAGCTGTAGTATGCTGCTGTAAGGCGGCAGTTAGTTGCTGGATCTGCTGCGACTGTTGCTGGATTTGTTGAGCCTGTTGAGCGACCACTCTGGCTACGTCACGGAGATCAGGCACCTCGCCGGGATCCATGGTTGGAGCTTACTGTAACGCCTGGAGTAGTGGATCCACTGTACCGTCACTAGCGATAGCACTAACCTCACCAGGGAGCAGAGTCTAAGGGGCCGCTGGTTTTCACCAGAGCCCGCCGCAAGGCGGGATGGACCTGCTGCGACAGGCGACCCCCAGGTCGCTACCCCTGGCTTGGTTGCTAGTGACGGCAGGCGAGGCGTGGCAGGAGCAGTAGGCAGGAGATAGTGCAGGCAGAGGTCTGTAGACGTGATCGCAGGTGGCGGACAGGACTCAGGAACAATGGGAAGGCAGCGGGCAAGGACTTGGGACAAGGACTGCAGACAGGAACAAGGGACAAGGACTAAGGTCAGGAACAACAGGGAGCTGGGCCAAACGCTATGGGAAGCATGCAGAGGCTCCAACACCTGTAGTGGGGCAGGGCTGGAATTTATCAACTACCCAATTAAGGGCAGACTGGCCCTTTAAATATGAGACAGCAGGGACGCGCACGCCGGCCGAAACAGACGGAGACAGGTGCGGGGCGAGGTAAGGCGCCCCCCGGGGCCGAATAGGTAGCAGCGCCGGGTCCCTACACAAGGACCCCGGCGGCTGCATGGGGCAGAGGGAGGTCGCGGCGGCGGCCTGGAGCATGGGCCGCCACCGCGGCCGTGACACATTATTACTGGCTTTATTTTAGTAACGCAGATTCCCTGGGGACACTGGAACTAACAGTATTAAATTGGTACCTTACATAGGCAGTAGGCAGCAATGCTGTTAGGGTACACTGCACTGGTATAGATGCATTGTGGGTGGCAGTTTTATGGCACTGTTATGGCAGCTCTCAGGATAACATTCTTTGAATGTATATTAGTTGCCAATATTATGGGGTAACTGTAGCTAACACTATTTATGCACTGTGGGAGGTCCCATATTGCCAGGAACTTCTCCTTATCCTAGTTCCATAATAGTGGCTCTATTATGACAGACAGTGTATTATGGTGGTTCCTGCTTGTGTGACCGAGTGGCGTAGCACAGATCTGTAAAGGGTACACAAATCATTTCTGCTGCTCTGAAAGTTCCTTATAGCTCAGTGAGCTCCATAATTTTGAAATAGAAAAAGTATGGAACAACCAAATGTGGAAGGGTCTGAAGACTTTGTAAATGCATTGCAGGCAGACAGCCATCAATCAGAGGTCAGCGGGTGGGGAAGCTGTACAGGGAACAAAACTTCAGGATGGCTGCACAGATAAATGTACAGTAGGTAATTGAGCAGTTCAGTCTCTCAGATAGGACAGCAAAAACCTAGTGACAGATTCCCTTTACTGATAGAGTCGGGAGAGCCCTGGTATTAAGGCCCTATTACATGGAACGATTATCGTCCGTATTTGGCTGATATCAGCCGTTACAGCCGATAACGTCCCGTATAATAGAAGGCAAGGATCAGCCGACAGGAATGATGTTGGCTGATCATTGCAGTCGTTTGTCTTTCAACATGTTGAAAGACAAACTACTGTGATAGCAACGATCTGCGGCGGAAGCAGACTGCGGCTATCCTCTATGGGCTGCCCGGATGATAGCGCTCGTTTGCTCCTCTATGTCGCCCCGTGTAATAAGGGCTTAAGATGAAAGAAGGGCACAGCTAGGTGGCCACAACAACTCCATTTAGGGTGCCCTCACACTTGTGAATGCAGCCTTAGGCCAAGTTCAGACACTGTAAGAACAGCAGCCGTTGTTTGACATGGCCGTGTCAAACAACGTCCACTGTCTGACATGTTCCCCTGGCCAATACTGCAATATCGGCTGGATGAACATCACTTGATTATAATTGAAATAAAGGCACATCCGGGTGTGCCTGCTCTCTAATTTGCCATAGACCACAGTGTAAAGTACGCCCAGGAGCCGTACTTTACACTGTATGTATAGGCTATTTTGTACAGCTGCTATTCGCCAAACTGCAGCCGTACAACAATGACCTGTCAATTATTTTGTACAGCCGTAGTCTATAGTGTTTCCATACACTGCTATACAATTAAGCAGCGCTGTTAAACAACGGCCGTTGTTTAACAGCCAAATACAGTGTGTGAACATGGCCTTAAAGGTGTTGCCCAGCGGAAAATTTTTTTCTTTCAAATCAACTGGTATTAGAAAGTAATATAGATTTGAGAGCAGGGCAGGAGAGGTTTTCTATGGGGATTTGCTGCTGCTCTGGACAGTTCCTGTCTCGGCCAGAGATGTCAGCAGAGAGCACTGTTTCTGAATGAAAATAAAACAACATTTCATTGCAGGATATACAGCAGCTGATAAGTATGGGAAGACTTGAGATTTTTAAAAAGAAGTAAATTACAGATCTATATAACTTTCTGACACCAGTTGATTTGAAACAAATTTATTTTTGCTGGACAACCCCTTTAATCTCATTGATTGCTCAGGTGCTAATGCTTTGTTAGGGCATGTTCACACATCCATATGCTGCATGTCACACACTGGATATGATACATGTGAATGTGTTGTCCTTACTGTACTCCCCACTTCACAGGACCGCACTTTACCGCTGGACCTTCAGCAGTGCTGCTGCTGTTAGGGTGAGACCTCAAATAGAAGTCTCTCAGCTATACCTGGTGGCTGCCAAATTGAAAAGGTGTGGTAGCTGCAGCCTGCCGAGGACCAGAAAGGACACGTGAGGCACGTAGAGTACAAACTGATTCCATATATCACTTGATTTTATATCCTACCAAGGCTAACAGGAGGAACCAGAAAGTTTACATATGTTGCATGAGTAGCCATAGTATCTAGTGTCCTTGCAGTCATCTATTGGTAACAACTTCAGGATTTTGAAGTGAAGCAAAAAGCAAGACAGAGCAGAGTTCTCATTGTCACAAAACATTGATGCTGACAGAACATAACACAAAGCATGTATACATTTTAAGGATATGAAATGGAGAAGCACAGATAAAACGGACCCTCAACTCCACACTGCCATACTCATCCTGTGCCCTTGGCATCATATAGATGTGGCATTAGGAGGATGGGGGGGGGGGGGGCACCCAAGAGATTCCCCAGTGATTCCAGTTCCCCACTTACAGGAGCTTCTAGGATATTTTGGGAATGTTGTAATTGGTATATGGCAGTAATATTTATGCAATGTAGATTGGTATTATTTGGGGACTCATAGGAAGAGGAAATCCACAGTAGCATCTTGCCATGATTAAGGGAGATCTTCCCGAAACGTGTCGGAGTGTATTTTAAACTTTTTGTATGGATTTTATGGACACCCAATAAATTTTTTAACTTTATTTGGAGCTGTGGATTTCCACTTCCTGTGATTGCCCAGCTGGAGGTGTAGCCCAGCCTTTAAAGGGAACCTGTCACCCCCCGTGCCAAGGTGACAGGCTCCCGACCCCCGCTACAGCCCCCTATACTCACCTGATCCCGCCGGGTCCCGCTTCTGGATCCGGACGGGTCACGGAGATCTCAGCCACTGCAGCCCGGCGCGCGCGCTGAGGGATGAGTCCAACGCTCATAGAGAATGACGGAGCGCTGGACTCTCCTGTCATTCTCTATGAGTGTTGGACTCATCTCTCAGCGCATGCGCCGGGCTGCAGCGGCTGAGATCTCCGTGACCCGACCGGATCCAGAAGCGGGACCTGGCGGGATCGGGTGAGTATAGGGGGCTGTAGCGGGGGTCGGGAGCCTGTCACCCCGGCACGGGGGGTGACAGGTTCCCTTTAAGACGTGCTCCAGTTCTACATTGGGAAACCATTCACTACGTTATCCTGCACATGGTGACCTGACCCAGTCTTTACTTTTCTTGCTCATTATTTGGGGACACTCATGAGTACTTAGAAACATTTTTTAGTGTATCTGTCATTATAACTTTCAAAATCTAAAAAACATGTTTGCAATTTACTTGCTGAGGGGGGCTGCCTGGGTGATCGCTATTAAACAGAGAGACGGCAGCATATCACTGCTATCGTTATTGTTCATTTTTCAAAGTTGAAAAACAACGATCAGCCAACATTGTGCATGTCGGCTGATCGTTGCCTTCTATTACTCGAGACGGTTATTGTCCTAATATGGCCGACAATAGCTTTGTCTAATAGGGGCTTAAAGGACAACTCCAGCACTGATAAAAAAAAAACTGAACTGAAGCTCCAGCTGGTGTCTTCATTTTTTCTTCACTTCCTGGTTCGGGCTTTCCCATGATGCACTTTGTCTCCTGTGATGTCTGACCCTGTAGAACTGTTAGATGGCTTACAGCCTGCTCAGCCAATCAGAGCTGAGCAACATGAGTCATCTGACAAAGGGAGGCTGGCCTAACAAGGCTTAGACCCGCCTTCCTCTTGATGATGTCATTGTCACAAAATGGCAGCCTGGGGTCAACAGTCATTAGGTAAGAATAAGTTTACTTCACTTCCTGGTGGGGGATTGAGGTGATTGAAGCATATTACAAAGTTATATAACTTTGTAACGTGTTGCAGTTACTGGGAAAAAGATTTTTCCTGGAGTAACCCTTTAAGTATGGCTTTGTTTTACAGCATAACTAAAAACAAAACCACAAAAAAACCCCAAAAAACAGTGACCCTTTAACCCCTTAATGTACCATGACAGGTAGAGGTACATCATGGAGCTTGTCCATACCCAGTGGCTGTTTCCAGCATGAACTCCTTCACTCCAGGAAATACTAAATCTCCATGAAGCAGTGGAGGTCCCAGCTATTGGACCTCCACCAATCAGCATGTGATCACCTATCCTGCAGATAAACTATTGTGGATATCCCTTTAAGTGGTTAACCCACCTTTATATATTAGGTATCGCCCACAAGCATCACAATACTCCCCCACATTTGTCATAAGCAACGCCCACTCCTGTACAAGCTGTACATGTTCTTCTTATCATAATAATAATAATAGAGCAGCTCTGTTGCTGGCCATGAGGCCCGGCATTGTGTAACCACGTACACTGACGTCACTTCCTATCGTGCCCTCAACAAACGTGTCACTCATGCCCATCTTTTGGGCGGAAGTGACGCCTCGGTTACCGAGGGGCGTGGCTTTCATGGTAGACTGGAGCTATGTTGTGCGAAAGCTGGAGACGTGACTTGAGCGCGCAGTAGAGGAGCAGTGTGTACAGCGCTGTGTATTATTGTGCGGCATCTGTATAGAGCCTGGGCGCCTGATCGGAGCAGGTAACGGCGGATGTGTGGACAGTGTACTCCCAGCCCCTCCCCCCTGTTATTTCAGTGTGCGGTTCCTAGTAGTGGTGTCAGCGTGTGTTCTGCAGTGTACAGCCATTATGTGTGACTCGTCCTAATGATACATATAGCCATGGACTGTGTGCCCGGCCGGAGCGCTGACCTGGGCTGTACAGTGCGGAGCCCCGCCCTATGTCTCCATGGAGACCTGATGCGTCCGTACATACAGCGCTGAGTGACAGCTGTCACCGCATCTCGTGCTCAGCGCTCACTCACCTCTAATTACCTGGATGTGTGGCCCCCCGAGGTATCACAGCGGGGGACATGGGGGGCACAGAATATGGCCGCCTGTCACTGCATGTATACTGCCATGGTTACTGTACAGTGCACTAAATACTGGTGTTATATATGGATCCTTGTGTCTGTTTCCTGCTTGGGGGACTGTGGGGGTTTACCTGCTGCAAGGAAGCGGAGGGTCCCTGTACTGTCCTGTAGGATTCTGGGAAAAGGAGAGGATGTCTGTGATGTACTGTAGGATTCTGGGAGAAGGAGAGGATGTCTGTGCTTTCCTGTAGGATTCTGGAAGAGAAGGAGAGGATGTCTGTGCTTTCCTGTAGGATTCTGGGAGAAGGAGAGGATGTCTGTGCTTTCCTGTAGGATTCTGGGAGAAGGAGAGGATGTCTGTGCTTTCCTGTAGGATTCTGGAAGAGAAGGAGAGGATGTCTGTGCTTTCCTGTAGGATTCTGGAAGAGAAGGAGAGGATGTCTGTGCTTTCCTGTAGGATTCTGGAAGAGAAGGAGAGGATGTCTGTGCTGTCTTGTAGGATTCTGGGAGGAGAGGATGTCTGTGCTGTACTGTAGGATTCTGGGAGAAGGAGAGGATGTCTGTGCTGTACTGTAGGATTCTGGGAGCTGAGAAGGAGAGGATGTCTGTGCTGTCCTGTAGGATTCTGGGAGCAAAGGAGAGGATTTCTGTGCTGTCCTGTAGGATTCTGGGAGCAAAGGAGAGGATTTCTGTGCTGTCCTGTAGGATTCTGGGAGCAAAGGAGAGGATGTCTGTGCTGTACTGTAGGAATCTTGGAGCAAAGGAGAGGATGTCTGTGCTGTACTGTAGGAATCGGAGCAAAGGAGAGGATGTCTGTGCTGTACTGTAGGATTCTGGGAGCTGAGAAGCAGAGGATGTCTGTGCTGTCCTGTAGGATTCTGGGAGCTGAGGAGAAGGGGAGAATGTCTGTGCTGTACTGTAGGATTCTGGGAGCTGAGGAGAAGGAGAGTATGTCTGTCCTGTACTGTAGGATTCTGGGAGCAGAGGAGTAGGAGAGGATGTCTGTGCTGTCCTGTAGGATTCTGGGAGCCGAGGAGAAGGAGAGGATGTCTGTGCTGTACTGTAGGATTCTGGGAGCTGAGGAGAAGGAGAGGATGTCTGTGCTGTACTGTAGGATTCTGGGAGCTGAGGAGAAGGAGAGGATGTCTGTGCTGTACTGTAGGATTCTGGGAGCTCAAGAGAAGGAGAGGATGTCTGTGCTGTACTGTAGGATTCTGGGAGCTGAGGAGAAGGAGAGGATGTCTGTGCTGTACTGTAGGATTCTCGGAGCTGAGGAGTAGGAGAGGATGTCTGTCCTGTACTGTAGGATTCTGGGAGCAGAGGAGTAGGACAGGATGTCTGTGCTATCCTGTAGGATTCTGGAAGCTGAGGAGAAGGACAGGATGTCTGTGCTGTCCTGTAGGATTCTGGGAGCTGAGGAGAAGGACAGGATGTCTGTGCTGTCCTGTAGGATTCTGGGAGCTACGGAGAAAAGCGTCCTTGTTTTTCACTATATAGGTCCAGCAGCTGAGAAGGGGGTCCCTGTAGTGTACTATGTGGGTCCGGCAACTGAAAAGAAGGTGGTCCCTTTAGTGTACTATGTGGGTCTGGCAGCTGAAAAGAAGAGGGTCCCTGTGCTAAAACTGAAGAGTCCCTTTAAAGGGGGTCCTGCTGGCACACAATAGATGAAGGGGATAGGTGGGGGAGCAAGAATACAAGCAGAGTGGTGCTATTTGAGTCTCCAGAACATTTGCAGCTGTGAATAAAACCTTATTTACAGAGTCCTCCGATGACCATGTACATCAGCATGGTTGTATAAAATACTTAAACCTGCAAGACACCATGTGCTCTCAGGCTCCTTTTAAAGCACTGGATGTAAAGGATTGGGGCTCCAAACCACTTACATTGTATTTTCTACCTACAGATTGTAAGCCTATCCGGCACCATGGATCGGTACGGAAACCTTTCTGATGAGGGCGAGGTGGATCATTCCTTTTTTGATAGTGATGATGAGGAAAAAAAACAGCAAGGTGTCAGTACATTGGGGCCCAGCACCTATGAACACAAGCAAGATAAAGATGATTCTGAATCGGAGGACAGTGAAAGAGCAGATGAACCGCAGCAAGGGCCAAGCAGCAACAAGACTAAGGAGCCCTCAGAGGAGACCGAATATAAGACCCCAGAGCCTGTGTTGTCTCAGGGCCCCCCAAGACCTAGCAGTGCTGTAAAGTCTGGTAGGAGCTCTGCACAGAGCCTGAGAATAGAAGCCACTATTCCTACTGGAATCCCCCAAATAAGACGAGACTTTGAAGACAACTACTACCCAGATGAAGATGACAGTAGTGAGGAGGAGAGCCGGAGCTCCAGACCAAAACCTACAAAACAAACCAACATGGGGAAGAAGAGTATGGGGAAATACAGCAGAGACTTTCCTTCCTCCATCTCCAGCTCTGACACAGAGTTCTCCGACACTACATCAGATGACCACACCTCAAAATCCTATCAGTCTTCAAAGGATAGAGTCCCCTCCTCTGTGCGTTCTCCTGAGCGCAGGTTATATAGGCCATCGGGGAGAGACCTCAGGGACTATGTGGACGAGTCGGAGGACACAGTCACAGATGTCACCCCACTTTCCACCCCTGACATCAGCCCAATACAGTCATTTGACATAGCAGCTACTAGTGAAGCGCTAAAAGCTAAAGTAAAGCGACAGGAGAATGTCAGACAGGAATCATATGGTAAATCTAGGCCTACCTTTTCTTCCCTTTAATTAATGTGATGTATAGCATATTATCTTGTACTGTACACTTTATCTCTAATTATATAGTGGGAGAGTAAGAAACAGTATATGGGTTATAACTCTTTTGGTTGGGGGAATCAACCACACTCAACTTTTCTTTATTTTAACACAGAAACTGAGAACAACGGCAAGCCCGACCCAAAGGCTTTACAGGACGCCATGGACCTGAACCAGCTTCTCAAAGGTAAGTCAGCAGATATTGTGCTCTTCAGTAGTGGATGGAGCTCTCCATATCGTTCTTCCTTTATATAAAGCATAATAAACATCTTATTCTTACCTTTCCAAGCTCCCCCGCTGTCTCCAGGTATCCTGCTGACCACATACACCACTTCCAAGACAAAATTGTCTCCGTAGTGACCGCCTGCTTAGCCAATCAGTGACTGAAACGGAACAGCTCCATGGCCAGTGATTGGCTGAGTGGGCTGTCACTGCAGGGATGAGTTTGTCTCAGAACAATATAAAAAATTTTTTAGGTGCCACACTCCTGTAAATTGCCTGGACCACCAATAAAAACCAGCAGTGGTGTGGTTTTATATCTGTTCCTTTTATATATTTTTTTCGGTTGTGGTATAAGGGTTATCTGATACTAGAAAAAAACTCAGCTACTTTGTTGTAAAAATACCTCATCACATCTGTCCTCAGGTTAGGTATTACAATTCAGCACTATTCACTTCAATGGAACTGAGCTGCAAAACCGAGGACAAGAGAAGTGCTGTTTCTGGAAGGAAGCAGCCATGTCTTAAAAAGCCTGGATAACCCTTTTTATACTCAGTGGCATAGTCTGACAAATTTAACAGCCTGGGGGTGCAGTGGTCGTCACTATAAACTGTTTCTCTTAGTGTGGGGGCCAAGGATGTTAAGTGGAGGTGGAAGGTGGAAGTAAGGGGCCTGCAGAAACAAGTTGTTGTCGGGAAAGTTGTCACTGTAGTTTGGATGCTATTGTTTCTGGCCCCATTGTTCAGGTCATTTAAGGATTACATTTTGTCTTAAAGTAAGGGGGCATTCTGTGATTAAAGTCCATGCTTGCTTAGTCAGTACAGTAGTGCGAAGATTTAAACTGTGGTGGAGTTTCCGCTTTATAATGAATACACAGCTCAACAGCTCAGCTTTCATTTTACCGGAGCTCATGGATATGACAGCTGAGCTGTGATTCGGTGCTATGGGCAAAAACGGACAATCTGATAAGGTATTTTCACACTGAGTAAAAGTGGCGGAATTCCACGCTGAGCCCCCGCCCCCAACTCCACTCAGAATCCCGCCTGCCTCAGTAGAATACCTCACGCACCTCCACTCTCCGCTCAAAGAATTGACATGTCAGCTCTTTGAGCAGAGGCGCGCAAGGCATCACATTGACACACCGAGGCAGGCAGGATTCTGAGTGAGCTTTGCGCGGAATTGCACCACTTTTACTCTGTGTGAACTTACCCTTAGACAGCTTGTCTCCCCCAATATTTGTGTGCTCAAAAAAAAAAACCTTTTAAGATTTTTTTCAGTGGATCTCAATTGAACAGAAAAGTGGCCTTTCTTGAGCAGTTAAACAGGTGTTTTTGACCCATTTTATCGACCACAGATTCATGGCTTAAAGCTACTCTGTACCCACAATCTGACCCCCCCAAACCGCTTGTACCTTTAGATAGCTGCTTTTAATACAAGATCTATCCTGTGGTCCGTTCGGCAGGTGATGCAGTTATTGTCCTAAAAACAACTTTTAATTTTACAGCGCTGTGTCTAATGGCCGGGGCTTACATTTGTATATGCATTAGGCTGGCACAACCTCTCTGTCCTTCCTCCCCGCCATCCTCATCATTAAGAATGCTCCAGGCAGATTGCTTCCTATTCCCCACCTGTGTGCATAATGTATATGGGCTGGATCGTTAATACACCTGTGCAAAGCTCAAATAGCAGTAAATGTTCCTGGATCATTCCTAATAATGAGGAGGGTGGGGAGCAAGGACATAGAGGTGGTGCCAGCCTAATGCATATACAAATGTAAGCCCCGGCCGTTAGACACAGCGCTGCCGGATTAAAAGTTGTTTTTAGGAGAATAACTGCATCACCTACCAAACGGACCCCAGGACAGATCTTGGATTAAAAGCAGCTATCCGAAGGTACAAGTGGTTTGGGGGGGTCAGATTGTGGGTACAGAGTCGCTTTAAGTCTCAGCCAGACAGCTCTGGTGGTGGCTTATTTATAAGAGAACAAAGAGGTCAGGAAGTGATTTTCCACCACATCTGACCCCTATCTCTCCTGACATGAATTGTCGGGGGACTGTCGGTTGAGCCATTATACACTTTATGCTGAGCAGGTATGGCCAACAAAAGTATAAAGTGTATGGGGATCTTAAGATGAATGTTAGCTAAACCTGACTATTTCAGTGCTACTGGCCGAAAGTTCAAGGCTAGGTTCACATCTCCATTAGAAGCTCCATTCAGGGCCTCCATCCCTAATCCCATTCAGCAATAGTCAATGAAGCCATCAGTTCCACTGCACCCTGGACAGCAGTGTATTTTATTGACTTTAATGTGGTTTGTCTGTTTTTCGGTATGTGTTTGGTCAAATGTAAAATGCATTCTGCCTTTCTTTTTGTCTGTTTGTGTGGATGGATTCTGCATTGGGGCCCCCAAGGCATATGTGAAGCCCTTTGTGTATTAGGGGTTCAGACCTAAAATCATCGTTCGCCACCAGCGCATCGCTACGGTGGAATAGCAGTGCGCGGCGGCGACCGACGATTTTAGCAGCATCATACATTACCTTTCTCCTTCTTCCTCCCGGTCCCGCGCCGCAGCAGCTTCCGAGCGGGGCTGTCAGAACTGACAGACCGTCTAGCCAATCACTGGCCGTTACCGCCGCGGCCAGTGATTGGCTGAGCGTTCTGTCAGTTCAGACAGGCCGCTCTGAAGCTGCTGCGGCGCGGGACCGGGAGGAAGAAGTCCTGCAGCCTGGACAGGTAATGTATGAAACATGGGCTGCAAGGACATCGGTAACTATGTCCCTGCAGCCCTCACTTAACGATCATTGGGGCTGTGCAATAGGGCCAGTAAACATTGTTTACATCGTTGATTGGGCCCTGCTCGCCCCGTGGAATAGGACCCTTAGGGTCCTCCTTACAGTTTATTGACAGATTTTGGAAAGGTGGACTTATGGAGTCCTGATCAATTGTTCAGTCAACAAAACTCCTATATTTCCTGCCTTTACCCTATGTATTTGTAGTTACCACTACGATTGCTCCATCACAGCTTTTATTTCATCCGGTGTTTTGCGGTTTCCATTACCGTCCATAGTGATTATACTGTGTAAGGTCTCCTCTGACGTGCTGCATAAAGCCCTACAAATAATATATAGAAATCCGGGAGCAGCTACCATTGTTATTCTGTTAGGTGACACATAATTGTCAGATAGCAGTTGTATTGATTTCTTTGGGTTGCAGTATGACACTTGGCATATACCAATACACTGCAGTATACTGCGGCACATTATTTGGTGACTAGGCTGCTTTAACTGGCAGAGAACATAAGGTTATGAACCTAATAAATTCTGGCAACTATATAGTTTAGAACAAAATTCCCAAGTGTCTCCAAGTGTGTTTGTGGGCGGCTTCCTTCTCAGCAGGAGGTTACTGAAGGACACATCAGGGAGCAGCTTGATACCGCTTATGTAAGGTATGAGTGGATTACTAGTGTGTATATGAAGGTCACATTAAAATGTCTGATGATATCTTCATTTTTATAATAAGAGGCTTATTAGTAAAGTAGTTCTGGGTTGTAGTGACTTAGGGCAGAGGGTTATGCAAATAACTCGGTTATGGAGTGGAAATTGCTTCATGCAAATCCAATCCAGGTCCCTTCTGTCACGTGTGAAACATGTCTCCATTGACACCAAATATTGGAGGTGATCATAAGTGCAGAATGAATGCACCTATATATACACCTTTTAGGTGCTAACAGTGTCAGACTAAGATTCTTCCATATGTACAGATCCTGGGCGTGTTACATTCACTTTAATGTCATAGTTATTTGTGAGTGGCCAAACCCCTTAACAACTGTAAACGAGTGCCGATCTGCTAGATCGGCGCTCGTTTACTCGGCCTATTACACGGTCTGATAGTCGTTTGACAAGGGCTGCAAGGACATTGTTAGCGATGTCCTTGCAGCCCTTGCTTAAACTATATACTTTACCTATCCATGCTCCACGCCCTGGAGCGTGGATAGGTAATGTATATCGTCAGTTGCTGGCTGCATACCGGTATTACACGTAGCAGTGCGCGGTCGGCGCCCAACAATTATAGGTTCTAACCTATATTAACGATCAGCCGATGATCGTTGTCATCGGCTGATCGTTGTATTTATTACACGGAGTGATAATCGCCCACATCGAGCCAATTCGGCCGATTATCGTTCCATGTAACAGTGTCTGACCACTGCTTTTAGAGCAGAGAGGTGGTCAGTAAACTAGACAACGAGCTGATAACAACAGGCAAGATTGCTAAATGAATGAATTTGCAGAAATCTTTAACTTGACCCTACACCCAATCTAAAGACGCAATGTTATGTACAATGTGTCTCTTGGTTGTCAGTAGTACAATAATGGTAGATCTTCAATCACCAAATCAGAGATAGATACTTGTACAGGGTATGTGACTGACCTCTAAAGGGCTAGTATGATGGTATATATATCCACACACCCTATGATATGCTGGTACAGAAACTGCGTACACGCTTATGTGTAGCTCTGTGTAAGCAGTATGATCTAACATCCTGGGAACAGATTAGTTTTGTAATCTACTTTTTAGAGCTAATACAGTGAAGGTTAAAGGTGGAAACCTTCTTTCATAGCAGTGAACGTCATAGCGTATGTGGAAGAACTGGACTAAACCTTATTATAGTTAGAGAGGGGTTATCTTGATTTTGTTGCATTTCACCTTTTCTCATTTTTGAGGCTCCTCATAAATATTACAAATTTGTAAGGAAACATAATTTTGTGTCCGACAAATCTATCCACAAGTGGTCCTCTGAACACTCCAAGCTGCAGCCGATTCAGGGATAAACAAACCCATTAAATTCATCCTCAGGACGTTTAATTCTATGTAGGATTCACAGAGATGCTAAAAGACAGTCATTGCGTTGAAAACATTAAAGGGGTACTCTGGCGCTGATAAAAAAAAAAAAAGATCAATCAAAAAAAGGCATAGTTTTTACATTTACCATCCCTCCAGAGTCTGTCCCTGGTCCCTGAAGCTCCAGTTGGTGGCTTCATTTTTTTCTTTACTTCCTTGTTTGGGCTTTCCTATCATGCACTTTGTCTCCTCCGATGTCTAACTGACTCTGTAGAACTGTAAGATGGCTTACAGCTTGCTCAGCCAATCAGAGCTGAGCAACCTGAGTCATCTGACAAAGGGGGGTTGGCTTAACAGGGCTTAGGCCTGCCTCCCTCTTGATGTCATTGTCACAAAATGGTTGACACAGAGCAGCCTGGGGTCAACAGTCATTAGGTAAGAATGAAATTACTTCACTTCCTGGTGGGGGGTTGAGGGGGGAAAAGATAGGTGATTGAAGCATATTACAAAGTTATATGACTTTGTAATGTGTTTCAATTACTGGGAAAAACCTTTTTGCTGGAGTACCCCTGTAAGGGACTTGAGAGTCCGTTTTCTATAGTAGGGGGTCCCCTCACTAAAATGTATGGGCTCTGTGTTAATCATTCTTGGACTTGACTCATTACTAGCCTGAGTCTCCAGACTAGGGTAACTCAGTTGATCCAAAGTTTACCTTCAATGGCTAGTTGCCAAGAACCACACCAATATTATGCACCTTTATGGGTGTTTTCAGAGTTATGGGTAGCTATAGCCTTTAGAGGGCCCAAGTGGTAATGTATGGGGAGACTTGCACTTTATTTTCTCCCATGAAGAGTGATGCGGTAGCCATTGCCTCTAACACTCCTTCCACCACTTCCAAGATAGACTTGACTCAGCAGTGACAGCCACTGACTGAAGGGTGATAGTGTGGTGGCCAGTGATTGGCTTAATGGGCTGCCACCCCTGACATGAGCCTGTGTGAGAAGTAACAACAGGAGCGTTCAGCAGGGGACTCTGGAGACCTTTCCGGAGGTTCCTGAGGGAGCAGGCTAAGAATATGCTTTTTATTATGTTCTAGATAAGAGCAGCAAGAGTTCCCCTTTAATACTGTACAATGAATTGAATGCATAGCTTGTTAAATGTGTACTTTTACAAGCCGAATGTTACATTTTACATCAATAAATTTTTCAGTCATTTTTCTTCATGAGCCATTTATGAAGGAGTTGGATGTTGGAGTCAGAGATTTGGCTTCCTGACTGCATAACCCTGCCAATTTCTGCTTCTTTCTTCATTAAAGCAGAGACTTTATTATTGGCAAAATACTCTGATGGAATTCTCTGGGTTTACGTAAATTTACATTGACAATGCAACCAAGCAATAAAGCTGCAAATATAATCCACCTTCACAGTTTTACTTTCTGTAGCTCCATAAAGAACGCTCCAGGAACAGTTATGTTTCTAAAACCACATTTGTAGCAGAAATCAGCAAATACTGTACATGGCAGTGTATGGCAGCCTGGCTCTCCGGTGCCCTGTGTGCATTGTTTAGCCATAGTGCGGGGTACTGTTTTATCTGCAGGATTGGGTACAGTACTGTCCGCTGCCTGGAGAACGACTTTGGAGATGGGTCGTGTTAAATAAATCCTGCAGTGATATCCTGCAGCAAATTACAGGTTTTCAGAGTAAGTGGTGCAGATCTCCCTCCTCCACACTGCTGGATATACCTAGTAATCTCCGCTCCTGTGCTTCATAGTGGGCTGCTGACATGACACCCACGCTGAGATTCTGGTAACAGCTTTTATCTGTTCCCACATCCAAAGCTGCAGCACTGGAGACTAAATGACCTGGTACCTAACATAAAAGGGCCATAAGCTACACACAGGCACATACATACACCCACCTAGATATATGTAGGTATACACCCTGTACCCTACTACACACCACATAACACACTACAAAGCTTTGGCTGTCAAATATTTCATCTACGGGATCTGGGTCATATGAATAAATGGGAGAAGCGCTCCATAGACTTACTATAGGGTCAAGACAGTGGAGAGAAATGGCACTTAAGTAAGTTCCTTTCCCTGTCCGTTTCAGTGATTGGTGGGGGTCTCGGCACCTAGATTCCCATTGAAGAAAACTTTTGACATGTCTCTAGGAAGTGACAGCTACACTTTAAGGGTGCGTTGACACGTTTTGCAGCAAGTGCGCTGCAATGCTATGGCCCTGTTTTCTCACCGCAGATTTTTATTCTGCTGTGAGAATTTTGTTTAACTGTTTAACTATTTAACTACTATGGGGTTAAAAATAATAAACAGACAATGCTTTCCTGCCCGTGATCTCCTGGCACGCTCCTGCTTCAGTCTTGTGTCTCGGCTCACTGACTACCTGCCTAGCCAATCACATAGTGAAATCCTCTGCGAAGTCAGTACGCGTGAACGCACCTTGAAGCGTAATTCCAATTTCAAACGTGTTGCAGCATCTAAATCTGACATGTCAGTGATTCCTAAAAAAATCACATTGAGATTCTGCAAAGAGGCAAATGATCAGCCATATTCCCCAGGCAGGGCATGCACTTCTTTATTCCTTAGAGCCAACCAGGGGGGGAATCGAACAATGCATACATCACAGCCATCTATAAGGTGTTAGGATGGAAATGGATTATCGCTCTCCTGATATGATTGTCATGGAAATCTTCATATCACCTCTTTCTGTGATCTATGTAAAGCGAGGTCACCTTTCTCTACTCTCGGGATTTCAAACTTTCTGCCTTGATTTTAGATGCGGTGTATCAGAGAGCAGCTAGCCGTCACAGATACATCGTCTAGGACGCCTCTCTTGTGGAATCACGTTATTAGACTCCTTTTTTCCTTGCACCGTAATGGAGCACTTGGTGTGGAGCTGTTGGCATGTAAATAAGATTCATCACTTGGGACTGAGCGCAGTGCTGCTACATTACTAATAGAGGCTTATTGCTGGCACATTGTAACCTTACTGAAAGCTTCTTGCCTTTTTCATTGTGATGCAAGGATGGCTTTTTAAATATGATGTTGATGACCATAAATTATATATATATATATATATATATATATATATATATATATATATATATAATGAGACTTGTGCAGATTCTCTGTATCTTCTACAATACTTAAAAGCCAACTAAGCCTGGAGCCTGCAACTTATAAAACCCCAGTGGTAGAGAGTGACGAATGGCTTTTATTCGTATATGTCTGTAGCCTAGGGTAAGGTAGTGATCATGGACAATCATTTTCCTGGGCTCTATCTCTTTAATAATGACAGTAACGCTCATCATTGCCTTGTCTGGAATGGTTGCTTGCACTATACATCTAGAATAATAGATAGTGGTATAACTAACATGATGCATAAGCTGTAGGTTGAGTCCCTTTTAGGCTATTAACACACATGCCCTTTGGTTAATCCATGCCAGAAGCGGATCCTGTATATTTCATATTCTTTCTGAATCATTTTATAGCTTTGGCTAAAAAAAACCTGCAGGTCCATTGCATGTTTCCATTCCATTCTTTGTCTGGGTCTGCATTGTTTTCAGTAGAAATGTTGTTTTCTTGGTGTTTGTTCATCTGCCTCTAATGCTGTCGGTATTTATGGGGTGAGTCACAAATGTGATTATTTCAGTAAAATCATGTGTTTGTTGTCATAGACACCATTACATCTCTTAGCATATCTAGGCAACCAGTGGCTTTTTTTTTTTTTTTTTGCTTTTGTCTCACTGAGTATTTGGTGAACAGTTATAGCATATTGGCTTCATACATCGGAATAATAATGTCAAAAAGATCACCAGATCTTCTGCACCATCTGGTTTAAGAACCATTTCCCTTAGTAAAATATTATGTCATATGACTGACACAGTCCCAGGTGACAGCTGGACAGCTATGCAGGCTGCTCAATCTTCAGCTGTCAGGGCATGATGGGAGTTGTAGTTTCACAGTAGCTGAAGTGCCAGAGTGATGCTTTGGAAAGAATGGATTGAACATAATGCAGTTGTATCACAGAACAGTCTTGGATCGCATATTTTGATCCAGTTTATATTGCTAACATCCAGTGTATAAGGCTACCAAACAGTGTATATGGCTAACATTCATGTACCATTTGCTAACACATTTTATGTCATGTCCCTTTAAGTAAGTGATTTATAAACATGAAGAATCTGTTATTTACATTAATGTTTACATTTTTTTGTAGCATTTATGCATCTTGACAAGAAGGATCAGGAAAGGTTTTCTCTCGATCACCCATCCGTCATACCAAAGAAAAACTACTCCTTCACAAATGAAGAAGTGAGGCAGATTGACCGGGAGAACCAGAGGCTGCTTAAGGAACTGTCCAGACAAGCCACTAAGTCCAAAGGCAAGAGCCTCACGCCTAAGAGACTGAACACGACACCTACTCGACTGTACCACAGTGCACTGAATCGCCAGAAGGAACAGCAGCGAATAGAGAGAGAAAACCTGGTGAGAGTCTTACAAAGCTGGCATATCCAAAAAACACAATAGACAGGAATACAAAAGCAATTATACAAGTACAGCCGATATTGTGGAATAGGGCCTTAACCCTTTTAAAGCGACTCTGTGCCCACAATCTGACCCCCCCCAAAACCCCTTGTACCTTCAGATAGCTGCTTTTAATCCAAGATCTCTCCTGGGGTCCGTTCGGCAGGGGATGCAGTTATTCTCCTAAAAACAACTTTTAATCCGGCAGCGCTGTGTCTAACGACCGGGGCTTACATTTGTATATGCATTAGCCTGGCACCGCCTCTCCGTCCTTCCTCCACACCCTCCTCAGCATTAGGAAT
This sequence comes from Dendropsophus ebraccatus, assembly GCF_027789765.1. Taxonomy (NCBI): domain Eukaryota; kingdom Metazoa; phylum Chordata; class Amphibia; order Anura; family Hylidae; genus Dendropsophus; species Dendropsophus ebraccatus. The sequence goes on from NC_091460.1 coordinate 69,665,789, forward strand.
GCTCCAGGAACATTTACTGCTGTTTGAGCTTTGCACAGGTGTATTAACGATCCAGCCCATGTTCATTATGCACTCAGGTGGGGAATAGGAAGCAATCTGCCTGGAGCATTCCTAATAATGAGGAGGGCGGGGAGGAGGGACACAGAGGTTGTGCCAGCCTAACGCATATACAAATGTAAGCCCCGGCTGTTAGACACAGCGCTGCAGGATTTAAAGTAAATTTTTAGCACAATAACTGCATCCCCTGCCGAACGGACCCCAGGACAGATCTTTGATTAAAAGCAGCTATCCAAAGGTACAAGTGGTTTGGGGGGGACAGATTGTGGGTACAGAGTTGCTTTAAAGCTTAGGCCAGCATGATGCAAAAAGACATCCAATGAAAAGTAGCTAATGTACAGATTAAAATAGCAGCCAATTTATCCACTATTTTTTTCCATTGGATTGTATACGTCTTCATCGGGATTTATGAGCATTTGTCAAATGCATCCACCAAATTACACTGGTGTACAGTTACACAATGCTAAAAAGTACTGTCAAAGAAACTCTATATAGGTAAAACAGATAATGTGAAGGTACATTATGCATCAATATATACAATTGTATGATATCAGTATCAACAGTTTTCTGGATAGCAGGACAGATACCTAATGGTAAACTGCCCATTACGGAAAATTCAAGCCTGTCTCCAGCCATGAACTGCTTCTAGCATTGTTGGTCACATATCCACCACTTACACAGGGACTCAGGAATGATGATTTTAAGTCAAGCAACAATTAGCTGATAAGTGAGTGTTTGCCCCTCATCAGGCTGCTCGCTGCATCAATTACATAGGGCAATATTGGGTGGTTCAGCCAATAATCACCTTGTGTAATGCTGCGTCTACACGAAACTATTATCGTGCGAATTTGCGATTTAACGATCGAATTCGAACGATAATCGTACGTGTAAACGCAACGAACGATCAAGCACGAGCGATAAATCATTCATTTTGATCTTTCAACTTCTCAAATCGTCGTTGATCGCTCGCAAAAAATTCGCAGATAGTTCCGTGTAAACAGTCGTTCACCGATTTACCCTATGTGTGAGATGGGCTTAAACGATTGCAAAAAATTTTTCAATGATATATCGTACCTTGTAAACGCTGATCGTTATGAAAAACACATTGTTACTTCGACATCGTTAATCGTACGATCGGGCGAATTATCATTCCGTGTAAACGTAGCATAAAAGATATCTTTAGAAATCTAATCTCTTGTCTTGGCAATTGCTGATATTGCTCTATTTTGTGTCTAGCTGTGCAGCCTTATTCACAACAAAATAATAATACACTCTACACATATCCTAAGTCTATGCTATATACTCTATATACTAATATCCTAAATAGTACTCTAGGCTGCCTTGTACTATCTACCACTAACTCCTTTACTGCTGGTAGTTCATTAGACCTTCACGGTAAAGTCTGCAGATACAGCGTGTCTTGTCATATGGTAGGTAAACATACCAGTTCTTTATAGTGCAACCAGTGAAACTGGGGACTATTTCTGGACTCCATCATGACTAAAAAAAAAACATGGAAAGACCTATGGCAGATGGAAGATCAGCGCTAGCTTCATTTGGCTGTTTCTACAACTCCCATAGACCTAAATGCTTTACTTTCAGTCTGTAAATGGATAAAGCTGCTGGCCACCCTGCCTGTTGGACTGGGACTGACCCCCATTCTACTGACAGTACAGCAGCCTGTTAGACATTTTTGACACATCCTGTGTCTGTGATTAGCCAACCCACATATTCAATGGCATTTGCCTGGTACAAGTTATGTTTTAACTTAAAAGCAACACTTTTTCAACATAAACAGTCCCAATAAAGAATTTGTGGCACTCACCGTCTTCGTGGAATAAAATAGCCTTTATTGCATGGTGGCTCGGTCAGGACGCTAACAGAGTGACTGGACTACAGCCGTTTCACGCGCATGCGCAGCGCGCTTCCTCAAGGCCTTCCACGAAGATGGTGAGTGCCACAAATTCATTATGGGGACTGTTTATGGAAGATGTTTACTGTTGTTGAGCACCACCGATAGTGGCTTGGAGTTCATTCCTGTAGCGGACTGTGTCTTGTCCCCGAACTGAGCCTGTGGAGGTAGTTTCAGGAGATTTTTCTTCCTTGATTGGACACTTTTTCAACATAAACTGTAAAAATATATTATGTCTTTTACAAATTAGTAATTAATCAAATGAACAATAGGGGGCACCAGAGTATCAGAGTAACAAGTACCATAGCTGCTCCCAGTACATTGCATGCGTATCTGATTAATTCATAGAATTAGTTTTATTAGAGTCCCCATCATACCTGTGCCTTAGATAATTGGGAAGCATAGAAAAAAATAGATTATTTTGTCCCCTTGTATAATTATTTAGATTGAAAAGGAGAAGATGTAAAGTAACATTGGGAATGCAGTAGGGAGTCATGGAACAGGGCTGGAGGCAGAGCCTGCTCCATAGAAGGTGGAGTCTGGCAATGTACTGAGTCATAGGGGTCAGAAAATTAGCGAAAACAGTGAGTGGCATACTCACAAACTCTAATCGGGGTAACTTTTCTTTCACCCACAATTTCTTTTTCTTTGTTTTGTGTTACTTTTTTGGTAAAATAATGGATTGTAGGTAAAAAAAATAAAATTACTGGCTCTTCAGAAAACAAGCCCTCATACAGCTCTGTCAGCTCTGTCATACGGCTCTTGGAAGGTATAAAGGTAAAACAAAAAGAAACAGCTTGGTCATTAAGGGGTTAATTCACCATACACCAAGATAGTAGAGGTATGATTTCTCTTGAGAAACATATATATGTAGATCAGCTCACCCCAGATAATTAATGGCGCATGCAGGTACACGAGTCTCCGGGTTTGGAGTGGAGCACGTGGAAATATATGCGGGCCGTGTCCCGTATCGGCAAATCCAACGTAGAAAGAGATTTTCCACAGCTCCTTAGGATAGTGCGAATTCTTTATTGGTACATATACGGTGAAATTAAAAACTGGTTAAAATCACGCCGACGTGTTGCGGAGGCAGCCCTCCTTAATCATGGCAATGTAACTACTATACAAATAAGCCTTATATAATGTGTAGGATGTACCAAATACCACTGACTCCACCCCCACAAAGGTGGGAGGGAGAGGGAAAGGGAGGGGGAAGGGGAAAGGAAGGAGAAAGGGGGGGGGAGGGGGGGGGGAAGGGGGGAGGAAGGGGGGGGGAGGGAAGGGGAAGAAAGGAGTGGAAGGGGGGGGGGGGGGGGGGGGAGGAACGTCCCACAGATCAACAACGGAAAAGTAGCTGCATAATAATTAATCAATATTCAGTGATATATATATGGTATACTGTGTGATAACAAAAGCAGGTATATGGTAATCCGTTGTGATACATTGTTGGAAGATAACCGAAATGACAGAGAATGAAATGGCAAAAAAAAAAAAAAAAAAAAAAAAAATTTTTTTTTTTTTTTTTTTGCCATTTTCATTCTCTGTCATTTCGGTTATCTTCCAACAATGTATCACAACGGATTACCATATACCTGCTTTTGTTATCACACAGTATACCATATATATATCACTGAATATTGATTAATTATTATGCAGCTACTTTTCCGTTGTTGATCTGTGGGACGTTCCTCCCCCCCCCCCCCCCCCACCCCTTCCACTCCTTTCTTCCCCTTCCCTCCCCCCCCCTTCCTCCCCCCTTCCCCCCCCCTCCCCCCCCCCTTTCTCCTTCCTTTCCCCTTCCCCCTCCCTTTCCCTCTCCCTCCCACCTTTGTGGGGGTGGAGTCAGTGGTATTTGGTACATCCTACACATTATATAAGGCTTATTTGTATAGTAGTTACATTGCCATGATTAAGGAGGGCTGCCTCCGCAACGCGTCGGCGTGATTTTAACCAGTTTTTAATTTCACCGTATATGTACCAATAAAGAATTCGCACTATCCTAAGGAGCTGTGGAAAATCTCTTTCTACGTATGATTTCTCTTGTCTCATTGGGTTTCATCTCACTTCCAGCCGATCAGAATCTCATCAAACCTTAAAACCAAGGCTCTGGTTTAAAGGAAAAGTCATTGTTTTAAAGGGGTTGTTTAGGCCTAGAAAAACATGGCTGCTTTCTTCCAGAAACAGCACTTCTCCCGTCCTCAGATTAATTGTGGTTTTGCAGCTCCGTTCCATTGAAGTAACCCCTTTTAATTATGCTGAAGTCATCTGTGACACATTGGTACCTCTGCTTGGGGCCAAGTTCAGACTTTACAATTCTGATGCAGTTTTTTTTATTCTGCACAAATCTGATGACTGCTTCAGTTTCTGTTAGAAGGTAACATGAATTTCAGTGACCTATAAAATTCTGGTATACATACGGTGTGTAATCTCACACTGCCTTCCTGAAGGCCAATAGCGTTTACATTTCTGCCAGTCATGTGTCAGGTTATTACCTTCATTTTTATTGCCTAAAATCCTGGCACCTATATGATGTGGATGTACACACAGGGAAGTCACAGGCACCGCAGTCCTTTTAAAAGTGACATTTAAGTAGGCAGCCAGTCATATAAATAAGCTGGAACAGGTGGGGCATTCAGCTGTCTGAGGCTACAGTGAATGTGCATCTCCAGCGCCTCATACGTACAATGGATAATGTGATATCCCATAACCATTCATAGACTGGTCACATGGGGGACACCAGATTCAATAGAAAGTGCAGAAGAAAACACTTAGGGGGAGATTTATCAAAGGGTGTAAAATTTAGACTGGTGCAAACTGGCCACAGCAACCAATCACAGCTCCTCTTTCCTTTAACTAGAGCTGGAAGATGAGCTGTGATTGGTTGCTGTGGTCAGTTTGTACCAGTCTAAATTTTACTCCCTTTGATAAATCTCCCCCATAGTAGCTAGTTGTCAGTCTAAAGCCCCTAATACACGATCAGTGGGAGCAAGCGAACGCCGACCTGTCAGGTCAGCGCTTGTTCGCTCCTTGTTCCCTGTGCTATTGCACACGCAGACAGCGGGGGGATCTTTAGATTGTCTGGGGAGCCCATAGGAGATAGCAGCGGTGTGCTGCTGCCGTTCCTATTACACTGGGCGACGACAGCAGATCGTTGCTATCCCCGTTGTGTGTCTTTCAAAATTCAGAAAGACAACGATCAGCCGACATTGTGCATGTCAGCTGATCGTTGCCTTCCATTACACAAAGCAATGGCCAATAATCAGCAAAATATGTCAGATAATCACTTTGTGTAATCTGGCCTTAAGAGCCCTATTACACGGGACAATTATCATGTGGAAAATCATTAAATTGTTTGAATTTAAACGATAACCGTCCTGGGTAATTGCAGGCAACAATCGAAAAAATCGTTTGTGTGTCATTGATCATTCATTTAGATCCGACCCTAAAAAAATTGTTAATCGTTCGCTAATTGGTCGCTGTAATTCCGCATTCGTTCACTAATCGTTCAGCATAATTCCAAATCGTTCCTTTTTTTGCTGGGATCAGATGGAGTAAATGATCGTTGTAACAATCGAAACTAACGACTATCATTCTGTGTAACATGGTTAACAATTTCCGGTAACGATAATCTCGCTTGCAATCCTTAAAAGTCGCTTAGTCTAATAGGACCCCAACTCCTTATCTGAGGCATGTAGGAAAAACACTAGGATTCACACAGTATTATCTTAATCAATAGTTGACTGACACTAAATCATCTCTTTCATCCCTTCTCCACCCTCTCCTGTCTGTTGGGTCAGATCTGGTTGCTTTTGTTTGTTCCATTGGTTCTTCTACAACCATCTTGTCCACCACATGCAGCGGCGAGCATGGTGGCTCATTGTGGAGACTTCTGCTGTATACACTGCTCCCTGTAGTTTATATCGCCGCTCATACAATGTACATCCTCTGTGACCAGAATAGCTGTAAATCTCAGGACAGGAGTTAATAGACCCTGTTGGCCACCCACACCAGCTTTTCTTGCAGAAAGCCATATTTTACTAGCCCTAGAGGTTTACAGCAGCTGCCATGACCTGTCTAATAAGGAGGAGTGATGTGTGTGCAAATAACTAAGCTGACCTATCTTGCTCAGTTGGCAGTCTGTATGGTGCTGGTGTGCCGCAGCTGCTCCCTGCTCCTGAGTAGTCCCTGGGGTTCATTGGCATGTAGTTGGGGTTCTGTGACTAGCCAGCTCCTGTTCAGTCTAGCCTGCTCCTGTTTGATTAGGCTGGGTATTGTCTAGGTTGCTTATGGCTATATCTGGCATGGGGCAGGGGAGACACAGACCATAGAAATTCACTTGATCTGCATATCCCAGGGGTTCATACTTGTTGGGCTGCCCCCACACTGGTACGCCCTGGTTTTATGTATGTTCAGCTGCTGGATGTGATCATTCACTGTATACTGTGTGTTCTCCTTTCTCTTTTTCCTGTTCGTTTTCTTCCTGAGGAGCTGAATAATGTCTTCCTGCAGCGTTCCTCTTGGCTGATCACCTGTATAGGACTTGATGATCTTGACATTCTGTATAACTTCATAATATTATAGATCTTCATTGCCCTCACAATCTAGTGATGATGGTAAACTGATGGAAAGTGACTCCATAATGAGCTAAATGAAGGGTTTTATAGCGTCTCACACGAGATGATAAAAGATGTCTGATCAGGGTTAGCATATAGTGTGTTATACTCATAGAAAGCCATGTAAGTATTGTCTATCTGTTATCTTTTCTTCCTACGTTCTCATAACTATGGCACATACTGGTACAGATCAGACCATGTAGAGAGGTTGACATGAGCGAGCAAATGTTTTGAGAGGCCATTTGTCATAGTCACAGAGGTTTTCCTCACTGAGGCGAGGGGATTATTAGCTTTTTTATTCTTAGTGGCAGAGCTGGAGTCTGGGGGATACCTGATTTTCCCATGAGTCCAAAATTATTTAAAATTATGAGTCCAAAAGTATTTCATCAGCTACTTGAATCTGTTCTCATACATGTTCTAGTGAGATCGCTCACTTTCACTGAAAATGCTGAGGTTTTTTTTCCTTGCAGGCCTTGTTGAAGAGATTAGAGTCGGTAAAGCCAACAGTTGGTATGACACGTTCTGAGCAGCTGATGGACTACCAGCGTCAAGCAGGTTACCTGAGCTCGACAGCAACGTCCCCTAGACCTGGAAAGGCTTCTGTGAGTCGCCTCAGCCATGCTTCGTCAGGCAAGTACTTCCTTTATTCAGGACATTGACTATAGGTAGCCATACAACTAGCTATCCCTCCTGAAGCCTGTACTGAAAGAGGAATAGGCCGCATCCAGACAACTCTGGTGTTTCCTTATCTCCCATGTTTTGGAAAGATCAGGCATGTTCATATCCAGCATGCCCAATCCTGCTCTCCCCAGATGCAGGGAATGCAGATGGTAGGCCGCTCTAAGTGAACTCTGTGAACTTAGCTGACATTTAATGTGTATAGCCCCCAATGCTTTCTATTTTGTTATTTTTACAAGAATATTTGTATCTTTTTATTTTTAGGTGGCGTCTCTAGGGTGTCAAGTGCCAGTAGTCGAAGCAGTCGCATGGGAAACAGCGCCGCACTGCTTAGACCCACCAAGACGAGCAATGTCCGAGCAGCTTGGATGTGATGACCTAACCAGGAATTTTCTTTTAACACGTTACAATTCATCAATTAAATTATTTTGTAACCCGAGCTGCTATGTTGACATTCCTTGTATTACTGAGTGACCAATATGATGTGATGTAAGGTTTATTTATATTGTTTTTATACATATATTTTGATAAAATTAAGTATATTATTCCAAAATGCACTTAGGAGAGGGCAGACATTACATTGTTGCCTGTTGGATTGAAGGTTGGACTGTGTTTCTCTTTTGGCTAATTATGATGCAATGAAGAGACTAATGAATTGCCATATATCTGCTAAATTCACGCTGTTTAATTTTTCTTGATATTGTAAAGTTCTTTGATCTACCTTTTTTATTGTGTTATGATCCTTCTTTATATGTGCACCTTCATTCCTACTTTTTGAAAAGTGACTTGTTTACCTAGAAAACCTAGAATCTTCAGACATTTGGTATGTGAGGTTGAATGTATTGCATTTGAAGTAACCTTAATTTGCTACATTTCAGGCTGTATAGTAGCTTGCACTGTCAGCTTCATATCTAAAGGTGGCCATACACCTTCGCTAACTCTCATCCAAACCGTTCTCTCACATCCTCTCCATACACATGAACATTTGGTCAGGCTGAATGTTCCTGTGTTCTCCATAGAGAGAAGAGGAGTCAGGCATTTAAAATCAATCACATCCGACCCCCATCTCCACTGACATACTGTATGTTTGTGAAGTCATGAGAGAACCCCATACACCTTCCTGGCTTATAGAGTAAGTTTTTGTCTCCAATAAAGTTCGGTAGTTGCCAGACCCTAATCACCCCTATTAACCCTACAGATGCTGTAGTCTATACTAAGCTCTGCATCTATAGGGTGAAACTGCTGAGATTGGTGCCAGCACTGGTCTCTGCAGCTACGGCGGGAGCATGATGGCTGTGATTGACAACTAATTCCCACCAACGATTTTGTGCACTCAGCCTCTGAGCCTGAACCTGTATGTCATGGTGCACCACAGGGTTAATAACCTGACTGGTTCCCCTTAAATAGTCTTTTGCATCTCTTCTTCTATCATATACAGCCATCACATGGGATAGCTTGGTGACTTAAGAGTCACAGTGGAGTAAATAGGCCAACATAATACAAATAGTTCCTAGGTACGCTGCTTTTCTCCTAAAATACATTAAAATCAGTTTTGTCTAGCGTATTCTTATGTCTTTTAAGCTTTATCATTGAGGTGATATATTTCTTTCATTACACAAAAAAAAAAAATTATCAATGCTTCACCAAGTAGCGGAAGCTGTCTTTACAGATAAGGTGGGGTGTTTATTAAGCTATGTAGCGGCAGCGAAAGATACTCCATTTTTATAAATCTAATGCTCCAGTGTAGCAGTCTTCATAACGGTAACAAACCATTAAAAAAGTTGTAAAAACAGGTTTGCGCCTTGTGCACCATATAGGCAAAGAAGGGGCACGGCCAGTGTGTCGATTAAAATGATGAAAATGCACCTAGAGGTGTGGCTTATTGAGAAAAGAGCCACTTCGATAAACCTGCCATATTGTTCGTCTAAGGGTCCATTTACACAGAAAGATTATCTTATCTGCCAAAGATTTGAAGCCAAAGCCAGGAATGGATTTGAAAAGAGGAGAAATCTCAGGCTTTACTTTATTACCTGATCTCTGAATCTTTGGCAGATAATCTGTCAGATAATCTTTCTGTGTAAATGGACCCTAATACACAGTAATAAATTCATCACAATTTGTCATAAGGCTAGTGATGATCTGTATATATGGCTAGGCAGTGAGCTCCACCTAGTGGTGACTACAGGCAAAATTAAGTTGAACAATTCAATATATCAATAGAAACAGCTCTGTTCTCTACCATACAGTCCTATTTGTTTAAATAAAATAAGATCATAGGTTTAAAGGGGTAGTGCAGCTTTAGAAAATTATTCACTAAATAACACACATTACAAAGTTATACAACTTTGTAATGTATGTTATGTTAGTGAATGGCCCCCTTCCTGGTGTCCCCCACCCCTGGAAGTGTAGTGCACTATACATACCTAATTTGTGTGGACCCCGGCCTCCATCTTGGGGACAATGACGTAGTCTTCGGGAGGCCGGCCGGACTGCACCAGCCCTCCTTCATGCCGCCCCGCCCTCTGCGGCGTCATCAGCTGCTCAGACGCGATTGGCTGAGCACAGTTATGCTCAGCCAATCGTGGCTGAGCAGCTGATGACGTGGCAGAGGGGGGGGGCGGTCGGAGCGGTTCGGCTGGCCTCCCAAAGATGACATTATGGTCACAAGATGGCGGACGGGGGTCGACACGAGTCAGGTGAGTATAGAGCACTACACTTCCGGGTCTAGTCTTATTTAGTGAATAATTGTTTAGCGCCGCACTACCCCTTTAATCAATTATTGTGCTGGCCATATTTTCCCCATACACATGCACACATGGCCTGACCTGGCTCGATCACCTCCTGACAGGACCTTCTGGTGGCAGCTTATCTCCAGTGAGAACAAAGGATGAAAACATTACTGTCATTTGCAGTAACTGTTAATACTCAAAAATGACTGACCGCCCTGGATCATACTCTGGAGACACAGCTGGTGAGAGTGTGTGGCAGCGTGAGTCTATCCTGTCTATCAAATCCGACTTGCTTGATCCATTACAGTCTATGAAGCAAAAGAGTCAGATGTTCTGCTGGCCAGGATGTGGAGTGCACTGCAGCGCTGTCCTCCCAGCTCTAGCTCAGGTTTACAGTAGGTCTCAGCGGTGACACTCTGAGCAATTCATGTTTTTCTTTCACATTGTGTACAAAACATGCAACGTTTCAACCAAAAGGGTCCGTCTCCCTGCCTATATATAGATGCCAACACTTAGGATTGCGGACCTTCCTGTGTGCATCCATACTCTACAGGTTGACCATTCCAGAACTTTTGATTCTTGGTGTTGGTGGACAGTTTTCTTGTGGCTATGTCTCAATACGGGTCAGAAAATACTACAAATGACAGTAAGATTCTAAGCTTGTTGACATGCAACAGCTGCTGTCTGCACAACCATCTGGACTATATATTAGCATTGATGTGATGTTGTCATATAAGTGACTATACAGCAGCTACTATCTGCTACCAGGGAGCTCACTGTCAAGGAGCTTTGACACCACAATTTGCTTTTTGATTGTACAGATACTTAGGCATCTTGTCAAAATGGGATGCCCACCTATGTTTGTACGATTAGTCTTGCCCCCATATACTTTAATAGCCTTATCATGATGAACTGCTGACTACACTGGGGTTATTTTCTGAATTTATACGTGTTTTGGACCCTAAAATGTAGTAAGATGCTATGATAGGTTGCAGCAAGGCTTCCCTGCTTTATCACTGGATCACTCCTGCTCATATTGGGGGCAGATAATGTTATAATGCTGATGTACATACACGTTCATCCTGTACTTGTAAAAGCTATGTATAATAGAGTCCCCCTGTATCCTATATCTAAACCAGCCCACAGGAATATGCATGCATAGTCATAGGACCAGGATGATGTAGTGCCAATAAAGTTCTAGTGGAATATTGACCTTACCAATGCTGTAAAATGTATGAGTATTGTGCATTTCTATTACCAGGTGGCCTGTATTGATATGCTGCAGTCATGTAGCTGTATTCAGTAACTACTGTCTTTGCTTTTGTGTTGGTTTCTACCCAGTTTTTATATTGTATAAAATGTGTTCAGAATAAAGATTCTATTAATGACTTGGTAAACCTTGTTTCATGTAGTTTTCTTTAATCCTACATTAATGATGAGGTATATGATCATAAATCATGTGCTGAATATCCCTGCAGTGCCACCGCATGAAGCATTACACAGTCCCCTTTAAATCACCAGGGAGTCCATACAAAACATGGATGTGTTGGGTTCTCAAATGGCAATCCTAAACCTATCCAATAAAAACCTTGCTGAAGCCAATACTATTAACGCTAATACGATATTAGAAATATATTTTGGGGTTTTATATAAAAACAATCTTCTGATACCAGAATACCCCTTTAATGCATTTCAGAACCATTTTTTATTGTGACAGGTGATGAGAACAGTTTCCCTGTTCTCCTTTCGTGTAGAAGATGACTAGCATGCCTGTTATATAAAAGTGTCAGGTGATATAAAATCATGGTGGAGTAGACATAGCAGCTTTCATTTACGCTTGCTGTACCCTCCTCCCACCAGTCAGACTTGATTGGCAGACTGACAACAGGGGCTTCTCTATGCATTTGAGCCTGCTCCATACACTGCAGGTGCTGGCAGCTGCCTGCAGGGGACACCTGTGAGCAGACACAAGAAAGATGATCTGTCATGGTACCTGTAGAGCCACCTCTCCATCTGCATTTTATGTTTGTCAAAATACCCCAGACCCCTGCTATCAGTGTCCTATATACTAATGAGGGTCTAGACTGTCAACTGGGTAGTCAGTTCTCATTGGGGTTCATGCCCCTTTGAGAGCAGTGTTGTCCACCCTCTTGGCAATCTATAGGCTCCAGCATTGTCCATAGACTGTCAAGGGGGTGGGTGACAACCACTTAGTAACAAGAGGGTCATGAACCAGAAACCTATTCTCTAGTGACTGAGCCTTAGTGATTGTCCAGTGGACAGTCTAGGCCCAAAGTAGCCTACAATTAGAGGTGCTCATAAAAAGATGGACATGAATCATGAAGCGGCAGCTCCACAGGGATCAAGATAACTGATACTTTTGAACATACATATGATGTTCTTGAATTATTTTTTTTTTTTTTAATGTGGAATTAGATCCGGTTTCCAATATTTCACACTTGACTTCAAGGAGAACACGTCTGCGGCCATTCTGGGTAACAGAGTGACAGCTATATTTCAGAAAGCAGAGGCAGTCCTGCGATTTCTTATGTTGTTGTTTGCACAGACCTGGGGCATAGGAGATGCAGTGGAATAACCTTGTAGTGTAGTGCACAGTAATAGTCATTATTATTAACCAATGAGAAGCGGTTACTGCCTTAGTAAATAAGAACTATTATACTCTTTGTAAGACATATTTTATTTATAAATTACATAGCTTCATCCCTTTACATGTGTTTCACAGGTTTCCATGGATCCATCTACAAGCATTCAAAATGCAACAACGTACAAGAGATGAGCTTATTCTAGACACGTACACACTAGACATCCTATAGTGTACCTCTGCACAGGTTGAGAATCTATTGCTGTGTGTCCTTGTTGCATACCTGCACTTCACGCTCTTTTAATTTCCCTAGGAAATAGGATTTTTGTCCCTGAAATCAGATGCATCACTGAGTCTTTATGAAGTATATAGAAAGGATTAACATGTCATGTTTATTAATTTATGCATATTTCTTGATTTCATCATACAATACAAGTACAAATGCACCACCCATGCCTCTCAGAACATTGGACCAAGCACCCTTGAAGAAGGCTTTAGGTCCTTCATCTTTGGCAATCTTCTTCCAGCAGTCAATTGTTCCCTTGTACATGATATCAGCTGTTTGGGAAGTAAACATTAAAATATTAGGAATAAGGACACTTGGAAAGAGTCAAGTATCATGCATAGAAAGCTAATGTGTACAATGCCAGCGCCACCTGTGGTCTAGAAACTGTAATTGCAGCTCCCCTCCCTTCACAGAATGTGGCTGGACTGTTACTAAGAAACTTTGCCATGAACAAGAGTGCCACTCGCATAAGAAACAGATTTTTTTTTTCTTTCTAACCCCAGAAAACAGCTTTTATAGCCTCTTTTCTGATCACATCCAAAGCTAAGTGACAACTCTAAGCTCCTGAATATAAAGTCTGACAAAGTAATGTAGGTAAACCACACAATCTGATTGCGGATATAGATATGAGAAAAGAATAGGTACTAAAACTGTATGTGTCACGGAACGGCCGGTCTCTGAAAAGATCATCAGATGATCTTTAGGGCCGCAGAGTTCTGATGCGGGCGCATCCCTGCGCACCAGCTTCAGAAGTCCCCACTGCACACTATGGACGAGCGGCCAAAGCCGCTCGCTCCATTGTGTGCACTGACAGGGTTTTCTGTGGCCCCTATTCACTGAATAGCGGCCGCAGAAAACTGACATGTCAGTTTTCTACGGCACCGCAAGAGATCCCGGCCGGAGCATATACTATGTGTATACGCTCCGGCTGGGATTCCATAGAAGACAAGGCATCGTATATTTTCGTAAAAAGTACGGCTGTAATTGCCGATTGCAACAATGGCCGTACTTTTATGAAAATATACATTGTGTGAACATAGCCTACAGGTGTATCAAAGATAGTCAAGCATTGTAGTCTGCAACCTAATGCTACGTTTACATGTAGCGATTATCGGGCGAATTTTCGCGATAACGATCGAATTCGAACGATAATCGATAAATCGATAAAACGATAATGTAAACGCGGCGAACGATAGATAAATCGTTCATTTTGATCTTTTAACATGCTCTTAAATCGTTGTTCGTAAAAAATTCGCCGATCGTTCCATGTAAACAGTGGTTCACTGATTTTACCTATGTGTGAGATAGGTTTAAGCGATCGCAAAACGAATTTTCTGTACGATATATCGTTCCATCTAAACGCTGATCGTTATAAAAAAAATTGTTACTTCGAAATCGTTAATCGTACGATCGGGCCAATAATCGCCTCGTGTAAACTTAGCATAAGGGTCCATTTACACAGAAAGATTATCTGACAGATTATCTGCCAAAGATTTGAAGCCAAAGCCAGGAATGGATTTGAAAAGAGAAGAAATCTAAGGCTTTCCTTTATTACAGGATCTCTGTTTATAGTCTGTTCCTGGCTTTGGCTTCAAATCTTTGGCAGACAAATCTGTCAGATAATCTTTCTGTGTAAATGGACCCTTTAGCTCTCCTATAGATATTTAATGCAGCTGCAGTGCATAAACTTGATAACTACTCTATTTAAAACAGGAACTTTGGAAGTCCCACTGATCGGGGGTATTCCCCAATCATACACATATGTCCTATCCTGAGGATAGGCTGTAAGTATACCTGGTGGGGGAAAAAAAAACAACTTTTAACCAGCCCAGCTAGACTATGCTAAGTAGAAGGCATTATTATTGCAGGAATGGGAAGGCTGCATCAAAGTGTACCTATACCTGTCAAAGACATATAAAAAAATTTGATTGTTTGGGGTCAATATAGACACCAACCAGTCACTAGAACGAGCAGGGAGAGAAGTGCGAGATGGTCCCTTAGACTTACATTAGAAGTCTATCTTGGTCATGGGGCACATGCGTTTAGTGCACTCCCTTCTCAGATCAGTTTAGCGATCGGTCCAAAAACTCAGACCCTGACAATCAATCATTGTGACATGTGTCTACGACATTACAAAAGCTGACAATGCCCATGTAAAGCAGCAACATCCCAACTTTGGAAATTCTAAAAAAATGAAAGATTTCTTAATGTGATCATTCTCCTCTTACCTCCTTTCCTGCCAGACTGCATCATCATACGACGTCGGACAGTGTCGAAGGGATAGGAGACAAGACCAGCGGCAGCAGTGACAGACTGAGCAATCATCCAGCTTACCACAATGTGCACGTTCTTGGGATCTGGCAGCATGCCTGTAGGAAAATCACGAAAAGTAACAGTATTATAAGATGGTGTAATGCCATACTGATTGTATTTAAACACGTTTACTATTCCATACAGATTGTTGGTGATCTTGTTAAAAGTGAACATGTTTTTGCCAGATCTGATGATTTATGATCAATATTTAATACATTTCAAGGAAATTTGAATTTAACTACCTATTATTTACATAGTTCAGTCTGGCCAGGAGGAACTCATCTATGAGCTATATAATAATTTTTCGCTTGCCAAAAGCTTTGGGGAGAGTTGGTTTCATTTGGTTTTGTATAATTATAAAATAATGTATCATATGAATTACATTTGTTAGTAAATTATCAGGATTTAACACCATCATTGGATTTCTCTTACCCTTAGCAGTATCATAAACACCAAAGTAGGCTGCTCTGTAAATGATGATGCCTTGGACAGACACATTGAATCCCTGGTAGAGACCTTTAGCACCATCTGACTTCCAGATTTTGGCTATGCAATCTCCAAGGCCACTAAACTCTCTCTGGGCTGGGCCTTTACCCACATCAGCAGCTAGACGGGTTCTGGCAAAATCCAGAGGATAGACAAAGCACAGGGAAGTAGCACCAGCAGCTCCTCCAGATGCCAGGTTACCAACGAAAAACCTCCAGAACTGAGTGTGCCTGTCTACACCCCCCAGAAAGATCTGCTTATACTTGTCCTTAAAGGCAAAGTTGAGAGCTTGGGTTGGGAAATAACGGATGACATTAGCAAGATTGCCTCTCCAGAAGGAAATGATGCCTTGCTCTTTAGGAATTCGGACCACGCAGTCCATGATTCCTTTGTATTGCATGTCTGCTGAAATCTGCTTGCTGGCATGCTGGACCTAAAGAGAAAGGTTCAAGAAGGTGAATATTCATGCAGGCTAGAAAGCTTGACAGCTGTATTATGTTACTAATAGTTATAACTAAATGATGTGAATACATTGCATGCTAATTTATAACATGAACAATATGCACCTACATGTTGACTATTGGAGTGTTAAACCTTAAAGGGGAAGTCCAGGCAAAATAATTTTAAGATATGTTATTGCCCAACAAAAGTTATGAAAATGACTAATAGACACTTATTATAGGAAAGGCACCTATAGTGCATTTTCCCTGCACTTACTACAGCATGGTATGTTCAGGTCTCTGTAAAGTTGGTGATGTCACGTCACATAAACTGCCGACTCCTGCTGTTCCAGTCACCGCTGCAGCAGGTGTTGACAGTTTTTGTGACGTGATTTCACCAACGCTACAGAGACCTGAACAGGCCATGCTGTAGTAAGTGCATGGAAAATGCACTATAGGTGCCTTTCCTATACTAAGTGTCTATTAGTCATTTTCATAAATTTTGTTGGGTAATAACATATTTAAATTTTTTTTTGCATGGACTTCCCCTTCAATATTTAGTATTTCATCCTGACCATTGCATAATGCTGTATAATTTGCTTATACTGTGATAGATTTCCAATAACCAAAATCTCTGAACAATAGTGAATAGGTTTAAAGGATCAAAACATGTTTAAAAACCTGCATGGATGTGTTAGATTAAACATCTAGAGTGATGACAAGGTGATTTTAGTTCTCTTGCTGCAGTAATGAAGCCCTCTCCATGGTGCACAGCTAGTTCACATTTATTTCATTTAAGGATAAGAGAAAGGCTGTTTGCCATAGTACACGTAGCCTTTCCCTCCCTTAGACATCGGGCCAATCACAGCACTTACTCCTCTGCTATGCTATGGCATAGTGCTGATTAAAGCACAAAAACTTACTGCTACACTAGCTTTGAAAGGTGTTATGTTAGAAAAATGAAAGAAACAACAAAAAAGGGGTTACATCAAGCCCTGGTATGCTGCTGCTCACATGAGAGGACAGACTTGATTTACCTTTCAAGGTCAGTGCAGAAGGACAGAGAAGCCTCATCATGTAAGCACACATCCCAGGGTAGCTCCCTCTGTCTACCCCTCTCCTGCAGATAGCATTAGCTAAGCCCCGCCCTCATTCCCTCTGTTCTGTCTTGTTGCCTCTGTTACTAGAGATGGAACTCCCCTATTAACAGACAGTGAATGGCTGACTGCAAAGAAAGACACCTGCAATACAAAGTGATTTTTGGTAAATTAAATGATTTGCAACTATGTTAGCAATCACATAGGCTTTTACATAGAGGAAACTTGCTTGAAACCACAGTAACCAGGTAAAATGCCATAAGGTGTCCTCCTTAGTGATCAGCTGTAATATTCTGTGTTCAGTTCTCCTGCTGTGCCACTAAGATGAAGAATTACATGGTGCCCTCTAAAGTCAATGGGCAGACCATGTTATGCAGGGATGGGGAACCTTCAGCCCTCCAGCTGTTGCAAAACTACC
This sequence comes from Dendropsophus ebraccatus, assembly GCF_027789765.1. Lineage (NCBI taxonomy): Eukaryota > Metazoa > Chordata > Amphibia > Anura > Hylidae > Dendropsophus > Dendropsophus ebraccatus. The sequence goes on from NC_091460.1 coordinate 69,683,420, forward strand.
AGTCCCATCATGCCTGGACAGCCATAGCTTTGCTGTGTGGTTTTGTAACAGCTGGAAGCCCAAAGGTTCCTCATTCCTGGTAAAATGAATGTTTCCTAGGACAGATATTCATAAATTGCTTTTGCGTTGGTTAATTTATAAAAGTCCTAAATCAGGGGCTCCCCTTTATTATTTCAGGATGGCAATGCTTTAGTGTCTTCCACTGATGATGTTTGGAATGAAGGAAGCATTTTGGAAACAGAAATCTGAATAGTGCAGCATTGGATGTACCAAAATGAAAAAAATAAATAAATAAAAATTAAACTGTGTCCTCAAAAGAAAATACAAAACCAGTAAGCATGTCAGCTTCTGGAAAGTTAACTATTTATTTCAAGGAACTCAAACATAATACTGTATCCCTCCAGGATATGCAGAATATGTCCACCTGTTAGTTTGATTCAGTTGTCACTTCACTTCTGTTTCACATATGAATGAATTTTGCAAAGGTATCAAAAACTTTCTAGTAATATGTTGTGAGCCAGTAAGTAACAAACAGCCATCTAAGTGGGTGCCGTCTGTCCAAAAAAATGATATCCTGTAAAGCCTGAAGTAATTGGTGACATGTTCTAAGAGGGAGTGGCTTTATGGCTGATGGGTGGATAGATAGATGGATAGTCTTCATGTTAGACTGAGACCTCGCATTTTGAGTGCAATAAACACAGAGCTTTTTTTAAATTTCTTCTGTTGGGAGTGCTGCTATGTTTTACTTAGATAGATAGAGCGATAGATAGATAGATAGATAGATAGATAGATAGATAGATAGATAGATAGAGAGATAGGTGATAGATAATAGATAGATAGATAGATAGATAGATAGAGAGATAGATAGATAGGTGATAGATAATAGATAGATAGATAGATAGATAGATAGATAGAGAGATATCGATCTGTGAATCTGGATTAATCAACAGTAATTGAACTTATGATGCAGAATTTGGAATAGTCAATAATGGCACACCTATAGATCATTATTTTGCCGATCTGCTTGCTTCCTGGGCTTATTACATGGCTTGACTATCGTGTAGCAACTGCTGCAACTGCTGCTGCCCTTGCTTTCATATAGAAAAGAATAAAGTTTATACTTATCTATACTCCCTTAGTGTCCTGGTAAATTTTTCCAGCGTTTTCTGCTCCTCGCAGCCGCCTCTGACACTTCTGGCCCTGTCTCTTTGGTGACAAGCCACTCAGCCAAACACTGGCCGAGACGGGACAGCCCCGTGGCCAGTGATTGGCTGAGTGGCCTGTCAGTACAGATACAGGGCCAGAAGTGTCAGAGTTGGCTTCACAGAGCAGGAAACACAGGGAAAAGGCTGCAGGACACCAGAGAGCATGGAAACTTAAATATAAACTTTATTATTTTCCTTACACTGTCATCAGCCGTCGGCCGTGCATCACTATTACAGTAGCGATTACTGCTATTAGATTATCGCTCCGTGTAATAGGGCCATAAATCATCTCCCCCTACTTAAGTAAATTACATTAAGGTACCCCCAGGCTATTATTTTGCACATAGTCAACTAGAGACTACATTCTAGGATTTTCTGAGTGTAAATGAGTTTTGTTTTGGACTTTAAAGCCTGGTGTGCTACACTTTTTATGGTGTGCTACACTTATATATGCATGTTGGCATGCCTTTTTGAATTTCTTGAGTTTTATGCCCAAAACATGATGTGAACATACCCTAAGGTAAGACATTAAATCACTGTATGTAAGTAAACAGATAATGTTATGAATGTTGTTGAACATGTTATTTTTATTTATTTTACATAATTTATCATTGACACTGTTTAGTGCTGATAATCGTATGGTACAATGCACTGACATTTTCAGTCCATGTCAAGATTAAATAGTCAGCTATTGCGTATTCTATAACTATTGCATACGCCATTAATAATCCATGCACTATAACATATCCAGCCATTTGTTGTATCAAAGCAAACAATTCCCATAAGTAACAGAACACAATGCTTATTTCGTAGCGGTGCATCCGATGTCTGCATCTGTGAGACTGACTTGGCAAGTGTTTCAGGGCAACCATGTGACGGGCCAGTTCTAAAAACAGTCAATGGGCAGAGCAGGAGACACTTTCCATATTTAGTCACTCAAAGCTTAGCCTGGGATATGTCATGTGGAGCCCTCCCCACAGACCTAGCCACTGCCCCTTCTGGCTCATGTGTATTCTGACACTAGAATGTGGTTTGTTCATCTTATGACCTTCCAAGCTCCATGTACCCTACTACATGCAGGAAGCAGTATTCCAAGAATAAGAGAGTGCAGAAATTCACTATACAATCCTGTATAGCAGTTACACCATATTTTATCAGAAAACATGCAAATATCCAACTTGTGGTTCATGCACTAATACCCCAATATTACAGAATATGATCTGAACATGTTATACAGAGTATACATAGACATTCCTTTTCAGCTACTAATATGACTATTACCATAACTTATACTACTAGTAATAATATTAATGTTGTTACCTGCAGCAACAGCTTCACTCTTTCAATTGGGGCCACAGCAGTCTTAGAAATAGCCGCAGCAATACCACCTGCTAAAAAGTCCTTCAGAAAGCTCATAGCTTGGTCACCCATCTTGAAAGTAGTTGTGATGAAGCACCTGCTTCCTTACACGATAATGTCAATCCTTCTCCAGGCAGCTCCCTGTCTGCACTGCCAGCAAAAATAGGACGAGTGACAGCATAACACCTCTTTATAAAGACACTGGATCCCCCCCAGGGGTGGGATCTCGGAGGAGCCTTGTAATTGGCTGTGGTATCCAGATCAGAGGGCACCAGGGGGCATGGGAGACATGTTGCTTCATGGAGACCCCCATGATTCACATGGGGACATTTAAAGGACATTTTAATGTTATCTGCTTCAGAGTGAACAGCCTTTTGTCACGGCATGTACCCATAGTATTAATAGTACTCTGTGTAGTCTAAAAAGGATAGGGACATTAAGGAATCTGAATACTGATGACAATAATAATAGGGAGATCCCTTGTCCACTAAAAGATATAGAATTTTAATGTAAGGTATAACAAAGATGGCCGGCCTGCACCAATTGGGACCAGACAACAAATGTTCAACACTTTTAAAGACTTTTAATTATTGTTTATTATATGACTATCTTAGTGAATGTGGAGTTTATAAGCACTTGCTGACATCTTGTAGTGATGGGGCCCACAGGATGAAGGTTCATTTGGCCTCAACCCCCTTCTCTATGGACAATGCGAACCAGTACAGCTGAGGGCTCTCCTGTTCTGTATGGGGGGGGGGGGGATCATCTCCCCTACTTTGCAATTGAACAGATACTATCACAACTATTACCAGCTTGACTCATCTCCTCTAATTTGCAGTTGAGCAAATACTATTACAAATATACCCAGCTTTATTACTTCATCTAGAAGCAAAGATTCTAGTGATTTCAGCTTCTTTCACTTTCTGGTTTCATATAAAGTTTTTCTTGTTATGTATGCAAATAAATATATTTTTTTAGCACCAAATACAGATGCCGCATATTTTGAATATGGTTATGACTATAGAATATGCACAAGTCACCTTCACATCCACTTCCGTATGACATTGCAGGCCTCACTTGTAGGTACAGCTTCAATGCCAATCATAGGAAAGTCACCATGTGACACTCAATGTGACTGGAGGGCACAAGCTGCTCTGTCCCCGAGCCGGATCACTGTTACTAGAGCTTCACAGGACACTAGTGCTGCAAATAAATCTGCACATGATCCCACAGGAAGAGTCAATGAAAGAGCAGTCAGGGTCTTTTCCCTGTATGTTGTCACCTGAATTAAAGCATCTTCTTCCAGGGTTATGTGCCCCTATGGTTGTCACTGATCAGTTCTCTTTGTTGTGGAACAAACATCTTAATACTGAATTCTGTTGAGTCTTCTCTGTGGTTGTGGAGTATAGGTCCTGTGAGTAAGTGTGCATATGCATGTCTGTGTAAGTTATGTAACTTACTGGCAACCAGTCATGATTAATTCCAGGCGACTGCTGTCCTCGAGATCCCCCGACTGGTCCTACTGGTCCTTTTGATAACCTGCTGCATAATATGATATCAGCATGGACATGTGTTACCATTTTGAGCCTCTATGAAGATGTACAGTTTTCTACCAGAAATGTTCAGTTGGTTTTTCCCATGAAGAACGCTCATTACCTATGATGCTCCATTCAATTCTATGGCACTGAAAAAGATGGCTCTCTCTGTTGAAAGCTGAATGGTGTACGACTGACTACCACTCCATACAACCAGGGAGATAGGGACCTCTGCTCCCATCACCACTATTCAGATGCTTATAGAACTGTCTGCAATCCTACTAAATGATGTCCTGCCAGGAAAGCTCTTTGTCCCTTCCACCAAGAGTGTTAACCACTCATTGGGCTTCCTTCTGCTCCTTGCCTTGCTTGAAAAAATCCATGGGTTGGCATTCACAATTATTCAATAATTCATTGCATTAGCCATCATACAATCATCCACTACAATCTTGAATTAACCATCATAACCTTTATTCAACCAGACAAGCATAAATCGTTTATTACAATCAGGAATCATTTATTGTATTCATAAATCATCTGTTGCAACCAAGAATCGCCCATCACAACCATGATTAATCTATCACAATGGTATAACCAATCAGTAAATTACATATTACTATTAGAAAATCACACACTACAGTCAGGAAACCATGCATTTATAGGAGGAAGATCATATACCTGTACTACAATTAGGAAATCACCCATCACAATTATGACTCACCCATTCCAATCCTGGATCATTCACTGCAGTTGTACAATCTTGAATCATCTATAGTAATCATGCAGCCATGAACCATCTTTTCCAATCATGCACTGCAATGAAAAAAAATCAGAAACTAGAGAAATCATGCAGTATAATCAGGAAATTAGCCATCTTATTCACAATCATCTATTCCAATCATAAACTATCCATTGCAAGGTCTTACATCTCATAATAGGAGTTATAGTTCTGAAACAGAGAAGAGGATGGTCATTTGGGCATGGTTGCGGAGTACATTAGGGGACAGTAGGACTGTTCATTAGGATACTACGACACAGTAGGGGACAGTGGGACTGTTCATTAGGACACTATGGCACATTAGGGGTAAGTGTCACAGTTAGTTTTTTCAGTATGTTATCCTCACCTGTTTTATACCCGCCATGCCCAGTTCTGTTCTCCCACCCTGGTCCTCCTTTGTTCACTTTCTTGCAGCTATTACCCGTCCAGTCACTGGCTTCAGGGGTCTTGTGCCATCTACTGCTGAGGTCAGTGATTTACTACAGAGTATACGGCACATCATGTTTGCAGGGAAGTAAACAAGCAGTGTGGAGCAGGAGCACTTAACACAGTAGAGCTAAAACAGGTGAGGTGAGGGTACCATATTTTATTATCTGACGATAGAAATATATAGCTGCTGGGATGTAGGCCTGGAGAGAGAAAAGACACTCATTATTGAGTTCATTAGTTGTAATAATTGTTCATAATTGCAACAAGGACTAGGGGAACATTCAAAGTTTATTTATTTCTCTTTGGGCACAGAGGGGGCATTATTATTATTATATAAAGGCACAAGGAGCATTATTACTATATGGTGGCACAGGGGGCATTATTAGTGTATTGTCACACAGGTAGCATATTTAATATGTGGTGGCCACAGGGGAGCATTATTACTATACGGATGCACTTTTTACTGTATGGGGGAACAGGCGGCATTACTATTAGTATGGAATCTGATCAGAGTAGAAGACTTTGGAAGAGCAGCCTTTGTAACAGTAACAAAAGCATATTGTCTTTGTGAAACAACTTAAGATATTTGATTAGCAGGCCACATTCTGCAGTCCTCACTGAAAGTGAGCTACCTGTAATTGTTACCTCCACAGGGAAACCACACAGAAACCATAGCAGCAGAAATACACCTGCTGGTCATATATAAACAAAGACCAGCCACACTGCTGCGAGTTGTCAGCTGAAACAATGCACAAGGCGCATAGCAAAGGATAGGACAATCAGCAAACACTGGACATGTATGTAAAAAAAAAAAGAAAAGAAATGCACAAAATGGATGGATGTAAAGCCGAGTTTACACATAGTTAGAAGTAAGCACGACTTGATCAGGCTTGAGTCCGCTCCCTTAGCATTTGAATACCGGTGGCTGGTGACATTGGATGCAGCCCTAGGGAGTCCTGGTGCATGTTTTCCAGGACTCCTCAGGGTTGCATCTTCAGCCAACGCTATTCAAATGCCAAGCGAACAAACTCAAGCATTCTCAGGCAAGTCACGCTCATCTCTACACTTAGTATTTTGAACAGTATGTGGTCACTGGTTCCAAAATACTTAAAAAAGGTGCAATTGCCATATAGTAGTCTCTGTGTTGGTTCCACTACTGACTTTGACTAAAAATACAGAATAAGGCCATGTTCCCACACCGGCCGTTCTGTTACCCGGACAAATCACAGAACGGCTGGTGTTACTGAATATCATCTTGGCCAGTACTGCAGTACCAGCCAGATAATCTTCACTACTAATGAATTTGGATGTGGGCGTGTCAGTGTGTTCCTGCATCCGAAATCCCCACTGCACACAATGGAGTGTGTGGCCGGAGCCGCACGCTCCATTGTGTGAACTGACAGGTACTCTGCGGCTGCTATTCAATGAGCAGCGGCCGCAGAAAACTGAAATGTCAGTTTTTTTGCTTGGCCACTAGGGATCACGGACGAAGTGCATATTATTTGTATTAACTCCGGCCGGGATTCCCTCTAGCTGCAGCACAATGTAAGTTAAGTATATGTCGGCAACAACAGCTGTGATTTATACTTAACTTACATTGTATGATCATGGCCTAAAATATATTCATTTAGTTTTAAAGTGACTGTACCACCAGGCCTAGGCTGAAGCACTGGAGGCGGCCGACCCACCCTTAGTGGGAGGAAACCCCAGCCCCTCCATGACGTGACTCCATTAGAAGCATTGGAACCCTATCATAGAGGGGCTAGGGTTTCCTCCCACTAAGGGTGGGTTGGCCCACCTTCAGCGCTTCAGTCTGGGCCTGGTGGTTCAGTCACTTTAACCATGCACCAGGAATGAAAACACCAACTGCATGTTAACTAGTAACGTTTAAAGCTGGTTCTGTTACAGTATATTCTACAATATATAAGATGAACAATTGGTCTATTGACAGTCATTACTATCTCATAGCAATATTACTACTATCCAGGGCGGGTGTCAGCACCTGGTTTACTCGGGCAAGTGCCGGGGCCCACAGCACCTCAAGGGCCCCATTCTTCTTCTCCCGAAATGCAGGGCCACCAGACACCCGTGGAGTGATGCTGCAGCCTCCACCCTCCCCAGTTTCCAGTCAGTATAATGGAGTCACTCAGCTTTCCTAGCATCTTGTAAAATGGAGGTCACCCAGCTTTCCTAGTATCTTGTATAGTACTGAGTATAATGGGGTCACACAGCTTTCCTAGCATCTTTTATAATGGGGTCACTCAGCTTTCCAAGCATCTTGTATAATGGAGGTCACTGAGTTTTCCTAGCATCTTGTATAATGGAGATCACTCAGCTTTCCCAGCATCTTGTATAGTATGCAGTATAATGGCGGTCACCCAGCTTTCCTAGCATCTTGTATAATGGAGGTCACCCAGCTTTCCTAGCATTTTTGTATAATGGAGATCACCCAGCTTTCCTACTATCTTGTATAATGAAGGTCACCCAGCTTTCCTAGTATCTTGTATGATGGAGGTCACTCAGCTTTCCTAGCATCTTGTATGATGAAGTCACTCAGCTTTCCTAGCATCTTGTATAATGGAGTGATTCAGCTTTCCTAGCATCTTGTATAATGAAGTCACTCAGCTTTCCTAGCATTTTGTATAATGGAGTCACTCAGCTTTCCTAGCATCTTGTATAATGCTGAGATGCTAACGCTGAGACCCTCTAAAAATGATGCCACATGATTTGCTATACAAAGGGGCCCGCTGAGGCTCTGTCACCCAAGGGCCCAGAAAAGCCTGGAGCCAGCCCGCTACTATCTGTAACTGAGCTTACTCTAATTTAGTAATGACGTTTTACATGTGAGTGTCCTAATTTCATGAAAAACACGCTTTTGTCCAATGGTGGATAATTTCAATGCAGCATGGCCTAGAGTGCCATGTGACCCAGGACCGTCCTGCATGTAGATAGTTATGTAGGGGACAGGTAGAGGGGGGACAAAGAGGAAAGAGGTCCTAGCCCTAGACCCTTGCCCACTACCCACCACCCAACAAAAGTTTTTTCATTAGATCTGGAGTGGACAAACATTTCAAAGGTATAACATGAGAAGAAAGAATATGCAAAATAGCTCTCACACCTCTTACATCTCTTGACAAAAGAGAAGTCCCTTCAAGTCAAGTCTCACCCAATCTAGGAGTCTAAGAATATTGACTGGGGATATTATACCAAATAATCCATTTCCCATCTTTATTAAGCATGATGCAGCAGTTCACCCTTCATAGCCTTGTTGGGGGGAACAGGTTCACTGTAACAGATTACTACTTGGTTACTTCAGTTCTTAAAAGGTTTACATAGTAATATCAGCTGAACATAAACAGAGATGCAGAATCTTATCTCCAGGTAACTATGAAATACAAGAGCTGCACTCCTTTCCAATGAAATGTCAATAGGCTTTAGTGCACAGTTCATGTTCATGTTCATTCTCTGTGTTTTATGATTTAGTTGCGGTCACTAAAAAATAAACACTGAAAAGACATTAAAGGCAATGCGTCTGCAATTTGATAGCAAGGCAGAGGCCAGTACTGTAGCACATAGTAAAATCAAGGTGTTACTCTTCTCTAAATATATAGGGGAAGATTTATCAAACATGGTGTAAAGTGAAACTGGCTCAGTTGCCCCTAGCAACCAATCAGATTCCACCTTTCATTTTCCAAAGAGTCTGTGAGGAATGAAAGGTGGAATCTGATTGGTTGCTAGGGGCAACTTAGCCAGTTTCACTTTAGGCTGAGTTCAAACATAGCAAAACTAGCGGAATGCCGTTAGCCTCCCTCTCATAATGGGAGTCTATGGGAGGCACGCGCTGCTGCTCTCCCCGCACTGAAGAATGAACATGTTCATTCTTCAGCGCGGAGAAACGCTGTGAGAACAGCAGTGCGCGCCTCCCATAGACTCCCATTATGAGAGGGAGGCTAACGGTATTCTGCGGCGGCGCTGGTGGGAAAACTCTTTGGTATTTATTTTATATCATTTTGTTTTACATTTCTATCAGTGTCAATTTGCACATTATGATGCAAAGAAGTCAGCTAGCAATGTGGTTAGTAAAGTATCACTGAGGGCTCGGCCACACTAGCGTTTTTCTTTTTTTCTAATGGATCCGTCCATATTAATTTAACGGATGAGCATAAACTGATGAGCAGACTGATGCAAACTGATTGCAAAATGTTCATCTTTTTTTAATGGTCCGTTTGTATTTTAGCTTAAACACACTGACTTTTGTACATCAGTTTGCATCCGATTGTATCAGTCCGCATCCGTTTTTCTATCAGTTTATTTTTCTTCTTTGGTTTCTTGCTGCTTCTGCGCATGCTCAGTGCAAAAACGGATGAAAACAAATGGATGTGAACAGAAATACCTTCCGTTTAGATCAGTCCTCATTGGCTACAATGTAAAAAAACAAACAAAAGTGCACTTTCCGTTCGTGATCCGTTTTTTTAAACGGAAAGAAAAATACTGCAAACACTATTTTTTTCTCTGTTCAAAAAAACGGATCTTGAACGGATTGCATGCAAACGGAGCACAATTAGGACAAACGGAGCACACTAATATATCATGGGAATCTATGGTGATTTTAACGGATCCGACAGTTTCCGTTTTGCTTACTCCAAAACGGAATAGGTAGACGGAATGGTGCTGGATGGTCAAACGCTGATGTGAACATAGCCTAAGAAACCTTGGACTGACTGTTACATTTACAGATCAAGCAGCATTATGGCACAATCCTTAACCTGATCCCAAACATTGCAGACTGACTAACTTTACATGTCCGTGTGCACACTTTGAATAGTGTAGAGTCCCAGTCATCTGTAGTTGCTGGGTATAAAGGTGTGGCTGTCTCTGCTAGTCGCAATGTGAATGAATGCAGGGGCTTGGTTAGAACATTGATTGACAGGCCGGCCTCACAGAGCTGGCTGCTGCCTCCTATTACAATGCTTTGGCAGGAGATTTTAGGTTTCTCCATGTTGCCTCTAGCAACCTGTCTCTGTTCAATAAAAGAGAACAACACTACAGCAAACACTGTGAGGACTACAAAGCGAGCAAGCCGGATAATAAGGAATTAAAGAGCAAAACTGCATAACCAGGCGCACAGTAAGTAGTGGATCAAATCTGTGTACTTAAACAACAGAGAATTCAGAAAGTTTAACTTTTTACTTCCCTAAGAAAGTAAAATCTAGTCTGAAGTTTATGTGTTTACAAGAGTGAATGTCAGTGAATAGATTGCATTTAAATGCACAGTACAGCACGGGTCCTGGAGGCATGAAAGACATGGATGTTTTGGTAGATTAAATGTCTATTAACTCTTTGAATACAAAAGCGTAACAAGAAATAGATTGAGCCCGTAGATTGCATTGGATGTGATTTGAAGATTAAACAGTTATGTTATATACTTTGTTATATATTTAGTATTGTTTATGTATGTTTTAAGGTATGTAAAGGAACAGTGAAGGAAAAAACAACCATGTAATTGTATATTTGTATTTGTTATTCTTTTCTCTGCTCTTCTCTTATTTGTCATGTTAGTGCAAACCTATGACTTAATGTATGAGGTCCTTTCTGTAGTGACAGGCACCCGGATTTCACCAGTATCTGGGTATGAATGTGCTGCAGCCTGGCAAAACATATTTTTATTGTTGAAACTAAAGTGCCAAGTTCACACACCTAAGATAAAAAATATGACCATATTTTGAATATAAGGCTACATACATGCCCTGATTAAAAAACGGCCATTGTTTGGCACTCAAAAACAACAGCCGTTGTCTTGAGTGTCAAAATACGGCCGTTGCTGCGTTGAAAATAGCATTAAAAGGCCAGAAATAATTTATGTCAATTATTTCCATAGCTGTAATGAACAACGGCCATTGTTCAATACATTAAGTGAACAACGGCCGTTGTTTGCATTGACTTCAATGCAACACATTTCAATATGAAAAGAAAAGAAAAAAAAATTCTGTCACTACTCACGCCATATAAAATACAGGCGGTAATTGATTATGACTGTCCAAATAATAAATATGCTCATTATTTACAACCAGTTTTTTTGCAAAATGCAGACTTTTTTTTTTTTTTTTAATCTCTTCACACATTGTTTTATGGTATTGAATAGTTGTGTCTACAAAAAGTCAAAACAAAAATAAGAGACATAAGGTTATTGCTGCTCAAAAGCATTGTAATCACATGTCTGTGCATATTATAACTATGGGGCCCATGGTGATTATTACTAAGGGGCAACCTCCAACTGCTCTCAGTCTGAATGCTGCATACCCTTGACTACAGCGTAATGTGATCACGTCGCCCTCTTTAGTTAATAAAAAGTACCTACCGACACCTTTCTCAGATTATGCAAAGAACTATTGGAGAATGGCAAAGTAGGAGTGTAATCATTTACATATGACTCCTATATTATTCAGTCTTTTCTTGGAAATATGAATTGCATTAATAGGAAACTTTGGAACATGATGCAAAACCATATAGATTGACTAATATGATCTGTAGAGGATTATGTTTTGAATGGATATTAAAGAATAATATTTGATCACATATTAAAGAGATAAATCCAGGAAATGTGTGTGTATGATGGAAGAGTACATATTTACTATGATCATTTACTCCATTAAATCCCAGCAGATGAAGGAATGATGTGGAATTACAGTGAACGATTAGTAAATGAAAGCGAAAGAATTAAGGCCCTACTACACGGAGCGATTATCGTTTAAAAATTCGCTATAACAATCGTTCGCTGGCGAAACATAGCAACTTTATCGGGAACTATTCTGATGTTATTACATCCACCGATTGCTATTATAAACAATTATTTTTGCAGTCGTTAATTGTTTCTCAGGACGACCCACATAACATGTGTTATCTGAGAGCAATCAACAACTATCGTCGAATGATATTTTTTAACATGTTAAAAGACAATAAAGCTTCTTCGTTCATCGTTTGATCATTTTGTGTTATTCAACGGACAAATAACTGTTCATTTTTGGTTGTTATAGCAATTTTTTAAACGCTAATCACTCCGTGTAATAGGGCCTTTACACAAAATGAATGTGGAATTACAATGAACAAATGTGAAATTACAGCGAACCAGATTACCAGATGAAATTACATCCAGATCATCTGGGCAGTACTCCCCTCCCCACACACACACACACACACACACACACACACACTCCTCTTGCTCACTGTCTGTGCCTGTAACAGCACAGACAGTGAGCAGGGAATGAGAAGGAAACAAGTGTGGACCTGACAGGTTGGCGCTCGCTTCCTCCTTTATAACAGGCCTTGTATAACGGCTTTTAGACTGTGTTCCCACAATGTAATAATATCGGGGAAGGCGGCCATCTTGTAACATAGACTGGGCAAATCTACCTGGTATAATTTTGCCCTGTCCTTTCCACCCCTGGTTATGGTTGAAAAAAGACTACCCAAAAAGACTGATGGAAATACTATGTGTGAACATAGCCTTAGGGTACGTTTAGACATAATGGGGGAGATTTATGAAAGGGTGTAAATATACACCTGGTGTAAACTGCCCACAGCAACCAATCACAGCTCAGCTTTCAGCTCTGGGAAAATATAAGAGGAGCTGTGATTGGTTGCAGTGGGCAGTTTACATCAGGTGTATATTTACACCCTTTCATAAATCTCCCCCAAAGAGTTTGCAGTGGATTTCATACATGGACCATAATCACAGAACACGTGAATGCCCATTATTTAGCTCTTATTAGTCTTATTTTAGCCTTATATCTGTTTATCCCCTGATTAATAAAACAAAACAGCTATAACACTGATGTTAGGTAACTACAGACCAAACTAAAAAATATATAATCTTTATTTAGATATATAAATTACAAACACATTAAAAAGAATCAGACAACTAAAAAATGAGAGACACCCCGATGTGTCCAGACAGATGACTAATATAGAAGTATTGTACCAGTGTCAGTCATTGCAATGACAGCCGCCAAAGTATGTTAAACAATGGCCGTTATTTTATACTTGTTTTGAGCATCAAATAATGGCCATTAAAAATAATTGTCTGACAATATTTTTAAAGAGACTAGATGAACTAGTACAGATCTCTTACTATTTTGCTATTTATATAGACGCTGAGGCAGTCTAGGGGTGGTTAGAAACATTGTAATCCCCGGTTTTATTGATTGTGTCTGGCCTGAACAGTGTTACATTGTGTTGTTACTTTGGCAGGTATACAGAAGTGTCTGATAAGTGTCTGACCGTATACTCAGACAACCACATTCCCTGTGGCTTGGAAACATAACAGGTGATACAATTCTTTGCCCTTCAGATGACCTATTCAATCATCATACTGCATATTCTGCATGTGAAATATCTTAAGCCCCATGTACATGTCCATTGCAATTTTTACAGTCAGGAAATACCAATCAGGAAGCCTTTCAGGAGCCAATGGCTTCCGGCCCTATCAGACACAGCACAACTGTATATGCTCCTAATTAAGGCTGGGTTCACACTACGTATATTTCAGTCAGTATTGTGGTCCTCATATTGCAACCAAAACCAGGAGTGGATTAAAAACACAGAAAGGATCTGTTCACACAATGTTGAAATTGAGTGGATGGCAGCCATTTAATGGCAAATATTTACTGTTATTTTAGAACAACGGCTGTTATATTGAAATAATGGAAGTTATTTACTGTTATATGGCGGCCATCCACTCAATTTCAACATTGTGTGGACAGATCCTTTCTGTGTTTTTAATCCACTCCTGGTTTTGGTTGTAATACTGACTGAAATATACTGACTGAAATATACAAGGGGTATTCCCCCCAAGAGCTAAAAAAATGAAATGCTCCCAAACCTAGCTGGTCTTACTCGCCAAGTCCCCCTAAGTATTTTGAGCCATCTCCTGTTTTTCTAGTTGCTGCCGTTCCTGGGTTAAAAGTTTTTCTGAGAGCCATCTATAACCAAGATAGGAAACTACAATTCCCATCATGCATTGCTTCTCCCTGATTGGACCCTTTGTACCCGCCCCCTTTGCTTTCTTCCTGCCCACTGCCAACAGGACTGTGTTTACTAAGCAACAAAACACACAGTGATCATAGGGGGGGTCACTTGCTGCAAAGGAGATATTCCCAAAATTAATTTTCTCTGCAGCAGGCTGTGAAGGCTGTGAGTGACGGCGTACGCTACTCCAGCTCAGGGCCGGATCCCCGGGCTGGAGTAGCAGGCGAAGGATGGATTGATCTCTGGGGATTGTGAGTAACGGGACCGGATCTCCTGGATAATTAACTTTGTCCCCCTGTGAGACCCAAGTAGCGGCGGGAGAAGGAGCTTGCCGGGTCAATGCATACAGAAGCGTCTCTCACCAGATCAGCGGTGCGGCTTTCAGCAGTGACCCAGCAAGCTCTGGCCCCGTCACTCACAGCCCCCCCTGAACCCGGCACTCACCAGCGGCCCGCAGCCCCCCCCTTGACTCACTGACTGGCCCCCGGCTAAAACCCCCCCCGGGACATGTGTGTGTTATATTAGCCCGTGGATGACAGAACTGTGCTGCATCCAACCCCCGCACCCGGAACTCACCCGCTACTCCAGCCACGCCGATTCAGGTGATCTGGCGCCGTCACTCACAGCCCCCACGGAGCGGGCGCCGTCGCTCACAGCCTGCTGCAGGAGAGGTAATAAACTTTGTCCTCCAGTGAGAGCCGAGTACCGGAGACGGAGCTTGCCGGGTCACTGCTGAAAGCCGCACCGCTGATCTGGTGAGAGACGTTTCTGTATGCAGTGACTCGGCAATCTCCGTTTCCCGCCGTTACTCGGCTCTCACAGAAGGACAAACTTCATTACGTCTCCTGCAGCAGGCTGTGAGCGACGGCGCCTGCTCCGTGAGGGCTTTGAGTGATGGCGCCGGATCCACTGAATCGGCGTGGCTGAAGTA
This sequence comes from Dendropsophus ebraccatus, assembly GCF_027789765.1. Lineage (NCBI taxonomy): Eukaryota > Metazoa > Chordata > Amphibia > Anura > Hylidae > Dendropsophus > Dendropsophus ebraccatus. Next base: position 69,698,681 of record NC_091460.1, read on the forward strand.
GCGGGTGAGTTCCGGGTGTGGGGGTTGGATGCAGTGAAGTTCTGTCATCCACGGCCTAATATTACCCCCACATGTCCCGGGGGGGGGGGGGTTGGGCGACGGGGTTGCTAGCCACGGGCCAGTCAGTGAATCAAGGGGGGGGGGCTGCGGGCTGAGTGCCGGGTTCAGGATGCCAAGGGTGATGCCGCCGCCGTCCAGCAGGTGAACAGCAGCAGCAGGTGTAACTGTCTCACTATCTTCCTTCACTTCAGTGAGACGGGTTAGAAGCGCTAACCCGGCCCATTGAAGAGAGGGAGGACACGTGATGCCGACTCCGAGGGTGGGGGCCAGGAGCAGGGAGCGTGTGTCGGGTTGGATTGAGAGTTGATGATTCTATGCATTCGGTGGGGATAAGTTCATCTAGATAACAGCAAAACTGTGCAAAATCCATAATAACTTTATATTGGAAAGATGGAAAGCTACGGGTGGGCAACGTAATAATGCAAAAATAATTTTGGGGGGAATACCCCTTTGGGCTGGGTTCACACGCTGTAACTGTGCGGCTGTATTTTTTATGCGGCTGTAAATGTGCGGGTGAAACTCCGGCCGTGGGAAAAAATAGACATGCGGCTCAAAACATACGGTCATTTACTTGGAAATCTGGTTCAACTAAAAATAACAAATAAAATGTTAAGAAAGTGATGCAAACACCTCTGGATGCATCTGGGAAAGCAGGGAACACAGTTTACATGAATTGCTATTACCGGGGTTTGCTATCCTCTGCACTATAGCCGATGTCTCTCATGGTTAATATATTGAATTAATAAAACACATTTTCTGTCTAATAAAGTCCCTTTTATTGTTCAATAATTACATGTAAACGATTCCATCATTTTGCAATTAAATATACTGTTAAAATAAATATATATATAAATAAATGTATATTTATATATATATTTTTTGACAGTATATTTAATTGCACAATGATGGATTTGTTAGAATTAAATTATTGAACAAAGAAACTGTATTTATTTCAACGAAAATGTGTTTTATTAATTAAATATTAATTAGTACAGGAAGCTCTATAAGCCGTTAATTCATATGCCGGCAATAGAGCATTCTGTACTAATCATCACTTTACTTTAATGAAAACATCAAATGTTTCTTCTAATTATGTTGTGACAATAGCATTATTAGAAGAAACATTTAGAATTATATGTGCGCTCAGCTGATTGGCTGATCGGCTCAGCGCACATATAAAGAGCCGGTCCGCAGCACAGTGACTTCATTGTGCTGCGGACCAGCGAAGAGGACACATCGGGACATCGGATGGTGAGTATAGAGCTCTCCCCCACCCGATGTTGTCTCTTCGCTGGTCCGCAGCACAATGAAGTCACTGTGCTGCGGACCGGCTCATTATATGTGCGCTCAGCCGAACAGCCAATCAGCTGAGCGCACATATAATTCTAAATGTTTCTTTTAATATTGCTATTGTCATAACATAATTAAAAGAAACATTTGATGTTTTAATTAAAGTAAAGTGATGATTAGTACAGAATGCTCTATTGCCGGGAATATGAATTAACGGCTTATAGAGCTTCCTGTACTAATTAATATTTAATGAATAAAACACATTTTCGTGGAAATAAATTCTGTTTCGTTGGTCAATAATTTAATTCTAACGAATCCATCATTGTGCAATTCAATATACTGTCAAAAAATAAATATATAGATAAATATACATTTATTTATATATCTATTTTTTTTAACAGTATATTTAATTGCAAAATGATGGATTCGTTAGAAATAAATTATTGACCAACGAAAGTGTCTTGATTACAAAGAAAATGTATTTTAGTAATTTAATATATTAACTATTAGAGGCATCGGCATTCGGCATCATTGCCGGCTATTTTTGAAGTACTCCGTACGGACCGCCTGTCAATCCTCGGCCGCATGTTCAGCCGCAAACAATGGTCTTGTTCATTTTTTACGGGTCCGTTTACGATAGGGCCGTAGAGTCAGACATAGTGTGCACTGTGCAGCCGCATATCCTATACTTCCAAGCATACACACGAACCACCAAAAATACCGCCGCACAATTACAGCCGCAAATACAGCCGCACTGTTACAACGTGTGAACCGAGCCCCAATGTGCGTACAGTTAAAGGGCCAGGCACAGCACCTGGCAGGATGGTCCCGGGTGCTGGCCATTGCTGCCATGCAGTGCATTTGGAATTCCAGACAGTTGTAACGCCTGGAGTAGTGGATCCACTGGACCGGCACCAGCGATGGCACAAACCTCACCAGGGAGCGGAGTCTAAGGGGCCGCTGGTTTTCACCAGAGCCCGCCGCAAGGCGGGATGGACTTGCTGCGGCAGGCGACCCCCAGGTCGCTACCCCTGGCTTGGTTGCTGGTGTCGGCAGGCGAGGCGTGGCAGGAGATGGCACAGGCAATAGTCTGCAGATGAGAGAGCACGTGACAGGCTGGACACGGGAACAGGTGGAGTGACAGGGGAACAGGAACCAGGAACAGGGACTTGGGACCAGGTAACGGACAGGACTCAGGAACAGGGACTTGGGACCAGGTAACGGACAGGACACAGGAACAACAGGGAGCTGGACCAAACGCTATGGGAAGCATGTAGAGGCTCCAACCCAGGGAACAGGGCAAGCTGGGATTTATAGGGGAGTGATTAGGTGCAACTACCAATTAGGAGCGCACTGCCCCTTTAAATCTGAGACAGCCGGCGCGCGCGTGCCCTAGGAGGCGGGGACGCGCGCGCCGGCCGGCACAGCGGGAGACAGGAGCGTGGAGAGGTGAGGCGCCCCCCGGGGCCGAGGTGATAGCAGCGCCGGGTCCCCGACTATGGACACCGGCTGCTGCATGGGGCAGGAAGCGGTCGCGGCGGCGGCCCGGAACGCGGGACGCCGCCGCGGCTGTGACAGTACCCCCCCCCCTTTGGCCTCCCCCTCTTTCTTGCCTGCAGATGGCACAGGAAGCCACAAAGTCTTTGACATCTTGAAACAAACTGGGCCACCAGTAGTGGCGAGAGATCCGTTGGCCGGTCTTACGGACTCCAGGGTGCCCGGCCTCCAACGAGGAATGACCCCACTTCAAAATACCTCTTCGAAGCGCAGGGTGAACATGAGTCTTTCCGGGGGGTACTCTCCGAAGCGAGGAGGTGACGACTGGTGCTAGGCGATCAGGCGGTAAAACATGGCAAGGGACTGTGGGTCTGTGGACGAGGACCTTCTGTAAGTTCTCCCGGTGGTGAGAGGACCCGACCTTAGTCTTGGGTACGGAGAGAGGGTACACCTCGGCAGAGAAGGCATCCGCCGAGTCTTGGTCTTCTGCCGGTAGGTCGGATAGAGGCTTGGCTGGGACAGGAAACGACATAGTACACTTGGTCTGAGGTGACCTGAGACACTGGTTGGAACAGTCCTGACCCCAACTGAGAATCTCCCCGGTTCTCCAGTCCAGTTGAGGGGCATGTTCTTGCAGCCACGGGAGTCCCAGGAGGACCGCGGGGGAAGAATGGGGCAGGACGTAGAAGGATATCTCTTCTTGATGTAAAGGACCCACCTGGAGGACTAAAGGTGTGGTCTGGTAGTACACACGGTCGGTAAGAATTTCGCCTGTGACCGAGGAGATAGTCAGGGGCCTGGCTAGTCGGGTCACGGGTAGCCGCCATCTTTGGACCAATGTTGCCGCAATAAAACTGCCTGCTGACCCAGAATCGAGGAAGGCAGTAGTCTGATGATTTCGTCCTGAGAGAGTCCGGATGGAAACTGGCATAGACAGACTTGGAATGGTGGCATTCACACCTAGGGACACCTGTCCCACCGGACCTAGGTGCGAGCATTTTCCGGATGTTTGGGGACGTAGGGGACATCCCAGCCGGAAGTGATCAGAACCACCGCAATAGAGACAGAGATTCTGCTCCAGGCGCCGGATTCTTTCATCAGGCATCAGGTGAGCCCGTTCCACCTGCATAGGAATCTCAGGAGAGGGTTGGGACATCGAAAGGTCAGGATTCTGGAAAACCGGCGCCAGCTGGGGATGGCGACGGGAACGGGTTAGTAAATGTTCATGCCGAACCTCCTCCTCCCTCTCCGAAAAACGAGTATCAACTCGGGTGGCCAGTAGAATGAGTTCGTTCAGGGAGGTAGGCAGGTCTCGGGCAGCGAGCACGTCTCTCACACGACTAGACAGGCCCTTCTTGAAGGTGGCCAATAGGGCGGCCTCGTTCCAGTCCAATTCGGCTGCCAGGGTGCGGAACTGGATGGCGTAGTCACCAACAGAGGAGCTGCCTTGAGAGAGGTTGAGGAGAGCAGTCTCGGCTGAAGAAGCACGGGCAGGTTCCTCAAAGACGGAGCGAAACTCGAATAGGAAGGCCCGGAGATTGGCAGCAACTGGATCATCACGGTCCCACAGTGGCGTGGCCCAGGCCAGGGCTCTACCTTCTAATAGGCTGATGATGAAAGCCACTTTAGAGCGCTCGGTGGAAAACTGACTACTCAAAAGTTCAATGTGCATGGTGCACTGAGTCAAGAATCCTCTGCACAACTTAGAGTCCCCAGAGTACTTGCTTGGGAGGACCAGTCGGAGTGAAGAAGAAACGTCAGGAGGTGGTGTGCGCTGGGCAGTAGTCTGCTGCTGTAAGGCGGCAGTGAGTTGCTGGATCTGCTGTGACTGTTTCTGGATTTGTTGCGCCTGCTGAGTGACCACTCTGGCGACGTCACGGAGATCGGGCACCTCGCCAGGATCCATTGTTGGAGCCTACTGTAACGCCTGGAGTAGTGGATCCACTGGACCGGCACCAGCGATGGCACAAACCTCACCAGGGAGCGGAGTCTAAGGGGCCGCTGGTTTTCACCAGAGCCCGCCGCAAGGCGGGATGGACTTGCTGCGGCAGGCGACCCCCAGGTCGCTACCCCTGGCTTGGTTGCTGGTGTCGGCAGGCGAGGCGTGGCAGGAGATGGCACAGGCAATAGTCTGCAGATGAGAGAGCACGTGACAGGCTGGACACGGGAACAGGTGGAGTGACAGGGGAACAGGAACCAGGAACAGGGACTTGGGACCAGGTAACGGACAGGACTCAGGAACAGGGACTTGGGACCAGGTAACGGACAGGACACAGGAACAACAGGGAGCTGGACCAAACGCTATGGGAAGCATGTAGAGGCTCCAACCCAGGGAACAGGGCAAGCTGGGATTTATAGGGGAGTGATTAGGTGCAACTACCAATTAGGAGCGCACTGCCCCTTTAAATCTGAGACAGCCGGCGCGCGCGCGCCCTAGGAGGCGGGGACGCGCGCGCCGGCCGGCACAGCGGGAGACAGGAGCGTGGAGAGGTGAGGCGCCCCCCGGGGCCGAGGTGATAGCAGCGCCGGGTCCCCGACTATGGACACCGGCTGCTGCATGGGGCAGGAAGCGGTCGCGGCGGCGGCCCGGAACGCGGGACGCCGCCGCGGCTGTGACAACAGTTTCCAGACACGCATCTGGAGCTGTCTAGAATTCTGGATGCTCTCAAAGGTTCTATGGGTATCCATGCTGGAATACTGGACAAAAATAGGACATGTCCTATTATGTCTGCACCTATTTTCTGGCATGGAAGGGTATCTGTGCCCAATAGAACCCTATGGGTCAGGAAATCCATCCAGATTTCCTAATAAGAAATCCGGACAGATTTTCCTGACGCATGCTTGCCGTCTTACTTAGCATTAATTATTGCACTTCTGGATATTCTAAGCTGATTATGGTAAACACGAAAAACAGTCTGTTTAACCACAGCGGCAAATCAGATTCTATTCTGTACTGGAAAGTAAGGCTGAATGGAATGTATTTAATAATCGGCCAAACATCTCTGTAATGTAATGTAATAATGTAATGCAACTGTGCAACTCATTGGGCTTGTGGGGTCATATCTACTTAACACAGTGTGAGGAATTTATCATAGTCTTTTAACGTAGAAAAGTTGCAAATTTTTGCGCAATCGCTTCATTTTGCAAAAAATTCTCTGAATAGTTCTATTTGCACGTACATCTTCAGTGGCACATCTAATTTAACAATTTATTTTTGTCAAGCTATACACATTCACCTAGTCTATACACCTAGCCTATACAGCTATACACCTTCACCTAGCCAATGCACCTAACCTATACAGCTATACACCTTCACCTAGTCTATACACCTAGCATATACAAGTATACACCTTTACCTAGCCTATGCACCTAACCTATACACCCTCACCTAGCCTGTACAGCTATACACCTTCACTGATCCTATACACCTAACCTATACAGCTATACACCTTTACCAATCCTGTAAACCTAGCCTATACAGCTATACACCTTCACCTAGTCTATACACCAAGCCTATACAGCTATACACCTTCATCGATGCCGACCCACCCCCAGTGGGAAGAAACCCCAGCCCCTCTATGACGTGACTCCATTAGAAATAATGGAACTCTATAATAGAGGGGCGGGGTTTTTCTCCCACTAAGGGTGGGTCGGCCCGCCTCCAGTGCTTCAGCCTGGGCCTGGTGGTACAGTCACTTTAAAGGGAACCTGTCACCCCCCCGTGCCGGGGTGACAGGCTCCCGACCCCCCGCTACAGCCCCCTATACTCACCTGATCCCGCCGGGTCCTGCCTCTGGATCCGGTCAGGTCACGGAGATCTCAGCCGCTGCAGCCCAGCGCGCGCTGAGAGATGAGTCCAACGCTCATAATGAATGACGGAGCGCTGAACTCTCCTATCATTCTCTATGAGTGTTGGACCCGGGACCCGGCGGGATCAGGTGAGTATAGGGGGCTGTGCGTTCAGCACGGCATCAATAGCAGCCAGAATTCTTCTCATGTTTTTGCTATACTCTGCTATTCCTAGTTGTAGCGGTGGCAGCCATTCTCTCCCTGGATGATCACATAGGTGTTGTGTGTGTTTGCTGATTGTTGCTTGACAGCTGACTCGCCAGTCAGCTGTCGGTATCTGGGCAGGACCTGGAGCCTCAGCTCCAATCACGCCTAGGGCTGGGACTCCAGGCTCCATAAATATCTGCCATAGTATTTTATTCCTCGCCTGCGATACTACCTGGTTCATCCTAGAGTTTCTTGACCTAGCATTTCGGCTGTATTTTATTCCTGGATGCCTGACTTTGCTATTGGCCCTTTGACTACCCCTTTGGACATGATTTTGTACTACGCTGCCCTTTTGGTTTTTTACCTGGACTTCTTTCTTCTCCTTATTGTGTTTTGTCTGTCTTGTATTGTTCTGTGTTTCACTCAGCAAGCCTAGCGACTGCCATCCAGTTGTCCGTTACCGCTAGGGCATCTGAGGCAAGTAGGTAGGAAAAGGGAGGTGGGTGTCAGCGTTAGGGCTCACCTGTCCGTGTGTCTTCCTGTCCCCATCCTAACACCATTCCTGCGTTCTCTATGAGAAGGGAAGAGGAAAACCACGGCAAGACCACTCTTGCTGTGGCTTATCTCTTCCAAAACAAAGGGGACGGGTAGTTATCTTCCATCACACCCAACCTCTATCTCCACTTACATTGTCTGGTGGTGGACGATTGGGAGAGACCCATACATGCTATACTGATGGCCAAACCTGCTACTAGCGGGTGGGGTGTGTGTGTGGGGGGGGTTACAGCCATCAAAAGTCTAAAGTCTAAAGTGTAGGGGGCGGAACGGAGGGCGCGGACTCAGAGTCTGCACGATTCACCATCCGTTCCGCCAAAAGATACGCCGAAAACCTACTCCAGTCCTCAGCTGGCGTAGGTTTTCGGCCGAGCGCACGGGATTTATGTAGAGGCAGTCAAGCCTCTACATAAATCCCCGTAGAGCTGGAGATGCAGGGACATTTTTAAGTCCGGCGTAAAAAACGCTGGACTTAATAAATGTCCCCCTAAGACTTTAAAAAGGAACAATGAATTCTTTCACTAGAAAACTGGTTTAAAACCAATGTCAATTTTTTCTCAATGTTGCCAAAGTGGAACAACGATTTTGAAATAATTATGTATTTTTTATAACGATCAGTGTTTAGACGGAACGATATATCGTTTTAAAAAAACGTTATTGCGATTGTTTTAAGATCACCTAAGCCTATCTCACACACGGTGAATCGGTAAAAGACTGTTTACACAAAGCGATATGCGAATTTTCAGTGAACGACCAACGACGATTTGAGAACATGTTGAAAGATCAAAATGAACGATTTGTCACTCGTCGTTTGATCGTTTGCTGTGTTTACACAAGCCGATTATCACTCAAATGCGATCGTTATCGTGAAAATTCGAACGATAATCGTTCCGTGTAAACACAGCATGCCCATATATGCCAGTAACAGCCTCTCTGATCACTGTGATCAGGAGGGCTCAGTGTATAGGAAAATACTGCAACCTATCCAGCAGTCTATCTGGTCCCGGCTGTATAGCACATTCTGTATTAGATTAATATGGATTATGATATAATACTCAAAATCTTTATAATGACCACACAAATTGTGTGCTATTATTCATTTAGATCAAGTACAACAGTGGGAAGAAACAGTATAATTCCTCTTATTCATTCTTATAGACCAGATCTTGGCCAATGCATGTAAAGATGATCCTTTATTCAAATAAAGGAAGAACGTCTATGTGGTTTCTGTTTCAAGATCAGGAACACATAGAGCTGTAGTACCTGGTAGCTTGTCTTCTCGACCATGTAAGCAATATTATTGATATTATAGTATATGTGATTGAAGGTATTTACCATGCTTTTTTCCCTTTATCTTCTAGAGATGTCTAGTCATATCCTATCCCCACCTCGCTCCTCAATGCCAAGGCTGCCCATGATTGAGCATCCATTGTCCCGCCTTGGTGATCCAGAAACCTTGTCATTAAGGGGATTTTCTAGAGCTGATATAGCACACCATAGAGATGAAGAAGTGCCCCAAACCAGAAGGAGCATTCAAACAGCGTCCACCCACAGAAGTTTACCCCTTACACCTTTAAAGCATCAGATTCCAGACGGTGTACATGTAACTGTTGCAAGTGACCAAAACAAGACTAGGCTTCCTATATTTGGTAAGTTTACATATACATGGCTTATGTACTACAGGTTTATAATGGGACTTGCCTATATCAGATCCACACATTAAAGAAGTACTCTGCAGACTCAAGAAATTTACTTTTTTTGCTAATACATTGCTTTAAAGTTATATAATGTGTATATAAAACAAATGTATAGTTTTTAATGTACATATGCTATTCTATTTAGCGGCAGCAGTAAGGGGCAACATGGCCCCCTTTGCTACCACCAACCTTTGTGTCTGAAACGTCAGTGCTCTAAAACCCCTATCACACAGGGCGAGTAAGAGGAGCAAATGAGCGCTGTCAGTGCTATTTTGCTCCTCGTTCCCCGCTCGCTGCTGCCATCGCTGTTACACTCACTGGCAGCGAACGGGTGAGAGCTGGGGGGGCCACAGAGAGGTGCGTGATCGCTGATCGTTCGGGCAGCCCATAGCATATAACAGCAGTCTGCTGCCGCCCCTTCTATTACATGGAGCGCATTCAGCAGATCGCTGCTATGAGTCGTTTGTCTTTCAACATTTTGAAAGACAAACAACTACAACGATCAGCCGACATCGTTCATGTCGGATGATTGTTGTGTTCTATTACACAGGAGGATTATCGGCCAATAATCGTTCCATGTAATAGGGCCTTAAGTCTTGCAGTTCTCAAATCCCTGTCCAAAAACATAGCCTTATAATTATGCTTAGTATGCTATTAAAAGGAGAACTCCGGGCTGGGGTGATTTTTGGCATAGTGCTGGGGAGGTGGAGGATAACCCAGAAGCGCCTGGGACTGGGGAACCAGAGCTGCAGGATACCATCACCATTCCTAGAGAGGTGGAAGTGTGAGCAGACTTCGTTCATCTTCCTCCTTCCCAGCACTCTGCCAACACCACCCCAGCCCAGAGTCCTCCTTTAAATCCCCTGACGATCTCAAGATCATATATCACTTCTGCTTCATAAGGCTACGTTCAAACAACGTCCAAAAAAAAAAGGAAACTGTGCCAATCACGGCTGAGCACACTTATGACGCTGCAGAGGGGGGCCGGCATGAGGGACGGCAGGAGCGGGTCGGCCGGCCTCCCGAAGATGATGTCTTTGACAAGATTACAGACAGGGTCGGTCGACATGGATCAGGTATGTATACTGCACTACACTGTCGGGTACACGGGCGGGGGCCAGGGAACTCGGGAATGGGGCCATTCACATACATAACATGCATTACAAAGTTGTATAACTTTGTAATGTGTGTTATTTTGTGAATAATTTCTTAGCGCCACACTACCCCTTTAGGGCTGATGTCACTCAAAACACTGTGTAAAAAAGACGTCCGTTATTCCATAGACCTCAATGCACTTTTTTCTTTTTTTAAACAAAAAGCGGACGCCTTTTTCCTTTTTCTTGCACGTTGTGTGAACATAGCCGTACATGATGGTCCTTATTTGCATCACTAATGGAAAGCAGGAAGAGCTGAAGGAATTGGTGAAAATAAAGAATAAGTATAACCTGCACGTCATTCATTGTAGGCTGGAGCTTTGATTGGTGGCTGTAAATTACAGAGCACTTGGAGGAGATGTCCGGACAATAGGGAGAGTGCAGTAACCCAATTTATCACCTCCAGAACAGACACAGATTGTCTGGGAATACACTAGTTTTCTAAATGCTGATTTTATTGTCAAACTCTCTTTTCTTATTAGTAAAATAGGATGGGTGCTGCCATAAAGACTACAGAGACCACCATGCATTACCTCTTTCTAAACTGTCCATGTGTTCTTTCATAAGATAAGATACTAGTAACAAGAGTATGTGTTAAATGGTGGCAAATCATGTTCTCTACAATCTACATTCATTTATATACACATGACAAGGATAAATGTTATTGGGAATTTGGGGTAGCAAACTTATTTTCACACCCAGTTTAAGGGCATTCTTAGTAAATAAAGGATAGTCACTCCTTTGTAATCCCTTAAACTTCATATACACAGCTGAGCAGCAGAGTTTGTATGAAAAGATAGGGGCTGTAAGCTGTCTACAACACTGTACTAAAGGGATACTCACCCCTAGAAGCATGTAAGGAAGCATGTAGCACAGAGCCCATTTACATTTTTTCTTTGTCTTCAGCTATAACATAGTACATTTTACACTAAAAGGGGTTGTTTTGATCAATAATCATGTACAGTATTTAAAAGAGGCAATCATTGAGTGAGGTGGGTCTCCACTATGGCCAGTGACTGGCTGAGCTGGCATTTGCTATGTGTCAAGAGTTGAGCAGCAGAGACCCACATTATCGGTACGACACTGGCGAAGAATTGTCAGCAGGTAAGTACATATATATATTTTTTTTTACCTACCGTGGAATTATTTTTTAGACAAACCCTTTCAATGGATTATCCAGGATTTAAAAAAAATTCCTACCTTCTTCCCAAAACAGCGCCACTCTTGTCCACAGTTTGTGTTGATATTGCAGCTCAGATCTATTGAGGTGAATAGAGCTAGGTTGTAATTAAAGATGAGCAAACCTCAAGCACGTAGGGGTTTGTCCAAACCCGAATGCTCCCGAATACTACCGGTGGCTGAAGAGGTTGGATGCAGCCCTAGGGAGTCCTGGTAAACATGGATACAGCCTGTGTGCAGCTATATTTTTTTGACTCTTGGATAACTCTTTAATGATGGAAAAATGTTTTAGCAAAATTGACTCTGAATTTCTCTAAAAGTGGACGCAACTGTTAACTTATGAGTGAACTGCACATGCATAGTCTGGAAGAAGCATGACATTTTCCCAGGTCAGGGGTCACAGAGCTTGTATTGAGTTTCAGCATGTACAATACGCAAGCACAAAACAGTGCTGTGAAGAACAGGTTGCTGGAGGCTTATTTTAGACTGCTGGTGGATAAATGCTTTGGTCACGAGACAGCATTTGCTTAGGGAAATTACATATGAGTTATGTAAGGTGGGTCACAACACGATATGGGAGAATTGGCTGCAAAGCAATGTCTGCTAAAGAGGCCTATGAATTCTTACTACAAATAGTGAATTAAGGGCCCTTTTACATGTTACGAATGATCACTGTAGCATTTGTGCAGTCATGAACATACATTGTTATTGCCCACATGTCTCCTCTTTAAATGGTCAATAACGATAGATATTATGGCTGGTCAGAAGATTCGATCAGCCAAAGTGCAAGTGTAGCTCAACAAACAGGTCATGGGAATACATAACTAAGGATGCAATAAGATAAAATCCCGTGAGGACCAGATGACAAGTAGCGTGGGGGATTTGTATAGACTGCTGCTTGTGGTCTAGAAACTGACAGCACAGATATATACTGTACATATGTGTGATATCAGTTTCCAGGACTGCATGAGCGATACAAGGATTGTTCATGCAGCCTATTTGCTTGATTTCTCGTGCTGTATAAAGGCACAGCAAAAGAGCCACCAATCTCACTGATCTATGCTAGTTTGCGCCCCAGGATTAGAAACACATGGCCACTTATGTTCAGAAACAGCACCTCCCCTGTTCTCAGTTTGTGTGTGGTTTTGCAGCCAAAATAGACTAGGGTACCTTGGGCCCATCAGGGAATTTGATTCCAGGGGCTCACCCTACATATACCAGATATAACCAGCACCAAACCTTTCACATTACTACATTACTTTGCATAGAACTGTGTATGTGACCAGCAAGCATCAGCTCTAGTAACTTGTCAGTCACTTTATGCAAACAGCATGAACTAACAAACTAACAAATCTTAGGCAGGCAGTGGGTGGGGGGTTCTGAAACATAAAAAAGAAAATATACTTACCAGTCCCCGTGCCCCAATAGCGCTTAACTATATCCGACAGACCGGCTGATGAATCGCCCGCTCAGTGACTGGGGTAGGACACTGCTGCAGTCACTGACTGGCTAAGTGGGCAACCCAACAGCAGGTCTGTGACATTGCAGTGGAGGACCCAGCACCATGATGTATACTTAACCCAGCTGAAAAAGGTGGCTGTGGGAGAGACACGAGAGCAGCACTACGAGGGCACAGGAACTGGTAAGTACACTTTCTTTCTTATCTTCCTGCACCCCCCACCTGCCTGTCAAGTGCTGTTAGGTCAAGAAATCACATGGTACCTTAAATATATTTGTCTGTGCTTCCATAACATAGAAAATGTTTTTTTTTTCCCTCTGGTATAAAGAGTAAAGAGGCTTCTTGAAACACCTGAATAATGTCTCTTCTCTCCTACATCCCTGCTTGATTGACACTTGAAAGTTGAGTCCCCATCAGATTTAGATATGGTAGAGGGAGTTACAAATGAATGCACGCGTACATACATATTACATACAAATATGCACAATATATACACAGCCTGTTTGCAGCTCAATTTTATTGAAGTGAATGGAGCTGAATTGTAATAACACACACAAACTGAAGACATGGGCTGTGCTATTAATGCAAGAAAGTAGCCATGTTCTTTCTAATCCTGGATAACCCCTTTAATTGTACTCACAGGGTAAAAACATTCTAAAATACTCCATATACAAATGTACATGCATGCCGTAGATTCAAAGCCCATGCTTTATTTGCATCAATAGATTGAACAGGGATAAAATTTGTACATAAGAGGGGTATAGGAGATAGCAAACAAGACCACTATTAGTATACAGTCTGATAGTAATTTAATCAGGGCTTTTAGGATTAGCTAAACAGTGAGTACTTGGTGTAATGTACTACTGTAAGTCCAATTCCCAGCAACATGCTGGCATATAGAATGTATTACTGTTTTAAAATTAATATTCCCCCTCCCTGACCACTAAAAATGTATAAAAATATCAAATTGTGGTCTTTGGTCCTGCCAATTCTTGCGCACTCTCTGGTATCTGGGACTAGAAATGCTTTTGTTGTCCAATGCGTTTCACCTGCCAGCCCCAGTTGTTGCTTAGCAGCAGCCTGAGCGTGTTTGTCGCATTATTAGAAAGTAAGGCTTCTAAAAATATATTCACTACATTGTCTTAGAGTAGTTAATACCTATTGTACAATACAGTGCTTTTACTTCAATTTTGTAATTGCTTGAATGAAGCAAAATGCATTTCCTCAGCAGCGCCACCATTTATTTGCAGTTCTGATCAGTTTTGCCCATCTACCACCACGCTTGTAGATCCAGGTTATCACCAGTTTATAATTGTAGATGATATACAAAAGTTACAATGATACATTGCTATTTTTTGGCTCTATCGCCATCTAGTGGTAAAACTGAGAAAGTTCACTGTGATGCTTTTCAAAGGGCAAATGAGACGACTAAAAGCAGTTGTTAAAAATATGACATCATTGTTTAATTTTCTGTGTGGTTTAGATGAAATTTTAAAAAAATTCAATCTTTTTCATTTTTATATTCTAGATGATAACAAAGCATTTGTTATGCTCTAGTTATGGTCTAGTTATTGCTCTAGTTATAGTATATGATATAATATAGGATAGCCGCCCTCCAACTGTTGCAAAACTACAACTTCAAGTGTGCCTAGACAGACATTGGCTCTCAGAGCATGCTGGGAATTGTAGTTTTCCAACAGTGTAATGGCCATCTAATTGTTCAGTTAAGCATACGGTCTTGCCTATTGTGGTCACTAATGATAGGTTAGTATATTATAGGGTGTAAATTACAGCCTGGTTTGCTCACTTTGGTTTGTTGGTAATGGGGAGGATGTATTTACCTAGTGCATTATTACTCTGATTACACAGAGAGATGCAAATAAGAGTCTTTAAACACGGGAATTACTTTTATCGCTTCTCCAGTTACACTACTTACCAAAAACTCACACACAATATCTTATTTCATTTTGAAGGGATTTTCCACATTCTTTAAAGTGAATGCTTATTCTTCGGGTAGGAGATGATATAGATGATATGAGTATAAGATTGGAAGGTTTACAACTCTCCAAGGTCTGAGATAGATATTGATCGCAGTTTCCTGTTAGAGTTAACACATAATGGGATATTGCTTTCCACATACTATATACTTTAGTAGTACCTTAGCCAGGACATCACTCCTGTCTGCCTTATCATGGCTGGGATTACATATACCAGTGAATGCTGTGTTTTATGTGGATAGTTTGGCCAAATATACAGGTTTTTCAAATATATGATACTAATCACTGTTGCTGCCAATATGGTATAGAGGGCACACCCAGGTCTTGCTATCTGAGGGTCACAGGCCCCATGGCAAAACTAGAAGGTACCATAAATATAAACAGCATGTGGTAGGAGGTGAATGAAACATACATGTGCAAAGGCTTGCCCTCAGTTCAGTATGTCTACAACATCCTAGAGAATCTCTAAATTATGTCTGTACACAGGTCAAAGGGCTGACATTGGGAGTCGTGCTGAGAGCAGAGTGAGCACCGCGACCAGCAGGTCTAGTTTTGTTTCTCGGCCTGGAACCGAGCTCAGACTTGAAGTAGATGAGGTAAGATATCCTTATCACTGCAATGGATTAAATCTGCATTGATGATATATCTGCATTGTGTCTATACAGAAATGTCACTCTTCTGTATTCCAGCTCTTATATGTTTCTATGCTGTAGCCAGTGGCGGATTAAATGTACCCTGGGCCCCGGGCTGCCCCCCCTTATAGATGGTCCCCCTCTTCCTTCTCCCCCCTCCCTTTTAGATGGTCCCCCTCTTCCTTCTCCCCCCTTTCTTATAGATGGTCCCCCTCTTCCCCCTCCCTTATAGACGGCCCCCCTCTTCCCCCTCCCTTATAGATGGCCCCTCTGCCCCCCTTATAGATGGTCCCCCTCTCCCCCCCCTTTATAGATGGTCCCCCTCTTCTCCCTCCCTTATAGATGGCCCCCTCTGCCCCCCTTATAGATGGTCCCCCTCTTCCCCCCTTATAGATGGCCCCCTCTCCCCCTCCTTTTATAGATGGTCCCCCTCTCCCCCCCCTTTATAGATGGTCCCCCTCTTCCCCCCCTTTATAGATGGTCCCCCTCTCCCCCTCCTTATAGATGGTCCCCCTCTCCCCCCTCCCTTATAGATGGTCCCCCTCTCCCCCCTCCCTTATAGTTGGTTCCCCTCTCCCCCCTTTATAGATGGTCCCCCTCTCCCCCCCTTATAAATTGTCCCCCTCTCCCCCCCTTATAGATGGTCCTCCTCTCCCCCCTCCCTTATAGATGGTCCCCCTCTCCCCCCTTTATAGATGGTCCCCCTCTTTCCCCCCTTATAGATGGTCCCCCTCTCCCCCCTCCCTTAGAGATGGTCCCCCTCTCCCCCCTCCCTTATAGATTGTCCCCCTCTCCCCCTCCCTTATAGATGGTCCCCTCTCCCCCCCCTTATAGATGGTCCCCCTCTGCCCCCCCCCCCTTAAAGATGGTCCCCCTCTGCACCCCCCTTATAGATGGTCCCCCTCTGCCCCCCCTTATAGATGGTCCTCCTCTTGCCCCCCCTTATAGATGGTCCCCCTCTTGCCCCCCCCTTATAGATGGTCCCCTTTTGCCCCCCCCCCCCCTTCCCCCTGTGCACAGCAGATAACACAAAAAAAACAAAACACAACTCACCTGCCGTCAGTTCTCCTGTTGAGCCTCTCGTCTCCTGGTCTGTCCCCGGCTGTCCCCCGCATCAGAGAGCTCCCCGTGCGCTAAAATTCACAGGCGCACGGGGAGCTCTCTGATGCGCGCGCTGCCGGGGATAGGACGGGACACCCCAGGCAGCCGCGCATCAGCCGTGGCAGATTATAATGTGGGCGGCATGGCATGGGCCCCCCCGGAGCCCCGGGCAGACGTCCAAACCGCCCATATTATAATCCGCCACTGGCTGTAGCTGTCAATATGCAGTGAATATATTACTTTACTTTGTTATATAACATTATTGTTCACTTCAGCTGGAACATACGTTACGTGAGAAGTTAAAGTCTGGAGGATATTTCAGTCTCAGACAACTGTTTAAAAACAATGATCCCGAGGGAAAAGGGCAAGTGAACAGGTTGGTGAATACATAGCCTTATATTCAATTATATTTTATTGGTATAGTTGTACTATTAAGAAGTCCATAATTGACATTTTTGAGTCTTAGATCTAGATATTATGTCCTTGATGACTTTTATTAATTCCATTGAATCCCTGGGGGGGGGGGGGGGGGGGATCAGCTGAAATCAGCTTAGAAAGTTCAGGCCCCTGCCACAAATCCGCTTGTTCTGTCTACATTTGCAGATCATTCATTTCTATGACCCATTCATACACACAGGTGTGTGTTACAGGGCAAGCCATTATAGAGTCCGCATTTGCAGCACAGATCCCCTATCTTGAATGAAGAGGTTAGTGTAAATGCAGACAGGTTACGGATGCATTCGATACAGGCAGGGCTACTAATGTGTTAATCAGGTTTAAGTGTCATGGTTACATAGAATGTGCCATTCAAGTTTTTACAATGGCAACTACAGCAGTTACAACAGGCTTTCATAACTGCTTTCCTGGCTTTGCTGTATGAATTGGGACAGAATAAGCAGAGTCATTTCATTATCATTAGAAGGAGGGCAGATTTTTTACAACTCTCAAAAATAAATAGCTGTATGCCAATAAAATAAGAAATGCTACACCAGTCCTTGGCTGCACCAGACATATTTGCAGAACTTCCTGTAACCTTAAAGGTGTATTCCCCCCAAATTATTTTTGCATTAATACGTTGCCCACCCGTAGCTTTCCATCTTTCCAATATAAAGCTATTATGGATTCTGCACAGTTTTGCAGTTATGTAGATGCATTCACCCCCACCGAATGCATAGAATCATCAAACCTCAGTCCAACCCGGCATGCTCCCTGCTCCTGGCCCCCACCCTCCATGTCGGGTTCACGTGTCCTCCGTCTCTTCAATGGGTTGGGTTAATGCTTCTAACCCAGCACACTGCTGCTGATCACTGTCTCCCACTCTGAAAGCAGCCCCCCCTGAGCTCACCCGGCATCGGAGACCCTCCTAACCACACACACACAGTGTGTAACCCCATTCCCCTTCCCCCCCTGAGCTCACCCGGCATCGGAGACAGTGGCCAACGTGCCCCCCCGCATCTCGTTGGTGGTGACCCGCGGGATCACCCCCCTCCCCCGGAGCTCATAGGTGGTTACCTGCGGCACCCCGCCAGAGGCACAACGCTCCCAACAACCCCCCCTCCCGCAACTCGACAGGCATCGGAGATGGCTGGCATCGGAACTCACCCGCGGCAGCCCCCCCCCTCCGTGGTGACCTGCCCACCAGCTGTGCGTGTGTTCTGTGTTTTCTGTATACAGCAGCCGCTCAGTCAGTGCCGCTTCTGCTGTGTCACCCCCCCTTGTGCCAAAACTCTACCGAGTCCTCACTAACTAATCACCCTGTGCCCTCTTCCCCATGTATGTGCTGGTGTATACTGCCCTGACATCTATATACTGCCCTGCTACATATATGTACACTGCCCTGCTATATATATATATATATATATATATATATATATATATATACACTGCTCTGCTATATATATACACTGCCCCCCCCCCGAGTGCATCAGCCACGGCCCCCTGAGTAATGTCCCCGGCACCCTGACACTCCCATTTGCCGCCAGTATGCCGCCGATCTCCCCCTCCACACCTCACCATCATCAGCTACCAGCATTCCTCCCCCCATCGATCAACATCATCGTCTCTGCTGCATCATCAGCTTTGCTACAACATCATTGGCCCTGCTACAACATCATCGACTCTGCTGCATCATCCGCTCTGCTACATCATCATCATCATCTGGGAGAAGCAATGCATGATGAGAAATATAGTTTCCCTGCCAGTACCTTTAGAAACACTTGTAACTCAGGATCGTCAGCAGCTAGAAAGACAGGGGGACTTGGAGAGTAAGACCAGCTAGGTTTAGGGGCATTTTATCATTATCATTATCATTTTAGGGGCATTGATCTTGGGGGGAATACCCCTTTAATAGTCAATTTGGCATCTTCTCTATTCCAGAGATGTTCTTCTTATGATGTTATCAAAATTTCTTGGAAGACCAATAAGTTCCAGATCATTTCAGCAACTCTTGTTAAGGTATGTGATATACAACATTCTCTATTATGGTGTGCTTGGTAATTATTGTCATTTTTCTTTTAGAATTTTGCTTTATTGCCAGATTTTTGCTGTTCTCTCTTGTGTCAGAACAACTATGAATAAAATATGCTACAAGAAGCCATTATATCAATAATTCAGTAAAGACTGCAAAGCACAGATTAGATTTGTATCTTTTGAAAATGTGTGAAACTTTAAGTATGTGATATTCTCTAGGTGGCATTGTGTTTACTCATATAAGATATCATTACCAGAAGATATTCATACCTACTATAAAACTGAATTTTAAATAATACAGTCAATTTTTTTTTTTATTACAGTAAGGATTTACTTTCTCTTGTTAAGTTAATAAATGGATTAAAGGGGTGTCATTTCGACAATCTCTGTCTATATGTCCCATCTATGAACTAAAGGAGCGGGCCATTAATCAACAGTAGTGCTCACTTTGATCCCATCCATGCAAAGGAAGTGCATGAAGAAAGCAGACTAAATACCAAACATGAAATGGGGCCCCCATTACAGTGATGGATTTTGGAGCCTAAGGCTACGTTCACACGACATAAAAAAAATAAAGGTGTTCATTTTTGCCGCAATTTAATAGACTTTAATGCAATGCATTGAAGTCAATGGAATGACTGACGTCTAATGCACATAGTGTATAAAATGACGGACAAATAATGATCATGACAATCATTTTTGGACATCTTTTGCTAACATTGGACGTTATTTTTTAGTTGTGCACACACAGTTTTTCCTTTTTCACTGTTCTTTGATAGTTTTTACTATTAAATTTAATGGCTTTTCAAATTAAAAACACACCCAAATGCCAATTAGTCCACCTAAACTAGAATAAAGAACCAACAGCCGTCATTGTAGCGACGGATGGCCAAACAGTGAAATGACTGACGTAATTTTTTCTTTTAAAAAATGCTGAGAAAAAAACTTAGTGAGAACATAGCCTAAGACACAAAAGTTGTTGATTGTTCCCATGATCTTTCCATACCGTTACCCTTTTGGATAAAAATAAAGTTTCTCAGTAGAGGAAAATCCTACACAGTTACGTGACAGCCATTTGCAGAGGAGATACCACCAATCAGACCTGGACTTCCTTTCTCTAAGGGGCCCATAGCAGGTGCATGATGCCCCCTCTATGGTACATATGCCCTTAAAGTGTCACTGTTGTTATAACTTTCAAAATCTAAATCAACAGTAGATATAAAGCAAGTTTGCAATTTACATTCATTATTTTTTTTTTAGTTATCATGGAAAATACGGCACTTCCTGTTTTCTGACTCTTTTTCTCAAAAAACAGGAAACAGTCAGAAAACAGGAAGTGCTGTGTATCCCAGGCCTTCTGAGCGCTCACAGAGAGAAGGCAGTCATGTGACTGATGGACATGTTGAGCCGTGACTCTCTGTACTGGCCGGGATTCCTGTGATTAGTCTCTTTTTTTCATCCAACACAAGTCAGAAAACCTGCCTTCAGGAGACTGGACCTGGATTTCTGGGAAGTTCAGCTTTGTTTTACAGTATAACAAAAAAAATAATGAATGTATGTTGCAAACTTGCTTTATATCACATCTACTGTTGATTTAGATTTTGAAAGTTATAACGACAGTGACACTTTAAAATGATACAATGATGATAGCTGATCTGGCTGCATTTTATCAAATTTTTTTGATATCATAGATTTTTGGGTAATCATAGTTTTAGGATTGTGGAAAATGATTTGAAACTGAACATGGAAGAATAGCCTAAAGTCTAACTTTATTTCTCTTCTGACTTCAGGCTGAAACTTAATGAAAAAACCATAATAAAATTTGAGGAGCTTTATGCAGCAGTAAGAGATCCAGTACAATCAGGGCGTCCAACATGGCTTGATCCGGTTAATAGAAAAACAGAAGACGTTATGCTGACAGCATCGCAAGTCCATGCACAGCTGAAGACAAAACAAAAGTAGGCACCATTCAACTATGTAACCTAACAGGGTATACCTCTCCTGGAACTCCAAGCAATCCACTGTGTGAGGGAATTTGGCCACAAGAGTTCATTTTACCCGCAGCTGCACCACAGGGGAATACATTTTGTCTATATAACAGATTTATCTGACAGATTTGTTTAAAGGGGTTGTCCGGCGATAAAAATTATTCACAGAATAACACACATTACAAAGTTATACAACTTTGTAATGTATGTTATGTCTGTGAATGGCCCCCCTCCCCGTGTCCCCCCACCCCCCCCACCCGTGTACCCGGAAGTGTGGTGCGCTATACATACCTGTCACGTGCCGACCACGGTCTCCGATCCTCAGCAGTGACGTCTTCTTCGGGAGGCCGGCGGATCTTCCCGAGTGCTGGCCGCCCTCTGCAGCGTCATCCGAAGCTCAGCCGCGATTGGCTGAGCATAACTGTGCTCAGCCAATCGCGGCTGAGCGGCTGATGACGCGGCCACATCATCAGCCGCTCAGCTGCGATTGGCTGAGCACAGTTATGCTCAGCCAATCGCGGCTGAGCTGCGGATGACGCTGCAGAGGGCGGCCAGCACTCGGGAAGATCCGCTGGCCGCGCGAAGAAGACGTCACTGCTGAGGATCGGAGACCGTGGTCGGCACGTGACAGGTATGTATAGCGCACCACACTTCCGGGTACACGGGTGGGGGGTGGTGGGACACGGGGAAGGGGGCCATTCACAGACATAACATACATTACAAAGTTGTATAACTTTGTAATGTGTGTTATTCTGTGAATAATTTTTTATCGCCGGACAACCCCTTTAAGCCAAAGCCAGGAAAGGATTTGAAAAGAGGAGAAATCTCAGTCTTTCCTTTATGACCTGTTCTCTATTTATAGTCTGTTCCTGGCTTTGGCTTCAAAAATCTGTCAGATAAATCTCTGTGTAAACGCACATTTAGGCTATGTTCACACTACGTAAAAGTATGGCCGTTGTTGCAATCGGCAACAACGGGCGTACTTTTTGCGGAGCGCAACATAACCTTATCTAGTATGGGATCCGGCCGGAGCGTATACACATCGTATACGCTCCGGCCGGGATTCCATGCGGGGCCGCAAATAACTGACATGTCAGTTTTCTCCGTCCGGAATTCACTGCAGAAAGCCCTGTCAGTTCCCACAGTAAAGCGAGCGGCTCCGGCCGCTTGCTTCACTGTGTGCCATGGGAGGCTCTGATGGGGGCCCGCGCTGATGACCTGGCCGGGGTCACGGAACGGCCGGTCTGATACGTAGTGTGAACATAGCCTTAGTAGCCACTTCGACTACTAGATCAAGTTTCTAAATAGACTCAGGCTAATAGATCAAGTCTGTGAAACTCCCCCTTTTTAACTTAATTCCTTAATGATGTATTTGAAAATTGGTTTTCTGAACCAGACTAGCTGGTAAATTAACACTGTTGGACAATATTTAGCTTGCGGAGCATAAAAAAAAATGCGCCATGGTATATCAGAATAATAAACACTGCAGAGCATACTGATACATATACACTTATTAATGAAAAAAAATGCACCCATATAGAAATGTCAGTTTGCTGTTAAAGTCGGCATGCAGATGTGTGTGTGGGATTACTGGTGTGGTCTGATTAGATACTGGGTCCTTCCACAAGAGGGTATAAAAAGTGCTTATTCCACTGCCCTATATAAAAGCTCTCAGATGCTATTTTCAGTTAAATGTTTTCCGCAATAAATGTATCTGTAAGGCTATGTTCACATGGCGTAAGAGACTGGCCGTTCCGTGACCCGGACGGGTCACGGAGCGGCCAGTCTCTGAAAAGATCATCCTGGCTGGTACTGCAGTACCAGCCAGATGATCTTTATTGCCGTAGAGTTCTGAAGCGGGCGCATCCGTGCACGCCTGCATCAGAACTTGCCACTGCACGCTATGGAGCAAGTGGCCGGATCCGCTCGCTCCATAGTGTGCACTGACATGGTTTTCTGCGGCCGCTATTCAATAAATAGCAGTCTGTTGCAATCTGCAACAACAGCCGTAGAAATACGAAAAAATATGTTGTGTGAACATAGCCTAACATTGTATTATTTTATATATAGCATCATTACATTCACACATTTAATTAAAAAAAAAATTATAATTTTTTTGCTCGGTGAATGTATTTTCCATGCATAGCACAAAACTACAGAGCCTTTTAGCTCTGTAGTTACAATGTAAGTAGCCGCTGATGCCACCTCATAAGGTTGGGTTCACACTACGTTTTTGCAATCTTTTTTTTTTTTTTTTTTTTTCCAAAAATTTTTGCAAAAAAAAAAAACGGATGGAAAAACTGATGCAATTATGTGCATTCGTTTTCATCCATTTTTATAGTGCTTGAAAAGCACTATATTGTAATCCGTATTCTTCTTCTTCTTCTTCCGTTTCTTCTTCCAGCTATTTTTCTGCGCGTAATACAGCCCGAACCGCTTTGCGCGCACACTCCGATCAAACTGCGTTTCGAAGCCCTCAGCGGTGTGAGGTGTGCTATCTATTTTTCGTTTCGATCGGATTTGTCATTTTTAAGAAATTTACCTTTAAAGGGGTACTCCAGTGAAATAAAAATAACCTGCAATGAAAAGGTTAGGTAAAGTTATATAACATTGCAATATACTTACCTAATGGATTCCTGCAGCTTGGTCTTCTTTTTGGTCCCAGCTCCTCCCCACAGGAAGTTGAAAATGTCAGGTCCTCCACCAGACTGTCGACCCCCGTTTTCCGCCGCCGACGATACGTCACTAACCGCCCTTCTCGTCTCTCCTGCATATGCCAATCACTCCTGGTCAGTCGGTGTCTTCCTGCTTTCCTCCGATTGGTCTGCAGTTGCAGCCAATCAGCTCCCTCCCTGTGCACTTGCTCTGTTGTGAGGAAGTGTCCTGTGCGCGGGTCACACAGGGCCTCCTGCAGAGATGACAGCTGGGAGCCCGGCATATCTGCAGACTTTCTGTTCCTCCAGGAGAGTCTCCCCTGTCACCGCACTGTCCCCAGGTAAAGCTGCCTGTAACCCGGCCTCCTGGCTTGATGTGACCCTCTCCGGTCAGGCATAGGGCAGAGTAACCATGTCAGCGTGTGGAGAGCAGGAAGAACTTTCTGCTGCTCCTCTCATTGTCCCCTACAGTCCACACGCTGACATGGTTACTCTGCTCTATGCCTGACCGGAGAGGGTGACATCAAGCAAGCCTGTGTACACTGCACATATAATAATTACCCCCCGCACGTGGTATTTCCTTGTATTACTGCTAATGGCAGCCTTTAGATTAGGGCTCTGAGGGCTGCAATAGAGCCATTGTAAGAGATCCTCTCCGGTCGGTGTGTGTGTGCGGCATACGGCTGAGTGTGCAGGAGACTCTGCTCTGACTGCACTGCTCCCGGTGAGCGATCAGAGGAGAGTCTCCTGCACAATCAGCCCTATGCTGCACTCCAGTACTGCACAGGGGCCCTGAGGGGGAGAGGGGCCAGCTGGGGACTGCAGCCACCTGTCAGGCAAGATGTGGAAGGGAAGAAAGCTCGGCTGGGGCTGGCTCTGCACACACGCTCTGCAATAGGTACTGCCACTCCCATCCCCCAGAGGGCAGCATCACAGAGCGGCCGCCTGTACTCCCCTCTCTCTCCTACCAACTGTGCTGTGCAGAGAGGAGCACAGTGCACGGCTCCATCACTCTGCTCCCCTCCCCCGGCAGTAGAGAGGTCTGCACATCCTGCTGATCAGAGCATGCCCATCCCCCCCACGTCGGACTAAGGAGTAGAGCAGCCCCTCCCCCCAAACCCTCACCTGGAATGGAGCATCAGAGTGGGAGTGTTGTGCTGTGCTATGTGTGAGGTAAGAAGTGTATGATGTGTGTGCTGGGATATGTGTGATGAGGTAAGGAGTGTATGATGTGTGTGCTGTGCTATGTGTGAGGTAAGAAGTGTATGATATGTGTGATGAGGTAAGGAGTATATGATGTGTGTGCTGGGGTAATGTGTGAGGTAAGGAGTCTATGATGTGTGTGTTGTGCTATGTGTGATGAGGTAAGAAGTGTGCTGTGCTATGTGTAATGGAGTAAGTGTGCTGTGCTATGTGTGATGAGGTAAGGCATGTATATGTGTGATGAGGTAAGAAGTGTATGATGTGTGTGCTGGGGTAATGTGTGAT
Source organism: Dendropsophus ebraccatus (assembly GCF_027789765.1). NCBI lineage: Eukaryota > Metazoa > Chordata > Amphibia > Anura > Hylidae > Dendropsophus > Dendropsophus ebraccatus. Next base: position 69,723,897 of record NC_091460.1, read on the forward strand.
GAGGTAAGGAGTGTGCTGTGCTATGTGTAATGGAGTAAGTGTGCTGTGCTATGTGTGATGAGGTAAGGAGTGTGCTGTTTTATGTGTGATGAGGTAAGGAGTGTGCTGTGCTATGTGTGATGAGGTAAGGAGTGTATGATGTGTTATGAGGTGAGGAGTGTATGATATGTGTGATGAAGTGAGGAGTGTGTTGTATGTGTGATGAGGTGAGGAGTGTATGATATGTGTGATGAAGTGAGGAGTGTGTTGTATGTGTGATGAGGTGAGGAGTGTATGATATGTGTGATGAAGTGAGGAGTGTGTTGTATGTGTGATGAGGTGAGGAGTGTATGATATGTGTGATGAAGTAAGGAGTGTGTTGTATGTGTGATGAGGTAAGTGTGCTGTGCTATGTGTGACGGTGCATCAAAGCGGCCCCTCCCCCTGGAAGATGCATAAGAGCGGACCACACAACACCCTACTGCCCCCCTCCCCGGGACAGAACATCAGAGCGGGACCAGCAACAACACCCGCAACACCAGAACAGCGCATCAGAGTAGTCCCGGAAGTGTTGCAGGTGAGGGATACAGTTGCATACATACATACATACATACATATTTCTCTCACTGTGTTATCTGTGCTGTTACATAGGACTGCAGGTGATATCTACTACATTATCTGTACTCAGAGATGTCACTGTGTTATCTGTTGTGTTACATAGGACTGCAGGTGACTACTACATTATCTGTACTCAGAGATGTCACTGTGTTATCTGTGCTGTTACATAGGACTGCAGGTGACTACTACATTATCTGTACTCAGAGATGTCACTGTGTTATCTGTGCTGTTACATAGGACTGCAGGTGACATCTACATTATCTGTACTCAGAGATATCACTGTGTTATCTGTGCTGTTACATAGGACTGCAGGTGACATCTACATTATCTGTACTCAGAGATAGGCCGGGCTGTTGGGGTAGTGTGTCTGTTAGGATGGCGGCCAAGTGGGGGTAGTGTGAGGGGGTGGGGGGGGGGTTCAGGTGGGATAGTGTGTGTAGGGGGGTCAGGTGGGGGTTGTGTGTGTAGGGGGGTTAGGTGGGATAGTGTGTGAAGGGGGGGTCAGGTGGGGGTAGTGTGTGTGTGTGTGGGGGGTCAGGTGGGATAGTGTGTGTAGGGGGGTCAGGTGGGATAGTGTGTGAAGGGGGGGTCAGGTGGGGGTTGTGTGTGTAGGGGGGTTAGGTGGGATAGTGTGTGTAGGGGGGGTCAGGTGGGATAGTGTGTGTAGGGGGGGTCAGGTGGGATAGTGTGTGTAGGGGGGGTCAGGTGGGGGTAGTGTGTGGGGGGGGTCAGGTGGGATAGTGTGTGTAGGGGGGTCAGGTGGGATAGTGTGTGCAGCGGGGTAAAGTGGGGGTAGTGTGTGGGGGGGGTAGGTGTATTGCAGGCAAAGGGGGGGGAACTTTATTACTATGGTGGGTACAGCAGGAGCATTATTACTATATAGGCATAGGGCACATGAGTGGAGGCATTTTACTATGGGAAACACAGCAGGTGGAATTATTACTATATGGAGGCACAGTAGACATTATTACTATATGGAGCAAAGCAGGTGGCATTATTATTACCAACATTATTTGCATTATTTGGTAGGGGTGCAAGACCACCTCTATGCTGCAATACACACACTGCTTCTTCCTAGTAACCCAAATCTTGATAAAAGCCCCCCTTCCTTCCCCAGCACTGAACTCAATGACCTGGGGGGGGGGGGGGGGCGGCTTGAAAAAGCTCTGAGTGACAGAGCGAAACGTCGCATTTGTGGGATCAATAAATCACGATTTTGATTGAATCCGGAGTGCCGTGGTGATTTACCTTCAGTAGATAGATAGATAGATAGGAAGGAAGAGAAGAAGCAGCACTGCATAATGTTGTATTGGTGGTGCCAGAGGATCTTGATCCAGACCAGAGATCATAATAAGTATATAGCCAGAGAATCCACAGCACTCCAGCGTAGTGAAAAAGCTCAACAAGTTGTGGTTATTCAGTCAATTCATAGTGCAACACTCCAAGCGCAACGTTTCAGTGACTCTGTCACCATTTTCAAGCGTGAATACATGGTACAAAACTCAGGTACCGTATATTTATATACAAAGCACAACAGTGCTGTAAATCCTCTGCATAGATAGATAGATATAGGAGATAGATAGATAGATAGATAGATAGATAGATAGATAGATAGATAGGAGATAGATAGATAGGAGATAGATAGGAGATAGATGATAGATAGATAATAGATAGAATCTCGGCGGGTCTGTAGGGGTGGGAAATTTCACTACATGCTTCTCCCTCTGCTCCTCTGTGACCCTCCATCTAGTGTGGCTCCTCAGATTGCACAGCTACAACTCCCAGTATGCCATGGTGACATTACATGATGGGAGTAGTAGTTATGCAACCAGGAGATCTAAAGGTGGCTGAACTGCAACTCCCACCTTGTAATGTCACCACAAGATGAGGCTGGGGCTTTTAGTTATGCAACCAGGAGAGATCAAAGTTGGGAAACTACAACTCCCATAGAGTATTGTCCCTACATCAGGATAATGGGAGCTGAAGTTTTGCAACTTGGATTTCTCCTGGTTGAATCACTACAATTTCTATCCTCATATTGTGGTGGCGGTGCAAGATGGGAGTTGTAGTTCTTCAACCCGTGAGCACTCCAAGTTGAATAACTACTAGACCCATCATCATGTTGTGGTGACAGTACAAGATGGGAGTTGTAGTTCAGCAACTTGGAGCTCTCCTGGTTGCATACCTACAAGCCCCATCCTCATGTGGTGATGGTACATGATGGTAGCTGTACTAATGTACCCAGGAGAACTCCAGGTGGCAGAACTTCAACTCCCATCATGTAGTGTCATCACAACATGAGGATGGGAGTTGTAGTTGTTTAACTTGGAGCTCTCCTGGTTTCATCCCTGCAAGCCCCATCCTCGTCTTGTGGTAATGGTACATGGTGGGAGTTGTAGTTCTGCCACCTGAAGTTGCATAACTACTACTCCCATCATGTAATGTCACCAGGTCATACTGGGATTTGTAGCTACGAGGCCAGTAGTGAAATACCCCTCTCCATACTATAGAGTTGCCAAGACGCACTGGGGGGGGGGGGGGGGGGGTTGCTGAGGTAGAACGGCAGTGGAGGTGAGCACAATTATTCCTGCATGGTGAAACTACAGATATGTATTTACAACATGACCAGGTCAGCAGGGTTGTTTCTGCTTTTCTGTGAGGACAATCTTTACACACAAAGTATGTTGCTTAGCAACAGGATTGGCAGTTGGTCATGTGGTAGGGTAGTGAGGAGAAACAGAGGGGACCATAGAGAGGCCAGGGGACTCCTAGAGCGTCTTGACAGCCAGAGGGGAATATAGAGAGTCAGACTGAGCGCATGCCCTGGAGATGTTGATGAAACAGGAAGCAGATACGTTTTTGATTGAATCAACGTAGGTACATGGGGGCTACAAAGGGGAGTTAAAAAAAAAAATAACACAACAAGACAATATAATGACACACCCTACAGATGTATGAATAAATTTGTTTTTTTTTTCATGATCACCGGAGTACCCCTTTAAAGACCCCGAATTTCCCATAGAAAATAACGGCCCATTGCAAGTAATGGCCACACTCTAACCGCCAACAGCCAATCACAGCACATATGCAAATAGCTGAGTTATAGCAGCCAATAGGAATTCTAAGGTCTTGTCAGGCATGTATCACAACATCCACAGTCACATGTCCACTATTGGCCAATAGAAGATGTAATATATGGAAGGTCCTTAGCGATTTTGTCTCACTGACATTAGTAAGATTGTCATGGTAACCGAGCAATGATCTTTACCATTATAAATACCCAGATCGCTCTTAAAGGGACCCAAGTCGCTCTTAAAGGGACCCAAGTCGCTCTTAAAGGGACGGGAGCCATGACACTCTTAAAGGGACCCAAGTCGCTCTTAAAGGGACGGGACCCAAGTCGCTCTTAAATGGTCCCATGTAGCTCTTAAAGGGATCCAAGTCGCTCTTAAAGGGACAGGACCCAAGTTGCTCTTAAACGGACGGGATGCATGTTGCTCTTAAAGGGACCCAAGTCACTTCAAAAGGTATGGGACCCATGTCGCTCTTAAAGAGACCCATGTCGCTAGAGCGACCTGGGTCCCTTTAAGAGCGACTCGGGTCCCTTTAAGGGCGACCTGGGTCCCATTATGAGCGACCTGGGTCCCTTTAAGAGCAACCTGGGTCCCTTTAAGAGCGACCTGGGTCCTTTTAAGAGCGACCAGGGTCCCTTTAAGAGCGACCTGGGTCCTTTTAAGAGCGAAATATTTCCCTTCAAGAGTGAAATATGTCCCTTTAAGAGCAACCTGGGTCCCTTTAAGAGCGACCTAGGTCCCTTTAAGAGCGACCTGGGTCCCTTTAAGAGCGAAATATGTTCCTTTAAAGAGCAAAATGGGTCCTTTTAAGAGCGACCTGGGTCCCTTTAACCCCTTAACGACATCGGGCGTAAACTTACGCCCTGGCGCCCTGGTACTTAGCGCATCAGGGCGTAAATTTACGCCCGATGTTTCCCCGATCGCTGCGTGTTCACACACAGCGGTCGGGGAAGATGGCCTGCTATAAATCATAGCAGGCCATCATAGCTTCTCGGCACGGGGGGTGGTTAACACCCCCCGTGCTTACGATCGCTGCTATAGGCTGATCAATTCAGATCAGCCAATAGCGGCGATCGGAACCTTTCCGGGTCATCGGCGACCCGATGACCCGGAAAAAAATGGCGGTCGGTGCTGTCCGAGGATGGAGTCTATGACACGGACGGAGACGTGCGCCTGCATCAGTCCGCCGGCGGGTGCCAACTGCGGAATGCACGAAGGGTTATCTGTCGCGATTCCGCAGTGTGCATGTACCCTTAGAGTGTATGTAGGAAGGAACACCCGAATCCAGCCCCAGATGCCCCCTCCCCCCCCATCTTCGGAACAAGTGGGAAGATCGTCCGGGAACTGATCTTCCCACTGCTGGATAAAGGTCACTACCTGTACGGGGATAACTTTTATACCAGCGCCCCCCTCTTCCGGTCCCTCGCTGCCCTGTAGCTTGCGGCACGATCCGAACATATCAGAAGTAGTAATAGCGCCCTAATATTTAGCAGCCATGGAGCGGACCCAGCGCTTCTGGATATGAAGGACCCCGTATCGCACCAGGACAACATTCTCCAGGTGACGTCCCCCACACTGGAAAACAGGAGACCCCAGAAGAAGTGCAGAGTGTGGCGTAACAGGGGGATCAGGAAGGACACCATTTCCAGTGTGACGCCTGTCCTGATCACCCTGGCCTCTGCATACTGGATCGCTCCAAGGCGCACCACACGTCACTGGGGTTCTACATTATCTAAATTCTGTCCCTTATTCCTATTTCAGGGGTCACGTTGGTCCGGGGATTATTCTGATCGCCATTATGGAGTCGGGAAGGAATTTTTCCCCTGTGATGAGGCTACTGTCGTCTGCCTCACGAGGGGTTTTTGCCTTCCTCTGGATCAACACAGGTTGAATTTGATGGACACCTGTCATTTCCAACCTTATAAACTAATAATTGGCCTAATACCCCCAAATAAATTAGAATTGTCCCTTTTCCCCAGCTAAGTAGGTATGGTCGCCATTCCCATTAGAGGATGCCATGATGCAATTACAAAGCCTCTGTGCGGCCAGGACAGTAGAAACCCCCCACAAGTGACCCCATTCTGGAAACTACACCCCATAAGGAATCTAACAAGGGGGGCAGCGGGGATATGGCCCCCTGGTGACGGCCACATTTGGGACGTGAAAATGAAAAAAATGGTATTTTTTATTTTCTCGGCACATGTTCTACGTAAGTGCCTGTCACCAGTGGGGTCCATATGCTCACTGCACCCCTTGTTAGATTCCTTATGGGGTGTAGTTTCCAGAATGGGGTCACTTGTCGGGGGTATCTACTGACCTGGCAGCACAGGAGCTTTGTAATTGCGACATGGCCTCCATCCTCCATTCCAGCCTCTAAATGGCGCTCTGTCCCTTTGGTGGCTTGCCCTGTGCCCATATGGCACATTATGCCCACATATGGGGTATTTTCGTAATCAGGGGAAACTACCCTACACGTTTTGTGTTAATTTTCTTTTTTAACCCCTTGTGGAAATGGAAAAAATCAAGGCTAGACCAACATTTAGTGTAATTTTTGTAAAATTTTTACTCTAAATCATTAATCTTGTCATGATTTCTTCATTTTCACAAGGGGCTAAAAGATAAAAAAAAACCACTAAATGTGTAGAGCAATTTCCCCTGAGTACGGAAATACCCCACTTGTGTACATAAAGCGCCATTCGGGTGCAGGGTAAGCCTCCGAAGGGAAGGAGCGCCATTTCGTTTTTGAAGGCTGGATTTGGATGGAATGGATTTTAAGGGGCCATGTTGCATTCAAAAGGCCTCTGTGTTGCCAAGACAGTTGAACCCCCCCACAAGTGACCCCATTATGGAAACTACACCCCTCAAGGAATGTAACAAGGGGTGTAGTGAGCATATGGACCCCACTGGTGACGGGCACAAATGTGGAACAATGTGGCGTGAAAATAAAATATTACATTTTTTACACTATAATGTTGGTTTAGCCTTGAATTTATAATTTTCACAAGGGGTTAAAAGAGAAAAAAACACACAATATGTGTAGAGCAATTTCCCCCGAGTCCGTAAATACCCCACATGTGGACATAAAGCGCCATGTGGGCGCAGGGCAAGCCTCCAAAGGGAAGGAGCGCCATTTGGATTTTGGAGGTTGGATTTGGCTAGAATGGATGATGAACGCCATGTCGCATTTACAGAGCCCTCGTGCTGCCAAAACACTGGAAACCCCCCACAAGTGACCCCATTCTGGAAACTGCACCCCTCAAGGAATCTAACAAGGGGTGCAGTGAGGATATGGACCCCTTGATGACGGGCACATTTGTGCCATGAAAGTGAAAAAATGAAATTTTTTACTTTTACGTCACATTGTTCCACATTTGTGCCCGTCACCAGTGGGGTCCATATGCTCACTGTGCCCCTTGTTAGATTCCTTGAGGGGTGTAGTTTCCAGAATGGGGTCACTTGTGGGGGGTTTCCAGTGTCTTGGCAGCACGAGGGCTCTGTAAATGCGACATGGCCCTTGAAATCCTTTCCAGTGAAATTCAGCTTCCAAAAGCCAATTGGCGCTCCTTCCCTTTGGAGGCTCGTCCTGCGCCCCCTTGGCACTTTATCGCCACATGTGGGGTATTTCCGTACTCGGGAGAAACTGCGCTACACATTTTGTGTCTTTTTTTTCCTCTTATCCCTTTAAGAAAATGAAAAATTGAAGGCTAGAACAACGTTTTAGTGTAAAAAATACATTTTTCTTTTTTCACGCCATATTGTTTGGAAAATCTGTGAAGCACCTGTGGGGTCCAGATGCTCACCGCACCCCTTGTTACATTCCTTGAGGGGTGTAGTTTTCTAAATGGTGTCCCTTTAGGGGTGTTTTTTAGGTTTTGGCACCCCAGAGCCTCTGCCAACCTGAAGTGGTACAGTCAGAAATGACCAAATATAACGGAGGCGTTGAAATTCACTAGGCGCTCCTTTGTATCTGAGGCTTGTGGTTGCGTCAAATAGCGCAATAGGGCCACATATGGGGTATTTCTATAAACTGCAGAAACGGGGCAATAATTATTGGGGTGCATTTCTCTGGTAATAGGTTTATAATTATGAAAAATATTGGATTACAATAAAATCTCTGCACAGAAAATTAAAATTTTCAAATTTCTTACACACTTAGCTTTTATTTCTGTGACTCCCCTAAAGGGTTAAAACACTTTATGGATATGCTTTTGCAGAGTGTGGGGGGTGCAGTTTCTGAAATGGGGTGCTTTGTGGGGCTTTCTAACATACAGGCCCCTCAAATACACTTTAAACCTGAACAGGTCCCTAAAAATATCTGATTTTGAAATTTTACTGAAAATTTGGAAATTTGCTGCTAATGTTTTAAGCTTCCTATTGTCTAAAAAAAATTAAAGATCATTTAATAAATGCCGCCAACATAAAGTAGACATGTTGCTAATGCTATTTAACCCCTTCACGTCAGCCATCTGTATATATACGTTCCTATTGCACATGCCCCGTGCAGTAGGAATGTACATATACGTTCCTGACTGACAGGGGCTTTGTGATGAGAACGGGATCGCTGCAGGGACAGCGATCCCACTCTCATCTGTGTACAGCACCGGAGATAATGAGGATCAGCTGCGATTCCGCAGCTGACCCCCATTAACCCCTTAGTGACCGCCGAAACGGCGATCACCAATGGGCCGGTGCCGCCGCTGTATTTCATCTCCCCCCACCGTGAATCCACGGTGGGGGGAGATGAAATAAGTAAAAATCAGACCCCAGATCAGCCCCCTAGTGCCCCAGTCACTAACCCCCCCTCCCGCGGCGGCCATCGGATCCAAGATGGCCGCCGCGATCACTGTGAACAGACTAATGTCTGTTCACAGTGATCAAGCAAGAAAAATGAATGAAAGCCCCATGCTCTCCGCCACCGGAGGTAGCGGAGAGCATGGGGCAGTCATCGGGACCCCCCCTGTGGGGTCCCGGTACAAGCGATCAGCGGTATATACTATATACCGCTGATCGCTTGTGCCATGTGCCGCCGGCACTTTTTATCCCCTGTCACCATGAATGATTGGTGACAGGGGATAAAAAGTGATGTCCCCCCACCCCCCAAGTCGCCCCCCACCCCCCCTGTCACCCCCGTCCCCCAGTCACCCCCCCTTCCCCATATACTCACCGGAACCGACGGAGCTCCTTCCTCCTCGACGTCCTGACTGCTTCTGATGTGCGCATGCGCGCCAGAAGCAGCCAGCTCTGAAAATTTAAAGTGACAGAGACCAATTTGGTCTCTGTCACTGAACTATGATTACTGTGATAGAAAATATCACAGTAATCATAGTAATACAGTGAAAATGAATGTATAAAGTACAAAAAGTGACAAACATACAAAAAAATAAAACACACACTTTTTATTATAGTAATAATTACAGTTTACTCCCAAATTACCCCTAACCCCCCCCCAGATTACCCGTAACCACCGCAGGTTGCCCGTAACCACCGCACGTTGCCCGTAACCACCCCAGGTTGTCCGTAATCACGTCAGATTGCACGTAACCCCCCAGATTACCCGTAACCACCGCACGTTGCCCATAACCACCGCACGTTGCCCATAACCACCGCACGTTGCCCGTAACCACCGCACGTTGCCCGTAACCACCACACGTTGCCAGTGACCCCCTCCAGATTGTCCGTAATCACCCCAGATTGCCTGTAACCACCCCAAATTACATGTAACCACCCCAGATTAGCTATAAGCACTTCACTCTATCCGTAACAATTCTAGATTGTCTGTAACCCCTCCAGGTTGCCCCTAACCACCGCAGGTTGGGCATAACCACCGCAGGTTGGGCATAACCACCCCAGATTGCCTGTAATCATGCCAGATTACATGTAACCCCCCAGATTGCACGCAACCACCGCACGTCGCCTCTGACCACCGTACGTCGCCTCTGACCACCGCACGTCGCCTCTGACCACCGCACGTCGCCTCTGACCACCGCATGTCGCCTATGACCACCGCACGTCGCCTATGACCACCGCACCTTGCCTCTGACCACTGCACGTCGCCTATGACCACCGCACATCGCCTATGACCACCGCACCTTGCATCTGACCACCGCACCTTGCCTCTGAACACTGCACCTTGCCTCTAACCACCCCAAATTGCCAGTGACCCCCTCCTGATTTCCCTTAACCACGCCAGATTACAGGTACCCACCTCAGATTACCTATTAGCACTTCAGTTTATCCGTAACCACAGCAGGTTGCCTGTAACCACAGCAGGTTGCCTGTAACCACCCCAGATTGTCCGCAACCACCCCAGATTGTCCGTAACCACAGCAGGTTGCCTGTAACCATACCAGATTGTCTGTAACCACAGCAGGTTGTCCGTATTCACCCCACGTTGCCCATAACCACCCCAGGTTGCCTCTAACCACCCCAGGTTGCCTCTAACCACCCCAGGTTGCCTCTAACCACACCAGGTTGCCTCTAACCACACCAGGTTGCCTGTAACCACCCCAGGTTGCCGTAACCACAGCAGGTTGCCTGTGACCACCCCATGTTGACCGTATCCACCCCAGATTATCCATAACCACCCCAGATTACCCGTAACCACCCCAGACTGCCCGTAACCACCCCAGACTGCCCATTACCACCCCAGACTGCCCGTAACCACCCCAGACTGCCCGTAACCACCTCAGACTGCCCGAAACCACCTCTAGATTACCCGTAACCACCCCAGATTACCCGTAACCACCCCACATTACCTGTAATCTAATTTTTTTTATTGTATTTTAGTAACTGCGCTATTCTAATAACTGTTACTAGCTGCGGTTTTGCTCCAGCAAATTGGCGCTCCTTCCCTTCTGAGCCCTGCTGTGTGCCCATACAGTGGTTTATGCCCACATATGGGGTACCGTTGTACTCAGGAGAACCTGCGTTACAGATTTTGGGGTACATTTTTTATCCTGTTCCTTGTGAAATTTAGAAATTTCAAACTAAACCAACATATTATTGGAAAAATTCAAGTTTTTCATTTTTACTGGCCAATTTTGAATACTTTCCTCTAATACCTGTGGGGCCAAAATGCTCATCCTACCCCAAGATGAATTCTTTGAGGGGTGTACTTTCCGAAATGGGGTGATTTTTGGGGGGATTCTATTCTGTAGACACTACAGGGGCGCTGCAAACGCACCTGGTGCTCAGAAATTTCTTCAGAAAAATCTGCAGAGAAAATGCTAATTGGCGCTCCTTCCCTTCTGAGCCCGGCTGTGTGCCCATACAGTGGTTTATGCCCACATATGGGGTACCGTTCTACTCAAGAGAACCTGCGTTACAGATTTTGGGGTGAATTTTCTCTCCTGTTCCTCGTGAAATTGAGAAATTTCCAACTAAAGGAACATATTATTGGAAAAATTCGAGTTTTTCATTTTTACTGTCTACTTTTGAATACTTTCCTCTAATACCTGTGGGGTCAAAATGCTCACCACACACCAAGATGAATTCTTTGAGGGGTGCACTTTCCAAAATGGGGTGACTTATGGCGAGATTTTACTCCGCTGGCACTACAGGGGCTCTGCAAACCCACCTGGCGCTCAGAAACTTCTTCAGCAAAATCTGCATTGAAAAAGCTAATTGGCGCTCCTTCCCTTCTGAGCCCCGCTGTGTGCCCATACAGTGGTTTATACCCACATATGGGGTACCTTTTTACTCAGGAGAACCTGCGTTACAAATTTTGGGGTACTTTTTTTCTCTTATTCCTCGTGAAATTGAGAAATTTCAAACTAAACGAACATATTATTGGGAAAATTTGAGTTTTTCATTTTTACTGTCTACTTTTGAATACTTTCCTCTAATACCTGTGGGGTCAAAATGCTCACCACACCCCAAAATGAATTCTTTGAGGGGTGCACTTTCCAAAATGGGGTGACTTATGGCGAGATTTTACTCCGCTGGCACTACAGGGGCTCTGCAAACACACCTGGCGCTCAGAAACTTCTTCAGCAAAATCTGCATTTAAAAAGCTAATTGGCGCTCCTTCCCTTCTGAGCCCCGCTGTGTGCCCATGCAGTGGTTTATGCTCACATATGAGGTACCGTTGTACTCATGAGAACCTGCGTTACAAATTTTGGGGTACTTTTTTTCTCTTGTTCCTCGTGAAATTGAAAAATTTCAAACTAAAGGAACATATTATTGGAAAAAATTTGAGTTTTTCATTTTTACTGTCTAATTTTGAATACTTTCCTCTAACACCTGTGGGGTCAAATTGCTCATCCTACCCCAAGATGAATTCTTTGAGGGGTGTACTTTCCAAAATGGGGTGACTTATGGGTTTTTTTCTCTCTGCTGACACTACAGGGGCACTGCAAATGCACCTGGCGCTCGGAAACTTCTTCAGCAAAATCTGCAATGGAAAAGCTAATTGGCGCTCCTTCCCTTCTGAGCCCCGCTGTGTGCCCATGCAGTGGTTTACGCCCACATATGGGGTACCGTAGTACTCAAGAGAACATGTGTTACAAATTTTGGGGTGCTTTTTCTCTCATGTTCCTTTTGAAAATGAGAAACTTTAATCTAAATGTATATATTATTGGAAAATTTTAATTTTTCATTTTTTTACAGCCTAATGGTGAATACTTTCCTCCAGCCCCTGTAGGGTTAAAATGCTCATTATACCCCTAGATTAATTCTTTAAGGTGTCTAGTTTCCAAAATGGGGTCACTTATGGGGGTTTCCAGTATACAAACCTCCTAAATCAACTTAAAATAAGAACTGGTCCCTAAAAAAAATCAGTTTTGGAAACTTTCACGAAAATGTGGTAATTTGCTGATACATTTCTAACCCCCGTAACACCCTAAAAAAGTAAAATATGTTTATGAAATGAAGCCAGAATAAAGAGGACATGTTGGTAATGTGACTTAGTTACTTATTTATTTAATACAACTTTCTTTTTTTAGAAGCAGAGAATTTCAAAGTTCATAAAATGCTAATTTTTTCAATTTTTCATGATATTTTGATGTTTTTCACAAAAAACACACAAAGTAGTGACCAAATTTTGCCACTAATATAAAGTGCCATATGTGACGAAAAAACAATCTCAGAATCGCTAGCATACGTTAAAGCATCACTGAGCTATAAGCGCATAAAGTGAGACAGGTCAGATTTTGAAAAATGAGCCTGGTCTTTTAGGTGCAAATAGGCTCGGTCTTGAAGGGGTTAATATATAATTTATGTGGTATAACCACTTTCTGTATACGCAAAAAAGTTTCAAAGTTGGAAAAATGCAGTTTTTCACATTTTTTCACATTATTTGGGTTTTTTTCATAAAGATTCAGAATCAGCCGGATAGGTAAAAGCATCCCGAAGTTATTAATGAATAAAGTGACACTGGTCATATTCATAAAATTTGTCTCTGTCATTAAGGCCATTTCAGGCTCTGTCCTTAAGGGGTTAAGAGCTATCTGGGTCCCTTTAAGAGCAACCTGGGTCCCTTTAAGAGCGACCTGGGTCCCCTTAAGAGCGACCTGGGTCCCTTTAAGAGCGACCTGGGTCCCTTTAAAAACAAAATTATGTCCCTTTAAGAGCGAAATATGTCCCTTTAAGAGTGACCTGGGTCCCTTTAAGAGCGACCTGGGTCCCTTTAAGAGTGAAATGGGTCCCTTTAAGCATGAAATTGGTCCCTTTAAGAGCGACCTGGGTCCCTTTAAGAGTGACCTGGGTCCCTTTAAGAGTAACCTGGGTCCCTTTAGGAGTGACCTGGGTCCCTTTAAGAGCAACTTGGGTCCCTTTAAGAGCGAAATATGTCCCTTTAAGAGCAAAATGGGTCCTTTTAAGAGTGACCTGGGTCCCTTCAAGAGCGACCTGGGTCCCTTTAAGAGCGACCTGGGTCCCTTTAAGAGCGACCTGGGTCCCTTTAAGAGCGACCTGGGTCCCTTTAAGAGCGACCTGGGTCCCTTTAAGAGCGACCTGGGTCCCTTTAAGAGCGACCTTGGTCCCTTTAAGAGCGACCTGGGTCCCTTTAAGAGCGAAGGGACCCAGGTCGCTCTTAAAGCGACCCAGGTCGCTCCTAAAGGGAGCCATGTCGAACTTAAAGGGACGGGAGCCAAGTCGCTCTTAAAGAGACGTCACCCAGGATTAAAGTTTCTCTTAAAAGGAAGTCACTGGTAAAGGGGCGCTCTGGAAGTCACTGGTAAAGGGGCGCTCTGGAAGTCACTGGTAAAGGGGCGCTCTGGAAGTCACTGGTAAAGGGGCGCTCTAGAAGTCACTGGTAAAGGGGCGCTCTGGAAGTCACTGGTAAAGGGCCGCTCTGGAAGTCACTGGTAAAGGGGCGCTCTGGAAGTCACTGGTAAAGGGGCGCTCTGGAAGTCACTGGTAAAGGGGCGCTCTGGAAGTCACTGGTAAAGGGATGCTCTTTTCAAGCACTATGTATTTCCCTGGAAATGCAAATCTAGTTTTAATTGATTTCCATTATAAAAAAACGGATCAAAACGCATCCTTTTTTTTAATGTACACAAAAAGTTACTTTATTTTTGTGTACATTACAAAAACTGATGCGATTTGATACTTTTTTTCATAATGAAAGTCAATGGAAAAATGGATCAAAACGGATGCACACAATTCTATCCGTTTGTTTTTTTTGTAAAAACAGATTACCAAAACGTATTTCAAAAACGTAGTGTGAACCCATCCTAAGACCCCTCTTAACACTAAGGTTTTGTGATAGTGATTCCAAAACTCCTGGTTTTAGCTTTAGAATTTGAATTAGAAAAACATTTTGTGAAGTCAAAGCCAGGAACAGAAGTCATAAACTTGTACTGTGAATGATTGTACTGTGTAAGTAGAATATCAGTTTATTACATTTTGTGGTAAGATTGACTAAGTTGTTTGCAGACAAAGCAGTGATAAGTTTTTTTCTACACGTTTGTATTAGATTGTACAATTTATACCCGCTATACAATTTTTTTTTTATTGCTATTACAACTAGGTTATCAGAACTTACTGAAGTAATATCCGAGAAGAAGCCTGATGGCTCAACAAGGATTTTGCTCCCAGAGTTCAGAGATATTCTCAGACAGCTTGGATTCTGTATGGAAGATGAAGAGTTTAATAAACTTTGTAAAAGGTAATATGCTATTTTTTCTATTTATAATACAATCAGAAACCTTAGTGTATCTTTTTCTTCATTAAGAACTTTCAGGTATCCAGATTTCTTATGAAGTCCCTGTCATAAAAAATAACTTTAATGGTAAATCTTTATCAAGATCAGATGTCAAAAGTTATTGATCACAGTGGCTCTCACTGCCTTGACCCGCTGTGATCAGGAGGTATAGCTTGGGAGAGAGCGCTGCCATGCAATTCACTCCCCGGCCGTATCTCCGTAACTTCTTATTTCAACAATGTAGGTCTACATGTTTTGGCCAGTATGGCAAAGGCAGTCTGACAAGACACGGACAGTGAGCCCTGAGCTGACCCCACCCACTGTCCCTGCCTACTTGCCATGGGCGGCCCTAAACGGCCCGGACAACCACGGAGTTGGTCCCTACACTGAGTAGGTGCGACACACAAGACAAACCAGGTCAGCAACAGTCGAACAGCGTAGTACAAAAACAGCAAACAGGAGAATAGTCGAGGTCAGATGCAGAAGGTCCGGAATACAGAGTGAACTCTAATAGTCAACAGGGAAGAAAGAAATTTGCTGCTTTTTATCTAGGATCAGAGACTGGGTCCAGCAAATGATTGGACCAGCCCTGATCCCAGCAGCAAGTTCAGCTGAGAAGATCAAGCAAAGCAGTAACCCCTGCACTGCCAGGAGTCTGCCAGGAAAAGCGGGTGTGGCTGGCAAATACAACACAATTCAGAGAGTGCAAAAAAAAACAGACAAACTTAGCGCCTTCTCGACCGCACGGCACGGACCGAGGAGCGCAAAGTCATATTCCTAACACTACACTATTGGATTTAATGGCTGGGGAGTAGATCATGCTGCAGCATCCTCTCCCCAGCTATAACTCCTGATTACACTGCTGAGACCAGCTGTGATCAATAACTTTTAAAATGCCTGATGACTTATCAAAAGTTCTTCTTAATGACTGTTACTCTTTAAAGACAGTCTTCTTATGAAACAGAAGCTTTCTAAGAACCCATATTACCAAAATACTTTTAAATACCTACAGTACTTGGAAAACATGTCAATCCACTGAAAATAAAAATGTTGTTGGGACAGCAGTTATCCCAAGTATTCTTGTCCCTAATGTCACTTTCTCAGAGGTCTGAATAGTTAGGATACACCATAAAGAGTTTGCTGATGGGGTAAACAATTTGCTTGAGTTATTGTGTTATGTGATAAAATCATCTTTGATCATCTGTGATCAAACTGGTCATGTAACCATACACTAGGTATGACGTGGATGGAGCCAATGTGATTAAGGCCGATTATCTGCTGAAAAGACTTGGAAATGAAATCGACAACCAGACTTCAAGCAATATAAAAAATAAAAGTAGAAAGACAGAAAGTAAGTAATCTACGTTTTTATTGCTCTCTCTGTTATCCGTTTGCAGACTGTACTTGTGTCATACATACAGGAATTTTCTTGTGTTTAAAAAACCCTTTGGGAAATATATTGGACATATAGAGTGGATATGTCACCATATTGTCCCCTGTGTAACAGGCAGGAGATTTAGGATTGCAATAGTTTGGAGCATTTTTGACTATATATACAAAGTAAGGCTATGTTCCCACAGCGTAAGAGACAGGTCACGGAACGGCCGGTCTCTGAAAAGATTATCCTAGCCGGTACTGCAATACAGGCCGGATGATCTTTTGGGCTGCAGAGTTCTGATGCGGGCACATCCGTGCGCGCCCGCATCAGAACACTCCACTGCACACTATGGAGCGAACAGCCGGATCTGCTCGCTCCATAGTCTCCACTAACATGGTTTTCAGCAGTTGCTATTCACTGAATAGCGGCCGCAAAAAACTGACATGTCAGTTATTTGCGGCGCTGCAAGAGATCCTGGCAGGAACGTATACCATGTGTATATGCTCTGGCCGGGATCCCATAGAGGAAAAGGCCGATTACAACAACGGCCGTACTTTTAGGAAAACATACGTTGTGAGAACATAGCCTAAGGCTGGGTTCACACACACATTATATTTCGGTCAGTATAGTGGTCCTCATACTGCAACAAAAACCAGAAATTGAATTGAAATTGGATTGAAAACACAGAAAGACTATGTTCACACAATGTTGAAATTAAGTGGATGGCCGCCATTTAATGGCAAATAGCCTACGGCTATGTTCACACAACGTATGTTTTCGTAAAATCACAGCTGTTGTACAACGGCCATGATTATTACGAAAATATACATTACATTTCCTTCTATGAGATCTCGCCCAGAGCGTATACACCTAGGGGGACATGTATGAAAAGGCAAAAATGCCTTTTTTAGATGCAGATGGGGCAGATTGGGGTTAATATATTTGCAAGGGTATTTTTGCGAATATTTTTTCGCATCAGCTCTATCTGCGCCACCTTCACCAGTGGGGCGGAGAGGGGGTGTTACGGGGATGCGGCAGCACGCAGAAGGGGCGCGGCCTCTGCATGTGCCGCATTTATCATTTTTCCGTCGAAAATTTTTTCGCACGGACTGGCTTCGTGTGCTCGGGATTTATGTAGAGGCAATGCACCTCTACATAAATCCCCTGAGCTCCGGAGCTATGGGGATATTTGTAAGCCCGGTATAAAAAACGCCGGACTTCATAAATGTCCCCTATCGTATATGCTCCGGCCGGGAAACAACTGACATGTTAGTTTTCTGCCATAGAAAACCATGTCAGTGCACACTATGAAGCGAGCAGATCCGGCTGCTCGCTCCATAGTGTGCAGTGGGGAGTACTGATGCGGGCGTGCACAGATGTGCCCGCATCAGAACCCTGCGGCCGAATAGATCATCCAGTCGGTACTGCAGTACTAGCCGGGATGATCTTTTCAGAGACCGGCCGTTCCGTCACCCAGCTGGGTCACGGAACGGTCGGTTTCTTACATAGTGTGCAAAAAATTATTTTCATTGACTTGGTTGTCACAAATAATAGATGAAGCAGCTCTTACTATATTCACAAGCCCCATTCAGTACCTAATGGGTCCCAATGGGTTCATGATACTCTAGATATTGGCGTATGATGTCAGTCATATATGTCAGCTTGTACAAGCCCTTAGGAAAGACAGACAATACAGAGTTTTAAAACTTATGTTTTTACGTTGTGTGACTGCTGTACTTGTACAGCTGCAATGCTGTAATATAGTTTGTATCTACTGTAGTCACTGTTGTCACCTAACCAGTCTGGGTTTCATAATCCACATCTCTCTAGCTCCAGTAGTACACTCTAGAGAAATGTCTTGGGCAGAACTGGAACGGAAAGCCTCACTCAACATAGAGAAGTGGTTGAAAGATAAATTCAGAGAAGGCTTTCGTAGCATGAAGGAAGAATTTGAAAGACATGACCCACAAAGAATTGGCAAGGTGTGTAGAACTATATTTTATATACAGATGTGGTAGTTCATTTTGTTTTTACTGTAAAGGCAGAAGTATATTGGGCACAAACAGTACATGACAGAATACATATGTCAAAAGTATTAGGACACCATATTATTTATAAAATGAAAGGGGAAATTAAATATCTGAATATGTCAGTAATGGGTAAGGGGGCCTATCTTTTTGGCTGTGTCTGGAACAGCCACCATATTGGATCAACAGAAAAAATTTTTTTAGTGGGAAAGTGATTGTGTAGCATAACAAATAAGAGTTGTCTCAGAATTTGATTGCCGCAGTCAGATTTGCAATATCTCTTGTTGTTCAAAAGTCATCAGTAGTGTTGAGCGAACTTTCCAAACTGTTTGGGTTCAGCAACGTTCTCTGAACCAAAACGCTTTGCATTTGACTTTCTGGCAGCTGGAGAAGTTGGATGCAGCCCTAAGAAGTCCTGGAAAACATAGATATATAGGCATACCTGGCAGCCCTTGAGTGGCATCTAACTTCTTCAGCCGCCAGAAGTCAAATGCCGAGTGTTTAGGTTTAGAAAATGTTGCTGAACCCAAACAGTTTGGCAAGTTCGATCAACACTTCATCAAAACAGAAATATGCTGTCCGTGGTACTGAACACTAAGCTGAAGGTGCTGGATCCAGTCGTGATGAACCACAAAATATATTGCAAATCTGATTCCAGGAATTACTTTCTGAGAATTCTACATGACCATCATCCCATTGGAAAACATTGTGCTTGATCAGATATGGCAGCTTTCAAGATGGTGGCCATGTGCTGTACATAGCCTAAGGGCCCTATTACACGAACCGATAATCTGCCAAATTAGGCCGTACGGCGGGTCATCACTCCATGTAATAAAGACAACGATCACCGGCTGATCATATCTTTAGGTCCTGACCTAAAATCATCAGCCGGTGGCTGCACAGAGTGTGGAAAAAACAGGAAGAGACTTTACACTTTACACTTTTAAAGCAAAGGCTGCATAGATATTTCTACCGATCTCTGTACAGCCCTTGCTGCAAGATATAGGGGCTCTTTTAGTATATTGATCGGGCTGTCTAAAAGATCAGCCATTTATCTGTATATATGATATGATATGATATATAATAAAATAATCAATTAAATAAATTTTTTCTTTTTCTTTAGGTTGAAAAAAATGATTTCCTCACAGTATTGGAAAAGTTTGACCTTAACCTAAAAGATGAGCATTTTAACCTGTTCCTGGCAAGATGTGGCCTTGAAAACTCTCTGACAGGCATCAGTTACATGGATCTGCTAAGAAATTTCCAAGACCGCAGTGAGAAAGGCATCACCCACAAGATACTCTCAGACCCAAATCATAGGTAAGTTGGGTAGAACCAGTTGTGCTAATCAACAACTAAAAAATGAGGAACCATAGCTTTCCTTCATTCCTTAAATTGTTAAAAAGCATGTTAAAAAGGGGCGCAGTATATGTAGAAGTCTATGTAGAAAGTATATGTAGTGGAATCAGTGCATTCTCCCTCCCTCCCGTCCCTTGCTGCACAGGGTTTGCAATATCTCTTCCCTCTCCCTGTGCTGTGCAATATCCCTTCTGGCCATGCTGCCCGATGCTGTGCAGAGGGGTGAGTGCCAGATAAGAAGTGCTCACCCAGCTGCAATTCTTTACAAGAAGCTATAGAAATCTCTATACAATGTATGAATTTGGAGTTTAAGCTGTTCAGCTCAAGTAGCAGTATTTAGACTGGATACAATTGTATATTAAATTCAATTCATTTATGGTCAATAAATGATGCTTATAAATAAAGTGGGGGGGAAAACGTTGCCTGTACATCTGCCAAAAGAACAACCTTCTAGTATTATTGGGGCTTAAGATAGCCTTTGGACATATCTGACAAATATAGATACCACAGCTATAGTATAAAACAGGGTATGAACATATAGAAAAGGGTTTGGCGTACACGCACACCCTAGTTCTATGTGTGTATTTTAAATACTATAATATTTATATTTGTTAGTCAATAGTGAGATATAGAAGCCTGCACCGCTCCAGAACTGTGCACTGTCTAGATGAGCACCAGGGAACAGTCTTGAAGCCGGACTAAAGCTGTGAATATGGCTGCTGTAAAGGGGGTGCACACTACGGAGGTGAGAAGTACTTGAGTGGTAGAGGAGAAAAACGCAGTAGCACTCACCCTTAGACTTTTCAGCTAGCGACTTTATTTCAATTCACATGC
Organism: Dendropsophus ebraccatus; assembly: GCF_027789765.1. NCBI lineage: Eukaryota > Metazoa > Chordata > Amphibia > Anura > Hylidae > Dendropsophus > Dendropsophus ebraccatus. The sequence continues at coordinate 69,744,309 of NC_091460.1, forward strand.
TGTGGGGAGGGAGAGGGTTCAGGTGTGTACGCGTCCTGGGACGGCCGTTTCGGGGACACGCCCCCTTTGTCACCTGGTCGACAAAGGGGGCGTGTCCCCGAAACGGCCGTCCCAGGACGCGTACACACCTGAACCCTCTCCCTCCCCACAGCATGTGAATTGAAATAAAGTCGCTAGCTGAAAAGTCTAAGGGTGAGTGCTACTGCGTTTTTCTCCTCTACCACTCATTTATATTTGTTAACTTCATATTCCTGGAAAAAGAAAGAACATGAAGTTTACTTGTAACTTGATGTATTTGCACACTTGTCCGCTGGGTGGCACTAAAGACTGCACAGCTAATATACTGATAAACTTTAAACAGCTTGTGTAGTTACATATTATTGAAAAGGTTTTGTTTCCTCAATAATGCATACTTTAAATATAGAATATTAGTAATACAAGAAACAGATGCCCTTACATTAAAATACATTATTGTAGGCAGTCTTTTTGGGTCTATATATATCTGCTGATCACAGTCACTTTCAATATTAGAATTGAGATTACTATGGTACTTCAAGACTGTTGTAAAAGAGACTTACCTTATAAATGCCTGTGTATATGGGAGGGGATTTATTTTTAAGTAACTTCTTTATATTGAATTTTGAAGGCCTTACTTTTTGTCTTTTGTCGTTCATAAATGCTATGTTTGCCTATGTGCAGTTCTAACAGTGTTCATTTTGTTACCCAACTGAAGATTTCATCGGGAAGGAGCCATTAGCCCATCATCTACACTAACTGCGGTGGAAGCACGACTAGCCAACCTCTTCCAGTCAGATTTCCTTGCCCTGCTGGCTACTTTTGAGTATGTTTTTGTTTTTTGTTTTTTGCATTTAAGAGTCGACAGATATCAGACATTTGTTCTTCAATGGTTGTTACAATATTACTGTAGAAGTGGTTCAAATGTTTAAATGTCTCAGAAAACATCAAATTATGTTGTACAGGAGACCACAGATAAGTATTATTGCTGCCTTCAGTTTTATGTGTTTTATAACTATTTTATAACTATATGTGGCCATAGAAATGACATCTTGTTTAGGGAGCCCAACAGACAAGCTATAAGTAGCACCCTCATCATTGTGAATTATGGGATGCAATAGTACTATGGTTCCACAAGGTTCCATCCAAAATTCATAATAATAAAAAAAGTTGGCAGCAATCAGTAGAAAGGTATTATAATGTGCTGTTAAAAAATGCACTCTCTCTCATGAACACTGGTGACCATTTCTATCATTGTAGAAGATCACTAACATCAGGACACCACTAAAGCAGTCAATGAGCCGCTGATTGGCTGATTTAATCTTTTGTGAGGCCTGTAAAATCAATGTTATTGGGTGCATACCTCTCTGTCTAAACACCACTGTCTATTACACCACTGTCGAATCACAGGACAGCACCTACTCCTCTCTGCTATGCTAAGACTTAGTACTGGAGAGTGCATTAAGCTGAACAGGCTGACACAAGCAGTCCTGGTCTATACAGTGAACTACTGCAGTGTACTGTACTGTGGACATGGGATGCAGGACCAGCTCAGGGCAAAATAAGGGCTTTTTAAGTTGTGGTTTACTTGTGTATATTGAGTATTGTGGTCCTCATATTGCAACCAAAACCAGGAGTGGATTAAAAACACAGAAAGGATCTGTTCACACAATGTTTAAATTGAGTGGATGGCCGCCATATAATGGCAAATATTTGCTGTTATTTTAGAACAACGGCTGTTATATTGAAATAATGGCCGTTATTTACTGTTATATGGCGGCCATCCACTCAATTTCACCATTGTGTGAACAGATCCTTTCTGTGTTTTTAATCCACTCCTGGTTTTGGTTGCAATATGAGGACCGCAATACTGACTGAAATATACGTAGTGTGAACATAGCCCTATGGTGTTTCAAGGAGTCCGCTTTCATTCATAAACACAGAAACAGCGGAGAAGTTTGCAACAATATGAACTGTGTAGCATCCACACATGGCCGCTATTCTACCGTATCTCCTCCTCTCAGGTATTAGAGATACCTCTCTAATAAGGGGGTCTGCATAAAACTGGGTAGGTACAGTATATGACACATAGATTCAAGAATCATGCAGAATTGTGTATTACCCTACTCCCAGCACTAGGTATAACACAGTAACAGTTTTACCTGGTTTGCTTCATCAAGTTGCTTATAATATATATAATAGAATGTGTACAGCCCTACAGTGTCTCCAACAACAGTTCAAGCCACACAGGTCCCCACCAGTAGTAGCCCTTGGGTGCAAATTTTACACTTTTGAATGATCTGTATATCTGATCTTAGAGTTTTGGGGAAAACTTCTCCGGATAACTGTACAGTATTTCTAATATAAAGAATACAGCATGCCCTGGCTAATATATTATTTTCTTTTTAGGAAAATCGATAAATTCAAGAGAAATGTCATAAGTCAACAGGAATTCCGAGCAGCAATAGAGAGCAGGTATTTTTTTTTATTACAGTCATAGTTAGACATGGACTAACAATTATGATAAAAAAGTAGACCCTCCTTAAATTCTATGGTTTTATGTATCAGGACAGTATAAATATCTGGTCATTGGAGGTCTTAATATTAAGGAAATACAACATTGGATGAACAACCACACCTTCCAAAGGTTACAATGCAATTATTTATATAACAAAAACTAGACCAAAATTCAGAAACCATGTGTGATACATCTTTACTGCTTTCATGAGAATTAAGAGGCTAAGTAGTAGCCAGGTGCTGCAAACTAATGCTACGTTTACACGGAATGATAATTCGCCCGATAGTAGGATTAACAATGTTGAAGTAACAATGTGTTCTTCATAACGATCAGCGTTTAGATGGTACGATATATCGTACGGAAAATTCGTTTTGCGATCATTTTGCGATCGCTTACGCCCATCTCACACATAGGGTAAATCGGTGAACGACTGTTTACACGGAACGATCTGCAAATATTTTGCAAACGATCAACAACGATTTGAGAACTTTTTGAAAGACCAAAATGAACGATTTATCGCTCGTCGCTTGATCGTTTGCAGCGTTTACACGTACAATTATTGTTCGAATTCGATCGTTATCGTGCGAATTCGCACGATAATCGTTCCATGTAAACGCAGCATAAATGCCCTTAATTAATTAGTCAAAAGCCAGTTTGATCACCTCTATATAAGCAGATGTTTTGGCAGTTTTCTGGGCTGGAGAATTCCTGCACGTGTTAAAGCGACTCTGTACCCACAATCTGTCCTTCCCAAACCACTTGTACCTTTGGATAGCTGCTTTTAATCCAAGATCTGTCCTGGGGTCCGTTCAGCAGGTGATGCAGTTATTGTCCTAAAAAACAACTTTTAAAGTTGCAGCCCTGTGCCCAACGGGCGTGGCCTAGATTGTGTATGCATTAGGCTGGCACAACCTCTCTGTCCCTCCTCCCCGCCCTCCTCATCATTAGGAATGCTCGAGGCAGATTGCCTCCTATTCCCCACCTGTGTTAGCCCGGCACATGGGCTGGATCGTTAGGGCACCTGTGCAATGTTTAGACAGGAGAAAATGTTTCAGTGGCATTCATAATGATGGAGAGGGTGGGTAGGAGGGATGGAGGGGTGGTGCAAAGTTAGGGGACAGATACGATACTCCCGTTGGGCACAGGCTGCAAGTTTAAAAGTAGTTTTTTAGGACAATAACTGCATTACCTGCTGAACGGACCCAAGGACAGATCTTGGATTAAAAGCAGCTATCTGAAGGTACAAGTGGTTTGGGGGGGTCAGATTGTGGGTACAGAGTCGCTTTAACACAATGCCAAGGAGGAAAGACATAAGCAATAATATTGGTTCAGTAGCACAAGAATCTTCTGACTCTTCATTACTGTCTCTTCATTGTGTGATACAACTTTTGTTAATGCATTATTTTTGATGGAGGACTTGCAAAGGTTTTTTTTTAATGATTTTTTAAATAATTCTTTAAGACGTTAAAGTAATCAAGGATTCACCTTTTTTTCTTATTTTTCTGATGCTGCTGTAGAAATGAAAAACAAAAAGTGGGACCCCAGGTACCTACCCCAGGTCTCCCACAGCTCCAGTTGCAGTTTCTTCTGGCCAACCTTAGTTCCTCTCTTCTCCCTGCTATTGAGACAACAGGTTGGAGTAGGACCTGACCTCTCAGTCAATCACTGGCAGAAACAGGACACTGCTGTGGCTAGTGATTGGCTGAGAAGGCAGGTCCTGCTCCGATGAGTCATCTTGGAAGAAGAGAGAAGCAGAGGAGGAAAGGAATGAGCAGTCCCTGCAGATCCTATGGGGCTTCCCCCCCCCCCCCCATTTTTACAGCAGCATCTTATTTTCTCATTTCATAAATATTTTTCTTTTACATTTTCAGGAAACTTTCTTACATGTCATAAAGACAATTGTAAAGGTTTCCAACATTTGGGAAACAATTGAGGCATACTTCCTCAGCTGTACTACATAGCCCCTGATGCCTAATCCAATTTTTTTCCAGATATAAGAGTGTGTATAAATCAATGCTTGATATTTTATGAGTATTTGTGTCCTCTCCTTCATCATTTCCCCTGCTGCTCCTATGCCTTCCTCTACACTGTCTCACAACCTCTGTCGCCTTGATTCCCACTATTGTCTCCTAATCCTATCATTGTCTCAATGTTCCGTCACTGTCTCCCATTCAACCCTCATGCATAAGAGCCATTGTCGAAGTGTGGACGGCTGACATGAAAATGGAACTTTTATAGGGATGCTGTGGTCATTCATAGTAAAGCCTGTTGTATGTTAAGCGCATGTCTGACTAGTTTCCTAGTTCAGCTGCCCCAATGCCACCAGTACACAGGGACATCTTGAATATGCATAGATTAAAGAAATAAATAGCTGTGGGAGAATGGTATAGCTCCTAAGTGGCTAAACCATTTAATAACCAGTCAAGAGTGTTGAAAGTGTGTCCCCCATGGTGTATATATATTAATATCTTGCATTCTGAAAATTTGGGGGTAAATTTCCATTCTAAAGTTGTCCATTCTAGTTTTTTTTATTTAAAAAAAAAAAGAATACTGGCTATAATAGAAAGATGTCAGAAGAAAGATAAGGCATCGCAGCTTTCTGTGTATAAAGTTGTATAGCCACAGACTGATCACCGTGCCCATGCTGACCATGTGAACATCAGAACTGAACTAAAGGGAAAAACACATCTCCAGGATGCACTAGACTAGGGGAGGAAGGCAAGCTGGCAGAGGCAATGAGATTCTCTGGGCAATGTACTACTGGAAAAGGTTCAGGCCTGGCATTCATGTGAATGTTACTTTGACATGTATCACTTACCAAAAGACAGTTGCATACCAAGTACAGCCCTTTATACCAGTAGTATTCCCTAATGGCAGTGATCTTTCAGGATAATGCCCTCTGCCAGATGGCAAAAAAGGTGCAGAAATGGTTGAGGAATATGCTAAAGATGTTAAGGTTGGCAAGCTTGATCCATGGAGACCCCACATCTTAAATTATCTTCTAAAATATCTTAGTGCCACACACCACAGGACAATTGTGGACTCCATGGCTTGATGAGCCAGAGCTGTTATAGTAGTGCATAAGGCACAGTACCTCATATATAATTTACCTTTCCTTGTTTCCTGGTGGCTAACTTTTGGCGTCACGCTGTCTCCGTCCAATACCTCTTCCACTAGGGTGCAGGCGGGACAGATACAATGCTGAGAAAGCTCTATGTTAGCAAACTCATGCCCACTTGCAATGGCCAATGGTCGCACAATGTTGTCACAACTGTGTGTATACTAGCCACTGTAGCATAATTTTGCCTACATAAGCCTTTCACAATTTAGTACCTGTCTCACCATCGCAGCCCAAACCGTTCAAACCAGCTTAGATTGTATTCGGCAGAGATGACACAAACCTGGAAATGGGCCTCCAAGGCATGAATAAAGGGATACCTTTTCAGCTCACTGGATTGCCCCTGCAATGCTGGACTTGCTATCTTTAAGATAAGAAGCCTTCAGGGTAGTGTGTGATTTCATATTGCTCAGGAGACATGTCCATGCTGTAACGTAACTCTGTTTTCCTGTGTCTTTCTTTTCTTACCAATAATCATGCAATGATTTAAAACATCTGATAATCGGTGCCTGTATATGCATAAAAATTAAATCTCTAGTTCATTTTATTTTGTAGACTTGTCCATCTATTTATTATTGATAATATATTATATTAAATGTAAAATGTATTCCAATACTGACCCCCCATCGCTTGGAGTCTAAGCAGATGTCCTTCATACTAAGCCCTTAACATCTTCATGTTGTAGAAGTGTGGGTTTGTAATGCTAAATATTACTTGTCTTCATTTCATATGTCTCTAGAGGTTAATGCATCTAACCTTTAAAGAGCTGATATAATTGCATTAAACATATTACCATATTTTATTGTGAAGGGCTATATACCCTGTACGTACAATATAGGGACAGAGAGAATTGCCTTTTATATGCTAATGAGCTGTGATATACATAACTTTACAGGACATTTAAGTAAGTGGCCTATTTAGGCCTGAGAAAGACATTTATGTCTAAAGCCATGACAGGGAATCTTTCTGTATTTTTTACAAAGGTCTATTTTATTTACATAAATCTGTCAAAGTGATGAACAGTCTGCAAAATGAGTTGAATGGTTACTTTTGGCATAGTGTTCTTTACCCTTGCGACAAGTAAAGGAACTTACCGCTATTCCCATCCCCTCTGCAACCTTCTTCCATCCGAAGTCAGCTGTCCATTATCAGCCTCTCCACATAATGAATGAGGCCTTGTTCATCATTATTTTCTTAAATCATCCTGATTTATTCCTGTGTTTTAGGGATTAAATTGTGCTTCGGGGATGAAAACACTTATTTGCTATTGAATACATACAACCACTTTGGAATATATGTATGCAAGGTTTCTTTAGGGCTTTTTTTTTTTTTACAATATTCTTTCCAAATTCACTTCTTTTTCTCATGAAAAGCAATGTTTTTGTACATTTCCTTTCATGCCAACCAAGGCGACTGAAAAGCCCTTTTGAAGTGCTAGCTTGTTTAAGCGATACCACTGTTTTAGCCTAATGAATACGGTCTTACAGAGAGGACAATCCGACATGGCTCTCTATGCTGGTATCTCATCTGGCCAAGCTCTCTGTCAGGGTTTTGGGCTTGAAATTCTTTCACTGCTGAAAAACCTGATTAACCTCTGATATTCACGTGTGTGCTCTGGCTGGCGAGGGGCAATGAGGTGACAAAGAGTTAATGGCAACCATATGCTTGGATTATTGAGGGTGCCTGCGAGCCAAACCAGCTCTTTGACTGACTGGCACTAACTTCTGTTTCAGGTTCGGTGTGGAGATTACTGATGAAGACTTTGAGCAGCTACTTGACAGAATCCCCCTTGACGAAGATGGGAATGTCAGATACCCTCACTTCATGGCAATGTTTGATTCCCGGTAATTAATGTCTTCTGTCGATCTATTCTTTGCAGGCAGTTTGTGCTTAGAATACACTCCCCACAAGCATTGGTATATACAATACTTCATTCTTGTATATAGCACCATTGTGGGCTGCAGCTAGGTTGGAATTTGTTGCAGTTCATGTTAACTAAAAAAGGCTTACATATTGTAATATACTGTGCAAAGGACATCACAAATAGATGTCAAATTATTTCAAGTTTTAATCAAATACTGGGTAATTTTTGGCTAAATTAATTTGTTTGATAATGGCTACGTTCACACAGCGTCGAAAATAGAGAAAAGGCGGCCAATTTTGATATTTAAAAAAACGTCTGTTATTGCTGCGATTTGGCGAAACGATATCTGTTATTTTAGACTCAAAATGACGGATGTCATTTTAAATGGAGCTGAAAAAACGTTGTGTGAACATAGCCATAAGGTAATATTAGGTCATTTCCCACCTTCACTCCAAAATACTCTTATTTAGCAGGGAACAAGAGTATGAGGAAACCTAAAGGGCTCATGTGAATTCACATCTATTAACTACATCAATAAAATCCTTTCCCGCAAATGGACGTATTATTTTGTACAAAATGGGACCTTTGAGCACCAGTAGGATTTAATGCTACATCCTGATCTTGTGGCCACCAAGGTGTTAATGAGAATTCACACTCAACAGATTCATTGAAGAAATTCCTGAGACTGAAAATCTCTTTCACTCATCTGTAAGGCTCAGTTTACACGTAAAACACGTAAAACTGGCGGAATTCTCTGCCCCGGAATCCCGCCAGCCTCTGTGTCATACTGGGAGTCTATGGGAGGCTCACCTCTACTCTCGACGCTAAAGAATTCACATGTCCATTCTTCAGCGCGGAGAGAGGAGGTGCGCAAGCCTCCCATAGACTCCCAATATGACACGGAGGCTGGCAGAATTCCGTGGCAGAGAATTCTGCCCGCGGAATTCCGCCAGTTTTACTCCTTGTGAACAGAGCCTACAATTTCTGCAGCCCATTAATTTCTGAAAGCACCCATCTACAGTAGATGAAGGAGGCAGTTGATCTAGATATTTCTAATGTTCCAAGTGTGAATTCACTCTAAATGTCATAGGTGTATCTAATAATTACAACCTAAGACTATGTTCCCACCACGTATAACACTGTCCGTTGTATAGTTGCACATTCCCGCTGCCGTTGCACGTTCCTGCTGCTGTTCCTGATACCTCTGTATTGGCTGTATGAACATTATCTTTTCACAATTGACATGTGAGCACCATCAGGTGTGCCCTAAAATCAATTAACCATTTACTATAATGTAAAGTACGTCCGCCGGCTGTATTTTACATTGTGTGAACAGCTATTGTTTCCGGACGCTGTTCGGTGAAAAGAACGAAGTGTGCACATAGCCTAATAGTATAATAGAGAACTAGAGATGTGCATACTTACAGAACGTTTGGGTTTGCGCGAACTGGAACTATCAGCATTTTGATTCCTGCAGTCTGGAGAATATGGATGCAGCCTGAAGACTGCCTAGAAAACATAGATACAGTCATTAGCTTACTGTAAGTTTGCTCAACTGTCAATACAACAATAATACATTTTTAAAAAGGAATGTTTAATATATTTTACAGGAATACAACTTGATAATGCTGCATTGTTGGCTTATGGCTGTATGCCATATTTTCTCATGTATAATATTTGTGTGACAGCACTGAGATGGCATACTGTTGTGTTATTGAAATGATAAAGACTTTCAAAAACCTCTTGGCATGATGCCTACCTGTCAGATGTTATGAATTCCTGGGTCTCTTTCATTTTGGCATATGGCTATACTGAGGTGCAGAGTAGAGATGAGTGAACCGGTTTGGCTGGTATGGGATCCGGTTCGGATTTTTCCAAAAATCCGAGTCCAATCGGATTCAGATTTTTGGAAATCCGCTCCGATTCCCCCCCCCCCCCGCTTTCTAAAATGGCAGTGGGCGGGAAAAGCGCTTTCCCATGATGCCCGGAACACATCCAAACAGCAGGGATCTTGCACTAGCCCACCCCCTGTGTGACGTCGGTAAAGATAGATAGATTAGGCATAGGACAGCAAAGGTTGCACAGAACCAAAACGTGCTGTGCAGATATACAAGTCCTTTACATCTGATAGTGTGTATATCACATCCGTCTTATCCTGAGAGACAAAATACCTGGTGCAGGTGTATAGCATTATATCTTAAGAAAAGTGCTATATATATGTAGACAATTTCTGTACTTGGACCCTTCTGATTGATAGTGTGTATATCACATCCGTCTTATCCTGAGAGACAAAAATACCTGGAGCAGGTGTATAGCATTATATCTTTAAAAAAGGTGCTATATATATATATATATATATATATATACACAATTTCTATACTTGGACCCTTCTGATTGATAGTGTATATCACATCCATCTTATCCTGAGAGACAAAAATACCTGGTGCAGGTGTATAGCATTATATCTTTAAAAAAGTGCTATATATAAACACAATTTCTATCCTTGGACCCTTCTGATTGATAGTGTGTATATCACATCCGTCTTATCCTGAGAGACAAAAATACCTGGTGCAGGTGTATAGCATTATATTTTTTTAAAAAAGTGCTATATATATAGACAATTTTTATACTTGGACCCTTCTGATTGATAGTGTGTATATCACATCCGTCTTATCCTGAGAGACAAAAATACCTGGTGCAGGTGTATAGCATTATACCTTAAAAAAAAGTGCTATATATATAGTCAATTTCTATACTTGGACCCTTCTGATTGATAGTGTGTATATCACATCCGTCTTATCCTGAGAGACAAAAATACCTGGTGCAGGTGTATGGCAGAATATCTTAAAAAAAGGGCTATATATATATATATATAGACAATTTCTATACTTGTCCTATATATTACAAGTCATATATATATATATATATATATATATATATATATATATACACAAGTCCTATATATTACAGAAAATACTGTAGCAATCAGAATTTGAATATAAAGTCATGGTTCAGCAGCAGCAGGAGACCTCACAAAGCGTTTCAGGCAGAGAGTTTGGCTCAAGGGGCAAAAGAGGAAGTAGCGCAGGTAGAGGTTCCAGTGGCAGGCCTGAGCTTCCTTTGTCACACCAGGGTTGTGTCCACACGTCTAATTCCACAGTCCTGAAGTGGCTGGCTCACACTTCGACGTCCACAAGGATGAGTAGAGAGACAGCCAGCCAGGTATCTGTGGGTACCTCGGACACGACCCTGACTTGGCACGGGCACGCAGCAATTCCCCCACGTCTTCCATCTGACATCCTCAGCAACATCCCACTAACTTTTGACTCGCCGCCTGCAAGGGAACTGTTGGCGTCTATGAGCAGCCAACTGCTTTTTGATGATGATGAGCACGTGGGGGAAGAGACAGGGGACAATCAAAAGCTGTGTTGGAGGCGATATCAGAGCAGGCCCATGTTAGGCCTGGCAGGAGAGCAGTAGGCAGTAAACGAGAGAGGGCTGGGCAGGAGCCTGATGAGGATGATAGCATCATTCTGGAACAGGATGATGCTACATCAGATGTTACATGGGATCCACGGCAGGATTTGGCTTATTCAACGGATTCGTCAACCGGGAATTCGTCCGCCAGCAGGCCCACCACAACTAAAAAGCAGACAGGCAGCAGTAGTCAACTAACAAGTCGGAAGCGTAGCTGGGACAAGCAGATGACCACTGGGGAAACCTCCTCCACTGCAGGTCCTAGTATCGGCAACGCCCGCCTATCTTCACAGCCTGTTGGTACTAGACTCTACTCCTCGCCTGTGTGGCAGTTTTTAAAAAGTGCCCGGAGGATACCTTTGTGGTCATCTGTCTCTTGTGCGACAGGCGCATTAAAAGAGGGAAGAGTTGCCATCCTGGCACCAGCGCTATGGCTGCCCATATGAAGCGCCACCACCTTTCCGCCTGGGAGAAACGGGGTGATAGTGAGTCACAGCAGGCCCAGGCAGAGCCACGGTCAACAGCAGCAGGAAGCAGCAGTAGTCAGGGGGGCCTTTCACAGAGTCAGACCTCCTCTGTGAAAGGTAGTGTGGCTTCACTCCCTTCTTCGGCTGGTGGCCCCTGTGTTGCTAGCAGTAGGCAGCATGTCATTATGGAGTCCCTATACTGGAGGCAGACATATGCACCCAGCAATCCCGCAGCAGTCAAGCTGAATGCCCACCTGGCCAAGTTGCTGGTGCTCCAGGCTCTGCCGTTTAAAGTTGTCAACTCGGGACGACACTTTTCCAACACAGCTATCCCGGCCATGTATAGCTATGTTCACGAAAAGGTTGCTGACTCGCTGAGCCATTCAGTGAGCAGACATGTACATTTACATGTACATTTACATTTACATGTACATGTACATTTTTGGAGCTGTAATTACAGGCAAGGGCAGTATATGTCCATTACTGCTCATTGGGTAAATGTAATATGGCTGGCGGAACCCCCAGCAACTTGGCCAGGGAAGGGCAATGACACCATCCAGTTGTCACAGCAGGGTTCCTGTGTCGCGGTCCTCCTCCACCTCCTCCAGTAGGTCCAAAACCTCCTCAACCGCCAGTGTTCCTCCCTTGTACCACTTGGGTGTAGCACGGAGGTGTCACGCTGTGCTGCATCTAGCCTGCCTGGGTAAAAGGAGACACACAGGGGAAGAGCTGCACCGCCTGCTCGAGACGGAAATCCTCTCGTGGCTGACTCCATGCCATCTTAAAGTTGGGACGGTGGTGAGTGACAATGGGAGCAACATTCTCTCCGCGCTGCGTCGAGGAGGTATGAGGCACGCCCCGTGTATGGCACATGTTTTAAACCTAATAGTTACACACTTTCTAAAGTCTTCATCCCATTTACAGACTGTGCTGTCAATGGCTCGAAAGCTGGGTAACCATTTCAGCCATTCAAGTCGCTCTCACCACATCCTCCTCGACCTGCAGTGGAGGAATGGTCTTCCCAACCATTGTCTCATTTGCGATGTAGCCACGTGGTGGAACTCCACCCTCCACATGCTGGACAGGCTCTATGAGCAGAGGAAGGCCTTGACTGATTTCCTCTTGATGCAGGCGGACACGGTGACTCTCCCCTGTGTAACCTGGAGCTCGGCCAGTGGCAGCTCATGCGTGACACCTGCCGCTTGCTATGACCCTTTGAGGAGGCCACCTTTCTGGTCATTGGGCAAGACACAGGACTGAGCGCCATCATACCCATGCTTCATGTACTGGAGCTGATGCTGATGCGACTCAGTGGCGAGGGGGAAGAGGTCTTGCCACTGTCACAGCCTGGGTCACTGGAGGAAGGCTTGGCGGAAGAGGAGGGAGAGGAAGTTGAGGAGGAAGAGGACCTGAACGCACAGGAACTCTCAGGGGAGACGGGTGGAGGAGAAGGAGATGAGCCTTCCTGCCAGACCAGAGGGGGGCCAGAGGAGGATATGCAGGGCTATGAGGAGGATGGAGGCAGTACCCATTGGCAGTATGCTGTGGAGACGGAGGCGGGGACTCCTTCCCACTCCCTGGTGGAAATGGCTAAGCGCATGTTGATATGTTTTCGGGCTGACCCACGCTTGCAAAGGAGTTCTGGCTGGCCACACTACTGGACCCACGGTATTGCAACAAGCTGTGTGAATTCATTCACCCTTCCCAGTGGGAGGAAAAAATGAATTATTATAGAGAGGAGCTGGGTGCACAGTTAGTGGCAGCCTTTGGAACACGGCGCTCTCATTCACGCCATTCTCACCAGGGCCACACCAGCAGCGCTGCCTCCTCCACATCCTCCTCTAGCAGCTTGGGTGGCATGAGCAGCAGCACCAGTCTGAGCTTGATGTCCATGATGCACGCTTTCATGCAGCCACGGGCAGGCTGATGACTGGCCACAACTCGCTGAATTTGCTTTGGACATACTCTCCTGTCTGGCCAGCAGTGTGTCATCCGAGCGAGTTTTCAGCGCAGCAGGTCATATTGTCAGTCCCAGGAGAACCAGATTGTCCTGTGATAGTGTGGAACGTCTGACTTTCATCAAAATGAATGCCACATGGATAGATAAGGACTTTGTGACACCTGCTCCTGATACCACAGAGTAGGATTTGGTCCTGTTGTCACCAAGATGTAGGACCTTTTCTGCATCTATTATGGCCTTTATGTGACCTTACTGGTCATTCCACCATTCCTGCTGCCCTGCTACCTCTCACCTGTCCATGGACCTCATTATTCTGCTTCTGCTGCTCATGTCACCCCATTACAACTGCTCCTCCTGCCCTGGCCTCCATCTTAGCTACTGCTGGGCCTTCACTGGCTTCCATATTTGCTACTGTTGGGCCTTCACTGGCCTCCAAATTGGCTACTGCTGGGCCTTCACTGGCCTCCATATTGGCTACTGCTGGGCCTTCACTGGCCTCCATCTTGACTACTGCTGTGTCTGCCCTTGCCTCCATGTTGGCTACTGCTGGGCCTTCACTGGCCTCCATGTTGACTACTGCTGTGCCTACCCTTGCCTCCATGTTGACTACTGCTGTGCCTGCCCTTGCCTCCATGTTGACTACTGCTGTGCCTGCCCTTGCCTCCATGTTGGCTACTGCTGTGCCTTAACTGGTATCCATGTTGACTACTGCTGTGCCTTCACTGGCCTCCATATTGGCTACTGCTGGGCATTAACTGGCATCCATGTTGACTACTGCTGTGCCTTCACTGGCCTCCATATTGGCTACTGCTGGGTCTTAACTGGCATCCATGTTGACTACTGCTGTGCCTGCTCTTGCCTCCATGTTGACTACTGCTGTGCCTGCCCTTGCCTCCATGTTGGCTACTGCTGTGCCTTAACTGGCATCTATGTTGACTACTGCTGTGCCTTCACTGGCCTCCATATTGGCTACTGCTGGGCCTTAACTGGCATCCATGTTGACTACTGCTGTGCCTGCCCTTGCCTCCATGTTGGCTACTGCTGCTCCTGTACTGGCCTCCATGTTGGCTACTGTTGCTTCTGCCTGGCCTCCATGTTGACTACTGTTGCTCCTGCCCTTGGCTCCATGTTGGCTACTGCTGGGCCTTAACTGGCATCCATGTTGACTACTGCTGTGCCTGCCCTTGCCTCCATGTTGGCTACTGCTGCTCCTGTTCTGGCCTCCAAGTTGGCTACTGCTGCTCCTGCCTGGCCTCCATGTTGGCTACTGTTGCTCCTGCCTGGCCTCCATGTTGACTACTGTTGCTCCTGCCCTTGGCTCCATGTTGTCTACTGCTGGGTCTTAACTGCCATCCATGTTGACTACTGCTGTGCCTGCCCTTGCCTCCATGTTGGCTACTGCTGGGCCTTAACTGGCATCCATGTTGACTACTGCTGGGCCTTAACTGGCATCTAGGGTGACTACTGGTGTGTCTGCCCTTGCCTCCATGTTGGCTACTGCTGGGCCTTAACTGGCATCCATGTTGACTACTGCTGGGCCTGCCCTTGCCTCCATGTTGACTACTGCTATGCCTGCCCTTGCCTCCATGTTGTCTACTGCTGGGCCTTAACTGGTATCTAGGTTGACTACTGGTGTGCCTGCCCTTGCCTCCATGTTGGCTACTGCTGGGCCTTAACTGGCATCTAGGTTGACTACTGGTGTGCTTTCTCTTTCCTCCATGTTGGCTACTGCTGGGCCTTAACTGGCATCTAGGTTAACCACTGGTGTGCCTGCCCTTGCCTCCATCTTGTCTACTGCTGGGCCTTAACTGGCATGCAGGTTGACTACTGGTGTGCCTGCCCTTGCCTCCCTGTGTGCTACTTCTGGACCTTAACTGGCATCTAGGTTGACTACTGGTGTGCCTGCCCTTGCCTTCTTGTTGGCTACTGCTGGGCCTTAACTGGCATCTAGGTTGACTACTGGTGTGCCTGCACTTGCCTCCTTGTTGGCTACTGCTTGGCCTTAATTTGCCTCCATGTTGACTACTGCTGGGACTTAACTGGCATCCATCTTGACTTCTGCTGCTCCTGCTTGGCCTCCATGTTGGCTACTGCTGCTCCTGCCTGGCCTCCATGTTGGTCACTGCTGATCCTGCCTGCCCTCCATGTTGACTACTGTTTCTCCTGCCTGGTCTCCATGTTGGCTACTGCTGATCCTGCCTGCCCTCCATGTTGACTACTGTTGCTCCTGCCTGCCCTCCATGCTGGCTACTGTTGCTCCTGCTTGGCCTCCATGTTGGCTATGGCTGCTCCTGCCTGGCCTCCATGTTGGTTACTGCTGATCCTGCCTGCCCTCCATGTTGACTACTGTTGCTCCTGCCTGGCCTCCATGTTGGCTACTGCTGATCCTGCCTGCCCTCCATGTTGACTACTGTTGCTCCTGCCTGCCCTCCATGTTGGCTACTGTTGTTCCTGCCTGGCCTCCATGTTGGCTACTGCTGATCCTGCCTGCCCTCCATATTGGCTACTGCTGCTCCTGCCTGGCCTCCATGTTGGCTACTGCTGCTCCTGCCTGGCCTCCATGTTGACTACTGCTGATCCTGCCTGGCCTCCATGTTGAGTACTGCTGTGCCTGCCCTTGCCTCCATGTTGGCTACTGCTGGGCCTTAACTGGCATCCATGTTGACTACTGCTGGGCCTTAACTGGCATCTAGGGTGACTACTGGTGTGTCTGCCCTTGCCTCCATGTTGGCTACTGCTGGGCCTTAACTGGCATCCATGTTGACTACTGCTGGGCCTGCCCTTGCCTCCATGTTGACTACTGCTATGCCTGCCCTTGCCTCCATGTTGTCTACTGCTGGGCCTTAACTGGTATCTAGGTTGACTACTGGTGTGCCTGCCCTTGCCTCCATGTTGGCTACTGCTGGGCCTTAACTGGCATCTAGGTTGACTACTGGTGTGCTTTCTCTTTCCTCCATGTTGGCTACTGCTGGGCCTTAACTGGCATCTAGGTTAACCACTGGTGTGCCTGCCCTTGCCTCCATATTGGCTACTGCTGGGCCTTAACTGGCATGCAGGTTGACTACTGGTGTGCCTGCCCTTGCCTCCATGTGTGCTACTTCTGGACCTTAACTGGCATCTAGGTTGACTACTGGTGTGCCTGCCCTTGCCTTCTTGTTGGCTACTGCTGGGCCTTAACTGGCATCTAGGTTGACTACTGGTGTGCCTGCACTTGCCTCCTTGTTGGCTACTGCTTGGCCTTAATTTGCCTCCATGTTGACTACTGCTGGGACTTAACTGGCATCCATCTTGACTTCTGCTGCTCCTGCTTGGCCTCCATGTTGGCTACTGCTGCTCCTGCCTGGCCTCCATGTTGGTCACTGCTGATCCTGCCTGCCCTCCATGTTGACTACTGTTTCTCCTGCCTGGTCTCCATGTTGGCTACTGCTGATCCTGCCTGCCCTCCATGTTGACTACTGTTGCTCCTGCCTGCCCTCCATGCTGGCTACTGTTGCTCCTGCTTGGCCTCCATGTTGGCTATGGCTGCTCCTGCCTGGCCTCCATGTTGGTTACTGCTGATCCTGCCTGCCCTCCATGTTGACTACTGTTGCTCCTGCCTGGCCTCCATGTTGGCTACTGCTGATCCTGCCTGCCCTCCATGTTGACTACTGTTGCTCCTGCCTGCCCTCCATGTTGGCTACTGTTATTCCTGCCTGGCCTGCATGTTGGCTACTGCTGATCCTGCCTGCCCTCCATATTGGCTACTGCTGCTCCTGCCTGGCCTCCATGTTGGCTACTGCTGCTCCTGCCTGGCCTCCATGTTGACTACTGCTGATCCTGCCTGGCCTCCATGTTGAGTACTGTTGCTCCCGCCTGGCCTCCATGTTGGCTACTGCTGATCCTGCCTGCCCTCCCTGTTGACTACTGTTGCTCCTGCCTGCCCTCCATGTTGGCTACTGTTGCTCCTGCCTGGCCTTCATGTTGGCTACTGCTGATCCTGCCTGGCCTCCATGTTGGCTACTGCTGATCCTGCCTGGCCTCCATGTTGGCTACTGCTGATCTTGTCTGGCCTCTATGTTGGCTACTGCTGCTCCTGCCTGGCCTCCATGTTGACTACTGCTGCTCCTGTACTGGCCTTAAATGACTATTGCTGGACCTCCACTGGCCTCCAATGACTACTGCTGCTCCTTCACTGCATTTGTGACCTTTTTCCTGCATAGACCCTGTAATGGTGAATTTCCTGCATAGACCCTGTAATGGTGAATATTGAAGTTAAAAAAAAAAAAAAAAGACTTTGAGATATTGAAAAGATAATGATGTTGCTGACATGTAGAGCCCTAAATTCAACCAAATAGAATACCCCCGTATCATGTAGATGCTTTAAACTATGAAATCTTTTGAAAAGTTCACTCATCTCTAGTGCAGAGCCTAAGGGCTCACCTGTTTTTCACCCTTTACCCAGCCTTTTCTGATAGGAACTACCTAGGTCCTCCGCTTACTGTACTCTTTGATGGTACCAGCTGATGGAGCTGGAAAAGGTTCCAGAAACTTGTACACTGTTTGCAGCACTGTGTGAAAAACAAACAGGCCCGGCTTTTCATTTTAGTGATTGGGGGGGGGGGGGGGTCTTTGTACCTGGACTCCCACTGATAAAATCTTCTGACATGTTGCTATGACATGTTAGAAGTTGTTAAAGTGATAGTTGCCTTTTAAGTACTTAGAATATGCACACAATCAAGGTGATCAGGACGGGCAAGGAAACAAGCTTGTTCAATAATGGCATTAACATGTCTGTATAACACTTTACTGCTAATGCTATTGCCTTTTGCTTAGGAGAAAGACTGCAAAATAGCCATTGTTAAAGAGTGTTTGGAGGAGGAAACCAAGGTTTAGTATTTAGAGACTGGGAGACATCAGATGAGCACCATATACTCTCACAAAAAAAGATCCAAGAAGGATGAGGAAAACACCAGAGTCTGGGGAACTAGGAGACTGCACAGTGAAAAGGTGGTGGGGAGCAAAGGAGCAGCACTGGTGAAAACTAGAGCCCCCTGACATTTATACCCATGATTGTTTTCCTTCTGCTCCCCTGATAAATCCATTTCAAAAGATAAAATAGCTTACCCTGTATCTCATAGTGAAACAGCACAAAAAGTCAAAGCAACGTTTCGACGACCTCCGTCGTCTTTTTCAAGCGTGACTATACCTCAAACAACAGATCCTCTTATACAGGTGTGTCAATTAGTGCTAAACAGTGATTGGTGCATTTAGCACTAATTGACACACCTGTATAAGAGGATCTGTTGTTTGAGGTATAGTCACGCTTGAAAAAGACGACGGAGGTCGTCGAAACGTTGCTTTGACTTTTTGTGCTGTTTCACTATGCAATAAACCACGTTTGTTTGCTAATTTGGAGTGCTGTGGGAATCTCTACGTATATTCAAGTGGAAGCCGTGGTCTCGGCCACCCGCTGGCACCCACCCCAAGTGATCTGGTAGTGCTGCTCCAAGATATAAGCTTTTTACCCTGTATCTCTTCACATCAGGGATCTCCTTGACTCCAAGAGGATAGGAGGAGAACTTCTGGAAAAGCTATTGAGGATAAGTAAGAGAAACCTCCATACCTCTCCTGAAATAAACTGAGGCGGCTATCTGCAATTCCTGTCTTTTTTGCTTTAAAAATTAGAGACGTTTTAGTGTCTAGTCAGATTCAAGAAAAATCCGGAAGAGGCACTTAGGGATATTGACCTATTACAAAGTACCATTGAATTCTTCTTTATGCCTACTGTATATCCAGGTAGGTGAAGGCTTGGGCACACCTGGATGACAGAAAAACTTGGAGGCATGACCCATTAGAGCATTTGCCTTCTTAGTTTCTGCAAAGTTTCAGCAAAAATTGTCCCTGGAGTAATATGTCAGAGACAGACTTGAGCAGCAGGAGCAATGAAGCTATAGTTGAGAGTAAATTGTAGCTTAGTAGATAGAGTTGTAGGGTCCAATAAACAAGGCATCTTGCTTATGGGCTGAGCCCAGGGGACTCCCAATAGTGAAGTCTAGATCTCTCTAAAGGTGTTAAAGGGTGAAGGCTTTAAGGGCCAATTCACACAGAGTAAAACTGGCGGAATTACACCAGCCTCCGTGTCATACAGGCAGTCTATGGGAGGGCTTGCGCGCCTCCTCTCTCTGCGCCTCTCCGCTCGGAGTATGACATGGAGGCTGGCGGAGTTCCGCAGCAATTCCACCAGTTTTACTCTGTGTGAACTGGCTCAAAGAGCCCCTGGCTCAAAGGTTCTGCCAAACAGAATGGCCAGCTCAAATTCTAACCTTAACATGCTGAAACCATGACAAACAAAGAAGCAAAGGCTTATAGACATGTGTTTCTTATGTACTGCTTCTATCTGTAGGCACAAGCATGTTCTTCAAGCTGTACCTCACTGTTAAAAGAAATGATCTGGGATCTGATGTTGGGAGACTGATGTATGAACGCCTAGCTGACTGCAGTGCCGAAGTATATGTTAGACACAGATTGTTGCTCTGTATTTATTGAAATTCCTACTTCAAGAGCTTGTTGGGTCTTTCTACCTTAATAGACTTCCCAAGCTGATGCTGAAGGTGTTTGGAAAAGGGTGCTAACTTTGGTACCAAGTGGACATATTCAAATTCTTCATAATCTAATGTCAGTTAATTTGGATGGAGATATGAGGTCATCAAAGATGCTGGCAGACATTCTCAGTCCCTTTAAGGAGGGAAAACTATGAAAACTTTATTCAAAAGCCAAAGTGCAGAACGGTATTGAATAATGGCCTATGGTTGAGGTGCTCGGGCATTAACATAGGAGAGAGAATGTGTCCTAACTCTTTAAAGACCCTTTATAGGGAAATTATGACTTTGTTTTGAGTTGGATGTCACTAGATATTGTTCCTCTAATAATTTGAGCTTCAGCAAAGACGGAGGCTACCTTTACTCTATATCAGGCATGTCCAAACTTTTTTCGGAGAGTGCCAAATTTGATGAAGTGAACATGTGCGAGGGCCGACCATTTTACCTGCTACATGCTATATGCTTTATAACACAGGCAGATAATAGCAAGCTGGATACCTGAGGGGCCGTAAAAGTTCGGAACGCGGGCCGCAAATGGCCCTCCGGCCGGACTTTGGACATGCCTGCTCTATATGTTCCAAGATATTAAAGTGTATGGTGAATTACTTAAAAAAATCTTTCCAGGATTTGGGGTTGCCATTGTAATTGAGGTGGCAAAGACAAATGTTGGCCTTACCTGCAGGATGGAGACTGGAGTGAAGGCAACAGGACTCAGGACAGTGCTCTAACTCAAACATGAACATGAGAAAATATTATTTTACTGAAGGAGTAGTGGATGCTCAGAACAAGTTCCAGCAGATGTGGTTGGTAAATCTAAAGCAATTGTATGTAAACATGTCAAGATAAGCGTGTATCTATGCCAAGATGAACATAAACAACATAATATAATGGTAGACTAAATGGACCATGTGGTCTTTTTCTACACAAAATCTTCTATGTTTTTATGCCCCTGTGGTCATGATAGTTTAGCAGACAGTTCCTCCAACTAGGATGTTTGGTAATTGCATTTGGTTGGAAACATTTTCCTGTCTAGTGCAAAAAAAAAAAAAAAAAAATAATCCTCTTTACATTTTTTTAATCCATAGGACAATACATGTATACAAATCTATTCATTATTTTTATTGATCATTCAGTGATCAAAACAGGGATGACAAGGTGCTCGGTTCTATGATTTTTAGTGACAACCAATGCATTTTTGCATTTTTTGACTAGTTGTGATTCTTTTATAATCTGGAGTAAGAAACAATCTCTGATGTGAACATAGTCTTATTTATATTGCATGTGTTAACATTGTCAACTTTGTCATCATTGTGTACTCTACAAATCCTGCCAATATGCTGGTACACTTGTTCTAACGCCCCTTTTTGTGTGGTATATTTGCTCTTTTTGTGATGGAGAATAGAAGTAAAATGTTGACTCAGGGGTTTTCGGGAATGATGGACGGCTGGTGTTTGAATAGTAACTGCATGTGGAACTAAAAAATAAAGGAAAGAAAATACACAGTGCCATTTAATGGTCCAAGTATATGTAAAAACAAAGGTATATGCCTCTCTTATTCCAAACTGTTCGTATGTTAGTCAGATATTGAGACATGCTTTGTTAAGCAATTAAATCATCTTCTGCCAGACCTCCATAAGAAACCTTTGTGTGGTCCAGCTCTCAGATAGGCATCAGTCTCTAAGGTTGACAGGCATACTTTTTTTTTCAAACAACACAAAATGTGTGTGGGAACTTGCAGGAAGCAAATCCAGTCTTAGGTCTAGATTTTTGTTCCTTCTATACATAGAGGAGAAAAGTGACGTTATAGATGCTACTGAAGTTAGTCCTACTCAAGCTTGGAAAGGACAAAAGAACAGTGTTGTTTGTGGGATGCATCCCCGACTTATATATTCTTCCCATGTCAGTATAATCACTACTGGGAGGTAGCTCGATTAAGGATTACCATATCATTAATAGTATCCATGACTTTTGTTCAAAGGCTACTTGTGTAATGTTGCCTTGTGGATGAAGCACTTTAATCCTCTCAGCCGCAGCTGTAGAAAGGGGTCTTCCTTAGCTCCCCACACTGACTTTCCCTGTCCCCTTGGATCAGTTCTAAAAAACAGACAGAAACGACCGTCAGCTGAAAGACAGAGAAAAAAGAAACAATCATTCTACATTTCCACATTCATCTCCCGGCTTCAATCCCTGCCAATGTTTTCCATTCTTCCTCTTTTTTTCTAATAACCAGATCACCACTCGGATGGTGGTCAGATTAGGCAAAGAACAATGCCATTTAAAATGTTAACTTTGCATCTTATTTTATTCACCTTGCATGAAAAGAAAGGCACCATTTTGCTGCTGTTTCAATGCAGTATCCATAGCCTGGGTTTGCATCTCTGTAGATACTGCACGAGATACTGTATCTTTTTGCCTCCTTTCAGAGGGAATCTGTTAGTAGCATCACATTTTCTTCCAAGGAGGGTTATAAGCAATTACAAAGAACATCTCTCAGTCCAAAAGACCAAGATTGTTGGTGAATTGTATGTACAGTTCATTTAAAGGGAATGTATAGAGTAGATTTTTTTACTGATTAGATCCAGATGCTGCTTAAACATGTTTTTTAATCTGTTGCTAATTTTTGATGGCATTCTTAGTGCATTATTATGGGGGCTGCCATACTGACTGAGCTGTTTTAGCAGCATTGAGCAATATGCTTTACAGAAAGCCTCATGAACATAGAAGCAATAATCACTTTAAATGAGGAATGTGTAATGCTTAAGTTGCCCTGCAATGGTGCTACAAGGAAACTGAGCACTTCCCATTAGTTTCTCTCATATCAGAAATTATAAAATGGAGCCTATAAGCTAGATAACTTGTGATCATCTTATCTTTATCAGACCACTCTAAGACATTAGGATAGACATAAGGATTTTCCTTTTGACTTACATCATTCCATATGTTGGTACAATTTGCTATTCCAGTGATTGTTTGTGTCAGCAGTTCCTATTAGCTAAGGTGTAGGTGACTGCCTTTGGCTATGTTCACACAATGTCAAAAATTGAGAAAAGGCATCCGATTTTGATATTTAAAAAAACGTAAGTTTTCGTGATTTATGGCAATGCATTGAAGTCAATGGGAAGACGGACGTCCAGTGCGCACAATGCATTGAATAACGGACGTTTTTACCGTGGATGTCAAAATAATGAGCATAATCATTATTTTCGGACGTCTTTTGCAAACAGCGGACGTTTTTTATTAGTTCACACACAGTTTTTCTTTTGTCAATATTCTTTCTCCGTTTTTACCATTAAATTCAATGGACTTTTCAATTAGGACACACCCAAAGGGCAATAAGTAATCCCAAACTAGAATAATGTACAAACAGCCGTCATTGCACTAAGGGGAGGCCAGACGGCTAAATGATGTCCGTTATTTTAGACTCAAAATGATGGACGTTATTTTAAACTGAGCTAAAAAAAGTTGTGTGAACATAGCCTTTCAGAGCAGTTTTTTTTATTCTTTATTACAGCATGTGCACAAAGCCAAGGCAAAATCCTTGAGCAGCACAGGAGGCTTATCCTGAGGCTTCCATTAATTTAAATGGGAGAATCAGAGCAGGATGGTGCAGAAAGAAGAGACATATTGACTCAGTTGTAGAATTTGTCTTTAAAAAAAAAAAAAAAAAGTATGTAGTTTTTGACACAGAAATTTGTGCAGTTTCTGCATTAAATGTCAGATGGTTAATAGCATATGAAAATGTCCTTATATGTACCTGTTGTTAACGCGTACCTTTTGTTTCAAGCAAATGTTTAAGATAAGCTTTCCAGAATGTATAAATGAAGAGTGGCACTACGTCTAGCCATTATTTTTCTTGTATACGGAATTTTTTCATGGATTTCTGCTCTGCAAATTGTCTTTTAGATGTCCTTTTCTCTGCACTTTGTTTGCGTTTCATCTCCCTCCTCCCCTTCCATAGACTTCCAATCTGATCCCTGAGCTAGCTACAAGTCGTATCCAGTAACAAAAGTAATTTCTAATTTTCAGAGTGGATGACAGTCTAGCATGGGTAGAGGGAAGATGCCTGATGACAGGAGAAGGGAGAATTTTTGTTGAATAAGATATATTACAAAGTTTTGTGTATTTGCTTGTAGTTGTTGATTTATGCAAAGTGAATTTTCTGCCTGAGAAGTTTACAGAATAGTGAATGCAGCATTTGGCTATAAGAGTTGCTCCGCTTAGAACCTGTACTACATAAAGTACTCACAAAATTACTTAGTAGCTTTATGTTCAGGTATATCCATATGTGAACGTTATTACATCAACATGACTCATGAACCATACAAAGTACATAAGCAATTGTGCCCTTCTTAAGTTTAAAAGTTTTAACAATTTACCTCAATACTTGATAGTTTGAACATTGTTAGTAGGAGAAATGAAGATATTATCAACCATTGCTGAATTGTGAAGCCCAGGAGAGAATTCTTTGAGAAAACATCTAAGTATCAGTTTCAGGCTCATCCTGTGTCCTGTTGAGTTCTTGTGTTGCTTGTCCCGCAGGGTCACATTGTACATGGAAGCCCCACTGAGACGCTGCCTAAGGTCAGCATCAGAGTGCTCATTCTCTGTATGCTCACTGCAAGAGTCATTGTCCTTGGACAAAGCTGTCTTGTGGCAGCCCAGCCAAACAGTAAAACTGTCCTCATAGTAGATATGTTGTTTTTATGAAACATCTATGTTCTACATGAATGACTGGTGATTTCTGTTGTATAACATCTTTATTAAGGCCCAGTGGCCGGTGGATCTTAAATGCAGATGTGCACTGCTCCAGCTCACTGTGCTACTCTTACTCGTATGTCGTATCACTCGTATCACTTGTAACATGATAATACAAAATTTGACTTTCCATGAGGTTTGTAAGTGACTGAATCTCTGACCATTCTTTGTGTTTGCCATCACTGTTGTGTTTTGGTCACATGTTGTTGCACCTGGTTTGTGACAATGATTTCATTGGGGACGCCATGGCATCCATTGCTGCTTTGTGGTGTTGCTTATATGTGACCCTAGCCAAATATCAATTGTCAGGATTAATTTTATGGACATACTCCAGCATTGGCTACTCATGATGATCAAAGTTCACATGACCATTCAGGTCAGGTGGTTCATTAAAGTTGGCAGTGCCTAGGTGATATTTAACAATATTGTACTCAATAATACAATCCACTTGCAATCAGGAATGTAGCAAAAGATGCCAGATGAGGCTAGTCCAGCTCATTTGAGTGCTATTAGCCTACTTATTCTACAGGCATTAGAGATGAGCGAACCGGATTCGGGTTCGAGTCGATCCGAACCCGAATGATCGGCATTTGATTAGCAGGGGCTGCTGAACTTTGATAAAACTCTAAGGTTGTCTGGAAAACATGGATACAGCCAATGACTATATCAATGTTTTCTACATAGCCTTAGGGCTTTATCCAACTTCAGCCACCGCTAATCAAATGCAAAAAGTTCGGGTTCGGATCGACTCGAGCATGCTCTAGGTTCGATCATCTCTAACAGTTATCAAGAGAACCAGGATACACATGGGGCTCTATTATAGACTGCTATGAACATAAGCCTCAATTCTGATTCACATGGCAACAACACAAACATTTCCCAGAGAATTATGGAATTGTAATTTATTTAGTTTTCAAATTTCCACATTTGGGGGCCTAAATAGGTTTAAAGGGGTTTTATAGCTTCACAACAGAATTGCACATAGGGGGACAATAAAAGTTACTACTATCGCCATAAAAAAATTCCTATCCTTTAAAATATAGGATTGGCAAGTGCAAAGCAAATAGTCATAAAATGTCAGTATAACTAGACAATTCACCACCAATACGTCAGCCGGGTAGAACAGTAGTGGAAGGCAAAGTAGATCAATCATGTTCCTAAGAGACACATATGGTGTTGTTTGGGTTCCTTAGCTACCTCCATAGGTGAACATTAGTTACTGTATGTCCCAGACCATCATGAGAGCTTCTTACAGTTGTAATTCTTCTCTTGAGATTATTTGACAGGGTGAATTTAGCAATTTAACCCCTCTGAAGCATATGTCAGCCCTTATGTGACATGCACCTTTTGCAAGCTACAAAATGTTGCCACATATGAACGAATGATCATTTATGTGGATCAATCTCTTCTTTAGAAAATTTCTTACATTCACTTTTCATCTCCCCATTATTACCCTTTTCATGCCAATGTGTTGCCCAAAAAGAAAAACATTTCCTACGAAGCTGCTGGTTTATATTTTAGTTGGCAATATTTTTCACAGTCTGCTTTTATTGAGTAGTGAAAATGTAATGTCGTATTATGGCATTATAAAGTTAGTGAGGACCTGCTTAAGAATAGAACTAATGTTGTGAAAATGGTAAAATGGTACACTACTGTCATGTAACCTGTGAGAAAAGGTAACAGGTCATGAAAAAGTTGCATTCAGTACCATGGACAGGTCTAAACAAGTGGCTATTGGTGACTCAGCATCTTGAACACAGCTAAAGCTTTGGCCGTCCAGGCATGATGGGATTGTAATACAGCTGGAGGGCCTGAGTTTAACACCCAGTGGGGTAAAGACTCCTTTATTTTCAGTTTATTCAAAGTGACTTTATTTGGAAAGCTATGAGCATCTAGATCACATGAAAGGGTCTTTCACTAGTTTTACTCTAACTAACTAAAATTTCAGTCAGTCAGTGTGTTCCTAATTCTAAATCACAGCTTATACTTACCTGCATTTGAACTGCATATGTAGAAGACAAAAGATAAGTAAGAACCCCATTAGAAAGGAGGATATCTACCCTGTGTAATGAGACCGGAGTTCAGATAACAAACTTAAATACTCATTTATCGGCTAATCAGATATCACCCTGAGTAAGGCTATGTTACCATTTTGAGTCCAAAATGACATCCGTTATTTTGACGATTGGTCTTCCATCAGTGCAATAAAAGCTGTTGGCACATTATTCTAGTTTAGGTGGACTAATTGGCCTTTTGGTGTGTCTTTAATTGAAAATTCTATTGAATTTAATAGTAAAAACTGAAAAAAGGACAGTGAAAAAAAAAAAACAATGTGTGAACAACAACAAAAAAAGTCTGAAAATAATTAACATGATCATTACTTAAAAAATAATTGACATGATCATTATTCTGACATTCGCGCGGATAAAGTCCTTCTTTTTATACTTAGGCTACATTCACGCAACTTAAAAAATTGAGAAAAGGCGCCAGATTTTGATATTTAAAAAAAGTCAGTTTTTCCCGCGATTTAACTGACTACAATGGCAATGCATTGAAGTCAATGGGAAGACGGACGTCCAATGCACAATGTATTGAATAAAAGATGTTTTTGCCGCAGACGTCAAAATAATGAACATGATCATTATTTTTGGACGTCTTTTGCAAACAGCGGACGTTTTTTATTAGTTGTTCACACACAGTTTTTCTTTTATCACCGTTCTTTCTCAGTTTTTATTATTAAACTCAATGGACTTTTCAATTAAGCCACACCCAGAGTCCAATTAGTTACCCAAACTAGAATACTGTACAAACACCAGTCATTGCACTAAGGGGAGGCAAGGCTTCTAAATGACATCCGTTATTTTAGACTCAAAATGACGGACGTTATTTTAAACGGAGCTGAAAAAAACGTTGTGTGAACATAGCCATTATGTGCATTGGACATCCGACACAAACAAAAGGTTTTTGTTAATAATCTTGTGAATTGAATAGAACAAATTATGTAAATTTGTGATAACAAAAAGTAGATTTGGTAAAACATGGTTTAATTGTGCAACATAACAGGTAGCAATATTTATGGACCCTTTACTCTACTGATGACTTTATGTAAATATTTTAATTTATAATTTTCATGTTACTTTTCCACTGTGTTTCCATCACTTTCTGAGGTTTTTTAGGTGAACCAGACACCCCAACTCTGCTGAGTAGGGGCCATCTGATTAACCGTTTGATCTCCCATTGACTGTCCCATTGACTTTGAGGTTCCTTACTCAAGCACTAAAAAATGCAAATCGAGTAATGAACACTCAAGAATTTTAGTGCTCGCTCAACACTAGTGATAATACATAATATATACATAGGTGTCTTAGTGGTAAGCTGCATAAAGGATTAGCACAACTCCATTGGGCAGGCGAACATCCAAACTTGACTATCAAGAACTAGCTAGGAGTTTTCTGTTCTGATGATTCCCCTGCCATGGGAATGGGAGGAATTTGGCATGAGTGTCCATATGTGTCATGTGAATGGTCAACGTAAGTTCTTGCTGGTGTAATGATGCAGATGTTTGGAATATTATGTAATATTCTCAGTAATGTCTGTGACAAAGGATCATGGCTGATTATTGCTCATATCCAGAGAAGGAAATCAAAAACTAATAAGATAGCAATCTTGGCAGTAAATGGCCAAGACTCAGTGGCCACTTTTCTATACGTTAAGTCACATAGGGATTATTCTTGTATTGACATAAGCATTCATTTGCTAATTTGCTGGACACTGAACAGCTAATACCCTAATGGCCTCTCTGCCCAACCGTCTTGACTAAGTCCCCAATCCTTTACAATTATTTACAATACTTTTTTTTAACTTCCCTATGCTTCATAAATGCCAATGTTTTGATCGCCTTAAGGAAAAGAATGAGTTAAATGGACCAACATTTTAGCCCTGGCTCTAAAACCGCCTCTTTTCAGCGTCCTCTCAGCACCTGCAGGATATTTGCACATACATAAATAAATTAACAATGAATAAATAATTTTAATCCTGCCACCTTTAAGATTTGATCCTTTGGCACTGGCTGTGTGTTTGTCAATTCCTAAGTCTTTTTGATACAGTCTTCAGATACTTGGTGTCTGTCAGGCAAATTTTGGGTATTGTTTTCGCTTGATTAGTTCTGTATGACCCAGGGTTGCCCTGAAAATCCACATCACTCATCAGAACTTGGAAAGGCCTTCTTGCCTTTTAAAGGGATGCAAAGTGCCTGCCATTCCTCCGGACAAAAGCCTGGGAGGTTTGCAGCATTTGGCCTTGTCAAGGCGTCTGTATTGCTCAGTGAAGCGAAGATAAAGCTCATTAGGGTACACCCCAACTTCTACTGCTCGGCTGTACAGTACTATTGCTATTGATGGGCAAGGAAGAATGACTCTACTGTATGTGGTATAGCCAGGCCAAGAACCAGTCTTAATGTCACACACAATTGACAGAACCATAAAACCTACCTATATAGAGTATATTATTTATATATATATATTTCTAGAACATATCTTTCCTACCACATTACAACAAAATATGGGTCGAGGAAACCCTTAGATTCTCTCCTTTTTATTGTTTGCTGCTTTTTATTTGTTTTACCTGTTGTAAAGCTCTACATGATATTTAAACAATATATAAATTATTTGTTATTATTACTAAAGCACCAAGTAATTTCAAGAATAAATACAAAACATCAAGATCAATGATTCATTGCAGTTGACTTTTATAATTTACTGTGAAAATATTCCACAAACAAAATTTCTGTTGTGTCTCACCTATCTGGTAATAAACTTTTTCAAGTGTACATGTCTTTATAACTTTCAAAATCTACATCAGCAGTAGTTGTGATATAAAATAAGTCTGCAATATACATTCATTTTTTTATTTTTTTGTTATCATGGAAAACATGGCACTTCCTGTTTTCTGACAACAGGAAAGAGTCAGAAAACAGGAAGTCCTGTGTTTCCCCGGTCATCTGAGCGCTCACAGAGAAGGCAGTCATGTGATTGATGGACACATTGAGCCGTGACTCTCTGTACTTGCCGAAATTCTTGTGTTTAGTCTGTTTTTTTCGACCAGCACAAGTCAGGAAATCTGCCATCAGGAGACTGGACCTGGAGTTCTGGTAAGTTCAGCTTTGTTTTACAGCATGATAACAACAACAAAAATAATGAATGTATATTGCAAACTTGTTTTATTTCACATCTACTGTTGATTTAGAGTTTGAAAGTTATAACGACAGTGACACTTTAAAGAAAACCTGTCATCATCAAAATTTTATCTATCAGCACAATGTCAGGAATTGCTGAGCAGAAATTATCTATCTATCTATCTATCTATCTATCTATCTATCTATCTATCTATTCAATGGATATCTATCTATCTATCTATCTATCTATCTATCTATCTATCTATTTATCTATCTATGTGGGAAAAGACTCAGTGTAATTTGTAACTTATTGATTTAAATCCCTGATCCTTCTATTCTTAGTGGACATTGTAACTCAATGGCTATGTTCACACAACGTCAAAAAAAAAATAGAAAAGGCGTCCTCTCTTTCTATTTAAAAAGACATTCACTATTTCCGCAATTTAATTGATGTATGGATGATGGACATCCAATGCACACAATGTATAAAATAACGGACGTCAAGATGATGATCATGTCAATTATTTTCGGGCGTCTTTTGCAAACACGGACTTTATTTTTTTGTCGTTCACACACAGTTTTTCTTTTATCACTGTCCTTCTCCATTTTAACTATTAAATTCAATGTACTTTTCAATTAAAGACACAACCAAAGGGCGATTAATAATCCCAAACTAGAATAATGTACCAACAGCAGTCATTACACTGAGGGGCGGCCAGACAGCTAAATGAGCTGAAAAAACATTGTGTGAACATAGCCAATGATAGGATCACCCTTTGAACTCCAAAGCATGAAAAGATATAAGATTTCAATCAATAAATGACTAGTTTAAAATTAATCACAAAGATAGGCTGTATATTAATCTGCTACAATTACATTGTGCCGATACCAGATGAAATAGCATTTTCATAGTGACAAGTTCCTTTTTGAACAACTGTGCCCCTTCTATTTATCTAGCAAATAGGGAAACAGAAAAAACACAGGGCTGAGCACCTCATAGGGTGACACTGTATATTCAAAAGCACCATGGCAATGAAGTTGCACACAGGTTTAAGCTCACCTGATGTGGTTGTGAGAAGCCGCAACCACTATAACAGCATGTAAATAGTATAATGTACACTTGGCGGCTGCAGGAGACTCTCAGCTGCAGAACCCTCAGGTATGCGTAGTCATATGAAGAATCCAAATGAAAAAGGGAGATATGTCCCCGCGCAGACCATAAGTATAGAAGCAAATTTTATTGGTGTATATCCACAGGTCCTGTGGATATACACCAATAAAATTTGCTTCTATACTTATGGTCTGCGCGGGACATATCTCCCTTTTTCATTTGGATTCTTCTATTTACAGTATTTAGCATGTGTTCACTAATAGTAGTTGGCAAATTTATGGTATGTTTGGCAATATCTGGGTTTTTTTCTACTTATCGAGTAAATAAGTTTTATTGTTTGTAGTTTATATTGCTATGCTGTTATCACCATTTTATATTACAAATCATATATTTTTTTTAATAGACGAGGAGTTCCAAGTCTTTTTGACCAACGATCAATTGGAAGCTCAGCATTTGAGGGGGGTGATCCTGAAAGGACACCAGAACAGGTAAGTAATACTCATGTTTTTTAAGGAACCAGGACATTCACTGCATATGATAATATGATGTAATTTGGCCATGGTAGGAAATTGATAAAAAAAAAAAAATTAAAGTTCTCAGTAGTTGATACCTTGTAATGTCTAGATAGGATCTAACAAATTGCAAGTGCATCAATGGCAGCTACAGTGCCTCCAATGGGAGTGCCAGCCAGAAGTTTCCCAGGACAGGGTCCAGCTTTTCCCAGCACCCGGAAGGAGGGGCACTTAAATGGCAGCTGGCTGATGAGCGAATAGCATCGATAACAAAGCGCTTTGCTTCATTATTACTGTAAATTCTCTCATCTCTAGTTACTATAAAGTGCGCCTGCCAAACAGTATTTTTATATAAAAATTGCTCCAGCTTCTTTATTTCCAACATGGCTACGAACACTAACAGCGTGAGTTTTATATATTGTTATGTTATTTTTAAGTTGTTTAAGATTATCAAAAGCCTCATCCACAAGAACTATCTCGCAGTGGAGAAGGAATTTGAAGATTTGGATGAAATGAATTCAAGACGACTAAGTCAGGAGACTATGTACTTTCTTTTAAAGCGGTATGTGTGATCCATAATGTGATAGGTTAGTGTACTCAGTGCACTTCACAAGAGATTCATAGTTATCGTACTTTATTAATACCACACTGTGTTAGGATTTTGTTGGTTCCTCAAATCTTATATAGCTAATAAGTTTCAAATTGGAGGGGATCACATGTTTGAAGGGTCATGTATGTTCTGGGGAGTGTCTGTACACCTCTGTATAATGCTGGTACAATACAATACAATACAAGTGTTTGGACTGTCCTACTTTAAAATATAATATACTTTCCATTTCACATAACTTTTACATACATATATATTAATTCAAATATATATTTTTTTCTTTTTAAGACTTGATATCCAGCCTGCAGTCACCCGAGGAGAAATCAGAAGGCTTTGGAGCACATTTCTAACTAACCAGGACAAGACTCTTGACTACCTGGAGTTTGTGAGACATTTTGGATACTCCCCCAAATCAGCATGTTATCCAAATGCAAAGATCAGCCCCCCAAAGAAAGGAGATGGAGATTTTTTGATCCGGTCGAAAAAGCTAAACTGTGACTCTGACATACTGATAGATAATGTCCGTGCAAAGGTAAAAAAAAAATATTAACCCTTATTATCATTAATGATTGAGGACAAGTCTAAAACTAGAATAGAGCATGTGTAAAAGCACAGGCAGCTGTTGTATAGACTAGTATTTGAGGGACCCCAACTCCTTGATATATTATACAGTTATTATTCACTTTTTTAATTGATATTATACATGAATAGACATAATAACAAAATAAAATAACCAACAAATCATAGCATCACACAAATAACCAACAAATCATAGCACCACACAAACGACCAACAAACCATAGCATCTGTGCAGAGGTACAATGGTATTGGGCTAAAGTGGACTGCAGTAGCAGCCACCAGACTTAAACATGACTCCTCAGCTCTCCCCCTACTTGTTCAGCAATATCATACATAAAGGTCTTAGGCAGCAGTCACATGAGATTCTCGCCATTAAATAAACCCACCCATAACAGTGCACAGAGCTCACACGTCCCAATGTCCGTTTTGCTGTTAAGGCTTCCTCAGGAACTCAGTAAAACTTACGTCGGGACATGTGAGATCTGTGGACTATTATGGGCGAGTTTATTTACTGGAGAGAATCTCATGTGACTGCTGCCTAAGAGCTTTATGTACAGTATGAAATTGCTAAACCAGTAGGGGGAGAGCTGAGCAGTCTGGTGGCTGCTACTGCACTCCACTTTAGAGTTTAGCCTGATACCATTATATCTGTGCACAGATGCTTGATGAATAATGTCAATAAAATAGTTCTATTTTTAAGAAATTATGCTCATAGTGCCCTTTTTGTATTCATATATCATAGTGTTTTTTTCCTTTTTTGTTTAGGTATTAATGACAGTAGAGGTATATATATTCTGAGTGTGCAACAGAGAGGGGAAGCAATGGATAATGTGAAATAGGGCACTGAGATGCCTCGGAAGGAATGAATAAAACACAGGAGACATACCGAAGGCTAAAATAATCCCTATCTTTTCATTTTTTAAATGTTGGTGGCCCCATTTCAGCTATAGCAATGAGCCCCTGTGTAAAATAGGTATTTAAAGAATACTTCTATCACCTTGCAGAGCCTCTACTGTTGGTCAATTCTTCAGTTTCATCTTACTGAAAATCTTAGGTTCTATAGAACTCAAACTCTGTCAAACCTTCTGCATTTGATTCCTGATGCCTTCCCGGATCATCTCTATTACTGAATAAGTGTTCCCCAATCTGGGGCTCTCCACCTGTTGCAGGGTGCGATGGGAGTTGTACTTTTGCAACAGCTGGGAGGCTAAGAAGGATAAGAAACATTGCTCTATGATTATATATGGTTCGGTTTCCCATGTTTTTTTATTGCTTTCATTATCTTCAACAAATTCTAAGAAAACTACCAAACCAAAAATACAGATCGCCAAAACCCTGGCCAATGTAGTGGTCTAACATTATAATTATTACTGCTCTAAACTACTTCTAAAATGGAATATTTTACATGTTTAATTTCTACACATATTGTAGGTGGAGTATTTGTGGGATGACCTCCACAGAGAATTTGAAGACCTTGATCCTTATGGCACAGGCTTCGTGAGCAAAGAGGAATTTAAAGATCTGTTATCTGAACTTTGCATACATCTCAATGACTATGAGCGAGAAATGTTATCAAAGAAGTTTGAAACCAGTCGTGATGGCCGGTGAGCTCCCTCAGATTTACGTGTTATTGTTTTAAAGGTTTATTACCATTTTAACCATTATCTTACAGTTTATATATACAAATCTGCACAACAAACTGAATAATTTAAAGTGAATGGTAAAATTGCTCTAATTAACTATACTATGAATCGGGTCTTCTGGTTTATTTTAGAAAAAGTTATGCAACTCACCTTAAGGCTATGTTCACACACCGTCAAAATGGTGTTTTTATTGGACAGCCGTCATTTCACAACAAATAACGGTGGTTATGATACAAATAACGTCTGTTATAAAATAAAACCACCTGTCATTTTGAGGGTGTGTGTGAACATACCCTGAGGCTGATAGAACTGTGAAGAAGTAATCAAATTTTACTCCATTCACTTTGCTGAATCTTCTTACTAATTCTGACTGCTCAATCCTTTGCTAGTTATATTGCTAAAAACAGATCCTGAGATACTGATCCTGATTTACAGCCGTTTTTATATTCCAAATCTATAAACTAGCTTGTCATTCCCCACCTTTTTCATGAGCTGCATTAAATCCATATTCTGTGTTGTACTGCATTAAGATTTTTTGCTACATCTTCTGCTACTTCATGTATTTCTTCTTAAAGGGGTATTCCAGCAAAAAACTTTTTCTTTCAAATCAAGTGATTTCAGAAATGTTATTTACTTCAATTGAAAAATATCCAGTCTTCCAGTACTTATCAGCTGCTGTATGGCCTTAGGAAGTGGTGTATTCTTTTCAGTCTGACATGATGCTCTCTGCTGCCCCCCTTTGTTTGTGACAGGAACTGTCCAGAGCAGTGCAGGTTTACTATGGGGATTTTCTGCTGCTCTGTACAGATCCTGTCTCGGACAGAGCTGTCAGCAGAGAGCACTGTGTCAGAATGAAAAGAAAACAACATTTCCTGTAGGACATACAGCAGGTGATAAGTACTGGAAGAACGAAGGTTTTTAAATAGAAGTAAATCACAAATCTATATAACTTTCCGGAAATAGTTGATTTGAAAGAAAAATATTTTTGCTGGATAACATGATCCATGTCCTTAAATATAGTTCTAAGCTGATGTCACTTTTAAAATTACATTCTTGAGAGATGGATAACATTTCCTAGAAGTTTAAAAGTAATAGACAGTACAGGATGTGTTCACATTATGCTTGAAAAAACTACATTTGGCATTAAAAGGGAAAGATCCCAATTATGTGGCAAATAGATCTCCAATGTATGATAATTTTTTTGTTATACATGTGATCTTTTGATATACATATTGATGCAACCTTACCTACTGCTACCTTAGGTATGCAACCTGTGAGTTCTGAATACTGTGATATAGGATGTATGAGTCACAGTCACAAACAAATGCAAAAACATTATTGAAAATATTAATAAATAATTCAATGGGATTTGTTTTCTATCTGCTTATATTGTTTTTCATCTTCAGGGTATCCTACATTGAATTCTTAAAACCTTTTGTGCCCCGTCGGCAAGCTTTGAAAACTAAAACCAATATGGAGGCTGTTATGCAGAGTTCCCGGTCTGAGGCAGATCCATCTGAAAATAATGCAAATGACCTTGGAACGCTGACATCAAGAATGCGCAAAAAGGTAAATTCACTTTAGTTCTATAATAACATACAGAGCTAAGGTAGCAATGAAGTCCATTCACTATATTCACCAGTCTTATCTAACTTTAAAAGCATTTTGTATATTGATATGTTCAGTAGTCATATTATATTTAATTTATTTGATATTCTTTTCTGTTAGTTAAATATAATATGTGCATGGAATAAAAAATACTGCTCTCCTCTTGGGACCCTCGTCTATAAATGAGGGTGGAGAGCTGGTGCAAAGAATGGACAATATAATCATGTATGACATGGTTGCCGGTCATTCATATGGTCATGGTGTATTACCTTGTAAATGCTGTAGGGCAGGGATGGGGAACCCTCGGCACTCCAGCTGTTGCAAAACTACAGTTCCTATCATGCCTGAACAGCCAAAGCTTTACCTACTATTGTGCAAAAATAATGTGAATTGTAGTTTTCCAACATCTGGATTGCTGAAGGTTCCCCATGCCTACTATAGGGAAAACAAGATTAGTGATCATCTGATCATTGGGATAGTTCATTCTAAGAAAAAATTGTCCAAATAGAATCTCTTCAAATAACATAAAATTAAACATTTTTCTGCAGGTAATTGCTAGATCACTAACGTGGTGATATAGAGAAGTATATGTATAACAAAGCTGGCAATCAGACATGTCTCTATTCAGGGACTGAACCTGTACTGACACTAGAGAAATAGGTATCTAGAATTTTGGTGAAAAGTCTTACTTTAAAAAAAAAACATGATCACTAAATGTAAAGTAATAGTTGTGAAGTAATATACTACCCCAAGTAGTATATAAACAATACTGCATGTTATCAAAAATATAAAACACCAACAATGGTCACAATGAATTTATTAGAAAAGGGATGCTCTAAACCTACAAGGTTGGTCTATTTCAGTGCAGCTGCTTGTTGCTTATATTATTACTATTACTTTTCCTGTTATGATGGTATTGTCTGTATATGGCTTATGCTGGTACCTAAATCTATTTGTTTCTCTTCTCTGTTGTCTCCTTGGTGAGTTCCCTCGTTTTAAAATGAGATTGTTCAGTTGAGACATTTGAATGGGAATGATAGTCTGTTTTTATAAGCTAACTTTTCATGAAGATTTGCAGATGGGTGTTCTTTCCTTTCTGAGGGTTTTCTGGCTTGATATACCACCTTAATCATCTTCTCCTGGTTAGAGTGAAACACTGACATGAAGGGAAAGCTACCTTTTCAGCTGGTGTGAGAAAGCTACTTTCTGCGCTTTCTGTCTTCCCAGAACGATGGCTGTGTTCGAAGTTTTTCTGCCAAGGCAGGTTCACATTTGCCCATAAATCTGACATAGCTGCCATCCAGCGTGTTTGCATTGGATCTAAAAACCTTGCGTGCAGTATTTTTCAATCTGGTGCAACTACAGTACACCAGAGGGCAACTATTCTTCATACACCTGGCACTATTACCCATTAGAACCTATGGGGTACTAAATGGATTGTGCAGTGCCATAAATCCATCATTTGCATTTGGAATGGTTCTGGATTGCTAGAAAATGTGAACCTCAGAAGGTAAAAACATCAATTCTGGCATCTTCTTACTCTTTTTACTCTACAGCTTTGTAGGGACAGGCAATAAACCTGCTGCTACAACGTATAAGCCATACTGTAACAATGAATAGTGATGGACAAATCTTCCATTTTAAACAGTCTTTTACTTTTTGGCCGCTGGTTACTTCATGTTACTATATTGGCTGGTTAAGCACAATAAATCTGACCTGTATACATAACCTCTTGTTCCTTCCACCTGTTCCCTGCCTAGACATTTCTAATCTTGGTCTTATGTGTGCATAATTGTTGGTGACAGTGTATACACTTGAAATGGACACCCAATAAATTACTAAACCAAAGCAGGGTGTACCTGCTGCAGACCGAAAATGGGCGTCCCTTAATAATGACAGATTAGTGGAGGTTTTGTATTGATATAAAGAAACTCACAGAGGACAGATATGAGGTCCTGACAATTTGCATTGGGCACCCGCCTATATTATGTGCATGGCTGGTCATGCATGAAATGATAAATAGTGTGTCCTGAAAAGTACTGCATCATGCATGTATTGCCCTCCATCCCCTTATTCACAGGAATGGAAATACTAAGCTTTCCCCAGTTAACCTCTTCTTTTTATTTAAGACCTGCTTCTCTACATTATAAGGGAATACAAGCTGTAGAAAACTGACAGTGTACTATTACTGTTCTATTCTGTGGAGGCTATGCATAAACTATATTATTGTTATTTTATTGCACTGATATAATATATTTGACATGTCCATATTTTAGAGGCATCGCATGGTGAAACACTAGTATGTCAAGTTTGATACATAAGGCCCAAAATATATATCCACCTGAAAATAAAAACCAGAACGTCACCTTACCTTAGGATCATTCAATAACTCCTTTTTTTTAATACTGTTGAGAAGTAAGAGAAGCACTGGCCTATTACTTTTCTTTCCTCATTTACTAACATCATTGCATTATATGCTTGATTATGTTGGGTCAACTATTTTCGTTGTGCTTATAACATCGTACTCTATATTCTATCATATATCCATAAAAAAAAAGCCTATTGGTTAACATACTGTAGAAAATGTTTTAGGTGGCCGTCAATTACTTTTTCATTAATATCCTAAGGATAGATCATCAATATCACATCGGTCGGGTGCTCACACCCCACTGATTTGCTCTTGGTGCCTAATATAGAAGGAACAGAGCCAGAAGCAGACAGCTTTGGTTGTTCTGGGTTACTACTATTGACTTCAAAGGGAGCAGAGTTGCAGTAACTGAGCGTGACCACTGCACAATGTACGGAGCTGTCTCTGATTCTGTTCTCTTTATATATTGGCACCACAATATTAGCAACTTATTAACAAGGTGCCCATGGATCTCATATTAATGCTCTATCTTGAGGTTAGGCTATCAATACATTTAGGCCACTGTTTGGACATATGTTGTGACATATCTAGCACAGCATCATTCAGTTTTATTAATTAAAGAATTAAACATTTTAGGCACTTTAGGTTAGTATAGGATTTTAGCCTCTTCATGTGGACAAGAGTATTCCAATTTATTCACAGCAATCAGAGATCTTGAAAATATTGAGGACCTGCGAAACAAAGTTGCAGAACTCTTCATTATATAATAGTTTACCTTTAGTTATATAAAATTCCAGTTTAGTTTAGAAAAAAGATGGCCTAGGAGTGACCTAATAACTATGTGTACACTTATCCAAGAGCAACACAAAGATCTCTCCTATGATCTACTTATACCTAGGACTGTATCTGTAACAAGGAGGCATCCTCTGTGTCCAGAAGGGAAAAAAATCTACACCAGCACAGAAAGGGATTCTTTACTGTAAGAGTAGTGAGACTATAGGAAGTCATCATGGTAAACACAACAAAGGTGTTCAAAAGGGACCTGCATGAATTTCCAAAGAAGGGTTCCTCTAGGGATTTATTCTGATTAGCAGATTTGGAGCCATAAAGACATTTTTCTCCCTAAAATGAGGAAAATTGGCTTCTACCTCATAGGTATTTTGGCCTTCTTATAGATAAACACTTTATGGTAATAGACTGAACTGGATGGACGTTCAGTGGTACCTTTATACTCAACCACAATCTCTTCTGGAAGGCTGGTTAAGTACCGAGCAGTTTGAGAGCCAGACAGGTTTTTTCCCATAACAAATAATGTAAGGGTGCCTTCACACCTACTGACTCGCAGCGTAAATCTCGCTGCAAGTCTGGCAGGTCCTGGCAGTTCACTGTCACTACATACACGCAGCGGTCTGAACGACCATAATGTAATTCTGTCGACCCCTTAACCCCTTTTGCTGCCGCCCGGCTCCAGCTGCGCTCCCGCTCTGTATACATTACCTGTCTCTCGCTGCATGGGGTCCCGGCATACTGCTCTCCCGCCCGGCCAATCAGTGTGTTGCCCTGCCACAGCCACTGATTGGCCAGGCGGGAGAGCAGTACGCCGGGACCCCGTGCAGCGAGAGACAGGTAATGTATACAGAGCTGGAGCAGAGCGGGAGCCGGGCGGAAGCAGAAGGGGTTAAGGGGCCGGCAGAATTACATACACGCAACGGTCGTTCAGACCATTTAGTGTATGAAGTGACAATGAACTGCCAGGACCTGCCAGACTCGCAGCGAGATTTAGGCTATGTTCACACTACGTAAAACTACGGCCGTTGTTGCCTATGGCAACAACGGCCGTGGTTTTTGTGCAGCGGAACACAGCCTATTAAGCAATGGGATCCCAGCCGGAGTGTACACACATTGTATATGCTCCGGCCGCGATCTGTGCGGCCCCGCAAATAACTGACTGAATTCAGTAAATTCCCGCCGCAGAAAGACCTGTCAGTTCACACAGTGAAGCGAGCGGCTCCGGCCGCTCGCTTCGCTGTGTGCTATGGTAAGCTCTGATGCGGGCGCACGCTGATGCTCACGCATCAGAGCTCTGCGGCCGGAAAGATCAACCGGCCGGTCTCATACGTTGTGTGAACATAGCCTTACGCTGCAAGTCGGTAGGTGTGAAGGTACCCTAAGTGTGTTAAATTGGTTTAGGTATCCACCAATAGCTAACTACTGTACCGGTATGTTTCACTGAAACTGTAAAATTTTATCATTTTAGTTTGGTACATTTTCAACAAAGTAGTGTACACAGGGACCCTCACATATAGTGCAGGTGCATGATGTCATCGAAAGGAGATAACTGATACAGTCTATACATTAGATGGGGAGGACTGGAGGAGAAGGTTCCGACAGGTGGCATACCAATTTCAACTTCACTAATGGAGCCAGGCGGTAGAGAAAGCTAACTGTATGCTGGGCTGTATGGCTAGAGGTATAACCAGTAGGAAGAGGGAGATTGTGATCCTGCTGTATAGCACTCTAGTGAGACCACATCTGGAATACTGTGTCCAGTCCAGGAGACCTCATCTATAAAAATATATTGAGAAATAGAACAGGTCCTAAGACGGGCTACAAATATGCTTTATCCTTCACACCCTCCAGCATATCAGGAATGACTAAAGGATCTAAATATGTATAGTCTGTAGGAAAGAAGAGAAGAAGGGACATAAACATAATCAAAGCCTTTTAAATATGTTAAAAGCCTAAATAGGTTTCAGTAGGGAAACTGAACTCAAGAACAAGGGGACACAATCTAAAGTTAGTTGGGGGAAAGATCAAAAGCGAAAGAGAAAATATTACTTTACTGAAAGAGTAGTAGAACAACCTTGCAGCAGATGTGGTAAATAAATCTACAATAACGTTGGATAAATGTTGGATAAACGTATATCTATCCTAAGGTAATAAGAAATAAAATAATATAAAGGTGGACTAGAA
Source organism: Dendropsophus ebraccatus (assembly GCF_027789765.1). NCBI lineage: Eukaryota > Metazoa > Chordata > Amphibia > Anura > Hylidae > Dendropsophus > Dendropsophus ebraccatus. The sequence continues at coordinate 69,785,635 of NC_091460.1, forward strand.
GGACCAGTTGATCTTTTTCTGCCAACAAACTACTGTTGTTTCTAACACAAAGTAGCACAAAGTGTAGTTAAAAGACATGTACTGTTTAGGTGTTGCAGTGTGCAGTCTGTGGTGTGTTTCAGCATGGCTTTACACAAGACTGCCAGACTGGGTTCTGAATATTTTGTTGAGTACCGAACAAGTGGTTGAGTACCAAAACTAAATTTCTTTGAAAATATTTGAAAACGAAATTGTTTGAGTTCAGAGCAGTTTGAGTACCAACGTACCACTGTATGTCTTTCTTCCAGCCTTACAAACTATGTTACTATGTAGGAGTTTTATAAGAAAGCAATGGATTCTGCACCACCCTACATCTAAGGGGTGCTCCTACTAAATACCTAAATTACACACTACTAAAACAACACAAGAAACCAGGGGTATGTAATAAACGTAGGGCACACCACAACTGATGATCTGAATAGATATACAAAAAAATCTTTATTCACATAATTAGATTATCAAAAAATACATGTATATACATAAGGCAAACACATGGGCACAAAGCCCCCTATTCATTAAAAACAATTAAAATACATGACAAAGGGACCTGTAAAATATAAAGGTACCCTAGGGCTCAATAACCTATATAGAATACAGATACTCCGGCTGCAACAGAAAAGTGAACCAAAGGAGATTACAATGCCATAAATACAATACAAATATATTCAAGTGAAATAAATACCAGGCAACAATCGTAAAAATAAGTCAAACTGTGTGAAGGTCAACCCCTACGATATAAACCATATCATTGCAAACAAAATATAAGGTAAATTGCACCATGTCCAGGAGACCTAAACAGCCGGAGCAAATAGGTTGGAGTCCATAACCCTACGCATTACGTTCCCTACTGGAACTTCGTCAGGGATTAATTGTACAGAGGCTAGTGCCCATATTTATATACAAATCAATAATATACATAATGTACACATGTGTTACCTATTACCCAGTATGTGACGGTTCAGCGCTGGACGATCGCATCAACAAGATGGCCGCGGCGCCCCAAGCAAGATACTGCGCAGGCGCTAATGGCTGGACGTGTATCACATCATCACACCGGCCGACGTAAATATGCGCATGCGCAATATAAATCAGGGCAAAAGCACCCATAATGCGCAGGTGCAAAGAACGCAAAAGTCATGTGACCGTATGGCAATGTTCCGTAAAGGTAAACACATATTAAAGGCAGACGTAAGTATGCGCAGGCGCAGTGAAAGTAAGGGCAAAATAGCCCATACATTACACTAAAGGCCGGTACCACCATATACATTTAGATCATTTGACGAAGGTATGCCATAAATGATAAGCGCCATGCCAACCCTAGTTAATTCATTAATTAAAGCATATATTGATAATATCGCCACAACAGGGGATTTACATTACCATATATGGGTAGATGGGAACACAGTAGGCTCCAATACAAATGCTAAAATAGTTACAAGAACCAATTAAGAAGCAAATAAGCAAAAAAAAACATATATAGTAATATATATAAACATCACATACAGGGATAGGTTGATTACTAAATGATCAAATAAGGCAAAGGTAACTATATTACTAAGAATGTCCCAGGGAACTGAATTAGAGGAGGGTGGAAGTAGGTACATCAGAGTCCAGGAATTATACGCATGTATGTGCCACAAGGAGGAAGTCCATATCCTACAGGTAAGGTTCATCCCTCATACTCATTGTCGAGAGCAGTCAAGTCGTTTTATGTGAGCAAGATGAGCAAGATGACTTCATGGTATGTAGGTATACATGTTAGTATGTATAACCAAATACGTGGTAATCTTCAGTTCGTGTCATCCAAATATAAGATACCATAAAATAAACATAGTTGGATAGTAATCTAATAAAAAAAGCAAAAATTAGTGACCCAATAAGACCACACAAAATACATGATGAAAAAAACAATGCCAAGTGCGACAGATATAAAGATACACAAGAAAAAAAGAGCAAGAAAATGAAAAGAAAGAAAGAGGAAATTAAGTGAAAGGTGAAAGAATATAGATAAGCCCCATCCTCTCACGGATTGAGGAAAGTGACAGAAAGTGAAAGAGAGACATATATATATATAAAAGGATGACAAGAGTGACAAAAGTGAAAAAATCAGGATGAGACCAGGAAAAGCCTGGTCATAAATGAGTACCTATATATCCAACAATGTGAAGCATGCACGAACAGTGAACCATGAGACAACCAAGATTAAATAACGGAAACAATGATAAGAGTGAGAAAAAAAGGAGAAAGATAATCCTACCTATAGAAGCCAGTATATAAGAGTTCTCCATTCATTCCATTTGGCATTAGGCTATCCAGGCGATGAATCCACCTTGATTCCCTGCGTAACAAGAGTTTACTGATGTTACCCCCCCTGATACCCAATAAAACCTTTTCGAGGCCCACCACATGTAGGCCATCACACTTACCCCTGTGATGTTCTTTAAAGTGTGCAGCTACCGATGTCAGATCCAATGTTTCATGTGACGAACAGGATGCCCTCCGTATGTTTGATAAGTGCTGTTGCACCCGCCTTCGTAGTTCTTGTGTCGTCTGTCCGACATAGGTCATAGGGCACGAACAGGTGATTGCATAGATCACATCCTTGGTCCGACAGTTAATGTAGTTACTCAAAGTATAACGAAGGCCATCTCTTGGATTATCAAAATGTTGGCTCGGCCTCATGAAACAACATATGTTGCAATTACCACATGGGTACGATCCCTTGAGTCTGATGCCCCTATCCAGGGGAATACGTGGTCGTGTGAAGTGGCTTGTTGTCATAATATACTTGAAGTTTTTTGATCTTCTTGCAGTCAGTAGTGGCCTTTCCGCAATATGTGGGATGAGTCGTGGTTCTGATAAAAGAATACCCCAATTCTTACGCAATATTAAGTAAATGACATTGCACTGATTATTGTATGTGGTTACCATCCGGACTTTATTAGAAGGATTTCTAGGTCTAGGCTGTAGTAAGCGTGATCTCTCTGTGTCTCGTGCCCGTTGGAAAGCCTTAGAAATTACCCTCTTTGGATAGCCACGTCCTTTAAATCTCTGTGTGAGTGAGTTGGCTTCATGAAGGAAATCTTGGTCATCTGTGCAATTGCGTCTAATGCGCAAAAATTGGCCAACGGGTATACCGTCATGGAGATGTTGTGGATGAAAGCTGTTATATTCCAGGAGACTATTAGTTGCCGTTCGTTTGCGGTGTAGAGTGGTCTGGATTCTGTTGGCTCGTAACATCAATTTGAGGTCCAGGAACTCAGCTTCAATGTCTGAAACGTGAAAAGTTAATAGGATATTGAAATCATTTTGGTTTAAGGTATTCACAAATGTTTCACATTCCTCCCTGGTACCGGTCCATACGACGAGAATATCATCGATGAACCGGTACCATTTGAAAACATGCTGTTGAAAGTGGGTCATGGGGTACACGTGCACCCCCTCCCACCACCCCAAGAAGAGGTTGGCGTAGGAGGGGGCACAACGCGCACCCATGGCCGTCCCTGAGACTTGCCGGTAGAAAACATTGTCGAACATGAAATAGTTCTGATTCAAAATAAAATAAAGGAGCTCAAGCAGAAATGAGTTATGTTGTACGCACCAGAGGGTAGGAAAGTGGATATTGCTCTTACCCCCATTTCGTGTCCAATATTAGTATAAAGGGATTCCACATCCAGTGTCACAAGTAATGCTCCTTCCGGAATTTCCACATTCTCCAATTGTTTAATAAGATGTAAGGAGTCTCTGACATAGGAGGGGAGATGCAGAACATGGGGCTGTAAGAAAAAATCCAGATAAGTACAGGACTGTTCGCAGAGGCCTCCAATTCCCGAGACAATAGGTCTCCCAGGCGGGTTGATTACTGATTTGTGTACCTTCGGTAACATGTAGAAGGTGGGTATGACGGGTTTATCAACTGTGAGAAATTTCAGCTCTTTTTTGGTGATGATCCCCGCATCAAAAGATGTAAGAAGAAGTCTATCCAATTTCTTTTTAAATATAACAGTAGGATCAGAGGGGATAGGTGTATAGTACTTCTTATTATTCAGTTGGCGTTTGGCCTCACTGGTATACTGGTCAATAGGCCAAAGTACTATATTTCCGCCTTTATCGGCTTCTTTAATGATGAACTCAGTACTGTTAGTTAAATTTTTGAGAGCAGATCTTTCTAGCTTAGTGAGGTTTTCACCACTATTCCTATTTATCCTCAATGATTGTAATTCTCTGATGACTGTATTGAAGAAGATTTGGATACATGGAAACAGCTGAAATGATGGAGTTGCCTGTGAACACAGTCTCAATGTAAATTGTTTCCTACCTTCTGTGGTGTCATTATCGTTCAGGAGGGAAAGCAGATCCAGTAAAACACCTCGATCCTGATCAGAGACAGTATCAATGATGGAGGGTTGATGGTACAACAATTTAAAGGTAAGTTGTCTGCAAAAAAGATAAAGATCTTTAGTTACTTCAAATTTATCTAGGCGTTGCATAGGCACAAAAAAAAGTCCCCGCTGTAGTACTGAAAGTTCAACCTCCGTTAGTACATGAGTTGAAAGGTTAATAACCTGCAGATCATTTACCCCTTGTGATGAATCCTCCATCCTGTCTGTATTAATTACTTCGACCGTTTCTTGTAGCGTTGGTACTGAGGGGATTTGCCCCTGTGTTGTGGACTCCTTTTTCTGCAATTTCTTACGCCCCCTCCTTGTCCTGTGTCGCCATCGCTTACGTCTGAAGATAAAAAAATCACTGGACTGTGTGTCCATAGTGTCTACAGCGGAGCCCCGTCCATCCTGTGTTTTGGGTCTACCCCTTCTGTTACCCCTATGAGTCCATTTAAAAACAAAGCCGGATTCAAAGTCACTTTTATCCCTCTGGAATTTCTTTTTTTTGCCTGCAATAATCTCCTTTTCATATCCATCAATAATTTCCTTGAGTTTGTTTTGAAATGGTACTACCAACAAATTCTGATCAAACTTCGACAGTAATGCCTCCTGCTGTTTAATGTTAGTCTTAATCTGGGGTAACAAGTCACGATCATGTTCCACCAACATTTTCAAAATAATATCAGAACAGAGCAACAGTCCCTACTCCCACTTTGTTTTGAAGGCTGTATCCACCATGCCGGAAAAATCTTAACTCTTAGGCCACGGGGGACCACTGACAACTTTTGATATTCTTCCAGGCTTTTCAAATTCCACCAAACACGAATATATGATTTATGTAGATCTACCAAACCATCAGTAATTTGTTTGAATTCCGAACCCACAGGCACAGTCCCCTGCTCACCAAAAACATTGATCGACTGGCTGCTCCACAATGCTTCCCTAGCATCCAAATCGAACGTCATGATAAAAAACTGCTGTTCTGCTGTTAAGACACTATTCTCTTGGATTCTAGCACACCGTTGTTTATTTTTTCAATATATTGATTGTACGCATGTGCCCCAGTTTTGTTGTGACGGTCAGCATAGTTTTTATCATGGCGTTGGATTTGGATGCTAGGGAAGCATTGTGGAGCAGCCAGTCGATCAATGTTTTTGGTGAGCAGGGGACTGTGCCTGTGGGTTCGGAATTCAAACAAATTACTGATGGTTTGGTAGATCTACATAAATCATATATTCGTGTTTGGTGGAATTTGAAAAGCCTGGAAGAATATCAAAAGTTGTCAGTGGTCCCCCATGGCCTAAGAGTTAAGATTTTTCCGGCATGGTGGATACAGCCTTCAAAACAAAGTGGGAGTAGGGACTGTTGCTCTGTTCTGATATTATTTTGAAAATGTTGGTGGAACATGATCGTGACTTGTTACCCCAGATTAAGACTAACATTAAACAGCAGGAGGCATTACTGTCGAAGTTTGATCAGAATTTGTTGGTAGTACCATTTCAAAACAAACTCAAGGAAATTATTGATGGATATGAAAAGGAGATTATTGCAGGCAAAAAAAAGAAATTCCAGAGGGATAAAAGTGACTTTGAATCCGGCTATGTTTTTAAATGGACTCATAGGGGTAACAGAAGGGGTAGACCCAAAACACAGGATGGACGGGGCTCCGCTGTAGACACTATGAACACACAGTCCAGTGATTTTTTATCTTCAGACGTAAGCGATGGCGACACGGGACAAGGAGGGGGCGTAAGAAATCGCAGAAAAAGGAGTCCACAACACAGGGGCCAATCCCCTCAGTACCAACGCTACAAGAAACGGTCGAAGTAATTAATACAGACAGGATGGAGGATTCATCACAAGGGGTAAATGATCTGCAGGTTATTAACCTTTCAACTCATGTACTAACGGAGGTTGAACTTTCAGTACTACAGCGGGGACTTTCTTTTGTCCCTATGCAACGCCTAGATAAATTTGAAGTAACTAAAGATCTTTATCTTTTTTGCAGACAACTTACCTTTAAATTGTTGTACCAACAACCCTCCATCATTGATACTGTCTCTGATCAGGATCGAGGTGTTTTACTGGATCTGCTTTCCCTCCTGAACGATAATGACACCACAGAAGGTAGGAAACAATTTACATTGAGACTGTGTTCACAGGCAACTCCATCATTTCAGCTGTTTCCATGTATCCAAATCTTCTTCAATACAGTCATCAGAGAATTACAATCATTGAGGATAAATAGGAATAGTGGTGAAAACCTCACTAAGCTAGAAAGATCTGCTCTCAAACATTTAACTAACAGTACTGAGTTCATCATTAAAGAAGCCGATAAAGGCGGAAATATAGTACTTTGGCCTATTGACCAGTATACCAGTGAGGCCAAACGCCAACTGAATAAAAAGAAGTACTATACACCTATCCCCTCTGATCCTACTGTTATATTTAAAAAGAAATTGGATAGACTTCTTACATCTTTTGATGCGGGGATCATCACCAAAAAAGAGCTGAAATTTCTCACAGTTGATAAACCCATCATACCCACCTTCTACATGTTACCGAAGGTACACAAATCAGTAATCAACCCGCCTGGGAGACCTATTGTCTCGGGAATTGGAGGCCTCTGCGAACAGTCCTGTACTTATCTGGATTTTTTCTCACAGCCCCATGTTCTGCATCTCCCCTCCTATGTCAGAGACTCCTTACATCTTATTAAACAATTGGAGAATGTGGAAATTCCGGAAGGAGCATTACTTGTGACACTGGATGTGGAATCCCTTTATACTAATATTGGACACGAAATGGGGGTAAGAGCAATATCCACTTTCCTACCCTCTGGTGACGTACAACATAACTCATTTCTGCTTGAGCTCCTTTATTTTATTTTGAATCAGAACTATTTCATGTTCGACAATGTTTTCTACCGGCAAGTCTCAGGGACGGCCATGGGTGCGCGTTGTGCCCCCTCCTACGCCAACCTCTTCTTGGGGTGGTGGGAGGGGGTGCACGTGTACCCCATGACCCACTTTCAACAGCATGTTTTCAAATGGTACCGGTTCATCGATGATATTCTCGTCGTATGGACCGGTACCAGGGAGGAATGTGAAACATTTGTGAATACCTTAAACCAAAATGATTTCAATATCCTATTAACTTTTCACGTTTCAGACATTGAAGCTTAGTTCCTGGACCTCAAATTGATGTTACGAGCCAACAGAATCCAGACCACTCTACACCGCAAACGAACGGCAACTAATAGTCTCCTGGAATATAACAGCTTTCATCCACAACATCTCCGTGACGGTATACCCGTTGGCCAATTTTTGCGCATTAGACGCAATTGCACAGATGACCAAGATTTCCTTCATGAAGCCAACTCACTCACACAGAGATTTAAAGGACGTGGCTATCCAAAGAGGGTAATTTCTAAGGCTTTCCAACGGGCACGAGACACAGAGAGATCACGCTTACTACAGCCTAGACCTAGAAATCCTTCTAATAAAGTCCGGATGGTAACCACATACAATAATCAGTGGAATGACATTTACTCAATATTGCGTAAGAATTGGGGTATTCTTTTATCAGAACCACGACTCATCCCACATATTGCGGAAAGGCCACTACTGATTGCAAGAAGATCAAAAAACTTCAAGGATATTTTGACAACGAGCCACTTCACACGACCACGTATTCCCCTGGATAGGGGCATCAGACTCAAGGGATCGTACCCATGTGGTAATTGCAACATATGTTGTTTCATGAGGCCGAGCCAACATTTTGATAATCCAAGAGATGGCCTTTGTTATACTTTGAGTAACTACATTAACTGTCGGACCAAGGATGTGATCTATGCGATCACCTGTTCGTGCCCTATGACCTATGTCGGACAGACGACACAAGAACTACGAAGGCGGGTGCAACAGCACTTATCAAACATACGAAGGGCATCCTGTTCGTCACATGAAACATTGGATCTGACATCGGTAGCTGCACACTTTAAAGAACATCACAGGGGTAAGTGTAATGGCCTTCATGTGGTGGGCCTCGAAAAGGTTTCATTGGGTATCAGGGGGGTAACATCAGTAAACTCTTGTTACGCAGGGAATCAAGGTGGATTCATCACCTGGATAGCCTAATGCCGAATGGAATGAATGGAGAACTCCTATATTCTGGCTTCTATAGGTAGGTTTATCTTTCTCCTTTTTTTTCTCACTCTTATCATTGTTTCCGTTATTTAATCTTGGTTGTCTCATGGTTCACTGTTCGTGCATGCTTCACATTGTTGGATATATAGGTACTCACTTATGACCAGGCTTTTCCTGGTCTCATCCTGATTTTTTCACTTTTGTCACTCTTGTCATCCTTTTATATATATGTCTCTCTTTCACTTTCTGTCACTTTCCTCATTCCGTGAGAGGATGGGGCTTATCTATATTCTTTCACCTTTCACTTAATTTCCTCTTTCTTTCTTTTCATTTTCTTGCTCTTTTTTTCTTGTGTATCTTTATATCTGTCGCACTTGGCATTGTTTTTTTCATCATGTATTTTGTGTGGTCTTATTGGGTCACTAATTTTTGCTTTTTTATTAGATTACTATCCAACTATGTTTATTTTATGGTATCTTATATTTGGATGACACGAACTGAAGATTACCACGTATTTGGTTATACATACTTACATGTATACCTACATACCATGAAGTCATCTTGCTCATCTTGCTCACATAAAACGACTTGACTGCTCTCGACAATGAGTATGAGGGATGAACCTTACCTGTAGGATATGGACTTCCTCCTTGTGGCACATACATGCGTATAATTCCTGGACTCTGATGTACCTACTTCCATCCTCCTCTAATTCAGTTCCCTGGGACATTCTTAGTAATATAGTTACCTTTGCCTTATTTGATCATTTAGTAATCAACCTATCCCTGTATGTGATGTTTATATATATTACTATATATGGTTTTTTTTGCTTATTTGCTTCTTAATTGGTTCTTGTAACTATTTTAGCATTTGTATTGGAGCCTACTGTGTTCCCATCTACCCATATATGGTAATGTAAATCCGCTGTTGTGGCGATATTATCAATATATGCTTTAATGAATGAATTAACTAGGGTTGGCATGGCGCTTATCATTTATGGCATACCTTCGTCAAATGATCTAAATGTATATGGTGGTATGGTGGTGCCTTTAGTGTAATGTATGGGCTATTTTGCCCTTACTTTCACTGCGCCTGCGCATACTTACGTCTGCATCTAATATGTGTTTACCTTTACGGAACGTCGCCATACGGTCACATGACTTTTGTGTGCTTTGCGCCTGCACATTATGGGTGCTTTTGCCCTGATTTATATTGCGCATGCGCATATTTACGTCGGCCGGCGTGATGATGTGATACACGTCCAGCCATTAGCGCCTGCGCAGTATCTTTCTTGGGGCGCCGCGGCCATCTTGTTGATGCGATCGTCCAGCGATGAACCGTCACATACTGGGTAATAGGTAACACATGTGTACATTATGTATATTATTGATTTGTATATAAATATGGGCACTAGCCTCTGTACAATTAATCCCTGACGAAGTTCCAGTAGGGAACGTAACGCGTAGGGTTATGGACTCCAACCTATTTGCTCCGGCTGTTTAGGTCTCCTGGACATGGTGCAATTTACCTTATATTTTGTTTGCAATTATATGGTTTATATCGTAGGGGTTGACCTTCACACAGTTTGACTTATTTTTACGATTGTTGCCTGGTATTTATTTCACTTGAATATATTTGTATTGTATTTATGGCACTGTAATCTCCTTTGGTTCACTTTTCTGTTGCAGCCGGAGTATCTGTATTCTATATAGGTTGTTGAGCCCTAGGGTACCTTTATATTTTACAGGTCCCTTTGTCATGTATTTTAATTGTTTTTAATGGATAGGGGGCTTTGTTCCCATGTGTTTGCCTTATGTATATACATGTATTTTTTGATAATCTAATTATGTGAATAAAGATTTTTTTGTATATCTATTCAAATCATCAGTTGTGGTGTGCCCTAAGTTTATTACGTACCCCTGGTTTCTTCTGTTGTTTTGGTAGTATGTAGGAGTTTTATAACATCTTTATACACCACAGAGCTTGCTTGTTAAGGCCATGTTCACACTACGTAAATTAAGTATGATTCACGGCCGTTTTTCAACAACGGCCGTGATTTAAACTTAACTTACATTGCACTGTAGCTAAAGGGAATCCCGGCCTGAGTGTATACACATATTATACACTCTGTCTGGGATCGCTAGCAGCCCGGCAGGCAGGCCGGATCACAGAACGGCCGGATCACAGAACGGCCGGTGTTACTGAAGATCATTCTACTTTTAAAGTATCACGTAATGGGTTTTTTTTTTTTTTTTTGCAGAAATCAATAGTACAGGCGATTTTAAACAACTTTGTAATTGGGTTTATTAGGCAAATATTATCTGCATTCAAAAAGACTTTCCCCAGGTGCCCCCCCCCCTTCTCGCTCTCTCATTCACTGCTTATTATCAGGAAATCCCAACTCTCTTGCATCAGTCGGGTCCTGTCTGTTCTATGGAGAGGGGAGGAGGGAGATTAGTCAGCAGCAGAGAGCAGAGAACAAAGGATTACACAGTGGGAGCTGTATGAATGTCGATATTTAGAGGTCAGAGAGGTCAGTGCTGACTTCAGGGGAGATAGCTCAGTGATGTAGCTGTAAATTAACTCTTTGTTGTCCTGTTTTGGTGCCTCATCTACCTCAACCCCTCCCCTCTCCATAAGAGAACCATGAAGACAGGGGGGAGAGCTTCAAACTGCTTTTTCATGATAAAAATGCATCTTTCGACTAATAAACCCAATTAAAAAGTTTCCTTAAACCGCCTGTACTATTGATTCTTGCAAAAAAAATTTAAATGACAGTAACACTTTAAACAAATTTGCACTATACACTGTTTATGATGAAAATACATAAATGTGCATATAGACGCTATAGTTTTCTACATAAAAACAATGGGGGGGGGGTCAAACCTTATTGTTTAAGTCAATGGGGCTGTATAGTTTTTTTCTTCATAAAATCTAACATTTAATTAATCAAAAGTTTCCAAGTTAACACAGGGGGGATTTAAATTTCCATCTTTTCTAATGTGCAGCTTAAAGGAGAATGGAAGACTCTACGTAGAGCTTTCAAGAAGCTGGATATGGACAGCAGTGGCTACCTATCTCTGCCAGAATTTAGATCTGTTTTGAAGCTCTGCAACTTTGTACTTGACGAAGATGAAATTTATCACATCATGTCCAAATATGACCAGAACATGGATGGCCGCATCAACTACAAATCTTTTCTAGAGCACACTTGTAAGAAAGAGAAGCCCTCTAGTCCATCAACACCATTGTCAAACACTGTCTAGGGTCTACATTTCTTCCAAATAAACACCTAGATTGTTCATTCACACTCTTATAATGATGGCTCTCCAGCTGTTGAGCAGAGGTTGTCTGACCTCTGAAGCCTTTAATTCCTCAACACCGAAGAACCACCTAGTTGCCTCCATTTACTGTTCTTCAAAAACACCTTACCAAAAAATCCAATGAAGCTAAGCTCAGTCATGTGGTATGTAGTGAAGGTGACACAAACATCTGTGAAAATAAGGCGTTAGAAAAATAAGCCTGTTCAATTATTTTATAACATTGCTCAGGAATTAAAGGCAATTTCAAATTGTTCCAGGGCTTTTTTAAAGTACTAAGCATACTAGTCCTCCAGTCCCTCACAGCTGCACCAACACTCCTAGTCTTCTGCTAGTCTCCGCTTCCAGGCCCTGTGCTGTCCCAACCTCACAGAACCTGCCCACTCAGCCAATCACACAGACTGAGGCAGAACATTGCTTCGGCCATTATTTGGCTAAGCAGGTGGGTCCTGTGGCACAGAAACCGGAAGATGAGACTAGTTGAAGAATAGGAGCATCATCCAGCCGCTCCAGGTGGAGATGAGTATATATTATTACACCATCCTCAGCCCTGGAACAAAGTTTTTTGCCTTGACAACCCCTTTAACAGATATACTTTTTATACCATTTACATAAATCACCACCAAACCATTTTGTAGTAACATCTTATACATTCAATTTTCTATCTATTTTTTTCTTAGAGCAAATCTGTCACATCTAAAATATATTTAGCCACAAATACCATCACAGAGTGTATGGTATGTATATTGCACTGGGCACCCTTTGCATCCCTTATAGCTACACATATAGGGCGAGATTTATCAAATTGGTGTAAAGTAGAATTGTCTCAGTTACCCTTAGCAACCAGATTCCACCTTTCATTTTCCAAGGAATCTGTGAAGAATGAGAAGTGGAATCTGATTGGTGGCTAGGCGCAACTGAGCCAGTTCTACTCTACGCCCCTTTGATAAATCTCCCCTATAATGTCTAGTTCACTGCTTCAGAACTGGAAAAAAGTGCATTTTATCCCTGATTCAAAGTGCCAATGAAGTGTGCCGCTGGACATACACTTTTTCAGTTTTGCAGTGGTACTTTTACAATATATGCACCATACACATGTGGTGGTATTTGTGACTCCATATGGGTTTTAGACAGGACAAATTAACCTACATTCACATATAATTAATCTGCTGTGATTTAAAGACGTTAATAAAATAAAAAATCTGCAGTAGCAAACTGACAGGATAAAATATTTAGCAGATGCGTATGTGTGAACATGCCCTGAAAGTTTTCCAGGAGTTAAATATTGATAGTCTATTCCTTTAAAAAGACAGAATGAAGGATCAGTGTGGCTGTGTCAGGTATTATAGCTCTACCCCATTCACTTTCACCAGGCAAAGCCGCCCATATGGACAAGACATTGTGCCTGTGTAAACGCTGAAGGAGTCAGCAGTCCCTAAAAACACCAACAATGGGACCATCAATATATAACTCCCCGAAATTCCTTAGACCACTGTCAATTTATCAGTGAAGTTCTAGACAATTCCCAGTCACAATTCACAATTCTATCTTCTCTACAATTTATAATTAATATGGCTCAGTACTTTGATTTGATACTCGTCTGAAAGTCATTTCTGAAGATGAAAGGTTCCCTGTAAATTGACTATTGAGTTAAAGTGTATCTGTCATGACTGCCCATGCGCATTGGGCTCTTATGGCATGTTCTTAGCCATGGAGACCCGAACTTCCAGAATACCAAAGGAAATCAGCGTTCCGTCAAGACAAGTACACGTTAAATAGTGCCTATACTGCAGCACTGGACTCTGGAAATATAGTTACTGTTTTAAAATAAACTTATATTGTTGTTCTTGTCTTTATTTTTTATCATTACAATAATTCTTTTGCATAGAAACATTAAGCACATCCAGACACATCATTTGAAAATGTTTTGTGTGCCCCAATGCAAACTGGTCTTCTCATGTTGGAAAATGGAGGTTTTATAATATCTGCACAATCCTTTATATGTGTCTGGAGTAATATTTAATACTTATCTGTCTCACATACTTGAGATTAAATACTCTTGATCCAAAAATTAATGTACAGTAGATGTACAGATTCATAGCTGATGTTGTCAATGTAGCAGAGGTAAGTTGGCCATACACATCGCTTCTTTGGCTGTCAGCTACATTATATGAAAAAAGTATTGCGCCACCTATCTTAATAATTAATTCAGGTGTTTTATTCAGTCCAACTGCAGTCTGATTTTACAAACATTAGTGAAAGAATAGATTGTTGTAGAGAGCTCACTAGATTCCAATATGGCACTGTAATAGGACGCCACTGAGACAAGTCTGTTCATAAAAATGGTATTACTGAAAGGCTGAAGTGCTTACCAACAACAACAGCCACAAAGTGGATACCACATAAAAGTACAGACTGAGGTTGCCAAGTGCAGAGAATTGTAGTATATAAAATTCACCAATGGATGGTGAGATAGTGTGGAAGAACATGACTGGCCCACAGTCCTCAACCCCATCAAACAACTTTGGGACAAATTAGAATGAAGATTTTAAGTGACACTGTTACCTCCGTTTTGCATTCTGACATCTCTACACAGGTGTAAAGGGTAAATTTAGCGTTTTTGATACCTTAATTTATATCATACGTCATGATGCTTGTTCAAGTAAAAAGTCCTCTTTTATCAACTGCAGATTGAGTTAAGTGGGCGGGGCCTCGAGGCATAAGCGCCACTTAGCCCCGCCCACACCACAGTTGGCCCGCCCCCTCGCTGGCCATTGGAACAGGCTGGCCAAAAGGTCTAGACCCCACCCCTTTTATGTCAGCCAACCAATGGGTGTCAAGGGGGCGGGGCCAACTGTACCGTTGTGGGCGGGGTAAGTGGCGCTGATGTCACAAGGCCACACCCACTTAATACAATCTGCAGTTGATAAAAGAACACTTTTTACTTGAACAAACACCATGACGTATGATATGAAATAAGGTATGAAAAACGCTAAATTTACCCTTTACACCTGTGCAGAGATGTCAGAATGCACAAAGGGAGTGACAGTGTCACTTTAAGCCAGGCCTTCATGTTCATCATAGAGTCTAATCTCACACCTGCTCAGGTGGATAAATGGGTAAAAATTTACACACTATCCAAAATCATGTAAAAAGTGTTCCAAGATGGGTGGAAGGTGTTATAACAACTCAGTATTAATGGCTATGGATTTAGAATAGGATGTCTTAATAACGCCTGTACTGTAAGTGCAAAGTGTAACTGTCCCCAAACTTTTTTTTCTCTTATAACAAATCTTTTCCAACCCCATACCCTTAGATCTTCTCAACTGACAGATATTGTAGGGCAGAAGGATCAAGCAGCTCGATTTCAACTTGCCCACACTTTTATTTTCAGGCAGATAAGCTGCGGTCAGACACAAGCCAAGTGTCCCCTCACAAGTGACAGCTTCTCTGAGACATTCTCTTTCTTCATCCTCACCATCCAACTCAGACCACCATGACATTTTTACTTGCAGCCATATTAGTGCCATAAATACATTTGCTTGAAAATACTAGTACTAGTAGAACCCCTACAATAATTTGTGCCACACATAGTACCCTTAAAAATATTTTCCCCCAGTGTCCTTGACAGTAAGTTCTCCTTTACAGTGCCCTGAAACTAACCATGCCAACCAGAACCAGAATGCTCTAAATGGTAATAGTCTTTAATGACTTAATTCTCTGCCACCCTGAGTGGCTCCACATGAATGATGGGGTAACCTGTGTCCGCATGGTGGACAAGGAAACTGACGTTGATGCTTATACTTGTCAGTGAACAATCAAACAAAATCAATCAAACAAACAGTCAATCTTTTCTGGGAGACTGTCTTGAGTCTTCCACAGCCGGTTCACTGTGTATGTGCCCTCACATAACCCCTGCTCCTAACATCACCTAACAGCTTGGTCGGAATAGCCTACATGATGGTCAATTCATCGAAACAACCTTCTTCTCTCAGTCTAATGATGTGGCCACTTTTGAAGTTTGTGAACTGGACACAATCAGGGACATTTACTAACGAGTCTAATGTATTGAACTCTTCTAATGAGGAGTGGTGTATAATTTGGTCCAATATTTTGTGACTGATTTAATAACATGCATGATGCACTGCCATAGTGAATTTATCTAAGTAAAAAGGCGCAAAAATGCGTAAGCATATTCACCTGGTACTGACCAGACGTAAGCTTGTACCTGTTTATGCGAAAAGTCGCATCTAAAAAATATTCACCCGTCGAATACTGGTTCTTAAGCAAGACTTAGACCAAAGATGGGTGAAAAATCCAATTATTCACTTAGGGTGCCTTCACACATACCGACTCGCAGCGTTAATAACGCCAATCAGTGGCTGCGGCAGGGCAACACACTGAATGGCCGGGCGGAAGAGCAGGACCCCGGGACCCCATGGAGCGAGGAGGTATGTATACAGAGCGGAGCGGGAGGCGGGCGGCATCAGAAGGGGTTAAGCGGCTGGCAGAATTACATACACGCAGCGGTCGTTCAGACCCCTGTGTGTATGTACTGACAGTGATCTGCCAGGACCTAGCTGACTCGCAACGTTATTAATGCTGCGAGTCGGTATGTATGAAGGCACCCTTAAAAATAGGCACAAAGTCCTTGATAAATTTCCCCAAATGTCTTCAGTTATTTCAAAGAGGCATATCTAGCAGTCAATAGTTTCTCACAAGAGGTACACTAGCAGAAAGTAGCTTCTGAGAACCATTTTATAGTATAGCATGTGAAGTGCACCCTCTTGTGACAAGATCCATTGTCTTATTAGACAATTAATGTAATAATGTACATACAGTATAAATCGGAGATAGAACTGCATACTGAGCTTTGCAGCAATCCAACATTTCATTCTGAGTATCTGATTTTTTTTTGTCAATAGGTATACAGTACATCACATGCTGGGATGTAACCACAGCAGGGGTAGTGGTCAGAGTCTCTAGTGCCAGAAAGGGTACAAATAATAAATAGCACATGGTAGGTGGGAGGAACAGAAGCTTTGATTTTCACAAGTCATATATTTGCCTGATCTCTACTACTGCACCTATTCTCCAAGAATCGGCCTTAATAAACACATCAGGTAACAATGAGCATTTCAGACTTTTAACAGCTGTGTTACCTCATTGAAAGTGACATATCTGACATTGAACTTAGCACAAAAAAAAAATTATACTGGCAGTTTGTGCCCATTGTGCCTTTCTGAGTTGTTCTGGCCTTCCCAGAGGACACATGAACTGGACACAATCCTCACCCACTCACACATACGTTAAGGCAGGCTTTCTTACAGGCTCTTCCTAGCTCTTGGTCGGGGATAAGATTAGTACTTGTTCCTTGCATTACAGGCAGCTGCCAGAGAGGCACCTGCACTGCTCATTCTAAAGGGGTCCCAGTGGCTTTGGAATAGATTGCGGTGGTTTGGTTACAGCATGGTGATCTGTTTGTTCAATAACGCTTGGGAGCACAAGTGAGCTCTGTATTAAGGAAAAGGAGCGGAGTCCTATGCAGGCTCAAGACTTCGAGCTTGGTAAAAAGGGAATCGTGTAGCTTTGTTCCAGGGAACAGTGTAGAACCTTTGATTTCATGGAGATGATGATATTTATTCTTGCCTACTCAAGGGTGAAACCCAAGAAACAAGGGATTGTCCCATTCAGGGCCATTGCAATGAATTAGCTCCAAAAAACCACAGCCAGCTTTTTCCTTTCTTTCCTTTTTTTATGTAGGGATTTGATTGAAAATCGGCCGTACACAACTTATTTAAAGAAAAGAGGTAAAAAGGGAATACGGATAAATGAATTCATGCATTGTGGGAGCAGAGGAAACATGTTTAATCACAATCTGGTCTAAATCAATCTCCCCCTGCTAAGCTGATCAAACATTTTTAATCTTTTTTTTGGAAAGCCTAAACTGTGTCAGGTTCGACTTTTGCCCAAGAAGAGAGAATTGTGTCTAGAGTGTCTAGAAATGGCAAACAACCAACACCACAAAACAGAGGGGAGTCATACAACTAAAGTGTGTAATAGATGGAGCCATGTATCAAGCCATTGTTATGGAATCACAGTATCTGCATATTTCATACATTTCTTCATCTCCTTTAAAGGGGTTATCCAGCGCTATAAAAACATGGCCACTTTTCCCCCTCTCTTGTCTCCAGATTGGGTGGGGTTTAAAACTCAGTTTTATTGAAGTAAATGGAGCTTAATTGCAAACCACACCTGAACTGGAGACAAGACAGGGGGAAAAGTGGCCATGTTTTTGTAGCGCTGGATAACCCCTTTAAGGTTAGTTAAGGTGTCTTCCAAGTTCATGAAATGATTTCCAAACAGCTGATAATGGTATCAAATAACAAAAGGAGTAATCCTTACCAGTCCTCTCCTGCTCCCATGCTGACACTTGACTGGTGCCACTGCCCTGCTGGTCTTTATGCATCCTGATCAATCAGCATTGTCTTGTCACCTTGACATGTAACTGCTGAAGCCAATCACTGGCCACATCAGTGACCTCAGTGACATGGTGATCTCACTGCTACAACCAGCAATCGGCTGCAGCATTTATATGTCCATACACCAGATCATGGCTGGATATACCACATCATGGCTGGAGCTTGGTAGTAAAAGACCAGTAAAGCTGGAAACGCACACAGACGTTTATTTTTTTTTTTAACTGCCACTGCAGTTTTTATGCCAAAACCAGGAGAGGCTTCAGTGGAAAAGAGAAGTACAAGTCCCCCCTTTATATTTTCCATCCCATCTAAAACCACTTCTGGTTTTGGTACAAAAACTGCAGTGGCAGTTTAAAAACAACAAAAACTGCTGTGTGTGTTCCCTGCCTTACTGATCATTAGAGGGGTTATCCAGCGAAAATCTTTTTCTTTCAAATCAACTGATATCAGAAAGTTGAATAGATTTGTAATTTACTTCTATTAAAAAATCTCAAGTCTTCCCATACTTATCGGCTGCTGTATGTCCTGCAGGAAATGTTTTATTTTCAGTCTGACACAGTGCTCTCTGCTGACATCTCGGTCCGTGACAGAAACTCTGTCTCGGTTTTTTATGCATCCCCATAGAAAACCTCTCCTGCTCTGGACAGTTCCTGTCTTGGCCAGAGATGTCAGCAGAGAGCACTGTGGCAGACTGAAAATAAAACAACATTTCCTGCATGACATATAGGAGGTAATAAGTATGGGAAGACTTGAGATTTTTTAATAGAAGTAAACTACAAATCTATATAACTTTTTGATATCAGTTGATTTGAAAGAAAAAGATTTTCGCTGGACAACCCCTTTAAGGCATTGCCTTGGAGGCAGTTGGTGATTGTAAAGGTAAGTAATACTCCTTTCATTGAGCTGGAAAACCCCTCTAACCCTTTAAGGACAGAGCCAATTTTAGTTTTTGCTCTTTCATTTTCTCCTCCTTATTTTTTAAAAACTATAGCGCTTGCATTATTTCACCTACAGACCCACATGAGCCATATTTTCTTGACACTAATTGTACTTTGTATGACTAGCACGAACAGAGTTTGGTTTGGGTTCGTACGAACCCGAACTCTCGGTAATGATTCCCGCTGTCTGCCCGCTCCGTGCAGCAGGCGGATCCAGCGGGAGGACCGCCTGGAAAACTGGGATACAGCCTATGGCTATGGCTGTATCCCAGTTTTCCAGGCGGTCCTCCCGCTGTATCCGCCCGCTGCACGGAGCGGGTAGACAGCGGGAATCTGATGCCGAGCGTTCGGGTTCATCCCTACTACTTTGTATTGTCCAACTTCATTTTTCCATAAAATATGCTGCAAAAGCAGAAAAAAATGTTTGTGCAGTGAAATTAAACAAAAGGCTATGTTCACACAACGTTATTTTTTTAGTAAAGAACAGACACTGATTGCAATTGCCTTAGCGTCCGTTCTTCACTGCAGGGACGGCATTGCATTGAAGTCAATGCAATGCCGCCCGCTGTGTTCTCACATCATTATTCTAACGCCGGTCCATTATTTCCGGACGCTGTTCACTGAACAGTTTCTGAAAACATCAGCTGTTCCCACAACGCAATGTGCAGCGCGGCCGCACATTGCATTGGAGTGAATGGCTAATTGATTTGTGGGCACAGCCGCCGGTGCCCGCAAATCAGAACGTGCCTGCAGCCGATACGGAGGTATCGGTTGCATGAACAGCTGAGTGCATCCTGGCGGCCAGCTGTTTAACAGCGTCTGTTGCTATGCAACAGACGTTGTTAAACGGCGTGTAAACATAGCCAGAAGGGCAATTTTTTTTATTTGGGGGTTTTGTGTTGACACCATTCGCCCCATGGTACATCTAACATGTTATGTATATTCCTCAAATTGGTATGATTACAACGATGTGTAACTTGTAAAACTTTTGTTTTATTTGATGGCTTTTAAAAAATTAAAACCTTTTAAAAAAAAAAGTTCTTCAAATTGCACTATTCCCATCCTTATAACACTTTTATTTTTGGGTCTATGGGGCTGTGTGAGAAGTCATTTTCTGTGCCATGATCTGTACTTTATATCGGTACCTTGCTTGCATATATGCGACTTTTTGATCGCTTTTTATTACAATTTTTCTGTATTTGATGTAACAAAAAAATATGCAATTTTGCACTTTGATTTACCATGCAAGATCAGAAATTTGATAATTTAATAGTTCAGGCGATTACGCACGCAGCGATAACAAATTTGTTTGCTTATTAATATTTTTTTTTAATAAAATAGGAAAAGGGGCTGATTCAGACTTTTAGTAGGGGAGGGGATTTTTTATGGATGAAAAAAAACTTTTTTCATTTTCTTTAACTTTTTTAATTTTTCTTTGAGAGATCACTGCAGTTTACTTACAATACACTGATCTCCAAAGGCCTAAGGCCGACGGTGGCCTAGCAATACCTGACCCCTATCTATATTTTATAGCAGCCCAATTGCAGCACATGAAAGGGTGGGGGCAAACAGAGGGGATAGGAGTAGCGGGCCGGATGGTATCCTGGTTAACTGGGCACGCACCACCTGTGGCTGCGATAGACATGGCCTGTGTTATGGGTCGGGGTAGGTTTATGCCTACTTTGCGGTTATTGAGCAAAGTCTGGAGTCAAACTAAATCAATATTGGGCATATCTGGGTTCACTAATTTTACACCGCTATGGAGAAACCCGCAGCTGCCAGAGTTGTTTCGGCTGGAGGGTTTCTCCCCATGGAAAAATGCGGGAATTTACTATGTACCACAGGTATGGAGGGACGGCTCCATTATCTCCTTTGATCTTCTCAAAGAAACCTTTCTATTTACTAATGTAATGTTCCATAAATACTTACAGATTCGTCATGCCCTACAGGCCCAACATGCCCTAACACCGCTAACATTCTCATCTCATCACCTTTTAGATGCGGTAGGAGAAAAGGGGACATTGCGAGGGGCTATATCCTCTGCGTATTCCTCACTGTTACAGTCCAAACTTACTGCAG
This sequence comes from Dendropsophus ebraccatus, assembly GCF_027789765.1. NCBI lineage: Eukaryota > Metazoa > Chordata > Amphibia > Anura > Hylidae > Dendropsophus > Dendropsophus ebraccatus. The sequence goes on from NC_091460.1 coordinate 69,807,026, forward strand.
CTCCTCTAACGATCAGGGACAAATGGGTTCAGGACATAGGGCCCATCAATGACTCTCAATGGAGGGAGGTGTTGGAAACGGTCCCATTACTGTCCCTTTGTGAGGCTCAGCGGATGCCACAGCTCTTTTTGTTGCATAGAGTTTACAAAACCCTGCATATCATGCACAAGATAGGGTATCGACCAACGTCTAAATGTCCCAGGTGTGATGCAGAGGACGCTCACATAATCCATATGTTTTGGGACTGCCGGGTATTGGACTCTTATTGGAGGGGAGTGAAAGATATTATCCATCAGGTCTTTGGCATTTCCATAACATTGACGCCGCAACATTTTATTTTGGGGATGTTGAGTACCATGCAGTTGGATGATTGCACGGTGTTGGGGATTCAGAGGATACTGTTTCAGGCACGTAAGTGTGTGGCTTCTAAATGGATCCAAAAAGAACCGCCTACCATACCTGAGCTCTTAACTAGAATGAATACTATCATCCGACTGGAGAGAGGGGTATATGTTAAGAGGAAATGTCTACATAAGTTTGAACAAATATGGGGGAGGTGGCTGGACGCACCAGGTGTCCCGTCCAGGATATTACTGCAAACATGTAGAAATCCATTTCAACAGTTTATTACTGCAATGGCTAGGTAATGGAGTGGTATAGGTGAACAGTAGGCATGGTTGTATATCTCCCTTAAGTACCCGGTATACTGTGGGAACGGGGGTATCTATCATTTATATGTATACGTGTGTGGAGTGCTTGTGGGGGGAGGAATTGGATGTTCACAGTGAGGGCAGCAGAAGTCTTGTGGCAGGTTCATTAACTAAATTTTCCAAATTTTTTTTTTTTTCTAATGGTCTATAGTAATACTGACACAGGGTGTCGTGCGATTTGTGTGACACGACAGAAATAATGAGGTGTGCACATGTGCAAGTTATTTTGTTTGTTTTTGTTAGTTGGGAGGAAAATGTAGAAAATGGTGGATTCATTGCAGCCACTGCTAAAAGCTCCTTGTGGGTATAGGGCATACCTTGTATTAGATATCAACTGTACCTCTACTGTTTGTATTCGTCAATGTACAATGCATTGAAGTATGTATCTGATATGTCTTATATGCCTGTCTATACTGCAATGAAAGTGTTAATAAAAAAATTATCTGATTAAAAAAAAAAAACAATACACTGATCAATGAGATCAGTGATAGATTGCTTAGGGCTGCTGGAGCCAGAAACAATCTATTACCGAGCCGGGATCAGCGTCATACAGACGATGAGGCCAAGCCGGGTAGGCAGAAGGGATCGCCCCTCTGCAATAGCATCGTGGTGGTGTGGGGGGGGGGGCATCTCCCCCACTAGACACCAGGGATAGGGCTGTAACAGTAAGTTAGATGCAGCTATCACCTTTGACAGCTGCATCTAACTAGCTAATTAGCCAGGCGCCGCAATGCCGGCTAATGCATGCAGTCCCTGGCTGTACATAACAGCCGGGTGCCGCGTGCTGCAGAGAGGGATGATGCCTTGAGCCCTCTTTGCATTCCTTAACTAGCTAATTAGCCAGGCGCCGCAATGCCGGCTAATGCATGCAGTCCCTGGCTGTACATAACAGCCGGGTGCCGTGTGCTGCAGAGAGGGATGATGCCTTGAGCCCTCTTTGCATTCCTTAATGGTGGCATGACGAGTATACTCGTCATGCGTCATTAACCCCTTAACGACAAAGGGCGTATAGGTACGCTCTATTGCCGCTAAGGGCGTTCAGAGCGGGTCCGCACGGCAACCCCGCTCTGAACCGCGGCGGTCCCGGGTGCCGCTTGTAGCCCGGGACCGTAGGTATTAGCGGGCACGGTCCGATCGCCGTGCCCGCTAATACAGTAATCAGATGCAGCTGTCAAACATGACAGCTGCATCCGATTACCGGATCCAGCGTCTCCCTGGTGTCTAGTGGCGGAGATCGCTCCTCCGGGATGTTATCCCGGAGGAGCGATCTCCGTTTCTGAAGCCGGCCTGGGGACCGCTCCAAGATGGCGCCGTCCCCGGCTCGGCACTCGTTTACTTCCGGCTGCAGCAGCCGAAAGCAAACGAGTGCCGATCTCATGGATCTCTGCAGCATATCTATGCTGCAGAGATCTCAATGAGAGATTAAAGTGTATATACTAGAAGTCCCCTAGGGGGGCTTCTAGTATATGTGTAAAAAAAAAAATATATAGTGTTGTTAATAGTAAAAAGCCCCCTCCCCTAATAAAAGTCTGAATCACCCCCCTTTTCCCAGGTTATAAATAAAAGTATACAAATAAATAAATAAACAAACATGTTTGCTATCGCCGCGTGCGTAATCGCCCGAACTATTAATTAATCACATTCCTGATCTCATACGGTGAACGGCGTAAGCGCCAAAAAATACCAAAGTGCAAAATTGCGCATTTTTGGTCGCATCAAATCCAGAAAAATTGTAATAAAAAGCGATCAAAAAGTCGTGTATGCGCAATCAAGGTACCGATAGAAAGAACACATCATGGCGCAAAGAATGACACCTGCCCCATAGACCAAAGAATAAAAGCGCTATAAGCCTGGGAATGGAGCGGTTTTAAGTGACGTATATTTGTTGACAATGGTTTGAATTTTTTACAGGCCATCCGATACAATATAAGTTATACATGTTATATATCGTTTTAATCGTAACGACTTGAGGAACGTATATAACAAGTCAGTTTTACCCCAGGGTGAATGGTGTAAAAACACATTTCCCCCAAATAAACAAAATGCGTTTTTTTTTTCAATTTCACCACACTTTGAATTTTTTTCTGGTTTCGCAGTGTACTTTATGCAAGAATTCAGCCTGTCATTGCAAAGTACAATTAGTGACGCAAAAAATAAGGGCTCATGTGGGTTTCTAGGTGGAAAAATGCAAGTGCTATGGCCTTTGATGCACAAGGAGGAAAATACGAAAAGGCAAAAATCGAAATTGGCTCTGTCCTTATGGGGTTAAAGGGTTAAAGGGGTTATCCAGTGTTAGAAAAACATGGCCACTTTCACACGTCTCGTCTCCAGTTCATGTGTGGCTTGCAATTAGGCCCCATTCACTTCAATGGAACTAAGTTGCAAAGCCCCACCCAAACTGGAGACAAGAGTGGTGCTGTCTCTGAAAGAAAGTGGCCATGGTTTTTTAATGCTGGATAACCCCTTCAAGGTTGGGGCTACATCAAACAAGTGACCACTGCAGTTGTGTGTGACTTAACAAATCCCTCTACTTTGTGGCTGAAATAAATGCCATAGTTAGAATGGGCAAATGTAGCCTCACATAGTAAGTTTTTTTACTGTTTACTATTTGTTTTTTTTTTATAATTTCCTTAGCTTCCTGTTATTCGGCAATCATTTTTAACATTAATTGCAACCTGGAGGTCTTGGCATGCAACTGGGGTTGCCCACACTATATAGTAGCGAAATTACTGTGCCCCCAACTCCAAGGTTCAGCAGCTACCCCCTCTATTACCCATTCTGACTTGGCTGGCAATACCCAGTCATGTTCCATGGATCTTAAATACAGTAGTTAAGAATTGACTTCCAGGGATGCTACCGCCAATAGATGGCACCAGAGAGCAAGCTCTCTAACTTTTGGAGGAGAGTTACTTTGAATACTAGAGACCTGAAAAGGCAAAAAATGCATATTTTAAACATTATGAAATAACAAAAACACTTCAATTCTTTCAAGTTTAAAAACTTGTAGGTCAACTAATGAAGAATGTTCTTATGCAAAGCAAAAGCTCTTTCTCTTTTTTTTTTTTATAAAAGTCCAGGTTTCCAAATCATGTAAGTTTTTTATTGAGTTAGTTAATGATGAGCGAATCTACCTTAGCAATGAAGCAAAGCACTTTGGGGGAGATTTATCAAACATGGTGTAAAGTGAAATTGGCTCAGTTGCCCCTAGCAACCAGATTCCACCTTTCCTTTACCAAAGAGCTAGGGGCAACTGAGCCAGTTTCACTTTACACCATGTTTGATAAATCTCCACCCATGTTCCTATCAGGTTTCTGCTCATCAGGCTGCCAGCTTTGACGTCTGCTCCTCTCTGTGCCACTCCTCCCTGGGTGCTGGGAAAAGATGGATTCAGTCCTGGGAAACTGGGAGAAGTTTCTCAGGACTGAATCCATCTTTTCCCAGCACCCAGGGAGGAGCAGCGACCGAGTGGTAGAAATTCTCTACCTTTCTGAGGTAAATACTGCCACAGAGGTTAAAGAGAGGGACAGCACCTAGGTGTTTAGTGATGATGGTACTTCTCCATTACTGCTGATAACGGAGAAGCCCTTGATGGTGTTGAGGTGCAGAGAAAATTAGACAACAGGGAGGCAAGGCAGTGAGGTGTAACAGTGACTTCTACTTGTAGATGAAGTATATATAACTTGAACACTTCCTTTATACTGAAGATCTTTTAAAGGAGAAGTCCGGTGAAACGTTTTATTAAAGTATTGTATTGCCCTCCAAAAGTTATACAAATCCCCAATATACACTAATTACGGGAAATTCCTATAAAGTGCTATTTTCCCTGCACTTACTGCATCAAGACTTCACTTCCTGGATAACATGGTGATGTCACAACCCGACTCCCAGAGCTGTGCGGGCTGTGGCTGCTAGAGGGGATGATGGCAGGGGGATACTCAGTGTCCCTCCAGTGACCTGTGTCCCCCGGCCATCATCCTCTCCAGCAGCCACAGCCCCCACAGCTCTGGGAGTCGGGTCGTGACATCACCATGTTATCCAGGAAGTGAAGCCTTGATGCTGTAGTAAGGGCAGGGAAAAAAGCACTTTATGTGCATTTCCCGTAATAAGTGTATATTGTTGATTTGTATAAGTTTTAGGGGGGCAATACAATAAAAATTTTCGCTGGACTTCTTCTTTAAAATGTCTGACAGCCAGAGATGGGTCACTGCTGTTACAATGGAGATTGGTGGAGTGTATGGAGTTGCCCCTTCGGTACGTTGAATAGGAAGTTAATCACAAATTAGTAAAATGGAAAGCTTTTTGTGATATCTGGGCCGGTCCTTAAAGGAGTAGTGCGGCGAAAAAGGTTCTCCCCCATTCCCTCCCCACATGAAAAGTTATATAGATTCAGAATATACATTGGCAGCCAATTGAAGCTCCTTACCCCACTTTCCCTGGTCCCGCTGGCCACCGAAAGTGGCTTACTTCCGGGTTCGGGCAGGACCATCTTACAGCCCCGGGCGCCATCTTGGGTCGGGACGTAGAGCCGACTACGCCACGATCCGGGGCGTTCCTCTGAGCTCCTGGGCACTCTCTCCCTGCCTTGGCATGCCTCCCTTACCTCCCTAAGCTCTGCTATTGGTTGCCCTGCTGCTCTATTTACAGCAATGCCACTACTATTAGAACTGCAAGTCCCAGCGCACCCAATGGCCACACATTGGATTGACATGTGTATGGCCATCGGGTCTGCTGGGACTTGCAGTTGTAATAGTAGTGACATTGCTGTACATAGGCAGGGTAAAGAGGTCATACAATGCACTGACGGTGTATGACCTGCTTTACCCTGCCATGCTATGTACAGCAATGTCAGTACTATTAGAACTGCAAGTCCCAGCGGACCATATGTCAGTCCAGTGTGTGGCCATCGGGTACTCTGGGACTTGCAGTTCTAATAGTAGTGGCATTGCTGTAGATAGAGCAGCAGGGTAACCAATAGCAGAGCTTAGGGAGGTAAGGGAGGCAATGCCAAGGCAGGGAGGGAGTGCCCGGGAGCCAGAGGAATGCCCCGGATCATGATGTAGTCAGCACTACGTCCCGACCCAAGATGGCGCCCGGTAACTCCTTGATGTGGTTTGTGAATACTGATGATGACCCATCTCCAGCTTGGCTCCTCTCTATAATGCAATAAAAACCAATAACCAATATATTAATAAATGTATGTGAATATAATACAGGGTCCGTTCTCTGCCCAACCTTAAGGACAACTCAACTTCTGTACACTACACATACACATCAGATTCATTCACTAATGAGATTGATAAGTCAATTAATCGCCAAGTAGGCGGGTAGAGGGGGGTGGGGAATGGCACAAAAGGGGTGTGGTCTCCCCTAAGCCAAATTTACTTTAATTTACCCCTGAAAACAGGTTAGGGCTATGTTCACACTACGTATATGTCCGGCCGCATATTTTCCGCGGCCGGACATATACGTATGAAACTCCGGCCGGGACTTTATGCAAGTTGCGGCCGGATAGGTACGGACCGCAAACTTAGTGTACTTACGCTTCCTGAGCGCTCTTCGTAGCGATCTGACAGCAGTCTTTTACTTGGAAATCTTCGCCTAGCCCTGGACACCCCACAGAACCTTTTGGATCGGCACAAAAAGCTTTCAAAATGAAGAAATCACCACTACGTACGGGACCGCATGTAACGCTACGGGCGTAAGTTACGGCATTTCCGTCCCGAAACAATGGTCTGGTTCATTTTTTACGGCGCCGTATACGATCCGGGCGTAAGTTCGTATGTAGTGTGAACTGTGTGGCCGTAGATCGTATACTTTACATTGTACGCAAACTACGTAAGTTTCCGGCCGCTTATTCACGGAACGCGCTACGGCCGGAAACTTACGTAGTGTGAACCCAGCCTGAAATTGTAGTTTGAATCATCACCAACGTGATGCTGGTGTAGATTTCTGAGGTTGACGCATACACTAGTCTGTGTAAATTGCCTCCATGTTCTACAGCAAATACCTAAACAATACTTCTAAAATAATAACCTTTATTCATATAGTGTCAACATACTCCACAGCACTGTATAGTTTAAATTTTTTTTTAGATGTTACCGAGTGCAAAACAAAAAAGCAACATAATAAATAAAAATAATAAAAAATAATGTACAGTACAGCAAATGCAAGAGAACAGTGTCAGTCAGCATAAGTATCAGATCTTGGCGAGTGACCACAGTCTCTCTGAAGTCAGAGATCACATGGTGGATACTAATTGCAGGTCAAACTTTTACTTGACCTCCACAACAATGAGCGACAACAATGGCGGTGATTTTTAATCCTTTCCTCTTACAATGGGAATTCTTAAGCTGTCCATAGACATGAGATAGCGATCAGCCCTGACTCACCCACTAACATGCCTCGGCTGAACGTGCATGTTATTCTAATAAAGAAAGAGATAAGCAGCTGGCAGACACATTTGTTGCTGCCTAGGTCTTGAGGGAAAAAACGGTTTACATTTAACTAGTTAGATATCTGTGACCCCCAGAAGCAGGTATTGGGGGGCCATGTTCTAGAGAATTTGTGTTGTGATTGCTTATTGGTTGACGTTTACTAGTACTGACAGCAGGGAGGAGCAGTAGTGGTATGGCACCAGTGGAGGATCAGCAGCAGGTGAGTATCATTCTTTATTCCTGAGCAGCTTTAAATGTAGAAATATTTCCCCAGAACACCCCTTTAATGCAGTCTATAGCTCAGAAGCATTGGAAAAAGATTAGTTATACAGTGTATTCAAAAAAACTTCATATATATATGTGGAAACTCTAACACATTTATAAGGTAAACATATGCTGTACTGTGGGAATAAAATGTGAAGGGTTATTTCCATCTGGGACTTTCACAGTAGGAAATATCCATAGGGACCTGCACCCTTCCCCCCCTTTTTGAATAGTTTAGGTGACTCCTGTGGAGGCTGCTTACACAGGTGGGGTCTGCAGCTTTCACACATTTTTTTTGTATTTCCAGTGGATATACTACATATGCCCAATACATATACATATATATAAAATTACAAAAAAATACTTTATGTTTTGTTAAATAAAAGCTTAATTTTTATAATTGCAAATATTTGTTGATTTAATTCTGCATTGTGTCAAAGATCTCTGCTTTCTGGCAGTGAATGAGTTTTGTTTTGTTTTTTTGCAATCAGAGGCAGTATTACATGCAGGCTGGGTTCACACTATGTATATTTGAGGCTGTATTTGTGAGGCTGTATAGCAACCAAAACCAGGAGTGGATTGAAAACACAGAAAGGCTCTGTTCACATAATGTTGTAATTGAGTGGATGGCCGTCATTTAATGGCAAATATTTGCTGTTATTTTAAAACAACGGCTGTTATATTAAAATAATGGCCGTTATTTACTGTTATATGGCGGCCGTCCACTCAATTTCAACATTGTGTGAACAGATCCTTTCTGTGTTTTCAATCCACTCCTGGTTTTGGTTGCTATGAGGACCTGACATGAGGACCAAATACAGCCTCAAATATACATAGTGTGAACCCAGCCTTAGGGTAGGTGTACACTGAGTAATTGTGATGGAAACTCCGTCGCGGAATTCTCAGCTCGCGCCTGATCACGGACTGCGGCGGGCACGCGCGTCTCTGCCTATGTCATAGACTCCATTCTATGCATGGGTGGATTCTTTCATCCGTCCAAAGAATAAACTTGATCATTCAAGTTGAGTTAGTGTAGGGACTGTAAACCAGCAGACCTGCACATGGTACATGGGGCAATATGGTTTGATCAAATTATATACCAACATCCTGGAGTTGGTTTTAAAATGCAGCCGAGAGGCATTGGTGTCAGCCAAAGGTGTGAGGTGCAGCAGCTCCTTTCTCTTTTTGTCCGTAAGACACATTTATTATGGTAAGTGTGCCACAAAGAGCAGTCAAATGCACCTTGCTTGACAAGGAGCTGTGGCATATTGGGAAATGGTGAGCAATATATGGAAAGGGACATGGCCTAAATGTAATACCATGCACCACAAAACCTTTGTCTATTACTCTTGCCTAAAGTAGGCCAAATAAGAGTTGGTGTAAACTAGACATTGAAAACTTAGACCAGACAGTCTACAGATGGTCCAGATTTAAAGATTGAGCCACTGTGATAAATCTGGTGCATTTTAAGCCTGTCTACATTTCTACTCTGAGAATTACACTGTTTTAGTAAACACCTCTAAAAGTATACAGAAAGAAAACATTATTGATAGCCTATACTCATGATAAGCCATCAATTGCAAATTGTCAGCAGGGCTGCCAGGGCCAGATCTATGTAGTTGATAGGGCGAAAGGCAGTTGGCTTTAATCACTGCATAGTGGTCATGCTTACTGGTTACTGGTCAGCTCCCATTTAAGTGAGGATAGGTCATTGATCATGTTAGCACTGAAAACCCTTTTAATTCCCTTTTATTTTTAGAACAGCATGCTTACACAACATGTAACAGGCACCTGGGGTTTTATTTAAAGATTTGTGATAAAAACATATTTTTTTAATGAAAATAACCCAGACAATTCGTATTTATTGGTGGAGCTCCCCCACCCACTGTATTATGTATTTATGTACGAATGTATGTATTTTTATGGTGCCAGGGGGTGGTGGTGTCAGAAAGCAGATGGGCCGTTGTGGTAGAACAGTATATGGGCCTCCCGTTTCCAACTAATACTTTGATGACTGGGGAAATAGTTCATGTCCTGCTAATCCACCAGTTATTGTAAGCCATAGATTGAAATTATGTCTGTCATATCTTATGTGCATTCTAACAGGCAACAGAAATTTTTTTCTTTTAAAGTAACAGTAACCCCTTTATCAGCAGGGCCCCTATGCAGCTGCTCCCAGTGCACAAATGTTATGCCCCCCACCTCCTGTATTTTTACATAAAGACTGTACACAGTGTTATTTCCTGTAATATCAAAGTGAGTTTGGGGCTTTATCCATCACAATAGTTCTGCTGCAAGTTTATAAAACTTTAACTTTTTCAACACAATAAAATCTAAACAAGCAACACACATGGAGTGCACAAACTTTTATTACAAATTTACAGTATAAATATATCTAACTTTGTAAAGCTCAAAAGGCTTTGACAGGAGAAAAAGTTTTGCATTTCAATAAATTAATGACCACATTACAATTTACAAGTATTTACATAATAATGGCGATTTTGACCCTTGCAGCTTGCTGCTGAGCAGCGTGACAAAGGGCTCATCCCAGGGAGCAGAGCGGTCTCTGTGGGGTGGTGCAGGCACAAAGTTCTGTCAGATCATTAAGAGTCATTATACTTTCATTTTCTTCTTCAGGACATTTTGAGGTAACTACATATTGAAAATGGGCACATTGTTCAACCCACTAACAATAAACATATAATTCACGGCTGAGAAAAGGCAGCTTGGTTTACTCAAGGCAGCTCATCGGAAGCAATGAAGGCTGCAATACCAGTGCTAAAATACAACACAAGGTCATAACATTCTGTATAATGAGGTGGTAATTGTACTAAAGAATTGGGGCCTACAACAACCAATCAGATTCTCGCTGTTATATCAATAGTGCAGGTTTCAAAATCAAAACAAAAATCTGATTGGTTGTTGAGGACAGGACCATGTATTTAAGGATAATTTTTGCTACCCACAAGTCTTTAGTATAGAGTTTCACAGGACAGCAGGATGCTGTGCACTGTGCATGCTGAAACTATTGGCATGGGAATGTCCTAAAAGGTTGAGATAATGTCTGTCGAGACTTTGCATGGGGGATAGGAAGCTACAATGCTGAGTTTGCTGTGGTGGTGTGCATGGAAGAGGCATGCTGGTTGGGCTTGTGAGATAGTTTAATGTTGGGCTCCTGTTAGTGCTGTGCCAGGAAAATGATCCACCTGGACTTGGCGTATATGAGGAGTCTCCAGGACTTGGATAATCAGGTGGAGAAGAATGGAGCTGGTAAGACATGTCCACTTCCTGCAGTGAGCTGAAAAGGGGCTCCGCGGTCAAATGAGCCTTAGACTGAAGAAAGGCAACAATTCGGGCATATTTGGTGTCTTTGGTTTCCATTCTTTCTACTGTGGTCAAGTAGTGGACCAGGTTTTTCATGCATTCGTGATAGCCATAATGGAAATAATTGGCAAATTCAGAGAGAAGATCTGTTGAAGGGCAAAAGTAGAAATTAGTGTGGGGCAGAGATGACAGGAAAACACAGATGTTCATAAGCAAGGCACATACGAAGGTACTGTTAAGGGGTGGTATAAACATCTATTTAGACTGGGTTCACATGTCTGGAACATCTAAACTTAGCACACCTGATGCAAAAAATGCATGCATTATCACCTGTTTTTTTTCATACTTTTTTTTTTAGTAAAAAGTTCAGAGCCAGATAGGAAAAGCCTGCAAGATATGTCCTATCTGGCATCTCCACCAGCCTGGTGTTACAGATGATACATGGGATGCCAGAACTCCACTGACATGATTAGTTCTAACATCAGTTTCCCTATTTTGGTTTTCTACCACGCTGGAGGGAAAGTGAGCCAGATGGCCGGGTATATAGGAATGAGCCATTATAAGCCACCCAGAAAACAAAGCCTGACTGTAAAGAAATGTTCAGTGGGAAAAGTTATTAAAAGAGGGACGGAGTACAGAAGGAGTGAGGGAGTGCAGAAATACACCAACCATGACGGACTAAGCATACTGTCCATAAATGATCAAGACTGCAATAGAAACAAAGAAGCAATTCATTTATCTACAATACAAAAGCCATATCTCACCTTTATCTCTTCCCCTTGGGAAATCAGCAGCATGTAAGGCTCTAAGGTACTGGACCGTCATTTCCAAAATTTCTGCTTTTTCCAATTTGCCAGAATTCTGCAGATGATAATTACATTTAGTTTATACAGATGCATAGGCGTAAAATTCTGAGACTCTGAACCTTGCAGTGTACTACCAATAATAGTCAAAACTGACCCTAAATTGGGTAGATTGTCTATGGCCACATTTAAAGGGCTACTTGAGAAGTGTCACAGAGACCTTTATCAATGATTGGTGTATGGATCAGATAGAGGAAATAGGTGGATATGCATAGATAGATAAGATGGGCAGGACACAGCAAGACTGGTCTCTTACCTGCTTGGCCAGGGCCATGGGCACAGTCTTTCCCAGTTCACTAAGGCAGCGGTTGATCCTGTCTCTTCTCCTCTTTTCTATGACTTTGTGGGACACAGGGGTCCTCTGGAAAGAAACAAGTGACACATATATATAAGTATCCGGTATAGGGGGAATGAGGCATTAGATATATATATAGTAATAAGGGAGCTGTCACTGGGGTCTGCACTCACTCTGCGCTCCTTGCCTTTGGCAGCTCCACCGAGAGAGATCCTGGCAGGTGTCCCCATCAGCCCGATGTCCATGCTGCAGCGTGTGCACTAGGTTCTGTATCTCATCTCCCACCCGGGCTGCGCTTATAAAGCGATCACTTATCAGGCCAGTGCATTCAGGGATTAGAGGCGCAGAGAATGGGGAGGGAGGGCTGATCACCCAGGCGAGACGGCGCTGACACCGCACAAATCCCTGTGTGGGGCTGGGGGCTGACGGGGAGGGGGGAGCAGCAACTTTGTTAATCCACGTGGCCCTTGAAGGACAAGTGATGAGGCGGACAGAGGTGACACAGGGGCCCAGCACCTCAACACCAGAGCACCAAGATGCTGCTGACCCTGTGCCAATGTCAAGTGGTGGCAGCAGAGGAGGATGTGCTGCTGCACACATTACCATCCATTCTAGCAGGGCTCAGCTCTCATCTATAGTGCCTGAGGGTAACCTGCTAAACTTTCTCATCTCCCTGCCTTAAGTACTCACATAAAACTTTACTATATAGGTATATATTGGGACTCCTGTGTGTCACTGCAGCCTTTCCCTTTCTAACCATCATCTTGAAGGAACTAACTAAGATACAGAAGAAAATTCCTCAACTGGTGATTCCACAATGTAGTGTTATCACTAGCATAGCTTCTAAAAGCTGTATCATATCAATATTAGACCAATAATACATATATCGGTCTGTTGGGAACTCCAAATTCTCCTGAAAACAGAAACTTTAGGAGAGTAATAATACATCTTCTTCACCCTCCCCTTTAACAGCTGCATTTATAAAAAGTTCAGCATTAATCTATAAAATAGGGTTTCTTGTGCCCCAATCTATACAGGACATGTGTATGTTCAATGTTAATGTCACTTTGGTGTTATCATTAATGTGTGTAATATTCTTGAATGTAATAACACAAAGTTTGTAACACTTTTTTTGTAACCATTAGAAAAACATGTTTTTTTTTTATTTATTTTGGATAAACAAATTGTGTTAAAGATCTGCTGATTTTACACTTTCTAGTTGATTTCTTTGTTTTGCATGGACAATTTTTTTTACAGATTTTTTGAAGCATTGCTGACATAGCTGGTGCCAATGTCACTTCTCCTTGCCCCCTCTTTTCTCCCTGGCCAGAAGTCAGTTTCTTGAATGCATCTCTATGAAAGCACTTTCATAGAGATGCATTGAAGACACTGACTTTTGGCCTCTTTAGATGTGGAATAGCTGGAGAAGTGATCACATGGACGTCACTGGGATTTAAATGACCTTGTGGCACTGGAATGAGACTGTGTCATGGGAAAGCGATCACCATGGGTGAGTTTATTGAAGGAACCTGCAGCCGGGGAGCCCCAAAAAAGTGGAGTGCTTCTTTAACCACAAGGCTATGTTTACACAATGAGGGAGATTTATCAAAGATGGTGTAAAGTGAAACTGGCTCAGTTGCCCCTAGCAACCAATCAACCAATCATTTTCCAAAGAGTCTGTAAGGAATGAAAGGTGGAAATTGATTGGTTGCCAGGGGCAACTGGGCCAGTTTCACTTTACACCATCTTTGATAAATCTCCCCCATAATGTTTGTTTTTGGCCATATTTTGGATGGCCATCATATTAAAGCTAAAATATGGCTATATTTAGAAAATAATGTCCATAATTGCTACATTTTCAACTAAAAATTATGGCCTTCCAAAAATTTGGCTGAAAAAACAGTATTGTGTGAATAAAGCCTAAAAATGCTGTTTTTTTTGTTAAAAATAAAGTCAAAGTAAACTCCAAAAGGATTTTACTTTCTTCCAATTTTGGGACCAATTGCATTATCTGCAACCCATCTGAAGATCCTCTGATATTATAAGGAGATTCACTAGAAATGGTTGTGGTATTGGCCCCATTTATTATAAACTCCCCTGCAGTGTTTAACATGTTGTTCCTACTTATTAGTGTAGTTAATGTTCGCTACATCTTCATTTTGTGCCTTGGCGAAATCTGTCATACATGTATAGTGGATGTGCCTGGGGAAATGCTGTATTGCACAGGAGCTGAGCGAGCTTCATATGCTTACCAAGCAGGAACCCTATAGTTAGGGCACACCTAAGACATACACAGAGGTTAGTAGGTATGAGTAGTTCACCACTGGTGTTACCCCAGGAAAGGTGCCAGAGAAAGGGTCCAAACTCCAATATGTAACTCAGAAAATTGCTTCACACTGAGAAGGAGCGGTAGAAATTTAAGTTTATTTGAAATGATAATCGAAAGAAAAATGTCACCTGTGCTTACTGCTTCTCTGATTTCTGCTTGTTAAACAATCCGTGTTTGAAGAAAGTCCATTCCGGAACAAGACATCACATCTTTGTTTTGATTGCTATTGCAATGTGCACCTTTATTGGTCCAAAGACTGGACTTATGAACAGCACTTCCCAAAATTGCAGAAAACACTGTAAAGGGGAGATATTGTATAGGGGTGGGTGTTGTAGCACTCTAGATGTAGTCAGTAGTGTCACAGTAGCTTGAGGGCTGCAGCTGGATACTCAGCACTTTCCTAATTACACATGGTGATTATCGTGCAAAAAATCATTATATGATTCGAATTAAGGGTGCGTTCACACATACAGGATCTGCAGCAGATTTTAATTTGCAGATGCAAAGCATCTCCGCAGCTTCAAATCAGTGCCATAAAATCTGCTGCAGATCCTGTACGTGTAAACACACCTTAATCTTTATGTGACTATGCTGGCAAGCCATCAAAGGACTAATGAAAAGTCGTTTGTGTGTTGTTGATCGCATCTTCTGAGCTGACCCTAAAATCATTGTTAATCGTCCGCTAATCTTTTGGTGTATGTACACATCGTTCGGTCATTTGCTAGGTGTAATCACTCAGGAGTGAGCAATAGCTGAGGGCTGCAATAACGATTGTAATTAACAATTATCGTTCTGTGTATTTTGGTTAACAATTTCAGGTCATTTGCAAAAGTGCTCCACTAGCTGGAGAACCACTTGGAGTCCAGTGGATGCAAGAGGGCAATTGTTCATTTCTTTGGATAACTTTCCAGAAGTTTCTGTGAGAAGCAAGGCAACACTTAATAATAATGTCATCTCATCCTCTAGGTTACTGACATGATCTCTACGCTAAAAGCGGTGGTCTGGTAGAAATATTATATATATATATATATATATATACACTACCGTTCAAAAGTTTGGGGTCACCCAAACAATTTTGTGTTTTCCATGAAAAGTCACACTTATTCACCCCCATACGTTGTGAAATGAATAGAAAATAGAGTCAAAACATTGACAAGGTTAGAAATAATGATTTGTATTTGAAACAACATTGTTTTTACATCAAACTTTGCTTTCGTCAAAGAATCCTCCTTTTGCAGCAATTACAGCATTGCACACCTTTGGCATTCTAGCTATTAATCTGTTGAGGTTAGCTGGAGAAATTGCACCCCACGCTTCTAGAAGCAGCTCCCACAAGTTGGATTGGTTGGATGGGCACTTCTGGCGTACAATACGGTCAAGCTACTCCCACAACAGCTCAATGGGGTTCAGATCTGGTGACTGCGCTGGCCACTCCATTACCGATAGAATACCAGCTGCCTGCTTCTGCTGTAAATAGTTCTTGCAGAATTTGGAGGCGTGTTTAGGGTCATTGTCCTGTTGTAGGATGAAATTGGCTCCAATCAAGCGCTGTCCACTGGGTATGGCATGGCGTTGCAAAATTGAGTGATAGCCTTCCTTATTCAGAATCCCTTTTACCCTGTACAAATCTCCCACCTTACCAGCACCAAAGCAACCCCAGACCATCACATTACCTCCACCATGCTTAACAGATGGCGTCAGGCATTCTTCCAGCATCTTTTCATTTGTTCTGCGTCTCACAAACGTTCTTCTTTGTGATCCAAACACCTGAAACTTGGATTCATCCGTCCACAACACTTTTTTCCAGTCTTCCTCTGTCCAATGTCTGTGTTCTTTTGCCCATCTTAATCTTTTTCTTTAATTGGCCAGTCTCAGATATGGCTTTTTCTTTGCCACTCTGCCCTGAAGCCCAAAATCCTGCAGCCGCCTCTTCACTGCAGATGTTGACACTGGGGTTTTGCGGGTACTATTTAATGAAGATGCCAGTTGGGGACCTGTGAGGCGTCTGTTTCTCAAACTAGAGACTCTGATGTGCTTATCTTCTTGCTTAGTTGTGCAACGCGGCCTCCCTTTTCTTTTTCTACTCTGGTTAGAGCCTGTTTGTGCTGTCCTCTGAAGGGAGTAGTACACACCGTTGTAGGAAATCTTCAATTACTTTGCAATTCCTCGCATGAAATAGCCTTCATTTCTAAGAACAAGAATAGACTGTCGAGTTTCAGATGAAAGTTCTCTTTTTCTGGCCATTTTGAGCGTTTAATTGACCCCACAAATGTGATGCTCCAGAAATACAATCTGCTCAAAGGAAGGTCAGTTTTGTAGCTTCTGTAACGAGCTAGACTGTTTTCAGATGTGTAAACATGATTGCACAAGGGTTTTCTAATCATCAATTAGCCTTCTGAGCCAATGAGCAAACACATTGTACCATTAGAACACTGGAGTGATAGTTGCTGGAAATGGGCCTCTATACACCTATGTAGATATAGCACCAAAAACAGACATTTGCAGCTAGAATAGTCATTTACCACATTAGCAATGTATAGAGTGTATTTGTTTAAAGTTAGGACTAGTTTAAAGTTATCTCATTGAAAAGTACAGTGCTTTTCCTTCAAAATTAAGGACATTTCAATGTGACCCCAAACTTTTGAACGGTAGTGTATATATATATATATACACACATCTACACTAGTTCTATATAGTGTATCAGCCCCATCACTGCTTTTGGAACAGTTTTAGTTGGTAACCTATACAACTATAGCTAGAACTTCTATAGCAACTATTTATAGAATTTATAGACATTTTTACCAACATCTGTGTGCCGTGCAATAAACAGATATACTTCCATGAAAAGGATAACTATAATAAGTACTTTTGCTTTCAAGTGTCCATAACTAGGAGGCATAGCAAATATCAATTACTAGGAAATTTTTAGTGATGAGCGAATACTGTTCGATCAAATAGATATTCGATTGAATAGTTAGATATTTGAATATTCGATGTTCGTACGGATATCCCGCGAATATTCGATAAATATTCGATAATCGTTCAAATCCCCCAGCTTCCGGTTTCACCCTCCAAATAGTCAAATAGATGTTTTTCACTAATCGAATACTTGTTCCCATAGACTTAAATAGGATCGAATATTCGATAGAATATTTAAATATTCACGGGATATTCGTACGAATATCGAATATTCGAATATCTCACTTCGCTCATCACTAGAAATTTTTGTGTGTGTGTTTTTGTGTGCAGTAATAGCACTTTTATCAGTTTTAGGCCATGTTCACACATGGAAAGAACACATGTTGTTTCACCTCTTTGGGTCATACTGTAGTATCGGCTGGATGAACATCACTTTCTTTTAATTGGAATGCAGGAATATTCGGGTGTGCTGGCGCTCCAATTTGCCATAGACCACAATGTAAAGTACAGCCGGGAGCCATATTTTTCACTGTGAGCACAGGCTATCTTGTACAGCTGCTGTTCACTGAACAATGGCCGTACAAAAAAGACCTGTCAGTTATTTTTTGTGACCGTAGAGAACCACGGCTGTAGTGTATACCGAGTGTATACCCTATAGACACGATTCCATACACTCTAATGTAATTGATCAACGTCATTAAACAACGGCCATTGTTGCGACCTGCAACAACGGCCGTTGTTTAATGCCAAAATACAGTGTGTGATCATGGCCATGGTAAACAATATAAGACAAGGCTTGTGGCATAGTCTTAGCCACAGCATAAATGGCAGCACAAGATGGTGGACTTATTTATAAGGGACAGCACAAGGTGGTGGAGTCACCGCTAATGGAGACAAACATTAAAAATAAGAAGATGACAGCGACAGGTAGGGGAGTGACAAACTTTTACACAAAGTCATATACTTTTGCACAATACCCAGATCTGTGCCCTGCTCACCTCGTGTGAGGGAAGGGCACACAGCATTGAGTGTGGGGAGGTTTGTCCACCTCATGTGCAAGAGTTATTATAATTTATACCTGCACCAGGAGTAAATTATAGCTAAAATCCATACCAGCCTGGAACAGCAGCCTCAGATGGTGGCCATAACCTCAGCCCCAGCCCTGTAGTAGTGCTTCCAGAGTGCGGTTTTGGTAATGCCAGTCTTACAATGTGGGGACTCAGTCAGCCTCCCAGGCATCTTGGGGCTCTCAGGGGAGAGTGGAGTAGTGTCGCAGTCATCAGATGATTTCTCCTGGTCTTGAGATAAGTCCTGGGGTTAACTGGTTGCATTCAGGTCACAGGCGCTCCACAGCATCCAGGGGGCAGTATGGAGGATGAATGTGGACCTGGTAGAATTTGTTGCTGCAGCCTGTTGGTCTGCATTCACCTAAGGTAGTGATTGGTTTTGTGGACAGTTGAATAACGGACCATTGTGAAGGTTGCTAAGCAAAGGACTACTGTTTCTTGAATAATATGAGCAAATATGAATAATAATCCCCAGCAAGTGTAATCATGTATCTGTCTATTTAAAGGGGTACTCTAAAGACACAAAGTAATTTTAAATACATTACTTTCATGAAGTTTTATTACTGTGAAATGTAACTTTATTTAAAAAAAAAAAAAAATATATATATATATATATATATATATATATATATATATATATATATATATATATGTATATGTTTTTACTTGCATACTCATTTTCGTTTAGTGGCAGCAGTAAGGGGCGACACAGCCTCTTCTGCTGCCAACAATGTTTGCGTCGGGAACTGAGCTCTAAGCCCTGCATTTCCCACTCCCCTGTGCTATAAAGAGCAGGATGCAGCTCTCTCCCAATGTACTGTATATTGTTATATACAGTACGGGGGGAGGTTGTTAGGTCAACACCATCACTGTGTCCAGCGGCCTGTGGAGAGAGAGCAGTGATTGCCATCACTACTCGATCTGCTTCACTGCACAGATGCTGACGGACATCACAGTAGTGTCAGGCAGCCTCCCCCCCCCACGCACTGTCTATAAGAATATACAGTACGGGGGGGGGGGGGGCAGCCCTGCTCTAAATAGCACCGTTCAGCCTGGCCCAGCTTAGAGCCCTGCAGTTCCCAACACAAACATTGGTGGCAGCAGAGGGGGCCGCCTCACCCATTACTGCTACCACTAACCAAAAGTGAGAATGTATGTAAAAAAAAATAGCATTTAGAGCCTGTTCCCATCGTAACTGTTGGCGGCAGCAGAAGGGGCCTTGCCGCCCCTTAATGCTGCCACTTAATGGGAGTATGTATGTATATAAAAATATTAATTCTTTAAAAAGTTATATTACAAAGTATAACTTTATTAATGCAAACTAATAGAAAAAAATGGGCTTACTCTCCGGAGTACCCCTTTAAGAGTGGGAGTGCAGCAGACATAGCTCAGTCTTTTCTGATGCTTTGTGCCTGGAGTAGAATTCTCCCTTTCTCATGACTCGTGTACGAAGCTGCCAATGCAGTAATAAATGGGATGTCTGCCACTGGTAAACAATAGCGGTCACCTGAGAAATGGCCACAGGCAGCTAGAAACAGTAAGGGCCCTATTACACGGGGCGATTATCGTGCCAAAAATCGTTATATCGTTCGAATTTAAACGATAATCGTTCTGTGTAATTTCAGGCAACAATCGAAAAATCGTTCATATGTCGTTGATCGTTGATTTAGATCTGAACCTAAAATTATCGTTAATCGTTTGCTAATCGTTCGCTGTAATTCCACGTACGTTCGCTCAAGTTCCACATTGGTTCACTAATCGTTTAGTGTAATAGCAAATTGCCCATTGTTTTGCTGAGATCAGAAGGAATAAACGATCATAGTAACGATCGTAATAACGATCATATCTAACGATTATCGTTCTGTGTAATATGGTGAACGATTTCAGGTTAACGATAAACAATCTTGTTTGCAATCATTTATCGTTAGTCGTTAATCGTTAAAAATCGCTCTGTGAAATAGGACCCTTACAAGCTCCTGGAAGAGTTGCAGTCCATAGCAGACTGCAGTGTGGAGCTAGGAAGCTGAAGAGGTAGTGGTGAAGTGGCGGTGTGAGCACCAGTGCTCTGGCCCTGGGAATGATGGCAATGATCAGGCACTACCTGGAGAACTCAGGAAGCTCTACTGTAAGCTTGGCTTTTTGTGGTTAATAAGAATTCTTAAAAAAAAAATAAAATTCTCAGTTTTGCTGTGTGTAAGCAAGGTGTAGTTTCCTCTGGGTACTCTGGTTTCCTTCCATTTTACTTTACTTCTTGAGGGTGCGTTCACACGTACAGGATCTGCAGCAGATTTAATTGCACAGATTTGTGCCATCAAATCTGCTGCAGATCTGCTGCAGATCCCGTACGTGTGAAAGCACCCTGAGGCTATGTTCACACAACGTAAGGTTCATATTAATCCCAGCCGTTGTTGCCAGTTTGAAACAACGGCCGTGATTAATATAACCCTTAAACTGTGCTGCCCTGTATGGAATCCTGGCCGGAGTGTATATACACAGTATACACTGCAGCCGGGATCCCTAGTTGCACCGCAAAAAACTGACGCATCGGTTTTCTGCGGCCACTATTCATTGAATAGCATCCCCAGAGAACCTGTCAGTGCACACAATGGAGCGTGCGGCTTCGACAGCATGCTCCATTGTGTGCAGCGGGGAATTTGGATGCGGGTGTGTACTGATGCGCCCCCATCCGAAGTCAGCTGCAGTAAAGATCATCTGGCCGGTACTGCAGTACTGGCCGTGATGATCTTCTCTGACATCGTCCGGGTCACGGAACGGCCGGTGTCTTACGCCATGTGTACATGGCCTGAAGGTGGAATACAGATAAGCCAATAGCAGTTTGAATAAATTGTTCCACTGGCAGAGCCAGAGTAAATTAGCTTTCTGCATAGCAGACATGCTGGGATACAAAAGCATGCAGGAGCTCCTTCACTGTCTAAGCCAGACTGCAACTAAACATTTTCAGTTTACAGTTTTCTTAGTAGATGCTAGTTGTGTCATACACTTGACAACCATCTGTCATCTAACACTAAAATTAGCTGTGTCCTTAGTGGTATTCCCATTTACATATGCTGTAAATGTGGGATAGGAGTCAGTCTTACTTTTAGGACACTAAGTGGGACATTTACTAAGGAGTCTAATGTGTGCAACTATTCTAATGGGGATTGGTGTGTATTTTGTTCCAATATCTTGTGACTGATTTATTAACATGTAGCACTGCCATAGTAAATGTATGTAAGTAAAAAGTCGCAAATATGAAAAAATTGCGCAGTTATATTCACCTGGTACTGATCAGACGTAAGCCTGCTCCAGTTTGTGCGACTTTTTAAAAAGTCGCAAATGATAAATTAGGCGCTAATCCCGGATTATACAAACTTTTGGGTGAATACTCAAAACAGGCAGATTAAAAAAAAAGTCGCATTTAAAAAATATTTGCCTGTCGAATACTGGTTCATAAATAAAACTTAGACCAAAAATGGGTTATTCACCGAAAAAAGGGGCAAACCCCTTGATAAATTTTACCCTAAGGGCACCCTGAGGCTATGTTCACACAACGTAAGGTTCATATTAATCCCAGCCGTTGTTGCCAGTTTGAAACAACGGCCGTGATTAATATAACCCTTAAACATGCAATAAAGGTAACGATCATCTGACGATCTTTTGTTTCTGACCTAAAATCATCGTCCGCCGATGGCTGGTGACTGTATAAAGAAAATAATAACATATATATGTTTCTTCTCCATGCTCCCCCGAGTCTTCCTGACTTCTCCCTGCTCCCTGAAGCCACCGGTGCAACTTCAGAGCCCCTCTCTAAAGTGACAGGCTTCTCAGCCAATCACTAGCCGGGACTGGACCGCAGTGACCAGTGATTGGCTGAGCAGCCTGTCACTTCAGATACTGGCTCTAAAGTTGCATTGGTGGCTGTGGGGAGCAGGGAGAAGCCAGGACGACACCGGGAGCAAGGAGAGGTAATGTATTTAATCGTGCCCTTGCTGCATGATTATGGAGCCGTGTAATAGGCTCCGTAAACAATAATCAGGCCATGTAATGTGCCTTACCCGTGGCAGCTTAAAGAGGATGTTACCACCATGATTAAGCAACGCATGCGAAACCATAAGCTCACAATGGATTGTACACAAACTTGTATCCACGCAAGAAAATCCAGTGTTCTTAATATACCTGAAGCAGAAATATACTCAGTGTACCAGTGCAGCTCATTTTGCAGAGCACCACAACAGTTTTTTTTGTTTTTTGTTGTTTCTTTTTACAAGCCTGTTACCATCCATCTAAGCCAGGAAACAACCATGTCATGGTATGCTCAAACAGGGTATATACACTGCAGATTTTCCATAGCAGAAAACCTACCCTAAATCTTGCGGGTATTATTGTGGATTTGCATCTGTGAATGCATCTATGTTAAAGGGCTATTCTGGCCATTTTATTCCAATAATATGGGGTGAAAAAGAGCCTATTCTTACCTCTCCGCACTTTCCCTGCATCCTCCTGTGGCATCTTCAGTCCCTTGCTGAACAATTCCACCTCCACTTCGGAGACGGACTTGCTTCAGCAGTGACAGCCTGCTGAACCAATCACTGGCTGCAGCACTGTTCCGTCTAAGTTAGTGATTGGCTGTTGCTGCCAAGACACGTCTGTCTTGGAAGTGGAGGCGGAATGTTTTGCAAGGGACCCAAAGATGTTATAGGAGGACGTCAAGAGGAACATAAAGAGGCAAGAATAGCATGTTTCTTATATTCTCCCCAAGGGGAGCAACATGTTAAAGGTTTAAAATGGATTTTTCTATGAATCTAAAGAGTTTCTTTAGCAAAAATCCACAACAATTGTGTATTTTTTGCAGAATGTTTTTGCAACATAAATTGACATGCTGTGGAATTAAAACCCATAAAATAATTTGGATTGTGATGCATACTTGAAGGGGTTATCCAGTGCTACAAAAACATGGCCACTTTCCCCCTACTGTTGTCTCCAGATTGGGTGGGGTTTTGAAACTCAGTTCCATTGAAGTAAATGGAGCTTAATTGCCAACCACACCTGAACTGGAGACAACAGTAGGGAAAAAGTGGCCATGTTTTTGTAGCGCTGGATAACCCCTTTAACCATTGAATTTTTTTGCCAAGGTCCACACCAAATTTGATGACAGTCTGCATTATGTGCATGTAAATGGAGTATCTGCACCATATTCATGCACTAAAGAAAAAAAAATAAAATAAAAAAAAAAAATAATAATAATAATAATAATAATAATAATAATAATCTGCACAGAGAAAGAAAACCGGTATGGAAATAAGTAGTATGATACTTGTCCCCAATGGAAAAGCCAAAAATTAAAAGGGGTTCTAGGGGCAACTGTAAAGCTTAAGACACTGCCTGTGCTGCTGTTTCCTCTGTGGGATATATATTTGCAGAGCATCTTGTAGTAAAATACATGCCTAATTTGCCACTTGCAATTCTGACATTTGTGAATATACCTTTAGGCTTTGTGCATAAGATATACATTCTGTGCAAGGACAAGATTGATGCCTGCTGGATCTCCCACACTGGAATCTAGTGCTATTCTTGGCACTAATTTATTACTCCTATTATACAGCCGTGTGAGTCTAATGGTGTGTTTACACACACAGATTTTTAGTTGCAATTGGTTAAATAAAGCCAGGAATGAACTTAAAAAGAGGATAAATCTCAGTCTTTCCTTTATGACCTGTTCTCTCGTTATACCCTGTTCCTGGCTTTGGCTTCAATAATAGCATTGCAAAATCTGTAAACACAGAAAATTTACAAAATTGTAAACACAGCCAAGTTCATGTGCAGAGCTAATACTCAGCATGGCATGCCTTCAGACTGCTTTTCTTTGAGTCAGATAGACAGATTACATTAAAGCTATATTCACACCTTGTAATGAAAACGTCCATTGTTTGACACGGCCGTGTCTAACAACGAACACTGTCTTAGGCTGGGTTCACACTACATTTTTGCAATCTGTTCTTTTCACCCGTTTTTGCAAAAAATAATGCATTTGTGTGCATCCGTTTTGATCCGCTTTTCCATTGACTTCCATTATAAAAAAAAGGTTTTTTAACGTAGCGTACGTAAAAACGTACAGTAGCTGAACTTACTTTTGTGTAGTTCAAAAAACAGATGTGTTTTGATCTTTTTTTTTATAATGTCAATAGAAAAAACTGATCAAAATAGATGCACACAAATGCATCTGTTTTTCATCCGTTTTTGCTTAAAAAAAAAAAAACGGATTGCAAAAACGTAATGTGAACCCAGCCTTACATGTTCACCTGGCCGATACTGCAGTATTGGCTGGCTGAATGTCATTTGCCTTAATTTGGATTGCTGGTGTGCCTGCAATCCAATTAACCATTTACCTTAGTACAATGTATAGCCGTGAAAATGGCCATACATTGTGAGAATGGCCGTTGTTCACAGTCTGCCGGCCAGAAATAATTGGCAAGTCAATTATTTTCACGGCCACAGGGGAACAGCGGCCGTTGTGCAATACATTGTGTATACAGTGGCCCCCCCCTAGGATTCCATACAGTGAATTCTTTTTTTACAGCCCTTGTTTAAAGGGGTACTCCAGCGGGGGGGGCACTTTTTTGCTGGGATCGGGGAGGAGGTGGCTGAGGGAAAAGACGTCCACTCACCTCCCTGGTTCCAGCGGCGGGTCCCGCATTGCGGCGCTCTGGTGCCCGGTTCCCACCGCTTCCGGGTGTCTGACGCTGGCCCGAGACGTGATGGATCCCGCCTCCTTCACTGAGTGGCTGAGCGGACCTGAGACATCATGGCCATGAACCAGGCACCGGAGTGCTGCAATGCGGGACCCGCCGCTGGAAACGGGGAGGTGAGTGGATGTCTTTTCCCTCGGCCACCTCCTCCCCGATCCCAGCAAAAAAGTGCCCCCCCGCTGGAGTACCCCTTTAAATCCCTAACAACTATGTTAACATAGTCAAAAGTTGTTTTCGGATACAACATACTGAACCCCATTTTATTTTTCTCTGATTAAAAAATTTAAAAACTCCAAATGTTCAGCCTGCTGCAATTTTGCTAAACTCTTAAACACAAAAATGCCATGTGGGTATGGCATTTCATATTTCCCTAATGACCTTCAGTTAACGTCTGGCTGTTGCTTTTTTAAGCCAAAAAAATACTAAGCACCAAATTACTAGAGGCAACATAACTCAGAATGACAAATTCCCATTATCAGTGAAGCCCCTATTACAGGGGGTGATCCCTGGGAGCAAGCGAGCGTCAACCTGTCAGGTCAGTTCTGACTATTACACACGCCAACAGCGAGCGGGTAAGTACAGAGGAGGGGGTGCAGGATCGTCCGGGGAGCCCATAGAAGATAGCAGCGGCAGTAGACCTCCTATTACACGGGGCGATGGCAGCAGATCGTTGCTCTCCACATCGTTTGTCTTTCAACATGTTGAAAGACAATAAAAGACAACGATCTGTCAACATCGTTCATGTAGGCTGATTGTCGCCTTTTATTACACAAAGTGATTATCAACCGTAATGGCCGATAATCTGCCAAATACAGACGATAATGTTTGTGTATTAGAGCCTTAAATTTGTAATTTACTTCTATTAAAAAATCTCAAGTCTTCCCATACATGTTGTTTTTTTCAGTCTGACACAGTGCTCTCTGCTGACATCTCTGGCCGAGACAGAAACTCTGTCTCGGTTTTCTATGAATCCCTATAGAAAACCTCTCCTGCTCTGGGCAATTCCTGTCTCAGCCAGAGATGTCAGCAGAGAGCACTGTGTCAGACGGAAAATAAAAGAACATTTACTGCAGGACATATAGTAACTAATAAGTATGGGAAGACTTGAGATTTTTTAACAGAAGTAAATTACAAATTTATATAACTTTCTGATACCAATTGATTTGAAAGAAAAAGATTTTCGCTGGACAACCCCTTTAAGGCTTCCCTCAGACACATGTTTTGCACATCATTTTTCTTGGGCTGTAAAAATGGCACAAAAATGCCCAATAAACTGTCAGCAATTTTTCTGGCATTTTCTCATTTTAGTGTAGATTACTACCAATGAATTTATCTCTGGTACTGTTATTTCTGTCTGGATGTTATTCCAGGATTTCTATTGAAGTACTGGGGAAAATCGCAGCAGAGCCTTTTCCCATATAAAAGTTTTCCATCATAGCCACCAATATCATACTGCTCCGTCCACCCTGTGTGGATTCTTCTAGGTTCTGGGGCTGTGATGTTGCAGGCTCCCTCAGCCAATCAGCAGTTGGACACCGATGCCGCTGCTAGCTGGCTGGGCGGGCTTGCAACATCATGATCCCAGAACCGAGAAGTAGTCACACAATGGAGACGGATCGGTATGATACAGCGGAGGCACTGGAGCCAGGGCACTGAGTGTAGTATATTGTTTTCAATGAACCTCTCCCCAGTCCCCGGCACAGATAACCCTTTTATTCTATGGTCAGCAGTCACATGGCAATAGGAGCTGCAGCCGACGCAACTGCATCCAAACCCCTAGGAGAGGAAGCACAATTGAGGGGGCACATTGGCACACAGTTCCGTAAGGTGGACAGTGACACAATTTAGGAAGGTCCCTGACATAATTTAGGAGGCATTATGACACAATTTAGGGAGCACAGTGGCACACAGCTCATTGAGGGGGTAGTGGCACAATAAAGGGGGCACAATGGCATACAAATAATTAAGGGGGCTGTGACACCATGCAGGGGACACAGTGACACAGTATTTGGGCTACAGTCTTAAACAGTTCATTGTGGGGGGCAGTGACACCATTTAGGGGGTACAATGGTACACAGATCATTGAGTGGGCAGTGACAGTTCAGGGGGCACAGTTGTATTTCTTCAAGGGGATAGTGGTACAGTTCCTTCAGGAACAGTAGGACACCTGGGCAGCAACTTCTGCATAGATAAGGCTGGGTTGACACTTCAAATGGTTACTTTTAATGTACACAAATATATGGTCAACCACGTTTTTGTGTACACTAAGAAAATGGGGAAAAAAATCATCTGAAAAAAAATCTGTTTTGATCCATGTTTTTTTTTAATATAATGGAAGTCAATGGAAAAAAAGATCCAGACGGAATGCACACAATTGCATCTGTTTTTGCATCCGTTTTTAAATCTGTTTTTGTCATAAAAAGTTTACATTAAATGGACTGCAAAAACGCAGTGTGAGCCTAGCCTAAGACATTACTGGAAGTCTGGGCCGAATGGAGAAAATAAGGCAAATGGCACCAATCACCAATTTGACTGCCATAGTCTCTGTGTGATCTGCAGTCATGTCTGGCACTTATATCATTTGTGAAGGTACAACTTCCAGCATATACCTAACATTGTTCAAGTATATACTGGGAACACGCTTAACCCTGTAACTTTTAGGGCAATTATTTGGGTAAAAATAACAGACAACGCCATAAGCCATGAAGGATCCTTACGCTCTCCCCTCACTGACTAGATCACTAGGGATTCTGACTTTAACTTATTCACTGCTCTGGGCCACCAGAGATACAGACATTTACCCCTTAATTTAAAGGGGTTATCCTGTGTTAGAAACACATGGTCACTTTCTTCCAGAGACAGCCCCACTCTTGTCTTCAGTTTGGGTGCAGGTTTTGCAACTCATTTCCTTTGCAGTGAATGGAGCTTAATTGCAAACCAAACCTGAACTGGAGACAAGAGTGGTGCTGTCTTTGGAAGAAAGTGGCCATATTTTTTTAACGCTGGTTAACCTCTTTAAACTAAAAGATTTTCTTGCACGAGGCTTGGATGCCATGTGGCCCTGTAAATGAAGCTCCTTTATAGCCCAAGTTCCTAATTGCCCCTCTCACCAACCAAAAGGTTTAGAGAGAAACAGAGGGTTAAGACTGAACATCAGAAAAGGTCACAGTTAGGAACAGTAAATAAAACCTGCCCAGGAAGAGGTGGCCCAAGGTAAACTTTTGCACCAGGGCTCATACTCAGAATCTACTGATCCAGCCCTAGCAAGTGGGTCAATTCCTCTTGGTGTAGCTGGGTGTCACTTCAGTAGGGGGTTTCCAGCATTGGTATTGCTTTGGATGTGTACCAGGGTGCAGCAGGCATTCAGTGCACCACAGCTCCACCAGGGCGCATGACGCACAGAGGAGCAGCGGCGCCCTGTTTGTGCTCCTACCCTCTCCCACGATTCTTTCCTGTGTGAACGCTTCCCAAAAAGCCACCCCAAGTCCATCCCGAGCCCCCTGACTGCCTGTCCAGAGTCGTTAAAGCAATTAAGTAAGCCTTTAATAGGCTGTTCCGCCAAGTTCAAGGGAGATCCATGCCAGACGTTTGTTCTGGGGATTTCTCACACGACTTGCTGACACGTCTATCTTTATGAGAGATGGCAAGCTTTTTGTTTACCCTTCTTTCTTAGCCTGGCAGGTGTGGGGCTGGGGCTGGCACACGAGGCTCTTGGCTCCTGCAGGCTTTTGGCACACGAGGGCTCCCGAGCGCACTCCCCTTTTTTGGAGAGGCTCAATTTGTAGTCTATTATCCTATAAGAAAATGTCCCATTGAGAAAGTGTGAATGGTTGTATGGGCCTAATTTTTCGAGCAAGAAAAGAAATAAAGCGGAATGCAGCTGCTCTTAAACGTGTCTGATTATTCAGTGTCACCTGCAGGAGAGGGGCACAGGACGCAGCCAGCGCCACCCTTTAGCCCTCTCTATTCATTTGCCTAATTTTGGTCAATTTAACAAACTTCAGGAGAAATGATGGTGCCATTGTTGTGGAGGGGAGAGCTTTCTGATCGAATTAACAGCATGTTTTGATCTGGTAAATGTCATTAAAAGGAATGAAACAATCGTGTTTAAGGTTCCCTGGGTAATGCGCCAAGAGAAGACGCTAAGGCGCAAACATGACAAAGGCCGCAGTGGATACTTTTGTAGCCTCCACATTGCTGCATTCACATTCACTGGGACACAAGAAAGGGTATTATTTCATACTTGAATACGTTTTAATCCAACAATTGTCTAATTTTCCGCAAACATATTTGCACAGTATTGTCAGGCTGGATGTCTCTGTGCTCTGGTGCCAAGCACTGGTTTTTACGCCTCCATCACACCACCTTCTGTATGTCTATGCCTGGGAATGTAGGGGAGAAAGGGGGGGTTTCATAGAAGCTGTCTTGTCTCTGACTGCAAAATGATATGAAAAGAACAACAGGCACACTGCAGAGATTTAGAAGGAGGGGAGAAGAGGGCACCCCAGGGCCCCTCATCCAAGCTCCATGTCTGGAGCGCGTTCAAGGCACGTTTAATGCATTGTGAAAGCTGCTTGGATCTAGGGGACGTTTTACTTCTCACATAACTCACCAGTTTTGTTATTTTACAAGGTACAAATGCTCTTTCCATGTCCATCACGAGGATTTGGGGGTATAATCACTTAACGCAGTGTACAGCTGTTTGGCACAGTCATGCCATGTCCGATAGGATTCACTGCGACCACAGCATTGCAGTCAGTGTATGTCTCAGTTATATAGATACTTTTACAACTATAAACATTTTGTAAATTATTTATTAAATTTAATAAGTTTCTATAAGTTTTTTAAAGGGTCGGTGACCTTTTAAAGTTCTTTACATGGCTCATTTGCATAATGAGAACAGATGTTTAGATGCTTTCCTTTTTTTATTATTTACATTTGCCATGGTTTATATTCTTATGGTTACTTATGATTATATTTCTCTGCATCATGTATATCATAGTAGTAGTAGAAATGTCTACACTAGTGGCCACTATTGTTAGAGGGATTCTCTGACAATGTAGAAATATTCCAAACAGAGAGGAAAGTTTATCCAAACCAGTGCAAGGGAAACCAAATTCCAACTCTTCATAGAAAGCACCTGTCGGCTGGTATGGTCCACAGCTATTTTTCCCCTCTCAGTTTCCATCAGTTCCACAATTACTTATCTTGCTGAATCTGTTTAACTAAGGCAGGGTCCTAGGGTACCTGTGTCCGTAGCATAAACTGTGTCAATTAATACATCCTATCATTTAAAATACATGGCAAGAAACATTATATATATATATATATATATATATATATATATATATATATAAAAAAATTAAGGGTGTTTTTGGGTGTATTCATATATAATAGATAAATGCCAAAAATGCACATGTGTACATGTGTAAAAAAAATGCTTTGAAACACAACAATGAGGCTTCACTTCAGGAACATAGTGGTGAAAGGTGGCCACCTTGTAACATTTGATCAAGATCATTATAAGCATCCGTCTATATTACGAGACCACCTTTCCCCATGCCTAAAAATGTTTGAAATGAATATATTTTTTTTTTTACAAGTTTGTTTCTTACAGCTTAAAAACAATGAAAACGGTGTTTGTGAAGGAGTTCTAGATTCAAGCTGGGATATAGTTGGTCATGAAGGCATACAGGTAGTGTATGGCTTCCATCCTGCAGCACATTTGCCCACATATGTTGCAGTTGCTGCACTATTGTCATTTTCCATGTAAACTTTGGTGGCATACTACTTTCAAGATAGATAACTAAAATGCACAGATTTTACAAAAAAAAAGGCCAGGGGGCTTAGCAGTGAAAGTGAGGTGTAAATTACACCAAAAATCCACACAGTGAAAGCTTGCCACGCACCGTATTTCATTCCACAATGATTACCTTTTATTTACCTTATACAGGAAAACTCCACGCACAGCCCTATGGTAATATACAGGTAAGTTAGAAAGTTACCAAGTTATTAGTTATCACACAATATATTAGAAAATAATAGATCCAGACAGCTAAGAGCAGGGAAGCAGTGAGCATTCACATAAGCTCCAGGTTTATCTTTGCAAGGACATTTACAGACGTAGCACCTTCTGACAGCTCCCTGTTGTCTCTACCATACAGATGTCAGTCATGGCTATTTTATATATGCATACACCTCAGATGTAGCAACAAGCCTGAGACACGCTGTAGTGCACAGGTAAAGCCCAGTCCAATACAGTTTTATTCCGGGGTGGTCTGGGGTTGGAGATATATCAGGGAGGACATTTTATGGCAGGAATACTGGCAGTATGTTTTTTATAAGTATTGTTTTTTATGGTCATTTGATGATATAATCCCTGCAATTGAACTGACTGTAACTACAACTCATTATTGAAAAAGAGGACTTCTTACAGCTAAGTTTATAGAAAAATGGAAAAGTTGTGGCTCTATATTTTATTTATTTTTGATACATGGTAATCAATATATGGAAAATAAAATATGGAGTTGTTTTTTGTGTGTGTTCAGTACATTAAAAAAATATGTAAAAGCTAAATAATAAAAGCTACCCTAATGGGGCAGTGCAATATGTCTGTTCAGTAGTGCAGAGCTTTAAAGGGGTTATCAAATATTCTATACAATCCCCCTTCCCAATACATCTAAAATCATTTTCTCTCTGTCCACTCTGACCACGCTCAGCTCTCTCTTCCCTCCTCCCTTTGTAGACACAGGATATGTGTCTGCATCATCTCCATGCACCTGTTCACTGCTAGTGAATGTGCTGCTTCCATAGACTTACATGTGTCCCTGAGCCTAGGTTTCTGTAATATGAAAAGTTATAGTTCTATCTCTGCTTGCTGTCAGTGAATGTACCTGTCTTTGTGTCACAGCTCTGTATATTGTGTTATGGATGTTCTCAGAGTCTGTATGGAACTAGAATGTTTTCATTCACAGTCAGCAAGCAGAGATCTCTCTGCCTCTGCAAGGCATGTCCCTGGTTTCTAGTGGGTCAAGTTTTTCCTCCCCCCCCGTGATGCGATCACGAGGGGGAGATCCGTTCTTCTGCCTGGGCTGGGCCTCGGCATCGCACTGCCGCTGATTCGGCAATACATTGCTCTGGGCGTCAGCATCCCTGAGGAATGTATCACTGATCTCATTGATCAGTGCTGTGTATATAGAAGTCCCCCAGGGGGACTTCTAGCTACTGTAAAAAAAAACACAAATTTTTATTAATTTAAAAAAATCCCCTCCCCTAATAAAAAGTTCAAATCATAAATAAACATATTTGGTATCACCACATACATAATTGCCCAAACTATTAAATGATCAAATTTCTGATCATGCATGGTAAATGGCATAAGCACAAATCCAGAAAAATTGTAAAAAAGGGAACAAAAAGTTGCATATGCGCAATCGAGGTAACGATAGAAAGTACAGATCATGGAGCAAAAAATACCACCTGATACAGCCCCATAGACCAAAAAATAAAAGCGCTATAAGCATGGTAATAGAGCGATTTTAAACGCATTTCATTTTTTTAAAAAAAAGGTTTTCATTTTTTAAAAGCCAACAAATAAAATAAAAGTTGCAAGTTGCATATCGTTGTAATCATACTGATGTGAGGAATATAGAGATAAACAGCATAAACACAAAATTCCTTTTTTTTTTCAATTTATTAGCGCAAATGATTTTTTTCCGCTTTCGCAGCATATTTTATGGGAAAATTAAGTCTGTAATTAAAGTACAATTGATATTGCAAAAAATAAGAGCTCATGTGGGTCTGTAGGTAAAAAAATTGATACATATTGATACATGATGCTGGGCAGGGATAGAGTCCAATGCAGGGCTTACCTGTCAACAGGTTTTGTGTTTTACAGAATGTGGGAATAAGCCCTTATACCTTACCCTGTGGAAAGGGGGTAAGATATTTTAACTTTGAATACCTCTCTATTAGAGATGAGCGAACCTCGAGCATGCTCGAGTCCATCCGAACCCGAACTTTCGGCATTTGATTAGCGGTGGCTGCTGAAGTTGGATAAAGCCCTAAGGCTATGTGGAAAACATGGATATAGTCAACGTTCGGGTTCGGATGGACTCGAAACAGAACCCTGTTCGCTCATCTCTACTCTCAATGTTTGCACCTTCTACAAGTTTTGGCACAGTTTGGCACACTCTGTCCTTTTTTAAACAAACTCAATCCCTTTATTAAGAAAGATGAAAAGGTGTCAAAAACAATTTGAAGTCATGTTAGTTTTTTGGAACAAATTGAGCAACATTTTGGCTGTTTTATTTAGTGCTCATATAGTCCAGATTTACTGATACTGTCTATTACACACTGACAGATTTCTCTGAAAATTTATTGAAGCCAAAGCCAGGAACAGACTATAAACAGGGAACAGGTCATAAAGGAATGATTAAGATTTCTCATCTTTTCAAATCCATTCCTGGCTTTAACAATCTGTCAGATAAATCTGTGTGTGTAATAGGGCCTTAAGAGTTGGACAGTGCAAATGCAGTGCCCCACCACAGGTGGTTCCCTAAATTTTATACCACCCAGGCAGGGCCGGCTCCAGGTTTTTGTGGGCCCTTGGTCGAGAGAGCCTCGGCGGGCCCCTTTGAATAGCAAATTATATGGCATCATTGTTAGAGGGTCTCTAGCTCTTGATTCTGTGTAGGGGATCAGCTGTGTTATATACTTATTATCCCCCCTCCTGTTTGAGTGTGTATATATCTATCTCTCGAGCACATATATACACACACTCATACAGTAGGAGGATAATAAGTATATAATACAATGCTGTATACCTACACAGAATGGAGAGATATATACACACTCATACAGAAGGATAAAAAGTATATACTACACTGCTGATTACCTTTTTCACCTCGGGGCACACCTACCAAATAAAGTTTGACAAAATAACAAAAAAAACAACAAACATAATTCGGTAACTCACAGGTGACGTCTTCTTTGATCTGATGCGATCGCTCTCCGTTTCCTCGCCATCCGGCCCAGACCACCATGATGATTTCTTCCAGCTACAATTCTTCTCTTCAGAACCTGTGAGACAAACATCTTAGGCTCCGCACATTTCCAGCAACTTCCTTCCCTTTTCCCCACCCATAGGCTCCTATACATTAGTAACTCCGCTGCTTGGTGTCATGTGCAGTAAAGTAAGAAGGTTTGTGTCCCCATGCTGTGCCCCATATAGTAATAATGCCCTCTGTCCCCATAGTAATGCCCCCTGCTCTGCCCCATAGTAAATGACCCCTGCCCTGCCCCATAGTAAATGACCCCTGCCCTGTCCCATAGTAGATGACCCCTACCCTGCCCCATAGTAGATTCCCCCTGCCCTGTCCCATAGTAGATGACTCCTACCCTGTCCCATAGTAGATGACCCCTACCCTGTCGCATAGTAGATGACTCCTACCCTGTCCCATACTAGATGACCCCTACCCTGTCCCATAGTAGATGGCCCCTGTCCCATAGTAGATGCCCCCTCCTCTGCCCCATAGTAGATGACCCCTACCCTATCCCATAGTAGATGACCCCTACCCTGTCCCATAGTAGATGGCCCCTGTCCCATAGTAGATGCCCCCTCCTCTGCCCCATAGTAGATGACCCCTACCCTGTCCCATAGTAGATGACCCCTACCCTGTCCCATAGTAGATGGCCCCTGCCCCATAGTAGATGCCCCCTGCTCTGCCTTAACACAAAACAAAAAATCATACTCACCTAATCCAAGGGACGGTCCTCTTCTTCCTGGCTTCTCCCTTCTGTGCGCCGCAGGGACGGATCCGCTAGCAGGCGCGATGACGTCATCGCTCTGCGCCTGCTGAGGGGATCACGTCCTGAAGCGCTGCGGAGGAAGGCCCAGCCCAGGACGTCATTGAGGACGTCGCATCCGCCCAGCAACGCCACACCCCCCGGATGTCGCCAGCAATGCGGCCCGCCGCATCCCCCGTACTCACTGTCGGCACGACAGTGAGTATGGGGGATGCGGCGGGCCCCATTGCTGGCGATATCCAGTGGCTCATTGCCCGAGTACGCCACGTGCTGATGCCGGCCCTGCACCCAGGTAAAATAACTCTCTCAGGTGTCACATCAAGTGTTGGTGTGGTAGTTAGGATTTGAGATACTTTTATGTTTACGCACAGCCATGTAGATGGTAATTCGTGACGCCAGTACTGTAGCAGTGCACAAGTGTGATGTTGATACCTGCATTGAATGGCCGGTTTGTGGTCCCCGAAATGGTCGGTAACCTTTGGGCTGTTGTGAGTCCCTTGTCACGGCAACCTGGAGTGGAAGTTAACCCACCTGGGATGTCAGTACCGCTACCCAAAGAAAAAGGGAAAAATAACCCCAGGTGTACGGTGGGTGTCTATGGGTGTAGGTGCAGACAGAGGAAGACTGAGTCCCGTGCATTTCCTACAAAAATAGAACAGTTCCTGAACAGAGTTGCCAGATAACAGTACTCTCTATACAGATGTGCAAATCTTGATAATAGTGGTTGCTGACAATAGCTTCTTTGAAAAAGGTGCTTAGAGAAGTAAGAGCTTTGGTAGAAACGGTAGTGCTTTTGCATAGGTAGAGGGAAGAGGAGTTGCCAGAGGAGCCCTTGCCCAATGCAGATCCTGTACTCTGCCGGAACTGTAGTGTACATATATAAATAGATAAGTGATACTTGTACTCATATTTAGAAAATGTCTGACCGCCTTCTGCCTTCTAGTATCGTAGAACCCATCCTAGGTGGGTAGCATGAGCCTCAGTCATCGGTTATCTGGGTGTAGCGGGTTCCAGAGACTTCCCAGTTGCCCTGCACTGCACAGTAGGATACATAGACCGTTTCACTCTGGTAGCTTTGCCCTACTGGGGTCAGCTTCTCTTGGTTCAGGAGTCTGCCCTGCATATTTTTGAGAGGTTCCTGGTGTGGGCTAGGCTATTCCTAAGTTGCTTCTCTCCCCTTAAGGTAGCTTAGCACTGCATAGTTGTAGTAACTGCTTGCATAAAGAAGTCTCTGACAGAGCTAGTCTCTCCCACATTTGTCCCCTTGGATCTTCAACGGCTAAGTCTCTTTGTTTCTGGTCCCTGTCAGGGGTCCTGACACCTGAAACAAACACTTAACCCATTGACTTCAGCTGTGCATAAAAATACAAACAAATAATAGTGACACCTAGTGGGGAAAATGAAGTACTACATCCACCACTGTTACCTGAGTGCATGACTTACCGGGGTGTGTATATAACAATACCCGTGGTGGGATACCACATTGGCAGTTGTGATTTCCACTACAGCCACTAGGTGTCTCACTCTCCCAGTGCATAGCTGCAGTATATGTATGAAGGTTTAGCTAGGTTGTGTTGTTGGATCAATCACAGGTGTCTTCTCTATGTACACTACTTTCCTCTCTCACTTCCTATCACACCACCCTATATAGGATAGGGGGTTCCTGCCAGAAGTCAGTTTTAGCTCTAGTGAGTGTATGGGAGACAGACCAAGCCTAGAAGTTCCTGCTGCAGTGACTAAGCAGGCTAGGCTTAGGCCAGAGCCCTCATCAGGGACTACACCTTTTTTTTGTATGCTGAGACAGCCAGCCAGTATGCAGTGCTAAACCCTAGAGGTGGGGTAACCAGACACTAGGACCAACCATTGTCTAAGCCGAAGATTCTCAAGTCTGGACAATCACCCCCAAAGAGGGTGCATTAAGCTGAAGTACTTTACCGACACTACTCTCAACTAGTTGGGGTAATCTTCACTAGTCAGCTCCACCCAGAGACAGAGACCTGGGACTCATACTAATTCACTTGTCTCTGAAATAGTGCAAGCAGAAGGTGGTCAGATACAAAAGATATCTAAACGTGAGTACGAGGATTCTTCGTTCAAGTATTTGGTTTAACTCACATCCCAGCAGAGTCCTGTCACTTATTAGACAAGGGATGCTACCCGGCCCCTACACTACTCCCTCACACAAGTCTTCACTTTTCCTTCTTTCTCAAGCTTATCTCATGGGCCTATCTAAAGTATTGCTTTAGTTTGCACTAGCACCTGCGAGCAGTGTTTTGTTATATTTTATATTGCACTGAAGCTTTCAAGTAAAGTTAAACCACTGTTTTAGTTTGGACTCTTTGCACCTTGACTCAACCTGTACCGCACACCAGTTCTACCACGGTTCGGTGCCTGTGTGTCTGGGGGTGGGTACTATCAGTCCTGGCTAGGGTGATAAGATGCCCCAAAACACCAGAGCCCCCCAAAACACCAGAGCCCACCAGATGCACACATCACCTGCAACCAGCACCCTGGGCCACAGCACCACGCTAGTGGCTCAGGCTGCTTGATAAAACCGGCACATTTTTATACAGTCCAGACAGACTATTAGTAAGCAATCCAGTATCTACAAAAGTCACTCACAAATGAGATTTTGCAAATAATACAATTTTATTAAGTTCCATCACAAAAACAACAATTAAAATACAAGACCTTGTAAGGTATGTACATACACACATATACACAAACTTGTTTAGGCCATTTACACTTTCACATTCATACATTTCACTGTTTCTTACTTTGTACACTCAATGTACTTTCACATTTCCATGCAGCTAATGCATGGTCCAGTGTAGTTTATTAATTTAGTACAACCATTTTTAGCACTCGCACTTTACTTTCATTATCAGCACTTGCACTTTATCAACCTTTCATTTCTTTCTATACCCACTCTTACTTTTTTCACTTTTTCATATATGCACTGGCACTGCACACCTTGGCACTGTTTATGCATGGCACTTCAGTTTTGCATGTTTCATCTTTTGCACATTTCACGTTTTTTATGCACTACTAGGGGCATATTCTATGTTTATATAAGTTCTATTCATGTTTGGAACAACACAGTACTAATGATGATTTTCATTGATTCATATAATTAATACGATTGATGGTATTCATTGTGCAGTCTCATATTTTAGCCTCCAGTACTTTTGCCCCTCTCCAAGATGGCGCCTGTGTTGTGTGCGGTCTGCTGCGCATGACCCTGCGGCGATGGCGTGATGACGTGACACCGGGACTGACTGATGGCGCATGGCGCCGGACGTCACTTCCTGTCCTGCGCATCGGGCTATCGCCGGCGGGTAATTGCGGAGACGGACCGCCACATAATATACAGCACAAGCAGGTATAGTTGGGCCACCTGGGGCGGTGACGTAATCACGCGAACGGGTGTTGGCCGACGGCACTACGTGCCTGACGCCACATCCTGTTCTGTGGACCGCGCCACTGTTCGCGGGTAATTACAGAGGCGTTTGGTTTGATTGCTACACAGACACATACAGGTGTGTTGAGCTCTGCTGTCCAATCCCTGACAATGTAGCATGTATATAAGGTCCTCTGGTTCTCCCCCTCATTACTCCCTGAAGAAGCGGTGCGAAACGACGTTGGAGTGAGGTGGGAGGCCAGCGGACTGGGACAATTTACGTTTGGGGTAACTTGGTGACATGTGCAATATTATATGTTGTTATTTTTCCCCGTTCAGCATATCAAGGCAATAGAGCACTGGCACTTTATTTATAATATGCACTGATGCTGAATGGGGCTTGTTACTCTGTTTATCATATGCACATGCACTTTGGATTTATATACAGTCACGATAGTCCCAGTAGTGGGGTCTCCCACCTCCAAGGTCTTGTATTTTAATTGTTGTTTTTGTGATGGAAATTAATAAAATTGTATTATTTGCAAAATCTCATTTGTGAGTGACTTTTGTAGATACTGGATTGGATACACAGTATATTTATTGGTGTCATTTGATTGAATCGATACTGAGTATCAGCTAAATACAGGTTGCTTATTTATGCAATTCTCTAGGAATATAGGTGTTTGAGACTATTAGTAAGCGCATACTTTACTCCAAAGTGTTACACCACAATTTAAGCATAGTGATTGGTGCTTGAGGGCACATAGACACACACAAACACATTTGCCCCCTTGTTGGGGGAAGGGTAATGGGTCTACCATAAAATAAATAGAAGACTACTAAAATGTTGTTACTAGATATTTGGCTTGAACTATGCCATAATGATGGCACATTTACAACAGTAAATCTGCCCCTATGGGCTTTTTGTATGGGACATGTGTCTGATTGGTCTCAGACAGATAGCAACCAATCTCAGCTGTGATTAGCTATGTGTCTAATTTTTTTAATTTGATAAATCTTTGGCATAGATTTATTTATTTTTTCAAATTAAAATAAATCTCATTTAAAATCTGCCATGGCAAATCCGCAGCAACACCAGCACAATTTTCAGCTGCAGAATATAACTTGTCTTATTCATATAGTTAGAGATTTCTAATAGTCCAGCTTCTCGCAGGAGAAATGAATAACTCAAGGATTTCTATTGACTGGTGATTTCCGGATCCAAGGTGGACTTGCTGTAAGTTTTATACTGACATCTAGTGGCCTTACATCATATTGCATCATTGTAAAATGCAGTTTTGAGGGCTGTGCTGCACTACATACAGTAATTTGACATTTATCTCCTTTAAACCCATAATAAATAAAAAGGAGAACACATCTTGTTTCAACGTTAATAAAACTGCAAAAAAAAAATAATAAGGGTGAAATAATTTTGATACATTTGAATCAACTGCAGTTTCACAATGTTTAGTGAATTTTTTTGTTCAGGATAGGTTCACACTAGAGAGGAGCGAACCTCGAGCATGCTCGAGTCGATCCGAACCCGAACTTTCGGCATTTGAATAGCGGTGGCTGCTGAACTTGGATAAAGCCCTAAGGCTATGTGGAAATCATGGATATAGTCATTGGCTGTATCCATGTTTTCCAGACAACCTTAGAGCTTTATCCAAGTTCAGCAGCCCCCGCTAATCAAATACCAAACGTTAGGGTTTGGATCGACTCGAACCCGAACCCGGTTCGCTCATCTCTAGTTCACACACAGTAAAATAATACCAAAATATGGCCGTGATTTTCAGTAAAAGGAAAACAATGCAAAAAAACTGGTAAATGATGAGTATGTTTATTATTTTTTTGCCTATATTCAATTACAGACATTTTTCTCTACTATGTGGGCACTGATGGTCAATTCCTCTTAGACTTCAATAGAGCACATTATTACATTGAAAATACAGCTGTACTTTGGTATTATTTTACTCTGAATGAACATCAGTCGTGATGTAAGATCAGTCGTGATGAAAGATTAAAAAAAGCTGAACCTGCTATAGGTATGTGCAGCTGTGTCTGCTATGTGCAATTACCACAAGGGGAGAGCTCACCACATCACGACTGATTTTAGTACTAGGTCAGGCATGTCCAAAGTCCGGCCCGCGGGCCATTTGCGTCCCGCGTTCCGAACTTTTACGGCCCCCAGGTATCAGACAGCAACAGATACCTAGCGCCACGCCACTCTAGTGCACAGAAAAGGAAAGCCGAAATCTCGAGATGTCCGAGATTTCGGCTTTCCTTTCCCGTGCACTAGAGCAGTGTTTTTCAACCAGTGTGCCGCGGGCGCCGTCCCCCTCACCTACTGGCCCGGACGTGCTCCTCCAATCAGGGGAGACCAGGAGCGTGGTGCGCCACGCACCACGCTCCCGGTCTCCCCTGATTGGAGGAGCACGTCCGGGCCAGTAGGTGAGGGGGACGGCGCCCGCGGCGAGCATCTCAAGGTAGGTGAGCAGGGATGGGGGAGAAACAGGAGAGAAGCAGGGGGGAGAGAAACATGGGGATGGGGGAGAAGCAGGGGGGAGAGAAACATGGGGATGGGGGAGAAGCAGGGGGGAGAGAAACATGGGGATGGGGAGAAGCAGGGGGGGAGAGAAACATGGGGATGGGGAGAAGCAGGGGGGGAGAGAAACATGGGGATGGGGGAGAAGCAGGGGGGAGAGAAACATGGGGATGGGGGAGAAGCAGGGGGGAGAGAAACATGAGGATGGGGGAGAAGCAGGGGGGAGAGAAACATGGGGATGGGGGAGAAGCAGGGGGGAGAGAAACATGGGGATGGGGGAGAAGCAGGGGGGAGAGAAACATGGGGATGGGGGAGAAGCAGGGGGGAGAGAAACATGGGGATGGGGGAGAAGCAGGGGGGAGAGAAACATGGGGATGGGGGAGAAGCAGGGGGGAGAGAAACATGGGGATGGGGGAGAAGCAGGGGGGAGAGAAACATGGGGATGGGGAAGAGAAACAGGGATATCCCTTTTGTGTTTATCGAAACAGGCCCAGGTTTCACACTAAGTGAGTATAAATACATTTAGAATCTATATTATTAACTATATGTATAATATGTACTGTTTTAGTGTCATTTTGTGCCATTTTGGCTGGTGGTGTGCCCCGGGATTTTTTAAGTATAAAAAGTATGCTGTTTTCAATAAACTTTGTAAAAAAAAAGTTTATTTGCATCCTTTTTTAACCCCTTGCCGCAAAATGACGTTCCTGGAACGTCATGTAAAGCAGGTAGTTCCCGCAACATGACGTTCCAGGAACGTCATGGCTTCCCTGCCTCCCCCCGCTGTCCCTATAGAAGATCGGCAGCAGGAGGATGCTATGTCACACAGCATCCCCCTGCCGCCTCTGCCCGGAGGGGAGCCGCGCTCCCCCCGGGCAGTTAACCCCATAAACGCCGCAATCAATGCGACCGCAGCGTCTATGGGGAGATCGGGCGATCGGGCGGCGGGGGGAGGCTGCAGCACGTTGCCTCCCCCCACCGCCACAACTAGTATGTCCCCCGGCCCCCTCCCATTGTCCCCCGATACCGGAGATCACCGCTATTACCGTTAGAGCGGTGATCTCCGGTACCGGGAATTACCGGCGCCGCCGAGAGCTTTCATCTCCCCCCACCGTGAATCCACGGTGGGGGGAGATGAAAAATGTCCCCTCAGACCCCAGATCAGCCCCCCGATCAGACCCCAGATCCCCGTACCCGGGCGGCCATCAGATCCAAGATGGCCGCCCCCATCCCTGCGATGTTTGTTCGCAGGGATGGATATAAAATAATGATCAAAGCCCCATGCTCTCCGCCACCGGAGGTAGCGGAGAGCATGGGGCAGTGATCGAGGACCCCACCGTGTGGTCCCGGAGCAGGCGATCGGTGGTATATACTATATACCGCCGATCGCCTGTTCCCAGTGCTGCCCAGCACTTTTTATCCCCTGTCACCATAAATCATTGGTGACAGGGGATAAAAAGTGTCACCGTGCCCCCCCCCAAGTCGCCCCCCACCCCCCCAGTCACCCCCGTCCCCCAGTCACCCCCCCTTCCCCATATACTCACCGGATCCTGGAGCTCCGTCCTCCTCGACGTCCTGACTGCTTCTGATGTGCGCATGCGCGTCAGAAGCAGTTAGCTCTGAAAATTTAAAGTGACAGAGACCAATTTGGTCTCTGTCACTAAACTATGATTACTGTGATAGAAAATATCACAGTAATCATAGTAATACAGTGAAAATGAAAGTGAAAAAAGAACAAGTGAAAAAGTGTAAATGTGAAAAAGTGAAAAACATACAAACAAAATAAAACACACTTTTTATTATAGTAATAATTGCGGTTTACTCCCAGATTACCCGTAACCACCGCAGGTTGCCCGTATCCGCCCCAGTTTGCCCGTAACCACCGCAGGTTGCCCGTATCCGCCCCAGTTTGCCCGTAACCGCCACAGGTAGCCCGTAAACACGCCAGATTACATGTAACCACCGCACGTTGCCCATAACCACCACATCTTGACCGTAACCACCCCAAATTGCCAGTGACCCCCTCCAGATTGCCCGTAACTACCGCACGCTGCCTCTGACCACCGCACGTTGCCTCTGACCACCGCACGTTGCCTCTGACCACGGCACGTTGCCCCTGACCACCGCACGCTGCCTCTGACCACCGCACGTTGCCATTGACCACCGCACGCTGCCTCTGACCACCGCACGTTGCCTCTGACCACCGCACGTTGCCTCTGACCACCGCACGCTGCCTCTGACCACCGCACGTTGCCCCTAACCACCGCACGTTGCCCCTGACCACCGCACGTTGCCCCTGACCACCGCAGGTTGCCCCTGACCACCGCATGTTGCCCCTGACCACCGCAGGTTGCCCCTGACCACCGCACGTTGCCCCTGACCACCGCACGTTGCCCCTGACCACCGCACGTTGCCCCTGACCACCGCACGTTGCCCCTCACCACCGCACGTTGCCCATAACCACCGCACGTTGCCTATAACCACCGCACGTTGCCTCTAACCACCCCAAATTGCCAGTGACCCTCTCCAGATTGCCCGTAACCACGCCAGATTGCCTGTAACGACCCCAAATTACAGGTATCCATCCCAGATTACCTATAAGCACTTCAGTTTATCCGTTACCACCCCACGTTGCCCGTTACCACCCCACGTTGCCCGTTACCACCCCACGTTGCCCGTTACCACCCCATGTTGCCCGTAACCACCCCGCGTTGCCCGTAACCACCCCACGTTGCCCGTAACCACCCCACATTGCCCGTAACCACCCCAGATTCTCTGTAACCACCCCAGGTTGCCCATAACCACCCCAGGTTGCCCATAACCACCCCAGGTTGCCCGTGACGACCCCAGGTTGCCCGTGACGACCCCAGGTTGCCCGTGACCACCCCACATTACCTGTAATCTCATTTTTTATTGTATTTTAGTAACTGCGCTATTCTAATAACTATTACTAGCTGCGGTTTTGCTCCAGCAAATTGGCGCTCCCTTCCTTCTGAGCCCTGCTGTGTGCCCATACAGTGGTTTATGCCCACATATGGGGTACCGTTGTACTCAGGAGAACCTGCGTTACAAATTTTGGGGTACGTTTTCTCTCCTGTTCCTCGTGAAATTAAGAAATTTTTAACTAAACAAACATATTATTGGAAAAATTCGAGTTTTTCATTTTTACTGTCTTATTTTGAATACTTTCCTCTAATACCTGTGGGGTCAAACCGCTCACTGCACCCCAAGATGAATTCTTTCAGGGGTGTACTTTCCTAAATGGGGTGACTTTTGCTGGGGTTCTATTCTTCTGACACTACAGGGGCTCTGCAAACGCACCTGGCACTCAGAAACTTCTTCGTAAAAATCTGCACTGAAAATGCTAATTGGCGCTCCTTCCCCTCTGAGCCCGGCTGGGTGCCCATACAGTGGTTTATGCACACATATGGGGTACCGTTCTACTCAGGAGAACCTGCGTTACAGATTTGGGCATGCAGCTTCTCCCCTGTTCCTAGTGAAATTGAGAAATTTCAAACTAAACGAACATATTATTGGAAAAATTCTAGTTTTTCAATTTTACTGTCTTATTTTGAATACTTTCCTCTAATACCTTTGGGGTCAAAATGGTCACCACACCCCAAGATGAATTCTTTGAGGGGTGTACTTTCCAAAATGGGTGGACTTTTGGGGGGGTTCTCTTCTGCGGACACTACAGGGGCTCTGCAAACACACGTGGCGCTCAGAAACTTCTTCAGCAAAATCTGAACTGAAAATGCTAATTTGCGCTCCCTTCTTTCTGAGCCCTCCTGTGTGGCGATACAGTGGTTTATGCCCACATATGGGGTACCGTTGTATTCAGGAGAACCTTCTTTACAAATTTTGGGGTACTTTTTTTCTCTTGTTCCTCGTGAAATTGAAAAATTTCAAACTAAACAAACATATTATTGGAAAAATTCGTGTTTTTCATTTTTACTGTGTAATTTTGAATACTTTCCTCTAATGCATGTGGGGTCAAAATGCTCATCCTACCCAAAGATGATTTCTTTGAGGGGTGTACTTTCGAAAATGGGGTGACTTT
Source organism: Dendropsophus ebraccatus (assembly GCF_027789765.1). Lineage (NCBI taxonomy): Eukaryota > Metazoa > Chordata > Amphibia > Anura > Hylidae > Dendropsophus > Dendropsophus ebraccatus. The sequence goes on from NC_091460.1 coordinate 69,851,786, forward strand.
TGGGGGTATTCTATTCTGCGGACACTACAGGGGCTCTGCAAATGCACCTGGCGCTCAGAAACTTCTTCAGCAAAATCTGCATTAAAAAAGCTAATTGGCGCTCCTTCCCTTCTGAGCCCCGCTGTGTGCCCATACAGTGGTTTACGCCCACATATGGGGTACCGTTGTACTCAAGAGAACCTGCGTTACAAATTTTGGCATGCTTTTTTTCTCATGTTCCTTTTGAAAATGAGAAACTTTAATCTAAACGTATATATTATTTGAAAATTTAAATTTTCGATTTTTTTACGGCCTAATTGTGAATACTTTCCTCCAGCCCCTGTAGGGTTAAAATGCTCATTATACCCCTAGATTAATTCTTTAAGGTGTCTAGTTTCCAAAATGGGGTCACTTATGGGGGTTTCCAGTATACAAGCCTTCTAAATCCATTTAAAAAAAGAACTGGTCCCTAAAAAAAATCAGTTTTGGAAATTTTCACAAAATGTGATAATTTGCTCATAAATTTCTAAGCCCCGTAACACCCTAAAAAAGTAAAATATGTTTCCCAAATTATGCAAGAATAAAGAGGACATATTGGTAATGTGATTTAGTAACTAATTTATGTGCTATGACTTCCTTTTTTAGAAGCAGAGAATTTCAGAAGTTCATAAAATGCAAAATTTTCAAATTTTTCTTGATATTTTGATGTTTTTCACAAAAAATACACAAAGTAGTGACCAAATTTTGCTACTAATATAAAGTGTCATATGTGACGAAAAAACAATCTCAGAATCGCTAGCATACGTTAAAGCATCACTGAGCTATAAGAGCATAAAGTGAGACAGGTCAGATTTTGAAAAATGAGCCTGGTCATTAAGGCCAAAACAGGCTTTAGAGGCAAGGGGTTAATGGTCCAAAGAATGTCAAGCAAAATGGTCGGCCCTCGCACATGTTCACTTCATCAAATTTGGCACTCTTCGAAAAAAGTTTGGACATGCCTGTACTAGGTGAATGAATAAATTAATAACTAATCAGTTAGGTCCCCATAGTGGTGACTACAAGCAGACAAATTTATATCATTTATCTTGTCAGAAAGAGAGAACTTCCAATACAGAGATATTAAAGGGGAACTTTACATAAGGAAAATTTGTTTTTTATTAAAAGTACATTTAAAGTTATATAGATGTGTCTATATAATGTATTACCATATCAGTACTGTTCTGCCATACTGGTAGCTGATAGAAATCCAGGAAGTGAAGAAAAATGGCCTCTGTGCCAATTCACATTGTCTCCTGCTCCCACTGCTCTCCCACCTTAGGAGACAAATCTTCCATGCCTCTGTCTCACATTGTGTGTGCTTGCTGAGATCAGGCTGATGATGCAGACAGGGGGCAGGGCGTGATCTCAAAGGAGGCTTGGCTGGATACCCCAATCCCCTGAGTGATTTACCATCTCTGACCATCCAGAAGCAGCTGCTGCACTGATTTCACTGTGCAAAAGTCTGCAGTGAAATTAGGGATGTGTTCAAACATGCTGGAGTTTCATTGCAGAACTGCAGCATATTCACAAAAATGATGCAGTAACACAAATAAATTATCCTAAACAAGGCATAAACAATAAATCCCATTTAAGATAATATTGGATAAACTCCTTATTGTGGGGCTCAACTTCAAAGATAAAAGATGCTTGATCACAATATGTGCGTGGAAATAAAAAGAAAAAAATAAAAAGTTCAAAAAGTTCTTACTTTATTCCAATTTTAGCGTTACAGGTAGAGAATACAGTGTGTTGTGTGGGTGGGACCACAATGAAATGATAAAGTACTGCAAATAATTCAGTAAAACCAGGGCCAGCCTTAGAGTAGATGGCGCCTTGTGCAAAACTTTCTTTTGGTGTCCTTTCCCCCCCCCCCCATTGATACCCCCTAATAGTGACAAAGACTAAATCCTACAGCCTCCCACCCCTCCAGACAACCCCCACAACCAAACTACAAATGTGTTGGGAGGCTAAAGGATTTTGACATGATAGTCTAAATAAATCCCCAACCCCCTAAACCACTCGACCCCCTAACAGCGCACAGGAGGACAGGTGCCTCCATGGCCATCCGTGGCCTTCCTGATTGGAACTCCCGAAGACAACTGTACACAGAGTCGTAGCTAGGGGTTCAGCCTAGGGGAGGTGCGAGCGAGTCTGAGTGGGCCCCTGACCGATTATGTTACCCATAGCGAACATAAGCAGGTTACAACACCTATCTATGTATCTATCTAGCTGGGTAACCTCCATCATATTGACTACAAGATGCTGGAAAGCTGGGTGACCTCCATCATACTGAGCACAAAACTGACTACAGAATCTGAGTGATCTCCATCATACTGACTACAAGATGCTGGAAAGCTGGGTGACCTCCATCATACTGACTACAAGATGCTGGAAAGCTGGGAGACCTCCGTTATACAAAATACTGGGAAAAGCTGGGTGACCTCCATCATACAAACCACCATCATACTGACTACAAGATACTGGGAAAGCCGGGTGACCTCCATTACACTGACTACAAGATGCTGGAAAAGCTGGGTGACCTCCATCATACTGAGTACAAGATGCTGGGAAAGCTGGGTGACCTCCATCATACTGACTACAAGATGCTGGGAAAGCTGTCTGACCTCCATCATACTGTGCACAAGATGCTGGGAAAGCTGGGTGACCTCCATCATACTGACTACAAGATGCTGGAAAGCTGGGTGACCTCCATCATACTGACTACAAGATGCTGGAAAGCTGGGTGACCTCCATCATACTGACTACAAGATGCTGGGAAAACTGGGTGACCCCCATTATATTGATAATGAGATGCTGGGAAAGCTGGTTGACCTTCATCATACTTAGTACAAGATGCTGGGAAAGCTGGGTAACCTCCATCATACTGAGTATGAGATGCTGGGAAAGCTGGGTGACCTCCATCATACTGACTACAAGATGCTGGGAAAGGTTGGTGACCTCCATCATACTGTGTACAAGATGCTGGGAAACCTGGGTGACCACATCATACTGACTATGATAAATCATTGCTAAATAAATCTTTGCAAATCACAAATGCCATATAATGTAACTAGCCCAGGAAAGACTCCTTCCAGCCAGCAGCATATGGCAGTGGTATCAGTGCTGAGTACAGGCTGCTGCTGATCAATAGTCGGGCTACTGCTATCTCCCTATGTTCTTCTCACTGCCCCGTCCCTCCTGTACCTACCTCCCCTTGCTTGCTAACCCTCAGCAGGATAATGGATGAAGGCCCTGTGCACTCTGCAAGAAGAGTCAGTGTTCCACCCGCGGTCGGTGCCGGGGGCGGGGCTTGTAGACAGGGGACGGAGCTTACTAGGACATACCCAGAACATTAATTTGCCGGGTCCCCACCAAGCTTGGTGGGCCAGGGAGCGCCTCCCTACTGGCTGCACATCTAACTTAGAAATAGGAATCTCTAAGTTACATGTGCTGCCTGTCTGCAGAAGCAGCCCCAGACAAACCACAATGGGAGGAGGGGAGGTGGCCAGCTGGAGGGGGCGCTCTGGCAGACAGACAACACATGTAACTTAGAGAATTTTATATATAAAGGCTAAAGCGGTCGGCACTACAAGACACCTGGGACGGGGTTTAGCAGGCTATAGGGGAACGGATAGTGAACACTGCTCTGGAGGTGCAAACATCTCGGAAATACAGGTCCATCAAACACTTAAAAATAGAAGAATCTTGAGAGTGCACTCACCATAAAAAGCTTTCTTTATTGGATCCTTAAAATCACAAACTTTAGCAGACGACGGCGCAGCACGCCAGCACCCTCCACTGATCGTTACAGCTGTTTCGTGCTAATCACAGTCAGAGGAAGTGCTGTGATTAGCACGAAACAGCTGTAACGATCAGTGGAGGGTGCTGGCGTGCTGCGCCGTCGTCTGCTAAAGTTTGTGATTTTAAGGATCCAATAAAGAAAGCTTTTTATGGTGAGTGCACTCTCAAGATTCTTCTATTTTTAAGTGTTAGAAAATTTTATGTCTAAGTTAGATGTGCAGCCAGTAGGGAGGCCCCCTAGCTGGCCAAGAGTAATGCGCCCTGTGCAATTGCACAGGTCACACACCTCAGAGGCCCGGCCCTGAGTAACACAAGGAAACTGCAGTGTGTGAACACAGCTTAGATGTTCTGCAACAGATTTGGGTGGGGAATAGTCAGAGTTGAGGACTGTGATGAACAGCTGAGGGAAAGCATTGCATTCTGGAACCAGTACTGCATTCTGGGAATTGCTCAACCAGGAAGTACAGAAACACAAAACAGAACAAAAACCTCCAAAACAAATGTTTTTTTTTGGTAGTTTCAAAACTGGGATAGATAGGTAAGTAATGCTATATGCTTCTGCAGAAGTTTCATTTTTTTACCTCTACATGGAGTTCCCCTTTAAATAAAAAATGGTTTCTGATAAAGCTCAGCTAATTGTATGTCCGTTTCTTTCATGTCAGGAGAATAATAAGGCTACCCACTGAGATAGCAGCCTCTAGAAAACATCCACCAAATAGGTCAACATTGTCCAGTACCAATATTATACTTAAAGTGTCAAGTTGCAAAAATGCTGTGGACTTTCTGTAGCAGAGTCTCTTTATGAAAAATTAAAGGGGTTATCCAGCCCTACAAAAACATGGCCACTTTCTTCAAGAGACAGCACCTCTCTTGTCTTCAGCTTGGGCGGGGTTTTGCTGCTCAGTGAATGGAGCTTAATTGCAAACTGCACCTTAACTGGAGACAAGAGTCGTGTTGTCTCTGAAAGAAAGTGGCTATGTTTTTGTAGCACTGGATAACCCCTTTAACACATTGCTGGACTATGTTCACTTAATGTAAAAAAAAAAAGAGAAAAGGACTTTTCTATTTAAGGCTGGGTTCAAACTACGTATATTTCAGTCAGTATTGTGGTCCTCATATTGCAACCAAAACCAGGAGTGGATTAAAAACACAGAAAGGATCTGTTCACACAATGTTGAAACTGAGTGGATGGCCGCCATATAACAGTAAATAACGGCCATTATTTCAATATAACAGCCGTTGTTTTAAAATAACAGCAAATATTTGCCATTAAATGGCGGACATCCACTCAATTTCAACATTGTGTGAACAGAGCCTTTCTGTGTTTTTAATCCACTCCTGGTTTTGGTTGCAATACTGACTGAAATATACTGACTGAAATATACATATCCTACTGAAATATACGTAGTGTGAATGTAGCCTAAAGCTGCGTTCACACTACGTATATTTCAGTCAGTATATGTATATTTCAGTCAGTATATTTCAGTCAGTATTGCAACCAAAACCAGGAGTGGATTAAAAACACAGAAAGGATCTGTTCACACAATGTTGAAATTGAGTGGATGGCCGCCATTTAATGGCAAATATTTGCTGTTATTTTAAAAAAACAGCTGTTATATTGAAATAATGGCAGATATTTACTGTTATATGGCGGCCATCCCCTCAATTTCAACATTGTGTGAACATAGCCTTTCTGTGTTTTTAATCCACTCCTGGTTTTGGTTGCAATACTGACTGAAATATACGTAGTGTGAACGCAGCCTAAAGGTGTACTCCAGTATGAGAAAAATTGTATTAAAATTAGACCTAAAGATATATAACTTTCTAATACAATGTTATTGCCAATAGTCCTCACTTCAGTGGCTTTTCTGGCTTTTCACAACTGACAGGAAATAGAAAATAGGACTACAAAACTTGTATTGACCCCCAGCTTCTCTCTCCTGTGTCAACGCATCATCTCTGATGTCACAGGAGGCTGGGCTGGATCCCACACCCACCTGGGTGATTCACCACTTCCCCATCTCTGACCAGCCCCTGTAGCCTACACCTGAGCAGACAAGAAATGATAGAAGCAGGTGCTAAAACTTCACTGTGCAAAAAGTCTGCAGTGAAATCAGAGAACACAGAGTTTCATTGCAGTACTGCAGCATCTTCACAAAAATTATGCAGCACTGCAATGAATTGATGCACTAATTCAATTAAATGATGCTAAACAGCACAGAGGATCAGGAAGAGAATGCAGCGTGCTGTGGGGTGTTACAGAACGAGAATACAGTGTGGTGTTATGGGTAGAGAATACAGCGTGCTGTGTGGTGTTACATGTAGAGAATACAGCATGCTGTGGGGTGTTACAGGTAGAGAATACAGCGTGCTGTGTGGTGTTACAGGGAGAGAATACAGTGTGCTGTGTGGTGTTACAGGTAGAGAATACAGCATGCTGTGTGGTGTTACAGGTGGAGAATGCAGCATGCCGTGTGGTGTTATAGGTAGAGAATACAGCATGCTGTGTGACGTTACAGGTAGAGAATACAGCGTGCTGTGTGGTGTTACAGGGAGAGAATACAGTGTGCTGTGTGGTGTTACAGGGAGAGAATACAGTGTGCTGTGTGGTGTTACAGGTAGAGAATGCAGTGTGCTGTGTGGTGTTACAGGGAGAGAATACAGTGTGCTGTGTGGTGTTACAGGTAGAGAATACAGTGTGCTGTGTGGTGTTACAGGGAGAGAATACAGTGTGCTGTGTGGTGTTACAGGTAGAGAATACAGTGTGCTGTGTAGTATTACAGGTACAGAATACAGTGTGCTGTGTGGTGTTACAGGCAGAGAATACAGCGTGCTGTGTGGTGTTACAGGTAAAAAATACAGCATGCTGTGTGGTGTTACAGTTAGAGAATACAGTGTGCTGTGTGGTGTTACAGGTAGAGAATACAGTGTGCTGTGTGGTGTTACAGGTAGAGAATACAGTGCTGTGTGGTGTTACAGGTAGAGAATACAGTGTGCTGTGAGGTGTTACAGGTAGAGAATACAGCGTGCTGTGTGGTGTTACAGGTAGAGAATACAGTGCTGTGTGGTGTTACAGGTAGAGAATACAGTGTGCTGTGAGGTGTTACAGGTAGAGAATACAGTGTGCTGTGAGGTGTTACAGGTAGAGAATACAGTGTGCTGTGTGGGTGGCATCACAATGACATAAAAAAGCACTGCAAGGAAATATTTCAGTAACACATTGAAAATGAAATGTGTGAACACAGGCGGGGAATGAGCAGGGTGGAGGACAGTGATGAACAGCTGAGGGAAAGCAATGCATTCTGGTACCTGTATTTGTACTGTGTACAACTGCTCAACCAGGAAGTACAGCCACAAAATAGAGAACCCCCAATACAAATGGATTTTCGGTAGTTTTAGAACTGGGTCAGGCAATGCTACATGCTTCTGCTGTTTTTTTTTCCTTCTAGCTGGAATACCCCTTTAAGTTTTAGGAAAAAGGAGAAGGAAGAAGTGTTAAGGTGTGGTAGAGTGAGGCACAAACACTGAGGCACAACCCTTTATTGACTTTTCATTACAGTAGGAGACCTAAGATTGTGCATAATCCTCTGCAAGGAAAAATTACCAAAAGGTACCATGCTCACAAGGGGACTGCCAGATACAGTAAACAGTAAATGCTTCTATTTCCACCACTAAATGACAGTCAAATAAATAACTACTTATCAATAACATTGATGAAGAAAAGTTTAAATGTTGTATCCGCTCTTCTCCACTAGAGGGAGACATGCGTTTCCTAATAATCTCTAAATAGTTACACCCTCCTCTGATCACTTCAGCTTGCAAGGTGCAGAGGTATTGTGGCCAGTTTCATTCAAAGGTCGGTTATTAAGCCTAGCAGGAAATTCTTGCTATAGAAAGGTTACACAAGGAGTCTATAGAAAGAAGGAAATTGGGTTTACCAGCATGTGTAGTTAATATTGCACACTGGGTTATCTTTGCCATCACCTGTAAATGTAAAGCATATAGAAGACAGGAGGTTTGTGAATCCGGTTCTTAGCAGTTTTTATGCTAGTTGTGCAGTGTTTTTCAACTTAACAATATGATTTGTACACAGAGGTCGCTGCTGGCATGAACCATCAAAGCTCACACAGCCTAGGATATGATGCTGTACTATCACCAAATATTCATCAGTTCTCTGACAAATCATCTTCTTTTTTGTCCTAGGGATTTAAAATGACCCTGTGTTTCCCAACTTGTGACCCTGCAGCTGATACTACGTTACAACTTTCATCATGCTCTGACAGCAGGGGGCTCTTATGGTATTGTGGGCGTTGTAATTTTGAAACAGCAGAAAAGACGCAGTTATAACATATAAATATAACATAACAAGAATGTATCAAATAACGCTATAGCCACAATTACATGTCATTATATTGTTGTGGACCATATTTTGAGTCCACAATTTTCTGTCGGCAATCCACAAAAATGTGCCCATGGTGCATCAGTAGTATCATTCATATCATCCATTTTTATAATCCATATTTTATCTTTAAAAGTGCGAAGAAGAGTGGTCAAAATGGTGACACCAGCTAGAATTGTGGATCCGTATTTTTTGCAACATCCGCAGACTTCTATTGGTGTGTCCTTTTTTGGCACTCAAAAAAAGAACAAAAGCATATGCATAATAAAGATAGCACATCAACAATAATACATCCAAAAAATACAACAAAGAACAGGAGTGTAAAACTAGGGAGAAAAGCCCCAGATACCATCCTACATTAAAACCATTAAAATGTCAAACATGGGTCCTGCGAGCATCCCAGCTGGGACCTATAAACCACCCTGACCCTAGACCACAACACATGTGCAAAACAACAATGATATCCCATAAATATTCTTTAGTCTATAAATAATTTAGTGTACAAGCAAAAAAACTAATGAAAACTTGAAAAAATAGCAAATAGAAAAGTTCCCCATGTGCGTTCCTATAATAACAGGGGTCAGGTGGGAACAGAGAACACCCCGCGCGTTCTGCTGTCCAACAGCTTCCCCAGGGATGTCACCTGGCAGAACCCATGTTTAACATTTTAATGGTTTTAATGTAGGGTGGTGTCTGGGGCTTGCCTACCTAGTTTTACGCTTCTGTACTTTGTTGTATTTTTTGTATGTTTTATTGTATTTAATAAATATTATTTTTGATGTGCTACCTTTTTTGTGCATATGCTTTTGTTCTTTTTTTGAGTGTTGTACTATTTATATGCATTGGTTTAGCACTCAGATTTATAGTGGTGGTCTCCACGTTTTCTTTTTGGGTACTTTTTTTTTTGTAACACAGATTTGCCTGATGTGTTAATAGACACATAGAAACCAACGGGATATAAATTTGTCTGTTTTGTGAACGTGTGAATGAGGCCTCCTCGTCAGTGCTAGCAACAAATGTCTTCATATCACTCGTATAGTGGGCTGCTATGCAGTGATGAGAATACAGGGCATTCATACAGCTTTTTATTATATGCATGATATTTTATACAGTACAGGGGTACTAGTTATGGTCTGAGAGCAGACCCAGCATTGTGTGGCCGAGAAATGTCCTACTTGAAGCTTCTGATCTTTGCAAGTGCATGTGCCTAATAAATATGGAAAGGCATGTGTGCAAGGTGTATCATTTACACACCCGACCAATAGCAGCAGGGGGTGTGTTGTTTAGTCGCCCCAAGGCACATCAGCGTGTGTCATACAATAACCTTTCCCCTACATAATCACAAAGTCATTGAGGTATCCTCTGGCACTGACTCCTTGTAACCTTTTACCTAGATATTCCAGCTATTAAACGCTGATACTTTTTCCATTCTTCTGTCAGCCTCGTGATATGTGCCAAGTTTAGAAACAGAGTTTTTATCTTTGTCTGGCATTTTATTGTGCAGAAGAGTTTTACAATAGCTTCATGTTACAAACTATAAAGCAAACAAAAGTTATTGGAATGAATATCACTAAATAATACTTTCTAAACTACAATAGTAAAGTATGTATGTCCTATGTTACTTACCATTGTATTGTCTACTTGCTTTCAACATCAATTTGTAGGTTTGTTTAAAAATATACCCTAGTAAAAGGTACATTTACAGGATGGCAATAACAACAGTGCCCTCTGCAGGTGGTAATAGGTAATACAAACCTTCAAAATATATAATATTTGATAAATAATGAATATGAGAACAATTAAGAACTAAGACATTGATACTATTCTCTGTTGTCTGATGTGGCTCATAGCAGAGTAAAAATATTACTTTCAACCCTGTAGATAAGATAGAGATTACTGCAATTGGAGAAAGTATCTGCCAAATATAATATGGCCATTGATCAGCTGATGAGCAAGGAAACACTTTCTTGCCAGCTTATCATTCACTTTAAGGCTATATTCACACAGCGTAAATTTTCTAATAATCGAAGCCATTGTTGCTGATTTGCAACAACGGCTGTGATTAATAGGTAATTTATGTTGCACTGCAGTCAATGGAATACCTAGCGGCCACATGAAAAGTTGACATGTCAGTTTCCTTCTGACTTTATTACAGATAGATAGATAGATAGATAGATAGATAGATAGATAGATACAAAATAAGTCAGCAGCACTATTAGCTGTATATTTGGGTGCCAGCTGTCACACCTGGGTCCACTGGTGTAATGCAGATATTCCACTAAAAGAATACGACTGCAGCACTCCCAAATAGTGAAAAAAAACTGTGATTTATTGGCTCATGGATACACACAGAAATGTTTCAGATCCATCCTTAGGATCCTTTTTCAAGCTTGAAAAAGGACCCTATGGATGGATCTAAAACGTTGCTGTGTGTATCCATGAGCCAATAAATCACAGTTTTTTTTCACTATTTGGGAGTGCTGTAGTCGTATCCTTCTAGTACATTGATAGATAGATAGATAGATAGATAGATAGATAGATAGATAGATAGATAGATAGATAGATAGATAAGAAATAGATGCCCAATCAGATCAACTAAGCATCTATGTGTTTACAATGGGTAGAGGAGAAAACTCTTCAAGGGGAAGAAAAGGATTGGACTTGACAATGCATATAAGGGTGAAAACCAAGAACTGCTGGTAAAGCTCAGAGACAAGATAGTGTAAGAGCACAGACCTAGAGAAAGGTAAAATAAAATGTTTGTGTCACTAAATAGTTCCCAAGAGCACAATGGCCTCCATAATTCTAAAATGTAAGAGGTTTGGAACAACCAGGACTTTTTTTTTCTAAACAGCCATCCCACCAAACTAAGTAATCAGAGGAATGGTCTTGGTAAATTTGCAAATTACTTACATAAAAAAAACAAAAAACAAAAAAAAACTCAAGTCTTTTAGTACTTCCAACTGCTGTATGACCTGCAGGAAGTGGATTTCTGCTTCCACAGTGCTCTCTGCTGCCACCTCTGACTGTGACAGGAACTGTCCAGATCAGTAGCAAATCCCCACAGAAAACCTCTCCTGTTCTGGACAATTCCTGACATGGACAGAGGTGGCAGCAGTGAGCACTATGTCAGGCTGGAAGGATACATCGCTTCCTGGAGAACATACAGCAGCCTATAAGTGTTGGAAAACTCTAGATTTTTTAAATCCGTTTTTAGGTCATTTACAAAAAATTTTAACTTTCTGGCACCAGATCATTTGAATTTTTTTCTCTGGTGTACCCCTTTAGCTTTCAGGCAATCTGTGGTGCTAGCCATTCTATGGGCAAATACACTGACAGCAATTTGGAGAGAGCTCTAGTAAGTGTGTTCCAATTCTTTTAAGTTAATAAAGCTGTGGGCATTTACCCCACCCATTATAATGTGTCAGTGTGAGTTATTTGGTTAGGGTGAAAGGGGAACTCCACATAAGGGAAACAGTTTTTCTATTAAAAGTACATTAAAAGTTATATAGATATGTCTATACAATGTATTACCGTATCTGTGTGGTTCTGCCACACTGGTAGCTGATAGAAATCCAGGAAGTGAGGGAAACTGGCCTCTGTGCCAATTCACATTGTCTCCTGCTCCTGCTGCTCTGCCACCTTAGGAGACAGTGATACCATGCCTCTGTCTCACATTGTGTGTGTTTGCTGAGCATAGACTGATGATGCAGACAGAGGGCAGGACATGATGTCACGGGAGGCTTGGCTGGATCCCCCAATCCCCTGAGTGATCCACCATCTCTGACCAGCCAGAAGCAGCTGCTGCAAGATCACTGAAATGATGTAGTAACACAATTAAATGATGCTACGGTACAAAGGATCAGAGCCAGCACTGCCAATCCCACCTGGCCAAGAAAGGAGACATACACAGTATATCCCATGGAGGATTATATGGGATAAAGTCCTTATTGTGGTGCCCAACCTCAAAGATAAAAGAGGCTCGATCATAATACGTGCATGGAGATGAAAAGAAAAAAATTTAATTAAAAGTTCTTAACTTTATTCCGATATTGGTGTTACATGTAGTAACTGTGTGCTGTTACAGGTAGAGAATACAGTGCGCTGTATGGGTGGGGCCACAATGATATGATAAAGTACTGCAAATAATTCAGTAACACAATGAAACTGCAATGTGTGAACACAGCCTAGATGTTCTGGAATAGATTTGGGTGGGGAATGAGCAGGGTGGAGGACTGTGATGAACAGCTGAGGGAAAGCAATGCATTCTGGAAACTGTAGTACTGTGTACAACTGCTTAACCCGAAAGTACAGCCACACAATACAAAACAAAAAATATCCAAAACAAATGGATTTTTTGTAGTTTCAGAACTGGGATAGACAGTTTAGCAATGCTATTTGCTTCTGGAGCAGATTTTTTTTTACCTCTACCTGGAGTTTCCCTTTAAGATTATGGGACATTATTGGTGGTTTAGTTGCCATTTCATGCAGTCTGTTCTAAGGTCTCATCACAAATAGAACACATAAATAAAGCTTAGCTCAAATTTCATTCTATTAAAGTACTGTTAAACGTTTTTTTTTCTATCCCAAATCAATAGACATTAAAAGCAGTACAACAATAAAGTTACATCTATACATAAAGATGATCACACTAGCCTGCTGAGAAATGTCGATTCTCAGCAATAATTGCCATGGTGGTATGAATGGTGATAATCATCCCATCCAATCATTATGTGACCTGCTGATAATTTCCTTGGTTCCATCACTATTAATAGTCTAGTGTAGAACTATTGATCCTAGGATGCAGCTCTGTTTTACTATGATGCTGCAAATTGTCCTCCTGTATGTTTATAAAGGAATGTCATTTTAGGAATGCACCTATGTAAATATTTTTTAGGTCTGTTTCAAATGAAAAAAAAATCACTTGGTAAGGAGATGAAAAGGGATCTTGTCAGTATAATAGTAATAATAATAATATGCTACTATATATATATATATATACTAATAATAATATGTTATACTGTAATATCAACAAAAGCATAATAAACACTAAAGAGTTAAAGGAAATTGGTTTGGGAATGCTGTCTTGTCCACCGATAACCTCCAGGTCATTTCCAGTTTTATCATCCATCTAGCCATGACTTGTGTTTACCTGCCAAATTCTTAACTACGCCAGACACCTCAGCTATGTAAAGTGTATTTGTTTGATCAGGATTCCTCTCATGGTATGCTTACCTTTTTTTTTTTTTACTTATTTTTAGATAATAGACAATTGTAACATTAAATGAAGAAAAACTTTACCTCTACATACTGTACAGTTACAGTAATACCTCAGTTCCCGAACACCTTGGTTTCTGAACACTTTGGTATTTGAACAAAATTTCCCCCTGAAGGTTTGTTCAGTACTTGAACATTGTTTGGGATCCAAACAAAATCAGGGAAGATAACTGCCAGCTGAACTATTCCCCACGGCAGGGAGTAACAGCGGCGGGTAAATGCTATGGCTGGCTAAGGTATAGGGAGGGTAGGCAGAAAAATGCCAGTGGCCTGGAAAGGAGTTCCAGATGATGCAGCTCACCCAGCCACAGCCGCTGCTTCTCTACTGCCGGAACAACTCTGCTGGCCTGCCCCAGCACCGGGCAGTCCTGCATTGTCCGGCGAGTGCCAGACAGTTTGAATTCGGCACTGAGTTCTAACAGTGGGCAGCAGGTTTAAACAGCTGCCCCACTCCTGCCTCTTTGCTGCTGGAAACAAGCGATTAGAGCGGGGATTCCTGTCATTATGATAGGAATCCCTGCTCCTTTACAGTAAGTAGTGGTGCAAGATGCATGCCTACTTACTGCTAGTCTTTACACTCTTTGGGCCGGGCGCTCTGCATCTGACTCTGCATCTGGAGTGTAAGAACCAATTAAACACATGGGTATTACATTGTTCATTGTAATACAGAGCTCGGTTTTCAAACTGCTCGGTTCTGAAACAGCCTGGAACAGATGTATTACTGTATAGGGAACTCCATCTAAATCTAAATGGGCCAATCATACAGTATATGAAAAGAGAGTCCTTTTGGCATATATTAATTAGGCAATCATTTCTATACTTTCTTTTGCTGTGTAAAACTATGTAGGCTGCTATGTAAATATTTTTTCTTTAGCAATAAAAATCAATAGCAGTAGTATAGTATTGCTGTGAAAGAGGTCAAAGAGATGAAGAAAAAATGTGGCTTGACCATTTCAGAGACCTATTGGGTTTCCCATTCTTGTAGCCCAAGGCCAGATTAGACTTCTGTTGATGATGTAGGTAATGTGCACAGACAGGTTTGTATATAAGTATTGCCAGGCAATGACATTTACGAGAGCATGTTCATTAGAAAATCCAACACTGACTACTGAAATATTCCAGTTTCTATTATCTCTAACAGTCCAAGGTTTATTTAATTTTATTGTATCAACCAAATTTTTTTGTTTAGTCACTTGAGAAATTCGTGTGGCACCTGTTTTGGGCTGGGTTCACACTACGTTTTTGCAATCCATTTTTTGCAAAAATTGGATAGAAAAAAACAGATGCATTTGTGTGCCTCCGGTTTTGATCTGTTTTTCCATTGACTTCAATTATAAAAAAACCGGATCAAAACAGATCAGTTTTTTAAAGGACACAAAAATGAGGCCGAATACGTTTTTGTGTAGGTTAAAAACGGTTTTGAGACTTTTTTTTATAGTGGAAGTCAATGGAAAAACGGATGCACACAAATGCATTCTTTTTCCATTCATTTTTTGCACAAAACATAAAAAAAGGGATTGCAAAAACTTAGGGTACTATTACACCAAGCAATTTTTCGACGACTAACGATTAACGATCTAAACGACCGCTAAGGCAAACGACCCGAAATCCCTTTCTGCCTTTACAACTGGGTATAGCTAACTCCTTGAGGCACCTCAAGGTAGTCGAGCAAAAACTAGTAGGATACGTCAGCTAAGGCTTTTTGTCCTACTGAAGATCAGTCTTTCAACTTTTTGTAGCCAGTTCTGACATGTGAAGAAGGATCCCTGGCATAAACAAGGTTGACCCAGAGGACAGTTACCCCACCAGTAGATTAAGCAATGCAATCTCTAGATGTTGTTGCTGGCAAAGGCTCTGGTCCTGGGCCAGGCCCATTGATCTACTGCAGCAGGAACACTGTGTCTGTCTCTGTCTCTCTCCACCATCCACTAAAGAAGACCTCCAACCAGGAACTAACTGGCCTTATATAGGGGGGACTGGGTCCAACCTACAATTCGTGGGGCAGTGTAAAGAAAAGAGAGGGAAGAAGTGTTGTTGGTAGACTGGTGTGTGTGGTACCTGCACCTGTGATTGGTTGAACAGTGAACACAGAAAACACAGTAGTTAACCCTTTATTCTTCAGCTGTGCTTACAGACAGGGGAGAGTGAGAAACCAAGTGGTGACAGTGCTAAAGGCATCCATCATCCCAGAGTGTGACACCTAACAAAGTTACCTTTTCCTGGGTGACATATAACCTAGTGGACCACCCTTACCGGGACACTACACTTGTATAAGCACAATCATCAATACAAGTTACTTTACAGTAGATTGTGGCACTGCTTGGCCATTAAACAAACCTGTACAGTACTGCAGGCAATTTGTGGGGCAATATGAAGGTGACCAGTATTATTGTGGAGGCGGATTACAGCACGGACTGCTCAATAAAAGTCTATGAGATCTGTGTTTTTCACTGACTCCACAGATGCCACATCCGTGGAATCCATGATCCCATGTCACCTGCATCAGTCCCCCTTCCCCACCTGGCAGCGCATCCTCAAAGATGAGCGCCCGCCCTAACCATGTCACCTGAATCCCCTCAGATGAACGCCTGACCCCTGCCCCAGACCTGGCAGCACATCACTACCTACTGGCCTGGTCCCACACTGCTTCCTTCTCCTGGCTCTTGGGCACATGATTGATTTGTGCCCCAGGAAGTTGGGAGAAGGAAGTAGCGTGGTGATGTGCTGCCAGGTCTGGGGCAGGGGTCGGGCGCTCGCCTGAGGTGATGCAGATTACATGGTCAGGGTAGGTAGTGGTGTCAGGTGCTCATCTGAAGAGAGGCAGGTGACATGGTCAGGGCAGGTGTGGGTGCCTGGCGCTCATCTGTGGGGATACACTGCCATTGAAAACAAGGGACACAGATGCAATTACAGATGATTTTCCACGGACTGCAGAGAAAAAAATAGCAGAGCTTTTTGGCCTAGAAAAATGACTGAACGTGTGAATGAGACCAATAACACAGAACCGTGGTTTGCATTACTCCAGAGCTTTATTTTTTCCAATTTTAAGGAATAACCCTTTTAAAATGACACTGCTTGTATCTGAGAATGTTTCATGGCCGTGTCATTGCCTGGGCCAATGGAGGCAAGTGGCAAGGAAGGAAAACAAAGTGCATACTGCAACAGTCAGCATATGTACCTATGAAGTGATGTGTCCACTGTACGCTATGCCCTCCATTTCAGCATACCTGCCAACACATTACTGAATATATTCTGCCCTTGGCATTGTCCTTCATGGAAACTGATGTTAAAAATAAACAAGATATTTGTTTACGGTTTAACTTTACTTTCCGAGGAACCCCTTCAAATAAAGGCAAATCTCATACCCAGAAAGTAGAATCTCACGGCTCATTATCCTTTACAGGCGATAAACAAACACTTCCGACCTTATGTCTACTGTTGTAAATTCTTCTAATTTCTAAGGAAGATACTAACACAGTCTGTTTGTGTGTTTATTGAAGTGATTCCAAGGGTACCCTGGAAGCCAATACATACTTTGTTTTATTGTTTATAGGAAAATCACTCTATATACTTTGGTAGCACCAGGCCTCTCCTCAACGCAGCAACTATGTTTACCCCATGAGAGCCTTTCATCACAAAATTACCCGCAAAAGTAACATGTACATGTACATTTTGACGCTGTTTTTGATGCAAACATTAGTGTAAAACAAATGCTGTCAGCTTTAAATCCATCAAAATCAGCATCATTTGAAGCCAAATTTTCTGCCTCTATATTTGTCATGACCTGAGGCTGATGTCCTGGAATTCTTGTGAAGGAAAGTGTGATATTATGTTACAACATATATTGATATTTTGAAAAGTAATTCCTGTGTATGACACAATATACTGTATGTCCATTAGGAATGGAGTTGTGCCCTTAGTGTAGACGGAGCTCCACAGAAACCTGACCTATCACTCAAGGTCATTCTCTGTTCACTAATGCCGTGCAGATGAATGCAGCAATGTTACAACATTTATAAAAACTCCTTATGGGTATGTGCACACTGAGGAATTCTTGAGGAATTGTAGAGGAATTAAAGCAGAATCTAAACCCCCCATTGACCTCTATAGGATTCCTCTAGCAGAATTTACCCAAAGAATTGACTTGTCAATTCTTCGGGCAGAAAAAGAATCTGCATCAGAAAATTCTGCTGGGAAATTTTGTGGTGTGAACAACAGAACAGAATTCCCATTTAACACAATGGGACATTGCTCTGCTCTGAACCGCCGCGGTCCTGGGTGCCGCATTTAGCCCGGGACCACAGCTATTAGCGGGCACGGTCCGATTGCCGTCTCTGCTAATTAAGTAATCGGATGCAGCTGTCAAAGTTGACAGCTGCATCCGATTACCTTATGCAGCCCTTCCCTGGTGTCTAGTGGGGTGGATCGATTCACACGTCCGGCTCGGGCCGGGGTCTGCGCCATAATGCCTATCTCATTGATCTATGCTGTATAACTATACAGCATAGATCTCAATGAGAGATCAGTATGCTTATACTAGAAGTCCCCCAGGGGGGCTTCTAATATATGTGTAAAACAATTAAAAAAAAGTGTTGTTATTAATAAAAAGCCCCCTCCCCTTTTCCCATGTTATAAATAAAAATAAAAAAATAAACCGCCACGTGCGTAATCACCCGAACTATTAATTAATCACATTCCTGATCTCGCACAGTAAACAGCATAAGCGCAAAAAAATCCCAAAGTGCAAAATTGCACATTTTTGGTTGCATCAAATCCAGAAATATTGTAATAAAAAGCGATCAAAAAGTCGTATATGCACAATCAAGGTACCGAAAGAAAAAAAACATTGTGGCGCCAAAAATGACACCTCACACAGCCCCATAGGCCAAAGGATAAAAGCGCTATAAGCCTGGGAATAGAGCAATTTTAAGGAACATATATTTGTTAACAATGGTTTGAATTTTTTACAGACCATCAGATACAATGAAAGTTATACATGTTACATATCATTGTAATCGTAACAACCTGAGGAACATATATAACAAATCAATTTTACCCCAGGGTGAACGGCGTAAAAAAAAATACCCTCCAAATAAAAGAAATGCAGGGGTTTTTTTTCAATTTCACCACACATTGAATTTTTTTCTGGTTTCATAGTGTACTTTGTGAAAAAATTCAGCCTGTCATTGCAAAGTACAATTAGTGGCGCAAAAAAATAAGGACTCATGTGGGTTTCTAGGTGAAAAAATGCAATTGCTATGGCTTTTTAAGCTTAAGGAGGAAAAAACGAAACCGCAAAAATTGAAATTGGCCCGGTCCTCTAAGGGTTAAGCTATTACTTGGAGTAGTGGTCCCTGACCTTTGGTGGTGGTCAGCTGTTGCAACTTCTAGCTTCCCCCAATAACCACACGCTGCCTGCTACAGAAAAGTATTACAAGTATTTTGTAATTCCAAGGTTCATAAAAATCAATTTACGGGGACACAATGCTAATGCAGTGTTCACTCTCATCAGGCAGGATCCATCCAGTTATTGTATTAGGATTTCACGATTGAATTGACATTTGGAGTCAGAAGACACAGTAAGCAATTGCATTAGGGCATCTGGCTTACTCGGGGAAGTCCCAGGGCCCACAGCACCTCAAGGGCCCCCCTGGCACTTGCTTCCCCCAGAATGCAAGGCAACCAGACCCCAGTGGAGTGATGCTGATGCAGCCTTCCACCCCCAGTTCCCAGTTTTGCCGAAACCGTACAGGCAAATTAAGCCCCCGATATATTATGATAAGCCCCGTCCCATCCTGACAAACTCCGCCCAGGGTGTGACCACTGGTGGAGGACTAGCCTGAGGACCCAGGGCCTAAGGATATGACAGGCTTCCCAGTATCTTGCATAATGGGGTCACTCATCTTTCCTAGCATCCTGTATAGTAGCAAGAATAAAGGACATAACCCAGCTTTCCTAGCATCTCATATAGAAGTAAGAATAATGGAGGTCACCCAGCTTTCCTGGCATCTTGTAAGTATAATGGTGGTCACCCAGCTTTCCTGGCATCTTGTGTAGTCAGTATAATGGGGTCACCCAGCTTTTCTAGCATCTTGTATAGTAGTCAGTATAATGGAGGTAACTTAGCTTTCCTAGTACCCTGTATAGTAGTCAGTATAATGCTGGTCACCCAGCTTTCCTTGCATTTTGTATAATGGATGTCACTCAGCTTTCCTAGCATCTTGTATAGTAGTCAGTATAATGGTGGTAACCAGCTTTCCTAGCATCTTGTATAATGGGGGTCACTCAGCTTTCCTAGCATCTTGTATAGTCAGTATAATGGTGGTCACCAGCTTTCCTAGCATCTTTTATAATGAAGGTCACTCAGCTTTCGTAGTATCTTGTATAGTACTAAGTATAATGGTGGTCACCCAGCTTTCCTAGCATCTTGTATAGTAGTCAGTATAATGGAGGTCACCCAGCTTTTCTAGCATCTTGTATAGTAGTCAGTATAATGGAGGTCACCCAGCTTTCCTAGCATCTTGTATAGTAGTCAGTATAATGGAGGTCACCCAGCTTTCCTAGCATCTTGTATAGTAGTCAGTATAATGGAGGTCACCCAGCTTTTCTACCATCTTGTATAGTAGTCAGTATAATGGCGATCACGCTGCTTTCCTAGTATCTTGTATAGTAATCAGTTTAATGAAGGTCACCCTGCTTTCCTAGCATCTTGTATAGTAGTCAGTATAAAGGTGGACACCCTGCTTTCCTAGCATCTTGTATAGTAGTCAGTATAATGGAGGTCACCCAGCTTTCCTGGCATCTTGTATAGTAGTCAGTATAATGGAGGTCACTCAGCTTTCCTAGCATCTTGTTTAGTAGTAAGGGTCTGCTGAGACCCTCTAATAATAATGCCACATGATTTGCTATACAAAGGGGCCGCTGAGGCTCTGTCACCCAAGGTCCCACAAAAGCCTGGAGCTGGCCCTGAATTGCATCTTAAGGTTTATCCAGACTGGTCAAAGAGCAGGGGTTTGTGCTAGAGGGCAACATGCAGCCAAACATCTTTAGAGTTCATGGATTTATCAGACATAGGAATTTGTTTTAAAATGGCATTCTTATTTCACAACTTATTTAATCCAAATCCACTTTCATTTACAGCACTATGGAATATGTTAAAAAAGAAGGTTTTACTTCTGCTACTCCAACAATCCTTGCCTGAAATAAGGACAGGAGCTGTTCACTTCACCGGAATAGGAATGCACAGGACCTCACCATGGGCAACCAGGCGTTGTAGTATAGATAAAAGAAAAGGCAATCCAATAAAATCCGACATTTATGATAAAAAATCATTACATACAAAAAGGCAGGTTCCCTTAGGCTAGGTTCACACTGCGTTTTCAGCATCCGTTTAACGGATCCGTTTTTTGTAAAAAAACGGATTGCAAAAAACGGATGCATTTGTGTGCATCCGTTTTTTGATCCGTTTTTCCATTGACTTCCATTATAAAAAAAACAGATCAAAACGGATGCGCTTTTTTTTTACGCACAATAAAGTACTGTTGACACTACTTTTTTGACCGTTAAAAAAACGGATCCGTTAAACGGATGCTGAAAACGCAGTGTGAACCTATCCTTGCAATGCTAGACACATTTTGTCTCGTTCTGAGCCTTGATCACAGCATATATGGAATATACTGTCTATCATGTCCACGCCTTTGCACTTTCCTGTAGGGGGAAAAACTCCTGTAGATGGTGCTCAACTACTGCCTGTCCTGTCGCTGGTATTACAGGGAAAAGTCCAGTGAGATGTGAAACAGGTGTGTGTAGATATGTGTACAGTACACTGTGTGCAAGTATGTACAAGAGACCTGTGCAGTTTTGTTTCACTCCTTCTTGCTCAAACAACTGTTTTACCACTGATTTTGACCGGCCAGCTATAATGCTGAACTTTCACCCTCACATTTCCGTTTCCCTTTTCCATTTTAATAACAAAGAAACAGAACTGCGGTTCTGTCAAGCTCCCCATTAACTTATATGGGTTTTTAATGTGCTCAGTTTTTATCAAAATTGTCAGTGTTTTTTTTTTGGACAGACATAAAACTTTTCATGCACAAATTTTGTTGTGTCCAAAAAAATAGAACATGAACGGAAAGTGCCCATGCGTTCTTCTTTACATCATAGTCAATGATGACAGATCTAAATGGAAGTGTTTTCTGGTCACATCCATTTGCAAGTTATCCGTCATCAGTTTTTTTCCACTGAGCATGTGGAGAAGAAGTGAAAAACCAGAAAGGAATATAAAATGATACATACAGCACCTACAGAGACTCTCTGTGCACTACAACTGTGGTTAAGCATACATTTTATTCATACATTACAGCAATAAAGAATATGTGAAGAAAATAAAATGCTTTGTTTTTTTTTTAAGGGTGCCTTCAAACCTACCGGATCCGCATTGGATCTCACTTCTGCGAATTTGGAGCGAGATCCACTGCGGATCCGGCACCATTCACCCTAATTAAAGCACATACCCGCAGCGGGATTGACATCCCGCTGTGAGTATGAGCTTTAACCCCCTGGTGCCCGCAGCCCCGCCGCATCCCCGCCTCCTGCAGCTCCGCCGCTGCCCCCATCAGCCCCAGCGCCCGCATCCCCAATTGCCGCCCGCAGCCCGTCTGCATCCCCCATCATCCCCACAGCCAGCATGCATCCCCGATCGCCGGAAGCCCGCATCCCCGATCATCCCTGCAGCCCGCACGCATCCCCAATCATCCCCGCAGCCCGCAGCGATCGGGAATGCAGACGGGCTGCAGAGATGATGGGGGATGCGGGCGGCGATCGGGGATGCGTGCTGGCTGCGAGGATGCATGCGGGCGGCGATTGGGGATGCGGGCGCCGGGGCTGATGGGGGCAGCGGTGGAGCTGCAGGAGGCGGGGATGCGGCGGGGCTGCGGGCATCAGGGGGTTAAAGCTCATACTCACAGCGGGATGTCAATCCCGCTGCGGGTATGTGCTATCATTAGGGTGAATGGTCCCGGATCCGCAGTGGATCTCGCTGCGAATCCGCAGCGTGAGGATCCGCTGCGGATCCGGTAAGTGTGAAGGCACCCTTAATGTTATACTTAATTCCTGCAAAAAAAAAAAAAAAACAACAAAAAACTATTACTAGGAATTTGTAATGGAACGGCATAGTAACATAACATAGTACTGTAACGCCTGGAGTCGTGGATCCACTGAACCGTCACTAGCGATGACACTAACCTCACCAGGGAGCGGAGTCTAACGGCAGGCAAGGCGTGGCAGGAGCAGTAGGCAGGAGATAGTGCAGGCAGAGGTCTGTAGGCGTAATCGCAGGAGGCAGACAGTACTCAGGAACAACAGAAACGCAGCGGACAGGAACAACAGGGAGCTGGCCAAACGCTATGGGAAGCATGTAGAGGCTCCAAACCTGAGGTGGGGCAGGGCTGGAATTTATAGGAGCTGCCCCTTTAACTCTGAGACCCTAGGAGGCGGGGACGCGCGCCGGCCGGCACAGCGATGGACAGGAGCAGGGCGAGGCGCCCCCAGGGGCCGAAGTGGCAGGAGCGCCGGGTCCCTGCATGTGGACACCGGCGGCTGCAGGACAGGGTGAGGGGGTGCGGCGGCGGCCCGGAGCGCGGGACGCCGCCGCAGCCCTGACAGTACCCCCCCCTTTGCCCTCCCCCTCTTTCTAGCCTGCAAGAATCCCTTGAGAAGGTCCCGATGCAGGATATTAGACTCGGGTTCCCAGGATCTTTTCTCAGGACCAAAACCTCTCCAGTCCACTAGGAAGAAACGTCTTCCTCTGACAGTTTTCATGGCCAGAATGTCTTTAACAAAGTAGACGTCGTCCGAGACGGCTTGTGGAGCAGAGAACGAAGATTTATTGGAGAATCGGTTGAGGACCACTGGCTTTAAGAGGGAAACATGGAAGGCGTTCGGGATCCGCATAGTAGGGGGTAGACGGAGTTTGTAGGTGACTGGGTTGATGCATTTTAGCACCGACAAAGGACCGAGGAATCGAGGACCCAACTTGTAGCTGGGAATCTTGAGTCGGATATATTTGGCGGAGAGCCAGACTTTGTCACCTGGGAGAAAGTTTGTGGCAGGTCTCCTTTTCTTATCCGCCTGGTCCTTCATGCGGTCAGATGCCTTGAGCAAAGATTGTCGAGTCTTTTCCCAGATCGACTGCAGGTCAGACAACAATTCCTCCACGGCTGGGACCTCGGAGGATGGAGAGAGAGGCAGAGGAGGACGAGGGTGACGCCCATAGACCACATAGAAGGGTGACTTGCCTGTGCAACTCGAGTCCAGATGGTTGTAGGAAAACTCTGCCCATGGAAGTAGGCTGGACCAGTTGTCTTGGCGAGCTGAGACAAAATGACGTAGATAGTTGCCCAGGATCTGTTTGACCCTCTCCACTTGCCCGTTGGTCTGGGGGTGATAGGCAGACGAGAAGTCCAACTTCACTTGGAGCTGTGAGCAGAGGGCACGCCAAAACTTTGAGACAAATTGTGAGCCTCGGTTCAGGGAAGAAAAAGAGTGCTGCACCTCACACCTATGGCTGATACTAGGACCCCTAGGCTAAATAAAAAACACATCAGAATTTTGTGTATGAATTGATCAAGCCACACTGCCCCATGTACCTCGTGCAGGTATCTGATACACATGGGTCCCTACACTAAGTCCACACCGTGCCAGTCAGTGGTCACCAACCCCGCAGGCACGCACAGTCAGGGAACGGGGGCCATGGGACGGCCCTGCGACCCCCATGCCACAGGACCAGACCCAAAAACACCACACCAGAACCCGGCCAGCACCGCCGGCGGAGAAGGTCGCCCCCAAACAGCACAAGTCTGGATGAGGTATTGCGCTCACCATAGCTGCTGCAGACAGAATGGGAAAAGACAGGAGGGATTAAAACCATGTGCACTCAGGTGTCTCCTGCTAATTGCGGTCATGTGGGTCTCACCAGGAGGAGTGCAAAACACGGAGAAATGAGAGAAACAAAATGCGGTTCAGGGAAGAAAAAGAGTGCTGCACCTCACACCTATGGCTGATACTAGTGCCCCTAGGCTAAATAAAAAACACATCAGAATTTTGTGTATGAATTGATCAAGCCACACTGCCCCATGTACCTCGTGCAGGTATCTGATACACATGGGTCCCTACACTAAGTCCACACCGTGCCATTCAGTGGCCACCAACCCCGCAGGCACGCACAGTCAGGGAACGGGGGCCATGGGACGGCCCTGCGACCCCCATGCCACAGGACCAGACCCAAAAACACCACACCAGAACCCGGCCAGCACCGCCGGTGGAGAAGGTCGCCCCCAAACAGCACAAGTCTGGATGAGGTATTGCGCTCACCATAGCTGCTGCAGACAGAATGGGAAAAGACAGGAGGGATTAAAACCATGTGCACTCAGGTGTCTCCTGCTAATTGCGGTCATGTGGGTCTCACCAGGAGGAGTGCAAAACACGGAGAAATGAGAGAAACAAAATGCGGTTCAGGGAAGAAAAAGAGTGCTGCACCTCACACCTATGGCTGATTCTAGTGACCCTAGGCTAAATAAAAAAACACATCAGAATTTTGTGTATGAATTGATCAAGCCACACTGCCCCATGTACCTCGTGCAGGTATCTGATACACATGGGTCACATGTAAGACCCATGTAATCCAAATTAGCAGGAAGCACCTGTGTACATAAGTGGAAGGATCTCCTAGTATTCTCCCATTCTACCTGCAGAGGAATGGAGAGAGGTAAGAGCTTTTTCACACTTGTGTTGCTTGGCGTCCACTTTTTCCGCCGGTGGCGCCTGCGGGGTCTGGGGGGCCCTTTAGGGTCTGGTCCTGTGACGATGGGGTTGCAGGGCCATTCCGTGGCCCCCCTTCTCTGTTTGCGCACGCTTTGCAGGGATTGTGGTCGGTGACCGGCACAGTGATGTTTTTTGGTTAGGGACTCATGTGTATCAGAAGACCTGCACGTGGTACATGAGGCAATATGGTTTGGCCAAATTATATACTAACTTCTGATGTTGGTTTTAAATGTAGCTGAATAAGCTTTTGTGTCAGCCATGGGTGCGATGTGCAGCCATTTCTGTCTTTTTGGCTTGTGCATATTTTATGTATTCTGTCCCTTTTTTCATTGTGGCTAGCACTCGTGCTTTGTAAGACCCATGTAATCCAAATTAGCAGGAAGCACCTGTGTACATAAGGGGAGGATCTCCTAGTATTCTCCCATTCTACCTGCAGAGGAATGGAGAGAGGTAAGAGCACTTGTGTTGCTTGGCGTCCACTTTTTCCGTCGGTGGCACCTGCAGGGTCTGGGGGGCCCTTTAGCGTCTGGTCCTGTGACGATGGGGTTGCAGGGCCATTCCGGGGCCCCCCTTCTCTGTTTGCGCACGCTTTGCGGAGATTGTGGTCGGTGACCGGCACAGTGATGTTTTTTGGTTAGGGACTCATGTGTATCAGAAGACCTGCACGTGGTACATGAGGCAATATGGTTTGGCCAAATTATATACTAACTTCTGATGTTGGTTTTAAATGTAGCTGAATAAGCTTTCGTGTCAGCCATGGGTGCGATGTGCAGCCATTTCTGTCTTTTTGGCTTGTGCATATTTTATGTATTCTGTCCCTTTTTTTTATTGTGGCTAGCACTCGTGCTTTGTAAGACCCATGTAATCCAAATTAGCAGGAAGCACCTGTGTACATAAGGGGAGGATCTCCTAGTATTCTCCCATTCTACCTGCAGAGGAATGGAGAGAGGTAAGAGCTTTTTCACACTTGTGTTGCTTGGCGTCCACTTTTTCCGCCGGTGGCGCCTGCGGGGTCTGGGGGGCCTTTAGGGTCTGGTCCTGTGACGATGGGGTTGCAGGGCCATTCCATGGCCCCCCTTCTCTGTTTGCGCACGCTTTGCGGGGATTGTGGTCGGTGACCGGCACAGTGATGTTTTTTGGTTAGGGACTCATGTGTATCAGAAGACCTGCACGTGGTACATGAGGCAATATGGTTTGGCCAAATTATATACTAACTTCTGATGTTGGTTTTAAATGTAGCTGAATAAGCTTTCGTGTCAGCCATGGGTGCGATGTGCAGCCATTTCTGTCTTTTTGGCTTGTGCATATTTTATGTATTCTGTCCCTTTTTTCATTGTGGCTAGCACTCGTGCTTTGTAAGACCGATGTAATTCAAATAAGCAGGAAGCACCTGTGTACATAAGGGGAGGATCTCCTAGTATTCTCCCATTCTACCTGCAGAGGAATGGAGAGAGGTAAGAGCACTTGTGTTGCTTGGCGTCCACTTTTTCCGCCGGTGGCACCTGCAGGGTCTGGGGGGCCCTTTAGCGTCTGGTCCTGTGACGATGGGGTTGCAGGGCCATTCCGGGGCCCCCCTTCTCTGTTTGCGCACGCTTTGCGGAGATTGTGGTCGGTGACCGGCACAGTGATGTTTTTTGGTTAGGGACTCATGTGTATCAGAAGACCTGCACGTGCTACATGAGGCAATATGGTTTGGCCAAATTATATACTAACTTCTGATGTTGGTTTTAAATGTAGCTGAATAAGCTTTCGTGTCAGCCATGGGTGCGATGTGCAGCCATTTCTGTCTTTTTGGCTTGTGCATATTTTATGTATTCTGTCCCTTTTTTTATTGTGGCTAGCACTCGTGCTTTGTAAGACCCATGTAATCCAAATTAGCAGGAAGCACCTGTGTACATAAGGGGAGGATCTCCTAGTATTCTCCCATTCTACCTGCAGAGGAATAGAGAGAGGTAAGAGCTTTTTCACACTTGTGTTGCTTGGCGTCCACTTTTTCCGCCGGTGGCGCCTGCGGGGTCTGGGGGGCCTTTAGGGTCTGGTCCTGTGACGATGGGGTTGCAGGGCCATTCCGTGGCCCCCCTTCTCTGTTTGCGCACGCTTTGCGGGGATTGTGGTTGGTGACCGGCACAGTGATGTTTTTTGGTTAGGGACTCATGTGTATCAGAAGACCTGCACGTGGTACAAGAGGCAATATGGTTTGGCCAAATTATATACTAACTTCTGATGTTGGTTTTAAATGTAGCTGAATAAGCTTTCGTGTCAGCCATGGGTGCGATGTGCAGCCATTTCTGTCTTTTTGGCTTGTGCATATTTTATGTATTCTGTCACTTTTTTCATTGTGGCTAGCACTCGTGCTTTGTAAGACTTATGTAATCCAAATTAGCAGGAAGCACCTGTGTACATAAGGGGAGGATCTCCTAGTATTCTCTCATTCTACCTGCAGAGGAATGGAGAGAGGTAAGAGCTTTTTCACACTTGTGTTGCTTGGCGTCCACTTTTTCCGACGGTGGCGCCTGCGGGGTCTGGGGGGCCTTTAGGGTCTGGTCCTGTGACGATGGGGTTGCAGGGCCATTCCGTGGCCCCCCTTCTCTGTTTGCGCACGCTTTGCGGGGATTGTGGTCGGTGACCGGCACAGTGATGTTTTTTGGTTAGGGACTCATGTGTATCAGAAGACCTGCACGTGGTACATGAGGCAATATGGTTTGGCCAAATTATATACTAACTTCTGATGTTGGTTTTAAATGTAGCTGAATAAGCTTTCGTGTCAGCCATGGGTGCGATGTGCAGCCATTTCTGTCTTTTTGGCTTGTGCATATTTTATGTATTCTGTCACTTTTTTCATTGTGGCTAGCACTCGTGCTTTGTAAGACTTATGTAATCCAAATTAGCAGGAAGCACCTGTGTACATAAGGGGAGGATCTCCTAGTATTCTCTCATTCTACCTGCAGAGGAATGGAGAGAGGTGAGAGCTTTTTCACACTTGTGTTGCTTGGCGTCCACTTTTTCCGCCGGTGGCGCCTGCGGGGTCTGGGGGGCCCTTTAGGGTCTGGTCCTGTGACGATGGGGTTGCAGGGCCATTCCGTGGCCCCCCTTCTCTGTTTGCGCACGCTTTGCGGGGATTGTGGTCGGTGACTGGCACAGTGATGTTTTTTGGTTAGGGACTCATGTGTATCAGAAGACCTGCACGTGGTACATGAGGCAATATGGTTTGGCCAAATTATATACTAACTTCTGATGTTGGTTTTAAATGTAGCTGAATAAGCTTTTGTGTCAGCCATGGGTGCGATGTGCAGCCATTTCTGTCTTTTTGGCTTGTGCATATTTTATGTATTCTGTCCCTTTTTTCATTGTGGCTAGCACTCGTGCTTTGTAAGACCCATGTAATCCAAATTAGCAGGAAGCACCTGTGTACATAAGGGGAGGATCTCCTAGTATTCTCTCATTCTACCTGCAGAGGAATGGAGAGAGGTAAGAGCTTTTTCACACTTGTGTTGCTTGGCGTCCACTTTTTCCGCCGGTGGCGCCTGTGGGGTCTGGGGGGCCCTTTAGGGTCTGGTCCTGTGACGATGGGGTTGCAGGGCCATTCCGTGGCCCCCCTTCTCTGTTTGCGCACGCTTTGCGGGGATTGTGGTCGGTGACCGGCATAGTGATGTTTTTTGGTTAGGGACTCATGTGTATCAGAAGACCTGCACGTGGTACATGAGGCGATATGGTTTGGCCAAATTATATACTAACTTCTGATGTTGGTTTTAAATGTAGCTGAATAAGCTTTCGTGTCAGCCATGGGTGCGATGTGCAGCCATTTCTGTCTTTTTGGCTTGTGCAAATTGTGAGCCTCTGTCGGAGACGATGTGAAGGGGAAGACCATGTAAGCGGAAGATGTGTTGAAAGAACAACTGGGCCAGACGGGGAGCAGATGGAAGTCCAGGAAGAGCCACAAAATGAGACATCTTGGAGAAGCGGTCAGTGACCACCCAAATGAATGTGTTTCCCGCAGATGGAGGCAAGTCTGTGACAATGTCCATGCCTATGTGGCACCAGAGACGGCTTGGAACTGGCAAGGGCTGTAATAGGCCGGCAGGCCTTAGTCGGGAGGACTTGTTTTTGGCACAGATTGTACAGGAAGCCACAAAGTCTTTGACATCTTGGAAAAGGCTGGGCCACCAGTAGTAGCGGGAGATCAGTTGCCCGGTCTTTTGGACTCCAGGGTGCCCGGCCACCAATGAGGAATGTCCCCACTTCAGAATCCTTCCTCGAAGCGCAGGGCGAACATAGGTCTTTCCGGGGGGTACTCCCTGAAGAGCCGAAATGGCGACTGGCATCAGACGATCGGGAGGTATGATGTGGCGAGGAGAGTCCTCTTGTCCCATGACATCAGATGCTCGGTACTGAAATGAAAAGAAGGGAGACAGGGGGCGCTTCCTCGTGTAGTGAAGAATGACCAGGTGGATGGACAAAAGATCTAACAGGGATCCACTCACCTGGGTAGGTTGTGCGAATATTAGGCACAACTCTAAATGCAGCATGTAAGGGTGTACTCCGCAGCTGTACTGGGGGACATCACCACCGACGGTGGGAGCGACAAATGTAGATATGTAGTCAACCGACTACAGGACCAAAGACCAAATCCACACCAGAATACGAAGAGCGCTGGAGTATATGCAATTTGCACACACCGGTGCAACCAAAGACAACGTGACCTGGTACAACATAAAATCCAGATGCTAATCACATGAAGTCCTGAGTGTCATGGCTCAATGTGTCCATCAATCACATCACAATCACAATCAAAAACAGCATTTCCTGTGTTTAGACTCTCAAGTCCCCTTGAGTATTTTGAGCCGTCTTCTGTCTTTCTAGCTGCTGCCATTCCTCAGGAATGGCAGCAGCTAGAAAGACAGAAGACGGCTCAAAATACTCAAGGGGACTTGAGAGTCTAAACACAGGAAATGCTGTTTTTGATTGTGATTGTGATGTGATTGATGGACACATTGAGCCATGACACTCAGGACTTCATGTGATTAGCATCTGGATTTTATGTTGTACCAGGTCACGTTGTCTTTGGTTGCACCGGTGTGTGCAAATTGCATATACTCCAGCGCTCTTCGTATTCTGGTGTGGATTTGGTCTTTGGTCCTGTAGTCGGTTGACTACATATCTACATCAGATGCTCGGGAGAGAGCATCGGCTTTCACGTTCTTCTCAGCCGGACGAAAATGGATAACAAAGTTGAAACGTGAAAAAAAAAAGCGACCACCTGGCCTGTCGGGGATTGAGGCGTTGGGCCGATTGGAGGTAGAGAAGGTTCTTGTGGTCCGTGTAGATGTTGACCGGATGCCTAGCTCCCTCTAGGAGATGACGCCACTCCTCCAGTGCCAGCTTAATCGCCAAGAGTTCTCGGTCGCCAATAGTATAGTTCCTCTCGGCATAGGAGAAAGTCTTTGAGAAGAACCCACAGGTTCTGGTCTTGCCTGATGCGTCCTTTTGCGAGAGGACGGCTCCAGCGCCCAATGAAGATGCGTCGACCTCAAGTGAAAACGGCTTGGTGGCATCCAGTAGGACTAGAGCAGGGGCAGAGGCAAAGGCAGACTTTAGGCTAGTGAAGGCTTGATCGGCCTCAGGTGGCCAATGCCTGGGATCCGCCTTCTTCTTAGTGAGAGCCACGATGGGTGCAAACAGGGTAGAGAAATGTGGGATGAACTGCCGATAGTAGTTGGCAAATCCTAGGAGGCGTTGGATAGCTCTGAGTCCCACGGGACGTGGCCACTGGAGAACAACTGAGAGTTTGGCTGGATCATTCTGTAGACCTCAAACGGAGACAATATAGCCAAGAAACGGAAGGCTGCGCTGATGGAAAACGCACTTTTCCAGCTTGGCCTGTAGTCTTCGTAGGACCTGACATACTTGGGTCACGTGAGTTTGCTGGTCAGGGGAGAAGACCAGAATGTCGTCGAGATAGACGATGACGCAGACATAGAGGAGGTCACGGAATATGTCGTTGACGAATTCCTGGAAGACCGCTGGGGCATTGCAATGGCATGACCAGGTATTTGTAGTGCCCATCTCTGGTGTTAAAAGCGGTCTTCCATTCGTGTCCTTCACGAATACGGATTAAATTGTACGCTCCCCTGAGATCCAGCTTGGAGAAGATCCTGGCTCCACGGAGACGGTCAAACAGTTCGGGGATAAGTGGAAGAGGATATCGGTTCTTCACAGTCACCTTATTTAGGCCCTGGTAGTCTATGCATGGGGGGAGAGAACCGTCCTTCTTCTGCACAAAGAAGAATCCTGCACCAGGATTTTGCGGATGAAACCCTTCTGTAAGTTTTCCCGGATGTAGGAGGACATGGCCTCAGTCTCGGGTACGGAGAGAGGGTACACCCGGCCTCGTGGAGAAGTTCCAGGAAGGAGGTCTATGGGACAATCGTACGTCCGGTGAGGGGGCAGAGAATCCGCCTCCTTGGCAGAGAAGACATCAGCCAAGTCTTGGTATTCCGCCGGTAGGCCGGGTAGAGGGTTGACGAAGTCAGGTGACGTCATAGAGCACTTGGGCTGAGGAGGCTTCAGACACCGGTTTGGACAGTCCAGACCCCAACTGAGAATCTCCCCGGTTCTCCAG
This sequence comes from Dendropsophus ebraccatus, assembly GCF_027789765.1. Taxonomy (NCBI): domain Eukaryota; kingdom Metazoa; phylum Chordata; class Amphibia; order Anura; family Hylidae; genus Dendropsophus; species Dendropsophus ebraccatus. The sequence goes on from NC_091460.1 coordinate 69,883,720, forward strand.
TCTAGCTTAGGGGCATGTAATTGCAGCCAAGGAAGGCCCAGGAGGATGTCGGAAGAGGAATGGCGCAAGACGTGGAAGGAGATCTTCTCTTGATGTAAAGCGCCTACCTGGAGGACTAGAGGTGCAGTCTGGTAGTGTACAGCTTCGGTGAGAGTCTTGCCCGTGACCGAGGAGATAGACAGGGATCGGGCTAGCTGGGTCACGGGTAGCCGCCATCTTTGGACCAATGTGGCTGCAATGAAACTGCCTGCAGACCCAGAGTCTATGAAGGCAGTACCCTGGTGAATTTGTCCTGAGGGTGTCTGGATGGACACTGGCATAGACAACATTGGAGAGGTGGCATTCACACCTAGGGAGGCCTCTCCCACCGGACCTAGGTGCGAGCGTTTCCCGGACGCTTGAGGACGTTGGGGACATCTCTGCCGGAAGTGATCAGGGTCACCGCAGTAGAGGCAGAGATTCAGCTCCAGACAACGAGTTCTCTCATCAGGCGTCAGGCGAGCTCATTCCACCTGCATAGGAACCTCAGGAGTTGGCTGGGACACCGGAACTACAGGATTCTGGAAGACCGGCACCAGCTGGTGATGGGACAGGCTTAGTCGCCGTTCATACCGGACCTCCTCCTCTCTCTCAGAAAAACGAGTATCGACCCGGGTGGCCAGTAGGATGAGTTCGTTTAGGGAGGTAGGAAGGTCTCGGGCGGCGAGCACATCTTTCACCTGACTGGACAGGCCCTTCTTGAAGGTGGCTACTAGAACGGCCTCATTCCAGTCTAGCTCTGCTGCCACCGTGCGGAATTGGATGGCATAGTCGCCAACGGAGGAACTCCCTTGTGAGAGATTGAGTAGAGCAGTCTCTGCTGAAGACTTACGGGCAGGTTCCTCAAAGACCGAGCGAAACTCTGCCAGGAAGGTTCGGAGATTGGCAGTAATCGGGTCATCTCGGTCCCACAGTGGCGTGGCCCAGGCCAGGGCCCTACCCTCCAAGAGGCTGATGATGAAGGCCACTTTAGAGCGTTCAGTGGAGAACTGGCTGCTTAAAAGTTCAATGTGCATGGTGCATTGAGTCAGGAATCCTCTGCACAACTTGGGGTCACTACCGTATTTGCTAGGGAGAGCCAGTCGAAGTTTTGAAGAGGCAGCAGGAGGTGGTGTGTGCTGGTCTGTAGTATGCTGCTGTAAGGCGGCAGTCAATTGCTTGATGTGCTGCGATTGCTGCTGGATCTGCTGAGCCTGTTGGTCGACCACTGTGGCTACGTCACGGATGTCAGGCACCTCGCCGGGATCCATGGTTGGAGCCTACTGTAACGCCTGGAGTCGTGGATCCACTGAACCGTCACTAGCGATGACACTAACCTCACCAGGGAGTGGAGTCTAAGGGGCCGCTGGTTTTCACCAGAGCCCGCCACAAGGCGGGATGGACTTGCTGCGGCAGGCAACCCCCAGGTCGCTACCCCTGGCTTGGTTGCCAGTGACGGCAGGCGAGGTGTGGCAGGAGCAGTAGGCAGGAGATAGTGCAGGCAGAGGTCTGTAGGCGTAATCGCAGGAGGCAGACAGTACTCAGGAACAACAGGAACGCAGCGGACAGGGACTAGGGACCGGGTAGCGAACAGGAACAAGGAACAAGGCCGGCACAGCGACGGACAGGAGCGGGGCGAGGTGAGGCGCCCCCAGGGGCCAAAGTGGCAGCAGAGCAGGGTCCCTGCATGTGGACACTGGCGGCTGCAGGACAGGGTGAGGGGGTGCTGCGGCGGTCCGGAGCGTGGGACGCCGCCGCAGCCCTGACAAGTACCATACAGGGCTGGCCTTAGGGTAGATGGCACCCTGTGCGAAATTATCTTTTTGCACCAGCCCCCCCCCCCCACACACACACACACTTGAATGCACCGTTATCAGAATCAGGGCTCCACACACAGTATAATGCCCTGAATGCCCAAACAGTATCAAGAGCTTCAATATATACGTTAGTTACAACAGTACCTCCATGTTTTTCCCATTCTGTCTGCAGCAGGTTTTGGTGAGTGTGATACCATATCCATACTTGTGTTGTTTGGAGGCAGCCTTCCTCGCCGGTGGTGCTGGCTGGGACTTTCTGGGGGGGCATTTTGGGTCTGGTCCTGTGACATGGGGGTTGCAGGGCCACTCCATGGCCTCCCTTCCCTGCATGTGCACGCTTTGCGGGGGTGGCGGTCACTGACCGATACGGTGTGGAGTTAGCGTAGGGACCCGTGTGAACCAGGAGACCTGCACGTTGGTACACGGGGCGATATGGCTTGATCAATTCATATTCCAACATCCTGAGGTTGTTTTTTTTAAAATAGGCTTAGCAGCATTGTTATCAGCCATAGGTGTGATGTGCAGCCGCTCCTCTATCTCCATGTCGGATATATTCGATAGTTATCTTATAACACTGTTAGGGCCCTATTCCACCGGACGATTATCGGTTGCATAATCATTAACGATTAACGATCTCAAATGACCACTAGTGCGAAAGACCTGAAAACGTTCACTCATTTCCATGTAACGATAATCGTTACTTATGATCGTAATTGCGATCGTTTCTTCTTCACTATTTCTTCGCTATTGCGTTTGTATCTATTGCGAACGACCGAACAATGTCTTATTCAATGCAAATGATTTGTGAACATTTTGCGAACGAGCAACAATAAAAATTGGTCCAGGTCTTATAAAGTGATCAACGATTCGGTCGTTAATCGTTAACTGCATTTCAACCGAACGATTATCGTTTAGATTCGAACGATTTAACGATAATCTGAACGATAATCGTCCGGTGGAATAGGGCCCTTACCACCATAAAGTAATTACATATTGCCTCAAACTGCTGTGAACAAAACAGAAAGATTACCAATGATAGCATTACATAATACCTAAATAATACCGTCACGCCATGACCACTATCATTTTAGGCTCCAAAACATACAGTATAGACATAGACATAAGCAGAAAATATCTTTACCATCCCACCATTGACGAACGCCGTTCGAATTTCCCGCCGGCCGCGCCCCCGTCATCTTCGGGCGCCGTCCTCATTTTCGGGTCCGAGTGCAGGAAATGGGAGAGAAAAGGCTGCTGATGCGCATGTGCACCGCAGCCCTTTCATTGGCTGGAGCACATCACATGGCTTCCAGTAAGCTCAGCCAATGGTAGTTATGCCCCTCTGTTCCTCCATAGTTTTAAGGTGTCCCTGTGCCCCACATAATAATTAGGTATGCTCTGTGTCCCCAATAAGTAGCAAAGTCCTTATATAATATAGGTCCCTCTGTGCAGTCCCCATATAGTATCAGGCCCCTCTGTGAAGGCCAAATATAGTATTAGACCCCTTGTGTGTTTCCCCATAGTATATACCCATTTTGTGCTGTCCCCAATAGTATATTCCCCTTTTGTGCTGCCCCAGTAGTATAGACCCCTTGTTTTTTTACCTTAGTAGTATATACCCCTTTGTGTGCTGCCCCAGTAGTATATACTCCTTGTGTGCTGTCCCCTGTAGTATATACTCTTTGTGTGCTCCCCCAGCTGTATATACCCCTTGTGTGCTCCCCAGTTGTATATACCTCTTGTGTGTTTATACTTACTTGATGTCCGCGCGTCTTCTCTTCTCTTCAAGCGGCACTCGAGTGACATTACTGGAGCACTGGCACAGGGACAGCAGCGGCCTCTTGTGACCACAGACATAGCTGTACTTATTATTACTACGGCCCAAGTGCATAACCTTACATTTATCCACATTGAACTTAATTTGCAATTTCTCTGCCCAAGCCTCCAGCTTCTCCAAATCCCTCTTTTATATTATATTATCCTCCTCTGTCCTCCTATTATCCTCCTTTTATATTATATTATCCTCTCCTCAGTTTAATGCCATCTGCAAACATGGAGATTCTACTATGTAGAATCTGAATTAATAAATTCCATATTTTCCGGCGTATAAGACGACTAGGCATATAAGGCGACCCCCAACTTTTCCAGTTAAAATACAGAGTTTGGGATATACTCTCCATATAAGACTACCCCTCTTCCATCAAACACCAAATAAAAAAATTAATAAACAGCAGCGACATCTGAAAGGCAGAAAAGGAGATGCAGTAATACCGATAGCATACAAGGGCGGCCAGATGGGTGAAAGAGGTGTGTTTCTCTGGGTACAGCGCCACTCTAGCGTATCTCTTTTTTCCATACCCGGGATGCCTGCAGCTTGCTCTGCCCTTCATATGGTCGCTGAATACGGCAGGGATGTGGCAGTTTTTGAGCTTCCCTAACGTATGCAGATTCTCCAGTCCGGTTCTACAGTTTTTCAGCACCCGCCCTATAAGACGACACCCAGCGTATAAGACGACCCCTGACTTTTGAGAAGATTTTCCTGGGTTAAAAAGTAGTCTTATAAGCAGGAAAATACTGTATATTAAAAAGAAGTGGACCCAGTACTGAGCCCTGTGTTACCCCACTAGTGTGACCCATTCTGACTATATACTATCGATGACCACCCCCTGTTTCTTATCACACAGCCAGTTACTTAACCATTTACATATAATTTCTCCTAACCCCAGCATCCTCATTTAACAGACCAACCTTTCATACAGTATCAAATGCCTTTAAAACATCCACATACACAACATCCACAGCCTCCCCCAGGTCCAGTCTATAACTGACCTCTTCATAGAAACCGATTAAATTAGTCTGACAGGACCGATCCCTCCCTTTGTTATAAGATTATTTTCATTAAGATACTCCTGTGTAGCATCTCTTACAAAACCCTCAAATACTTTACCAACAATAGATGTTATACGTACAGGCCTGTAGTTACCAGGATCACTTTTTGGACGCTTCTTGAATACTGGTACCAGATTAGCTATATGCCAGTCTTGTTTCAACTGTTACAATGAAACAATAGCTTACTCAGCCTCGGACAATATTGCACTCAGGTCAACACGTTTGACATTACATTCTCCTTTCTGGCACAAGTGTCACAGTACAACTGAAATCCAGATAACGCAATTATAAATGTGCCATGGTTTACAAATCTGTACTAGGCTAATTTTTTACCAGAGCTACTCATTGTTTTTAACCCTTAGGCGACCCTGGACGTACCGGTACGTCCAAAGCCGCCTCCCCGCGCTCTGAACCGCCGCGATCCCGGGTGCCGCATGTAGCCGTGCCCGCTAATCAGGTAATCGGAGGCAGCTGTCAAAGAGGACAGCTGCCTCCGATTACCGGCTGCAGATGATCGGTGGTGGTATAGTGGGTCGATCTCTGTACCTGCTGCCGGCCGGGGACCGCTCCAAGATGGCGCCGTCCCCGGCTCGGCACTCGTTCGTTTTCGGCTGCAGCAGCCAAAAGCAAATGAGTGCCGATCTCATTGATCTTTGCTGTATAAGTATACAGCAAAGATCTCAATGAGAGATCTGAGTGCATATACTAGAAGTCCCCCAGGGGGGCTTCTAGTATATGTGTAAAAGTAAAAATAAAAGTGATGTTATAAGTAAAAAGCCCCCTCCTCTAATAAAAGTCAGAATCAGCCCCCTTTTCCCATGTTATAAATAAAAAATTAACAAATAAATAAACATGTTTGCTATCGCCGAGTCCGTAATTACCCGAACTATTAATTAATCACATTCCTGATCTCGCACGGTAAATGGCGTAAGCGCAAAAAAATCCCAAAGTGCAAAATTGCGCATTTTTGGTTGCATCAAATCCAGAAAAATTGTAATAAAAAGTGATCAAAAAGTCGTATATGCGCAATCAAGGTACCAACAGAAAGATCACATCATGGCGCAAAAAATGACACCTCACACAGCCCCATAGACCAAAGGATAAAAGTGCTATAAGCCTGGGAATAGAGCGATTTTAAGTGACGTATATTTGTTAACAATGGTTTGAATTCTTTACAGGCCATCAGATACAATAAAAGTTATACATGTTATATATCGTTTTAATCATAAAGACTTGAGGAATATATATAACAAGTCAGTTTTACCCCAGGGCGAACGGCGTAAAAACACAACCCCCCCCCCCCCCCCCCCCCCCCCCCCCCCAAATAAAAGAAATGCAGGTTTGTTTGTTTTTTCAATTACACCACACTTTTAATTTTTTTCTGGTGTCGCAGTGTACTTTATGCAAAAATCCAGCCTGTCATTGCAAAGTAAAATTAGTGGCGCAAAAAATAAGGGCTCATGTGGGTTTCTACATGAAAGAATGCAAGTGCTATGGCCTTTTAAACACAAGGAGGAAAAAACGAAAATGCAAAAATTTAAATTGGCCGGGTCCTCTATGGGTTAATCATTGTCTGCTTAGAAAAAATAATGCTTTCTTAACTTTTGTAATATTTTATACCACTAGGCCAAGAAGAGCCAGCTACTGAAGTAACAGGAGAAGAATTCCAAGACATCAAGTATTGTGACACATTGTGTCTCAATCTGGTTAATAAGTCAAATTGGCTAACTTTATGTCTTTAGTTAGCATTTTACATGTGAATAGTGGACATAGCCAGGATTTAAGAACAAATTAGCTTAGCATGTTCACAAATTTATAGACATTTAATAGAGTGACCTAAACTTATCAAGGATGTAGAAAGGTCATGATTAGGAAAGGTTCTCATAGAGGAGATGCTTGTCTGTTAGGTAGAAGATACAAATTACTTTTAAGGCTCTTCAAGATTTACCAGAGCTCATCCTTGAACACACTGTAGTGTACAGGAGTGCAAGGAGCTGCAGCATTATCCTATTCAAGTGAACTGGACAACACTACAGTTCTCTGCTATTGTAAGTACCACACATGTAAGGACGAGCGCTAGTAAATATTGAAGAGGATGTGGTGCTCACAGTGCTTCAAACACCTGATCATCTTGGTGGCGGGCGTTGGGCCATCATTGTCCCTGGTTAATCTAATATTGATCAAAGCAGGGGAAAGGTACAAGCACTTATAGCTTTTCTTGAAGGTTTCAGCTGCCAGAAGAGCCACAGTAGGAAAAAGCATTGTCTTGTCTTGTGCACAAATCATCCAGTAGCAGGGAATGGGGTGACAAATATCACTAGTGTATGACCTCTGTGGCCAGTGATTTGTAAAAGTAGGTTTTGTGTGTATATATCTAAGTGTTTGTGTGTATGTATTGATGCTATATATGTGTATTTGTATTATGTGTATAATCTGTCCCTTTCTTGGCAAAGCTGTAGCAGAGAAGTAAAGCCAGTTGCTGTCAGCCCCATGATTCCTTGCTGTGCTGCAATACCTAGTCTCCTCCCTTCGTCTCACCTTTGATTTCACTATGTCAAACACAGTAGTCTTAAATAACCTTTTACCTAGTGAACCATTGAGCAAATTCTGTGGTAACCTTACTCCCTATCTTGCTGTGGCTGTTTTGTACTTGCATTCAATGCTAGTCTGTCTGAAGTTTGCTTGCTGGACACTCTCATATTCTGCAATACTTGGTTTGTTTCAAAATATGTTAATTGACATAAGTCTCGTAAATATAGGTTCAATGTCATTAAGGATTAGGAGCCAAAACAGATCTAGTGCAATAGTAACAATCAAGGAAAAACAAGAGTCAGAGACTCAGCACTACTGAACCTAGAGTGGATATGTATGCTTATACATAGGTACTCAGTGGTACTCACAATCCAGGACCATACATAAATCCAACACATGAATAAGAACAAAGAGACGGGCACTCACCAAATAGTGTGAAGTCTTTTCTTCATTATAAAATCTGCTGGGAGAGGGAGCAAGTACTCAGCATCAACTGCGACGCACATTTCGTGTTGCTATAACACTTTGTCAAGCTGAAGTGAGACAACATCATGTCTTACTCTCCATAGCTAAATACCTGCCCCTCTGTGACATAAAAACCAGGTAAAGAGTAACAATATTTAAAACATCATAAAAAAGCATACAGTTTGTCCTACGCCCATAGAGAATGACTGCTCCAGTCATTCTCTATGGGCGTCGGACTCATCTCTGGTGAGCGTGTGCACGGCTTCCAATGGGAATTTCATGGTGGCGGGACGGGGTCCAGGACCGAGACTTTGTGGAAGGGGTACATATAAGGGGCTCCAGCAGGGGGGGGGGGGGGTTCGGGCAGCCTTTACCCTGGCAGCCGGGTTGACAGGTCTCTTTGAAGTAAGCTTCCCTTTGTAATAGTTTGCAGTGCAGATCTCCCCCTCCCCCATCTCTACAAGGGTTAATTTTCTCTGGACCCTAAATATGTTATTACATAAAGAAATTTATACAAATCCCTCATGTACACTGATTATGGGAAATGCACATATTCTGCTATTTCCCTCAATTTAGTAGCTCAGGCAGGCTCACTTCCTCAAAAAAAATGTAACGCCACGTCTCAAGTGTATGCACCAGCAGGGGACACATGTAAAAGTGTAGCATTAGAATAGACGTCTATTCTCCCTCCCTTTGCTGGTAATGTCTCCCTCCCTTTGTCCCACCCCCCTGCCCAGTCCTATTACACTTGCTGCAGTGGGGTGAGCGTTACTTATCTGACACTCACCCCAACTAGCCGCCCGTCTCCTCCCTGCCCGGTCCCGTGCAGGAGCGCTCACCCTCTTCCCAGGCTACGCCACTGCATGCGCCCCCTGCTGGTGCATACACTTGAGACGTGACGTCACATTTTTTTGAGGAAGTGAGACTGCCTGAGCTACTAAATTAAGGGAAATAGCTGAATATGTGCATTTCCCATAATTAAAGGGGTTGTCCGGCGCTAAAAAATTATTCACAGAATAACACACATTACAAAGTTATACAACTTTGTAATGTATGTTATGTCTGTGAATGGCCCCCTTCCCCGTGTCCCACCACCCCCACCCGTGTACCCGGAAGTGTGGTGCGCTATACATACCTGTCACGTGCCGACCACGGTCTCCGATCCTCAGCAGTGACGTCTTCTTCGGGCGGCCAGCGGATCTTCCCGAGTGCCGGCCGCCCTCTGCAGTGTCATCCGAAGCTCAGCCGCGATTGGCTGAGCATAACTGTGCTCAGCCAATCGCAGCTTAGCAGCTGATGACGTGGCCGCGTCATCAGCCGCTCAGCCGCGATTGGCTGAGCACAGTTATGCTCAGCCAATCGCGGCTGAGCTTCGGATGACGCTGCAGAGGGCGGCCGGCACTCGGGAAGATCCGCTGGCCGCCCGAAGAAGACGTCACTGCTGAGGATCGGAGACCGTGGTCGGCACGTGACAGGTATGTATAGCGCACCACACTTCCGGGTACACGGGTGGGGGTGGTGGGACACGGGGAAGGGGGCCATTCACAGACATAACATACATTACAAAGTTGTATAACTTTGTAATGTGTGTTATTCTGTGAATAATTTTTTAGCGCCGGACAACCCCTTTAATGTATATGAGGGATTTGTATAACTTTCTTTATGTAATAACATATTTAAAAATACATTTCGCCCAGAGTACCCTTTTAAGTTGAGCTCGTTCTTTTAGCAATACATTGCTTTCCAGTATATACCAATACTTATTTATTGTTTTTCTAATGGTGTCCTTCATTGGTGTATTAGAGAATGTAAAACAGAATTTGTTTTCTTTGTCTATATTCTTTTTTCTTTTATAGTTTTTTAACAGATGGTATCTCTTCTGTGTTTCTGCTTTCTTTAGTGCTTCCTCCAATACTTGGGTAGGGTAACCTCTCTCTTTTAATCTACACACTAATTCACTAGATTGTTTAAGATATCCTTCAGGCTCACTGTTGAGTCTTTTCAGTCTCAGCAGTTGACCGTAGGGTATAGCTTTTTTGACTGATTGTGGGTGGGAACTTGTTATAGTGTATTTCTCATAGTAGGTTTCCAGTATCCTGTAGTTACAATGTATCCTTTATTTGTTTATTATCAGTACATCCAAAACTCAAGTTGAGCTCCTCCATACTTGCCTGTAAAATACATGTTCATGGTGTTGAAGGTGTTAAGATACTCTAAGAAACTGAAAAATTCAGTTTCGGTACCGTCCCACACCATGAACACATCCATGAAATGCATAAATTTTATTGCAACTTGTTTTATTGCAAAATGGATTATTAACCGTATATACATATCTTTTATCAAATATAGCCAAAAACAAGTTGTCATGAGCACAAAAGACGGGCGTACCCATCGCCGTGCCAACCAGTTGTTGGTACCACTGTCTGCCAAACCTAAACACATTATTTGTTAGGCCCTGTTCCCACTGAGGAAAGGTAGCGGAATTCCGCGACGGAATTGTCCGCCGCGGAATGCCGTTAGCCTCCCGCTCATAATGGGAGTCTATGGGAGGCGCGCGCTCCTGCCCTGTCCGCGCTGAAGAATTAACATGTTCATTCTTCAGCGCGGACAGGGCAGGAGCGCGCACCTCCCATAGACTCTCATAATGAGCGGGAGGCTAACGGCATTCCGCGGCGGACAATTCCGTCACGGAATTCCGCTACCTTTCCTCAGTGGGAACAGAGCCTTTGAATGAAATGCCTCGGACACGAAATCCCTGAACTCGGGAGACTTGTCGGTGTCATGCAAGAATATGTCTATCACCTGTACACCCGCATCATGGGGGATGCGGGTGTACAGGCTCTCGACTTTCATAGAGACTAGCTTATATATTTCCTTACCTTCCCTTGTATATCCTCTAATGTTTCAATAAGATTTTTATTGAAGATTTTTTATACATGAAAATTTTTACCAAATAGACACAAATAGGTAATAATGTACATAGATCAAAGAAAGACTGTTGCATAGTCATGAAATCTATAACACGAAGAGGAGATTAAAAACAAAACTAAGAAACTAAACAAAGAAATTGAACAAATTAACATAACAGGTAGAGTATAACAGGCAGGTACATGTTGAAGTCTTGTCGCATATGTAACATTGAAGTTAAAGGTTTGGGTGGGTCCAATCTCGGTCCAGGATATCACTGTAAATAGAATTAGTTGTGGTGTATATCCTCTAACACTCTGAGGAGTTCCCCTGTGTCCTTCAAGTATGAAGAAATTTGGGGGAGGAGGGGCCTTAGAAGCCAATCGACCTATTGGGATAAAGATTCATTCGCTGAGCCGATCCCCGGGGGTCGGCTCAGCGACTGGTCAATCTTCGGGAGAAAGTACCATCTAGGTTTCTTGGCATGTTCAGCAATAAGCTTCTCAGCGGTTTTTCTAGAGAGAATGCCTTTCTCCACTGAACCTCTCAACAGACTACGCAGATGGTCAATAATTTTAAAAGTGGGATTTTTATAGGTGTTAATATCATTTAAGTGTCTATTGGCTTCTTCATTATAGTACTCAGTGGACATAACTATTGTGCTCCCCCCTTTGTCTGCCCTTTTAATTGTGAGGTCGGTACGTGCTTTTAGCCATTTAATCGCTTTAAGCTTACTAGGGATTAGATTGGGGGTTGTTTTAGGATAGACGAGCCCCTGCAACCGATACTATATCGGTAAAACTAAAAGGCAATTAGCCATAAGGTTTAGGGAACATTGTTATTCCCTAGCCACAGGAAAGGGAGCAGGACATCTTATATCAACTATTACAAAGGGAAGCTTACTTAATAACTTTCTTTGATGCGTTAGGTCCGCCAGGCATGAATGAAAAGAACTAAGGGGGACATTTATTAAGTACGGTGTTTTCTGCGCCAGGCTTGGCTTGGCTTTGACCTTGGCTACAGGTCAAATCTGGATTGTGTATTATTAGGCATGTGACACATTTAAGGCACTACAGCAACCAGCTAGCCCTGCAGAACATAAAACTATTTTCCAATCCCCAGTCACCACACAATGCCAAGCAGGATGCAGTGGTATAAAGCACACTACCACTGTACTTTGGAGCAGTGCAAATGTGTGGAGTGAGGAATCATGCTTCTCTATATGGCAGCCTGATGGATTAGTCTTGGTTTGGTAAATGCTGAGACAATGTTACCTGTTTGACACTGTTGTGCCAACTGTATGTAATGACTCAATATATGAGGTCACTTTTTGAAATGAAATATTGAAAAAAAAATACATTTTTGTTGATATTCTAATTTTTGCAAACCACTGTACAATACCAGTCCACGGTCCGTCTTGCTTCAGGGGCTCCCGGCGTCTGGAAGTCTTGCTAGGCAGTATAAGCAGGGCTGTTTCTGCCATGTCAATGTGAGTTTATTCCTCAGGCGGCAGCTTTGTAGAGTCTTTTAGGGGCGGCATATTGTATGGAGTGGCCATAAATTATACTTTCACACATACTACACACATCTGACTTCATTGCCCCCCTTGACCTGCAAATGATAGATGTAGAATGCAAGGAAGTCAGGACTGCAGGTAAAGTTATATGCTTCACACATCACTACATTACAAGTGATCACCACCCCTTTTTTATGGAGCACCACGTGTAATGATAGTATGACCATGAATAAAATCACCATGAGCAGTCACAATGCATTGACTCTTGTATATGTCAGATGCTTTTATTCTCGGAGATGCAATAAAGATTGAAGAATTACTTAAACACTTGTGGCATTGGAAACTTTTTCTGTCTTGTCCTCACCAAGGATGGAAGGTAGTGCATGACCACGGTGATGTATGGTGGAGCTGGACTGTGTATGTACTTCTTATTTTAAGCTGCAGACTTTCTGCAGACATGCTTTACTTATGATTTTCAGTAGGATTTGGGGGGCGGAGGTGATATGGGCACAGGGCTGGGTGCGGGCTCAATTTTAGGTTTCACCTCAGGCAGCAGAAAACCTGGAATTGGACCAAAGTATAAGATTCTGGCAAAGCTGGGTGACCACCATCATACTGATTACAATAAAAAATGCTGGGAAGGCTGGGTTACCTCCATCTTACTGACTAAAAGATGCTGGGAAAGCTGGGTGACCTCCATCTTACTGACTACTATACAAAATGTGATAGAGTTAATATCCCACCTGCTGTACAGCCCCCCTTTCCTGCTCACCATCAGGATATATAAATCTCATATAGTAAGATAAACTGAGATTGACTTATCTTTTTTAGATCTGGATAGAAAGCATATCCGGGTAAATATAGCGCCTTGAATGTTACGAAGGTGCTGAGCTACATTGCTGGAATAAACTCCTGGCAATCAGAGGTGTAAATGGGGATGTGCTCTACCCAAAAGATAAAACTTCAGACAAAGAACTCAGCTTTTATACACTTACCTCCTTTAGGCTCTGTACACTCTGGCAGCCATAGCGTTAGTATCCCACTCGCAGTTGGTGCTGGGGGTGGGGCTTGTCATTAGAGGTGGGGCTTGCCAGGACATACCTGGGACAATAATTTGCCTGGTCAGGCCCTGGGTTTAAATGTCACCCTGCCCCCTGAACCAACCCGCCACTGTCAATGGACCCCCAGCCCCTCAGGCCCCCCTAATTTTGCCCCTGTTTTTGAGACATGGGAAGAGAGGAAGTGAGCGTTAGGGAGCAGAAGCCCTCAGCCATATTCTGCTCCCTGGATAACCACTTTGAAGCATTACTGTCACTTATAGCCATATTACATGGCCCGATGCCTAGTATAAGCTAGCACCGATCTGCTAAAGTTTATACATACCTGTCTACTCTCCCCAGTGTTTTCCTAGCTTCTTCCCACTGTCTGCAGCCACTGCTGGATCTTAAGAGCCGGTCTCTGAAGGGATAGGCTGCTCATCCAATCACTGGCCACTGTGCTGTCCTGTCTTGACCAGTGATTGGCTGAGCGGCCTTTTACTTAAAAGACTGGCACTGAAGTTTCATCAGCGGCTGCGGAAAGTGGGGAGAATCGAGAACACCAGGAGTGTGGAAAGGTATGGATGTGCTGCCATTTCCGTCTCTTTATAGAATAGAAATGTATTTCCATGTGTGAGTGGCTACTGGGAGTGATTCTATTTAAAGAAAGCAGGCAGCGAGGGGATCCCACTTTTACATGGAATCAACGGATGTGGCATCCGTAGAATCAGTGAAAAAAAGAGGTCACATAGAGTTCGATTGGGGGATCTGAACCGAAATCTGCCTCAGCACTAGAACATGTCTGAATAGACTTATAAGATTTAATAAGCCCTAAAATTGTTTGTGGTTGCGACCTTGTGAACTAGGTTCTTGTATGCAAACAATAGACAGATTAGTTGTCCTTGCTCAGTATATTTTGCCTTCTAAGCCCAGTTCTGAATCTTTTTACACCTGTAGATGTGAAATATTCTCTGCTTCAGCAACCAAGGAGAATACACTTGTTATAATCACAGTCTTGTGGCATGATTAAATTACGCTGTACTATTGTTTACAGAAGGATTTCTATTTTACCTGCAGGTTTTACAAGGAGTTGGATTTCAGATTAAATGGTATAAACCCACAAGGCTGGGTTCAGTTTACAGTTTAGTAGCTATTTTTATATTGCACAGTTTGATAGATTTTTCAGTTTGGTGATGACAAACTAAACGCAGCCTAAACACTTTTGTGTTACAGAATATTCCTGCACTTTTTGGATGCAATGGGTGTTACATGTCATCATAGTTACATAGTTACTATGTAACTATTAACTATGTAACTATGATGACATGTAACACCCATTGCATCCAAAAAGTGCAGGAATATTCTGTAACACAAAAGTGTTTAGGCTGCGTTCACACGTTCTGCAGCGAAATCCGCAGATATATGCCATACAGTTATGCTCTATGGCCTCTGCATTCTCGCTGTGGATTTTAAATCCGCTGCAAGACCGTAGCCCTTTATTAGCTAATCAGCTGCCAGACCTTTAAAGAAGCTCATACATTACCTGCCTGCGCTCTGGCTTGCTTCCCTCGCTCCCAGGTCACTGACAGTGCACAACCAATCATTGCACCGTCCTGCCGCAATACACAGATTGGCTGTGCGCTGTCAGTGACCAGGGAGCCGTAGAAGTAAACCGGAGTGTGGGCAGGACCGTATTAACAGCTGCTGCTGCCCTAGGCGCTAAACCTGAAGATGCCCTATCTTGGGGAGCATTGTTTCGGCCACATGCATTTCTCTACATGTAGGTATATTCTCTTAACTGCTTAAAACATAAAAAATTTCCACTTTGAATTAATGATTAGAGCCGTCTGCATATTGTCTGAAGGAATTCTCACCACAGAATTGGTAGATTGGTAGGTAATAGCTCCAGGCGTCACATTTACCACTGCCACACCAGACCTGAACAATACCGCTATACTGTGACAGGATAACACCACCTTACCAGACCTGAACAATACCACCATACTGTGACAGGATAACCCCGACACACCAGACCTGACTAATACCACCATACTGTCACTGGATAACAACGCCACACCAGACCTGAATAATTCAGCGACTCCCCCCGCCCCCTTCCAAAAGACTGAACAGGAGGTGGGAGACTTAAAAAGTAAAAACAAAACAAAAAGTCGTTACCTTCCTCCTGCTCCCTGGTGCTGCCCCCCTGCAAGGTGCTGCCCTAGGCACCGGACCACGTGTGCCTAGTGGTATATAAAGCCCTGAGTTTTTGCAGGTAATGTATGTGCTTCTTTAAAGGTCCGGCAGCTGATTAGTTAATAAGGCAAAGGGGCTACATTCTCACAGCGGATTGAAAATCTGCAGCGAGAATGCAGAGGCCATAGGGTATAACTGTACCACATATCGATGCAGATACGTGTAATGGCAGCCCTTTAGTATAATAGTTGTGATTAGCTCATGACTAATCCATATTGAAATACCCTTACCCTCAATGTAGGGTACATTTACATATGTAAAAAAATGAAGTCCATATGAATACAAAAAAAAACAACAAAACAAAAACAGACCCAATGCCTAAGTTTTTGTGCTTTTTTTTCCGTTCATAATAAACACCTTAATTTCAAGTAATTTATGATTTTATTTTTACAGAATTTTGGAGCATTTTTGTTTTAGTACACTTGTAAAATGTTTTTAAGACTAGGGCTACACAAAAAAATCCCACTGCATGTGACAGGGGTTGGCCTAAGAAATGCAACTGGCAAAGGTAAAGCCCGATTCTGCTGTCTATTGACCAATCTGCTTTAATAGAAATATCAGTCTCTTAGGACAGCATTTCCTACATTTTGGGACCATCCACCAAGAGAGCCTACATACTTGGTGACAGATTTATGACATTAATGTATTAAAAGGAACCCTGTACTTATTGAGGTAAAAGTCATTACATCTTCCAGGTCACAATTACTCCAGTGTATTCTATTGTAGTTTAGGAGCTGTGATATATCCCTCAGTTTACACACATGCCGCCGTTATTAGTATGATGCACCATACACATTTGCTTCAGTATTTATACGGCAAAATGAATAGCTATGGAGATATTTTGTTATGCTTTGATATTAGTTCATTCTTTTATTGCCATAATACTTAGGTAACAGAGGACTTATCAAACACCTCTTTTTACATTTGAGGTTGCAAACTTGTATTTCCTAGCAGCACAGAGATTAATGATTTACATTTAAACATAGCACTGAACTGAATGGCAAATCAAACAGCAATACATGTGACTTGCTGCCTGTGTTTAGGACATTACGTTTGTGAAATATGAATTGGGTATGTAGGATATCATGCTATTCTTCACAGTGAGATAAGATGCTGCCAGAGGAGAATGGTTGCCGAGCATGTATGCCATTTTAAAGAAGTACTTCAGTTGTTTAGGGTTTTTTTTGCCCATATCTTGCACACTCACCATCACTACAGAACCATTTGTTTCATTTCAGTGCAGCTGCATATAATGTAGTCACTGTTTGACCCACAGAAAATTCACCAGGCAAAGGGTTGATAAATCACCCCCAAATATCCCCCCCTCCCTGTGTATTTGAGATTTATTTGAGTCTCATGCTGTTGATTTTTTACATGCAAATCTGCATGGAAAATGTTCAGAAAACCTTCCAAGCTTGCAATTACAAGTGCTTAAAACATATGTAGTCACTTGCGGCCAATCCCTATGCTGGTGCCATTCCCTTTTGGTTCCTTATATTGACACATAGGAATGGCCTGTTCAACCAATCACTGACTGAGGCAGGTCATCCTACAAGGATTCCTTTCAAGTCCTTTTCTGCCTTGTGCTGCTGTCTGCCACCCTTCCTGACCTTCCCCTTGATACTTATTTGGAAAGACCTCCACCTGATTGTCTACTGCAAATTGATGTCTTTTGACCTTCCTCATGTTAGCTGTAGCAATGGTAACCACTCTGGTTGTAGTGACCAAGGGATTCACTGTCAGGAAGTACGGTATGTGGAGAGATTTATCTGACATATTTTTGACCCTTGTTATCTAGAGTGCTGTCCAAAATTGTGCTTTTCAGTTTTTCCTTTATGACTCGTTCTCTGTTTATAGTCTATACAGACAGAAAGTCTATACTATACAACAGAAAAAGGCCAAGTACTGTTAAAACCACTAGAAAAAGGCTTCTTTTCATGCAAACACTGTAAAAGCTGCAAAAAAACACAGAATCCTATCCGAATTTTAGAAATAAAAACTGCGGAGCAAGAAATATACAAGATAAAAACACACATCACATGCAAAACCATTGGGGTTATTTATTACATCAAATGCCCGTGTAATAAACTATATGTGGGAAGAACAAAAAGACAACTCACCACGAGAATACAAGAACATATATATAATATTAACAGAAAGTATGATGGACACCCACTATCAAGACATTATGCAGAGAAACATCAAGGCATATTTGAAGGATCTATATTTGCAGGTATTGAAAATATCAAACCCCACTGGAGAGGGGGAAATTACATAGAATTACTATCAAGAGCAGAAACCAAATGGATATTTCAGTTAAATTCATTAGTCCCTAATGGTCTCAATGCGGACTTAGAACTTTTTGCTTTTTTATAGCTAGTACAAACAAACAATAAAAATAATAAAAAACAAAAATAACTAAAATCTCAAACTAAAATAAAATAAAATAAATTCATAATTTAAACACTGCATAATCCAGATTACGGGATGGATACTGCACTTACTGCAGAGAATGACACGATTGAACAGGAATCCAACTACCATCCCGCACATCCGGTGCATTGGCGTGAAAATCCTGCACTGACACACTGTTCCGAATAATCTATGTGCCGCTGTGAACATCACCAAAACAGGAACAGAAATCCAACTACCATCCCGCACATTCTGTGCATTAGCGTGAAAATCCTGCACTGACACACTGTTCCGAAAAATCTATGTGCCGCTGTGAACACCATCAAAAAGAAACGGACATACTGCTTAAATCTTGGCCTGAAGTACGTTGAGCAGAAACTGACATTCTGTTATAAGCGACCAACACACTTGTTTAAATGGATACACTATTTTGTCTGAACCATTGCAAAAAGGAACGGATATATTGTTCCACACGACCTATACACTATTGGAACTCCTCTTGTAGGAACTGATACATTGCTCCGAATCCTCTACATACTGCTCTGGATATTCTAAATAGCAACTAAAACACTGTTCCGAATAATGTGTGTATTGACCATAAATACGTGCAAGAGAATGTAATATTGTGACTCAAATGCCGCATAATCATACAAACGTATGCTGAATCAGAACATTATAGCAACATGAAAACATTTAATTACCTTACACCTGGGAGGTGGGCAGTCCACAATACCTATAAGTAAGGGAGATACACGGGACCGCGGCATAATCCTGACGAGGGCAACCGACATTGTTGCTGAAACGCGTAGATTACCTTTTTGCCTCTTTAAGCACCCGTACTAGTAGTGACGTCACTCGACTCCCGGGAAAAATATTTTTGAACTGCCACCACCTACGTAACCAACTGCGGAGTAGTGCCGCCGGCTGGGGCACCTCCAGCAGAGGTTACACTCATCATCCTGTTGCAAAGCATACGGCGTAGAGCATTTTAGAAGGACGTACCATAGACGCATATATCGGATCTACAGCAAACAGCACAAACCATGAGCAGCATCATACCAGGTAATTAATTTAATTCTATCTTCAACTATATACCTAACGCACAGTATAACACACTACCTAAGATTGCCTAATATTGCGCTTACTGTCAATATCCCTATATAGCTACCTCTGTTTATAGTCTGTTCCTGGCTTTGGCTTAAAAAATCTGTCAGATAAATCTCTCTACAAACTTTCTGACAGTGAATCCCTTGGTCACTACACTCAGAGTGGTTTCCATTGCTACAGCTAACATGAGGAGGTCAAATCTCTCTGCGTATATGCAGTGTCCCAGCACGAAAGGTTCTTCTTCTCCATATCCATATATATATTTGCTATAGTGCTGGAAAGGTTAGTGGCCACTGCAAAGGGTTGGTTTATGTTGCCCCAGTGTTCATCTTTTATATTCTCAGTATTCTGCTATGTACATTGATTCTTGTATGTTGGTCACATGGTGTGGTGATGCAAACGGCCTAGTGTCACGTGACTTCCCCGGCTGCCATAGAAAACCCAATAACCGTTGAGCTTTTGGCTGGGGTCAGTCAGTCCTCCCTCTACCTTCAAGAGGGAAGGGTGTGGTTCCTTTCTGCTCCTCAGGAAGAAGGCCGCTGCTCGGTATTCCTTAGTCCGTTATCTCCAAAAACGCATTCCGATCCAGTCCAGACCCGGCTTATTCTCAGGATTCTCGCCCATCCCCAAGATCTGGGTACACCTCCTAAGTCTCCATATTTGTCTCATCACTAACAGCAAGTATTCTCCTCATTATCACTATACCCAGCATCATTCTGAAGGGAACTACTACTCCCATCCTCCGTAAAGATCTTTCCTAACCACCGAGTCACTACCATATTACGGCCTATTGCAACACCACCCATCTCCTCAGCTGTATTTGACTCTGCATATTCCTGGTTGCATCCAGAGACTGTTGCTATTAGCATTTACCGTGTCAATAAACTGGCATTGGTCTAGTCATTGGTGCCTTGACTAAGGGCAACAAAGAATTGCGGGGGCCCCGTGAGGTTAGGATCCCGTGGTCTAGCCGCTTCATCCCTCGAGCCATAACCATGACCTCCATAACATCTGGCATAGTGGCAAACCCGGGTCTATGCACTACCAACTACCTCACCCAGTCGCCCCGTTGCATATACACACAATAACTCCTTGTGGGGCTTAAGGGTGAAGAATGTACTTGCTTAGATAGTGATTTTTGTCCAACCCTCGGCCAAATCTGTAGCAACGAAAAATATCTATAAACCACTTAGGCCTCATATCATAGGGCTGACTAAAATTCAATAACGTACTAACATATTAGATGTTGTATTACAAGTCCACCAGGTTAAACAAAAAATCCTGCAGGATGGCCAAAAAACATATTAGGTTTATTAAGAATTCAGAGTAATTTCAATATACTATAGATGACCTAGTCCATAAGAAGGTTTATTGGTCTCCATAGTGCTGTAACTATACAGGTGTCACTTGAAAATAATTCATACTGGACTAGTCAGCTCTATACTGTAGAGTTGAGGTTAGGATGGGTCAGTCAAATTTTTCCAAACTAAGCCCAACCACGCTTCTATGGATCCTGCTTTGTGCACTGGGGCAGTCACACTGGAACAGAAAAGGGCTGCACACAAACTGTTTCCAAAAAGTTGGAAGCATACAATTGTCCAAAATGTCCTGGTATGCTAAAACATTAGGAATTCTCTTCACTGGAACTAAGGGGCTTACGCCAATCCCTGAAAAAAAAAACCTTATGCCATAATTCCTTCTGAACCAAACTATACAGAATGAACTTTTTCAAGTGTTTATTTCTGTTCAAGTTGATGATTATGGATTACAGCCAAGAAAAACCCAAAAGTCAGTATTTCAGAAAATTAGGATAATTAACCCAAAACACATGCAGTGGCTTCCTAAGTGTTATAAAAGGTCCCTTAGTCTGGTTCGGTATGCAACACAATCATGGGGAAGACTGCTGACTTGACATATGTCCAGAAGGCAGTCATTCACACACTCCACAAGGAGGGTAAGCCACAAAAGTTAATTGCTAAAGAAGCTGGCTGTTCTCAAAGTGCTGTATCAAAGCATATTAATGGAAAGTTGAGTGGAAGGAAAAAGTGTGGTAGAAAAAGGTGCACAAGCAACCAGGAGAACCGCAGTCTTAACAGGATTGTAACAAAAATGCCATTCAAAAATTTGGGAGAGATTCACAGAGTGTACTGCTCCTGGAGTTAGTGCTTCAAAAGCCACCACATACAGATGTCTGCAGGACATGGCCTACAAGTGTTGCATTCCATGTGTCAAGCCACTCCTGACCAATAAACAACGCCAGCGTGTTATCTGGGGGAAGTAAAAGAAGAACAAGGTGCTGATTTCAGTTGAAAGTAAATTTTGCATTTTTGTTTGGAAATCAAAGTCCCAGAGTCTGGAGGAAGAGTGGAGAAGCTGTACACAATCCAAGCTGCTTGAGGTCTTGTGTGAAGTTTCCACAATCAGTGATGGTTTGGGGAGCCTTGTCATCTGCTGGTGTAGGTTCACTGTGTTTCATCAACACCAAAGTCAACGCTGCCGTCTACCAGGAAATTTTAGAGCACTTCATGCTTCCCTCTGCTGAAAAGATTTTTGGAGATGGAATTTTCATCTTTCAGCAGGACTTGGCACCTGTCCACACTGCCAAAAGTACCAATACCTGGTTTAGCAACCACAGCATCACTGTGCTTTATTGGCTGGCAAACTTGCCAGACCTTAACCCCATAGAGAATTTATAGGGTATTGTCAAGAGGAAGATGAAAGACACCAGACCCAACAATTCAGACGAGCTGAAGGCCGCTATCAAAGCAACCTGGGCTTCAATAACACCTCTGCAGTAACATCAGCTGATCTCCTCCATGCCACGCCACATTGATGTCGTCATTCATGCAAAAGGTGGCCCGACCAACTATTGAGGGCATTTACAGTACAGACTTTTCATTTGATTGACATTTCTGTCTTAAAAACATATTTTTTTAGTTGGTTTTATATAATACTAAAATTTTCTGAAATACTGACTTTTGAGTTTTTCTTGGCTGTAATCCATAATCATTAACTTTAACAGAAATAAACACTTGAAAAAGTTCACTCTGTATGTAATGACTCTATAGAATATATGAGATCACTTTTTGAATTGAATTACTGAAAAATTATTTGAAATTATTTGTTGATATTTTGATTTATTGCAAACCACTGTATGCACTGGGCCTAGGGAGGTTAAGGGAACTGCATTTTACATACTCGCAGCGGATGACAATTCCATTGTGAGTATGTAATCTCATTGAAAGTAACAGTTTTCACGAGTGTAAAATCCGCTGTCGATCCATTACGTGTGAACCCACCCTAAAGGAAAATTCACATAGGACAGAACTTTGACCACAAATACTTTAGTCACATTTATCAACCACCAAGTGCATGTGCAGTGGACTGCAAAGGAAGTGTGTGGAAATACTTGTATGAAAAGGCTGCCAAAATAATGTGATTGGGTGTGTCCATAAGTAGTTTGTCTGGAAAGGTAACAGGAGGCGTATGGGTATGATGATATGCAAACAGAAATAAAGAATAAGCTCCGCACACAATAAACTCATTCCTGTGTATTGAACATTATAGGAGCAGAGCTACAGAAAAAGTTCATGAGTGGAGGTTAAAGGAAAAGTCCGGCCATTTTGTGTTATTTGGCAGCCGGAAACTTAATACAAAATGCTATATCACCTCTTAACATGCCCGTGCTACGCCGCTACACCAGCTCCAGGACCCCAGCTGGAAGTCATTTTCCTCCAAGTCATGATGATGTCACGACAAGGGTAAAATGACTTCCGATTGGATGGATTGAACACTCAGTTATTCAGTGTCTGCAGCTTAGTCCTGCCTCAGTCCCTTATTGGCTAAGCAGGCAGTCAATCAACCAGGCTGTGATGTCGACTGAGAGAAGATCCCAGAGCCTGGCGGGGTCTTGGAGCCACAATTTATCGCTGGAGAGGCAAACAGAGAGGTGAGTTAAGATTGTTTTTCATGTTCTCCCCTGCCTTATATTTTTTAAAAACCCCTTTGCCAGGCCTCCAGTGTCATAACTACAGAAACTGATCAGGCTCTTTCCTAAGGTAGAGTCTGATCAGCTATGAAGAATACTGCAATCTGACAGACATAATACAGCACTGCAGTGTATTATGTATCGGACAAATAGTGAATTCCACCAGCAGGACAGTAAATAACATAAAAGTAGGGATGGTCCGAACCAAGTTCGGTTCGGGTTCGTACGATGCAGCGGGATCCAGCGGGAGTACCGCCTGGAAAACTGGGATACAGCCATAGCCATAGGCTGTATCCCAGTTTTCCAGGCGGTCCTCCCTCTGTATCCACCCGCTCCACGGAGCGGGCAGACAGCGGGAATCTGATGCCGAGCGTTCGGGTTCATACGAACCCGAACCTCGGAGGGTTCAGACCATCCCTACATAAAAGTAAAACATAAAAATAAATTACAATCAATACATACTCCCCATCTCCCATCTCAGATTAACTTGGATACGTTAAAGCATCACAGAGCTATATAACCACATAAAATGATACAGGTTTGATTTGAAAAATGGGCTCTGGTCCTTAAAGCCAAAATTAGCCTGGTCCTGAAGGGGTAAAGAGGGCGTCTTAAAATACTTGATATTGTGCATGGGGAAACGCTTGCATGCTGGGTGAACAGGTTACCAAGGCATGTATTTTTAGTGGACCCTATGAGATGTGGGATCATGAAGGAGGATATTCTTTAACAAATACTTTAAGTACCCGTATTTTCCGGCGTATAAGACAACTGGGCGAATAAGATCACCCCCAACTTTTCCAGTTGAAATATAGAGTTTGGGATATACTCATTGTATAAGACTACCCCTCTTCCAACACACCCTAAATAAAAAATTAATAAAATACAAGAGACAGCAGCGAGATTTGAGAGGCAGAGAAGGAAGTACAGTAGAGATGAGCAAACCTGGAGCATGCTCAAGTCGATCCGAACCCGAACTTTCGGCATTTGATTAGCGGTGGCTGCTGAACTTGGATAAAGCCCTAAGGCTATGTGGAAAACATAGATATAGTCATTGGCTGTATCCATGTTTTTTCAAGACAACCTTAGAGCTTTATCCAAGTTCAGCAGCCCCTGCTAATCAAATGCCGAACGTTCGGGTGCGGATCGACTCGAACCCAAACCCGGTTCGCTCATCTCTAAAGTACAGTAATACTGGGAGGATACAAGGGCGGCCAGACGGGTGAAAGAGGTGTGTTTTTCTGGGCACAGCACCACTCTACTGTAACTCTTTTTTCCATACGGTCACTGTGTTCGGTGGGGATGTGGCCATTTTTTAAACGCTCCCCACCGTATGCAGGGACCACAGTTTCTCCAGTCTGGTTCTGAGGTTTTTCAGCACCCACCCTTTAAGATGACACCCAGCGTATAAGATGACCCCTGACTTTTGAGAAAATTTTCCTGAGTTAAAAGAAAATCTTATATGCAGGAAATTACTTTTTCCCAGTAATTGAAGCACATTACAAAGTTATATAACATTGTAATGTGCTTAAATCACCTATCTGCCTCCCTTCCATGTCTTTTCCCCCCTCCACCCCCCACCAGGAAGTGCACTAAACTCACACAGACCTGATTACTGTCGTCACCGTCACCAGGCAGCTCCTTCTTGTGAGTCATCAGCAGGAGGGCTGGTCTAGGTCCTGTTACACCAGCCTCCCCCTCCCCTCCTTGTCAGGTGACTCTGCTTGCTCAGCTTATCTTCTCTAGTGACATGACTCCTTCACTGAGTCCACGGCAGCAGGAGAGAGGGTATGAGGGGAGGGGGGAGCTGCCTATGTGCCGGAGTCAGTCAGAGGGAAGATAAGCAAGTGAGATGTGACAAGTGATGGCTTGCAGTTGTTCAGCCAATCAGAGCTGAGCAAGCTAAGTCACCTGACAAGGCAGGGGAGGGGGGAGGCTAGTGTAACAGGAGAAGGAGCTGAGAGAAGAGCTTGGTGACGGTGACGACAGTCATTAGGTCTGTGTGAGTTAGGACACTTCCTGGTGGGGGGTGGTGGGGGGAAAAGACAGGGAAGGGAGGCAGATAGGTGATTGAAGCATATTACAGAGTTATATAACTTTGTAATGTGCTTCAATTACTGGGAAAAAGTTTTTCATGGCACTTGTCCTTTAAGCACAGTATTATAGCTTTTACATAAAGGAGAAGTATGGCAAGGGGACTTTTTTTTTTTTAAGGCAGGGCCCTGGGGGACATATAAAAGCAGTCCTAACTCACCTTTCCCCTTGCCTCTCCAGAGATGGATTGTGGCTCCGGGGCCCCCTCCAGGCTTCGGGATCTTTTCTCATATCTCACGTCCCGGTTGATTCACTGCCTACTCAGCCAATCAGAGACTGAAGCGGAATGCCACTGCATTTGGGGAAAACGTTAATTCTGGGATACATAATACTATTTTGTGTACCTTTCCCAAGTTGTAAAGTCCTTTAAGACTTCCCCTACACATTCTCCATTGCTTATCTTTTACTGTTCCAGCTTTCTTATTAGAATTTCTTGAGGTCATTGCAACAGCTCCTCTCTTTCAGAGACGGCAGTAATAACTGCAGATGAAACACCAGCATTAGTTTTACACAAACAAGTCGTTATGGAACAGAGTCATTAATGCAGGGCCATATCCTAAGGAGACATTTAAAGAAGCCGTATATTTTTTCCACTGTACCTTGACCCAAATTGCAGTCCCAAAAAGAAATCAACGTTTTCCACAGAGCGGCATTAAGCTCTTGCAGTGCTCTGGACCACCAGTTACTTCTAAGATGATCTGAAAATTAGGGGAGAGCGGAGCAAAGAGTCAGATTTTTAGCTCCCCGCATGTGCTGACAAAGTTTTAGCTCTGCTCCTGAGCAGCCTTATTAGAGAGAGGGCGGTAGCTGGAGAACGCCAGCGCCCGACCAGGGGAGGGGAGACGCCGCGCCCCCCCCCCCCCCCCGTGACCCCCAAAAAGGGTCCCCAAGGCAGCCGCCCGCAGACCCCCCACCTCACCGGCCCGGCCCCGCCATCCCCAACCCACCGCCATCCCCCCAGTAAACGTGGTTACTCACATCCCAGCGGTACTTCACTTGCGCCCCGGCTGCCCGCCTGACAGAGACTGAGCAAAGCGTCACAGATCAGGCCCCCGGCAGGGCGCTTTCTTATTGGTCCTCAGCCTCACGTGACTCGCGTGGCCTTCCAGCACATAGCCTGCAGCGGATCTTCGGGCGGACTACCCGTCCTTCGCTCCACGCCACAAAAGGCACCCTGGGGCCGACTCAGGAGCATCCTCAGTCAGCGCCAAGTGACCAAGACCCGGCTATAATCAACCTCCCAAACCATCAGCCAGACAACATCCCCGCCAGGCATGTCCTTGGTCACCTATCCATCCGACATGACAGAGCTTCCCCGGGCTGTCACTACTCCATCTCAGGGGGCCTCAACTGGTGCCGCTTGAACGAAGGGAGGAGGAGAGGGGAGGAGAAGGAGAGGGGAGAGCAGAGCCTCCAGCAGCGTGCGTCCTACGTCATGACTCGCCGCCCCCGCCCCCATTCTCCATTGCTTAATCAGGTGCTGACAGGCAATGTTCACACATAGTAAATTAAAAGCAAAATTTATAGTAAAATAGGTATAAAACAAGGCTTTATTTTGAATCTAGTAATGTGCTACATTAAATTCTATGGGAAAATGTCAGTCTGTCACTAAAAACTTTTGACATCTCATCAGCCATACATAAAAACAAAAAAAAGGCACAACCAATACCACTATTTACACTATGCAGGTGCACGCTACCACGGCACTCGTCACGGCAGCAGCGTTATCCACTCCCTGGCCGTCTGCCATTTGAGGGCTAATGGATATAGGTATTTCTCAGTAGTATGTACATTTACGATATCAGCCCAACATCAATACCTATATAATGAAAGTCATTCTGTTTTGCTTGTTCACATGAGTTTGATGGTAACCACATAAGAACCGGTTTTTCATTGCCTTCTTCTACAGTTTCAATTCTTGACTTTGATTTGGACATTTCTGTAATCTCCTAACATTATTATTGCATCATATTGCTTGTGCCAAATATAGGTGGCAGGTTTAGTCTGGTATCCCTGTTAAGACATGTCTAACATTAGGTTAAAAAAAAAAAAAGAATTAATATTAAAAGAAGTAATATTCATATAGAGTTTTGCATCACTAATGCCTTATTCACACGTCAGTATATTTTTCCAATCCGCAAATTTCAGTCAGTAACAATCCGCAAATTCAGTCCGTATTGCATCCGTAAAAAAATACGGACCCCCATAGAGTTGTATTGGGTGTGTCAGTTACTGTCCATACTAGGGCCTGTCCTTTTTTTTTTGCAGAACGGATTGCAGCCCAGTACACAACCTGGATGTGTGTATGGGTCCATTAAAATACATTGGTCCTATTTTTCTGCGGATCCGCAATTGCGGACAGGAGCAGCATGTGTGAATAGGGCCTAAGACTAGGTTCAAACTGGCGTTATTCTCTCTGCCACAACATAAACGGAATCTGACTTATTCATTACAACTCCCTATTCATTTCTATGTATTTTTTTTACATACTGTATTTATAATTTTCAATGTTTAAAACATCATTACAATAAGGTGGACGTATTACCCACCACTCAGAGTAAAGTGTAACAGGATATCGTTTAGACATTATAATGTTCGGAAAGACAATTATGTCAGGTAAACATGTGTCAGACAAAACATTAGAACCCCCCCCATACCACCTCCCACGCCTATGTTCACAGCCTTTGTGAAAAGTGTAGTCACTATATTAGCAGAGTATCTTTATTGTTGCTAAAGTTGCTGACAGCTCACATTGATATTTTAAGCTTTCCTAGGGTTCCTGCTACATCTTTTTGTAAGTACCAAAGTGTGTCCTTGAATGGTAACATAATTTGTATAATCTCCGACTGTGAGAGAAAACAACATTTAAAAAAAAAACCTTTTGTTGACTTTTCTTTGGTCCGAAGGACCTCCAAATGGTCATGCTGTAGATAACGCTTAACGTGTCCTACAACATCATCCGGAGTCTGCATACAGTATGTGGCACCAACCAGTTTGACAATAAGCATCTTTTCGCTACTAATATAAATATGTGTATAGGTAGGGTTACCTCATCATTTTCCTTGGGAATATGGAACATGAGTAACAGCGGGTCCAGCGACAAGGTAATCTTTAGTTTAGTTGTTAGTTAGCTTAGTTGCTCGTTCATATTGACCCAGAAGTGCCTCGTTAGTGGGCATGACACCAACCCATAGACTAAATCAGTGCCCTTGCTATTGTAATTGACGCAGGCCTCAATGCGCTCAGGTCTCTCAGGAGTCATCGGGAGGGTAAAGCCATATATGGCATTTTGCATAAGTTTAAATTGTGTTTCTCTCCAGGTTTCGCCTATAACTGCTTTGCGCTGGTTCAACCCTTTAAGACAGATTTAGTGACATCCTCCTGTTTAAAATAGGACTGCCAGTGTTTGAAGACTCCTGTAGCCGGGAGCCTTGAAATCTTAGTCTTAGTGCCCAATATAAATAAGATAGTGAATAAATAGGTGGTTCTAACTGTATAACGTCATCTAAAAAGAAAGACTAGAATAGAAACTTTAGCTCACATAATCTAGGTTTTAGGAACACCATCAATTGATTATGTAGTAAAAAGTGCCCAGCCCTCAAACCATATTTCGATTGCAGCTCTTGGAAAGTGAGATACCTATGCTCTGAGTCATGTAGAACATGCCTAACTATTATATTTGTTTGTATTTTTATTGTGCTCTGTTTGCCATAGTTGGGCTCCATTTGCATGTATTGTGTCAGTATTCCGTTTTTGTATTTTTTTTTCTCTGTTAGGGTGGGTTCACAGATAGATATCGTCACTAGTATGTGCTCACGGCTGCGCGCCTCTCCGCCCATGCATAGACACCATTCTATGCACGGGCGGATTCCGCATTCCGCTATCGTCGGATAGCGGAATCGGGCCGCTCATAGAATGATGTCTACATACTAGCAATGGAATCCGAGGGAATTTATCTGCGCGGATTCCGTAATGTGAACCCACCCTTAAAAAAAAATGGAACAAGAATGGAAAGTTTTTTTTAACATTATTGTCAAGGGGGGCTAAACAGAAGATATTTCCATTCACATCAGTTTGCAAGTTATCAGGTTTCATAATTTTTTTCACTGAGCATGCAAAGAAGAAGCGAGAAAGCGACAAAGAAAAATAAACTAATGGATGCTGACTGAAGCAAACTGATGTACAAAAGTCAGTTTTAACTTCTTAACGACAAAGGACGTGTATGCTCGTCCTGCTGCCTTTAAGAGGAAGCAGAGAGGGCTCACGGCCAGGGACAGCCGGGGACCGTGTGTATTAGCCAGCGCCACCTATTGCAGCTCCCGGTTAATTAGCTATTGAAATGCAGATGTCAAAGCTGACAGCTGCATTAAGATAGCTGGTATACTCCATCTCTGGTGTCTAGTGCGATCTTGGAGGGGAGATCCCTTCACTGTCGCACTGACCCTGATCCCGGATCTGCAATCTGTAGAGCTGGGCTACAATGTACCAAGAGAGAGAACAGATCATGGTGCAAAAAATGACACCTCACACAGCCCAATACACGAGAGGATAGAAGCGTTAAAAGGATCAGAATAGAGCAATTTAAAGAACTTTTAGGTGTTTTTTAAGGTTATTTTTACTTTTTTTAAAATAAAAGTTATACAAGTAACATATTATTGTAATCATACCTACTTGAGGAACATAGATAACATGCCAGTTTTACCATAGGGCGAACAACTTAAAAACGAAACCCCTCAAAAGGAGGGTTGAGGTGTGCTACAGTGAGGCACAAATGCTGAGGCACAACTCCTTATTGACTCTTCATTACAGTAGGAGATGCAAGATTGTGCATAATCCACTCCACAGACATTTTCCCAAAAGGAAACATGCTCCCTAGGGGACTGGCAACTACAATACACTGTCAGCACCCGGTTCAGGGAAGAAAAAGAGTGCTGCACCTCACACCTATGGTTGATACTAGTACCTCTCGGCTGCATAAAAAACATCAGAATTCTGTATGTGAATTGATCAAGCCACACTGCCCCATGTACCGCGTGCAGGTATCTGATACACATGGGTCCCTACACTAAGTCCACACTGTGCCAGTCAGCGACCCCCACCCCCGCAGGCGTGCACAGTCAGGGAAGGGAGGCCATGGGATATAGGCCTAGCGGCATTAGTATCAGCCATAGATGGGATGTGCAGCCGTTCCATTCTCTCCAGTTCGTGTTACACTGTCAGCACCTCAGTTAGGGTCCAGGTGCTGACAGATTATCTTTAAAAGAAATCTGTCACTAGGTTTATGCTGCCTTAAATGAGAGCAGCATAAACTAGTCGGTGTATTACTTACATCATTCTGTTCAGCCGTTCTCCTAATATGCAGAAGAATAGGATTCTTGCCACACCCCTCCCCCCGCTCAGCTGCTGATTGACAGTTGACTGCCTGTACACAGCATGGATAGATAACTGCCAATCAGCAGCTGGTGGGCAGAGTTTTCTGCTTCTCATGAATAATGAGGACTACTGGGCTCATACACATAGAGAGCACTACTTATTGTCCATGTTATTCAGAAAGATATCTATGGATTAGCTGCATAGAACAACGTAAGTGATACATCAGTCTGTTCAGCTTCTCTGTCACTAGTTTATGCTACCTTTACATAGGACAGCATAAACCTGCTGACACAGTCTCTTCAATGAGACAATCCCTCACAAGAAGTATTTTCTTACATTCACTTGTACCGTTGAAATTTGTTGAAGCAAACCTGACCATACAGTTACTAGTGGCTGCAGGGTTTTATGTTCCTTGCACATGTTCTGTAGCATCAATCTATAGAGGTATTTCAGATCAGTGAATGGAGCTGTGCTCATCACTTTGTATAGTCGGTGACAAAGAGTATAGTTAGGGAGGGGGAAAATGATAGTTTAGTGCTTTAGCAAAATAATTTGTGAAGTGCAGCAGGAGTCCTTGCAGTCAGACCCCCACTGCTTTGAAAGTGATGGCATATCCCAGTGATTTATAGCTGCTTTCCCAGGGAAGAAAATACATTTTATTTAGCCTTAAAATTAAAATAAAAGGAACAGCATATGATGTAAAGCATTGTTAAAAATGCTTGTAGGGTAACTACAGTAAGGACACATCCATTACTTAACAGTGCCAGTATGGTCTTGTGGTTTCTTCCAAAAAGAAAAGAGAGCAAAAGTAATACAGACAGTGGAAAACAGCAGATCATATCTGCTCACAAAGACAGCATGTTAAAGCGACTCTGTTCCCATAATCTGTCCCCCCCCCCCCAAACCACTTGTACCTTCGGATAGCGGCTTTTAATCGAAGATCTGTCCTGGGGTCCAGGGCCGGGACAAAGGGTAGGCCAGGGTAGGCAATGGCCTAGGGCGCCATCTAGTGGTGAGTTACAGGGGGCGCAATTTCAATCTCCAAAAAAAAAAAAATTACTACAGGCTCCTGTACTCCTGGTGGCCTCAGAGTGCTGTCCCTCCCTACTCACCTTCAGCATCCTCATGTCCTCCCACTCTCTCCCCTCCTGGGCAGGCAGTGTGAATATCCCCTCACCCCGAGCAGGATCATTGCTCTGCCCTGAAGATGGCCTGCAAGGACCTGCTAGGACCTTTCACTCGGACTAGAGGCTCCGCCCCCTCCTCACCATGTGACCTCCTCACTATCTGACTGCTGGAGGCCGTGCCGACTGCTGGGGCTGCTGTCTGGTGAGTTCACTGACTGACTCTCATCATCCTGTAGGTGTAGGGAGGCTGGGAGTGCTGGGAGAGGGAGGTCACCTAGGTCACAGGGCTGCCCCATATAACACTGCCACATATCCCTGCACTGCTCCTCTATACACAGCACTTCCCATATTGTTCCCCAACCTGTGGGTCACCAGCTGCTCCAAAACTACAACAGTCACAGCATGATAGGAGTTGTAGTCCTGCCACAGTTCGGGACCCACAGGTTGGTGAACACATGTGTTTATTATGTACAGGCTAATTCTCCTGACACTGGTGCTTTATATCCTTATTGTACTGGGTCCTTGTACTGGGTCAGGCAGGATCAGTATATGATGTGTATATGGCGCTGTGCTGTCATGGTATAGGGGAGGTGTATGTGGCAGGATCAGTATATGATGTGTATATGGCGCTGTGCTGTCATGGTATAGGGGAGGTGTATGTGGCAGGATCAGTATATGATGTGTATATGGCGCTGTGACTGTGCGGTCATGGTATAGGGGAGGTGTATGTGGTAGGATCAGTATATGATGTGTATATGGCGCTGTGACTGTGCGGTCATGGTATAGGGGAGGTGTATGTGGTAGGATCAGTATATGATGTGTATATGTGACTGTGCTGTCATGGTATAGGGGAGGTGTATGTGGCAGGATCAGTATATGATGTGTATATGGCGCTGTGACTGTGCGGTCATGGTATAGGGGAGGTGTATGTGGCAGGATCAGTATATGATGTGTATATGGCGCTGTGACTGTGCTGTCATGGTATAGGGGAGGTGTATGTGCTGCATCATTTTCTCTGTTCCTGAAGTCTGTAACGCTGTATATTCCTGTTATACCTATAGCACAATGTGCGCCATCATTATACCCGAGGGGCCTGGTGTTTGACACCTAAATTCTCAGGATGCCATGTGTGACACTACTACATTCAGGTGGCACGGTGTGTTACAGTCAGGGGGTACAGTATACACGGTCCTGTTACAGTCAGGGGGTACAGTATACATGGTCCTGTTACAGTCAGGGGGTACAGTATACACGGTCCTGTTACAGTCAGGGGGTACAGTATACACGGTCCTGTTACAGTCAGGGGGTACAGTATACATGGTCCTGTTACAGTCAGGGGGTACAGTATACACGGTCCTGTTACAGTCAGGGGGTACAGTATACACGGTCCTGTTACAGTCAGGGAGTACACTATACACGGTCCTGTTACATTCAGGGGGTACAGTATACATGGTCCTGTTACAGTCAGGGGGTACAGTATACATGGACCTGTTACAGTCAGGGGGTACAGTATACATGGTCCTGTTACAGTAAGGGGTACAGTATACATGGCCCTGTTACAGTCAGGGGGTACAGTATACACGGTCCTGTTACAGTCAGGGGGTACAGTATACATGGTCCTGTTACAGTCAGAGGGTACAGTATACATGGTCCTGTTACAGTCAGGGGGTACAGTATACATGACCCCCACATACAGTATAGCCTCCTGGCTGTCCCCGCATAGCGTACAGTCTATTCTGGGGGGGGGGGGCGCCATTTGTCTTCTCTGCCTAGGGCACCAACACTCCTTGTCCCGGCCCTGCTGGGGTCCATTCGGCAGGTGATGCAGTTATTGTCCTAAAAAACAACTTTTAAACTTGCAGCCCCGTGCCCAACGGTAGTATCTGTGCCCTAACTTTGCACCACCCCTCCGTCCCTCCTCCACACCCTCTTTATCTTTAGGAATGCCACTGGAACATTTTCTCCATGCTGAACATGCACAGGTGGCCTAACGATGCAGCCCATGTGCCAGTCTGACACAAGTAGGGAATAGGAGACAATCTGCCTGGAGCATTCCTAATGAAGAGGAAGGTGGGGAGGAGGGACAGGGAGGTTGTGCCAGCCTAATGCATACACAATCTAAGCCATGACCGTTGGGCATGTGGCTGCCAGTTTAAAAGTTGTTTTTTAGGGCAATAACTTCACTTCCTGAACAGACCCCAGGACAGATCTTGGATTAAAAGCAGCTATCCGAAAGTACAAGTGGTTTGGGGAAGTCAGATTGTGGGTACAGAGTCGCTTTAATGTTTAAACTTTATGTTGTTCTCAAACAAAGTAATATCTCTATCTAGTAATTTGCCTCCGTGTCTTCATTTATTGATGGCAACAGTGCATATAAATGATGGGTATATGTGTCACACATTGGGTTAATAATTGGAGTCATCAAGGGTTAAGACCCAAATGTTTTATTTACAAAATTGGAGCCATGCACCCCGAGACCTCTTTTAACCCCTTAGTGACCTATTTTGGACTATTGGACTATAGTGACTAAGCAATTTTCTTCCTTTTTTTCATTGTCGCCCTCCAAGAGTCATATCTTTTTATATTTTTTGCCAGCATAGCCATACTTTTTGCACAAATGTTTACTGTTTATTGGTGCCATTTTGGGATTCATGTAACTCAATGATTAACTTTATCCCTATAAGGAGCATCTACTCTTATAACTTTGTGTTGCGCCATTCATCTGTTATTCTCTCTAAAGGTGTATTAATAAATTGAAAGTTGAATGTTGACATTTCCTCTGTCAATAGGGTATGTATGTACACTGTCTAGTCACGGTCACAACACCTAGATTATTAATTATACTCTTTTATATAATTGTGATCTGTATTTTAATATACAGTGGTACCTTGGTTTAAGAGTAACTTGGATTAAAAGCATTTTGTAAGAAGAGCTCACAGTTTTTAAAAATTGTAACCCCTGTACTGGGTGGAAGGGAGAGTGGAGAAGAGGCATGGTCTGCATAGGGGTTCTACAGCACAGTACTCTGACCCAGGAAGTCTTCCTCGCCTTTCAAATCATGGTAGATCCACTTCAGGCTGGGGCTTACATCAGAGGACATGACTGTGGAGGTAATCTCTTCATAGCTGTAACACCTCTCTCCCTGGACAGTGAGTGCTGCTATACTATGCTCACCCTATACCCTGCTCATCCCTTCATGCTCCCTGCAGTCTCTGTCAGCCCTTGTGTTTCCCATCCTCTCTATTCCTGCTGTGTGCCTGCACTTACACTCAGCTATACACATTGCTGCTATAATAAGCCTGCACTTACACTCAGCTATACACACTGCTGCTATAATGTCCCTGCACTCACACTCAGCCATTCATACTGCTGTATAGAAATGTTTCTGTCACTGTCCTCCTGCACAGCTTGGATTCTCACTTCCTGATTCTGATTCTCACTCCTTTCCCCTCCCAACTGCAGTCAGCTCTGTTTAAAATGACATCCGTCATTTTGAGTCTAAAATAACGAATGTCATTTAGCAGCCTGGCCTCCCTTACTGCAATGACTGGTGTTTGTACATTGTTTTAGCCTTTGGCTATGTTCACACAACGTCAAAAATAGAGAAAAGGTGGCCGCATTTACTATTTAACTGACTGCAGTGGCAATGCATTGAAATCAATGGGAAGACAGACGTCCAATGCATCCAATGTATTGAATAACGGACGTTTTTACCGCAGATGGCAAAATAATGAACATATCTTATGTCACCGTCCTTTCTACTTTTTTACTATGAAATTCAACTATTTTTAATTAAGCCACGAATTTGCAAACTCAAAGTAGAATAATGTACCAACAGCCGCCACTGCACTCAAGGAAGGCCAGACAGCTAAATGACGTCCGTTATTTTAGACTCAAAATCACAGACGCTGTAAAAATAAGTGAACATAGCCTACCACTGTACATGTTTGATTAAAGGGGAACTCCGGATAAGAAAAACTTGTTTTCTATTAAAAGTACATTAAAAGTTAAATATATGTGTCTATATAATGTATTACCGTATCCGTATGGTTCTGCCACACTGGTAGCTGAAAGAAATCCAGAAAGTGAAGAATAATGGCCTCTGTGCAAATCCACATTGTCTCCTGCTCAGGGGCTGGCTGGCAAGTTTTAGCCTGAGGGGCAAGCACACAGCACTGGCCCTTGAGTGACAGGCTAGCGGCCCATCTTTCAAGGACCACTCTGTCCCTTATCTACTATTATCCTCCCCAAATCGGTGCAGGGAAAGTAGATGCCACACGCGCCACAGAATCATAGTATTGGGGTCAGTGTTCCCAGCCACGAACATCCCTTGTGATGTGAATTGGGGCTGTGAAGGCCAGCCCCAATACTCTAATCAAGATGTGTGAGTCCCATCGCGCACCTTCAACCCCGTATCAGAGCCATGTCTAGTGCTTTCTCACATGCTATATAGTATGTAATGAGAGCTATACCAAGATATACATCTATTGGATTAAAGGGAACCCAGCTCCAGGTGCGCAGCATAGTACCTTGGGGTTGCCTTTACACAGAGAGAGTTATCTGACAGATTTTTGAAGCCAAAGTCAGGAACAGACCATAAACAGAGAAACGGAGGTCATAAAGGAAAGACTGAGATTACTCCTCTTTTCAACTCCATTCCTGTTTTTGGCTTCAAAAATGAGTCAGATAATCTGTCTGTGTGAATGCACCCTTAAAGTGTCACTGTCGTTAGAATTTTTTGGCAGAAATCAATAGTACAGGCAATTTTAAGAAACTTTGTAATTGGGTTTATTAGCCAAAAAATGAATATTTATCATGAAAAAGCAGTTTGAAGCTCTCCCCTGTCTTCATTGTTTTCCTATGGAGAGAGAGATAAAAGACAACAAAACAGGGCAACAAAGAGTTAAATGTACTGCCACATCAGGGCTCTCTCCTCTGATGTTACCACTGACCTCTCTGACCTCTGAATAGCTCCCCTGCTGTGCAATCCGTTCTCTGCTGTCAGCTAATCTCGCTCCTTCCTCCTCCCCCCTCCCCTCTCCATAGCCTCAGACAGGATCCGACTGATGAAAGAGAAGAAAACAGTCGAGATTTCCTGATTCTGAGGAGTGGACAGCAGAAAGGAGAGGAGGGGGGTCCTGGGAAAAGGCTATTTACATGCAGATAATGGCAGATTTGCCTAATAAACCCAATTACAAAGTTTCTTAAAATCGCATGGACTATTGATTTCTGCAAAAAAAAAAAATAATAAAATAAAATAAATTTAACAACAGTGACTCTTTAAGGTACCATGCTGTGCAGTGGCGTAGCCACCGTGGTCGCGGGGGTCGCCGCCGCGACCGGGCCCGCCACAAGGGGGGCCCGCGGGGCCCCCCGATCAATCACTCTTGTGACCGCAAGCATTGTTTTGCTTGCGGTCACAAGAGTCTGGCTCCGTCTTTCCCACGGCTGCTGCGCGTCTGCCGGGGGTGTCGCGTCTTACCCCCGGCAGCGCGCGCATCCCAGAACTCCCTGCGCGCCTTGGGCCCTGACTTCCGGTTTCCGGCGCGCAGGGAGTTCTGGGATGCGCGCGCTGCCGGGGATAAGACGCGACACCCCCGGCAGACGCGCAGCAGTTGGGGACAGATCGAAGGAGTGAGGATCAACGTGGGAGCGCGATGTCAGGTGAGTTAAGTTTTGTTTTTTTATCAGCCTGTACAGGTGGGGGGAAAGGAGGGGGGCATCTATGAGGGTGGGGGGAAAGAGGGGGCCATCTATGAGGGTGGGGGGAAAGGAGGGGGGCATCTATGAGGGTGGGGGGGAAGGAGGGGGGCATCTATGAGGGTGGGGGGGAAGAGGGGGGCATTTATGAGGGTGGGGGGAAAGAGGGGGCCATCTATGAGGGTGGGGGGAAAGGAGGGGGGCATCTATGAGGGTGGGGGGAAAGGAGGGGGGCATCTATGAGGGTGGGGGAAAGGAGGGGGGCATCTATGAGGGTGGGGGGAAAGGAGGGGGGCATCTATGAGGGTGGGGGGAAAGAGGGGGCCATCTATGAGGGTGGGGGGAAAGAGGGGGCCATCTATGAGGGTGGGGGGAAAGAGGGGGCCATCTATGAGGGTGGGGGGGAAGGAGGGGGGGCCATCTATGAGGGTGGGGGGGAAGGAGGGGGCCATCTATGAGGGTGGGGGGAAAGAGGAGCCATCTATGAGGGTGGGGGGAAAGAGGGGCCATCTATGAGGGTGGGGGGAAAGAGGGGCCATCTATGAGGGTGGGGGGGGAAAGGGGACCATCTATAAGGGAGGGAGGAAGGGGACCATCTATAAAGGGGGGGGGAAAGGGGACCATCTATAAGGGAGGGGGGGGGGAAGGGGACCATCTATAAGGGAGGGGGGGAAAGGGGACCATCTATAAGGGAGGGGGAGAAGGGGACCATCTATAAGGGAGGGGGGGGGGAAGGGGACCATCTATAAGGGAGGGGGGGGAAGGGGACCATCTATAAGGGAGGGGGGGGGGAAGGGGACCATCTATAAGGGAGGGGGGGGGGGAAGGGGACCATCTATAAGGGAGGGTGGGGGGAGAGGGGGCCATCTATAAGGGAGGGTGGGGGGGAGAGGGGACCATCCATAAGGGAGGGTGAGGAGAGAGGGGGGCCATCTATAAGGGAGGGGGTAGAGGGGGCCATCTGTAAGGGAGGGGGTAGAGGGGGCCATCTATAAGGGAGGGGGGAGAGGGGGACATCTATAAGGAAGGGGGTAGAGGGGGACATCTATAAGGGAGGGGGTAGAGGGGGCCATCTATAAGGGAGGGGGTAGAGGGGGGCCATCTATAAGGGAGGGGGTAGAGGGGGGCATCTATTTGGGGGGGGCAACATAGGGGGAGAGGGAATACACAGAGGGGGGCATATATTATTAGGAGGTCACATAGAGTCAGGGCTACCCACTAAATGAGGGTGTAGAGGGGACAGTACAGATGTGCAGTGTGTATATAGATGAGGATGGTGCCAGAGTGAGGAGCCTAATATGTCTGTCTGGCAGATTCTGTGGATTCGTGGCTCGGAGAAGTTCTCATAACGGCCTAGGACGGATGGAGAAGAAGATGAAAAGGGAAGAACTCCGATCAGAAAAGACGTCTCCTGTGAGTCACCTGATATATCTGCACTGTAATGTATATGGTGTATAGAGCCTGTGTAGAGCTGGGGCCACCTCTATATGACTGGATGAGGTGATTTAGTATACTGGATTTGGTCAGTAACAATATGGTGGTGATGGTAGTGGTTGTGGTGTGGCAGTAATGTTTCCTCCCTATATACTGGTATTACTGGTAATATTGGTCTCAGTATACAGGATTTGGTCGGTAACAGCATGGCGGTAATAGGTAATATCTGTCTTGGTGTGTGTGTGTGTGTGTGTGTGTGTGTATATATATATATATATATATATATATATATATATACAGTGGTACCTTGGTTTAAGAGTAACTTCGTTTAAGAGCGTTTTGGTTTAAGAGCTCACAGTTTTTCAAAATTGTGACTTGGTTTAAGAGCATTGCTTTGGTTTAAGAACTTTTTGTATTGGGTGGGAGCGCGAGTGGAGAAGGGGCATGGCCTGCATAGCGGGGTCTACAGCACTGTACTCTAAACACCTTCCAAATCATAGCAGATCCCCTTCAGGCTGGGGCTTACATCAGGGGACAGGACTGTGTGTGGGGGGGGTAATCTCTCCATAGCTGTAACCCCTCTCTCCCTGGTCAGAGAGTGCTGCATGTATGTGCCCACATCTGCCCTGCTCATTCCTTCATGCTCCCTGCAGTCTCTGTCAGCCCTTGTGTTTCCCATCCTCTCCATTACTGTACAGTACAGAATAATAAATATATTTGGGGTGTGGAACCAATTGTCTGCATTTACATGATTTCTTATAGGAAAATTTGCTTTGGTTTAAGAGTGGATTTGGATTACAAGCACGGTCCTGGAACGAATTATGCTCATAATCCAAGGCACCACTGTGTGTGTGTGTATATATATATATATATATATATACACACACACACACACAACAATAGCATCACTTGGTCGTGAAAGGAGGGGGGGGGGGGGGGCCCAAGTTGGCCTCTCGCACCAGGGCCCAGGAGACATTAGCTACGCCCCTGATGCTGTGTACCTGTTGACCTTGATATCAGTGCTGTAATCATTTAAATTGCCCTTCTGGTTCTCTTATCCTGTTACAACCATCAGCCCTAAAGGTCCAACACTAAATCTCTACCGTGCCAGCTGTTATCAGAAGAAATATACCATTACTGACCAAATCCAGTACACCGGGAACAATATTACCAATAATACCAGTAAGAAACATATCACTGTGACCACAACCATTACCACCACATAGTAACTAATACCACTATACCATAACTGAAATCCAGTATACCAAGACCAACAATACCAGTAAAAGGGAAACAAATATCACAACCCCTTCACCACCACCATTACTAAATAACATCCTCTGTAAAAAAAAACAAAAAACAGTATCATCCCCACACACTGACCCATTTAGAGTAAGACAAGAATGGTATACAGGGTTTGCACACCATCTAAGTGATTACAGTGCAGCTAATAATGACTCACAGGTGACGTCTTCTCTGATTGGAGTCACTCACTTTTCGCCTTCTTCTCCATATGGCACGGCCATCTTTTCCCAGACACAACTCGTCACCACAGAATCTGTGAGACATACATTTTAGGGTTCTTGCTCATACAGTATAGACATCCTCTGCGCTCCCATATATTAGTTAGCCCCCTCTGAGTATCCATATACTAGTTGGGCCCCCTCTGTGCCCCAATAAAGTAAAAAGCCCCTCTATGTGCATCCATATAGACGTCAGGACTCTCTATGCCGCCAACAGAGTAGCTGGGTCCCCTATGTGCCCCAGTAGACTAGTTAAGCCCTCATCTGGGCATGCCCAATAGTTGTTAGGCCCTTCTGTGCTCCCATACAGTATTAGGCTATGTTCACACAACATATTTTTTTCTTATTTCTACGGCCATTGTTGCCGATTGCAACAACGGCCGTAGTTAATACGAAAAAAATATGTGAGCGATCTGTCTATAGTATACGCTTTGTCAGGGATCCCTTGCGGCGCCGCAAACAACTGACATGTCAGTGCACACTATGAAGCGAGCGGCCGCAGCTGCTCGCTTCATAGTGTGCACTGACATGTCAGTTGTTTGTCAGTCATAGTGTGCAGTCATAGTTTGTCAGTCATAGTGTGCAGTGGGGAGTTCATATGTGGGCGCACGCTGAAGTCTGCAGCCATAAAGATCATCTGGTCAGTACCGGCCGGGATGATCTTTTCAAAGCCTGGCCGGGTCACGGAATGGACGGTCTCTTACTGTGGGTGCACATGGTCTGAGTATGTAGTGCCCCCTCTGTTACCCCATACAGTATGCTATAGAGTCCATATATTGTAGAAGGACCCTCTGTGTAACAACATGGTAATTAGGCCCCCTCCAAGCATCCATACATTAGGTAAGACCCCAGGGCAATACCCCCCCCCCCCCCAGGAGACAGCCCCCATCATTAATATTATTTCCCCTCTCCCCCATAAATGTTAACCCCCTGGGAACTAGTGGAAAGCCCTCACCATTAATAGCAGCCCCCCCACCATTATATGATTGTTGTATGATAACATGATTGCTGAAATAGAAATCAGCACAGCTCCTCTTCTCCCCACCTCAAGCCTGTGACGTCACTAGAGTGGGAGGCCGGGAACAGTGCAGTGCGGTGATTGACAAGGCAGGCAGCCAATGGGCTGTCTGCTACCAGTGCGCCTTCGATTCCCGTCTGCCGGGACGGACACAGACTACATAGGGCCCCTCTGCAAAAAAGTTGCCTGGGCCCCCTATAAGCAAACCATGCCACCACATTCCTCCCCCACGCTGGAGAATTAGACACAAACGGATTTATGTACACACACACACACACATATATATATACACCACACACACATATATACACCACACACACATATATACACCACACACACACACACATATATATACACCACACACACGTATAAATACACACCACACACACACACATATATATATATATATATACTGTGTATATATATATATATATATATATACACCACA
Organism: Dendropsophus ebraccatus; assembly: GCF_027789765.1. Classification (NCBI taxonomy): domain Eukaryota; kingdom Metazoa; phylum Chordata; class Amphibia; order Anura; family Hylidae; genus Dendropsophus; species Dendropsophus ebraccatus. The sequence goes on from NC_091460.1 coordinate 69,925,378, forward strand.
CATATATACAGTATATACACACCACACACACACGTATATATATACACCACACACATATATATATATACACACCACACACACACACATATATATACACCACACACACACGTATATATATACACCACACACACACACCACACACACGTATATATATATACACCACACACACACACACACGTGTAATATATATATATATACACCACACATACATATTGTCACGGCCGCGGCGGCGTCCCGCGTTCCGGGCTGCCGCCTCCTGCCCCATGCAGCAGCCGGTGTCCATAGTCAGGGACCCGGCGCTGCTGTTACTTCGGCCCCGGGGGGCGCCTCACCTCTCCACGTTCCTGTCTGTCGCTGTGCCGGCCGGCGCGCGCGTCCCCGCCGCCTAGGGCGCGCGCGCGCCGGCTGTCTCAGATTTAAAGGGGCAGTGCGTCCCTAATTGGTTAGTTGCACCAATCACTCCCCTATAAATCCCAGCATGCCCTGTCCCTTGTGTTGGAGCCTCTACATGCTTCCCATAGCGTTTGGCCCAGCTCCCTGTTGTTCCTCATTCCTGTCCACTACCTGGTCCCTAGTCCTTGTTCCTGGTTCCTGCTTCCCCGTTACTCTATTGCTCCTGTCTTCAGCCTGTCTCCTCCGGTCACGACTACAGACCTCTGCCACTACCATCTCCTGCCTACTGCTCCTGCCACGCCTCGCCTGCCATCACCAGCAACCAAGCTAGGGGTAGCGACCTGGGGGTCGCCTGCCGCAGCAAGTCCATCCCGCCTTGCGGCGGGCTCTGGTGAAAACCAGCGGCCCCTTAGACTCCGCTCCCTGGTGAGGTTAGTGCCATCGCTGGTGACGGTCCAGTGGATCCACTAGTCCAGGCGTTACACATATATATATATATATATATATATATATACAGTGGTACCTTGGTTTAAGAGTAACTTGGTTTAAGAGCTCACAGTTTTTCAAAATTGTGACTTGGTTTAAGAGCATTGCTTTGGTTTAAGAGCTCTCTGTGCTGGGTGGGAGCGCGAGTGGAGGAGGGGCATGGTCTGCATAGCTGGGTCTACAGCCCTGTACTCTGACCCAGGAAGTCTCCCCACCTTCCAAATCATAGCAGATCCACTTCAGGCTGGGGCTTACATCAGGGGACAGGACTGTGGGAGTAATCTCTCTCCATAGCTGTAACCCCTCTCTCCCCAGAGAGCGCTGCATGTATGTGCCCACATCTGCCCTTCTCATTCCTCCATGCTCCCTGCAGTCTCTGTCCGCCCTTGTGTTTCCCATCCTCTCCATTACTGTACAGTAACTTATAATATCACATATTCTGCTGTTTCTGAATGTTTGTTTCATTTGTTTTACATGTTATTTAGAATAATAATTATTATTTTTAGGGTGTGGAACCAATTGTCTGCATTTCTATGATTTCTTATTGGAAAATTTGCTTTGGTTTAAGAGTGGATTTGGATTACAAGCACGGACCCGGAACAAATTATGCTCGTAATTCAAGGCACCACTGTATATATATATATACACCACACATACATACATACATATACAATACACACAAACATATACAATACACACAAACATATATATATATATATATATATATATATATATATATATATACACACACACATATATAAACCACACACACACACACACACGTGTGTATATATATACACACCTACATATACACAACACACGTATACTGTACATACATATACACAACACATGTATATAGAGACACACACACATTTACACAGATATACACTAACCTCCTGTGTCTGTCTCTCTGATAGATGTTACAGGCCGGCAGCAGTGGAGGGGACAGGAGATCAGGCTGTACAGGAGGGCACACAGCTTCCAGCCATGCTGCTCTGGCACATAGCTCTGCTGTACTGGGCCTCCCTCCCTCTTCCTCTCTGCCCCGACACAGACAAGGAGCAGCTTTAGGAATCGTGGGGACAAATTCTTCTTGTTTTATCCCCCTGCAGCCTCCAGACAGAGCTCTGCCACCATAGTGTCCCTGCAGCTAGAGGGTGCACAGGGACAGGGCTCCGGTCACTGAGCTGGGGAGAGGGGCCTGAGGAGGCTGCCTGGAGCTGTGCCTGCAGGAGACCAGATGCAAGTGGTAAGATAACCAGACATCTTGCCACTTGCAGAGCTGGAGTCTTCTACAGAGAGACAGGGAGTGATTGTCCCTCACTGTTTCTCTGTCACAAGGTTATCTAGCCTGCCGGGAGTGTGTGGGGGAGGGTGCGTTCTGCCCCGGCGTCCTAGTGCTCGCTGGGTTCCTGCTGCTAATATAGCAGTTACAGCAGGGGTCGGCAGCAGAGGCAGAAATCATCCTCCTCTGGCCTGATGCTCGGTAAGCTCCCCCTGCGTGGCCCTGATGTATTTAACCAGTGGCCACATTGCGGCCCTGTGATGTGGCGGGGAAGACCGGCCCGGGGGGCACATGCCCCCCTGCCCCCCTGCCCCCCTGCCCCTGCTCCTGTTCCCCCTGCTCTCCCCCCTTAGGAGACAAATCCTCCATGCCTTTGTCTTACATTGTGTGTGCTTGCTGAGCACAGGCTGATGATACAGGGGGCAGGGTGTGATGTCACAGGAGGCTTGGCTGGATCCCCCAATCCCGAGTGATTCACCATCTCTGACCAGCCAGAAGCAGGTGTTGCACTGATTTCTCTAATTGTGCAGAAGTGTGCAGTGAAATTAGGGCTGTGTTCACACATGTTGGAGTATGATTGCAGTACTGCAGCGTATTCACAAAAATGATGCAGTAACACAAGTAAATGATGATAAACGGCAGAGAGGATCAGAGCCTTATTGTGGGGCTCAACTTTAAAGATGTGGGAAAGCATTGCATTCTGGAATCTGTAGTAGTGTGTACAATTGATAAACCAGAAACACAAAACAGAACAAAACCCCCCAAAACCTGGAGTTCCCCTTAAGGCTATGTTCACACTACGTATATTTCAGTCAGTATTGTGGTCCTCATATTGCAACCAAAACCAGGAGTGGATTAAAAACACAGAAAGGATCTGTTCACACAATGTTGAAATTGAGTGGATGGCCGCCATTTAATGGCAAATATTTGCTGTTCTTTTAAAACAACGGCTGTTATATTGAAATAATGGCCGTTATTTACTGTTATATGGCGGTAGGGCTGGGCGGTATACCGCAAAAATACCGATACCGTCACTGGCGTCGGTTAACCGACCTCAACTTAGCCAGGACGGTATCTGCGGTAATTTTGTGTTTTCCAGAGAGCTTCTGCACGCAGTCGCGGCCCGGCGTGAGCGCTGCACGTTATGTGCAGGGACGCCGGAATCAGAGCGGGAGGTGGAGGAGCAGCAGGGCCCAGGTGAGAATGCCCGCCCCCGGCACCCGTCCAGTCTGAGCGCCCGCCCTCCCCCTGTCCCATCCGGCGTCCCTGCACACACAGGACATTAACGTGCAGCGCTCGCCGGCAGGGGGAGTTGGGGGACTGGCACCAGTCCTGTCCGATCGCCCTTCTCCTCCGGCCGGCGAGCGCTGCACGTTAATGTCCTGTGTGTGCAGGGACGCCGGTGTGCGCACGGGAAGTGGAGGAGCAGCAGGGTCCAGGGGAGAATGTTCCTGAGTGCACAGCCCTTCCCCCGTCCCGCCGATCCTGTCCCGTCCGGCGTCCCTGCACACACAGGACATTAACATGTGCAGCGCTCACCGGCCGGAGGAGAAGGGCGCTCGGACAGGACTGGTGCCGGTTTCCCCCCTCCTCCCGGCGAGCGCTGCACATTAAAGGGGTTGTCCGGCGAAAAAAAATTATTCACAGAATAACACACATTACAAAGTTATACAACTTTGTAATGTATGTTATGTCTGTGAATGGCCCCCTTCCCCGTGTTTCCCCCCACCCACGCTAGACCCGGAAGTGTGGTGCATTATACTCACCGCATGTCGTGTCGTCCACGGTCTCCGATCGTCAGCAGTGACGTCTTCTTCGGGAGCTTGGCGGATCTTCCCGAGTGCCGGCCACCCTCTGCAGCGTCATCCGAAGCTCAGCCGCGATTGGCTGAGCATAACTGTGCTCAGCCAATCGCGGCTGAGCGGCTGATGACGCGGCCACGTCATCAGCTGCTCAGCCGCGATTGGCTGAGCACAGTTATGCTCAGCCAATCGCGGCTGAGCTTCGGATGACGCTGCAGAGGGCGGCCGGCACTCGGGAAGATCCGCCAAGCTCCCGAAGAAGACGTCACTGCTGACGATCGGAGACCGTGGTCGGCACGCGACAGGTAATGTATAGCGCACCACACTTCCGGGTACACGGGTGGGGGTGGTGGGACACGGGGAAGGGGGCCATTCACAGACATAACATACATTACAAAGTTGTATAACTTTGTAATGTGTGTTATTCTGTGAATAATTTTTTTTCGCCGGACAACCCCTTTAATGTCATGTGTGTGCAGGGACGCCGGTCAGATCTCAAGGTGGAGGAGCATATGCATGCAGCTCCCTGTATACCCATCCACCCCTGCCCGCCCCCCTTGGGACCCAGCCACCCCTGCCCGCCCCCCTGTGTACCCAGCCACCCCTGCCCGCCCCCCTGTGTACCCAGCCACCCCTGCCCGCCCCCCTGTGTACCCAGCCACCCCTGCCCGCCTACCTGGGTACCCATACACCCCTGCCCGCCCCCCTGTGTACCCATCCACCCCTGCCCGCCCCCCTGTGTACCCATCCACCCCTGCCGGCCCCCCTGTGTACCCATCCACCCCTGCCGGCCCCCCTGTGTACCCATCCACCCCTGCGGGCCCACCTGTGTACCCATCCACCCCTACCCGCCCACCTGTGTACCCATACACCCCTGCCCGCTCCTCTGTGTACCCATCCACCCTTGCCGGCCCCCCTGTGTACCCATCCACCCCTGCCGGCCCTCCTGTGTACCCATCCACCACTGCCGACCCCCTGTGTACCCATCCACCTCTGCCCGCTCCCCTGTGTACCCATACACCCCTGCCCGCCCCCCCGTACACCCCTGCCCACCTCCCCGTAGAGGATATAGATAGATAGGGAAGAGATAGATAGGAGATAGATAGATAGGAGATAGATAGATAGATAGATAGATAGATAGGAGAGGGAATAGATAGATAGGAGATAGATAGATAGATAGATAGGAGATAGATAAGAGATAGATAGGAGATAGATAGATAGGAGATGGATAGATGGATAGGAGATAGATAGATAGATATAGATAAAGCAGCAAGAGTCCGCAGCACACCAGCATGTAGTGAAGAGTGGTTCATTCCATCAAATAAGGTGCAGGATACGACGTTTCAATTCACTCCAGAATCATTTTCAAGCATGCTTATCTCTTCACTATATGCTGGTGTGCTGCGGACTCTTGCTGCTTTGTATTTTGGGATCCCCTGCCAAAGGCCTTTCTGTGTTCAGCACCCTCTACTTCAGCCTTGGATGTGCGTCTGTCACGAACGATAGATCGATATCTTTACAGCGTGTCAGTGCAGTGCCATCTACAGCCCCCTATAATGTACGTCCCTGTACTGTCACCTGTATATACTATATACCCATCATATATACTCTGGGTACCTATAGTACATAGCTATATACCTGTATATACACGTCCTGTAGTGTGCACATAGCTGTATACCTGTATATACACGTCCTGTAGTGTGCACATAGCTGTATACCTGTATATACATGTCCTGTAGTGTGTACCTAGCTTGGGTTGCTGCTCATTGAGTTACTGTACTTTTTTTAACTTTATTGAAACAAACTATCCCCAGTTTGGCACGGCCGAGTGGGTGTGGCTTGTAAAAGGGGTGTGGCTTACAAAGGGGGCGTGTCATAGTTATCGTTCAATTATCGTTACCGCAGCTACATATGCGATAAACCGCGATATTGATTTAGGCCAATATCGCCCAGCCCTATATGGCGGCCATCCACTCAATTTCAACATTATGTGAACATATCCTTTCTGTGTTTTTAATCCACTCCTGGTTTTGGTTGCAATATGAGGATCACAATACTGACTAAAATATACGTAGTGTGAACCCAGCCTTAAAATGTAGCTGTGCATGTAAGCTTCACACAGCAATTCAAAAATATATCAACTGGTCTTTACTGTGCTTTTTTTTTACTTAAGTTTATGTCCTTTTTATCATTTTAATATGCAGAAAATAGCGAAAAGCAGTTATTCATATGAATGAAAATATTACAATAAGCGTCCACATACTGTACAAATAAATATTCTAGCACATTTTCATTGGAATATGATTCATTGTATCATCAAAGACATAATCTCATCTCACAGTCTCAAAAATATTTCCGCTCATAAGAAATTATACTTGTACCATGGTCACTCTTTATGCTTTGTCCATTGACTCTCAAAGGCTGTTTGCAAATTGACTGAAGTCAATGCTCTGTATTTCGATGGCCTTTTTAGCAAATGCGGAAAATGGACTGATAAGGCATAATAGAAAAATAGCAGAGATAATTCAGCTGCCATACGGCAAGAGAATGGATAAATTATATGCAGCATACAGTTTCATAAGGAACAATATTGAAGGCTAAGTGCTAAATTATGGCACTATATATCGATCTCAGGCTAAAATGTATTATACTAGCTTTCTAATTGTTGCAGTGTCTAATATAGTACAGTATACTACTTAAAATGATTGTAAACAGAAAAAAATAAAACAAAAGGTTATCATATGGAATTCTACCTAGTAAAAGGTAGTCATTTTAATTTGTTCATTCAATACTAAATTAACATGTCAGTAGGCTATAAATACTGATCACCTTGAGTATTATGCCACACACTCTAAGGCTATGTTCACACAACGTATATTTTCGTAAAATCACGGCTGTGTTGGGGGGGATGAGGAAGAGGAGGAGCTAGGTGTGTTCCTCTGCTCACCTGCCACGCTTGCATGAGAGCTCCCAGGGCTGAATGACTGCTGGGCCAGGTGCCATGAATTGCTGAAGCCGGAATAGTCCGAGCGCTGCTGATGAGGAGTGTGGGGGAGACGGAGTGCCGTGGTGGACTAAGCCAGGAGAGTCAGCCAGACGCTGAAGACTGCGGCCCCCGCAGTGAGAGGGCGGGAGGGCCGCGAGGTGCCGGAGAGCGCCTCTGTCACCCGAGGCAGTGGTGAGAGAGCTGCAGAGGGTGACTGGCGATTTCCCCAAACTGATTTGAGAGTGGGGTTGTTCCTGCAGTGAGAGAGCGGGAGCGACTCACGCCGTGAGGGGGTGGTCTCCGGCCGGACGAAGGGCTGCGGAGCAGCGGTGAGAGAGCTGCAGGCAGCCACGAGGCTGAAAGTCTGGCCTCAGCAGCGAGCGTGGAGGATCTTTGGCGGCTGGGAGACTCGGCTATCGGCTATGGGTGGGTCCAGCCCGGGACGGGAGGGAGATAGGAGGTTTTTTTTTTTTCTTTTTTTTTGGCTGTGGAGACGCAATTTTGGCTGAGTAGGTGTTATGGTCAATATAGTTAGTTGGAATGTGAGAGGTTTGGGTGAAAGGCTTAAAAGGTTTGCTGTGTTTGATCAAGTTAATAAACATCTGCCGGCAATAGTTGGGCTGTTGGAAACCCATTTAACTTCAGAATCGGTGGTGGGTATCTCTAGGGGCTGGGTAGCCTCGTCATTTCACTCTTTTGGTTCCTCCTTTTCTGCAGGAGTGTCAGTTCTGATTCACCGTAGAATAGACCATAAAATCTTTGTGTCACAGACGGACAATAGGGGAAGATATGTATTTTTGTATGGTTGCATAGAGGGTTCTAATATAATTTTGGCTTTTGTGTACATCCCTCCCCCGTTCTCCAGGGACATATTGGAGGATTTGCTGCGTTTCGCGGCAAATAAGGAATATAGGGGGCTTTATGTCTCGGGGGATTTTAACTGTACTATGTCCTTGGAGGACAGGAGATCGGATGTCAGAAAGCTAGTCAATAGAAGCTCTCCATTGGAGAGGTTTGTGGATGAAGTGGGATGGCTAGATGTATGGAGGTGTCATAATCCAACAAGGAAAGCATTCTCTTGTTTTAGTTCCTCATACAGTTCGGCTTCTAGAATAGATATGGTATTCAGTAAAATCACGGCTGTTGCACAACGGCCGTGATTATTACAAAAATATACGTCACCTTTCCTTCTATGGGATTCCGGCCGGCGTGTATGCACATTCTATATGCTCCGGCTGGGATCCCTCACGGCACCACAAAGAACTGACATGTCAGTTGTCTGCGGCCGCTATTCATTGAATAGCGGCCGCAGAAACCCATGTCAGTGCACACTATGGAGCGAGCAGCTGCGGCCACAAGCTCCATAGTGTGCTGTGTGGAGTTCTGATGCGGGCACGCACTGATGCGCCCGCATCAAAACTTTGCGGCAGGAAAGATTATCCAGCCGAAACTGCAGTACAGGCCGGGATGATCTTTTCAGAGTGTGCACCTAGCCTAATGTGTTAATCATCATTTGGGGAAAATTGTGACATGTCAAATATTTGCAAATCCGACCCAAAATTCGCGAACCAGGCAAAACAAATTTTCAGGTGCTTTGCTCATCTCTAATCCTAGGCATTAAATTATATTGAATAGTTATTACCTAGTAACATGCTCATGTATATTGCTTGGAAATACATAGCTAGAAACCAGTGGCGTAGCTATAGGGGTCGCCGGGGTCGCCATGGCGACCGGGCCCCTACGCTAGGGGGGCCCGCACGGCCCCCCCTTGCCACTTGTGACAGTGTCACTTTAAGCATTCCGAGAAGCTGCGGCCGCGCAGCTTCTCGGGATGCACAGATCGCTTTGATGTTCCGCCCGCACAGTGAGCGGGCGGAACATTAAAGCGATCAGAATACAGGAGAAGGACCTGTCAGCGTCCTCCTCCTGTATTCTCTCCCATAGGCTGCCGGCACTTCATACCAGCAGCCTATGGGAGGCCGGGCCGTGACCTCTCCGGCAGGCGTGATAATGTGACGTCATCACGTCTGCCGGAAGTCCCGCCCCTGCGGCTCGCAAGATGGAGCCCGAAGAGGAGGAGTAGAGCTGCTGCCTGCAGCCATAGCGCGGATTAGGTGAGTAGGATGTTTGTTTTTTTAGGGGCACCTCTGGGGGCATTATTAGTATATGGGGGCACCTCTGAGGGCATTATTAGTTCTTGGGGGCACCTCTGGGGGCATTATTATTGTATGGGGGCACCTCTGGGGGCATTATTAGTTCTTGGGGGCACCTCTGGGGGCATTATTAGTGTATGGGGGCACCTCTGGGGGCATTATTATTGTATGGGGGCACCTCTGGGGGCATTATTAGTTCTTGGGGGGGCACCTCTGGGGGCATTATTATTGTATGGGGGCACCTCTGGGGGCATTATTAGTTCTTGGGGGCACCTCTGGGGGCATTATTATTGTATGGGGGCACCTCTGGGGGCATTATTAGTTCTTGGGGGCACCTCTGGGGGCACTATTAGCTCATGTGGGCACCTCTGGGGCATCATTATTGTATGGGGGCACCTCTGGGGGCATCATTATTGTATGGGGGCACCTCTGGGGGCATTATTAGTATATGGGGGCACCTCTGGGGGCATTATTATTGTATGGGGGCACCTCTGGGGGCATTATTAGTTCATGGGGGCAACTCTGTGGGCGTTATTAGTTCATGGGGCCACCTCTGGGGGCATTATTAGCTCATGGGGGCCACCTCTGGGGGCATTATTAGCTCATGGGGGCACCTCTGGGGGCATTATTAGCTCATGGGGGCACCTCTGGGGGCATTATTAGTTGATGGGGGCAACTCTGGGGGCATTATTAGCTCATGGGGGCACCTCTGGGGGCATTATTAGTATATGGGGGCACCTCTGGGGGCATTATTAGTTCATGGGGGCACTACTAGCTCATGGGGGCACCTCTGGGGGCATTATTAGTTCATGGGGGCACCTCTGGGGGCACTATTAGCTCATGGGGCACCTCTGGGGGCGTTATTAGTTCATAGGGGGCAACTCTGGGGGCATTATTAGTTCATGGGGGCACCTCTGGAGGCATTATTAGTTCATGGGGGCACCTCTGGGGGCATTATTAGTTCATGGGGGCACCTCTGGGGGCATTTTTAGCTCATGGGGGCCACCTCTGGGGGCATTATTAGCTCATGGGGGCACCTCTGGGGGCATTATTAGCTCATGGGGGCACCTCTGGGGGCATTATTAGTTGATGGGGGCACCTCTGGGGGCATTATTAGTTCATGGGGGCACCTCTGGGGGCATTATTAGCTCATGAGGGCACCTCTGGGGGCATTATTTGTTCATGGGGGCCACCTCTGGGGGCATAATTAGCTCATGAGGGCACCTCTGGGGGCATTATTATTGTATGGGGGCACCTCTGGGGGCATTATTAGCTCATGGGGGCACAGCAGGGAATCCTACATACTGGGGGCATCCCACATTCCTACTCACTTTACTGCACATTACACCAAACAGTGCAGTTACTATGGGAGCGTACAGGAGGGAGGAAGGGAAGGAAGTTGCTAGAAATGTGCGGAGCCTAAATTGTTTGTCTCGCAGGTTCTAAGGGGATGAAACGTATCTGGAAGGAATCATCTTGGAGGACTGGGCCGGATGGAGAGGAAAAGGGAAAGTGACGCCTCAGATCAAAGAAGACGTCACCTGTGAGTCACTGTATGACGGTTTTCTTATTTTGTAGAACATCATTTATTAGGGGTGCCCCGAGGTGGAAAAGGTTGGGAAGCACTGCACTAATCTGTCCCGCTGCGCCCGCTGTCATCTGATTGGGCCTCTTACCTAATCAGATGACAGCAAGTACCAGCGCCCCCTCCTCCAGACATCTGCCTTGGCGGCCCAAGCTATGCCCTATGGCCGTATCTTTACCGCGTTGAGCTCCAGCTTGTGCTGCATCTACATTATCTGTACTCAGAGATATCACTGTGTTATCTGTGGTGTTACATAGGACTGCAGGGGACATCTACTACATGATCTGTACTCAGAGATATCACTGTGTTATCTGTGGTGTTACATAGGACTGCAGGTGACATCTACTACATTATCTGTACTCAGAGATATCACTGCGTTATCTGTGGTGTTACATAGGACTGCAGATGACTACTACATTATCTGTACTCAGAGGGATATCACTGTTATCTGTGGTGTTACATAGGACTGCAGGTGATATCAGGTGACTTCTCCAGGTTGCAGAAGTTCAAACTTCATCATGCCCTGCTGACAGTTTATAATGGGAGTTGTAGTTTTGCAGCATGTGGCTCTTCAGGTTGCAGCACTACAACCCCCATCGTTTCCAACTGGCAGTTCATGATGAGAGTTGTAGTTTTTCAGCTGTAGAGTCAAAGATTGGAATACAATGATGAGACAATGACACAGTACAGTCCATTAATTATAGGGGACAGTAGTGCAGTACATGAGGTGGAGGCAGTGACAGGGCATTAGAACATGGTGGCACATTAGAGTAATTGGTTATAACGTTAGATAGGACTTTGCCTAATCGGGGGGAGATGGGGGGGCCCCAAGCTAAAATTTTGCACCAGGGCCCATTAGCCTTTAGCTACGCCCCGGCTAGAAACAGTATCAGTGAGGACAAAATGTGCCCTACCAACAGAGCCAACTAGCTGAGCAGGACTTGGTCTGTTGGTTGTGTAATCTGAACTTAAATGTCAGTAGAGCTATTAAGCAACTGGTATCTTCTGGGTGACATCTCACAGCTCATTGTGTCCTGCTCCCGTATAAACCTACCTGAGCAAATGTGTTCTAATCTTGCTCAAGTCAATTAGAATTAGGATGACCTAACTAAGCTTTGCATACTTTATTATGGTGTCTGACCTGAACATTTATTTACTCATGTGGATGTGATAAAGATGTTCAAAGCAGAATGCAAATAGGCCAGTTCTGTAATACACAAAAACACAGAAAAATGCAACAGCTCACCGCAACAGCAAGATACAGACCCACCATAGACATGAAAATAATTAAAAGCAGCCCCCCCAACTGCCCAAAAAATTCCCACAAAAATAATGAGTCTCTTGGTTACTATTTGCAAACAGCGTAAACTGCCTCACCACGATAAGGTGGACTCATATCGAGGCAGACCCTACACTGTATGTACACTATGGCCTCTCCATGGCGTATAATACACCAGGTGATGCAATTATTTTTGCAGGTATTAGACGGATCTTGCATGCCCAGAGCATAGGCGTATTATACGCCATGGAGAGGCCATAGTGTACATACAGTGTAGGGTCTGCCTCGATATGAGTCCACCTTATCGTGGTGAGGCAGTTTACGCTGTTTGCAAATAGTAACCAAGAGACTCATTATTTTTATGGGAATTTTTTGGGCAGTTGGGGGGGCTGCTTTTAATTATTTTCATGTCTATGGTGGGTCTGTATCTTGCTGTTGCGGTGAGCTGTTGCATTTTTCTGTGTTTTTGTGTGTTTACAATTTCAGCCATGGCAACATGCTCCTGCCTAGTGTGAACAGTGTTCTAGGAGAGCTGACCAATTTTTTTTTTTTCCTTTTTTTTTCTGTGTTCCAGTTCTGTAATACCTTGATCAAACTGCCCCATTGCGAACGTTGATCGTATGACAAATTCTGTATCATGTAGAGGGCTAGGTATACAAACTTTACATGTAAACTATTTCTAATCCTTTAAAAGACATAATTTTACATAAAAGGGGGCCCTGAAGGATACTAGAGGTCCTCTTGATTGTACATTTTTCCCCAGCAAATGTTATCATTTCATTCTAATATTGTAATCATTTAGATATATTACATTCTCATTACATCATTACATTTTCACATCTAAAGTTTTATTTGATTCCAACAACTCCTTCTTGGTGCTTGTTTTTTATGCACCTTCATGGCCCAGACGAGTCTGTCTCGAAAGTGGAGTCAGGATCATCTCAGGTGAATACCGGAGACCCGTAGGAGGACAGCGGGAAAGCACAGAGAGGTAAGCATAGCTTCTTTATTGTTTTTACATGCAATCATATAGCTATTGATTTGCATAGTTGGATAACCCCTTTAAACCATCAGCCTGGGGACAGTTGATCACAGCATCACAAGGGTTAACGTGATGCAAGTAGAAAAAAGAAAAATGATCGAGGGGCACTCACCATAAAATTCTTCTTTATTTTTTACAGTTCATTAAAAACTCTGTGCAGCAGGGACCGAGGACGCCAGCACCATGTTGGTTGCAGGGGGCGTGACAGCTGTTTCACAAGTGATTCGTGCTTCTACAGACGCTGGCTTCTGTAGAAGCACGAATCACGTGTGAAACAGCTGTCACGCCCCCTGCAACCAACATGGTGCTGGCGTCCTTGGTCCCTGCTGCACGGAGTTTTTAATGAACTGTAAAAAATAAAGAAGAATTTTATGGTGAGTGCCCCCCGATCATTTCTCTTTTTTTCTACTTGCATCACGTTATATCTATAGTCTGAACAAGGGGTGAGCACTACATTTGTTTAAATATTTTCGTATATATATACTTTTTCCACGATCCATTTCCTGCATATTTCCCTTTTTTTCCACGGACTTTATACTAGTGCCAGCCACTGTATCTTCAAAAGTTTGGCATCACAGGGGTTGAAGTCTTCCCTGATACAAGCTATTGTTGTGGGTTGCAATTGTTGTGTAGCTGTTCTACTTGTTTTCAAACATGACCAACCTTCTGCATAAGTGGCCTGATAGGTTAAAGGGAACAAATCACAGCTATAACGCATATAATGCTGTTAGCAGCTCTTAAAGGAGAAGTCCGCCCATAACGAATTGTTGTCAGGCAGCAGGGGCAGGGAAGAAAATGAGCATGATTGATTTCTTACCTCTCCTTGTGCCCTCAGTGTGCTGCTTGACTGACCCAAGGTGTGCTGCTTGACTGACCCAAGGACCCCCGCGGGAAGGCATTTTCCCCTGCAGTTGTGATAAGTGGGCCAGCCCACTCAGCCAAACAGTGACTGGAGCAGCGTCCTGACCCAGTCACTGACTGGCTGAGCGGGCTGTCAATCAGCTGGGTCGTGACGTCGGCTGAGAAGTTCCTGGAGGCCGGCGGGGGCCCTGAGCGGCGATCTGCCGCTGGAAAGGGGTAAGTTAATATTTTGTTATGTTCCTCCCGTGCCCCTGCTTCTTCCCAAAATTATAGCAGCTTCGGGCTTCTCCTTTAATAAAGCAACAAAAGCATTGTCTAACCTTTGTGTGCCATCCTCCTAGGGGGTATATAGAAGAAAACGTTATTTTATTCTCGTGTGTGCCGCAGAGAGAGAGGTGGGAACTAATCATTTGGGGGAGTCAGCAGGTAACTAGTCACGACTCTCTGCTCTGCAGAGTGGACACTGGCAGACACTGCCCAGATGACTAGTTATGGCTCTCCCCCTGAACTGCACGTTGGAATAAAAGAAAGTATTTTCCTATATAGCCCCTAGGAGGACGGCGCACAAAGTATTGTAAGAAAATGCTTTCGCAGCTTTATTAAGAGCTGCTAACAGCATTATATGCATTATACCTGTGATTGCGTCCCCTTTCCTTTAAGAGCAATTGTTTTAAAGGATTGCATGTGACTTACAGATGGACTCCTGCATGAAAGATGGACCCCTCCATGAAAGATGGACCCCTGCAAAGATGTATTATAGGCAGTAGCGAAATTTGATGGGGGGCGGGGGGGGCGGCCGCCCCCGGGCCCACTCTGGCAGGGGCCCACTCAGATCGCTATTGAATTTTTGCTCCCTAAGTCTATTCCTGAAGATACAGACTGCCTGTGCAGTCTGTATCTTATGCTTTTACCTAATCCTGTATAGCGGAGAAGTACGGCCGGGGGCGGCCATCTTGATGACGTCACAGTGGTGCGTTCCAACGCTGGAACGCAAGGGACGTCATCAAGATGGCGCCCGGCTTTACTGCACCGCTACAGAGGACTGGGTAAAGTATAAGATACAGACTGCAAAGGCAGTCTGTATCTTCATGAAGTTTATTTCTGAAGATACAGACTGCCTGTGCAGTCTGTATCTTATACTTTACCCAGTCCTCTGTAGCGGTGCAGTAAAGCCGGGCGCCATGTTGATGACGTCCCTTGCGTTCCAGCGCTGGAACGCACCACTGACGTCATCAAGATGGCCGCCCCCGGCCTTACTGCTCCGCTACACAGCTATAGGTAAAAGCATAAGATACAGACTGCACAGGCAGTCTGTATCTTTAGGAATAGACTAGAGCTGGACATGTGGATGCAGGGGGAGCTGGACATGTGGACACAGGGGGAGGTGGACACGGGGGGAGCTGGACATGTGGACACAGGGGGAGCTGGACATGTGGACACAGGGGGAGCTGGACATGTGGACACAGGGGGAGCTGGACATGTGGACATAGGGGGAGCTGGACATGTGGACACAGGGGGAGCTGGTAAAGAGGGGGAGCTGGACATGTGGAAACAGGGGGAGCTGGACATGTGGACGCAGGGGGAGCTGGACATGTGGAAGCAGGGGGAGCTGGACATGTGGAAACAGGGGGAGCTGGACATGTGGACACAGGGGGAGCTGGACATGTGGAAACAGGGGGAGCTGGACATGTGGACATAGGGGGAGCTGGACATGTGGACGCAGGGGGAGCTGGACATGTGGAAGCAGGGGGAGCTGGACATGTGGAAACAGGGGGAGCTGGACATGTGGACATAGGGGGAGCTGGACATGTGGACACAGGGGGAGCTGGACATGTAGAAACGGGGAGCTGGACATGTGGATGCAGGGGGTGCTGGACATGTGGACACAGGGGGAGCTGGACATGTGGAAACAGGGGGAGCTGGACATGTGGAAACAGGGGGAGCTGGACATGTGGAAACGGGGAGCTGGACATGTGGAAACAGGGGGAGCTGGACATGTGGACATAGGGGGAGCTGGTAAAGAGGGGGAGCTGGACATGTAGAAACGGGGAGCTGGACATGTGGACACAGGGGGAGCTGGACATGTGGACACAGGGGGAGCTGGACATGTGGAAACAGGGGGAGCTGGACATGTGGAAACAGGGGGAGCTGGACATGTGGACACAGGGGGAGCTGGTAAAGAGGGGGAGCTGGACTTGTGGACACAGGGGGAGCTGGACATGTAGAAACAGGGGGAGCTGGACATGTGGAAACAGGGGGAGCTGGACATGTGGAAACAGGGGGAGCTGGACATGTGGACATAGGGGGAGCTGGACATGTGGACACAGGGGGAGCTGGTAAAGAGGGGGAGCTGGACATGTGGACACAGGGGGAGCTGGACATGTAGAAACAGGGGGAGCTGGACATGTGGAAACAGGGGGAGCTGGACATGTGGAAACAGGGGGAGCTGGACATGTGGACACAGGGGGAGCTGGACATGTGGACACAGGGGGAGCTGGACATGTGGACACAGGGGGAGCTGGACATGTGGACACAGGGGGAGCTGGACATGTGGACACAGGGGGAGCTGGACATGTGGACACAGGGGGAGCTGGACATGTGGACACAGGGGGAGCTGGACATGTGGACACAGGGGGAGCTGGACATGTGGACGCAGGGGGAGCTGGACATGTGGACACAGGGGGAGCTGGACATGTGGAAACAGGGGGAGCTGGACATGTGGACGCAGGGGGAGCTGGACATGTGGAAGCAGGGGGAGCTGGACATGTGGACACAGGGGGAGCTGGACATGTGGACATAGGGGGAGCTGGTAAAGAGGGGGAGCTGGACATGTAGAAACGGGGAGCTGGACATGTGGACACAGGGGGAGCTGGACATGTGGACACGGGGAGAGCTGGACATGTGGAAACAGGGGGAGCTGGACATGTGGAAACAGGGGGAGCTGGACATGTGGAAACCAGGGGGAGCTGGACATGTGGAAACCAGGGGGAGCTGGACATGTGGAAACCAGGGGGAGCTGGACATGTGGAAACCAGGGGGAGCTGGACATGTGGAAACCAGGGGGAGCTGGACATGTGGAAACCAGGGGGAGCTGGACATGTGGAAACCAGGGGGAGCTGGACATGTGGAAACCAGGGGGAGCTGGACATGTGGAAACCAGGGGGAGCTGGACATGTGGAAACAGAGGGAGCTGGTAAACAGGGGGAGCTGGACATGTGGAAACAGGGGGAGCTGGTAAACAGGGGGAGCTGGACATGTTGGAAACAAGGGGGAGCTGGACATGTGGAAACCAGGGGGAGCTGGACATGTGGAAACCAGGGGGAGCTGGACATGTGGAAACCAGGGGGAGCTGGACATGTGGAAACCAGGGGGAGCTGGACATGTGGAAACCAGGGGGAGCTGGACATGTGGAAACCAGGGGGAGCTGGACATGTGGAAAACAGTGGTTTTCTGATTTAACCCTATTTGGCCCAGTTCTCTCTGGAAGCTTCATAGAGGAGCTGGGGGCTGATCTGGAGATCCTGGGGGAATGGGGGCAGAGGTCCGACCCCTCCACCCCAGTCTCTTACAGGATAAGGGACAAGTATGTTTAAATCAGAAAGCTGTGATTCGGATCACAGAGAGCAGGGTGCAGCAGCCTGTAGTGGCTGCCCGAGTTAGCTAGTGATTGAGCCTGCGGTACCTCCCTGTGAGTGATGCACCTGTCTTAGGCAGAATGCAAATTATCTACCTCTATGGTATATGGGTCAGTCAGTGTATAGGGAAAATAATAGTCTTTGCATAATGGATTTAACTTTTTTTTACAGTTTTAACTACAGATCTCAGGTGAACCTGTTATACTGCCCATACATCCATGACATTGGGATAGTGAGCGACTCCGATGAGAAGACACCCCTTGTAAGTCACTGTTTCATTTTATGTGTCTATATATGTAAATGTAGAAGCCTCTAACACTGCTCTTAATTCACTATGAGTAATGGAGCAGAATATACCCTTTATTATTTAGAAAGCATTGTTGTCAAGCGAGGTTCCCTTTGAGTAACATAATCGGTTGGGGGCCCACTCAGACTTGCTCGCCCCCCCTAGGCTGAACCCCTAGCTACGCCCCTGATTATAGGACAACTTTGGCGGTTCGCTTTTTTAGCTTAACACACATTAAAAAATTATATAACTACAATATATTGTAATGTGTGTTAATAAGCTATCTGGCACCGTTCCCCCCTCCGGAAGTGAAATAAAGTATACATACCAAGTAACTGTTGACCACGTCCTCTTCCCCCGGGCGCCATCTTGTGTCAATGTCGTCAGAGCTGGGGGCGGGCCTGGTCTTCTTCCTCTTCGGCATCTTTTAGTAAAGTGAATAGGAGAGGAAAAGGCTGCTGGTGCACTTGCACACTAGCAGCCTTTCCATTGGCTGGAGCGCATCAAATGCTCATGAGCTTGCTCAGAAAAGGCAGGCAGCCTTTTTTCTTCCATCACCTTCACTGGAACCCGGAAGTGAGGGAGTTCCGAGAACGGCCAGAGCTGACGGGGACACGGTGGGCGTGACATTCAATCAGTGATTGTCACCAGCGGGATGGTGAGTATGAAGTGTGTGTGTCTGTGTTTTTTTTTTTATCCCACCAGAGTTGTCCTTAAGGGTACAAACACACACACCGTATATGCAGCAGATACGCAGCAAATACGCAGCAGATACGCAGCAGATCTGCAGCAGATTTGATGGTGAAGACTTGATGCTGTGTTTAGTTATTTAGATCTAATCTGCTGCGTATCTGCTGCGTATCGCAGCAGTAAATACGCTTCGTATACGGTGTGTGTGTTTGTATAGGATATGTTGTTGTGTAAACATGTTCCCTTTTAACACAAACCATACATCTTATCTAATCTTGTTAACCCCCGGCCGGCCAGAGAATGCTGTACCTGCTCCACGCTTCGGCTAGCTATGGGGGTTTCCGGCATCTGGACGTCCCGATCAGCCAATCAGTGTGCTGCGGCGGGGCAGTGCACTGATTGGCTGAGAGGGACGTTCAGCCAGTAACCCCCGAAGCGAGACGGATCATGGAGCAGGTACAGTATGCTCTGGCCAGCGGGGGGGTTAATGGGGCAGTCTCCTTACATACTTTGACATCCCACTGCGAGTATGTATTTTCATTGAGAATGACCGAGCATAGATCCGCAGCGGATTTTGCTGCGAATGCGCAGTGTGAATTCCGCAGCAGATCTGGCGTGTGTGTTTGTAGCCTAAGGGCCCTATTCCACTGGACGATTATCGTTCAGATTATCGTTAAATCGTTCGAATCTAAACGATAATCGTTCGGTTGAAATGCAGTTAACGATTAACGACCGAATGAGAAATCGTTGATTTGCTTTATAAGACCTGGACCTATTTTTATTGTTGCTCGTTCGCAAAACGTTCGCAAATCGTTCGCATTGAATAAGACATCGTTCAGTCGTTCGCAATAGATACGAACGCAATAGCGAATAAATAGCGAAGAAAAACTATCGCAATTACGATCATAAGTAACGATTATCGTTCCATGGAAATGAGTGACCGTTTTCAGGTCTTTCGCAATAGCGGTCGTTTTAGATCGTTAATCGTTAACGATTATGCAAACGATAATCGTCCGGTGGAATAGGGCCCTAAATCTAAATCCCCAAATATGTTGATGACTTTATATACACAATGACTACCACTATTCAAGGCAAGTAGGAAGGAGATGAGTATAAGTAAAACAGATGAATGTATGTAAATTATTTTTACTGTTGCGAACAGTCAACTTAATTTTGTTGGAAAGTGGAGAGCCCAGGTTGCACCTTTGTTTTCTGCCTGGAGTGAGAAGGTATGCGTGCAGCAACATGCCCTGGACTCTCTCGGGCCCAATTGTAGGTGTTGCATTGTGTAATCTAGTTATGCCACTACTGGAAATTAACTTAATAAAAAGAGATGACCTCAAACACATGATGCACACTTTAGTTTGTACAAAGGAAATGTTTTGTGAGCAAATCCTATTATGTATGACAGGAGAAAGTAGTTAGCAGGAAATTTAAAGTTTTTACCTGGCCCTATGTGGGGGCAGTAGTTGCAGTGTGTTTTATAAGTGCAATAAAATCTGCATTATAGATTAAATATTGGCAACACACCAATGTCATAACTGAGGAATGGTTTTGTTTTCTAGGATCCAATCAGCTATTTGCCAGAGCTGCAGCATCTGCAGGCAGTTCCATACATTGTGTAGTGGCTGTGCTGCATTAGTGCAGATCACTCACTATTTTAGGGAAAGGGAGCTAAGCTGCAGTAACCCAGTACAACTTAATGTACACAACTGTCCTCAGCAACCACTCATATAGCTGTATTAATTTTTCTTTAATCTAAACTATAAAAATCTGATTGGCCTGTAGGGGCAACATTTTCCCATTCTGACTTCAGGGTACTTTGTGTACAGTGTTCTTGGCTTTCTTATTCCAACTAGACAAAACAAAAGGTCAAAATGACTGGTAAAGGCCCTATTCTAATCATCCAGTGGAATAGAAGGCAACGATCAGCCGACATCATTCGTCGTTTGTCTTTGATACATGTTGAAAGCAGACCGCTGCTGTATGCTATGGGCTGCCCGGACGATCTAGCGATCACCCAGTCAGCCCCCCCGCGCCCCCCACCTTTCTACGCCCCCCCCTCCCACACACACACGCACAAACCCGCTTGCTGCTGCCGCGTGTAATAGCGCTTGTTTGCTCCTCTCAGTCGGCCCATGGAATAGGGCCATAAGTGATTTTGGTAAGTACTGTATGTGTGTGATCAAAGAAGAAAAGGGAAGCTTAGGGAAAAGTAGCAAAGATAAGTAAGAGCTTAAAAAAAAATAGAACTAGCATTCACTAATTAACATAAGAGAAAGAAATAATAATGTAATGGAAATTATATAGGAAGTAAGGTTGTCATAGAAAAGACCATGCTCCCTAAGGCATCATTCACATGTTTAGTGATTTTTCAGGGCTGCAAAACCTCCTGCTATTTTTAATCCGTGGAAAATCATCCACATTTGCATCTGTTTTTATCTCTGTGTCTGTGCCCCCTTCCCTCCCCTTAACCTGACAGTGCATCACCACCCCCTGAAGTCTGACAGCAGTGTTTAATATGCATAGACCAGGTGGTCTGGTAGCGCATTTTGCAGTGCGATTTGCAGAGCTGATCGCAGCACAGATCGTGTAAATAGATATATAGGATTCAATGTCCCCTAACACTGTCCGTGGTCGTGGATCGGCAATCGCGGGCAGTTTTGTGGGATGTGTGAATAAGGCCTAATCTTCTCAGACAGTCTCTAAAAAGGAGGAAAACCTCCCAGAGGCAATGCATTCTACTCAGATTCTGTTCAGGTAGTGTTCTCCACGTGGACAGAGACAATGTTGAACTACAAACCACCAAACATGATTCCCAACATTTGTTTGTAGGCTTTCATTTCCTTACTAGTTATCTCGGTGTATTGTATAGTATGGGCAGTGGTGAGCTCATATTTCAGCTTCTTTGTATTACCAATCTAATATTTGAGAGTTGATGTTGATTGCTTACCATTGAGTGATGTTCTTTTTCTTTTTGTTACCATTTATATTCATCGTTACTAGTTACTATTTGCTTGACTTCCTTTCTAAAGTTTATTGACACAAGGGTTCCAACAGTCATCTTAGACCCTGTTCAGTTGGGAGAAGTTTAAAAAGGGCAATTCCGCTTTTAATGATCGGCCATAGTTTTACTTTATTTTAGTATCTGATGATGTGAAAGGTATAATATTTTTTAAATAATTTTTTAATAAAATTTTCATTTACATTTTATGTCATGTTTATAATTTGTGTATGAAATTGAGAAGAATATAAAAAGTCATTGTGTTTTTTTTTACATCTTTTATTTTGGCTGATTATTGTCTTTCAGCAGGTTTAACCCCTTCAGAACTGGACAAATTTTCATTTTTTTCTATTTTAGTTTTTTCCTCCTTGTGTTCGAAAGGCCATCGCTCTTTAATTTTTTCACCTACAGACCCACATGAGCCCTTATTTTTTGCGCCACCAACTGTACTTTGCAATGGCAGACTTAATCTTTCCCTACAATATTCTGTGAAACCTGAAAAAAATTATTCATGCTGTGAAATTGAAAAAAAAAAGAGGAATTTATTTTCATTTTGGGGGGGTTTTGTTTTTACGCCATTAGCCCTATGGTAAAACGGATACTGTGACTGGATAACACTGCCACACCAGACCTGACCAATACCGCCATACTGTGACTGGATAACACTGCCACACCAGACCTGACCAATACCGCCATACTGTGACTGGATAACACTGTCATACCAGACCTGACCAATACCGCCATACTGTGACTGGATAACACTGTCATATAAGACCTGACCAATACCGCCATACTGTGAATGGATAACACCGCCACACCACACCAGACCTGACCAATACCGCTATACTGTGCTGGATAACACTGCCATACCAGACCTGACCAATACCGCCATACTGTGACTGGATAACACTGCCATACCAGACCTGACCAATACCGCCATACTGTGCTGGATAACACTGTCATACCAGACCTGACCAATACCGCCATACTGTGACTGGATAACACTGCCATACCAGACCTGACCAATACCGGCAAACTGTGACTGGGTAACACCGCCACACCAGTCCTGACCAATACCACCATACTGTGACTGGATAACACCATCATATCAGACCTGACCAATACCGACATACTGTGACTGGATAACACCGCTATACCAGACCTGACCAATACCACCATACCGTGACTGGATAACACCGCCACACCAGACCTGACCAATACCGCCATACTGTGACTGGATAACACCCCCATACCAGACATGACCAATACCGATACACTGTGACTGAATAACACTGCCATACGGGTAAATACAACCCTGCAGGTATACAGGACACTACAGGTATACAGGACCCCAAAACTATACACTACAAGTGCACGGGACCTCCACAAAACTATATACTACAGGTATACAGGACCCCAAACTTTACACTACAGGTATACAGGACCCCAAAACTATATACTACAGGTATACAGGACCACCTCCACCAACTATATACTTCAGGTATACAGGACCTCCACCAACTATATACTACAGGTATACAGGACCCCAAACTATACACTACAGGTATACAGGACCCCAAAACTATACAATACAGGTATACAGGAACTCCACCAACTATATACTACAGGTATATAGGACCCCAAACTATACACTACAGGTATACAGGACCTCAAAACCATACACTACAGGTATACAGGACCTACACCAACTCTATAATACAGGTATACAGCACCTTCACCAACTCTGTACTACAAGTATACAGGACCCCAAATATACTACAGGTATACAGGAACTCCACCAGCTATATACTACAGGTATATAGGACCCCAAACTATACACTTCAGGTATACAGGACCTCCACCAACTCTATACTATAGTTATACAGGACCCTCAAACTATTTACTACAGGTATACAGGACCCCCCGAACTATATACTACAGGTATACAAGACCTCCACCAATTATACACTACAGGTATCCAGGACCCCCAAACTATAAACTACAGGTATACAAGACCTCCACCAACTATATATTACAGGTATACAGCACCAACTATATACTACAGGTATACAGGACCCCCGAACTATACAGTACAGGTATACAGGACCTTCACCAACTGTACACTGCAGGTATACAGGACCTCCCTCAACTATACACTATAGGTATACAG
This sequence comes from Dendropsophus ebraccatus, assembly GCF_027789765.1. Lineage (NCBI taxonomy): Eukaryota > Metazoa > Chordata > Amphibia > Anura > Hylidae > Dendropsophus > Dendropsophus ebraccatus. The sequence continues at coordinate 69,949,035 of NC_091460.1, forward strand.
CCCCCCCAACTATGCACTACAGATATGCGAGACCCCTAAAAACTATACATTGTGGGTATACAGAACCCCTCCAACTATGCACTACAGGTATACACTAATTCCACTGATTAACTCAGATGAAACAATACCTTTAGCTTGGCCTCCTGGGCACCTTAGAACAAATCTAATTAACACACTGACACTTTATACCCGGGCAGCGCCGGGTACATTTTCTAGTATATATATATATATATATATATATATATATATATATATATATATGCATGCACAGTGCTTTGTGTTGTGTGTAGGGAAGGGTGCCCCTTACAATTATTTGCTATGGGGCCCCGTGAATCCTAGCTACGCCCCTAGTATAGTAGAAGCACTGGAAGGACTGGTTGCCCATGAGGAGAGCTGGGAATATGGCTGGCATAGGCCCATGTAGAAGAGGCGAATCTGCACTTTTTTGTGGTGTACACCTGGGGCACATCTTAGTAAATGTCCTCCTTTGTATGTGTGGCACTGTGTATGTTTGGGGCAAGAAGGGGTCACTGTGTGTACGAGGAGCATTTTAACTGCAGTACTTCTGTGTGTGGACACAAAGGGGATACTGGCCCTGTTACATGCACTGATGTGCACTGATCCTGATCTCGTAGATAGATAGGCGCTTGCATACTGAGCCTACTAAAAGATTCAACCAGCATGCTGGGGAGACTGCCCGGTACTGGATCATTTGTTTGGCTCTTGTCTTATGTTTGGTTGGCAACTGACGAATGAGCATTTTGCCTTCTTACACAGGACAATTTTGGGCTGTTCAGTCAATATTCACTTTGTGTAATAGAAGCCTTCATGTTTGTAAAACCACTGTTTCCTGGCAATGATGGAAATAAAGCTCCCGGCTGCCATTCACCAATAGACAGCAGCAGCACTGACCTGCACAAGCTGGAGAGAGGATGTTGGACATATACTTCTGCAGGGCGAGAAGAATGTGACAAAAAAGTCATGTGACAGATGAAAGATGTCTTCCCCCCACTTCCTGTCCTGTTTAATAACATTAACAGCAGCCTTGTTTGCACCATGTAAGACACAAAATGCTATCAGCACACCCAGCGCACACAAACAGTCCAAGAACAACTGTAACGTTGTAGAGGAGCAATAAAATACAAAGGTTACAAAAGTGGACATACCCTGTAAGGAGTTGTCTCATTACAGACAACCCCTTTAATCAGACAGCTGCCATGGTGATTAGCTCTTAAGACCACAGCAATCTGGCAGGGTACACTTCTCCCCTGTATGATGGCAATATGACCTATCAAGGTCATATAAGCAAAAGGTATCTTGAGGAGTCAACCTGCTTACTGCTGAGAAATACTACTGTAAGTGAGTAAAGAGGAGCTGTGATCTGTGCTATCTCAGGACCACTAGTGCCTATAAGCCAGTGCTCCACCAGCCATTGCATTACTACAGTGCCTAGCATGCTATGACAGCCTAGGACTCCCAGGGCATGCTGGAATTTGTAGTTTGAAACAGCTGGAGAGTCACAAATTGGTAAACACTACTATCGGTAGAGAAAAGCTTCTCTCTGAGGGCTGGACAATTCCTTTAATTACTATAAGGGACTGGGCTCAGCCATCGTTCCCGTGCACATTCTGCGTTTGCTCCACCATGCCGGATGCGCCTTTCTCCTACTTATCTGGAGATTTTCTAGCAGCATGGCAGTGGGCAATGGGCAGAAGCAGTGGGCAGGAGCAGGGGCAGAAGCAGTGGGCAGGAGCAGAGCCCGGGAGGAGGCCGAGCCTGTGCAGACAGGGGCAGAGCCCGGGAGGAGGCAGGCAGCCCGGGGGGAGGACGTGTATATGCAGATCCGGGCAGCCGGGGAGTGCAGCATGGGCGGCGCATTCAGCCTGCACACACCACGGCCCTGAGCTCTCCTCATCTATATAAATAGCCCGGCCCGGCATGCACGTTGTCCTGTAGCCTTGGGGAGGTAAGTGACCACCGCCTGCAGCCAGAGGAGCTGTCTATTACCTATCACAGTGCAGTCCTGTTATCTGCCCTCCCTATGGGGCTGATGAGTTATCTTCTGCCCCCCGCCGGGGCTGTAGGGTGTGTGCCGGGCGCCCATGTGTCAGGCCTCTGCCGGTCACTAGCTATGGCAGCTGCTGGGTAGTGCTGGCTATCATGGGTAAATGGCGCCATAAGCATGTGTGGTGTGTGCAGAGCCGAGTGCATCCACCCTGCCCGCTGACTGCCCCCAGCTCTGCCCTGACCTGGGGTTATTATAAGGTCCTGTGACTGTGGCATGAAGGGCTCTGGTCATCTCGTGACGCTTTGTTATCTCACATTACTATTTCCTCTTGGTGACTTAACCCCTCAGCTCCTGATCAGAAGAGACTATATGGATTCCATCTGCCGCATGCTGTGACCCTATGGGGCAGTCGTTTTCTTCCTATAAGAAGCATTTCCCAGCATTATAACTGAAGAACCCCTAAAAACCTGTCCCCAGTGCTGGGACACCCCTATAAGCAGCTTGGTGAGGGGCGCCTGCTGCATTCTGTCCTTCCTGTCTGCTGCTCTAATGTATTGGTCACACAGGTCTGTTGTGGGGATCCCTATGGTCAGAGATTGGTGTGAAGGAGTGTGGCTCCCAGCCTCTTCTGTGCAGATGGCTTCCTGTTGCAGCATTGTACAAATCATCAGACCTCTCTGAGCTTCTGCATTTCAGAATTTAAGGGGATTTTTATAAACTATCGGCCAGCCATTTATCTGATCAGGGTGTATACATCCACCATGGGGACGCTGTTCTGCATTGTCTCAGTAGAAGAGGCAATAATAATAATAATGTAAATGTGTTATATTTGCTCACTTACTCTGCAAGCTGCAGGCGACAATGTGGCAATGCAGCCAACACAGCAGCAGTGCCATCTAGCTGCCTGCTCCCAGCTCTGCCATACTGCTCTGTGCTTTGTTGTGGAAGCGTCTGCTTGTCTTGGTGAATTCAGTGATTGTAGTTAGTAGTGTACGCTCTTGTTAATAACCATTACCGTCACCATAGACACAGATGACTTCTGCAAGAAATAATATAAAGCGGCTTTCATCTTTAACATACGCATGAAATGGGGCACTCCTTGTGCTTTTCAAAACGTTTTAAGGCTTTTTCTGTCCAATACAGAAGGTTAGAGGAAAATCGCCACTGATTTAAAGGGAACCAATCAGCCCATATGGGCTAATATCGTTCCCTGGAGCACTGTATACTGTGCAGCTTGCGGCACATACCAGCTGCAGCAGAAGCTTTATACCGGGGGAAATATGACTTTTATCCCCCGGCTCGTGACACACAGACGGGAAGTAGTCATCTGGGCGGCTCCCCACCTGTGTCTAGTCACCGCGCTTTGCCTGTCTGTGTGCTCTGCGGGAATGATTGACAGGCAGAGAGGTCTGTTACTGGCCTCTCTGCCTGTCAATCATCCCGCCGAGCACGCTGACAGGCAGAGCGCGGTGACTAGACACAGGTGGTGAGCCGCCGAGATGACTACTTCCCTGTTTGTGTCTGTCACGAGACGGGGGAATAAAAGTCATATTTCCCCGGTATAAAGCTCCTACTGCAGCCTCAGCCGGTACGTGCCGCGGCTGCTGCAGGAGCTTTATACATTGCTCCAGAGAACCATATCAGCCCAAGTCGTAAAGACTGTCTAGTCCAAATTTGCACCATCTATTATCTGGTTTAGTTTTACATAAAATAGTACATTTTTGGACATCTAAGCTATGCCTCCTGGGTGAGCATGATCTTTTAAAGGGAATGTGTCATCAAGAAATGACTGTTTCTAATTTTTCATTTTTTAGATTTTACAGCTTTAGGATAGCAAATCTGCTGTGGATCCTGTACGTGTGAACGCACCCTTAAATAGTCCTGAGATCTAGCAGTTTTTAAATTCTGGCCACTAAGCCTAAAACAAAGGTAAGGCCAGTTTCACACGTAACGGATCTGCAGCGGATTTCACGTTGCAAATTTGCAACGAAATCCGCTGCAGATCCCTTGCCTGTCATTTTCATTAAGAAGACATACTCGCAGTATGTGTGAGTATGTAAGTGACAGCCCCATTAACCCCCCCGCTGGCCATTACATACATTACCTGTTCCACGCTCCGGCGGTTCCCGGCTGAATGTCCCGCTTAGTCAATCAGTCTGCTGCCCCGCTGCAGTGCACTTGTTGGCTGAGCGAGACATCCAGATGCCAAGAGCCCCTGAAGCAAGCCGGAGCAGGTAATGCATGCTGCAGCCGGTGGGGGGTTAAGGAGGCTGTCACTTACATACAGTGCGATGTCAATCTTGCTGGGAGTATGGAAGCTCATTGAAAATGACAGGCAAGGGGTCCACAGCAGATTTTGCAGCGTGCAATCCGCTGTGGATCAGTTATGTGTGAAACTGTGGCCTAAGGCCACGTTCCCACACTTATCACGGCATGTGGCTGAATCCATGCCTATATGTGTTCACAGTAGCCGCGAGCTGTTGCTGACAATCCCGACTACGTTGTGTGGCTACAGTCGAAAAAACGGGGATATTGTTTGGGCCACATGCCTTCCTTTGCATGTGGGAATTTGAATTAAAGCGAATGTACCACTAAGCACCATCACCAGACTCGGTATGTTAATGTAAAAAAAAAAAAAAACCAAACAATGTACCTAGTGGTACATTCGCTTTAAAACTGACAGTTCTGTACAGATCATATCCCAGCAGGGCCCTCCTTATCAACATAGACAGGAGTACAGTAACATATATGATGGGTCATCATTCAGTAGTACACGTGTATAGAGTATACGAAAACTCCTCTTACTTCTTAAACCAATGTTTACCGCATTGGATCCAGTATTTTAAAACAAAAATGCTTTATCGGTCACATACAGATCTTTGGTCAGTATGATACTTCTCACATCATTTCACTGGGGCTCAGTACATGAGCATAAACATGAATGCTGAAAGTGATGCAATTTCTTTTCCTCACAAAAACTGTATTAAAGAAACTGTTGAAACTTTTGTATTTCTTTGCAGAACTGTAGCACATGGATATAATATAGGCCCACAACAGTCTATGGACAGGTTATTGTGGTTCCAAAGCATGTTGGGTCAGTTGTGTCTGTATATAAGGCCTGAGGACCCATTCACACTTTGTATTTTGCGGCATGTTTATTATGCCACAAATGGTAGTAAATTTTAAAAAAATAGGATTTTGTTTTTACCCTATTGCATGAAAAATCTACACTCAAACTGTTCATTGGTCCCATAGTACCTTTCCTTCCTGATCATGTGTTTAGAAGCCTCATAGAGTGAGATGCTAGCACTTTGAGCTTTGTTACAAAGTCCTATGTATTTTATCTCTTCTGTAGTAATATATAATGTGATCTGTGACTGCTAAGCTGGCGCAAATATTACGATCTGCATGCACTTCTGGGGCCATAAGGTAAACTTTATACCTGTGAAGGTATATGGTGTGTGCGTAGGGATTTGCACACTGCCTAGCACTGTTCTTATTATAAACACCAACATGTATGGCAGTGCCTCCCAACCTTTTGCACCTCGGGGCACCCCTTAAAAAAAAATAAATTAGCTCGGGGCACCCCTACTAAATTAATGTTTTACACAATATAAAAACCACCATTTAGTGACTCACATGTGACGTCTTCTTTGATCCGACACGTTACTTTCCCTTTTCCTCTCCATCCGGTCCAGACCACTGTGACGATTTCTTCCAGCTACAATTGATCTCTTCAGAACCTGCCAGACAGACATCTTAGGCACCGCACATTTAATAATGCCCCATGCTGTGCCCCCACATAGTAATAATGCTAACTGTTGTGCCCTTCATATAGTAATAATATACCCCTGTGTGCCTTTCATTATAATAATGCCCCTTATGCTTTTCCCCTCAGCATAAATGCCCCCCTCCCTGCTCTGCCTCTAGTAATAATGTCCCCCTCAGTATAAATGTCCTCCATGCTGCCCCCCTCAGTATAAATGCCCCCTGCCTGCCTCTGGTGATAATGTCCCCCATGCTGTGCCCCCACCTGCTGTGCACCAAAAAAAAAAAGAAAATTCTACCCCCCTAATCCGTGCTGTGTGGCTGCAGGGAGCAGCTCTCCTCACTCTTCGGGCTCCATCTTGCGAGGCGCGCGGACGGGACCTCCGGCAGGCATGATGACGTCACATCATCACGCCTGCCGGAGTGGTCACGTCCCGGCGTCCCATAGGCTGCTAGCATGAAGTGCCGGCGGCCTATGGGGTTGAATGTAGGAGCAGGATGCTGACAGGACCTGCTCCTACATTCTGCTCAATTGAATGTTCTACCTGCTCACTGTGTGAGCGGGTGGAACATCAAACCGATCCGTATATCCTTAGAAGCTGTGCGGCCGCAGCTTCTAGGGATATTGAAGTGACAGTGTCTCTATTCCCACCGGGATACCGCGCCACCCCTGGCGGGTTCTCCGGGCACCCCAGTGTGCCACGGCACCCTGGTTGGGATGTATGGGTTATATTTATGAAGACCGCTTCAGGTTATCTGGTAAAGACTGTTGGTGCCTTTTTGCAATGCAGAAGAGCATGGAAGATACTGATCTAGATATCTGTGGAAAGGTTCATATGATATTTTGTATGTTAGGGGTAGTTTTTGGGATTATTTAAAACAACGGCCATTGCTTTAAAATAACGGCGGCAATTATTTGCCACTAAATGGCGGCCATCCACTTAATTTCAGCAGTGTGGGAACATATCCTTGATGTGATTTTTCTATCCTCTCCTGGTTTTAGTTGCAAAATACTAAGCAAATACTGTGTGGGAACATAGCCTAAAGCAGTGAATGATCTGCAGTCAGTTTATTTAATTTTCAAATTAAAGCGAACGAACTTGCTGATTATGCCCCAGAAGCTATTTAGCTGATGACTGCAGGGCTGTGAATAATTTTCCTCTTCTTCTCCCCTGCATTCTGGAGATAGCCCCTGTGCTAATCAGGGGCTTAGGAGCATTTGGGCCGTCACCCGACGGCCAGGAGCACAAGCTCGGCCCGTCCAGCCTGCCCCCTCCCGTGTCATTAACTATGCATATATGTATATGCATAATGGGCGGCATGGGAGGGGCCATGCTGGGCGGGCTGAGGGGCGTTGCTCTGGACCGTCAGGTCCTAACTCCCTGATTAGCATAGGGGCAATTAGGCACTATCTCCAGAATGCGGGGGAGAAGAGAAAAATGATTTACAGCCCTGCAGTCATCAGCTAAAGAGCTTCTGGGTCATATGAGCAGGTTCATTGGGCACAGCCACTTAAGTATTTATTTTGTCAGAACAAGAACATAAATCCAAGAGGAAACACAACTATAAAAGATGGGAATATGACATCAAAGAAATAATAAAACAATATATAATGACCAGTACATCAGCATTACATTTAGGAAGACTGCCACAAGAGTGATCAGACAGGCAAACTTTTAATTAGTAAACTCCTGGTGTAATGTACAATGTGATATATGGAGTTTGTCTGAACAAGTTTTAGGTACTATTAACAAGTCATTAATTATGCAGCTATCTAAAAGCACTAGCGTATGGCTATGTGTAAAGATTGCTATGCTCATTGCATTGTTTAAAGGGCATGTATCGCCTAGATTTTCTTCTGATTAGTCAGATACTAAAAGCCCTATTCCGCTGAACCATTATCGGACGATAACTACTGTTACGGACGATAAACGTCCCGTGGAATAGAAGGCAACAATTAGCTGACATCATTCACGTTGGCTGATCGTTGCGTTGTTTGTCTTTCAAACATGTTGAAAGACAAACGATCTGCTGCCGTCGCTCCGTGGAATAGGAGCGGTGCCAGCAGACCGCTGTTGTATGCTATGGGCTGCCCGGACAATCTAGTGATCACCCGGGCAGCCTCCCAGTGGCCCCCCCAGACTCACCTGCTAGCTGCTGCCGGGAGGAATAGCGGCGACAGCGGGTGGGGAACAAGGAGCAAACGAGCGCTATTAGCATTTCAGTCAGCCTGTGAATTAGGGCCTTATGGCTGCATGTACACATCCGCAATTTTGTGGTCCTTACGGATGGGAAAGGTAAGAAATGGATTCGTTACCCACCCGGCATGAAGTGTCAATATCATACCGGCAGCAGGGAAACTCTTTGAATCGTTGAGCCACTGATATTGACTCTTCATGCCGGGTGGGTAACGAATCCATTTCTTGCCCTCCCCATCCGTAAGGTCTGCAAAATTGCAGATGTGTGCATGCAGCCTTAAAGTTTATTCTAATCTGTTTCCATTTTCTAATTTATTTATTTTTTCACTTTTTGTGCATTATAGGGGCTGCCACCTTGCCTGAGCTGGTTTTTTTTTTTTTTTTTTTTTTTTTTTTTTAACAGCATTTAGTGACATGCTTTACAGCAAGACTCATGGACATAAATGACAATAGACATAGAAGAAAACTTATCAAGCACTTTGCGCCTATTTTTAGGTGAATGATTTGATTTTTCACCCATTTTGGTTTAAAGGGGTTATCGAGCGCTACAAAAACATGGCCACTTTCTTCCACAGACAGCCCAACTCTTGTCTCCAGCTTCGGCGGGGTTTTGCTGCTCAGTTCCATTGAAGTGAATGGAGCTTAATTGCAGACCGCACCTGAACTGGAGACAAGAGTCGTGTTGTCTCTGAAAGAAAGTGGCCATGTTTTTGTAGCACTGGATAACCCCTTTAAGTTCAATTTATGGACCAATATTCGACAGGGCCATATTTTTTAGATCTGACTTTGTTTTTTTTTAATCTGCCTTTTTATTAATTTACTCAAATTTGCATAATCCAGAATTTGCGGCCAATTTATCGTTTGAAACTTTTTAAAAAGTCAAAAAACTATTGCAGGCCTATGTCTGGCCAGTACCGGGGGAATTTGTTTGCAACTTTTTTTTGTCACTCAATATATTGGAACAAAATAAACACCAACCTACGTTAGAATAGTCGCACACATTACACTCCTTGGTAAATGTCCCCTTGAGATGAAACATTACTGAGCGTGCTCTGTGACCTTTAAGGAGGTCATTCTATAGAGAGCTACTATAGTGTGACGAGTGGGGGATAAAAGGGGCCTCCCGACGAGGAGCCATAAGGGGGGTCTCTGCGGCCACGACAGTTAGTGGGGGTTCTTAGTGGGGTAGTAGTTCGTGCCCAATTGTAATAGTGGTGGTAGGTGGTTTCATGCTAGTCAAGATGGCCCCCGTCAGAGGGTGGGGGAGGGGGGAACAGGTATGGCCTTTGTGTAGAGACAAAGGGGACATTAGTATGCGGAGGGAATACCTGGGGGAGGTAGTGAGCTGAGCTAGGTGTTAAAGGGGGCGGGGTTTAGAGTATAAAAGGACAGGTAGTTTGACCAGAGACACAGTCGCTGCAATGCTGTACAGATCATTTTACAACAGCCTCCTTCTATCACCACAGATAGAACAGGAAGTTTCAGCTTACATTTAGCCCTAGTGGTGAGAATGAAAACTGCAAGATTTTAAGATTATTTTATAATATAGAAACATAGAAGATTATCGGCAGAAAAAGACCACCTGGACCATCTAGTCTGCCCTTTTAGTAATTACTTATTTATTTTAGGATAGATATATGCTTATCCCAGGCAGGCTTACATTCAGTTATTGTAGATTTACCAACCACATCTGCTGGTAGTAAAATGGAAAAATAGAACAAAATCGCCAACAATTCAGAAAAAAATGTCTAACAAAAAAAAATTATTTAAACAATAAATAATTTTCTGATTACTCATTCCCTTTAAAGGGAACCAATATGCACGATTGTGCTAATATGGCTCCCAGCAGCATAGTATAGATCTACTGTGCAGCTTGCAGAGCACACCAGCCACAGCAGTAGCTTTACAAAGGGAAAAAATATGTTTTAGGGAGCTGGGATAATTGACAGGCAGAGAGGCTACCTGTGGGTCTCGCAGCCTGTCAATCATTCCCGCACTGTGTGCTGACAGGCTGTGACTAGTCACAGGCCTCTCCCTACCTAGCTGAATAACTGCGGTCCTTGCGCGGCGTAATAATACATCTTATCTGATGTAAAGCTACCACCACAGCCGCGGCTGGTATGCTCTGTGAGCTGCACACTAGATCTATACTGTGCTGCTGATAACCATATCAGCACAATTGTGGTGATTGGTTCCCTTTAAGGTCCTAACTCAAATACCACAGTGCCCTTTTTAGAAGACTGATGTAAATGTATGGCATACTTCTGCACAATATAAATTTGCATTGCATGTAAAAGAATGCCTATTACAAAAATATGCATGACTTAATAGTTTATTTTTTTACTTCAGGCACTATGGCGAAGTCAAATCTGACTGTGGTGTTGGCGAAAGTCAAATCTCCAACAGCTTAACCCTTAGAGGACCCGGCCAATTTAAATTTTATCATTTTCGTTTTTTCCTCCTTGTGTTCGAAAGGCCATAGCACTTGCATTTTTTCACCTAGAAACCAACATGAGCCCTTATTTTTTGCGCCACTAATTGTACTTTGCAATGACAGACTGAATTTTTGCATAAAGTACACTACGAAACCAGAAAAAAATTCAATGTGTGGTGTAATTGAAAAAAAAACGCATTTCTTTTATTTGGGGGGGGTTGTGTTTTAACGCCGTTCGCCCTGGGGTAAAACTGACTTGTTATATATGTTCCTCAAGTCGTTACGATTAAAACGATTGAATAAAAGTTATACATGTTATATATCTGATGGCCTGTAAAAAATTCAAACCATTGTTAACAAATATACGTTCCTTAAAATCGCTCCATTCCCAGGCTTATAGCGCTTTTATCCTTTGGTCTATTGGGCTGTGTCAGGTGTCATTTTTTGCGCCATAATGTTTACTCTATCTGTACCTTGATTGTGCATATGTGAATTTTTGATCGTTTTTTATTACAATTTTTCTGGATTTGATGCAACCAAAAATGCGCTATTTTGCACTTTGGGATTTTTTGGCGCTTACGCCATTTACCGTGCGAGATCAGGAATGGGATAAATTATTTCGGGTGATTACGCACGTGGCGATAACAAACATGTTTATTTATTTGTTTATTTTTATTTATAACCTGGGAAAAGGGGGCTGATTCTGACTTTTATTAGAGGAGGGGGCTTTTTACTTATAACATCACTTTTATTTTTACTTTTACACATATACTAGAAGCCCCCCTGGGGGACTTCTAGTATATGCACTCAGATCTCTCATTGAGATCTTTGCTGTATAGTTATACAGCAAAGGTCAATGAGATCGGCACTCGTTTGCTTTCGGCTGCTGCAGCCGAAAACAAACGAGTGCCGAGTCGGGGACGGCGCCATCTTGGAGCAGTCCCCGGCCGGCATCAGGTACAGAGATCGCTCCTCCGGGACAACGTCCCGGAGGAGCGATCTCCCCACTATACCACCACCGATCATCTGCAGCCGGTAATCGGAGGCAGCTGTCATCTTTGACAGCTGCCTCCGATTACCTGATTTGCGAGAACTGCGATCCCACCGTGCCCGCTAATAGCCGTGATCCCGGGCTACATGCGGCACCCAGGATCTCGGCAGTTCAGAACTTGGCCGCCGCACGGCCCCGCTCTGAACGCAGGGAGGCGGCCCTGGACGTACGGGTACGTCCAGGGTCGCCTAAGGGTTAAAGGGTACTTTGACAAAAATCTTTTTCTTTCAAATCAACTGGTTTCAGAAAGTTATATAGATTTCTAAATTCTATTTAAAAAGAATCTCAAGTCTCCCACTACTTATCAGCTGCTGTATGTCCTGCATGGTGGTTTCTTTCCAGTCTGACTCAGTGCTCTCTGCCGCCACCTATGTCCGTGTCAGGAACTGTTCAGAGCAGTGGCAAATCCCCATAGAAAACCTCTCCTGCTCTGAACAGTTCCTGACATGGACAGGGGTGGCAGCAGAGAGCACTGTGTCAGACTGGAAAGAAAACACTACTTCCTGCAGAACACACAGCAGCTGACAAGTATGGGAAGAGTTGAGATTTTTAAATAGAAGTAAATCACAGATCTATATAACTTTCTGAAATCAGTTGATTTGAAGAAAAAAAGCTATTCACCGTAGTACCCCGGTAATGGACAGAACATGGTTTACTGCTGACTGTTTGGTCAGCAGAATACATTCAGTCCCGCAGTGTAGGTTGGCACACTACTTTGTCAGTATCTCAACATACCGTAACTCATACAGTATCTCAACATGCCGTACTGTCAGTGTGATCTTACCTACGTACAAAAACGGCTTTTTTTTTTTTTTTTTTTTAACTATCCAAAACTATCCAAAATGCAGTATGTGCCACTTTTTGCTGTTAGTACTATTGTGTCAAGAAGGCCATAATATTCACAGCAGAATAGGCTCTTTACAAATGGCATGTGAAGTCCTTGTCTGGCAGAGCTGCTAATTACTGAGAATATCCAAGACAACAAGCGATTATCTCCTCGCTCTGCCCTCAGTAGGATATATCAGGCTCTTACAGCTTAACTGGCATTATAAAGCTTTTACCACCTGTCCAGTCTAGAGATCCCTTTCTTTTGAAGGAAATGTATAAATTGGGACTGTTTTTTAGGCAAATCATGCTGACATTCATACTAAAACCGAAATCTTTTCGATCACAAGGTCTATGCTGGTTCTTGCCCTGTACATTAATAGTTAAACATCTATGATAAGTTGGGTCCACGGCTGTTGTGGGCTATAACTCCCAGAATGATGGGAGTTGTAGTTTAGCATCATCTGAAGTGCTGGGGACAATTGGCATAAATGTTGTAGAAATTATAGGTAATGAAATTGCAGTCAATTTACTGCAGCAGACAAGAACACTAAGACCATCCTGTGATTCCTCTTCTTTTTTTTTTTTTTTTGTTTGTTATATCCAGTGATATAGTAATATATCCTGACAGTGTAAGGAAGTATCTTTTATCTAAAATCATGACTGCCAACTTCAGAGGTCATTGGAGACACTGGCAGGATATATAAAGACCCTACATTGCTTTCAGTGTCTTCTGGGAAGCTCTGCCCCCTGCCTCTCAGCAGTCCTCAGACCAAATCCCAAGTCGACAGGGCAGAGAATGCAGTCCGGCTGGGACTCTGCAACCCGCTGGCACAAGATTTTCTTTCATTTAGCGTTGGAAGTCTTTTACTTTATTTTTTTGAGACCTTAGGAAACTGCCCAGTGATCCAGCACTGGTTCTGGACATAGATTTCTACGAAAGTCTAGATGGCAGCCATCTTTACACATAGCCTGCTGAGAATACCATTAAAATCCAGGCTGTAGCTTTATTAAAGGAGAAGTCCAGCAAATTTTTTTTATTAAGTATTGTATTGCTCCCCAAAAGTTATACAAATCACCAGTATACACTTTATTACAGGAAATGCTCATAAAGTGCTTTTCCCTGCACTTACTACTGGATCAAGGCTTCAATTCTTGGATGGTGATGTCACGTCCCGATAGAGTTGTGCGGGCTGTAGCTGCTGGAGAGGATGATTGCAGAAGGATGCGTAGTGTCCCTCCAGTGACCTGTGTCCCCCTGCCATCATCCTCTCCAGCAGCCACAGCCCGCACAGCTCTGGGAGTCGGGTCGTGACATCACCATGTTATCCAGGAAGTGAAGCCTTGATGCAGTAGTAAGTGCAGGGAAAAAAAGCTCTTTATGAGCTTTTCCCGTAAATAAGTGTTGGGGATTTGTATCTTTTGGGGGGGGGGGGGGGGGGGGGGGCAATACAATAGTTTTATAAAAAATCTTGCCGGACTTCTCCTTTTAAGGCTGGGTTCACACTGCATTTTTTCAGTCTGTATGCAACAAAACATATATATATAATATTAGAAGTCAATGGGAAGAAACGGATTGCACACAATTGCATCTGTGTTTTTTGCAGAAATGTAGTGTGAATCCAGCCTAACTGATTTCAGGAGGGTCAATGACTGATAGAGCTTCCCTCCAAAATGTGCTTTCCAGCCAAGTCCAAACAGCAGTGACTGTGATGTACAGCAGGTTTCCTGTGTACCCACTGGTGTAGTCAGGGCCGATTCTAGCTTTTCTGCTGCCTGAGGCGAAAATTAAAATGGCGCCCCCCCCCCCCCCCATTCTAGAATCAATTGTGTAGCAACTATTTCACATGTGCTGCTATATATACCACCCCTCCACTATGCCCCAGTATAAATATATCCACATGTGTTGCTATATACCACCTCCTCCACTATGCCCCAGTATACAAATATCCACATGTGCTGCTATATACCACCTCCTCCACCATGCCCCAGTATACATATATCCACATGTGCTGCTATATACCACCACCTCCTCCACTATGCCCCAGTATACAAATATCCACATGTGCTGCTATATACCACCTCCTCCACCATGCCCCAGTATACATATATCCACATGTGCTGCTATATACCACCACCTCCTCCACTATGCCCCAGTATACATATATCCACATGTGCTGCTATATACCACCACTTCCTCCACTATACCTCAGTATACATATATCCACATGTGCTGCTATATACCACTTCCTCCACTATACCCTAGTATACATATATCCACATGTGCTGCTATATACCACCTCCTCCACTATGCCCCAGTATATATCCACATGTGCTGCTATATACCACTTCCTCCACTATACCCCAGTATACATATATCCACATGTGCTGCTATATACCACCTCCTCCACTATGCCCCAGTATACATATATCCACATGTGCTGCTATATACCACCACCTCCTCCACTATGCCCCAGTATACATATATCCACATGTGCTGCTATATACCACCACCTCCTCCACTATGCCCCAGCATACATATATATCCACATGTGCTGCTATATACCACCTCCTCCACTATATCCCAGTATACATATATCCACATGTGCTGCTATATACCACCACCTCCTCCACCATGCCCCAGTATACATATATCCACATGTGCTGCTATATACCACCACCTCCACTATATCCCAGAGACTATGGTATAAACTGGGGTAAAGTAGTGGAGGAGGGGGCTGGAGTCCAGCACAGGCAGGAGGAGCAGCACAGACTGACAGGATACAACATGGCTCTGGTGCTGGAGGAGTTTGCTCTTATGTCTGCTGCTGTTGTCTGCTGCTGTTATCAGTCTGCAGCTGTTACAAAGACGGATGATGTGCTCTCCGGTGTGCACACTCTCCTAGAAGCACACTGCACTGCCTGTATGGGCTCTGGCACAGTGACTACAGACCTTGCTCCGGCTACCACCTCCTGGCTCCCTCACGGGCTCTGAGACCTGACCCCCGCCCCTGACCTACAAACAATTATCACCCTCAGCCACCAGCCTCCCCCCTCAGCCCTGTTATACATACTTACTAGTACTGGGGAGGAGGAGGGATCAAGTGTGGAGCCGCTGTGGCCGGCCGAGCAGGCATGTACCCAATCCTCAGGAAGACTGCCGGGTGACGTCACACATAACAGAGACGTAGCCCGGCAGTTCCTGGGGAGGGTGGCAGGGGGCCGGCCAGGGACTGAGCACTGCTAGGAGATCGGGGGCTGCTGTAATTTTAGTGAAGTTACACTTCACTAAAATGACAGTGTCAGGGAAGATTGTGCCGCCCCCTGCAGGATCACAGGAGCTGCCGCCTGAGGCAGAAGCCTCAGTCCGCCTCATGGCAGGAGCGGGCCTGGGTGTAGTCCTATAGATGGGCCCTATAAGAGACATGGACATGACTGTATTCTGGATCCGTGTAGCGCCCATAGAAGTCTCATAGGTAGGCACATGCTTGAAGTTCTCTTTTGACAACATCTGTAACTAATTGCTCTCTGGCCCCTGAGCATAAGGCACAGCGGTATTGTCTGTATGTCTGACCCTTGCGCAAAAGACACAATGGCTCTGTACTGGGCCCTTGCCCCAAGGGTATACCTCAACGCATTCGCTTGTCTCCATAGGAATGTGGCATTAGTATTCGTCTCTGCAATGGAGTCTAAGACAGACCCCAGGCCTCAGCTGTCTCCCTGGTTGCCCTCACCCATTTAAGGTTGCATCATCCATTTAGGCTCCGTTCACTTGGAGAAAAACTGGAGGAATCCCGTCAGCCTTCCTGTCATAATGAAAGTCTATGGGAGGCTCGCGTGCCTTCTCTCTCTGCGCTGAGGAATGAACATGTCCATTCTTCAGCGTGGAGAGAGGAGGCACGCGAGTCTCCAATAGACTGTCTTTATGACAGGGAGGCTGGCGTAATGGCCACGGATTTCCGCCAGATTTACTCCTTGTGAACAGAGCCTTACTGTTGCCTGATGGGTACTGGGTGGCACACTTCTCTGCACAGCCCAAACCAGTCTCTCTGGTCAGATCTTATACTTGCACAACACACCATTAACCATTTGCTTATTTTACTGCTTAACTCTCTGTTCTCTCACTATGCACCGCAGTGGCGCTTTGTCAGACAGGTCAGAAACACTGTTATCTCTCAGTAGCTTAGTATGCGGCCTTTGCTTAAAGGGGTACTCAAGTGAAAATCTTTTTCCCAGTAATTTAAACACATTACAAAGTTTATATAACTTTGTAATATGCTTCAATCACCTATCTGCCCCCCTTCCCTTTTTTCCCCCTCAACCCCCACCAGGAAGTGAAGTAAACTAATTCTTACCTAATGACTGTTGACCCCAGGCTTTTTCTGCGGCAGCCATTTTGTGACAATAACATCATCAAGAGGGAGGCGGGTTTAAGCCCTGTTAAGCCAGCCTCCCTTAGTCAGATTGCTCAGAAAGCTATAAGCCATCTAACAGTTTTACAGAGCCAGTTAGACATCACAGGAGACACTGCATCGTAGGAAAGCCCAAACCAGGAAGTGAAGAAAAAATGAAGACACCAACTGGAGCTTCAGTTCAATTTTTTTTTTGTTAGCGTCGACGTTGTCCTTTATACTTCCACTGCATATTCTGTAGTGGGAACACACCCTTATGGTGTGTTTACACAGACAGATTTATCTGACTGATTTTTGAAGCCAAATCCAGGAATGGATTTGAAAATGGGAGAAATCAATCTTTCCTTCATGACCTGTTCTGTTTATAGTCTGTTCCTGGCTTTGGCTTCAAAAATCTGTATGATGTAATGGTGTAAACGCACCATGAGACTTAGCTTTTTGTAAGCAGGGCTGACTGCCTCTATGGGTTCTTGCACTCAGGGAACAGGTCTCATTCTCTTTAAAAACACCTGGTGATTGTATTTTAGAGTTGCACTAAAGCTTCACCAAGTGGCACACAGTCTCAGGTATTGGCCTATATTGTCAACTCTTATGCTGCGTTTACACGAAACGATAATTGGCCCGATCGTACGATTAACGATGTCGGAGTTGTAACGTTGATCGGAGCGGGGGTGGTGATCGGAGCGGTGGGGGTGGCAATCGGGGCGGCGCAGGGGGCGGCAATCGGGGCGGCGCAGGGGGCTGCGGATGAGCGGGGGGCCGGGCTGCGGGCGGCCGGACTTTCGTGAGACGACTGTTTAAAGGAACGATCGGCGAATTTTTTGCGAGCGACGATTTAAGAACATGTTGTAACATCAAAATGAACGATTTCTTGTTCGCTGCGTTTACACGGAACTATTATCGTTCGAATTTGATCGTTATCATGCGAATTCGCACGATAATCATTCCGTGTAAACGCAGCATTATTGCAGTCCACATTCTGGGGTTAGACTTTATGCCTCATGTACATCAGTAAAATTCATCATGTCTTGCATCTCTGTCATATTGCCTTGTCACTTAGCCATTTAAATTCTTTATTTGTTAAATAAATGTGCCCAGTGCCAAGTGGGTGCAGACTTGTGAACTATTCCTGATGTGGGGTGTGTGAATCTAATGCACTCCTGGCGTGTGTGCGCACTTGTAGGAGGGGTAGATGAATAAGTGGCCAGTGTCCCTTTTCCATTTAGTGTCAGCTCTCCAGATAGCTGGAACAAATGGCTTATTTAGTGAAGTGTGCACAGCTCACAATATAATCTCTTGTTCTTTGCCCTGTGGGGTGAGTGCAGCTTGATCAGGAGATGGGAGTTGTTCTTGCTGCGTGTTGTTAATTGAATCACCCCTACGCTATAGACATATAGGCTTCCTGTGACAACACAATATGGGATAAGCTGCCAACGTGGTACCATTGTCTACTATTCACAACTCATTAGCATGTCGGGTCGGCTAATTATTCATAAAGTAACGCTAAGGGCTATTGAAGGGCATTTCTTTTTGTAACATCTTGCTATTTGCATCTCTTGATTGACTGCACTTACAGATGCAGATTTACTTATGATATTAAAGGGGTTGGCCACTTTATAGTAAAATAGTTCAGTGTACAGTATTAGTAAGTGTACACACTATATATACTGACAGCAGACATAGAGCTAATATCAGACTCCCCTCCTCAAGACTGGGCTGCCCTGCTCTGTGGTGTTTCTGTCCATAAGATGGCCGTCATGCCCATAACCATGCCCTGCCCCCTGTGTCCATCACTGAGCCTGTATGTGTCTATGGAGGACACTGGGGGTGGGGCCCCTTCATGTTAGCCATCATATGTACAGAAACACCACAGAGCAGGAGAGCCTCCATTTTAGCTCTGTGAGGTACACAGGGAGCTGCTGTCAGTATATACAGTGAGTACACTTACTACTACTGTACACCTAAACAATTTTACTATAAAGTGGCCAACCCCTTTAATGATTTATTGAAAACATAGCCTTCCATTCACTACACACTAAGACCTGAACTGCTGGTAGTCTTAAGTTCTTGGTTTATGAGTAGAATGCCAGAACGTCAGTAAAAACCAGACACTCGGTAACACTTCATTCACATGTGTCGGGTGAACCAGAGCCACCCTAGATGGGCATGCTGGATGTGTTGTACCTGGCACCCTGGTTAAGAAACCCTGCAGTCAGCGGTCTTGGGGTACGTTCAGACTGAGAAATCCGCACTGAGAAGTTCCGGTAAATTCCGTCACTTGCCACCGCACACGCCTGTGTGCAATTCCACCCGTGCCATGGACTCCGTTTTATGGTCAAGCGGTTTCCATGGTCCGTCTAAATAATGAACCTGTTCACCGTTTGGACGGACGGTGGATTCCGCCTGACCATAGAATAGTCTATGGCACGGGTGGAGATGAACACAGCCGTGTGCGGTGGCAAGGGACGGAATCCACCGGAACTTCTCCGCGTGGATTCCTTAGTCTGAACATACCCTTAATCTGACGGAGCTATGCCAAATTGCCAGATGTAAACCTAAGAGGTAAGCTGTAGACTAGATATGTGCCAGTAAGCGTTATAAAAATGGGTAATGTGGAGAGCAGACCTAATAGTAATTTGACTTCACCAAACAAACTCATTTGTGATTTACGGTATGTGCTTACTATGGAATCTGCGCAGATGTGACATGTTAATTCTTTGGGTGGACGACAGAATATGCTTGAGCATAGAATGAAGCCTATGGAAGTGCAGGGGGTGAGCAGCAGAATCCGCTGGAATTTATTAGCACAGATTCTGTAGTGTGCACATACCCTTATAACCTAAACCTCACAATAGTTTGCCGCACTCCTCGGGAATAGGCTTCCCTGCCCGTCACATAGTGACTGGCAGTGATCGCTCTCTCGCTCTCTCTCTCTTCTGAAAATTGCTGCCTTTTTACGAACTCTGGAAAGGTGTAAAAATGTACTTTTTCTAACTTATGGAATGCCCCTTTTAATGTATATTCACATTGAATGTGTCTGCTGTGTGTGTGTGTGTAGTGGGCATCATCAAAATCGCAGCAGATATGTTACAGTATGTCAGTATACCCTTAGGCTATATTCACAAACTGTCAAAATGATGGCCATTTTTATAAATGACCTTTATTTTATAACAACGGCCATTATTTGTATAAAGTTGTCTGTTGTTATAAAACAGCCATTATTTGTCATTAAATGACAGCTGTCCAATAAAAACAGACATCATTTTGACAGTGTGTGAATATAGCCTTAATAGTCTGTCTTCTTGGGAGAACTTTTCACATTCCTGTGTGTTAATCTTGAGAATGAATGAGATAAGTGACAGGCCAGGTTATTCCCACTGTGTGACCTTCACGTGTGCAGCACAGATAACATTGTAGCCTGGAGTAAGCTATGTGGAAATGGTTGCTCTGTTGCATAACTTTACTCTTCACACGTTTCATTCATTTCATGATGTGAACCATCTCTCACCTGTCAAACTATTCACTACAGAGTGTTGGTCATAATGGAGGGGTTAGGGTGACAAATGTACATGTGTCTGTGTGTTCCCAGCCTTGAGTCTCTATCAAAGTTACGGATCATAACTCGTGGGCTTGATTTGTGGGCTTTTATTTCTATTAGACCTAACATATGAAACCCTCTGAGCCTGCTGGTTGCCATCATGTGTCCCTGAGTTCTCCCTCCTGCAGTACAGCTGTTATAAGAAAGGGTTAACAATCTCTGCCAGCCAGGGTTCCTGAATGAGTGTCTGTCTCTCCCTGCCAGTTGTCCTTTTTGTTTCTATGAGCAATATTCATGCTATTGTGTCCGGGATGCCACCCTCTGCATGTGGGGTGACTCTCTGCAGATTACACTGTCATTGGCTCCTACCCTCCTGTTACCTTTTGCCTACTAGGCATTAAGTAGCAGATCCTTGCATGTGACTTCTGTCCTAAGAGTCCTTGCCTGTAGCTGGGGCGGCAGATGACAAGTTCCCCTGCAGCAGGTTGCACTTGTGAAGGCTGAGCGGAGCACAGGAAGGTGAGCCCTTTATTGTCTATGAATAATTCAGGACAGTTGTCATGTCATTGTAGTGGAGGCTTGTTTGTCATGTCCTTAGATGGGGCTTCAGCATTTATCCACTTTGTGTTTTTTGTTCCCCCCCCCCCCCCCCCTTTGATCTTTTCTTCGCAGTAATGTATTATATCTGATCCTGTGTGTTTTTAATCATTTTTCATAGCATGTGTGGGGCCAAATGCATAGATTCTGTTATGTGTGTATTTTCTTAAATATAGTTTTGTTGAGGATGATGCCTGTATAAGACTGACATAGCTGGTGCTGTCACTGTGTCCAGGGCTTCAGCAGCACAAACTGAGGTTACAAAGTTCTGACCATAACTACAGCTGACGTCCCTGAAAATTTATTGTTCTGTTCCCTTTCTTATTGTTCTGTTTCCCTTTTGACATTTCTATAGTTTGGACAGTGTGTGTTTTTACTGTTCATAGGCAATCTAGGTAAATCTGTATGACAGCATTCGCTCTTCCATCCAGATCAGTTGTACCTTGTCACCTAAACATTGCTCAGCCCTGATCCTTTCAGCAGTTCCTGAGCTTGTCCAGAAGGGGGCAGTATCTACACATCATGTATACATGTTATCATCTTATGTTTTCACTTCTTGGCATGGTGTCAGAATTCTAATCCTATAATATTGTGGTCTGCTAACCACTAAGTCACTTTGGCTCTTGAAGTGGTCAGACTGGCTTCTGAAGTTGAGCGTATTGTCCATCCCTAAAATTTTAAGTTTAGTTCATATCTTTGAAGAGTCGTTTCAATTTTATAAAATGAGTCCACGTAATGGTTTTCAATTGCTTTAGAAAAGCATACTGTAATGTAAGAAGATCTATGGGACAGACAAGCGTTAAAAGCATAATAAATAAGAAATCATATCAGAACGGCTATTCAAGCTTAAGGCAGAAGTGGATTTTGTAGGAAGGAGAAGTATAAGTATATTCTTTTTTTTTTTTTTTTTTTTATTGAATTCAGTGATGGTTTTGACTAAAAAAAACCCTCAAAACTGCAGTGTTTTTGCTATGACAGTGGTGAAGCTCCAGTACTGAAGTCTTTAGTATGTATATGTGAAATATCTGTGTGTACTATGTAAATATGTGACATGCTCCTTTTACCTGCCTGCGTTCTGCTTACTGAATGGTAAGAATAGAAAAGCTAGCATTCTGCATACAGGGGCATGTGAACAGTGATTATGAACTTGATTTTATGGCTTCAGAATTTGCTGCAGACTGTAGTAGATTTGCTCTTTCTGGAAGTGTGTGGTCACGGTTGTTCTGCTACCTTATATATTACCCCTCCCGTCTCCTCTCCGCCCACAGGTTTAGAGAACGCCTGTAACAATGCAAGCACACGAAATATTCAAGAGTATCCGGATCCCAGAGCTGGGGGATGTTCGTCAGTATGTTCGCGCCCTTCCCACTAACACCTTGATGGGTTTTGGTGCCTTTGCAGCTCTGACAACCTACTGGTACGCCACAAGACCTAAAGCTCTGAAACCCCCCTGTGACCTGGCCATGCAGTCTGTGGAAGTAAAGGTAAAGTCTCTCTTGTCTTTGTCTCTTAAAGCTGCTGCACCTGTTGTGTACAGCACCTGTCTAATCTATTGTATGTTCCGTACCTACAGCATTGTATAATCCCTGCTCTTACATTAACTTCTAAAACTAGTTTGTTGATGTATGGCTACTAGGTAGGTATACCTATGCATCATCACTTCTCATCCAGGATCGCTGCTGATGGCATATCTTTTGTGCTATTGAAGACTATTATACTTGTGTAGTAATTGTGTGGTTGCTGAGAGTTGTAGTTACACAACAGCTAAAGGCATGGTGACCACTGATCTAGACCTGCGCAGAGCCTATACTTAGCACTATACAAGGCTAGTATACCACTTCTGCTTTTATGATTTAACCCCATATGTGCTTTATTTGATACTCAAATACTGTAATGTTAAATTTATAGAAATAAAATATTAAGATACAAGCTCTCAAGCACCATCAATAACATTGTAATGCGTTACTAACCCTGATGTACAGAAAGACATTTCCTCATCAGTTTTCTTTAGGCAATCACACATGGAGTATGTATATCCATAGGTGCATGTTTCATTCATTTTCTCAATTTCTGATCAAGCCAGAATATACTTCTTGATCTGTACATATTATGCAAGTTTTGTGAGCAGATTTTGCCAACTATAAAAATAAAGCATGACCTTGTGTATGAATTTACCTAGATGGCTATATTTAGGGTTGCACCCAATATATTGAGTCTTTGTCTCTCTGGTGACAATAGATGCAGTCAGGGAAAAAAACTCCATGTATTAGCAGTTCACACATACCAAATATTTTTAGAAAATATACAACAATACTTCAATTCCAAGAGACTATAAAAAAAAATACAGATATTATCTGTCTGGTACCAATAACTATCCGGTTATGTAATCAGTATACTTGTTGCAGGTACCAGTTACTATTTGCATTTTATATATTACTAGAAAATGTACCCGGCGCTGCCCGGTTATAAAGTGTCAGTGTGTTAATTAGATTTGTTCTAAGGTGCCCAGGAGGCCAAGCTAAAGGTATTGTTTCATCTGAGTTAATCAGTGGAATTAGTGTATACCTGTAGTGCATAGTTGGAGGGGCTCTGTATACCCACAATGTATAGTTTTTAGAGGTCTCGCATATCTGTTGTGCATAGTTGGGGGGGCTGTATACCTATAGTGTATAGTTGAGGGAGGTCCTGTATACCTGCAGTGTACAGTTGGTACCTGTAGTGTATGGTTTTGAGGTCCTGTATACCTGTAGTGTATAGTTTGGGGTCCTATATACCTGTAGTATATAGTTGGTGGAGTTCCTGTATACCTGTAGTGTATAGTTGTGGGGTCCTGTATACCTGTAGTGTATAGTTTGGGGTCCTGTATACCTGTAATATAAAGTTTTGTGGAGGTCCCGTGCACTTGTAGTGTATAGTTTTGGGGTCCTGTATACCTGTAGTGTCCTGTATACCTGCAGGGTTGTATTTACTCGTATGGCAGTGTTATTCAGTCACAGTGTGTCGGTATTGGTCATGTCTGGTATGGGGGTGTTATCCAGTCACAGTATGGCGGTATTGGTCAGGTCTGGTGTGGCGGTGTTATCCAGTCAAGGTATGGTGGTATTGGTCAGGTCTGGTATAGCGGTGTTATCCAGTCACAGTATGGCAGTATTGGTCAGGTCTGATATGATGGTGTTATCCAGTCACAGTATGGTGGTATTGGTCAGGACTGGTGTGGCGGTGTTACCCAGTCACAGTTTGCCGGTATTGGTCAGGTCTGGTATGGCAGTGTTATTCAGTCACAGTATGGCGGTATTGGTCAGGTCTGGTATGACAGTGTTATCCAGCACAGTATGGCGGTATTGGTCCGGTCTGGTATGGCAGTGTTATCCAGTCACAGTATGGCGGTATTGGTCAGGTCTGGTATGACAGTGTTATCCAGCACAGTATAGCGGTATTGGTCAGGTCTGGTGTGGCGGTGTTATCCATTCACAGTATGGCGGTATTGGTCAGGTCTTATATGACAGTGTTATCCAGTCACAGTATGGCGGTATTGGTCAGGTCTGGTATGACAGTGTTATCCAGTCACAGTATGGCGGTATTGGTCAGGTCTGGTGTGGCAGTGTTATCCAGTCACAGTATGGCGGTATTGGTGAGGTCTGGTGTGGCAGTGTTATCCAGTCACAGTATGGCGGTATTGGTCAGGTCTGGTATGGAGGTGTTATCCAGTCACAGTATGGCGGTATTGGTCTGGTATGGAGGTGTTATCCAGTCACAGTATGGCGGTATTGGTCAGGTCTGGCAGTGTTATCCAGTCACAGTATGGCGGTATTGGTCAGGTCTGGTATGACAGTGTTATCCAGTCACAGTATGGCGGTATTGGTCAGGTCTGGTATGACAGTGTTATCCAGCACAGTATGGCGGTATTGGTCAGGTCTGGTGTAGCAGTGTTACCCAGTCAGTTTGGTATACCTGTTGTACCCTGTATATAAATGTACTGTATAGATGCAGTAGGGGGCCCTGTATATACATGTACTGTATAGATGGAGTAGGGGGTCCTGTATATAAATGTACTGTATAGATGGAGTAGGGGGCCCTGTATATACATGTACTGTATAGATGGAGTAGGGGGTCCTGTATATACATGTACTGTATAGATGGAGTAGGGGGTCCTGTATATACATGTACTGTATAGATGGAGTAGGGGGTTCTGTATATATATGTACTGTATAGATGGAGTAGGGGGCCCTGTATATACATGTACTGTATAGATGGAGTAGGGGGTCCTGTATATACATGTACTGTATAGATGGAGTATGGGGTCCTGTATATACATGTACTGTATAGATGGAGTAGGGGGTCCTGTATATACATGTACTGTATAGATGGAGTAGGGGGCCCTGTATATACATGTACTGTATAGATGGAGTAGGGGGTCCTGTATATATATGTACTGTATAGATGGAGTAGGGGGCCCTGTATATATATATGTACTGTATAGATGGAGTAGGGGGCCCTGTATATATATATGTACTGTATAGATGGAGTAGGGGGTCCTGTATATATATGTACTGTATAGATGGAGTAGGGGGTCTACCAGTTATTACTGTGGATGTTGTGAGGCAGCTGCCCTAGCAACCATTGCTCCCTGTGAAAATGAAAGCAGTAATCCTATTGGTTGCTAAGGCTCCAGCTGCCGTGTCTGCTGCAGCTAATTATATCACCTGTGTTTGCAGTGAGGAGATTTTCCCATTCATCTCTATGAGGCGCCGCTCTTCCCCCTCCCCCTCCCCTCCTGTACATCTGGCGGGGACGGAACCTTCGCAATAACCTTCCCGGGCACCCAATGTATCTGTGTGCCAAATTTGGGGTCAAACGGTTCAGACGTTTGGAAGTCTATAGAGGACAGACAGACAGACAGACTTTGATTTTTATGATATAGATGGTTTCTGGGAATTAATAAGTATTGTTGTATCCTTGATATTCAGGATGTGCAGTCTGGTGCTTTTTTTGGACTGCTTTGACATTTTTCATGTGGATCAGCACATAAGGGCAGGTGGTACCCACCTATTTGTGTACAACATTGTGTCTGGGCACCATTCATTTCCCTAAACGACCTTTTCTTCAGTGCTTATGTGTATGACGTATGTGTATTTTTTTTTTTCTAAAGACCTTTGCACAGCCTGTACCATCCCATCCAATGCTGCAAAACAAGAAATGAGCCTGAGGTGGAGGTCTGCTTGTTATCTCTTCTGCATTATTTACTACTATAATGGACAGGATGCTGCAGAGGTTATTCATTCACATTAGTACCTGCTCTATTGCTGCTTGTAATGTAATATTTATTTCCCATTGCTTGTATGTTACCACCATATACTGCAGCGCTGTACACAGACTGTAACCCATCACATCAGTCCCACACAATAGGATCAGTTTTATATAAACAAGTTGACCACCCTTAACATCTTTTGATTCTTAAAGCATCTTGCAGATATTACATTGTATTTTAACTTGGGAATTCTACTTATACAACACACTGTCCCCACTTTAAGGCTGACTTCACACTGCCTTAAAATCCTGGAAAAACAGCAATAAAAATGCCATTTTATTTTTTTGTCTGCAAAAATGCCAGCGGTCAGATGTTAGCTGGAGGTGAGTGAAAGTTTATGATCTGTATTATACACATGGCATTTTTTGGGGGGATTGCGTTTTTCTCTCCTTTCTGGCGTCTTTGGGACTCTTTGGCTGGGGGTGCAGCGTTTTCTTCTATAGACTTTAATAGGGCCTTTTTTGGTTATCTCAAAAACGCCATTGCTGTGGGTATGGCTTTTTGTCACCTTTTGTAGTCCAGCAGCTAGGTCATGTGATGGCAGAGGGAAAAAAGTTCAGCAAACAAAAGCTCCTAAACCACAAGATCATTCACACATAATGTAAAAAATGCCAGAAAAAAACATGCACTGCATTGATGTGTTTTCTGGTGGTGGTTTTTTTATTTTTTGAAAAGTGTGTGTGAGGCCACCCTTGCAAGGCCACCCTTGCACTATTTCCTAGGGCTGTCCACTGTGTGTGTCAGAAATGCTGCCTCTATAAGGTAAATGTATCCCTGTTTGGCATCTGTCGATGGAATATTTAGAGGTTTGTTGTATCATTGCACCGAAAAGTATGCAGAAAAAAAATACATTTGTATTCTCTTTCTTTTATTTAGAGGGAAATGTTACTGCACAAAAAAGCAAAAGTAATAGTTGTTTATATATTTTTTTTTTCTAATCTAATGTACTGCTTAAACCCAATAGTTTCACAAATGCCATGGTACTAAGTAGTACTAATAAGTCAGTAGTTTGCACTGGAGCCTGTGATAGAAACAGTTGCATATGCTTTCAGAGGGAGGATTGTAGAGTAATCAGCACAAGGTGCTTGGGGGTTTCCTGCCACAACCCCAAGACATTTGTGCAGATTACCTCATTAAATATTACATTTGTTTTTCTGCAAAGATTAACAAGGTCCATTGAGACCAGAACTTAATTCCAAATGAATGGAATGGGCAATAAACTATATATGGATTGGACAGTCTGTGGGACTTTTTCAGCCTTGAAATCTTGCACACATCTGGCACCACAGTTAAAAGGGTGGTCCATCTCTTCCTGGTGTTTGACTTTAGCTAGCAGCCTTCTAGGGAGTCTGGGCTAGACTAAAGCGTAAGGGCCCTATTACATGGAGTGATTATAGCACTTGGCAATCAAATGTATGATAAGTCGTTCATCGTTGTCTTTCAACTTACCAAAAAATCATGGTTGGTCTGTTCATTTAGTAAGTCGTTGTTAGATTAAGGGCCCGTTCACACTACGCAATCTGTGCCGAAATTCCATGGGGAACCCCCACATGCTGACTCAGAATCCTACCTGCTATCTGTTTGAATGTTAAGTCTTCGAGCGGAGAGCAGATGAGCGTGAGCCCTCCCATGCAAACAGATAGCAGGCAGGATTTGGCGCAGAGTCTGCATGTGGGGGTTCCGCTCGGAATTTCGGCGCCTCTTCCATAGTGTTAACTGGCCCTAAACATGTTTTGTGGGTTGTCCTGAGGTAGTGATGATTAAATCTATCATTTTGTGTAATGTGATCGATTTCTCAAGAGATCGTTAAGCGGAAAACACGAAAATAACATGGAAAGATTGTGCGAAAACTTGTTATATGGTTTGAATATAAGTGATAATCTGTCAGTGTATGCTGCCAACAATCAAACAACTAATGAAAATTTGTTTGTGCGGCGTTGAACGCATTGTATCAGCTGACCATAAAATTGTTGATAATCGTTCGCAAATCTTTGTATGTACACATTGTTTGAAAAAGATAAACTGACAGCACGCATGTGTATATAACCGTGTTGTCAGTTTTTCAGATCACACACGGTCAATACTTAGAGCCATGCTGCTTGTGCTCGGGTATCTGGTTCTCTAGGCCTTTTAATGATGCTGTGACCGTCTTTGGAATGATTAGAGGAGGCGGGGCCTAAAGGTACAGCCAGTGCGAAAACCAGAAACTGGATCACAAGCAGCATGGCTGTGAAGTATTGTCTGCTTGTGATCTGGAAACTGACAGCATGGATATATACATATCTGTGCTGTTGGTTTCTTGGGCTGCATCAACAATACAAGGATCGTTTATGCAGACCATCTGCTCATTTTTTGTTTGTTAGAGAAATGTTGCTGAGAAATCTGTTTGTTTAAAAGGACCCTAAGTTCTGGCTGTAGAAGATCTGGATTGTGTTATTTGCAGTGGTGTGCTGGTTAGAACAGGGCATAATATGAGAAGCAACAACACAGAGAGAATGTTTATATAGAGATATGAGACATATGATTGTTCTAGAATACACACATACAAGGAAGCATTGTACTTACGATGCGAGCTCATTCTGGGAGGGTATATTTTATCAACCTGTTCCACAGGGAAAGAAAGCACCTGGCTATTGTGTAATAACGTTATATTGGGAGCTTATGTAAACAGTCCCTGGCCTCCGGCTCTTCTCTGAACATGTTATAGCTCACCAGTCTGTATAACCTGACAGTAGTGAATTTCCTGTGTACTATAAATGGCGGTTGGTGTAAATTACTTTAAAATCCTATTAAGGGAATTTAGATTTTGTACTCTAGACTTGATGCTTTAATCGCTTTAGTTCATGGTAACTGGAATGTAGCTGGCTTCATATTTCTAATACTTTCCAAAGTATAGTGTTTTGTTGTGCCCTGGTTAATAAGAAACTAATGTGATCAACACATACCTTCTATCCTGATAAATCCATTGCTTTTGTAAATCATTCACTCCACCTATGGTGGATGGGTCTTGAGTTTGCAAGTAATCATTACTCTTAAAGGGGTTATCCACCTAAGAGCTAAAAAAATAAATGCTCCCAAATCGAGCTGCTCTTACTCACAAAGTCCCCTTGAGTATTTTGAGCAATTTCCTGCCTATTTCTAGCTACTGTCATTCCTGTGTTTCTAAAAGCTTGTCTATACCCAAGATGGCACCGGCCAGGAAGCTACATTTCCCATCATACACCTGCCTCTTTACCTTTCTTTCCTGCCCACTGCTGTCATGACTATTGCACAGTAAACACAGGACTGTTTATTTATTTATTTTATTTATTTTTCCCCTTTGATTTTGCATCACGTCACCCCAGTGTGTATTTCATACTAGCTGATGATGTAGCAGAGCTAACGCGTGTACAATGTAGCAGATCCCAAGATTAAAAGATCCCAAAGATACTAATGGGATTCCCATAGAAAACCTCTCCTACTCTGGAGAGTTCCTGTCTGGGCCAGAGATGTCAGCAGAGTGTCAGACTGAAAATAAAACATTTCCTGCAGGACACACAGCAGCTAATATGTAAATTACAAATCTATATAACTTTCTGACACCAGTTGATTTGAAATAAGATTTTCGCTGGACAACCCCTTTAATGAATAGCATAAGGTGATCGTAATCAAGGCCTAAACAAAGCAGGCACACAGGGAATTAGTAGGCATATATTTCTGACAGTACATTTTTTTTTTTTTTTTTTTTTTTTTTTAGAAATGCTTGTACAGTTGAAATCTTTATAATTTTACATAATGCATCAATTGGAATCTATCCGAATGTGTGAGACCCATTTACTTTAAAGGGGTAGTGCGGCGCTAAACATTTATTTACAAAATAACACACATTACAAAGTTATACAACTTTGTAATGTATGTTATGTATGTGAATGGCCCCCTTTCCCCGTGTTCCCCCCCCCCCCCACCCACGCTAGACCCGGAAGTGTTGGTGCATTATAATTGTGGCTGAGCAGCTGGTGATGCGGCATAGGGGGGGGACGGATGGAGCAGTTCGGCCGGTCTCCCAAAGACAACGTCATTGTCACAAGATGGTGGACGGGGGTCGATACGAATGCGGTAAGTATAATGCCCCACACTTCTGGGTCTAGCGTGGGTGGGGGGAAACACTGGGAAGGGGGCCATTCACATAACACACATTACAAAGTTTTATAACTTTGTAATGTGTGTTATTTTGTGAATAAATCTTTAGCGCTGCACTACCCCTTTAAGTAATGTTCCCCACTACTATAAGGTAGACTTTTTAAATATATAGTAGGTTCTTTTGTCAAGTTCAAGATCAAATGTTACTCCGTTATATCTGGTGGCTCCCACATACGGCTGCTCTTGTAGCTTTTACAATCATTGCCACCCAGGATACTTAGGTTACAGACAGTGGTTATAGTAAAGCAAACTACTTGGAGCATTTACTGTAGGTATGAGTTGGGTACGTTTTATTTTATATGTATTAAGAGGAGCTGTCTCTCCACTCCTGGCCTATTTTAGCAAATACATGTAATGCCCATTAAATTATTATGGATCGCCTATTTTTATAGCTCTGTTGTGCTGTTCCTCTGTTATTCTTACTAGAAATGTATATGATTGAATAACCAACTGGGTGTTACCAATTGAGAGTGTGTCCCTACCGTACAGTACCAGACTGTTGGGACATGTTCCAACTGGTAACGCCTAATTGGTTATCGAATGGTACAACACAGAGCTATAGAAAATAAGATGTTTCAGAATCATTGTTTCTCGGGGAATACAATTATTTACTGAAATGGACAGGCCAGCATATGCGACCGGTTCTCTTAATTTCTTTTTTTTTTAACTCCTTATATTTAAGGATATGCATTGATACAGACAATGGGTAGGATACATATAAAAAGGTACCTTTTAAATAAACATAACAGCACGTCTCTTGCCATTGTATAACATGTTCATAGACAACATATTACATTTATCTAAAGTTGTCTGCTTTTCAACATAGTACACATCATGAGGGTGTAATAGAAATCATACAAATACAATAAAAATTAAAGACCGTTTTCCTATCATCTGGGATAATTGGTTGGTAACCTCGGACCAATAATTTGCAATCACCGGACAAGCCCATATCATGTGCTAAAAGTCGGATCTGGGGTGTCTAAATCTGTGGCACTCCTCCGATTGGTACCAACCCAATCTGTGCATACGCACCGGTGTGGGATAACTTTGATGTGAAATGAATAATTGAGTCATACGGTTATTTGCAAAAGGCGACAAATATAGATGGGATGAAAGGGCGTCGGACCACTCCTTTTCCTCCAAATCTCCTAAATCTTGTCTCCATCTATCCTCCACCCTGAGTGGGTGGTGGTGATTTTATTTTGGATTAAAAATGCATACAGGGCTGATATAAGCCCCCCTGGGGCCCTAAGACTTAATACTACCATAAGGGGGTAGTTAGAAAATGGTAGGTTTGGTCCTGGAAATACATGGAACCTCTTGGTAGTTGAATCTTGCATATGTTGAAATGTACAGAACACCTGGTCTTTACATACATCCCATATACCATGTTGTATCCAAAATTGTGATTCTAATTGGTCGGAAAAGTGTGGTAGATGCAGATGGTGCCATAAAGGCGTTTCCAACATGACATTTGTATATTAGTTTTTTCACAACTGCCCACACCTAATGGGCCAGTCTATAAAGAGGTAGTAGTTTAGAATTTAGAAACATATTCCCCTTCCAGAATCGGCCGTAGGTGTTTTAATTCCAAAAAGTGAGCTAAATGGTGTACCCTGTTTGGAAATATCCCAGCTTCCACCCATTTTATCAAGTATCTGAGCTGTCCAGGGAGAGAGTACAAGTAAATGTCTGGAAGCGACATACCCCCATGCAACTTTGGTCTCTGAAGGGTTTGTGAATTGAGTTTAGAGCGGGATGCTCCCTATATGAAGGAAGGAAACAGTGTAATTTTCTAAAAAAAAAAAAACTGAATGGGATGGGTGCCGAGGCGTGCTCGAGCAAGTACAGGCATTTTGGTAAAATAACCATCTTTATAAGGTTGATGCGACCTGGTACTGCCAATGGCAGGGTCAACCAAAAGTGGGAACACATTCATCCACAGATCCTGAGAATATTCCCTACAAATCACCACTCCCAAATATTTAAAGAAAGACACTTCTGGCAATCCCTGAACATTATCTTGCCACCCTGAGGTTAATAATGGCATGAATACTGATTTTAACCAGTTTATATATAGGCCTGATAGTCTACCAAAGTTGTTTATCATGGAGATGGCCACCGGCTATGTCTCATGTGGGGAAGACATAAATAGGATAGTGTCATCTGCATATAGACCTACTCTATCTACCCTTATTCCATTGATTATTCCTTTATATAATGGGTAGGTTCTAATTTTAAGGGCCAATGGTTCTATTGTTAAGGCGAACAAGAGGGGGGATAAGGGACACCCCTGTAGCGTGCCTCGGGATAAGGGAAAATTAGAGTCTTGCTCCTGGTACATGAGGGAGACCCATTTAATAAAATTTGGGCCGAACCCAAATCTCCGTAGCGCTTCCAAAAGATATCCCCACTCCACAGCACAGAATCGAAGACCTTGGCTGCGTCCAGCGAAGCCGAGGCCCAATCCTGTTTTCTAACTCCGCCCACCTGGACCAGCGATTGGACTCTGTGAATATTGTTGGAAGTTGAGCGACCAGGTATAAAATCCGACTGATCAGAATGAATATCAGTAATCGCCCTATTTAACCTTAACCTATTTGCTGTAATTTTAGTTATTTTATAATCAAGGTCAAGTAAAGAGATTGGTCTATATAATCTGCAATCTAAAGGATCCTTATCCTGTTTTAATAGGACTATAATGGTAGCATCATTCATCAAATCTGGAAGTGCATTAGTCTGGAAAGCATATTTAAGCATATGGAGAAGGTGGGGGTCATCTGGTCAAGGTATCTTTTAAATACTTCTTCTATAGGGATCCCAGGCTTTTCCGGGTTTTATATCTGCTACAACCAATATCATCCAACAACTCCTCTGTAGTAAATTCAGCCTCAAGTATGTCTATATTATCTGGCTATAATCTCTGGAAGGAGATCTCGTCCAGGTATGCATTTAGTTCGGATATGCTTTAAAACTTTCCCATAATATGCATTTGTTTTCATGGGGGTCATTAACTTGCGTGAACTGATGAAGCTGATCAGGTATCCTATTGTGAGGTCCAATGAGGGTGAGCCAGAATGGATGTTGCCTGTGATTACGTGCCCTGGGAGTCCCTGTAGTAAAGATAGTTATTATTAGGGCTGCGTGGTCCGATATCCCTCTAGGGGTATAAGTAATAGCAGATACCATTGACACCACACCAGGAGTTCCTATAGCATGGTCTATTCTGGACAAAGATTGTCTCCCCAGAGCATGACAAGAATATATCCTTGCAGTGGGGTGATAATGTCTAAAGATATCCACCCATCCTAGTTCTTTCAGTAGCATTCCTAAGGGGGATCCCTCCGAGCTCCCATCTCCTCCCATGCCAGCCATGCTATGTCTATCTAAGTGGGGGTTGATTGTTAGATTAAAGTTTCCAATACATAACACCTTTGCTTGTGGATACGAGGCTGCAAAGACAGACGCTAGGTGAATTACTTGTAGAGAGGTCTTAATTTCTTTTTAATTTGATAAAACCTGTTCTGGAGACTATTACCCTTCAGTAAGTGATGGGGCAGTATGGCTCCGGGCCCAGAACTTAATCCGATTGAACACCTGCAGGGTAATATGGGTGGAAGAAAACATTGATACCTTAGTTTTCCAGCAATTTTAGATGCCCTCTAAAAGTACCTAGAATTTGGCAAACAGCATGGTTTATAGATTGACTGACTAGTTATTAAAAACTGGTACTTTTATATTATCTAATCTTAGATTATCTTTATTATCTGGATCATATGATCCACACCTGGTTCTGGCTTCAAAGTTGCATCACAAAAATTAAAATAACTGAGCAAAACTTCAACACAACTGTAGTGTAACAGAAGCCTAAGGCCGCATAGATCCATGCAGGTGCCATCCAGGAATGTTTCCCTTGGGCGGCATGATGTATCAATACTCTCATTACAGTGCCGTGACATATCAAAGATTTTCGCCGCCATGATATTGATACATTATGCCAGCCGAGGAAACCTTCTAGGATGCCACCTGCACAGATCTATGGCCTGTAATATATGGGATGCGTGCATGCGGCCTACGACTGTTCTTACACAGTACAGTACTGCATCGAAAATGCATTGTTTTCCATTACACAGCTAACAGCTAGTCCAGTACATACTACAATTATTGGCAAAACACAAATCCCATATACGAAACTAAGAGGAAAAAGAGTAGAAAAATAATTTGTTCTTTTTATATAATCTTTATTTCTTTATTATCCACACCTAAAAACTACACACTGGAGGAGCACCCTTAGGGCTAATGCACACATCTGCAGAAACCCGTCCGTGCACAGACTGTGTTCTGCAGCCTGGACCTCGGAACTCCCAGTATCATGATTAATTATGATGATGGGAGCTCCGATACTGTTTGAAAGTTTTTACTAGTGTACTGACACGGCCGCAAACTTTTAAACAGTATCTGAGCTCCCAACATCCTAATTAATCACTGGGAGCTCCAAGGTCCAGTGCACTGGCGGAATTCTGCAGATGTGTGCATTAGAACTTATTCAAAAAAGGGAATTTACCTAAGTGAAGCATGTATTGAATTAGCTGTACTGTGCCTTTTGATGCAGTACTGCACTGTGTAAGAGCAGCCTAATGTAGTTTTTGAGCTGGCCCAGCTTGTGCAGGTGGAAGTAAGAGCATTTGTTTCACCTGTTTAAAGCTGTGCAACCAAAAATGCATTGCAAAATCTTAGCAGTTTGCCCACAGCTACCACTCTAGGAACTTGTTTCAGTATCTGGTTCTAATTAGTAGAAAATCTAGGCAATACTTGCTGTTCAAAGATTGTTCGAAGTAATGCTATGTTTACACGGAACGATAATTCGCCCGATCATACGATTAACTATGTCGGAGTAACGTTTTGTTTTCATAACGATCAGCGTTTAGACGGTACGATATATCGTACGGAAATTCGTTTTGCGATAGTTTTAAGATCATTTAAGCCAGCCGAAAGCCCGCCCGGCCCCCGCTCCTCCGCAGCCCGGCCCCGCATCCTACAGCTCCCTGCGCCGGCTCGATCAACCAACGATGAGTTGAGAACTTGTTTAAAGATCAAAATGAACAATTTCTCGCTCATCGTTTGATCGTTCGCTGCAATTACACATATGATCGCTCATTCGCACGATAATCATTACTTGTAAACGCACCATAGCACTGGCCAATAATTTTTCTTCTCTTTTTTTTTTTTTTTTTTTCTCTTTTGCTGACCTACAGGGAGATTCAAGAAAATCAAGATTTTTTTTTTTTTTTTTTTTTGCCCAAATTGCCCAGCCCTATGTACATGACTTGGAGGATTAAAGTTTACAATGCACGGCATTGTTTATGTTAATAGAATGAAAAGTGTAAAGCTCTTCCATGTGGAAACCCACAGATAAGTGACCTGGTACTTTTATTTCAGAGCTAAATAAATTGGATGCACTCAGAAAGCGATGCCTCTTTATTGGGTGACAATGGTTGGTGTCGTGCTTGGCAAGAATGGTGCATTCTAACCAGTGGGCCCCTCACTCGATTTGCATGTTAATACTGGGGTGTCCTTGGCAAATTGTATGATTTTTAGATCAGCAGACAGTCATATCATTTTGATTATTATATACTGTATATCTAATGTTCACATGAACAATGTTCTGTAGAGGCTATTATGTGCTTTTTGAGTTTTTGATTCTTATTTTGAGGGACAGGTCAATATTTCCTTAGGGCCCATTTACACTAAAGAATTTGTGCAGAATTTCAAGTGCACAGGGACATTTTAGCGTTAAAAACGGGTGTGGCTTATTGTGGGTGTGGTCTTGGTGTGGTGTGGCCTATCATGGGTGTGGGTTTAAAATTTTCTAGTTAGAACTTAGTCATAACAACACAAAAGGAGCATTACACACCCCAGTATTAGGTCCCCAGTATATTACACACCCCACCCAGAGCAGGCAGAGACTCATATGATGCAGCTGCACCACATATCATATTACTACCCCCTTCATCCTCCTGCCCTTCCATCATCATACTACTACCCCCTTCATCCTCCTGCCCCTGGGGGGGGGGGGCTTCTCAGGACATGGTTTTGCCGGGACTGTCTCCTCAGAATCTGAGACAGCAGCTGCTGCTACTGGAGTCTTAGAAGAGTTTGCTTGTGTATAGGGCAATAGGATGAGATGGCTGACAGCTATTTTATGTGTATGACTAACTTGGTTTGGAGAAGGGGAGAGATCTTGGGTGAACAGCACTTGGCGCATGGTGCTTTGTGAGTTTGGTCAAACGAAAGACTTGGGGTGCATTCACAGGTACAGGATCCACAGCAGCATCGGATCTGCAGCATAAAGTCCGCTGCGATACGGTGTGTGTGAAGCTACCCTTAGGGAGAGATTTATCAAACTGGTGTAAAATAAAACTCTCAGTTGCCCCTAGCAACCAATCAGATTCTACCTTTCATTCCTCACAGATTCTTTGAAAAATGAAAGGTGAAATCTGATTGGTTGCTAGGGGAAACTAGGACAATTCTACGTTACACCAGTTTGATAAATCTCCCCCTTAGTCCCTTGAATGGGTTCAAAACTGGCATCTAATGTAATAAATAGAATAGTCTCCAGAAAAAAACATCAAAGGCTGAAAGCTAGCCATATAATGCGTGAAAGGATTAAAAAATTTTTTTTGCAAAAGCAGGTGTAAATAATGAGCACATTCATTATTTGGATGGTTGCAATCAATTATGGACGCCATTCTACATGGTGTGGGCACTGCCAGACAATTTCCCATTGGCTTCAATGGAGAACATTATTACCTTCAACATACGGCTGTATATTACTTTTATTTTACGGAGTGTAAACATAGACTGAAACCCGATGTACCTCAATGTTTGCCTGCAACTGCTTTAGAGTGCAGTGAACTCTCTGAACAGTTCAGAGTCTTCCATACTGAAGTTGTCAATAAATTTTTCCAGCATAATTTGCTAATCTAATGATTTTCTGTTTCCTTATTTAGGGACATGAAAACGCTCGGAGATCCACTCTGCTGGATAGTGATGAGATCATCACATACTACTATGATGATGTCAGAACAATATATGAAGTGTTTCAAAGAGGATTGAAAGTGTCAAGTAAGAAGCCTGTCTCATTGTCTGTATGCTCCTGAATGCTTAATTCCTTATGTATTATACTCTGGTGCCTCAACTAATAGTAATTTTACATCTGTGGACAGTCTGATTTGAGACTTTCTGGCCCTATCAGACTTAGGGCCTTATTACACGGGACGATTATCGTGTGAAAAATCATTATATCGTTTGAATTTAAACAATAATCGTTCTGTGTAACTGCAGGCAACGATCGAAAAATCGTTCGTATGTCATTAATCGTTAATTTAGATCTGAACCTAAAATTATCGTTAATTGTTCGCTATAATTCCACATTCGCTCAAGTTCCGCATTTTTTCACTAATCGTTCAGTATGATAGCACATTGCCCATTGTTATCCTGAGATCAGAAGGAATAAACGATCGCAATAACTGTTATCGTTCTGTGTAATATGGTGAACGATTTCATGCCCCACCACGAAGTGCCATAGATGGAAGCATCCTAGATCTGACTTTATTCATATGATCTGGGACTACTCCCTGATTTAATGCTTTTTGGCTGCAAGTGTGGGAAATAATGGATAAACATCTGCCGAGACCTATTGACCGTTCACCTAAATGCGGTCTACTGGGTATATTGGATGAGGACGCATGGACTCATCATCAGATGATATTTATCAGAGAAACTATGTTCCTTGCCCGTAAGGCCATCGCACTTCGATGGATGGACTCAAGGTCTCCAACAATCCCCTAATGGTTGATTCTGGTAAACACGGCAATTTCTTATGAAAATATTGTGTTTAAACATAGGGGGTGCCCCCTCTAAATTTCGCAAAGTCTGGGGAACATGGTGCGATTCACCGGCGCATTACACTAGTCAGCGGGACAACTTGAGGGCGCGATTAGTCTAATATACACTGTAATCGTCTATCATGACTACATTGTATGGTGACAGGTGGAGGCATGCATTGCACTTGTTGGACAGGATATAGAGGATGCAAGTTATGTTCCGTTAGCCCAGGGTTTGGACCTATTTATCACTATTTTAAAATATGTTGTACAAGGTATGTTGTACAAGGCATGCATCTGAGCTTATACTCTGTAGTAATCTTTGTCTGAATGTTCTCCTCTCCTGCTATTTAACTGCTGATATTCTGTGTATCATCTTATGTGCAACTTTCAATAAAACTCAGTTTAAAAAAAAAAATGGTGAACGATTTCAGGTTAACCATAAACAATCTGGTTTGCGATCGTTTATAGTTAGTCCTTAAAAATCGCTCCATGTAATAGGACCCTAAGATATTTACGAAGACTTGACAATGATAGAGATGGTGACATGGATGGAGCACTTTTCTTACAACTACTTCTCTATTAAATTGTGACCATGGTTTTTCCTGCATTTGAAATTGATCAGGGTTGTCTTTTTTTTTTTTTTCTTTTTTTTTTCCTTCTTCCCCTCTGCTCTAAATTAAAGTTTGTTTCATCATACACTGTGGATTACACTTACTAGAACTTTGCCTTTTCTTGATTCTGGTTCTCTGTTCTGCTTTGCTTTTTCCCATCAGCTGCATGGGGAACCATTTTAGCCAGTGGCCACCCACACAGGTTCCCGGAAATATATTTGAGGAGAGACTGTGAGATGTGTACTTGCACAATTGCCACTTTATCTGTAATGTAAGGAAAGGAAATGTATTTTGTATCCCTGGTGCTTGGTAATATTCAGAAGCACAAAAGAGAATGAATAAAGCACTGGCAATGCATGCACTCTTCATTACAGGGGACTGTTTCCCTGCATTCTTGTGATCATCAGGGTTCCAACAGTCAGACCCCCTACCAATCATCTAGTTATCCCCTATCCTGCAGATACAAGTAAATTCCCCACTATGGATTTATTTAAGTGCATATCTCACCTAGCCTGAAGTGTCAGAGAGGCAAGGCCTGAGGTATGTTGTGCTCTGACAGCATATAAAAAGGTATCATACAAGTATATAACTGTCTTGGCAGGTTGAATACCCTTTCACTAGGGCACAGAAGCACCACTAGGTTTGCAGACTTAGCTAGGACCCCCTGCTTTCTCGGGGCTTCAAAAGGGTAACCATTTGAGATTTTTTGTCAGCTTGGTAAATCTAAAGCATTTTATAGTCCTTTTTCTTTTAGTTTTTGGAGCATATTAATTTTAGCATTTTAAAATCCTACAGAGAATACTACTGGAATATGCTGTACCCAGGATATGATGCATTTTGAAAAATACCACTGACCCTACAACACTCAACTAACACGACCCTGCCCAACCTAGGTTTTTTTTTTTTTTTACACTGTACCTTACCTGTCACCTAATAATTCCCACTTCCTACTAATTTTACATACAACAATTGTTTCACATAACAATAACGTTTTCAAAGATTATAATGGCGTCAGACTACGTTGCACAACATTTGTATAGTTTTTAATTTTTTAGTGATTTTAGTGCTCTCACTCTTTTTTGTAGAGCCCCCTCCAGGGGGGGGCAGTAGTGCAAGGTTGTTTGCTAGTAGTACACACAAGGGACTTATTTTCCCTTACTTCCCTGGCCAGTCAAAGCGCACACTTTTTCACTTTTATGCTTTGAAGAAGAACGGGCTGGCAAATAGCAGACTTGGAAGGGCGAAGGGGGTTATTAGAAGTGGGAAGCAAAGAGTTAATAGCAGATGTTAGCGGGTGGTGGGGGTTAATAGCAGATATGGTTAGTTGCAGACAGGGATGCAAGGGCTTAATTTCAGATGTGGGGGTAATGAGGTTAAAGGGGTTATTTGGTGCTTAAAAACTTTTGATGATGTGCCGCAGTTATAAGGAAAATATTAAAGCAACCTTTTTACCTAAGGAGGACACCAGGGCAGTGTAAGGCCCCCTTCACACGTCCGGAAAAACCACACGGATTTCCAGACGCATTGACTTTCATTACACACGGACACCCTTCCGGATTTTTCCGGAAGGGTGTCCGTTCCGGAAAACAGGACCAGATTATTTACAACCGGTCCTATCTTCATCCGGAATTCCGTCCCGGACGCCCCCATAGAAGTCTATGGGAGCGCCCGAGCCCCGGACGCTTTCCTGATGCACATCAGGAAAGCGTCCGGAGTTCCACTGCCTTCTCCCCTCTTGGACCTGAGCAGCGCCACAGCACCCCGAGAGACCCTCGAACCCCCTCCGCCCGCGGCACTTGTCCCCCCCCCCCTCCCCCCGCGGCACATCCCCACCACCCGCAACCAGGATGGCCAGACTGCAGAAGTACAACTCCCATCATGCCCTGCTGACAGACCATGATCGAAGTTGAACTTCTGCAGTCTGTGGCCACCCACGTTACAGAACTACAACTCCCATCATGCCCTGCAACCTGGATGGCCACAGGCTGCAGAAGTATGACTCCCATCATGCCCTGCTGACAGGCCATGATGGGAGTTGTAGTTCTGCAGCCTGTGGCCATCCAGGTTGCAGAAGTACAACTCCCATCATGCCTTGCTGACAGGTTATGATGGGAGTTGTAGTTCTGCAGCCTGTGGCCATCCAGGTACACTAGGGGCTGTGTGTTGGCATACTAGACCATTTTTTTTTTTTTCTCATCAGGAAATCCTGAGGGTTTTTCCTGATGGTAAAAACGGATTACTGTCAGGAAATCCTGATACTTTCCTGATGACATTTGAGGTCTCCTGATCAGGATTTCCTGACAGTAAAAACTGACATGGACGTGTGAATGGGGCCTAAAAAGGTGAGAAAAGTTTATTATCTTTATAACTGCAGGATCAAAAGTTTTATAAACTCCAGATAACCCATTTAATTGTATACATGAAATGGGGGAGCATCCACCTTCTATCCTATACTTGACATGCTATAGCAATTTATCATAGTGCAAAATGCTGGGAGATGCGTGCTGCTGTGACAGTGGCAGAAACGCTGCATACGTGCTTCAATAAATATTAGTCTGCCTACGGCTGTGTATTTGAGTTTGACGCTCTTGTCTTAGACTATGAATGTGAGCAAAGTTTGAAACGACTATTTTAATATTTGATGATCTTTATTTGTCCCCTCTCTGTGTGCATTACAACACCACTTAAGTAAATCTACGTGTGTTTACCGGTTTGTTACTTTACATGCTGGATGAAGATACTTTGGATTGTAGCATTTGTTATTTGCATTTTTTAGATAATGGACCTTGTTTGGGACATCGGAAACCTAATCAGCCCTATCAGTGGATATCCTATAAAGAGGTAATGCATAACGTTTTTCTCAGATTTTCATCTCATGCAGACACTATAAGACCCTCACACTTATCTTGTGTATATCACTTTACTGCAGTTTTCAGTTTAATAAATTACTTTGAATTTAAACTGTATTTAAAATGGCTATATGATAAACACCCTGTTGTATTGTGTGCAATTGTAATTTTTTTTCCCCCCTTTCCCTCAAAGGCGTCAGATAGGGCAGAGTATCTTGGATCTGCCTTGCTGCACAGGGGCTGTAAGCCAAGCTCGGAACAGTTCATTGGCATTTTTGCACAAAACAGGCCAGAGGTGAGAGATTTTCGCTCCTATTTGCTGTCCTGTGAGGTCTGGTTTGGAACTGTTCTAACTGGGGATTCCCATGGGGCAATAAATCTGATGTAGTATGGTTACAAAGTCACACACAACTTACAGTATTTTATTTTATTTTATTTTTTTTTTTTTTGGGCTATTCTCACGTGTCACCTTTTTTTACTTTTTGCACAGGAAAATGAGTCTTATAAATGTTTACAACATGATTTTCAATGTTGATTGTAATATGCATCGTAGTTAACACTGAACAATGTTGCCTGTTTTTTGTGACTTTTTTTTTTCTGCGCAAAAAACACACTAGAATTGCATTATACAGGCTATCTAGAGGGGTAGTTTGCATCTAAAA
Organism: Dendropsophus ebraccatus; assembly: GCF_027789765.1. Classification (NCBI taxonomy): domain Eukaryota; kingdom Metazoa; phylum Chordata; class Amphibia; order Anura; family Hylidae; genus Dendropsophus; species Dendropsophus ebraccatus. Next base: position 69,991,367 of record NC_091460.1, read on the forward strand.
CAAGGAAAAATACACCTTTTAACCCCCCCTTTTTTTGCCTAGTAAAGATTCAGGGGGAGATTATCAAACTGGCGTAAAGTAGCACTGGCACAGTTGCCCCTAGCAACCAATCAGATTCCGTTTTTCATTCCTCACAGATTTGGGAAATGAAAGGTGGAATCTGGTTGCCAGGGGCAACTAAGACAATTCTACTTTACACCATGTTTGAAAAATCTATCCCTCAGTCTTAATAACTTACTATCTTTTATTAGATAGGTGGGGGTCAAACGCCTGACACTCCAGTGGATCAGCTGTGACATGCTTCTTCTACCTAAATTACTGTACTTTCAGTAGCAGCAGTGCAAGATACCTCAGTTTAACTGAATGGGTCAATGCAGCAGTACCCTGTACCACCAGCACTAAAAGTACACAAAAATCTGGCACTGCACCTCTTCAAACAACTGATCCAGTGAAGCTGCCGGATGTCAGACCCTCGATCCGATCAAAGAATTACAGCCCTGTCTACATCACATTTTTAGGCTATATTGATCACTGAAAATATATTAAAATGTATAATATAGTGTGCCCTCTAGTGTATTCCAGTGTTTCTCAACTCCAGTCCTCAAGTACCCCCAGAAGGTCGTGATTTGAGGATATCCTATACAAAGTACCCTAGTGGTGATACCTAATGCACAAACTATAATTGTATCACCTGTTATATACTAAGTAAATCCTTAAAAAATGACCCATTGGGGGGAACCTGAGGGCTGAAGTTGAGAAACGCTGGTGCGTTCCAATGTTTTATTATTGCATTAAAAGGTCTATCAAGTTGTATCTTGCCAGCATTAGGAACAATGAAGTGAAGAATTAATCCATAAATCCTCTGTTTACAGTGGATAATCACAGAACTGGGCTGCTACACCTACTCCATGGTGGCTGTGCCTCTGTATGATACCCTCGGAGCTGAGGCGATTACCTACATTATTAACAAAGGTACCTGACTTTCTGGCTTATGTTTCTACATGCAGAGCCATTCTGATTTTCTAATTGAGGCTTCATTGTATTAGAATATGGTTGTTGTAATGCGATCTGTTCCGGTGCTATGTGATGGCTCCCCCCCCCCCCCCTTTCCTTTGATTAAATACTTTTTGAATTACCTCATTGCTGTGGCTTCTGGGAGAATACTTAAAATTCTTCTTTGCATTTTTTTGGCTGGGTGTTCTAAAACCATATTAAGTGTTGTACTACGGTAGACAATGGTGAAGTTGTTTAGAGCGCATGTTACTTCTTCCAGCTGATATTTCTCTGGTGTTCTGTGACAATACTGAAAAAGCAAAGTTACTACTGGACAATGTGGAAAATGGAGACACCCCAGGCCTTCGTACAGTGGTTCTGATGGATCCCTTTGATGAGGAGCTTGTGGAGAGAGGCAAGAAGTGCGGTGTTGAAGTAGTCAGCCTGAGAGACATTGAGGTCAGTGTTCATTACATTACATACCCCAGAAGCATATCGGCGTTTACACTAGTTATGGAATACCCCTTTAATGTGCATTGATTGGCAATATACAAGTAGATTAGCACTTATTCAAAGGACCATTTACCATGGGGCCAATTGTCAGAAATGAACAATTGCTTAATCGTTTGTGTGGCCATAATGGTTGGCAGCAAGACAGAGATATGTTATGCCCACACAATATGTGGTTGACCAAAAATGAGCATCTGCTCATTAGTCACTGATAGCTGGGCTTGAGATTGTAGTTGGGAACGGACCATTTTATGAGCATATAGATTTAACATCTAGTTACTTCAATATGTATACACAGAAATTAGTGAATAGAGTTTGTCCTTGAGGTTCCCTTATAACTAACAGTGGTCCCCTAAATCTACTCAAAAACCTAATTCTAAAATACTGTCTGATTTGTATGTTATTGTTTTGGAAAAAAAAACTAAACAAACATAATTCCAGAATAGATATATAGAACAGGCAAACGTATTCCAAGTAATCATCTGCATTGGATTATGACTTTTTCCGATCATGGAGGAGTTATTTTTCCCTATATTGCCCATGTCTTAGCACTGTTCTATAGGACAGAAGTAATTTTAGTTTTAAACAACTGGTATCCTTTTGGGCAGACTAAATTACATTATTAATGTGTGCTACATGCTGAACGCCTTTCAGAAGGCATTCATTATTTTTAATGCTGTTTGTTCTCCAATCCAGGAAGAAGGACGGAATCATCATCAGAAACCTAAGGTCAGTAGAGGGATGTACATATATATTATAAATAAATATAATATATATTTATACTATATATAATATAGTATAAATGCATTATTATTTATCTGTTTTAATCGTAGCAAAAAGATGCATTTAGTTTCCAAGTAAATATGATGTCTTAAATTAATCATCTTTAAAGGGAGAGTGTGTAATTGTGCATAGCATCAATTTTCCTTTAAAGGGAGTTAACAAAATAGCATATAGTACTTTGTTAAATTACCAGCCCCTTTAGTGCATCAGTGGTCCCCCAGAGGTCTTTCACTTTAACAGCTATAATGTGAAATACTGACACTTGACCTGCAGCCAATCATTTACTGTAGCAGTGCAAACAAGGCATCACCGTTGTGGCAACCTGCAGGTATGTGACACCAGCACTGTGGCAGACTTTCACAGGACTGTGGGAGCATCGGCCCCCTGGATTGGTTAAGGTTTGTCTGTGTAATAACCCAGCTTTGATGAGGTAATTGCAAAAATGTGTACTCTCCTACCCGTGCTACTGCTATTCAGATATAGCCCGATCTAGCGTTGCAGTACTTCCTTGTCTGTGCACAAATCATACAGCCAATCATTAGGTAAGGTGGGTCACCAGGAAGTTCTGAGCAGCCAGGCTCTATTAAAGCAGTGTAGAAAAGGAGCATTTCTTTTTACCCTACCCTGGCCAATTTAATTGTAAAAGTGTATTTCCCAGGCAATTCTTTCAAGACTTAAATAGTTTTGGAATCTGTATACTAAATGTGCTTCCATTTCTTGTAGCCACCACAGCCAGAAGACCTTGCAGTAGTTTGCTTCACAAGTGGAACAACAGGTGACTCTTTCCTGACCCTCACCCCTCCATTCCAGCATCGTAAAAAAAAAAAAAAAAAACATGATTATAACATAACTTCAGAAGACTAAAGCCAGTTGTCAATTGAGTTTCTTAGCAATAAGCTTAGTGTCTGTGTTTAATAGCACAGATACTAAATACTCTGTGAAAATATTTGCACAGCTTGGTGGCTAGTGGGGGGAACAAGGAACATGAAGAGTAAAGACTGTTCCGTGTAGGTGGCTATGGTGGTCACTATGCATGCCAAGTGACAAATCATGAGGAAACCTAAGCTTATCTGATTATTTATTAGACAAAGTAATGAATGTTATATAGCACCAATATATTCCACTGTGCATAAGGTAGGTGTAAAATTCATTCTGTGTCTCTTAGATCTTATGTGATGCATGCAACTTGTAATATTGTTAGACCAGTATACAGGAAATGTGTGGTTTTGTATACAACGATAATTAGTTTATTTTATCCCCTGAATAGGAAATCCAAAGGGTGCAATGCTTTCTCACAAGAATATTGTGAGCAACAGTGCTGCTTTTCTTAAAGTAACAGAGGTAATTTTTTTCCAGGGCTTTCTGTTGTTCAGCATTGTTTGGCTGAACCATGTGTGCATGTGTCTACTACTGCTTTACTAACTTGCATGCATTTAAATTGTGTCTTCTGTCAACTTTAAAGTGAACCTGTGACCTTTTAAAATGCTAATCTTTAAGAGCAGCATGTTAGAAAGTAGTAGGACCTAGGTAGATTTATGTATAGATTTTTAAGAAAAGATTCAGTACAACTTGTCATTTATTTAGTTGGATCCCCATTACTATAATTTAAGGAACCCAGTGGGCAGTCCTCACAAATGATTGACAGCTTGATCACATATAAAGTTACACACAGGTATCTGTCAGTCAGAGGAGGTCTGCCTACTGGACACCTAAGCATCAATTGATGATGCTTAACTTAAAGGAATAAGTTATATGAAATCTTTTTTTCATAAAACTATACATCACTCTGCCAAGCTACTCCTACTCCATAGCCTGCTCCCTGGAGATAACGCACATTCAGTGTGACAGGTTCTCTTTAAAAAGAGCAATATTCATCTTACTTACTTTACAGCTACTTTACTTTGGTTACTTTACAGCTGTTTAATTAGGTGCTTCTGATACCATTGCGCTTTACTCCTAATATAGAGCTGTTAGTTCAGCACACTTGTCCCGCTCAGCTAACTAGATTGCTTCTCCATTTTATAAGGTAGCTTCCAATGAAGGGGCATGTGACAATTATACATCACTCTGAGTCCTCCAATACAATTGCTTCCTGGACGCAGTATAAAGTACTGGTCACATGTTCTGTTATTGGAAGGCATCTTATGGATGGAGGAGCCGTTCAGCTGTTAGCTGGGGATAGGGGATGAGGGGGACATTATGCAGCATAGCAGTGCTGGATCTATCTATCTATCTAATCTTTGCAATGGAGCGCACTCCCAGTTCCAGTGTTGAAATGCCAAGCAACGGAGATTGGATTAACATCTCCAACTAAATAAATCCAAGAATTTGCGGCACTTCCATATGGTTAAAAAAATCGTAGTGTTTATTTCATTTCATCAATCAGCAAGTTCAACATTTGTCTCATCACGAGACTTTTTTTTTCTCAAGCGAGAAAGGTCTCGTGATGAGACCGAAACGTTGCACTTGCTGATTTTTCACTGCATGGAAGTGCCGCTAATTCTTTATCTATCTATCTATCGATCTATCATGAGTAAGTGTAATATTATCAGTGGTAATAGAATTATAGGGGTTATCCAGGATTGGGGGAAAAATGCACTTCAGTTCAACTGACTCCCAAACTGAGAAAGATTTGTGTGGTTTCTAGAAGAAAGCAGCTGTGTTTTTGCCTTGATAACCCCTTTAAAACAGCTGTAAAGTGGCCAACCCCTTTAAGGACTATGAACACCTTTTGCATGCATATTGTGTGACACAGCTTCAATATTTGCAGCATGGTCCAAGCACTACAAGGCAGGGTATTCCAGCCCTTATCCTAAGAACATACAGTTATTGTAGATTTTTCTTTCTGACTTTTGAATCAAATACTGGCTTTGGCTCAAAAAGAGAGAAAAATATAAAAGAAGGACATATGTGACTACTTCCTATGTTCACTTCTGGCTCAAACTGCATCAACCTGCCACAGCTTTTTTCCAAAAACATTTGTGTCGGAAACCAAAGCTATAGCGTATTCCCAGATAACCTGCTGCAGAGTTAACCTGTTGACACATTTATATTACAGTTAGTATCTCATGATCTACATTAAACAAGCTTGTCATGCTTGTAGTCATACCTAGGGTTTGCATAAACTAATACAGTAATGCCAGTATTTGGTTTATGGTAACCTGCACCCCAATGACCCAGAAAGTGAATGAATCACCAGTGCCATTTATGGTCATTAGGAAAACGTAAAGATAAAAAGCCAAGTTTTTACCGACATTGTATGTTTTGTTTGTTTTCATGCAAATAACCATTCTAGACTTTAATTTAACCCTTTATTAGCTAGGAATTTTGTTATGCATTTTTTTTTTGTAAAGTAAGACACATATTACAAATCCAGTAGCATCCACTGAACACCTTGTAATACAGTGTGTAATTTCTTATTTTGTACTTCAGCCTTCTGGGAAATATTTAGAGGTTATATAGCACTCAATTACTGTCCTGTACATGCCTTGATGTAAATTGACTTTTCTGACATTCCCTTTAAAGGCAACTATAAACAGAGCAGTATTGGTAGTGTATCCCCCATTTCATTTAGTTAACTTGGGCTGCTGCAAAACTAGTTGTTTTTTTCCCTTGGGAATGGTGCATGCCAATAGACTAATCCTCTTACTAATCTATATGATATAATTAACTTTTAATTGAAAACCATCTTTTGTGCTGTGCCGTCTCTTTCGGTGTCCAGGAATTGGCGTTTCCTTCTACGCAAGATGTTCTCATCTCTTTCTTGCCGCTGGCGCATATGTTTGAGAGAGTTGTGGAGGTAGGCACAAAGCAGGGCGTATGTTCTATGTGCTCAGAACTTTTTTGTCATATTTTCCAGAGCTTGCTTACACTCAACGCCAGTGATACACACATTTCCTATTTGCCTCTGGCGCACATGTTCGAAAGACTGGTAGAGGTAAGATCACATATAGTTTCTTTGCGGATGTTCCGGTAGCCTAGACCTAGATAGAAGGTAGGTCGTAAGTAGATTCCATAGTATATGTGAGTAGCAATGTGTGAAAACGGTGGACATTTATGAAAGTTCTGTCTATCTAAAGAAGAAAAAGGCAAACTAGTGAGCTCATAGTGCAACCTTTTGACTTTCTTTTACTAAAGAAACAAATACATTTTGTAAAGCATATAAAGACCTTTCATAAATCCTCTACTTTTGTAGTGTTTTTTTTTTTTTTATAGCTTAGTCTTATGATTATGATAAGCCATTAATATTTTGTTGTGTAGGTCAGATTTGTGGGTCCCCCCCCCCCACCGTTTATCCCCTTTTATTGTATAACCAGGCATATTGTGTATGCAGTCTGCCCACCCCCAATAAAATATGAAGAAAAGGTCAGTATTTAAAGTAAATGTATGGTGCAGGGATCAGGGTGGCTTGGTTTCTGCGCTCAGTGTTCTTTTGCCGTGCCCCAGCCCGGCTCGATTCACTAGAGCCGTGCCCCATGCCACTTCCCCCAAGTGTGGTGATATCCCCTTCTCTTTGTGACATGGCTAAAATAGAATCAATGGAGTTGCGTCGGGAGGGGATATCGTGACACTGGGGGGAGCGGGCCCTCAAGTGCATAGAGCTGGGCTGGTGCCTGGCAAAAGAATGGCGCCAAACACTGGAACCAGAATTTAAAAAAACAAAACAAAAAAAAAACACTGGGATCCCGGCACAGTCACCGATTGGCTAATGTAAAAATAAAAAAAACAATGTACCTGATATAGAGTAATTGTCGAGCCCCAAGCCATTAATGTTTGATATCCAACAGTGATCAGCTGCTCGGGGGAGCCACAACACTGGTGTGTATGTATGTATGTATGTATGTATGTATGTATGTATGTATATATATAATATGTATATGTTACTGCAGCTCAGCTCCCATTCATTTCAAAGCAGCCCACCACCACCAATACCACCACCACCAGCGATGGCCTTATAGATGTGGAGAACAGTGGTCAGACACTATTTACCTATGCTTCATCTGATACTACAAATAAAAAAAACAGCTTAGAGTGGCGCTTGCAACATATGCAAATGAGTGCTAGTCACCAAACTTAGTTTCATATTCAGACTTCTCATTTCCTTAAATATAGTGAGTTTTAAATTGTGTAGGGAAATCCACTTTAATATAATTCCTGCGTATCTTGTTCCAGGAAGTATTGCCTATTCATACTCCCACCCATACACATAGAAAGATAAAATTGTACTTCTCAAAATATTTATTACATAGGCAGCTCCACACAAAGACAACTCACAGGGGACTCATCCTAAGACTGACTGACTTTGCATGCAGATAACTTGGAACATATTGCAAATATAGTTAGGTTTATGGTGTATTTAATGCTATGGTGTTCCTCAGGGGTTTACCTAGGTTCCTTAGTTTTACTGAAGAGAAATCTTAATGCCTAAACACAGGGGCGTAGCTAATGTCTCCTGGGCCCTGGTGCGAGAGGCCAACTTGGGGCCCCCCCCCCTCCTTTCACGACCAAGTGATGCTATTGGTGTGTGTATGTGTGTGTGTGTGTGTGTATATATTATATATATACATATATATATATATAATATATACACACACACACACACACACACCAAGACAGATATTACCACTAACACCAGCATATTGGAAGAGAAAGTATTATCACCGTACATATTACCGCCATACTGTTACCGACCAAATCCTGTATACTGAGACCTATATTACCAGTAATACCAGTATATAGGAAGGAAACATTACTGCCACACCACAACCACTACCATCACCACCATATTGTTACTGACCAAATCCAGTATACTAAATCACCTCATCCAGTCATATAGAGGTGGCCCCAGCTCTACACAGGCTCTATACACCATATACATTACAGTGCAGATATATCAGGTGACTCACAGGGGGACGTCTTCTCTGATCGGAGTTCTTCACTTTTCATCTTCTTCTCCATTTGCCCTGGGCCGTTATAAGAACTTCTCCGAGCCACGAATCCACAGAATCTGCCAGACAGACATATTAGTCTCCTCACTCTGGCACCATCCTCATCTATATACACACTGCACATCTGTATTGTCCCCTTTACACACTCCTTTAGTGGGTAGCCCTGACTCTGTGACCCCCTAATAATATATGCCCCCCTCTGTGTATTCCCTCTCCCCCTATGTTGCCCCCCCAAATAGATGGCCCCTCTCCCCCCATGTTGCCCTCCTTATAGATGGCCCCCTCTCCCCCCACCCTCCCTTATAGATGGCCTCCTCTCCCCCCTCCATATAGATGGCCTCCTCTCCCCCCTCCATATAGATGCCCCCCTTTACCCCCTCCCTTATAGATGGTCCCCTTCACCCCCCCCTCCCTTATAGATGGCCCCCTCTCCCCCCCCTCCCTTATAGATGGTCCCCTTCACCCCCCCCCCTCCCTTATAGATGGCCCCCTCTCCCCCCCCTCCCTTATAGATGGTCCCCTTCACCCCCCCCCCTCCCTTATAGATGGTCCCCTTGGCCCCCTTTACCCCCCCTCCCTTATAGATGGTCCCCTTCACCCCCCCCCCCTCCTCCCTTATAGATGGTCCCCTTCACCCCCCCCTCCTCCCTTATAGATGGTCCCCTTCACCCCCCCCCTCCTTCCTTATAGATGCCCCCCTCTTTCCCCCCACCCGTACAGGCTGATAAAAAACAAAACTTAACTCACCTGACAACGCGCTCCCACGTTGATCCTCACTCCTTCGGTCTGTCCCCGGCTGCTGCGCGGCTGCTGGGGGTGTCGCGTCTTATCCCCGGCAGCGCGCGCATCCCAGAGCTCCCTGCGCGCCAGAACCGGAAGTCAGGGCCCAAGGCACGCAGGGAGCTCTGGGATGCGTGCGCTGCCGGGGATAAGACGCGACATCCCCGGCAGCTGCGCAGCAGCCGGGGGAAGACAGAGTCGGACTCTTGTGACCGCAAGCAAAACAATGCTTGCGGTCACAAGAGTGATTGAAAGGGAGGGCCCTTTGTGGCGGGCCTGGTCGCGGCGGCGACCCCCGCGACCATGGTGGCTACGCCACTGCCTAAACATACATTTTGTACAGTTATATGTTGTTTGGGGTCAGTATTTTTTTTTTTTTTTTTTTTTCAGCAGTATGGTGTAGAAAAACTTGTATGGTTCTTACAGAACCTTTAACCCAGGGGTGGGGAACCTTTTCCACATCGGGCATTAATAAAATCATTCGAGGGCCACATACTGGGCGCAGCAGTTAGTAGCGTGGGTTTGCAGCACCCGGGGCAAGGCAAAGTATTCTAATGCCCCTGCTATTGTAGTTAACCCCCAATGATGCCCCTTGTAGTCTAGTTATCCCCCCAGTGATTTCCCTGGTAGCCTAGTTAACCCCCGCAGGTGAACAGACGTGCGCCGCTCTGGTGGGGAAGGAGCCGGCACTCACAGCATCCTCCTGTGTCTGGCAGCCGCCACAGACACAGGAAGATGCTGTGTATGCCGTCTTCTGCCCCACCAGAGCGGCGCACTTCAAGGGAGCTGCGGGCCACATCGGGAGGTCTCAGGGGCCTAATGCGGCCCGCAGGCCAGAGGTTCCCCACCGCTGCTGTAACCCCATCCAACACATTTGGAAAAAACTAGAATGGAGACTGCGAGTCAGGCCCTTTTTTCGTTGCTTAAATTATAAGTGCTCTTCCATTATGAATAGGCAAACCTTTCTGTATTCACTCTGAAACGTAGAAAGTCTTCCCAGGTTATTGAAAGCGGTTATAACTGCAGAGGGGAGACCAGCTGTATATTAATGCCAATGGATTTAGAATGAAAAGTTCCTGTATGTGTGTAAATACTTTTCCCTATGTAGCATACTGTCTGTCCCCAGTGCTACTTCACTTTGTCCTCCTGGATGCATTATCAGGGCTGCCTTTAGGGACAGCTATATGGATTCCTCATTAAAAAATAAACTTTCACATAAAGACTATTTCCTAATAGAATATTTGGTATAGCACAAGCCTTTTTTTTACATGGAGAATTGTGATTACTAATATTTCTTGAACCATAAATCTTCCCTTTTCAGTGTGTAATACTTTGCCATGGAGCAAGAATTGGCTTCTTCCAAGGAGACATTCGATTGTTAATGGATGACTTAAAAGTTTTGCAACCCACTATTTTCCCAGTTGTTCCCCGTCTGTTAAATAGGATGTTTGACCGGGTAAATATTGTTACACCACTTTATTTTTTTTTTCCTTCCCACTTTGGTTTATAACATTAATCTTCTTCCCCCCCCCCCCTTGGTATCCAGATCTTTGGACAAGCAAACACTACTTTAAAACGCTGGCTGTTGGAATTTGCTTCCAAAAGAAAAGAAGCAGAACTCCGTAGTGGAATTATCCGACAGGATAGTGTTTGGGACAAGCTTATATTTAAAAAAGTTCAGGTAGGGACACAATTTTATTTTATTTTTTTCTTTTGTAAGATGTCTTACTGGACCTTGAGATGTCAGGATCAGGTATTTTACTGCAGGGTGAGGCATGTGTGTTTTAGGGTTTTATAATACACTTGCAAATATAAAGATGTGTACCACACAGAAAACTTGGACAGCATCCCAACAAAAGGTAGTAGACATAAGCAAAAGCTGAGACTTCAGGTGTCTTCAGTTCTTTAATTTACCTGTAACTGTAAAAATAACTTCATGTCAGATGCTTTTACCAGTGGGATTTGCGTGTTCAGGCCCCCACTTAATAATCTGTATAGGGTATGAGCACTGCTTCTCACGGCTCTGTGGGTGCGGCAGGAGATCGGCCCCATAGACATAGAGACATGTCTGTGCAAACAGAACTGGGAAAAATTTTCTTAGTGTGCACTTCTCCCAGCTATATCTACAGCGCATCCCCCTCTCAAATCAGCTGCTTGGCTAAGCTGCCAGTTTAAGCACAGTGTATGGCACCAGAAGCCTCAATTCTGTACACTATGATTACATGCAGGCGCCCAGTCTCTCCCAGACAGCTGATGGGCGTCGGCACCTTACCAGTCAGCTATTGATGGTCTTCCTGAGGAAAGGCTATCAATCTGTTTTGTGTGAAAACCTCTTTAAGGATTGAGTGTAGCCTATATTTCTTTTCTTTATTTTTTTTTCACACAATTCTATATGGTGGGCATAGTCTAGCTAGGGTAGTAAAACCTTTAACTAACCAAACAAAGTGAAAGTGTACAAATACTATAACGACTTGCAATGCTCTCCGATACACAGAACATAAACATAATGACTGAATTTACATATTGAAAGGACTAATGCAGACAGAAAATGTGACTTGCATGCATACATGGATCAGTTGTTACACAATCTTACATATTTTTATGGCTTCTATACTTTGTTTGTCTTCATTGTGTTGTTCTTGGCTCATGATAAAAGAGAGCCGTTCCTTTCCTTTAGCAATATTTGGATTACTACTTTTATAATTAAAGGGGTTATCCAGCGCTGCAAAAACATAGCCACTTTCTTCCATAGACAACACAACTCTTTTTTTATCTCCAGTTCAGGTGGGGTTTGCAATTAAGCGCCATTCACTTCAATGGAACTAATGCTACTTTTTACACGGAGTGATAAACATAGCTTAAATCGGTGAAAAACTGTTTACACGGAACGATTAGCAAATTTTTTGCGAACGACCAACGATGATTTGAGAACTTGTTGAAAGATCAAAATGAACGATTTCTTGCTTGCTGCTTGATCGTTCGCTGTGTTTACACCTAACGATAATCGCTCAAATGTGATTGTTATCGTGCAAATTCGAATGATAATCGTTCCGTGTAAAAGGACCATAAGTTGTAAAACCCCATTCAAACTAGATATAGGAGTGGAGCAGTTTCTGGAAGAAAGTGGCCATGTTTTTATAGTGCTGGATAACCCCTTTACATACAGTATTTCAAAAGGTGTTGTCAGCACCTGTATATTCCTGCACACTAACCATATTTTATTTCCCCTTTGATTATAGGCGAGTCTTGGGGGAAGAGTACGACTAATGGTTACTGGTGCGGCGCCAGTTTCCCCTACTGTACTAACGTTCTTAAGGGCGGCCCTTGGCTGTCAGGTGGGTACATACAGCTTTTGTAGAGCACTTTGAGGGTTGTCCTCAAAGCTGTAATGTATATGTTGACCCTATTCAAAAAATAGAAATTACTTAAAGGTGTTGTCCAGGATTACTAAAATAGTCCACATTTTCTTCATGACACCCCCCCCCCCAGCATCACTCTTGTCCATTCCATGGTTTGTATGTGACGACATGGCTCGGCTGCAGTATGCAACACAGCCTAGTCCTGTTTCTGTGTAGAAAAGCTGGCTTTTTTCTCTCCTAGACATAGGTTTCATACACAGTGATTTTTGGCATATTGTGTTTTTAATCAGCAGTGGATTCATCTGGGCAGTTCCCAGAAAATTTTCCCCGCCTCATCTTTGAATGATAGATATCTCCTTGTTTGAGAATAGGGAAGTATTTATCAATCAAGGCCGGAGGGACAAGAGAAGCTGCCGAGGACTGCCCCAGTCACTCATGAGTCACTGTATGACAGGTTCCCTAGAACTTTGGTATTTGGACAATATATTATCATCTGTCTATAGCTTCGATTTACACTCCTACTGTATCTTATGTTCTGTCTATACAGATATTCGGTCTTGTATTCATTGTACCATGACAATATAAAATATCTGATTTTCTTTCCTTATCAGTTCTATGAAGGTTATGGACAGACTGAATGTACTGCTGGTTGTTCATTAACAATTCCTGGGGACTGGACAGCAGGTAGGAAATGCAGTATACAGAGAAGTGAATACCCCATGCAGTATACAGAGAAGTGAATACCCCATACAGAACTAAGGGTGAAGACCGGCAATAAGTGTGCATTGCATTGCAGTTTTTATCACTTTACTGTTGGAAACTGGACATATTGCAGTTATAAACTGCAATGCAACTGCGACCCTGATGGTCTCTCTTTACCCAGGAAGAGTGTACCCAAAAAAAAAATGCTAAAAAGAGGAGAAATTGGAAACCCACGTTCATCATTATGGTCAAATCTTTTGAAAAAGGAGTACATTTCCTCCAAGGAGTACATTTAGGGGAAAGTAGTAAGAGCCTTTAAAAATAGGTGGGGCCAAAAAAACTTAACAAAAGTACCTTCAAATGTCCTCCGATTAGCCCTTCTGGTGGACCTGAAAAGGAGTCTAATCTCCATCTAGTAGATCCTAGTAGCTAGTGCTTATTGGACAGCTCTGCAGAATACAAAGAACATTTATATGTAATGCAGATAATATAGGTACTTGATATATTGGCCTATACTTGATGTGATCGCCTCTCTATATACAGTGGTCATATGAATACAGTGTCATATGAATGATGCTCATATTATACATGTTATGGGGAGCTGTCCAGACCTGGAAGAATACTGGAGGGGGGAGCCACTTAAGTGTGTATTGGGTCTGGTGGTTAGTTTGCCGGGTCCTACAGGGGTGGAATTTGCAAAGTGTGGGATTCTATATCAAGCCCATAAATTAAAGTGATTCTGTACCCACAATTTGTCCCCCCATCCACTTGTACCTTCGAATAGCTGCTTTTAATCAAAGATCTGTCCTGGGGTCCGTTCGGCAGGTGATGTAGTTATTGTCCTAAAAAACAACATTTAAACTTGCAGCCCTGTGTCGAATTGGCATGGCTGAGCGTATCTATGCCCTAGTTTGCACCGCCTATGTCCCTCCTTCCCTTCCTCCTCATTAGGAATGCCCTGTGCAGGATTTTTCCTATTCCTGACCTGTGTAAACACTGCACATGAGCTGGATTGTTAAGGCACCTGTGCAGTGTTCAGACAGGTGATGATTAGAAGAAATCCTACCTGGGGCATTGCTAATGTTGAAGAAGGCGGGGAAGAGGGACAGAGGGGTGGTGCAAGTCTAATGCACAGAAACTAGGCCACGCCAATTTGACGCAGGGCTGCAAGCTTAAAAGTTGTTTTTTTTTTGGACAATAACTGCATCACCTGCCGAACGGACCACAGGACAGATCTTGGATTAAAAGCCGCTATCTGACGGTACAAGCGGTTTGGCGGGGGTCAGATTATGGGTACAGGGTCGCTTTAATTGCTCTGCAATTGATACAAGATGAGCCTCTCATGCTGGCTGAGTTAACAAACAAGCTGAGTGCTATTATTAGATTAGAAAAGGGTGTATACAAAAAGAGGAAAGCAATGAAGTATGAAGCTATTTGGGGTCCATGGGTAGATACCCCAGGACTGCCGCCTCGATTTCTCAAACGCAACCCAATGGAGGCGTTTCTACTGTTGGCTGATTGTAATAGGGCAGCTATGAGAGGAAGGCCGTGAAATGAGTTATGGTGAATTTATATATATATATATATATATATATATATATATATATATATATATATATATATTTATTTTGCTATTTGGCTTATTTCCTAGAATATATTTTTTACACTGCATGTTCTACAAGTGCCTTGTAATGTATTCGGTGTGAATATGGGATCTCTGAGTGGGAGGGGGGGGGAATGTTTTATTGTTTGTACAAATAAAATATTTTCAATAAAAATCTGATTTAAAAATTAAGTGTTATGGGGAGATCTAATTTATAAGTTGTCCCTGATGCTTATTGTGTATCACCATGCTAGGTCACGTTGGGGCACCTATGCCCTGCAATTATATAAAGTTGGTGGATGTGGAAGAAATGAACTATTTTGCAGCAAAGGGAGAGGGTGAGGTAAGTCCCTTTTTTTTAAACTATGTTGATCATTAAAGTCTTTAGAGCTTCAGCAAGAAGTGTAACATCAATATTTGTTTTAACAGGTTTGTGTGAGAGGGTCAAATGTTTTTCAAGGGTACTTGAAGGATGATGAGAAAACTGCTGAGGCTTTGGACAAGGATGGCTGGCTGCATACAGGGGATATTGGGAAATGGTTGCCTGTAAGTAAAAATGCAATGTATTTCATATCTAAGAGTGCAGCATCATTGTAAGACTGAATTGTCCCATTTGTTAATGATGGTCATAACCTTTTAAAGGGGTCCAGGCGCAAAAAACATGTCTGCTTTCTTCCAGAAACAGCACAACTTTTTGGGTGTGGTTTTGTAGCCAAATTCCATTGAAGTGAATGGAGCAGAACTGTAATACCACACACAACCTAAGTAGAGATGAGCACACCGGGTTCTGGGTTTGAGTCCAGGTGAACCCGAACGATCGGCATTCGATTAGCGGTGGCTGCTGAACTTGGATAAAGCCCTAAGGCTATGTAGAAAACGTGGATATAGTCATTGGCTGTATCCATATTTTCCAGACAACCTTAGAGCTTTATCTAAGTTCAGCAGCCACCGCTAATCAAATGCCGATTGTTTGGGTTCGGCTGGAATCTAACCCGAACCCGGTTCGCTCATCTCTAAACCTAAGGCTAAGGGTGGTGCTGATTTTTCAAGAAAGTAGCTGTGCTTTTTCTTATGCTGGAGCCAGGGATTGTCGAGAACTAAATATACTATATAATTATATTATACTATATAGAATTATATTATTCTATATATTATACTATATGTGTATAATTACTCCCTCCCCTCAAGAACAGTATGTTGTTATATTTTGGTGGTGTAAGAACCTAATCTGATTGAACACCTGCAGATGCAACCCCGCCTGCCACTGACCTCAAACCAATCAGTGAGCACCTGGCCAAGGGTCAGGGAAACAATAGAACAGTGACAGCCTCCTGAGCAGTATAGGAGAAAGGTAACAATAACCTCTCTTGCTAATCTGTCTATTTAGATAACAGGTGTCAATCCCACTGCGAGTATGTGCTCTCATAGGCATGAATGGCTCTGGATCCGCAGCGGATTTCGCTGCGAATCAGCAGCGTGAAATCCCCTGCAGATCCGTTACGTGTGAAGACACCCTTAAGCAAAGCCCCTAAGGGCACTAACATTCCACCACCTACAGTTGTTTGATACAAATTATAAATATAACAGTTGGGGCAACTTCTGTAGAAGGGAGTGAACAATTTCAGTAATTATCCTCTGTTATAATAGTGTTTCTGGCCTTTATAATATATAGTTCTGTTCTCCAGTAGGAGGGAACAAATGAAAGTGTAAACGGAAATTACATACTGAAAAAGCATGACCCATAATAGTACAAAGTATGGTCACAGATCTGTTGTAAAAAGGAAAAATGGGGAGGGAGAGAAGGCAGCATCTACACTACATTTTTTTAAAAATAGAATTGAGACATAAGGGACAAGAAAAGAAGTATGGCTTCTGGGGTATTGTAATTCCTGTTATCTCTTGAATAAGAACGCAGGATTGTCTTCCAGAAATTCAGCAGAAGTGGGCATCCCCACCAGATATGTCCATAGTTCCTGCTGCTCCCCCACACCACCAACACTCTTCTAGGACTGTGGGGTACCACTCGTTTCCTGAGCCTTGCAGGCTACTGCAGCCTTATGTGAGAGAGAGTTTTTTGCCCATTGCAGTGGTATAAACTGTTTTCCCAATTCCACCTCCCATGCAGCACAAAAAGGAGGCAGTTGCTGGGACCAGAGGGAGAGTAGTGTTTGGTAAATGATGGCAATGAAGCGGGGGCAGGACGACCTTACATACAGTTCAAAATCAGACAATGGTGTAATTTGCGTACGTGAGAATGTGAGATGATAGTGTTGTAATTGGGCGTATTTGAATGTATGCTTAGCGGTTTGGGGCGTAGAATGTAAAATGGTTGAAAGAGGCAACAGCTTGTCTTGTTTGACTGTTTGATAGAATCAAAGTGGCTGCTCCTTAGGTGTCTCAAGGAAAGAAGGGAAAGTCCCTGGAGGGAAAACTGGATTGTCAGGGGTCCAAGCCTATCTCCCCGCTAGATGTGCAGATGCCAATGTCATATGTTAAAGGACAAAGGGGTGAGATCCTGTAATGAAGGGGACCATGTCCACAGGAGGCTGGTAAAAGGCCTAGGAAAAATGGCCTGTGCAAAATTGATGGAACATATCCAGTACTCAGGTATTAGTATAGGCGTCCATCAGGCAGACCAACCCCGCCCACATCTTTCAAACATAAGAGTACTTCCCATCTGATTCTCGGGTACCCGAAGGACCAGACAAAGAAGCTAAAGGTATGTTGTAGTCGTTTCCAAAAGGAAATAGGGATGTGGACAGGTATGGTCTGCAACAAGTGGAGTAGCCTGGGTAGAAGGGTCATTTTCCAGATGTTTACATCTAAACCATCAAAACTTTTTGACTCTGAGGCCAAGTCTGTATTAAATTGTTTACATTCTTTTCTTTCAAACCCAAAGATGAGTTTAGATATGGTGTACTTGGAAATCAACAACAAGGTATCAAACCCATTCAGATTTTGCTGTAGAATTTTGACAAATATGTGGTGATACCCACAGGGGAAAACTTGTGCCATATGTAGTATGCATATTCAAAGTGGACTTAGTGCTAGTTAAATGTAACTTGACTTTTTTTTTTTTTTTTTTTTCTTTCCTAGAATGGTACTTTAAAGATCATAGATCGGAAAAAACATATATTTAAATTAGCCCAGGGTGAATACATCGCACCAGAGAAAATTGAGAACATTTACACAAGAAGTGAAGCAGTGGTGCAGATCTTTGTACATGGAGAGAGTTTACAGGTAACTGGAACTACCTGAAGAGCATGATGGATTGTTGACTGGAAACTGTATACATGTTAATATTTCTACTCTCTACAGGCCTTCCTTGTGGGAATTGTGGTTCCAGATCCTGATAATGTACTCAACTGGGCAAAAAAGAAGAATTTTGATGGTACTTATGAGGATCTCTGCAAGAATAAGGTAGATTGTGGTCCTTTTTTCAAAAGTGCCCCTGTCCAATAAGTTAACTTTTGGCATTAGTCATCCGACATCAGAAGTTAAAGATTACTCTGGTTCTCACTTCTGTGACCCATTGCAATCAGTACTCTTTTTGCTCCATTATAGTCTATGAAGCAAATAAAGTTGTATCTTGCAGCCAGATCGAAAGCAATGCATGTTGACACACTCTTTACACGGCCTTATCTCGTGAATGTTGAAACGTTGATCTCGAAAGCAAGACCCGATGTGATGTCTAACTTTAGATATGACTGACAACTTGTCAAAAGTTAGTTTGGCAGTACTGCTTTAAGGGGGTTTTAAAAATTCGAAAAGTCTGCCTAACAAAATGGAGTTACCCATATCTTTGAGCATTGTGACACTGTTAGGTTTCCAGGCAAAACCACACTCCCATTTATTTATCAAAAGCTGCGTAATGTTCCCAGTAATCCAAGCTACATCATGAGTCTGTTAGTGAAGAAATGAGACAAGGTTTCGGCCACATTACGGTCCATACTGTGAAATCAAGCAGTCCTTTTATTTTCTCTCTCTCTCTCACCCATAAAGCTCTGGACAGCTGTCCCTTGACAAACTACTTGTGTTCCTACTACTTTACATAGTGCCACCTCCTTAAAGGAGACCTGTCACTCCCCGTGCCGGGGTGACAGGCTCCTGACCCCCCATTACAGCCCCCTATACTCACCTGATCCCGCCGGGTCCCGCTTTTGGATCCGTTCACGGAGCTATCAGCTCCCGAAGCCCGGCGCGCGTGCTCACAGGAGTATCCGATGCCCATAGAGAATGGTGAAGCATCAGACTCCCCATTCATTCTCTATGAGCGCCAGACTCTCCTGTCAGCGCGCGCTTCGGGAGCTGATATCTCCGTGACCCGACCGGATCCAAAAGCGGGGCCCGGCGGGATCAGGTGAGTATAGGGGGCTGTAACGGGGGGTCGGGAGCCTGTCACCCCGGCACGGGGGGTGACAGGTCCTCTTTAATGTAATCCACCTCCTTCAGTCTCGCAGCTTGTCAGAATCATTATCAAAATCTCTCCGCTTAGACCAGGGCTGCTTTTGACCTAGTGACTCTGTTCTGGTCCAGAAGAGGTTAGCTTCATTGACTGTAGTTGCTGAACCCAGTTTCTCTAAAATTAATCTGCTGTTTCTTTGCATTGGAGCTTAGCTGCAGATACATGTCAACGCTATTACTCAGACAACTGCTTCTGGCCCTGTTCACTGTGTAGTGTGGGTGCTGGGTGTTGGCACCCCTCCAATCAATAGTCTGGGTCTCAAGGAGCAGAACCGCCTGTGGTTACATTTATTTTAGTGGAAACCTTTAAAAATAAATATCTGCTTTGTTGTTTTTTTTATGTTACTGATATGGGGGAGGGGGGGGGGAGAAAGTTATTAGGACTGAACACTTATGTGGATTTCAGTTTTCATTGCTGAGTAAAGATATGAAGGGCACTTGAAATTCCTCACAACTTTCAGATATGTCAACCCCAGAACATGTACTTCTGCATTTGTTAATTCATGCATCTCTTTATTTTTTTTCTGTTCACAGGACTTTAAAAATGCAATTCTGGAAGATTTAATAAGACTGGGGAAAGAATCTGGTTTGAAAACTTTTGAACAAGTAAGAATATTGTTTCTTTACATGGTGTCATTGATGCAAACAATTGCTGCTGTGGTCACCTGTTTTTTCCCTTTAAAATAACTTTAAAAGAGGGTGTTCCTATCTCATAAAGTAATGGCGTATCACCTAGATATGCCATGACTTTGGTGGGAGTATATTCTCTGGGACTCACATTAATCATGAGAAAACCTTCATGCTGTGGCTTCTTCTGGGTCTTACCATAAATCAGTGGTCTTGGCCATCCACCAGTAATGGAAATTGCAGCCAACTGGACAGGGTCTGGCCATGGACAGAGTACACCACTTTCTGCAGGACATACACTAGCTGATAAGTTCTGGAAGGCTTTAGATTTTTAATTAGTCATTTACAAATCTGTATAACTTTCTGATACCAGTTAACTTAAAAACATTTTATCCCCTGTAGTACCCCTTTAAAGTTAACCAACCAGCACTATTGTGCTGATATGGTTCCCAGCAGCAATTGTAGAGATCTACTGTGCAGCTTGCAGAGCATACCCCCATGGCTGATGGTGATTGGTTCCCTTTAAATAATATGCAACTAAAGTCTAAAAGGTCTTAGTCCACCATTCAATAACAATTAATGGATGAAAATATACAAGAAGGAATGTGAACAAATTATATTATGTATAGTAGGTAATAGCTGGTGTGTGCTTCATAAAGTGCTAATGCAGTATAAAACAAGTACATCTGCACTTTGGGCAGTATTTATATCCCAGTGTGAACAAGTACTAAGCACTATTTACCAAACATCTTTTGCTAAGGGGCAGGGGGTAAATGGTTTCCTGTGCTTTGGGGGGTTCTGTTTGGTTCCCTCTTATGTTGTGGATTTGGACTGTCTTGCAGGTAAAAGACATTGTTCTGTACCCAGAAATGTTTTCTATTCAGAATGGTCTGCTCACTCCCACATTGAAAGCAAAGAGACCAGAACTGAGAAAATTTTTCCAAGCCCAAATTGAAGAACTTTATGCGAATAACAAAGTATAAGAGGTCCACCTTCATAGTCATCTATACACAACCACCAAGAAAACAATGACTGGTCATAGGAATAACAATGACGACCTCAATACAATGCCTTACAGGTCTCCTGTATTGTTGTTTTTTGTACTGTGACTTATAATCTCCAAATTAAGCCTTATAATTGTGAAGAATTTGGACATCCCTACTACGAATGGCAACCTCTACAACTTCTGGATCAAGTCAATTTGGATTTTTCTTCCACAGGACGTTTTACACTTCAACTCCAAAACCACAGCTTCTTGCTTGCCAAATCAGATCACTTTTCTAACCTCTTATACCTAAAACACAATGCACAGAGATTTATCATTGTAACATGTTATGGAATGTATACAAGTCCGATTAGGAGTGTTTTAATGTGGTGACCTGTAATATTTTACCATGTTTTTCTAAATGTAAATGAGACTTGATTATGCACTGTATATACCACCTCTTAAAGGAATTGCTCCTTTATTCTGAAGGAGTGTGTCAATGTTGTCAGAAAGCTGCTAGAGGCCTGGGATACATGTGTGTTTTTTGTTGTTTTTTTTTGCTCTTTTTTTTTTTCTTTTTTCTTGTCTAACGGTCCTATAGGAACTTAAAGTGCAATTAATGCAGAGATCTGTGGAAGGGATGGGATTTTAAGTCATGAAGGGCATGTCTACTTTTTGGGAGGGAGGGTAAAAGGAATATTGTCAGAACCACACATTTTAAGCCTTTTTAGGTGTACAGTATCTTATTTTTATTTTATTTTTTGGCACAAGGGAGTTGTATATAACAAGCACAAAAATGGTTTGCACTATGTAAAGACCGTGATCTACGATGATGCACTGTATTCTAGGCTGAGATCATTTATAGCTGCTTGATGAAACAATATGATATATAAATGGTAAAAAATAATTTTTATCCAAATGTGACTTGTTAAACTGAATTTAAATGTTTGCTTAAAGGTTTTTGATCTTGTAGGAACCAAAATGTGTCTGTTCCAGTTCCCTTTTCAAACCCTTCCAAAAATGAAGGAAACCAAAATAAATGATTATTCATACTTTATCTATTTTGTCTAAGATGTTGAGGACTTTAATTCATATATTCCCAAGAGGAAATATCTATTTTGTCTAAGATGTTGAGGACTTTAATTCATATATTCCCAAGAGGAAAAATAAAGTAACTTCACAAGACATTATACAAGTAAAGATTATCTTGAATAAAGGTGAATCGCTTAATTAGCTTGACAGTTGGCTTATCAGCCAGCTGCCTATTGAAGTCAGTGCTGCTCCACTGCGGGTGCTAAGAAAAGCTAGATCCAGTTCTGAGACTGGGACTGGATCCAGCTTTTCCCAGCACCTGGGGAGGAGCGGCACTGACTTCAAAGGCAGCTGGCTGATGAGCTGACCGCTGAGCTAATGAAGCAATTTGCTTTGCTCATCTCTATTTGATACACCAGCTCTGCAGACTGTATCAAACATTAAAAGCTTAGATACACTGGCTCAGCAAATAGATTCATACATTATATGCTTAGATACCCAGACCTGTACAGCTTTACATAAGATAAGCTAAGTAAGACAGGCTTGGCTACACCAACTCAACTGACGTATGGCTCATTAGAAGTTCTCCTCCTCGTGTTGTACCCCATCTGCTGCTGCAAATCACTTACAGGAGTTAGAGGAGTTAAACTGCACTGTTTTCTCGGTTTGCTCTGATGACTTGTGGTCCCGTCTCGCACATTTCCCCACTTGTGGGGAGCAAATGCAGAAGTTATCAATGCACTGCTGCGCAGCCTCCGTTCTCACCAGCAAGTACGAAAATGTTCATGGCGGGACCTAGAATCCATCAGAGCAGGAACCGAAGGGAAAACTGCGGTTTAACCATTCATGTACTTCAGCATATTGGTGATACACAGGTAAATTACTCATGCTGCAGTGCAAAAGTAAGGGTGCATGCACACTGCGGAATGGCTGAGGTTTCTCCTTTTCAAATCCATTCCTGGCTTTGGGTTCAAAAATCTGTCAGTAAATCCATGTATAAGTGTACTTTTACACGCACATTTAACAACATATCAGGAGAGGTGATAGTTACCCTATACAGGTACTCTGAGCATACATACTGTGCTGCACATTATGCCCTCTGTGCAATTCACAGAGCTCCATAGGAAACATTGGCTTAATTTGGCTTCACTGGTAAATAACCTAGAATTTGACATTTGCACTAACAATGACAATCTGTAGGAGTGAAGGTTAAAGACAACCTTTAGCAGCTGCCAGGGTGAAAACTGTGGAATGGAATCTGCTGTTTCTCTATTTCACGTGCAGACGTTTTTATTTTGACCTCCCTGACCCTGATCTCAGCACTGTCCTCAGGAGCCAGCACCAGCCGTGAGCAGCATGCCAACACAAAGTGCTCAAAAAGGGGGGTGAGTGAACTAAAACTCTGCTGTAGAATGGAAAGAACACTGGGCTAAAGAGGTAAATCCTATAATGAAAAAGTTTAGTCATGTCTGTTAGTCATGTCTTTTACAGGTATTTTACATGTATTTTCTGGTTTTATGACAATTTAAAGGGGTATTTCAGTCGCCTACATTTTGTTAGGTGACCAGGAATGCAAAACAAAGCAATTTTGCAAATGCTTTGCATTAAAAAAAATTGCTTCTTTTGGAGTTTGCCACCCTTGGTATCCCTGTAGTGTTGATAGGTGCCCTACCACTGCTAGGTAACTGCTATCAGCTATGATTCAGCCTGGTACCACTACAGTTATCTGCCCCATCTAAGTAATTTTAACTCAAAATTATAGCTGTACAGTAATACCTGGGCCTGGTAACAGGTCTCAGGAGGTTGGGAAGGCCGACGAGGGTGAGCCCTGTCGGGGAGAAGCGGCAGCTACGGGCAGTGTATGTTCTGGCGACAGCTGCCGGGCTAGCGAGGGTTGGATGGACAGGCCTTTAGAAGGATCCATGTACTGGAGGAGCTGTTTAACACAGCAGGGAGAAGCAAGGACGGCAGGGCAAGTTTAAATAGCTGCCCACTCCCCTCCCTCTCTCTCTGCCTAAACTGTGGGGAACTCATTGTAAAGAAGCAGAGAATCCCTGCTCCTTTACAGTAAGTGATGCTACTTACTGCTAGTCTCTACACTCTGTGGCCTGGGTGCTCTGCACCTGACCTATGAAGGGTAAAAACTAATTAAAGACGCAGGGAGTTAGGACGCAGACAGAGCACAGGGAGGGAGGCATCAAGTGCAGAAACGGAGGGGGGACATCAAGTGGACCGGGAACGGAGGGAGATAGTAGAGACAGAGTGCAGGGAGGGAGGGAGTTAGGAGGACGCAGACAGAGCCAGGGCTGTGGAGTCGGTAAGCCGCAGTTTCGACTCAAACGCCGACTCCTGAATTTTATCAGGACCGAATCCCCACTCCCACTCCTGCTCCTTTATAAATGGCTGGTCATATACCAGGGAAGTTATTTATCACACTGGCTCAGCAGCTTCTCCCTAATGTCCTACATGATCCTGGGGCGACTTCTGAGTGAATAAAGGAATACTGTATATAAAGCAGCTTCTGTTTGTGCAGTGGATGCAGCCAGTCTCCATGTCCTGAACTACTCACAACTAGACTAGATGGGGCAGATAGTCTTTTCCTGCTGACAGTCTATGTTTCTAACTAAATATTCACCATACACATAAACACTGCTAACAATGCCAGATAGCTGTAATATAGAGGTCAGCCATAGTGATATAGAGGGGGTCACACATGGTGAAATAGACGTTCTACAGTGATATAGAAGGTCACTGTGGGGGCACACCCACACAGCCTGCTGCAGCCATAGCATGCGCACACACACCCACACAGCCTGCTGCAGCCATAGTGCACACACACACAGCTTGCTGCAGCCATAGTACACATACAGCCTGCTGCAGCCATAGCGCGCGTGCGCACACACACACACACACACACACACAGCCTGCTGCTGCCATAACACACACACAGCCTACTGCAGCCATAGCACGCATGCACATACAGCTGCAGCCATAGAACACTGAAGAAAAACACACAATCTTCTCCCAGAGAGAAAACACCACACTGAGGACAGAGGTTACTGTTACACTACTTATGTCTTCTCCGCCTCCTATATTACACAGTATATCTTCACATTACAATGCTGCTCATATACAGGCATTCAGGAAGAGAACAGCACAGATCTCCCCCCACACAATGGACTCTAGCTCAGAAACAAGCTGCCAAATAGTGACCGACATTTTTTTCCATCACCACCCTTATGTAATAGGGCCACTGTCCTATTAGAATATTGCTTATAATATATATTCATGAGCAAAACTTGTAAAATTCATATCAAAATTCAATTCTAAATTTTTTAAAGATTTTTTTTAAGTCTGAGTCGGTACATTTTTTTCTGACTTCAGCCAAAACTAGCTCCGACTCCACAGCCCTGGACAGAGCACAGGGAGGGAGGCATCAAGTGCAGAAACGGGGGGGGGGGGGGGGGGGGGGGGGGGAAACATCAAGCGGACATGGACAGGGGACGGAGGGAGATAGTAGGCGGCCAGAGACAGAGTACAGCGACTGATTGGGTATGGTGGGATGCAGGGGCAGGTGTAAGAACATTCAGCAGCACTGCGGTCCCGATGTAAAAATCACGTGCAAAAGCAGGGGAAGGTTCTACAGCATTGCTGACAGCTTATTGGCTAAAGAACCTTATAAGAGCGTATACTTGGGGCTGGCTGGCCATGCACTCTCCCGGGAACCAGAGTCTCCTGTTCAGCATCAGCCGACAGGTGACGTCTTCAGAGGGCAAGCACGCCTCCTCCAGAACAACAAACTGCACATCAATAAGTAGCAAAAACTGGGCTATATCTTGACTTAGAAACGGCAGAATGGCGCCAAATGTGAAGCGTAAACTCTACAGGGGGTGAGCTAATAGGTAAGAAAGCTTGTTTTGTTTTTTTACATGAAAATGATGGTGACACTTTAAAAAACCAACAAAAAAAGGCCAATCTAGAAGGTACTGGCATGTTGCTCCAGAAATGAGAGCCTGCTACGCTCATCCATCTCAGTTTGTAAATAGGACAAATGAATAAATCTTGCTGCTTAACCAGGATCTAAAATGTCTCTTACCCTGCTGTTATCTTCCCATAGAGCTGGGGATGCTGAGGAAAAAGGTTGTTTACTTACTTTATCCTCAGTGCCTTATTCTTTAAATCTTCAGATTAATTAGTATGTAAATTAGGCAGTTTGGTGCCCTGGGGGGGGGGCGGGACTACCACTGTCAGTGCACCGATCTCACTCACCCGCTAGCCCCTCCTCATCTGGTGCTCTGCAGTGATAAGTGATGTTACTGCATAGTGCCACCTTAATATTCATGAGGAGGCCTCCAGTGAGGCAGATCGGTGCACTGATGGCTTTAGTACCAACCCCTGTGGAGTAACACTTTACACCAGTGTCTGGTAATATAGTAAATGTATTAGGATATGAGAGGCCACACCTCCTACCACAAGGCCTCACCCACTGAATACATAGAATAGTGGAACTTATGATGATCAGGAGGAGACCACAAGTGGTATAATGTGCAAGGTCCTATATCCATCTTGTCACTTGATCTTGACATTGCAGAGGACAAGACCCTTCACAAAGCCTGGTAGATGGAAAAAAAATCATAGGGGTAGTGTTTCTTTTTTAACAGTAGTAAAACACAACAAAAAACAAGTAATTGAACATCACAGTAATTGTACTGATCCCCAGAAGTAAATTGTGCTATAATGAAGGGTGTTCTCCAACTACATGCAGCCATTGTGCCAGCTGTCGCGCTATGTCCAGCAAACCAAGTCTCTAGTCCCATGCAGGACACACTAATCCTTATTGCAAAATAGTTTCTTAGTAGAATAGAATAATCATATAGACAACTCCATCACAAATGTACATAAAACCTCACCATAGTGCACAGGACAATAGGATCTGGTCTTCATGTCATGGCTGCAGTGCTCCTCAGGTCCACATGTCCATGGAAACTCCCGGAGAAACAGGTCAGTGACGTCAGACACTATATTTTGGGGTCTTCCCCTTTCTCAGTTGCTACTGAAGTGTGCACCCCCAACCATATTTAAACCATTAGGTAACCATGACGACATATCACTATAAAGACATAAATAAATGTATATAGGAAGATCACACTTGTAACAATAAAAGTCATTGTTACTAGCATAAACTGCATAAAAACATTGTTACAAACATCACAATAAATCGCAAGATGTTATATACGACCCTTATTTTACAAAAATGGAGCAAAATTACACAACTAATTTAAAGGGGTTATCCAGCGCTACAAAAACATGGCCACTTTCTTCCAGAGACAGCACCACTCTTGTCTCCAGTTTGGGTGGGGTTTGCCACTTGGTTACATTGAAGTGAATGGAGCCTAATTGCAAACCGCACCTGAACTGGAGACAAGAGTCATGTTATCTCTGGAATAAAGTGGCCATGTTTTTGTAGCGCTGGATAACCCCTTTAACCCTTTGGGGTCCATGCAGTGCAAACAATGAATCCAATAGGTTTCTTTCAGCAATAACCTTTTTATTTCCCCAACATTTTGTTCCAATAATCTCCTCCAATATTAACCATTTCAGGTGATCTTTCTGTGTAATCTTCCTATATATGTTTATTTATGTCTTTATTGTGATATTGTCATGGTTACCTAATGGTTTAAATATGGTGTAGGGTGCACACTTCAGTAGCGCATGAGAAAGGGGAGGACCCTGAAACATAGCGCCTGATGTCACCATGGGGGACATACTAAAAAGCAGGAACATTATTTCTAATGGGGAAACATGTAAAATAAAGTTTTAATTGGTTTTACATGTTTCCCCATTGGAAATAATGTTCATTCTTTTTCTTAATACTTTTTGTTCATGCTTTTAAGTCCTTCTCCATGGACATGTAGACCTGGGGAGGACTGCGGCGTGAAGACCAGATCCTGTCGTCCTATGCACTGTGGTGATGTTTTATGTACATTCGTAATAAAACTATTTGATTATTTTATTCTACTAAGAAAGAATTTTGCAATAAGGATTTGTATGTCCTGCCTTTATTTCTAATGAAAGTGTGCTCTATCAATGTAAAAAAAAAAACTAAGCCAGAAGAAGGAAAAAAAATGCAAAAACTGTGCATTCTTAAAGGGTTAAAGTATTTTAAGTTAGGGGGAAAAAGTTCAAAAAAAAAAAAAAATTGAGATGAGACTTGTTTTCTTACTATAAAAATAATATAATATTATATAAAAATCATTCCACATGAGCATAGAGCTACTATCTTCTGATTGCAATAATTGTGTCAGGAAAATAATTTGCGTTATTCTGTCAGGCAATACGGGGCAGACCTGGGATCCTTTGTCAGGCCCCCACAGGCTATGGTACAATGATGTCACTGTTTACCTGCCAGAGCAGATAAGACATGCGCAGTAGACTCTTGTTGATTTCACATCTATAAATACTAGGATTGTGCAGTCACTGTACGTCCTACATCAGGCAGCCACAGCGATACGACACTTCAGATGGATCCTCATTGGAATACATTACATCTATGTAGATCCACGGAGCAGGAAGTTCTTCAACTGGCGTAATCAACAGCGGAAATACGTACTTTGTTTGCGTTCCAAGCCTCCCTTTCTGTTTGGCGCCGAAACGCTGTTTGATGACGTAAAAATGGACGGAAACCAATGGTTGACGTGATATTCAAAGTGGCGTTTTCATGGATCGGGACAGGTAATGAGGAGCATGTTATATAGATTCCAGTGTTTGTCCTAGACCTCCGCCATCTGCATGAGCGCTTATGTGTCCATACAGTAATCGTGTATAACTTGTTTTTTAATGTGTACACGAAGGTGAGGAAAACATTAGAAGAGTGGTGGTCCATGTCCCCCGGGCTGGTGGTGAGCCACGAGTCCCAGCAGGTCTTCTCTAGTGTCCAAGATACTTAGTACAAGTCCCCCTCATAGTTCCATCATTGACGCCTGCTATACCTACAATCTGACACTGGAGGGCGCCCGTGTCACTTCGTACGTTACGTCCGGTGACCAGATCTGGTGGAGTGCTACAGCTACACTGAGTTATAGACACTGCGCACATGTAGCTGGGGTGCTGTGTGGGCAGTAGAGGTATCCCTGTCTGTATTAGTAAATGCACACTTCATGCTGCTCTGTGTGAATGAAGTGACCACCCCACCGTTCACTCTCTATGACATTGATAGCCCAGTGCTATATTCTGTCTCCAACAGTCTCATTCCGCAAGGAAATCTTCGGGTGCCTTCACACCTACCGTATCGCAGCAGAAAATCCGCAGCTGATTTAACTAAATGAATGAATACAGCATTAAATACGCACTGTCAAATCCGCTGCGGATCCGCAGCAGATTTCTAAGTGCGGATTTGATGCTGTGTACATTCATTTAGTTAAATCTGCTGCGATACGGTAGGTGTGAAGGCACCCTAAGGGTTCAAACCCACTTGCCGGATCTGCAGCGAGTCTCCTTGCTGCGTTTTTGCAGAGAGACTCGCTGCAGATCCCAGCCCTATACTTTAATTGTCTGCAGCCCTCCCCATTAACCCCCTAGCCGCCGGACATTATACATTACCTGGTTCCCGTTCCTGCTTGCTTCGGGGCTCCCGGTGTCTTCATTGCCCGCCCGGCCAATCAGTGCGCTGCTGCGTTACCTGATCCCGGCTCCGGCTTCCTTCGGGGCTTCCAAAGTCTTCACGGCCCGCTCAGCCAATCTGTGCGCTGCGGCGGGCAGCGCACTGATTGGACAAGTGAGACGTGCCGGGAATCAGCGAAGCCCGGGATCAGGTGACATATAGTCTCCGGTGACTGGGGGGTTAACATGGCGAGTTTGTCTGCCATTGACAGCATAGGGCCGGGATACGCAGCGAGTCTAGCTGCGGATACTCCAAGTGTGTTTGTAGCCTAAGGGTGCGTTCACACCTACAGGATCCGCTGCAGATTTGATGCTGTGTTCGGTTATTTAAATGAAATCTGCTGCGGATCTGCAGCAGATTTTCGGTAAGTGGGAACGTACCCTAGGTACGTTCACACTTACCGGATCCGCAGCCTATTTTCTGCTGCAGACCCGCAGCAGATTTCATTTAATTAACTGAACACAGCATCAAATCTGCTGCGGATCCTGTAGGTGTGAACACACCCTAAGGGTGCCTTCACACTTACCGTAACGCTGCGTTTTTACATGCGTGTTTTGATTTTCACGTAAAAATTAAAACACACATGTAAAAATCGCACCAAAAACGCAGTGATAAAAACACAGCGATACGGTACGTGTGAAGCTACCCTAAGGGTACAAACACACACACCGTATACGCAACAGATCTGCAGCAGATTTGATGGTGTGTTCAGTTATTTAGATCTAATCTGCTGCGTATCGCAGCAGTAAATACGCTGTGTATACGGTGTGTGTGTTTGTACCCTTAGGGTATAAACCCACACACCGCATATGCAGCGTATTTATTACTGTGATACTCAGCAAATACGCAGCAAATTAGATCTAAATAACTGAAAACAGCATCAAATCTTCACCATCACATCTGCTGCGTATTTGCTGCGTATACGGTGTGTGGGTTTATACTCTTAGGGCGGGTTCACACTACGGAATTCTCGCGGACAATGTCCGCGGAATTCCGTCAGCTGTCCGCCCGCACATCTGGGTGCCTTTCCGCCGGCCCCATAGACACCATTCTATGGGCCGGCGTATTCCGCGATCCGCTGAAAGAAGTAACATGACATTGTCCGCGAGAATTCCGTAGTGTGAACCTGCCCTTAGGGTGCCTTCGAACCTACCGGATCCACAGCGGGTCTCACTTCTGCGATTGAAGCGAATGCCGCTGTTAATATGTGCTTTAACCCCTCGCTGTCCGCAGCCCCGCCGCTGCATTAGCCCATCTCCGGCCGCATCCAGCAGCCCGCCGCCGAGTACCCGCCGCATAAGTACCTGCTCGGCTGCAGTGAGGCTCCCGGGAGCCTCACTGCAGCCGAGCCGGTACTTTGACAGGGCGGGCTGTGGACAAACTCGCAGCAGGGATGTACATCCCTGCTGCGAGTTTATCTGCCATTGACAGCATAGGGCCGGGATCCACATACGCCAAGTGTGTTTGTAGCCTTAGGGTGCCTTTACTCATACCGGATCCGCAGCAGATTTGATGGTGCAGATTTGATGCTGTGTTCAGTTATTTAGATCAAATCAGCTGCGGATACGGTGTGTGTGAAGCTACCCTTAGGGTAGCTTCACACACACACACACCATATCGCAGTGAATTTTCTGCTGCGGATACGCAGCAGATTTGATGTAAATAACTGAACACAGCATCAAATCTGCTGCAGATCTGCTGCGCATCGGTCGTGTGTGTTAGCACCCTTAAAGAGAACCAATCACCTGAAATTAACTGTCCCTATAATAAAAGATTCTCTGTCCCTAAGTCTATTCCTGAAGATACAGACTGCCTGTGCAGTCTGTATCTTATGCTTTTACCTAATCCTGTAAAGCGGAGCAGTAAGGACGGGGGCGGCCATCTTGATGACGTCACAGTGGTGCGTTCCAACGCTGGAACGCAAGGGACGTCATCAAGATGGCGCCCGGCTTTACTGCACCGCTACAGAGGAGTGGGTAAAGTATAAGATACAGACTGCACAGGCAGTCTGTATCTTCAGAAATAAACTTCATGAAGATACAGACTGCCTTTGCAGTCTGTATCTTATACTTTACCCACTCCTCTGTAGCGGTGCAGTAAAGCCGGGCGCCATCTTGATTACGTCCCTTGCGTTCCAGCGCTGGAACGCACCGCTGACGTCATCAAGATGGCCGCCCCCGCCTTACTGCTCCGTTCCGCTATACAGCTATAGGTAAGAGAATAAGATACAGACTGCACAGGCAGTCTGTATCTTCAGGAATAGACTAATAGGCCCAGTTAGGATATTTATACACAGCGATCTCGCGCTGTATAGCGCGGGATCACTGTGTACTTACAGAGCGGTGGCAAAGGCTCATGGGAGCCCTTCCTCCGCTCGGCATGCCGGGAGCTTCCTGTCGCGCGCCGGCTCTTTTCAAAAGAGCCGGCGCGAGACACGAAAAGAAAATAGGTATATTGCGAAAACGCGGCCCTAAAAGTAATTAATTTAAAATACAAATATTAATAAAATAACAATTTTAATCTAATTATCGAAAAAAAAATTTTTAATTTCCGCCCATGATTGGTTCTCTTTAAGAATAGGCTGCTGTGTGGCCTATAGAGACCCCATTCTCCTGCCTGGTCTTACATGTTATTAGTCCTACATATTCCCATATATATTTTCACCCTTTTCACTC
The DNA here is from genome assembly GCF_027789765.1 of Dendropsophus ebraccatus. Classification (NCBI taxonomy): domain Eukaryota; kingdom Metazoa; phylum Chordata; class Amphibia; order Anura; family Hylidae; genus Dendropsophus; species Dendropsophus ebraccatus. Next base: position 70,023,488 of record NC_091460.1, read on the forward strand.
ATTGGGATTTTATTGGTATTTTGTAGAACAAGAAGCCCCAGAAGTCAAAATATTAGAAACAGAGGCGTCACCAGACAAGTAAGTTTCCCTGCCATTCTCTTGTATTCTTTCACTTGAAACACACAGGATTTATATTTTTGTGTCACATCGGAGAGTTCGGTCATATAGTATGCTGTACCTTCATGTGAACATAATCTCGTCGTCTGCAATTCCGTTCCTTACTGCTGACAATGGAAGCGCGGAAAGATACATGAAAGGTACCATGTGGCGTTTCTCAAGCTTCCTTGTAGTAAGATTTTCATTGTTGCCCATGGAACAACCAATCACAGCTCGGCGTTTACCAGAGCAATATGAGACATGAAAGCTGAGCTGTGATAGATTGCTGTAGGCAACAGAGAGAATCTTACTATAAGACCGCACAATAAATCTCTCATGTGCCTGCCTGCCCTTACAGCAGTCTTAACATTTGGAGTGAGAAATCCTATCCTCCAGTTAGTTTACCCTGTTACTTGCTGCTGTCAAATCATGACAGCAGCATTTAATGGGTTTTGATGGGCAAGTGTGACACCATCAGAAGTCCAGCCGTAAGGTTTGGACTAACATCGGTTTCCACGGCAATCCCAGGGTCTTTCTGAAGGCCCCCAGGCCTGCCATACATATATGCCTTTACACAGCCATCCTGTATAGATTGCCTGTCAGCATAATGCTGACATGTATATTACAGTAGTAGTGCAGTGTATTGTATTGTGTTGTGTATATGTATTGTGATCAGCACATCACTGATTAATGTACACTAGTGGGACAAAAGTGAAAAAAAACCCTGTAAAATATCATTAAAATAAAAAAAAATATATCGTATTTTCTGGCGTATAAGACGACTTTTTATCCTCAAAAAAATCTTCTTAGAAGTCGGGGGTTGTCTTATATGCCGGGTATGGTCGCCGCATATATAGGGGGAGCTCAAAAATGGCCGCATCCCCACTGTTAACTCACCTGGGGCCCGTTCCCGGCCTCTGCACGCCTCCTGGTCCGTTCCTGGCGCAGGCAGTGTGACATACACTGACTGTGCCGGGGATCCCTGAAGCTCTGCTGATCTGGGCCCTGAGGATGAAGCTATGTCTCCTGCCTGTATCCTCTTCGCCATTTCATGCTTTTTGCTGTGTCCGAAGTCTCTGTGGAGTCATGTGAGTTTCTGGAGTATTTTTTTCTGTGTATTCGTTGTTTCCTGATTGCAGTCAGGCCCATATTGATATGTCAGCTGTGAGTGTTCTTGTACTTTCTCTTGTAGGGAAATGGAGATAAGGTGAAGGAGCTAATGAACAGGAAAGTAAAGTCTCCCTTACTGAAAGAAATCTTGGCTCATGCTGACATCTCCAGCATCTTGAAGGAGCCAGGAGATGCACTGCAAGAAGATGTTGGGGAAGACTCATTTAGTGAGTGACCATGATTTAGATTAAAGGGCACTGAGAGCTCCATCCATTGTGGGGCTATTGCATCCCCGCGTTTGGGATTGGTGGAAGTCCTGGCGATCCAACATTCAGCAATCAGCTTGTGTTTTTTTATTTTTTTTCCTCTTGTATCAACTGCTTTTTATTGAAGTTCTTTTTTCAAAAAGCTTTTAACTTACAAAAAGAGAGGGCGTACCCTGCCATCCAACCCTGCTTGAGCCTATCTCACAGCTCGATAATCATGTACCCAGTGCTTTTAAACAGTTGCCTGGCACACATCCCCTTCTACACAGGGAGACATATGGGCGTCAGCCAGTGATTTTGAAACATGTCCGAATTAGGTGAACAGACAAGCTGATCGCTGGCCCTATTACACATGGTGATATCTTCCTGTTTTGGCTGATAAGGGTGTAATAGAGTATCTCATCCCTGTATAGTATCTCATGTTTCCTTAAAAAGATAATGATTGATTAAATATGCACAAATTATTAGATGGTGATCTATATTTTGTTGTTGTTTTTGTAGATCCTCCCTTGCACAGTACAGCAGTCTATACTGATGATGATGAGCTCCTGCAGACTAATGAAAATCCTTGTATTGGTCCAGCAAAGCTTGTTACTCCTAGTTTACCTGTAATCCAGGAGAAAAGGTAGAATTGGTAGAATTGACTGAAATGGCATCATAGAATGTTAGTTGACTCAATGATAAATACACATAATGCTGTACATGATGGCTGTTGTTGCAGCTAACCAATTTGATCATAGTTTCACTGTGCATGATCAACCAGACACCTTTGTTTTAACCTGTTTTTTTAATTTGCTGCTTTTATAACACTAGAACTGCTGAAATGTGTAAAGAGCAACCTACAGCCTATACATAGGGCCAACAAAAACAAATAATTACTAACATGATATAAGACTTGAGTCCCCTCTCAATGAATTATCACAATGCTAAAAAAGAACCTGGCCTTGAAAGAGATCTGTCAAAAAAAACAAAAACGTGCAGGCAGTGGGTGGAGGGAACATAATAAAGAATGTGTACTTACCAGTCCCCATGCCCCCACAGTGCCAAGTCAACAGGCTTCAAACCCCTGCCTGATATAATTTTCTCCCAGCTTCCTGGTAGGTCACAACTAGGGCTGTGGAGTTGGATCTAGTTTTGGCTGGAGTTGGAGTTTTATACATGTTCCTCATCAATATATTCTATGTTCTATCACCACCAGGACATGGCTGGAGACTAGCTGCATCCACCGCACACACATCAAGGAAAATCTGCTTTATATCTTATCTTTGCTTTATTCTTTCAGAAGTCACCCCAGGATCATGTAGGACATTAGGAAGAAGCTGCTGAGCCAGATCTACTTTACACTAGTTTGATAAATAACCATCCTGATGTCTGGCCATTGAGGAAGGAGCTGTAGTCTGAGTCAGCTTACCGACTCCACAGCCCTTACCCAGGGAAAAGTATCGGCCCAGCCAATCAGTGACTGCAGCGGTGTCTCACCCTAGTCACTGACTGGCTGATTGGGGCATCTATCATCAGGGTCGTAGGGGTGCAGGAGCAGGGATATGCGGCGCTGTGAGTGCTCAGGGAACGGGAAGTATATATTCTTTATTATCTCACCCTCATCCCCTGCCCACACTGTACTTTTTCTTTTTTCACCGGAGTTCTCTTTATATTTGTTACTTTTACAGTAGCTTTTGACGTCACTCCTCAGACCCATTGCAGTCCTGAAATACAGTGCAGGGAATGTGTGGCAGTGCGCCCCATTCCCCGGCTGCAGAACATCCAACTCTTTTACTCCATACATTGTAATGAAGGGAACCAGTTTAATTTGATTGACAGAAGTGCACTGCTCTGCACTCCTTCCACCTGTTTTTTGGTATTGCAGTAGGTCTCGGGAGTAAGATTGGTAAAATTAACTGCAGATAACATTAATGCCTTAAGTCCCCAGTAAACCTTTACAGGTTCAACTGCCTGTATAAAGGCCCTCATAGGCTTTATTCTAAATTGATTCAAAGTCATTACCCCTTTGTTCTCAGAGAGATAAGCCTGCGCCGGAGTAGTTTGGCAGTGGATTACCTACAGAGAACGTTTGTGAATGTTTGGATGTGACAAACGTTACACAGGGAGGGCCATAACATTGTTTGTGTTGATCTGTATGTAATCAATACTATTTATTCTCTATTGTCTAACAGCAAGAAGTCAAAGATCCAGCCTGCAGCCAATACAGATCACGGTGCCCCCCGGTCTGACATTGCCAAACCAATGAGGGTGTGTGACTTTTTTTTTCCCCCCTTTTATTATATTTTTTATATTTTTGTGTTAATTAATGTTTTTAAAGAAGCTTTTAACTTTATTTATATGTATCCTGATACCTAATAATGTAAGATTTCACAAGACTAAAAGTGAAAGAGTAAATCTGTTTTGTTTGTTTTGCTCAGTAGAAAAAAAAATTACACTTGGGGAGATTTATCAGGTTTGGCATTTCATAGGCCAGTCTCAAACTGAAGTGCATTGGAATAAAATGCTGCAAATTTAAATAGAGCTGATAATATATTAATACGTTTAGAATGTTTTATATTGTCCTGCAGAATTAAAGGGAACCAGTCAGCCCAATTGGGCTCATTTGGTTCTCTGCTGCACTGTATAAGGGTGCCTTCACGCGTACCGGATCCGCAGCGGATTACTCGCTGCAAGTTTTCATTCCACTGCAAATATGTAACCCGGTCCCTTTAACCCCCGCACCCCTGGCCTCGAGCATACATCACCTGCTCCTGCTTGCTTAGGGGCCTCCCGGTTTCTCCCGGCGGTCGGCCAATCAGTGCGCTTCCCCGCCGCAGCGCACTGATTGGCTGACCGCCAGGAGATACCGGGAGGCTCAGAAGCAAGCAGGACCCTGGAGCAGGTGATGTATGCTCCAGGGCTGCCCCCTGGCCCGGAGCATACATTTACCTTCTAGGTGCCGCGACTGTATGAGGCTCCCAGCTTCCGTCGCTATTCATCAGCCAATCAGTGCTGCCGTGCACTGATTGGCTGATGGAGAGCGAGGGCAGCCGGGAGCCTGACACAGCCGCGGCGCTGAGCAGTTAATGTATGCTGCGGGGGGGGTTAAAGGGGCTGGGTCACATACAGGCAGCGGAATGAAAATCAGTTAAAATTCACACTACCAGGATCCGCAGCTGATTTCGCTGCAAACTCGCAGCGTGAAATCCACTGCGGATCCGGTATGTGTGATGCTACCCTAAAGCTCCTGTGCAGCTCGCGGCACGTTAGGGCTTCAGCAGCAGCTTTATACTGTAGAAAATGAAAAGTTTAATACCCCAGTGCGCAGCAGGTAGTCATCGGGGCGCCTCCCCGCCCGTGTTCAGTCTCTGCTGTCTCCCTGTCAGCACGCTCAGGATGAGTGACAGGCAGAGTGTTACTGATACTGGCCCGTTACTGACACCTCTCCCTGTCGATCAACCCCGCCAAGCACACTGACAAAGAGAGAACGGTGACTAGACATGGGCGGGTAGCTGCCCCAATGACTATCTGCTGCCTGTCAGGGGATTAAACATAATTTTCTTCGGTATAAAGTTTCAGTTGTGGCCGGTGCGCCGCAAGTTGCACAGGAGTGTTGTACAGTGTGGCAGGGAATTGAATCTGCCCAATTGGGCTGATTGGTTCCCTATTAAAGTTTTAAAGTGAACCAATCACCTGAAAATCATGCTCGCAAATGTGCTATATAGCCTGTAGCACTGTTCCCAACCATATAGTATTTGCTATGACCGTTACTGCTATTTCCCCCCGAAAACTATCTATGTAGGCATGGGGGTGGTCCTTATTGAGTAACTAGTCAGGGCTGGCAGGAAACATCCTGTCTTGTTTCGCCTTTCTGGATGTTTTGGCTCTCTGCGACACTGCCAGCTTCTATGCTAAGAATTACACCGGATGTTTACCACCAGCCAGGACTATTTACCCACTGAGGACCGCCGCAGTGTCTACATAAGTGTCATTTATAAAGTGTTTTTTCGGAGGTCACAGTAACGCTCATAGCGATTACTTATATGGTTCAGAACATTACTACAGGGTATATAGAACTGTATGTAGAGCTGCCGACATGATTTTCTGTTGATTGGTTCCCTTTTAACCCCTTAACGACATCGGGCGTAAACTTACGCCCTCGCGCCCTGGTACTTGGCGCATCAGGGCGTAAATTTACGCCCGATGTTTCCCCGATCGCTGCGTGTTCGCACACAGCGACCGGGGAAGATGGCCTGCTATAAATCATAGCAGGCCATCTTAGCTTCTCGGCACGGGGGGTGGTTAACACCCCCCGTGCTTACGATCGCCGCTATAGGCTGATCAATTCAGATCAGCCAATAGCGGCGATCGGAACCTTGACCCGATGACCCGGAAAAAAATGGCGGTCGGTGCTGTCCGAGGACGGCACCGACCGCCATTACTGTAAAAAGTAATGGTGATCGAGTGCCACCGGCCCGATCGCCGTGAACGGCCGTTCACGGCGATCGGGCCGGTGGCACGGCGATCAGAGTCCCACAAAATAGTAAATACCTGCCCTGGACCCCTCAGCTAAGTAGCCGAGGGGTCCAGAGCAGGTATTTGTACATTACTCACCTGTCCCGGGCTCCTGATCGGCGTCTTCCGGGTTCGCGGCGTCCTCGTCTTCGTTCGGGTCTTCGGCTTCTTCCGTGACGTCACGTTCGGCTTCTCTCGGCTATTTTCGGCTCCAGCGTCGGCTTTTTCCGTATTTTGCGCTCTGCTGCCCTGTAGCTGCTGATAAGTGTAATACACATATCAGCAGCTACAGGGATGTTCAGAATGTAGAAAATGTTTTTTTTTTTCAAATTTTTTTTTTTTCTATTTTCCGCACCCTATCGCCGCTGAGTGTTGATCAGCATCGCACGAAAGTGCGCTGCTAATCAGCAACTCCTCCTTTTTGGCGTAGGGTGTTTTTTTTTTCTATATTCTACTGCCACAGTCTGCTAATAAGTGCCGCACATAAGTGCGGCATTTATCAGCAACTCCTTTGTTGGCGTAGGTTTTTTTTTTATACTTACTGTAAAAAAACACGTAAAAAACACTACATTACACCACATTACACCACACTACATTGAATAAAGTTTGACACTACACCACTACATACCCAATATACCAATCCCCGTATAAAGATGGCCCCCAGAGTGTTTTCGGTGTCGGACGCATACGTTATTGCCTCTGACACCGAAACAGCCAGTGAGGATGAATGGGGGGGATCCTTCTTTCCTCCATTCATCCTCATCATCCTCATCATCCAGTGACGTGTCTGGGGGTAGCATAGCGTACGCTGCCCCCCAGACACGTCTTTTCCGCCAGTACCGTCCCAATAAGAGATTACGGTATGGAGTGAAATTCTACACACTCTGTGAGCGTACCTCTGGGTACTCTTACAGATTTAGGGTACGTGCACACTGCGGAATGGCGAAGGATAACCCTTTGTGCATTCCGCAGCTGGCACCCGCCGGCGGACTGATGCGGGCGCATGTCTCTACCCGTGTCATAGACTCCATTCTATGCACGGGCGGAATCCGTCGTCCATCCAAAGAATGAACACGTTGGACGGAGAGCGGAATCCGCCCGTGCATAGAATGGAGTCTATGACACGTGTAGAGATGTGCGCCTGCATCAGTCCGCCGGTGGGTGCCAGCTGTGGAATGCACAAAGGGTTATCTGTCGCGATTCCGCAGTGTGCACGTACCCTTAGAGTGTATGTAGGAAGGGACACCCGAATGCAGCCCCCAGATGCCCCCTCACCCCATCCTCGGAGTTAGTGGGAAGATCGTCCGGGAACTGATCTTCCCACTGCTGGATAAAGGTCACCACCTGTACGGGGATAACTTTTATACCAGCACCCCCTCCTCTGGTCTCTCGCTGCCCGAGCTACTGTAGCTTGCGGCACGATCCAAAAATATCAGAAGCAGTAATAGAGCCCTAATATTTAGCAGCCATGGAGCGGACCCAGCGCTTCTGGATATGAAGGACCCCGTATCGCACCAGGACAACATTTTCCAGGTGACAACCCCCACACTGGAAAACAGGAGACCCCAGAAGAAGTGCAGAGTGTGGCTTAACAGGGGGATCAGGAAGGACACCATTTTCCAGTGTGACGCCTGTCCTGATCACCCTGGCCTCTGCATACTGGATCGCTCCAAGGCGCACCACACGTCACTGGGGTTCTACATTATCTAAATTCTGTCCCTTATTCCTATTTCAGGGGTCACGTTGGTCCAGGGATTATTCTGATCGCCATTATGGAGTCAGGAAGGAATTTTTCCCCTGTGATGAGGCTACTGTCGTCTGCCTTACGAGGGTTTTTTGCCTTCCTCTGGATCAACACAGGTTGAATTTGATGGACACCTGTCATTTTCAACCTTATAAACTAATAATTGGCCTAATACCCCCAAATAAATTAGAATTGTCCCTTTTCCCCAGCTAAGTAGGTATGGCCGCCATTCCCATTAGAGGATGCCATGATGCAATTACAAAGCCTCTGTGCGGCCAGGACAGTAGAAACCCCCCACAAGTGACCCCATTCTGGAAACTACACCCCATAAGGAATCTAACAAGTGGGGCAGCGGGGATATGGCCCCCTGGTGACGGCCACATTTGGGACGTGAAAATGAAAAAAATTGTATTTTTTATTTTCTCGGCACATGTTCTACGTAAGTGCCCGTCACCAGTGGGGTCCATATGCTCACTGCACCCCTTGTTAGATTCCTTATGGGGTGTAGTTTCCAGAATGGGGTCACTTGTCGGGGGTATCTACTGTCCTGGCAGCACAGGAGCTTTGTAATTGCGACATGGCCTCCATCCTCCATTCCAGCCTCTAAATGGCGCTCTGTCCCTTTGGTGACTTGCCCTGTGCCCATATGGCACATTATGCCCACATGTGGGGTATTTTCGTACTCAGGGGACACTACCCTACACGTTTTGTGTTCACTTTCTTTTTTAACCCCTTGTGGAAATGGGAAAAAATCAAGGCTAGACCAACATTTAGTGTAATTTTTTTAAAATTTTTACTCTAAATCATTAATCTTGTCATGATTTTTTCATTTTCACAAGGGGTTAAAAGATAAAAAAAAAACATTTAATGTGTAGAGCAATTTCCCCTGAGTACGGAAATACCCCACATGTGGACATAAAGCGCCATGCGGGTGCAGGGTAAGCCTCCGAAGGGAAGGAGCGCCATTTGGTTTTTGAAGGCTGGATTTGGATGGAATGGATTTCGAGGGGCCATGTTGCATTCAAAAGGCCCCTGTGTTGCCAAGACAGTTGAAACCCCCCACAAGTGACCCCATTATGGAAACTGCACCCCTCAAGGAATGTAACAAGGGGTGTAGTGAGCATATGGACCCCACTGGTGACGGGCACAAATGTGGAACAATGTGGCGTGAAAATGAAATATTACATTTTTTACACTATAATGTTGGTTTAGCCTTGAATTTATCATTTTCACAAGGGGTTAAAAGAGGAAAAAAAAACAAAATGTGTAGAGCAATTTCCCCCGAGTCCGTAATTACCCCACATGTGGACATAAAGCGCCATGTGGGCGCAGGGCAAGCCTCCGAAGGGAAGGAGCGCCATTTGGATTTTGGAGGTTGGATTTGGCTAGAATGGATGATGAACGCCATGTCGCATTTACAGAGCCCTCGTGCTGCCAAAACACTGGAAACCCCCCACAAGTGACCCCATTCTGGAAACTGCACCCCTCAAGGAATCTAACAAGGGGTGCAGTGAGGATATGGACCCCTTGATGACGGGCACATTTGTGCCATGAAAGTGAAAAAATGAAATTTTTCCCTTTCACGTCACATTGTTCCACATTTGTGCTCGTCACCAGTGGGGTCCATATGCTCACTGCACCCCTTGTTAGATTCATTGAGGGGTGTAGTTTCCAGAATGGAGTCACTTGTGGGGGGTTTCCAGTGTCTTGGCAGCACGAGGGCTCTGTAAATGCGACATGGCCCTTGAAATCCTTTTCAGTGAAATTCAGCTTCCAAAAGCCAATTGGCGCTCCTTCCCTTTGGAGGCTCGTCCTGCGCCCCCTTGGCACTCTATCGCCACATGTGGGGTATTTCCGTACTCGGGAGAAACTGCGCTACACATTTTTTGTCTTTTTTTGCCTCTTATCCCTTTAAGAAAATGAAAAATTGAAGGCTAGAACAACGTTTTAGTGTAAAAAATAAATTTTTCTTTTTTCACGCCATATTGTTTGGAAAATCTGTGAAGCACCTGTGGGGTCCAGATGCTCACCGCACCCCTTGTTACATTCCTTGAGGGGTGTAGTTTTCTAAATGGTGTCCCTTTAGGGGTGTTTTTTAGGTTTTGGCACCCCAGAGCCTCTGCCAACCTGAAGTGGTACAGTCAAAAATGACCAAATATAACGGAGGCGTTCAAATTCACTAGGCGCTCCTTTATATCTGAGGCTTGTGGTTGCGTCAAATAGCGCAATAGGGCCACATATGGGGTATTTCTATAAACTGCAGAAACGGGGCAATCAATATTGGGGTACATTTCTCTGGTAATAGGTTTATAATTATGAAAAATATTGGATTACAATAAAATCTCTGCACAGAAAATTAAAATTTTCAAATTCCTTACACACTTAGCTTTTATTTCTGTGACTCCCCTAAAGGGTTAAAACACTTTCTGGATGTGCTTTTGCAGAGTTTGGGGGGTGCAGTTTCTGAAATGGGGTGCTTTGTGGGGCTTTCTAACATACAGGCCCCTCAAATACACTTTAAACCTGAACAGGTCCCTAAAAATATCTGATTTTGAAATTTTACTGAAAATTTGGAAATTTGCTGCTAATGTTTTAAGCTTCCTATCGTCTAAAAAAAATGAAAGATAGTTTAATAAATGCCGCCAACATAAAGTAGACATGTTGCTAATGCTATTTAATATATAATTTATGTGGTATAACCACTTTCTGTATACGTAAAAAAGTTTCAAAGTTGGAAAAATGCATTTTTTCACATTATTTGGTTTTTTTTCATAAAGATTTGTTATGAGTATCGACTCCAATTTACCAGAAATGTAAAGTACAATATGTCACGAGAAAACAATCTCAGAATCAGCCGGATAGGTAAAAGCATCCCGAAGTTATTAATGAATAAAGTGACACTGGTCATATTCATAAAATTTGTCTCTGTCATTAAGGCCATTTCAGGCTCTGTCCTTAAGGGGTTAAAGGGGTTATCCAGCGCTACAAAAACATGGCCACGTTTCCCCCTACTGTTGTCTCCAGTTCAGGTGCGGTTTGCAATTAAGCGCCATTTACTTCAATGAAACAAATGAGTTTCAAAACCCCACCCAAATTGGAGACAACAGTAGAGGGAAAGTGGCCATGTTTTTGTAGTGCTGGATAACCCCTTTAAATCCCAGCAGGGGTTCAGTGTGTATCGGAGAAGATCCACAATGTTTCTGCTGGCATTTTCCTTGCCCCTGAAGGTGATATATTAACATGGTGAAATATATTTGGGGGGGGGGGTCTTTGATATAAAACCCTTTTAAATCACAGGAGAGAGTTTAGTGAGTCCATTGTGTGTTCCTAACACAATACAAATAAAATTAAAGGGGGGCATCAGTGCTTTCACCAGGAACAATTTGTGTAAAAATTGTAGAATGCACAGGAAAGGTTACAAGTTTTTGCACAAGTAAGCAATTTCTTAAAGGGGAAGCCCGGGCAAAATAATTTTAAGATACGTTATTGCGCAACAAAAGTTATGAAAATTACTAATAGACACTTATTTTTGGAAAGCACCTATAGTGCATTTTCCCTGCACTTACTACAGCATGGCCTGTTCAGGTCTCTGTAAAGTTGGTGATGTCACGTCACATAAACTACAGACTCCTGCTACTCCAGTCTGTCCCACTGCTGAGCAGGTGTCGGCAGTTTGTGATGTGACATCACCAACTTTACAGAGACCTGAACACACTATGCACTATAGATGCATCTCCCTTAAGTGTTTGTTAGTAATTTTCATGACTTTTGTTGGACAATAACGTATCTTAAAATTATTTTTCCTGCACTTCCCCTCTAAACATAAGCGACAAGAACCATGAACTCCCAAAAGTTTTAAAATATTATTTGGTGAATAGTAAAACAGTATAGATGTACCAAATGGTAATTTGTAAATTTAAAGGAGTACTCCGCCAATTTACTTTTTTTGCTTAATTAACACACATTACATAACTATTTAATGTGCGTCAATAAGCTATCTAGCCCTGATTGGCTGAGCAAGCCATGTGATGCACTCCAGCCAATGAAAAGGCTGCTGGTAGGGATGGTCCGAACCTGACGAGGTTCGGGTTCGTACAAACCTGGACTCTTGGCAATGATTCCCGCTGTCTTAAACCTCCGTGCAGAGGGTGGATACAGCGGGAGGACAGCCTCAAAAACTGGAATACAGCCACAGCCATAGGCTGTATTCCAGTTTTCCAGGCGGTCTTCCCGCTTTATCCACCCTCTCCACGGAGGTTTAAGACAGCGGGAATCATTGCCGAGAGTCCGGGTTTGTACGAACCCGAACCTCGGCAGGTTCGGACCATCCCTAGCTGCTGGTATGCATGCGCATCAGCAGCCTTTACACTCCCATTCACTGCTCCGCAACCCGGAAGGGAGGGAGATCTGAGGACTGAGGCCAGATATGGTGGGACGTGGCCGGCGTGAGAGATTCAATTGGTGATCGGCACCGAAGGAATGGTAAGTATAAGCTGTGCGTGTCTGTATTTTTTTTTTTTTTTAATCAGTCCACCAGAGTACTCCTTTAAGTAATAGAAAGATGACCCTCAATTCACATAGATCCTTTTGGTGGCATTTTGTACCTTCCTACGAACCGAAAATTAAATCTGCACCTGCTATGAGCAGGTGTAGATCTGTGCTATTATGAAAGTGGCATGTAGCGCTATTTGCAGCTTTTCTACAGCATAAAATTAGTGGAAATTGTGTTATTTGGTTTTCAGTCTGCAGGCTATTAACTAATTGTTTAAAGCAACTCTTTCAGTTCTTTCAGATAGTGTCTTTGTCCACGCTTGTTCTTTCCTGAGGGAGAAAATAAGACTTTAGTTGAGGTGCAGCTGTGCCCTAGAGTGCTCGTGCCCAAGGCCAGCGCTGCCTTTTTGGTAGTGTTCAGCCTCTCCCTGCCTCTCGTACCGCCCTCTGTCCACCGCACAGTACTGTGTAATTGCGCCTGTGCCACCTCCTTACCAACCCCCCCCCCCCCTCCGGCGCCGATGCAATGACGTAGCGCCGACACGGATCCAGGAATCAGCTGCGCAGTGACGCGACCGACTTTCTCCCACTATCCTGGTGCGTCATTGCGCCTGAGCGGGATCGTTCGTGTGTGACTGGGCGGGGACATCGCTACATCATTGCGCCAGGGTGGGGTCAGGAGGTGGCGCAGGCGCAATTACCCAGAGAACTGTGCGGCGGACAGGGTGGTACGGTCTAGGTCTAGGCTTTGACTAAGCCATTAAATACATTTACACCTTTCCCCTTGAACCACTTTAGTATTGCCTTAGCAGTACTCAATCATTCTGTTGGAAGGTGAACCTCCATTCCAGTCTCAAATCACTGACAGACCCAAACAGGTTTTGCTCAAGAGTATCCCAGTATTTAGCACCATCCATGTTCCCCTTGTCTCCAACCAGTTTTCTCTTCCCTGCTGCTGTAAAATATCCCCACAGCATGATGCTGCCACCACCGTGTTTTACTTTTGGGATGGTGCTCTCGGAGTAATGAGATATGTTAGTTTTGCACCAGCCATAGTGTTTTCCTTTGTGGCCGAAAAGTTAAATTTTGGTCTCACCTGAGCATAGCACCTTCCTCCATACATTTGGGGTGTCCCCCACATGCTTTTTGGCAATCTCATATGAGCCTCTTTATTTTTGGCCATAAATAAACAATTTTTTCTGGCCACTTTTCCAAAACACTATGAAGTGTACGGCTTAGGGGTCGTTCACACATCCATAGAATTCCGTCCGTACAAGGACACCAAAGGTGTTCTGCAGACTGGACCTAGATGCTCCTAGCATCATGATTATTTATGATGATGGGAACTCTTAAACAGTTTAAAAGTTTGCACTTGTGTAATGACAGAGCCGTGCGGCTGTACTAACTCAAAATCCACCTATAACGGATTAACCAGTGATTAGCCATTTATGAGGTCATTTAATATAAAATATCTAGTTTCTTGAGCTGTGGATAGTATAAACCACTGGTAGGCTCCCTTATCACAGTAATAAAGGGTTCATTCTAAATGACTGTGACCATAATAATTATTAGTTTTGAAAGGCACGGGTCTCTGAGAGACATCATTGACAAATCTCCCCCCTGATCTGTCAGCCTCCCAGCAGATCACCCTGATAACTAGGAACCCCCTTGTTACCCAAAGTTACCACTGTTTGTACTGTGTAAGTCAGCGTTCCATGCTTCCAACTGTTTAGGCAGCATGAAACTAGTAGCTCTCACATGGAGAAATGCACTTACACATAGATATGTTACAATAAGATGTATGTACAACTTAAAATAAACATATTAAATCTTATATATTTTCAGACTTCACAAAAGAAAGCACTAGTTCCAGATCTATTGTCCTCAAAGAAGCATGGCACTTCCAGAAATCTGGCACAAGAAGCACCACCCTCATCACAAGTTCCAAAAATTACTCCAAATAAAAGCAAGGTGGGTAACTTTTCTCAACTGCTGTATAACTTCTCTGTTGTTTTGTATGTAGTAAACAATTGTGATGCCTCATCTCATAGTATCATTCAAAGATATGCCTAACTGAGACTCACAAACTTCTTGTCTTCATGGATAATTGCCATTATTTCTGACCACTACAATAAAACTGATGAATGAAGATGCACCAACCTTTATATTTTTACATTTTTTTTTTTTTTTACTGACACTAAACAATATGCTAAAATAATACATTAACCCCTTAAGGACAGAGCCATTTTCGATTTTTGCGTTTTCGTTTTTACCTCCTTGTGCTTAAAAGGCCATAGCACTTAACATTTTTCCACCTAGAAACCCAAATGAGCCCTTATTTTTTTGCGCCACTAATTGTACTTTGCAATGACAGGCTGAATTTTTTCATAAAGTACACTGCAAAACCAGAAAAAAAAATGTGTTGTGAAATTGAAAAAAAAAAAACGCATTTTGTTTATTTGGGGGGTATTTGTTTTTACACCATTCGCCCTGGGGTAAAACTGACTTGTTATGCATGTTCCTCAAGTCGTTAAGATTAAAACGATATGTAACATGTATAACTTTTCTTTATCTGATGGCATGTAAAAAATTCAAACCATTGTTAACAAATATATGTTCCTTAAAATCGCTCTATTCCCAGGCTTATAACGCTTTTATCCTTTGGTCTATGGGGCTGTGTGAGGTGTCATTTTTTTGCATGATGTTTACTTTCTATCGGTACCTTGATTGCGCATATGCAACTTTTTGATCGCTTTTTATTACAATTTTTCTGGATTTGATGCAACCAAAAATGCGCAATTTTGCACTTTGGGCACTACCGTGCGAGATCAGGAATGTTATAAATTAATAGTTTGGGCGATTGCGCACGCGGCGATAGCAAACTTGTTTGTTTATTTTTATTTATAACCTGGGAAAAGGGGGGTGATTCAGACTTTTATTAGGTGAGGGGGCTTTTTATTGAAAACAACACTTTATGTGGGGGACTTCTAGTATATACACTCTGATCTCTCATTTAGAACTATGCTGCATAGATATTCAGCATAGATCAATGAAATCGGCACTCGTTTGCTTTCGGCTGCTGCAGCCGAAAACAAAGAGTGCCGAGCCGGGATCAGTGCCATCTTGGCGGAGACCCCGGCCGGCATCAGTCACTGAGATCGCTCCTCTGGGACAACGTCCCGGGGGGCGATCTCCGCCACTAGACACCAGGGAACGGCTGCATACTGTAATCGGATGCAGCTGTCAACTTTGACAGCTGCATCTGATTACTTTATTAGCGGTCACGGCGATCAGACCAGCGGTCCCGGGCTACATACAGCACCTGGGACCGCGGCGGTTCAGAACTCTGAACTCCCCTAGGCGACCCAGGACGTACCTGTACACCCAGGGTCATCTAGGCGGTTATCTAGGGGAAATATTCAGCTCTTCAAATCTCCGTATGTCTGCCGTCATCATAATTTCCAGATATTTAAATGAGCCCTCCAGTTTTAATACCTGTAACTCAAGGCCTGGCTCAACCTCAATCTCTGGATCCACCAGCAGCACTGATTTGTTCCATTTAATAACCAACCCAGAGTATTCCCCAAATCTGAAGACCTCCCTCATTGCCTCCTCCAGACCCACCCCGGTATTTCCCAGAAACAGGAGCAAATCATCGGCATACAATGCCACCTTGTCCTCTGTCCAAAGCCCTCGATCTTCTTATTCTAATTCAAAGCTCTAGCAAGTGGCTCAATAGCCAGGGCCGACCCACCCTTAGTGGGAAGAAACTCCAGCCCCTCCATGATGTGACTCCATTAGAATCAATGGAACCCTATCATAGAGGGGCTAGGGTTTCCTCCCACTAAGGGTGGGTCGGCCCGCCTCCATTGCTTCAGCCTGGGCCAGTCACTTAAAAAAAAAAAAACAACCTTCCCAAAACAAAAATTCCTGAGCACACTCCATAGATAGGGCCACTCCACACTGTCAAATGCTTTTGTTGCAACTAATGACAGTATGGAGTAACCCCCATCCTCTTTACCTATCAGGATTTTAACCTCTACTCATCTTACATTATCATGGGTTGATCGACCGCTATTGCGAAAGACATGAAAACGTTCACTCATTTTCATGGAACGATAACCGTTACTTATGATCGTAATTGCGTTCGTTTTTCTTCGCTATTTATTCGCTATTGCGTTCGTATCTATTGCGAACGACCGAACGATGTCTTATTCAATGCGAACGTTTTGTGAACGAGCAATGATAAAAATAGGTCCAGGTCTTATAAAGCGATCAACGATTTCTCGTTCGGTCGATAATCCTTAACTGCATTTCAACCGAACGATTTAACGATAATCTGAACGATAATCGTCCGGTGGAATAGGACCCTTACTACCATCCCGTTTTCCGCCCTAATCTCAGACCTTTCCCTTTAACTAAATTAGCCAGTAGTCTACCTGGTCTTCCCCCCTGAGAATACCACTGTGCCCCTCTAAACCTATCCTAATTCAGTACCTTAATCTGTCTGTATTCCTTAAGGGCCTCCACTGCTGTACTCCGTTCTTTCTTTGCCTCAGTTGTCTGTAACTCCAGGTATCTTTTTTCTGTCCCCCTCGCCTCTCTTCTCAAGGCCTCCTCTTACTCTTGAAACTTCCTTCATGCTCTAGCCACATCCCTTGTTAATAAACCTCTAAGATACGCATTTGAGGTATCCAATATGTATTTTTATTCAGCTGTCAGCCTCCCAGCAGATGACTAGGAGATTCCTCCTTAACCAAAGTTACCACTATGTGTACTGTGTAAGCCTGTCAGTGTTCCATGCTGACAACTGTTTAGGCAGCATGAAACTAGTAGCTTACACATGGGGAAATGCACTTGCACATAGATATGTTACAATAAGATGCATGTACAACTTTTTCAGACTTCACAAAAGAAAGCACAAGTTCCAGATCTATTGTCCTCAAAGAAGCATGGCACCTCCAGAAATCTGGCACAAGGAGCACCACCCTCATCACAAGCTCCAAAAATTACCCCAAATAAAAGAAAGGTGGGCAACTTTTCTCAGCTGCTATATAACTTCTCTGTTGTTTTGTATGTAGTAAACAATTGTGATGCCTCATCTCATAGTATCATTCAAAGATATGCCTAACTGAGACTCACAAACTTCTTGTCTTCATGGATAATTGCCATTATTTCTGACCTCTATAATAAGACTGATGAATGAAGCTGCACCATCATTTATATTCATCCTTTAGTCCTGAAGTGTCAGATATCTTCAGCATTGCTGTAATGGTTTGTTGACATGGAGTTTTATCTGACAGATTTTTGAAGCCAAAGCCAGGAAGGGATTT
Organism: Dendropsophus ebraccatus; assembly: GCF_027789765.1. Lineage (NCBI taxonomy): Eukaryota > Metazoa > Chordata > Amphibia > Anura > Hylidae > Dendropsophus > Dendropsophus ebraccatus. The sequence goes on from NC_091460.1 coordinate 70,041,025, forward strand.
TAGAAGAGGAGATATTTCATTCTTTCCTTTATGACCCGTTCCCTGGTTATAGTCCGGCTTTGGTTTAAAAATCTGTCAGATAAATCTGTGTGAACACACCACTACTTTTATGACCTCTGCAAGATACCATGTTAGTTTGAGGATAGAAAACAATATGCTAAAATAATACGTTAAAATGTTATGTATCTTCAGTCTCCACGAAAGAAGGCACATGTTCCAGAACCAGGGCCTTCTAAGAAGCATGGGCCTTCCAGAAATCTGTCTGATGCAGCATCGCCCTTCTCACAAGCTTTGAAAACGACCTCATATAGGAATGTGGTGGGTAACTCTTTTGAGCAGCTATACATATTTTTGTTGTCAAGCAACATGGTTTTTTTTGTTGTGTTTTTTTTTTTTTTTCTTTAACCCCTAGACGACCCAGGGCGTATAGTTACGCCATGGAAGTCTGTCCCCAGACGACCTAGGGCGTAACTGTACACCCTGGGTGTTTCTCCGGCTATGAAGAGTGCTCCGGAGCGGAGCGCGCTTCATAGCAGGTGGGGGCCGGCTGCAATCAGCAGCCGGGACCTCACCGGCAATGACACGCTGCAGCGATCGCGCTGCCGCGTGTCATTAACTCCTTAAACGCCGCGACCTTAAGCGCCGCGGCGTTTAAGTGTAAGTGACAGGGGGAGTCCCCTGTCACTTACCGATCGGGACCCCCGCAGTGTGACTGCGGGTGTCCCGATCGGTAAAACGGGCCGCCGGAGGTCTCTCACCTGCCTCCGTGCGGTCTGATCGGCGATCTGCTACACTGAGCCTGCACAGGCAGGCTCAATGAGCAGATCGCCGATAACACTGATCAATGCTATGCCTATGGCATAGCGTTCATCAGTGTAGAAATCCAAGTACTGGATGTAAAAGTCCCCCAAAGGGACTTCAAATGTGTAAAAAAAAAAAAAAGTTAAAAACACTAACACACAACCCCAAAACCCCTCCCCCAATAAAAGTTGAAATCACCCCCCTTTCCCATTATATAAATAAAACATATAAAAACAAATAAACATATAATATACCGTAGCGTGCGTAATTGTCCGATCTATTAAAATATAACAAGCGTCATTGCGAACGGTAAACGGCGTGCACGAAAAGAGGGAAAAAAGTGCGTGGATTACCGATTTTATGTTACATTATATATAAAAAAATATTTATAAAAAGTGATCAAAACGTCCGATCTTCACAAATATGGTATTAATAAAAACTAGAGATCATGGTGGAAAAAATGACACCCCATACAGCCCCGTAGGTGAAAAAATAAAACCGTTATAAGCGTCACAATAGTCCCATTTTATTTATAATTAATTGCCAAAAAAAAGGATTTCATTTAAAAAAAATATATAACATTAGAGAATCTGTGTAACCTGCATATGGTTGTGTTCGGACTGACCTATAGAGTAATAGTATCATGTCGCTTTTACCATATAGTGCATTACGTAGACACAGGAACCCCCCAAACGTTACCATATTGCATTCTTTTTTGCGATTTCACCAATTTATATCTTCATAAATAATATATTTGGAATTCCGTCATACATGTTATGGTAAAATGAATGACGCCATTACACAGTACAACTATTCCTGTAACAAATAAGCCATTACATGGCCTTGTAGATAAAAAACTGAAAGTGCTAGAGCTCTTAGAAGGGGAGGAGGGAAAAACGGAAACACTAAGATCAAAATTTGCGCGGCCCACTGGGTCATTTTGGGCCTGGTCCTCAAAGGGTTAACATTATTTTGTATTATGGAAAATAAATGAAGGACAACTCCGGCGGGACCCCCCCCCCCCCCCCCCCCCAAAAAAAAAATCACAGACACACACAGACACCATACTCACCATCCCTCCTGTGACGATCGCTACTCCATTTGCCCGCCGTCCACCTCACCGTCACCTGCGTCCGCCGTCCAGCGAAGTCTCTTGCTTCCGGGTCCATGAGAGAGAAAAGGCTGCCAGTGCGCTTGCGCACCGGCAGCCTTTTCATTGGCTGGAGCGCATCACATGGCTTCCAGCAAGCTCAGCCAATCAGGGCTGAGCAAGCTGGAAGCCATGTGATGCGCTCCAGCCAATGAAAAGGCTGCTGGTGCGCATGTGCACCAGCAGCCTTTTCTCTCCCATTCACTCTCAATGAAGACGCCGAAGAGGAAGAAGACCCGGACCGCCCCCAGCTCTGACGTCACCCGTCACCAGATGCCGCCCGGGAGAAGAGGACCGGGACGACCGTAATAGGTAATGTATACATTCTTTAACTTCCGGGGTGGGGGGTCGGGGGTCGGAAAGTGGGGGAAGGGGGCCAGACCGGGTATTTAACCACATTACAAAGTTATATAGGTTTGTAATGTGTGTTAAATAAGCCAAAAAAATTGTCGCCGGAGTTGTCCTTTAAAACCTTCAATTATCCACATCCTACCCCATGCAATCTCCATTTGCTAAATATACCTGGCTCCTTACCATCCATTATAAAACATAACCAAACAACATTATTCTCCGGAGGGGATTTCACCAGGGGGCTCAATCCATCCCTTTACCAGGTACTATGCAATTTTTAAACATCTAAAATCTTCCCCTTACCATCACTGTATCACAGTTTACTAACACCACCACTATATCTTACTATACTAACTGCAGAATCCAGACACCGCCAGGAGAGCACAACAAACTAGCTTAATTTAAAACTTATAACATTAACTCTTAGCCAGCAGTCTCGGTTGTCCCTCAGCAGATCTCCGCTCCCCTTGCGTACATTTCACCCCCAGAAGAAGCAAAAAAAAACAAACAAAAGGAAAAAATTAAATTTACAAGTTACAGAGATTTACTTTTGTTCTTTATCCTCCTGGTAATTCCATCCATTCAGCGAACCCTACCCAACCAGCCATTCCCTTCTGGAACACGGGCAAGCCCACTCAGGCAGACCACTTATGCTCCATACAGTCTACTAAGCTCCTGGAAGGGTCTCATCCACCATTTCTGATAAATTATGATTAAAGATTAAGTTAATTCCTCCCTGGCTAATAGATTACCGACGGGTTCTCCCCCCGCGTAAAAGAGCCAGACAACTAGAGAGATCATCATCTGACTCAGATAGCTTTTTCTCCACTGCAGCTATCTCTGATGCAGAATTAGAAGAAGGTGAAATACTTGATGTAATTGATGAAGTACTGGAAAGGAAATACTACTTTGATTCAGGTGATACTGACACCTTGTTAATGGCAATCTATGATACCCTTGACATTGAAGAAGTCAAACAGGCAAAAACCGTCCAGGATGAATTGTTTGGGGGCTTATGTGCCAAAAAACGCTAGGTCTTTCCAGTAAATCCAATTATAAAGGAAATGATCTTAGATGAATGGAAGGAAGCTGAAAAAAGGCTGTCTATTCCAAGAGAATTCAGGAAAAGACTGCCTTTTGAGGAGGAGGATTCTAAATTATGGAATGAGGTCCCTCTAGTTGACATCCAGGTGGCAAAGGTAGTAAAATGTACATCTGTTCCCTTTATGGATGCAACACAGCGTCAGGATCCAATGGACCGTAAGGCTGAGGGCCTCCTCAAGAAAGTATGGGAAGCCTCAGCAAACACCATTTCTGCTAATATTGCCACTATGTCAGTAGCAAGAGCCCTTTTTAAGTGGTTGCAACAGGTTGAAGAGCATCTCAAAAAGGGAGAAAAAAAGAGCAAAAATACTTCAAACCTTTCCTTTGTTAAAAATGGCCACAGGGTTTCTGGCAAACACCTCTGTGTAGTCTGTCAAATTTGCAGCAAAAAACGAAGTAACTCTGTTAGAAGAGCACTTTGGATGAAACTATGGTCTGGTAACACTTTGTCTAAAAATAAATATTTTCCATAAAATTGCATTGTGACCATGTCTTCTGAACTGGACAAGATCTTAGAATATGCTGCAGATAAGAAAAAAGATTTTCCATTTGAAAGAAACCCTAAGAAGAGTCAACCATTTTGTAAGACCACCAGAAACAAAGATTCCAAATGAAGGGTAAAGGAGGGAGAGTTGATGCTACCCCAAAGGCGGTAAGGGGAAAGGATTTATCCTTAACTCCAATTACAGCTCTAACACCACATCCACCTCCGACAAAAAATGACGGGCTGGTCGGAGGAAGACTCCTGAATTTCCATGGGGCCTGGGGGTCCATAATATTAAATCCCTGGGTTCTCCAGATTTTGGAGACTGGATACAAAATAGAATTCAGGAGTCTTCCTACCGACAAATTCCTGGTCCCGAGGCCCTCCTCCCCCTCGGATTTAATTCTAATTCAGCAGGGAGTTTGAGAGCTCATTTCTCGGGGAGTGCTAATTCCGGTTCCCCCTCCTCAGAGGGGATTGGGACTTTACTCTACCTTGTTTCTCGTAAAAAAAAAAAAAAACTGATCCCACAGGACCATTTATAAATCTGAATTTCCTGAACCAATGGATCCTGTACAGGAGATTTAAGATGGAATCTATAAAAACTATAGTTCCCCTAATTCATCAAGACTCCTTGATGTGCTCCATCGACCTCAAGGACGCATACTACCATGTGCCAATCCATCAGTGGTATCCTGAGGTTTGCGGTGGAGATGGAGGACGTTGTGACACATTATCAGTTTCAATGTCTACCCTTCAGGATCTCTTCGGCCCCAAGGGTATTCTCAAAAGTAGTCATAGAGATGGTGGCCTACCTAAGGAGAAGAGGAATAGTGATATTTCCCTACCTGGACAATTTTCTCATTGTAGCAAACTTCATCCAATCGTGTCAGGATCATCTCTCCTTAGTCTAGGGCCTATTCCAAGAATTGGGCAGCACGATGGCTCAGTTGTGAGCACTGAGTTTGTATGCTCTCGCCGTGTTTGCGTGGGTTTCCTCTGGGTATTTTAGTTTCTTCCCACACCCAAAAACATACAGAATTTAGATTTAGAGCCCTATTGGGGACAGGGAGCAATAATTGGCAAAAACTATGTGAAGTGCTGCGGAATCTGTGTGGGCTGTACAAATAAAATTATTATTATTATTATTATTATTATTCAAAAAGTCAGCTCTTGCTCCATCCCCTCAAAAGATCTTTCTAGGAATCATATTAGATTCCTATCTACAGATTTCTCTTCTTCCAGATCAGAAGAAGAGAAATCTGATAAAGAAATTCAAGGATTTCACAGAGAGAAACATCTTCAGTTCGAGAGTGCATGGAAGTACTAGGCCTGATGACCTCTTGTATTCAGGCTGTGGCCTGGAGTCGGGCACATACCCAAAAGTTACAAAGTCTGACCCTTGCATCATGTAACAGAACTCCCCTTTCCCTGGACAAGATTCTGTTGATTGCATTGCAGGTGAAGAGGTCCCTAGCGTGGTGAATAAATCCTGCAAATCTCTCAAGGGGTGTAAAGTAGATTCAGGACCCAATCCTGTGTCTGACCTCGGACGCCAGTCTGGAGGGGTGCTCATATCCCAGGACACATGTGTCAGGGGACCTAGCACCCACAGATAAAATCAAAATCCTCCAACTTCAGGGAGCTTCAGGCTGTATGGGAAGCAATCAAGTCCCTAGAGTGTCACCTGTCGAACAATCACCATAAGGATTTTTCTCTTATCGCCCTATGACTGCACCTCTGGATAGGACCACCTCTGGATAGGACATGAAACTGGACCATAAAAGAAGCAAAACGCCCCACCAGCACCAGCTACTGTTTCCTGTCCCATAGGAGCAGGAATACTCAGGATTCCTCATGAACCTAGAAGATTGGGACTGGGGATCCCCGGTGCAGAAACTCTCACCAGCTTCCCGGACTGCGTAAGGCATCTTGAGCTGCAGTCCAGTCTGGTTTCCGCCCTGGCACCTCCTGGAGAGGGTCCTCCCTGCTCCCCTGGCCTCTCAGGGTTCCGGCTACATGGTCCTCTTCCCGCTCTCCCTGGCCGTAGCGTGCGCTCTGGCGGGGAGGGGTGCGGGTTGACGACGTGGCCGGGGTGTCTCCGGAGGCGGGACTAAGCTGCGGGCCGTGTTCGACAGCGTCCGGGCCCCGGCCTGTCGGGGACTACGTCCAGTCAGTGGAAGGGTGTGCCGCATCAGCGCCGCGGCGGAGGGTCGGAGCCAGCCGGTCTCCCGCGTTTTCGCCGCCAGATTCAAAAAGATGCAGAGCACCAGGAAGTGTGCTCTGCACTAATCAGCTAGTAGTGTTCCTGTCTGGTGGTGCCAGTGTGTGCTGCTTCCAGGAAAATTTTTGTACTGCTGGCTGCTGCCGCTGGCAGCTTCCATTCTCTGAGCCAGGATTGAAGCCCAAGGCGCTGACTCTGAAGGAGCCCAACAGACTGAATCTACTGTGGTACGGTGGGGTAAGAGGGGCTTCCCCTAAAGATTTTGCTTCATTATATATTAAAAATGCATTTTTTTGTATGATACCAGCAGGAGGAAACTGCTAGAAAAGAAAAAGAGAAACCGAAAAATAGAGATTGCCCTATGTGGCAGATGTATGAATCGTGTACTTGAAGATCAGGGTCCTTCTTTTATGAGAAATGGGGACATGATTAGACACAAAATCAAGGTATGTGCTTAGAATTTTTTACCGGCCTTCTTGTGTTTTATGTGTCTTTGTTATAGTACGAATTTTTTTTCCTCCATATCTTCTTCCAGAACTCGTTGCCCTCCCGACCTTCAACCGCTGAGGCTGTTAACCCTCCCGCTCCGGTGGCTCTGCCCCAGCAGCTCCTACTGGGCCCCTTCTGTTGAATTGCCGGGACCCAGTAGACCGGCTCCCTCCTCCCCATCCATTTAGGAGAATCAGGAGCAATTATTGGTCCTTGATGAGCTGTACGCGGTACTATGGAGATAGAGGATACCCCCCAGCCTAAGTCGGTGCAAGACCTTATGTTTGAGGGCCTAGCTCCTAAGAAACAACCTCTTTTTCCAGTGCACCAAAGCATTAAGACACTCATAAGCCATGAATGGTCCAAGCCAGACTGTAAATTTTTCGTACCTCAAGCTATAAGTCTGGTTTTCTTAACTCCTGGTGGTTTTTAATTATAACCTTATTAGTTACTGTATGTGTGTGTATGTATGTATATATATATATATATATATATATATATATATATATATATACATACATACACACACATACAGTATATATATATATATATATATATATATATTGACCCACCGGTGGCAAAAATGTCATGAAAGACCCTATGGACAAGAGAGCGGAGGTCTACTTAAGAAAAAACTGGGAGGCTTCTACCTCAACCTTTAAACCTCTCATAGCTACCACCTCTGTGGCCAGGTCCTTACAGATTTTGATGACGGAACTTAAGGACAAAGTCTATGAGGGTATCCCTGAACAGGATTTCTCCTCAGCATTTAGTACAATTGAAAATGCAGTATAATTTATTGCGGACGCTCTAAGGCTATCAGCCCATTCCGCGGCCCTATCAAATTCCGCCAGAAGAACCTTGTGGCTTAAAGAATGGAAAGGGGACGTAACATCCAAGGCAAAGCTGTGCGGAGTACCTTGTGAGGAAAAATTCCACTTCTGCTCGGCTATGGATGCTGTCTTGGAAAAAGCCTCAGACAGAAAGAAAGGTTTCCCCCTCATTCCGCAACAACAGCCTAATAGATCTTTCAGGGGCAAAGGTAGGAAGACCAGAGGGGGAACCTCTACCTCTAGGAGGGATTGGAGGCCTACTATAAAAAAAAAAAAAAAAAAAAAAAAAAGGGAACAGTTTCCTTTTTCCTAGCACCGAAACCAAATAACCTTCGCAATGACGTGAGGTCCCGGTGGGGGGTCGTTTGTCCTATGACTTCTCTTAATGGTGTAACATTTCTGGTAGCACGTTTTGTTTTGGAGAAAATAAAATCTGGTTTGAAAATTTCTGGGTAAATTCCTAGGTATCTGCTTGGATTCCCTCTCTCAACGGTCCTATCTACCTGATTTATATAAACTCCCAAATTATTGCTAAGACTCAGGAAATGACCACTCAGCCTCTCACTACCTTTAGATCTGCCATGTCCCTTTTAGGGTTATTCACTTCCTCTATACAGGCTGTACCATGGGCTCAGTATCATTCTAGACAATTTTAGGCTCAGATTTTATCTGAATGGGATGGACTTGTGGATTCCCTAGATTCCCCTTTTTTCTTTTTTTTTTCTTTTTTTTTTTTTTTTTTTTTTTCTTCCCCTCTCTCTAGAGCCTAAGATCCCTTTCCTGGTGGACAGTGGAAGAACACGTCAACAGGGGTCTCCCCTGGAATCTGCAGGAGTCACTTGGGCTCCCTCTTACTGCAAGGAGTGTGGAATCCAGAGGAGACAAAGGACTCTCAAAACATATGAGAATTAAGAGCCATTTTTCTATCTTTAGCCCAGGCCCTTCCCCCATCTGCAGGGCAGAAATTTAAGAGTGATGACAGACAACACCTCAGCAGTCGCTTACATCATTCATCAAGGGGGCTCAAGATCACCAGAACTAATAAGAATATCACATCACATCTTCCGACTAGCAGGGCCTCACTTTTTGTCCCTCACAGCACTCCATCTAAATGGGATAAACAATTACAGAGCAGGCTACCTTAGTCGCAATCAACTCAATCAGGGAGAATGGGAACTGTCGCAAGAAGTTTTCCTTCAGATCTGCAGGCTTTGGGGTTACCCCACAATGGACCTTTTGCGACCCGGACAAACAGAAAGGTCCAAAGATTCTTTTCTCTGTGCCCAGCGGACAATCCAGCAGCCCTAGACGCCTTAGCCCAGAAATGGGGAGGGGGTCTCCTTTATGCCTTTCCCCCCCAATCAGGATGTTGCCTCGGGTGATTCGAAAGATCAGAGAGGACAGAGCTCATCTTATTCTGATTGCACCCTTCTGGCTAAGGAGGGTGTGGTTTTCCTGGTTGAGAAGGATGTCGATCTCAGAACCTTTGGTTCCCCCAGAGAGGGAGGATCTCCTCAGCCAGGGGCCAATATTCCATCCGACAGCCGGGAACCTCCATCTGATAGCTTGGCATGTGAAAGGCAGCTTCTGATAGATCGGGGCTTATCCACAAACGTTATTTCTACCCTTCTTGCAAGCCGGAAGAGAGTAACTTCAGCCATATACCTCAGAACATGGAAGGCCTTTTGTTAGATTTGTCAGCCAGCCTATTAATGTGCTTATCCCTCCTAATCCGTTTACTTTAGATTTTTTTACAGGAAGGCCTCAACAAAGGACTTAGACCTAGCACTATTAAGGTCCAGATGTCCGCTCTGAGTGCATTGTTCGATTACAAGTTGGCAGACCACCCTTGGATCAGGAGGTTCACCAAGGCTTCAGGCAGACTGTGTCCTTCCATAAAATCCAGACTTCCTCCATGGGATCTGAACATAGTACTCTCTGGCCTTACCATGTCTCCATTTGAACCTATGGATAGTTGTCACATTAAATTCCTCTCTTGTAAGTTAGCATTTCTATTGGCCGTAACGTCAGCCAGGAGGGTGAGCGAGATTCGGGCCTTTTCTATCATCTCCCCCTATTTGTCTGTTAGGGATGACAGAATCATTCTCTCTCCTGACCCTGCCTTCCTCCCAAAAGTTGTCTGACTTTCATAGATCATAGAAAGTGATTCTTCCCTCTTTCTGTGACAACCCTTCTAACGATAGTCATCTTTCCATACACTCGACGTTAGACAGATCCTCCTCCACTATCTAGAATTCACTAAAGAGTGGAGAAGTAGTGACAGTCTTCTCGTTTTCTTTTAGGGGAAGAATAAGGGGAAGGCTGCCACATTCCAGACAATAGCTAGATGGGTTAAGCACACTATTGGTGAATGCTATAAGATCCGTGGGAAAGACATTCCGGCCTGGTTTGGGACTCATTCCACTAGGGCCTTAGGCACTACCTGGGCTGAGAGAGCTTCTGTCCCTATAGAACAGATTCGCAGAACTGCCACATGGAGTACTCCCCATACCTTCTTCAAGCATTATAGGTTGTAACTGTCTTCTACCGAAGATCTCACCTTCGGCCGTAGATTTTTGCATTCGGTGGTCTCCCCCCCCCCAGGTGGGTTATTCCTACTCTAGTCTCCAGGGGTGCCGTCATAGGGCAATAAGAGAAAATATAAATTACTAACCCTAATAATTCCTTTTCTTTGAGCCCATGACGGCACCCCGCCTAATACCCACCCTTAGTATAAGTTAAGTATTGATGTCAGTGGTAAACTTTATTCTGAATTATGTTAAAAAAAAAAAAAAAAAAAAAGATAAAAATATTTATAACTATAAAAAAAAATAATAATAAAAATAAAATATACAGATAATTACAAGAAGGTGTGTGTGTGTGTGTGTATATGTATATATTTTTTTTTCTGTTGTCTTCATAAGCTTAGCTCCTAGGTACCTTGCTGAGAACTGGTGCTGGTGGGGCGTTTTCTTTTATAGTCCAGTGGTCCTGTTTCCTGTCCAATAGGAGTAGCAGGTGGTTCTATCCAGGGGTGCCGTCATGGGCTCAAAGAAAAGGAAACGCCGGTTAGTAACTTATATTTTTCGGACAACATGAAAGTGGTATCCTTGCTGAAACATCAAGAAGTTACAAGACACCCCAATCTTCAGAATCTCAAACACAGGATTGTCCGGTAGGCAGAAGGTCTGTTATGTCCCTCACAGCCTTACATCTGAAGGGGACAGAAAATCAGGTAGCTGACTTTTTAAGTCAAACCCAAATAGACCCAGAAGAATGGGAACTAAACCCGGAATTCTTCTACCTGATAGTTCAGAAATGGGGCTATCCGTCCATAGACCTCTTTGCGAATCGGGAACACAAAGGTACCAAGATTTTTTTCCCTGAATCCCAGAGAGAGAGCAGTGGAGATAGACGCTCTATCTATGCTCTGCTATGCATTTTCCCCCTTTCCTCTAATCCCTGCAACGATAAGGAAACTGCGAGCAGAAAGGACGACTAATTCTCCTGGTCCCTCAATTGCCAAAAAGAAATTGGTACCCGGTCATAATTTAACTATCATTAGACAGGGTCAACAGGGTCTTCCATCCATACCTTTGCTAAACATTACCGGTTGGATGTTCTGGCTGCTAGGGACTGCTCGTTTGGGCGTAAAGTCCTTCAAGCAGTCGTTCCACCCTAATCTACTTATCTGGTATATTTCCATTCTGGTGCCGTTGTGAGGGGGGATGCGGAGGAAAGCTCGAATTATGCTCACTGTTAATTTGGTTTCCGCGAATCCCTCACAACAGCACCACCGTATACCCCTCTCGTTATTGGTGGCGGTTATATAATAATCTCCTTGGTTTTAATGTGGAAAATCACTGAGGTGGTTGTGGAGGGGCTGCCTTTTAACCTCTTTGTTCTTCCTGTCCCTACAGTGAAGGGGAGGGGCATCCTCCATTTTGGTGCCGTTGTGAGGGATTCGCGGAAACTGAATTAACTGTGAGCATAATTCGAGCTTACCTAGACAAGAATCTTTTAATTATTATCGGGTATATTATGGAGTGCGCCATTCTGTTAACTATACCCCACTCCCTCGGACACCATGGCGGGAGGAAAGAAAGGGGGAAAAAAAAAAATACACAACAACTGATTAATAGCTCTTTCTACATTCACAGAACGCTCTTACTAACCATCATTTCTCCAATATTGCTTCCATCCTTGTACACATTCACAGTATTGTACCCCAGCCTTCCCCTTTGATGCCACAGCTCATGTCCCAACATATTGCTTGCTACTTCCTTCCACTCTGCTAATGTTGGTGCCTTTGGCGAAATCCGACTTCTCAAAATCACTAACCGTGCAGCAAAGAACAATTTATAAATGATTCCTTTTCTAATTTTAGGTGTAAGTTCCACCTCCATCACCCCCAATATTGCACACTCATATTCTTTTTCAACCTTTTAACTCAAAAATCTTTGTCATAACTAAAAAAATATTGTGCCAATAAGTTACCACCTTTCGACAAAACCACCAGTGGTGATCTAAATCTGTGTTTGTGTCTTCACATCTTATACACTTTTGACTATTATTTCTTTTCCACTTCACAATATCTTTTAATGAATAATATAGTCTGATTTACAAAAAACTGTTTCACCTTATCACAACTATTTGTGATATGATCCCTTGCAGATTTATACCATTCCTCCCAAAAATCCGGCTCTTTAACACCTAGTGTTTTTTTCCCAATTTTTCTTATTTCATTGTAAATTTCCCATCTTCTAGTGCCCCCAATATTTTCTACATTTGTGTGACTCTCCCTCTAGCCTTACCATCCATCTGGATGACTTGTGTAAACACTTTGAAGCTCATCACCCGCCATTTATGTACACCTGTTACTATTCTTACTGAAAAATATAACTGGAGGTATCTTAATTTACACAGCTTCTTATCAATGGGTTTACATGGATCTTCATATTTATTCAAGACTCATCTGTAAAAAAACTGGTCCACATACCTAAAACCACTATGTAACCAATATTCTGGGTCTATTAACCCCTCCAATTCTGGATAGTGATTGTTTCGAAGCAGAGGTGTAAAATTAAGAGCCCCAACCACCCCCTCTCCTTTTTTCACAAAACACCATGCGTTTAACAGCATCCTCTGTATGGAGTATTTAGGGTACCCTGACTGAACTTTGATTTCCAGTACCCCAAATATATTACCAGCTGCTCCCTTTTGTTCTTCCACCAAATTTGCCAGTAGCTGCACCTCTTTCCATTTAGTCAACCATGTCAGTACCATTGCCACATAATATCTAAACACATCAGGCATAGCTAGCCCTCTGTTTTCTTCAGGTTGAGTTAAGTGTTTCATTCTAATACGCGTTCTTCTACCTCTCCAAATAAGCATGTTAAATACAGCTTCTATCGTCCGAAACACCTGTTTACCCAGCCATAGTGACGCTCCTGCCAGTACGTACAGTAACCATATCATTCCAATTAACCCAATTCTGTCCGCTCTCGATAAGGGCAACTTATTCCATATCTGGGCTTGTTGTTTCATTTTATTTAATCTAGGGGAAATATTCAGCTCTTCAAATCTCTGTATGTCTACTGTAATCATAATTCCCAGATATTTAAAGGAGCCCTCTGGTTTTAATACCTGTAACTCAAGGCCTGACTCAACCTCAATCTCTGGATCCAACAACGGCATCACTGATTTGTTTCAATTAATACCCAACCCAGAGTGTTACCCAAATCTCATGACCTCCACCAGACCCACCCTGGTATTTCCCAGAAACAGGAGCAAATCATCGGCATGCAATGCCTCCTTTTCCTCTGTCCCCCCCAGCTCCAAAGCCCTCGATCTTCTTCTTATTCAAAACCCTAGCAAGTGGCTCAATAGCCAAACAAAGAGCAGGGGGGAGAGAGGACAACCATGTCTGGTGCCCCTCCTCAACCCAAAGATCTCAGAGGAGGCACCATTAATTCACACTTTAGCCCTCGGCCTCAAATAGATCAATTCCATCCACCTTAATAAAAGCTTCTCAAAACCAAAATTTCTGAGCACTCCATAGATGGGGCCACTCCACACTGTCAAACACTTTCGCTGCGTCTAATGACAGTATGGAGTGACCCCCATCCTCTTTACCTATCAGGATGTTAGCCTCTACTCATCTTACATTATCATGGGTTGATCGACCCGAAATGAACCCACACTGATCTTTACCAATCAAAGTCTGCCTTACTTTAGCCAACCTATTTGCTTGCACTTTGGACAATAATTGCATATCTAAATTAACCAGGGAAATAGGTCTAAAAGATTCTGGGTCCCTTGGGTCTTTCCCCTCCTTAAGAATCAACACAATTTCTGCTTCATACATTGAGTCTGGCAAATATCCCTTTATATGTGAATCTATCAATACTTCTGACTGCAGTCCGTCTGGCCCTGGTGTCTTCTCCTTAGGAATACCTCTCAGAGTATTCAGCAACTCCTCCCTCTCTATTGGACAATGTAACCACTCCCTTTGTGTATCCAGTAGTCTGGGGAGCTCCAGGCTCTGCAAATATGTGTCAGAATCACATTTCTCCTGATCTAATTTAGTGTCATAGATTCTCATAAAAGCCAGCAAACTCTTCCTATATTTTTTGGTCTCTCTAACCACAACCCCATTTTCCACCCTGATCTCAGATATTACTCTCCGCGGGCCTTTCCCTTTTAACTAAGTTAGCCAGTATACCTGGTCTTCCCTCCCCCCTGAGAATACCACTGTGCCCCTCTAAACCTACTCTAATTGACCTTAATCTGTCTGTATTCCTTAAGGGCCTCCACTGCTGTACTCGTTGTCTGTAACTCCAGGTATCTCCAGGCCTCCTCTTGATCTTGGAACTTCCTTCTTGCTCTAGCCACATCCCTTGTTAATAAACCTCTAAGATACGCATTTGAGGTATCCCATATGTATTTATATTCAGCTGTCAACCTCCCAGCAGATCACCCTGATAACTAGGAGCCCCCTTCTTAACCAAAGTTACCACTGTGTGTACTGTGTAAGCCTGTCAGTGTTCCATGCTTTCACATGGAGAAATGCACTTACACATAGATATGTTACAATAAGATGTATGTACAACTTAAAAATAAACATATTAAATGTTATATATTTTCAGACTTCACAAAATAAAGCCCAAGTTCCAGATCTATTGTCCACAAAGAAGCATGGCACTTCCAGAAATCTGGCACAAGAAGCACCACCCTTATCACAAGCTCCAAAAATTACCCCAAATAAAAGAAAGGTGGGTAACTTTTCTCAGCTGCTATATAACTTCTCTGTTGTTTTGTATGTAGTAAACAATTGTGATGCCCATCTCATAGTTTAGTTGTTACCAAATTACCCAAACATATCAATAGGTAGTATCATTCAAAGATATGCCTAACTGAGACTCGCAAACTTCTTGTCTTCATGGGTAGTTGCCATATTTTGACCGCTATAATAAAACTGATGAATGAGGGTGCACCAACCTTTATATTCATCCTTTAGCCCTGAAGTGTCGGATATCTTCAGCATTGCTGTAATGGTTTGTTTACACAGAGATTTATCTGAAGGATTTTTGAAGCCAAAGCCAGGAATAAATTTCACAAGAGGAGATATTTCAGTCTTTCCTTTATGACCTGATCCCTGGTTATGGTCTGGCTTTGGTTTAAAAATCTTTCAGATAAATCTCTGTGTAAACACACCATTACGTTTAAGACATCTGCAAGGTACCATGTTAGTTTGAAGATAGAATGAGGATCTGTCTACATTCCTTTCACTGACACTAAACAATATGCTAAAATAATACATTAAATGTTATGTATCTTCAGTCTCCAATGAAGAAGGCACATGTACCAGAACCAGGGCCTTCTAAGAAGCATGGGCCTTCCAGAAATCTGTCTGATGCAGCATCGCCCTCCTCACAAGCTTTGAAAACGCCCTCATACAGGAATGTGGTGGGTAACTCTTTTGAGCAGCTATACATATTTTTGTCATCAAGCAACATAGTTACATAGTCTGTAAGTAGCATAAAAGATGCTGTTTCCAAACCGGTAGCTTTCTACTCCTTTATATTTCCCTGTTGTAAGCCTACAAACTGGGCATGTTGATGCACAGAGAGGACTACTTAGCTTAAAGGACAACTCCCACAAATTATTATTTTTTTAGCTTATTTAACACACATTACAAAGTTATATACCCCCCCCCCCCCCACCCCGGAAATTAAATAAAGTATACATTACCAATTACTATCATCACCGTCCTCTTCTCCCGGGCGCCATCTTTTGACAATAACGGCCCAACCCCCCAAGTCGGGGGTTGGGCCAAGTCTTCTTACTCCTCCGGTGTCTTCATGTGAATTGAATGGGAGAGAAAAGGTTGCTGGTGCACCTGATTGGCTCAGCTTGCTGGAAGCCATGTGATGCGCTCCAGCAAATGAAAAGGCTGCCGGTGCACAAGCGCACTGGCAGCCTATTCTCTCCCATGGACCTGGAAGTGAGGGAGATCACAGGACGGTGACTGAGACACGGACAGCAGGAGATTCAAGTGGCGATCTTCGCTGGGGGGATGGTGAGTATGGTGTGTGTGTGTGTGTGTGTGTGTGTGTGTGTTTTTTTTTTCTGTGTTTTTTTTTTTTTTTTTTTTTTTTTCAGGTCCTGTGGGAGTTGTCCTTTAAGAATATAATGGAGAGGACTACTTGGACTCTTTTATTTGTGGCTTATAGCAAAGGAATGCAAGAACATAGAAAAAAATTGCAGATATAGAATCAGTGTTGTATACTGATGTATAATCAACTAATAACTTAAGTTTAGCGGGTGTTTTGGAGGAGAAAGTCCCTTTAAAGGAGAAGTCTGGCCAAAACTATTTTTTAATATGTTAGAAAGTTAGACAAATTTGTACTGTACATTAATTATGGGAAATGCACATATAGGACTGTTTCCCTTAATTTAGTAGATCAGTGAGACAAAATTTAGTAGATCAGTGAGACAAAAAAACCGCGACGTCACGAAACGGGGGTGTAATTACAATGGATTGTCCAGCAGGGGTGCACTATAAATAGAAGTCAATGAGTACCATTGACTTCTATATATAGTGCGCCCCTGCTGGACACTCCATTGGAATTACAATGGATGTGTATGTAAGTGTAATATACAGTGTTTTTGATTGAATACATTTATGGAATACTTTGGGGAGCAAGTGTCCTTGCTCCCCAAAGTAATCCATAAATGTATTTAACCAGCACGTTTGGAGGGCCCCGAGCAGGGAGGGAGAGAGGTGTATCTACTCCCCCCCCCCCCCCTCCCTGCTCGGTGCTGCTGCCGCCGCCACATATACACAGTACTATTCCTCCCATCATCTGCCGCCACCGCCCTGGACTGGTGTATATACACTGAACTACAAATCTCATCACCTGCTAATAGTGTAAGCAGGTGATGGGAGTAGTAGCTGGCTTACCCCCTACTTTTTTTTAGAGAATCTGAAGTCTCCCTGATCTACTAAATTAAGGGAAATAGCCCTATATGTGCATTTCCCATAAATAATGTACATTAGAAATTTGCCTAACTTTCCGTAAGTAATAACCGATTAAAAAATAGTTTTGGCCGGAGTTGTCCTTTAAGCAGTAGGTACTGTAGACATGTAAGTGACTCGACATCTATCTGACATGTGTCTACAAAGGTGTGCATTTACAATAACATTAGGTGGTTCTTACAGGCAGTGTATTATATTGATGAACGGTCTCCATGGATATCCACCATTTTTTGGGGCTATGATCATAAATCTAATAAATAAGATGATCTTCCTTTTTTAGTCCTATAGTCTGAATTTGAAACTTAATAAATTTGCTGCATTATCTTTTATATCTCTGACATTTGAGACATCTGCAAGAACCCCTGTTAATCTGTTTATCATCTTCCTGAGAGTAACCAGTATGCTGCTGTTCACCAGGTATCAGCTGAGAAGTCAAAGACTCGAAAGAAGAATCAGAATACCTCAGATAAAAAGAAATCAAGAAAAGGTGAATAGTTACAATATTTACATAGTCTGAAAAGTTCAGAGTAATCACTAATAAAAAGGGGTTATCTGGGATTGGAAAAACAATTTTCTTAATGAGCACCACTAAGTCCTTAGGTTGTGTGTGGTATTACAACTATTCACTTCAGTCGGACACACATACTGAGGAAGAGTGGTGCTGTTTCCGGTAGAAAGCCAATAAGCACCACTTATTGTGGTTGTAGGTAAGTTTAAGCTCTATGATGTGTTTACTATGATTTGTAGGGCACCTCTTCCCCATTAGATACTATAGGTAGTTTTTTATGATGATGCTGTTTTGGCATTATTGCCACCATGTTCACTTCTTCAGGCTTACATACAGACTCCCACAATCTTACATGTTAAGAGTTCACCTCTTTTTACTAAATGATAACACAGCAATAAGCCTCAGGTAAAATGTTTGCTTGTTTTAGCTTCTACTGCAAGAATGCAGCTGCTAGAATACTGCCAATTTTTATTGCCCACGCAGCCAATACTACTATGTCTGTAGATCACCACATTATGATCTTTTTATATTTGATTTTAGTCAAAATGGAAACAACCCCAGGAGGCATCTTGAGTCCAGAAAATGTGCCCAAGTCTGTCAGACGTGTGAGCGAACTAGAGGATGTGCTCTCTGAATGTGGGAAAGTTATTGAACTCTATAGGTATGTTTCATTTACAGTGAAACTACTTTTAGGCCACTATCTAAAATTGCAAAGAAATGTTGAGAGTTAAAGTGAGCCTGTCATTCTTATTCCTCACTCGATTGGCGTGTAGTTGCTCCAGCTGCTGGAAGTTTGGGTAACTATGGATACTCTCCTCCCCTGGTGCTGGGAAACTGGATCCATCTTTTCTTATAACCCGTGGAGGAGCCTCAGGGAGTGGAGTAGTCTTGAAAGCCCACAGCCGGATGAGCAGAATGCAGATAGCAATGAAGAGCTTTGCTTGTTCCTACTGTAAAGTTGCTTATCTCTAGTTGTAATAAGGGATCGTGGTTTCATGCTGCTTGTGGTTTGGGCAGCATGAAACATCTGACTGGTTCCATTATCGCAACACTCTATAAATACAGATGATTAAATAGAGTAAAATCAATAAGCACTGTAAATTAGCACATTAGATGCACACTAAAAAAGTAAAATATTTCCATACCTATATATTTTTTGAAAGTGGACCTAAAACAATATCAAAATCCCCCCCCCCCCCATCACTTTTCAATATTGTAACCTTTTTGCAGTTTTGCATAGAAGATAATATTATGTAACAGAAGGCATAACATTTTGTATTTGTAACTAATTATCTGCCAAAGCAGAGCCATATATGTCACTTGCTGCTTCTCCTCCACATTGTAAAGGATCATCGATCTTGCTTGTTTGAAGAGCTTATTATATAGTTTGGTAACCCTGCAGGGGAGAGCTGCATGAATGATGGCTGTATCGCAGCAGCACTTCAAGAAACATGCCATGATTAGGAACAACTGGTCTTGTTACAGACATCCTACAGTATGTACCTAAGATAATCCGCTATTAAAGAATCCTGCCTGAACGGAGGGGAGCTTTAGGAAGATGTGGACTTGACATTGGCATTGACTTCCTGTTTTTGCACAATAAAAAGCAATCATCTGTTTCTTTATAGGGAAGGGGTTGAAAAAGATGTCTGCAAAAAAGCACTTGATGTTTTTTGTCATGATTTTAAAGAAGAGTTGTCCACAACAGTAAGTATCTGGTTTGCCCTATATAGATGTTTCTGCCCAGTAATTTACATAGGATTAAATCCACCTACATCAAAGATTTGAAGCCAAACTCAGGAGTGGATTTGAAAAGAGGAGAAATCCAGTCTTTTCTTTATGACCTGTTCTCTGATTATAGTCTGTTCCTGGGTTTGGCTTCAAATCTTTGGCAGATAATCTGTCGTCAGATCTGTATGTGGAATAGGGCCTTAACTCCTTCGGCTCCTACTCCGCTGTGTCTGTATACATTACCTGTTTCTTTGCTGCACAGGGTCCCGGCCTCCTGCTCTCCCGCCTGGCCAATCAGTGGCTGCGGCTGGGCAACACACTGACTGGCTGGGTGGGAGAGCAGGACGCTGGGACCCCGTGCAGCGGAAGAGGTAATGTATACAGACACAGCCGAGCAGGAGCCGAAGGGGTTAAGGGGGCGGCAGAATTACATGCTTACATCTTTCAGACCGCTGCAAGTATGTAGTGACAGCGAGATTTACGCTGCGAGTCGGTAGGTGTGAACAGACCCTAAAAAGAAGCATTTCTTTTGCTGCAATTCCCTTTTTTTAAATATTCCATTCAGTTGCATCATTCACTCAATTTGGGTGGATTCTGTCAGGATATAGGCCCAGAAATGGAGGTATACATAAGACATGTAAAAGTGTTATGATTAATTTGTAGATGTGTCAAAAGTTAGATAGAGCCAGGGCCTTTCTGCTTTTTCTATCTTGCAGGAGATGGTTTCCATTGTAGGTCTAGGGAGACTTTTCTCCTGCAGCAAACGGGAATGAAGGGTTTGGGCCACTCCTCTTCCAGCTCATACTAGTAATCAGGAGGGGTCTGAACACCCAGGCCCTTACTGCTCAAAACCCTTTGGGCTAGGACTGCTACTAAATTTAGTCATGTATCTATATAGCAAGGAAGTACTGCCAGGTGGCTTGTGGAAGCGGTCAAGTGGCATCTGTGGGTGGTGTTATGCCCAGTCCTAGTTTTTAAGACTTGTTCATCTTTGTGTCTTAATATACTGTACTTGTATATTAGCACTCTAAAATAACCTGTCTTTAACAGATATCAGATCTACAGAAGCTGAATGATCTCAAAAGGAAAAATGCAAAGGTAAATTATTTATTATGAACAGTATACTATATGGTATCAATGAAATACATTCATAAGTCACAAAGGCAGTTCCCCACACTTGTTATGTCAACTTTACACAGCATTTTTCTACGCCTATTTTGGCTTATTTTAGAAACCAATATATGTGCTGAAAACCGTGTGCATTGTGGTCCCCATTATTTGCAGTGTGTGTGCATGATTTATTTTCCTGTGAACTGCGAAAATAAATGACACAGTAGCCCGCTAAATCAGACTAATCCACAGCAACAAAAAATTGTTGAAAAAGGTATTGAAACCACATACTAAAGTGAACATTACACATGCATTACCCTGCACCTGCCATGTACTCTGCCATGGATGCAGTCTATCTGCAGCCGACACCTGCCTTTAATGACCAGCATGAGGATCATTGCCCCAACTAGCCAGAATCCTACTCCACACTGACTAGGGGCAAATACCCACGAAACGGCTGTCTGTGGATGGAAGCCTGCCTTGGCAAGCCCTTGTCACGATCGCAATACTCGTACCTTGAGTTAGACATTGACAAAAAGGGGCCACCCTGGTATTTCCCTATTTATGTTCCAATACTCGCAACCGAGTCGGACTTAAGGGGCTATTTATCAGGGTGGTGTGGTGGTTTCCCCGTCATGGAGGCACCCCGTGGCAACAGGCTAGAGATATCTGGCTATCCCGTGTTTTGAGACTCGCAACCAAGACTCCACGGATTCTTGTTTTGCATATTTAAATTTTTGGGGACATCAGTGGAGACTCTTGATTGAGTACTTCATTGGATTTTTTTTTCACTGTTCTCCTTGAGTTCAGTGATTACTGTGTTTTGCCAGCAGGATCCATCTGATGCCGGCCATGTAACTGTATAGATGCCACAATCAATAGCAATCATAGCATCTATAAAGTTTTGAGGTGTGTTATTGGTGGTGCAATTTAGCAGTCGGGACCCCTGTGGTGTAATTCTGGGTGCTCACCAGTTGACTTGGCAGCCCAAGTTCTTGTCTAATGAGAAAAGTTAATCACTCACCACTACTGCCGGGAACCATTCACCTGTGCTCGGATCTGCTGTCTGTCTGGAACGGCTCAACTTGAACACGAATGGAAGAGATGTCCAGCAACTCTGTTTAGTCGTCTAACCAATACTCCTTTATTGTATAAAAACACACATTCCAACATCTTCAGGCCAATATGTTTCAGGCTCACAGGCCCTTAGTCATGGTATGAGCATATTATAACAAGACTTGTTGAAAAATATGCGGGATGGGGTCAGGTGGCAACATGAGAAGAAAGATTACGAAGTTATGAAGAAATGTGAAAAAATAATAGTAATGGTTTTGTTTCCCTGAAATACCCCTTTAATAAAATTCTGTGACTTTTTCTTTTAAATACAAAAATGGCGACCCTTTTGTTTTTGGTTTTAAACTGGGTATGAGTGCTTGTTTAAAAAACCAAGAGCCGTTAAGAAAATGTAGTTACTGTAGTTATATAAAAGACTTATTCTATTTCACAGATAAAGTCAGAAGTAGGAAGAAAAAGAAGACGTTTACTTGAAGTGAGAAATGAAGTTATAACGTGAGTAATTTTAATTGCGATGTATAAGAATTTATTGGGGAATGGAATTTGCATGGACCAGTCGCTGAAGTTTTTTACATATACAGTAAGGAGCTTGCAGTTTCTATAGCAAGCAGGCTAAGATGGCCCAGTATTTTCCCTCCCTCCTACATTTGCACTGCTGATGTCTGAGAACTTAAAATGAACCTGTCACTAGTGACGGTCTGCTGGCCATCGGTCCGTGCAGTCTGTGGCGACAGCAGCAGATAACCACCATCTGCTATGGACTACCTGGATCTTTCGCGTAGCTCCCTGTTAAACCGCCCCACCCTTCCCCCACTTGCTGTCTGTGCATGCAATAGTACCGGGACCGAGAAACAAGCAAGCGCTCATTTGCTTTTCATATCGCTGTGTATAATAGGGCCTTTAGCCTGCCAATAACAGCACAGTTTAGATTCTTCCTTGCTTTTCTAGAAAACTGCCTAAATTGAAAGCGTTACAAAAAGAATATTCAGAGCTGAAGAAAAAGCAGGAATCCCTGAAGAATGGAAGAAATTTCCTTGACAACCTCTCACATCTTAAGGATAATTACATGAAACTCAAGACTAAAAAAAACCACATTAAGGAAACTGTAAGTATTTTGTCAAAATCTTGGTTAGTCATACACAAAAGTCCTCAGACAGTGTCCTGTACACATTCATTTAGATGGAGACCTGCTGTGTACTGTGTTTTAGTATTAGTGGAAGTCTCAGAAGTTGGACCCCCAACTTGGCTAAAATATAAATCTAAGTGCTAATTTTAATTCACATAAATATCCCTTGTAAAATCATAGCTGCGGTTATTATTTACTGTTGGCTAATATCATTCCTCTAGTATGATATAATGCATGATATAATGTGTTCAGACTCTTCTATACGTAGCAATATAAAAATTAATTTATGTGTAATAGTTGAATCTATCTTTATCAGATGCACATTTGCTATTGTTGTAATTTGTTGTTGAACCTATTTGTTGGTTAAACATTATGTCTACTTTTTTTTTTTTTTTTTTTTTTTTTTTTTTTTCCAGTATGGGATGTCCAGTCTCCCAGCGTTGTGCCTGGAAGCAGAAAATATTATGAAAGCTGAGCAGCATTTTCATATTGTAAACAGCCAGCTACAGTCTTTTATTAACCTAGATAAAAGAGATGGCTAGAAAGAGACCATTGCATGGTATAGACTGAATGTGCTCTTTTTGAGATGCAGTGCCTTTTTTCACAACAGTTCTTCTCACCCTACTTGGTTACATACATCTAAAACATATCTTCTTATACCTGCTGTACAAGGTAGGTTGATAGATTTGACTAATTGTTAATAAATCTATTATAACATGCTTGTAGATGTATGTCTGTTACAGTTAGTAAATGTAACACATTCACACGGAACTGTTTTTTTGTTTGGAACCTTATTATCCACAGAATCATAAATTCTAAAACAAAACACATCAGAGCATCAAGTTCATATAATATCGTTTATCATTACCCAATAATACCGTCAGTTATAAGGGTGCATGTATATATCCTTCATACCATTTGTTTTAACTGTTATATATATTTTATATTGTAGTAATTTGCTATTCTGTAAAGTTAATAAACCGCCAATTGACAACTATTTTACATAGTCTGTTGCTTGAACAGGTGTGTACAGTATAGTCTACCAATGAAATAGTCAAATGACCATGACTCTCACTGAAGCTTCAGCAAGGGGGCATGCACACGTCTGTGATATACAGTCCGTAAGTGGACTGTATACTTTGGACTGAACTCTTGACCTCTTCGGAAACTTTTGACATTTATTATGATGCTGGGAGCTCCGAAACAGCTAAATTTCTATGCTGATGAACTAACACGGCTGTGTTAATAAAGGAGCATGACGCTTTAACCCTTTGAGGACTAGGCCCAAAATGACCCAGTGGACCGAACCAATTTCCATAAATAATCCTACATGCTA
This sequence comes from Dendropsophus ebraccatus, assembly GCF_027789765.1. NCBI lineage: Eukaryota > Metazoa > Chordata > Amphibia > Anura > Hylidae > Dendropsophus > Dendropsophus ebraccatus. Next base: position 70,064,887 of record NC_091460.1, read on the forward strand.
AATCTCAAATATCCAAAACACAATATTCCTGAATAATTCATACATTTTATTTAGACAAAACCCCATAAAAACATAAACACTACAGACAGGTTTAAAAACATCAGGGAGGAGATCAGGGACATAACAAGCTCAGACGAGGTACAATAAGACAATGTGGGGATGACAATACTAAACAATGAATGTAATAATTTAATAACATAAATTAGCAGCAACACATAAATAGAAACAAGGGCAGAATCATGAATCTGGGTAAATACATCAATTGAACAATCCCAAGGCTAGTGACTAATAAACAGAACCTGTGTGGTTCTATTGCATAATGCCCATCTATGGTAAACTATAAATATATGTGTAAGGCCCCGTTCCCACTGAGCAAAGGTAGCGGAATTCCGCGACAGAATTGTCCGCCGTGGAATGCCGTTAGCCTCCCGCTCATAATGGGAGTCTATGGGAGGCACGCGCTCCTGCCCTGTCCGCGCTGAAGAATGAACATGAAATAACTGAACACAGCATCAAATCTGTACCATCAAATCTGCTGCGTATTTGCTGCGTATCTGCTGCGTATATGGTGTGTGTGTTTGTACCCTAATACCGCCATCAGATGATATACTGTAGTGACCATATGGAGCTATGTGTGAGAGCACATGCTTGGAGCTGCTGGATGTGTACACCTGCTATCTGATTACTTTCCCTAAGGGTACAAACACACACACCGTATACACAGCAGATCTGCAGCAGATTTGATGCTGTGTTCAGTTATATAGATCTAATCTGCTGCGTATCGCAGCAGTAAATACGCAGCGTATACGTTGTGTTTGTACCCTAATACTGCCATCAGATGGTGCAGTTGTTCTATAGAGCTTTTGTGCGCTGCTCCAGTGCTGCTATTTAAGAATGCAGTAAAGCTACTGTGTGTGAACACGGCCTTAGGATTGTAGGTGTGTACTGTGTACATCTGTGTACTGTTTGATTACTTTAGTACTGTTATCAGATGATGCAGTGACCTATGAGGCTACATGCTTAGAGATGCTGGATGTGTACTGTGCACACCTGCTGTCTAGTTACGCTCTGTAATACTGTGTACACCTGCTGTCTAGTTACTCTCTGTAATACTGCTATCAGATGATGCAGTGACCCTATGGAGCTTCTGTGTGCCGCTCCAGTACTGCTACTGAAGGATGCAGTAAAGCAATGAAGCTGCTATGTGTGAACACTGCCTTAGGATTGCTGGTTGTGTAAACAGTGGACCTGTGTGTCTGATTCCTGGCACTATGCAGTAGTCTGTTAGTCGGCCGGTAAGTCTGGCACAATTTACATCCTTAGATGTAGCAGGATTCTGCTGACAGAACTTCTGGAGGGGAGAAAGCTTTGGAAAAGCTCAAGATTCCACTTTCAGGTGGCAGGGAATTCATTTGTGGATTGCAACTTGTCAGAAGAGACAATGACAACTTAATATTTTACATCTGAATGATCATCTACAGGCTGAACTGGATGGAGTCCGAGGTTATGGCTCCTTCAGATGAACGAAGACCTTGTTCAAAGTTTTTTCCTAGTAATTTTCAAGAAAAATAGATAAAAAAAATAAATTGTCTATTACTACAGTTGGGCAGTATAGTTGGCTGCCCGATCCCCACAGTTTGGAGACAGGTCCTTCGTTGAAAGGGGGCAGATGTTCACTCCAAAATAAAGATAGTTGGATCTGTATTGGACGTTCTCATGAAAGTCCTTTTTCTTATGATCAGGTCCATTATCTGTCCCAGTCTAATAAGAAGAGAAGGAACTTCTACTTTGGTCCACATTCCGTAGGAATTCTAGTACGGAAGGTAAAGGAAAGAATCCTGCACAAGAAGGACCAGACGTCTCGGAGGCCTTGGGGATGGGGACAAGAACTTGTGACAACGTCTTTTCTGACAATTTGTTTCCATAATGAGAGAGGTATGTACCAGGATAGGAAAGGCTACCATATTGAATTTCACAATCTGAGGAAGGTGCTGTATGTGGGATCTATGATCTGTAGGTCCCTCCTAGAAGAAGGACATTATGTACCTGTGTACCTGCATATACCTGTCTGCAGACAAAAGCTGAATATTCCTTTACATTAAGACCTTTTGTATGAGGCAAGTGGCATCCTTTTCAATTTACAGCCCTTCTGTTTGGAATCATCTTGGCTCCATCTACAGTCACCAAGGTGAAGTCTATTGTACTTTGACTGTTTGAGAAAATTGAAGCTCATCATTGTTTCTGTCATGGGACAATTCCTAGGGAGGAGAATAGATACCCAGTCTGTGACATTCTCTCTTCCTCCAGAGAGATTACAGAAGTTGACACAAGTCGGGGTTCTCCGTACTAACCAGTTGCTGTCACTTCATCTGATACCCTTGGGTCTTTTGTCTACACTGGAAATAACACCCAGAGACAAGGATAGCTTTTCCTGCTCAATGGCAGCAGTCTCCCAATGAAGTGGGTAGAGAAAACCATTGATGTATCAAGCACACAGTGGGGCGCTTGTATGCAGGAGCAACGAGCGAAGGAGCCTTAATCCCCATCGGAAATGTTGCTGGCATCCAACATATGAAGGGAATACTAGTCCACTCCAGCACATCAATCTATGGAAAGCTATCAGTATAAGATCAAAACCGCATCTAGTATGGCACATATCGATCTTTATAGGGGCACTAAATCAGTAGCATTACTACTGGAGGCAGAAGCATTTTGTTTGCTGACAAGATATACTGGGCTTTAACCCTGTCGGAGGAAGGGTCTCTGAACCAGAAGCTTTCTGGAAAATCGCATGGAGGATAGACAGCCTATTCTTCCTATTGAAGGTTCAAATTGGGAAACCTTTTTTCCTCACTCCTATAAAGCCCAGAGTCTTGCAGAATCTGAGACAAGATTGGACCTTGGTCAGCCTCATTTGCCCCTATTGACCCAAGAGGGCATGGTTCACAATGTTGAGCCCCCTGCCTAAGAATCTTCTGGGAACTCCCCCAGTCTCCTCAGCTACTGACTCAGAGTAGCAGAGATTACTCCCAGCATCCCTGCTAGGTGTGGGCAGAGTCTAAAAATCTTGCATGATGGCCTCTTATTATCTAAAAGCATGGCGTTCTCTCCTGATGCTAATTCCATAGGAATAATCTGGAGGCTTCTGTATACCCTCAGTTAATAACTCGAGGGCAGGCTTGTCCGAACCTTGACTGCCATCAACAAGATGAAAATTGATATGCTGTCAAAGTGGTGACCACTCTTCTGCAGTCCAGAGCCACAACTGTCTAAAGAACCTACCTGAAGGTAAAGAAAATGTTTGAAGCCTGGTGGGTGTGTTAGGCTGGTCTTCAGGTAAGACCTTCAGGTATATTGGATGGTAGCCAGATTGGAGGGGCGACTCGGCCGAGAAGGATGCAGACAACTCGAGACGGTTCTGAGTAGCAGCATGTTTATTGCAACAGTCATCTTCTTTTATACCCCTCACGGGGTGTACACTTCATTAAACATTAACACAGAATCTTTAGGTATTTTCCATAGATGAAGTCATGTGATTATATCCGGTCATGCGCAGTGTGATCAATATGAGTAAACATCTTACTTGCAGAATAAGGGAAATTAATAAGAACTAGATTTGCATTTCCAGGGAAATACATAGTGCTTGAAAAGAGTGCCCCTTTAACAGTGACTTTCCTTTAAGAGAAACTTTAACCCTTTATACTCTCCCTTTAAGAGCGACTTTGGTACAGTCCCTTTAAGAGCAAATTCCTGTACATCAGGAAAGTGCCCGTGATTCCGGCGCTCCCATAGACTATGGGGGCGTCCGGGCCGGAATTCCGGACAAAAATAGGACATATCCTATTTTTTCCGGAACGGACACCCTTCCGGAAAAATCCAGAAGGGTGTCCGTGACCAATTAAAGTCTATGGGTCCTGATAGGAAATCCGCATACTTTTTCCGGATCTGTGAAGGGGGCCTTACACAGATTCTCTTGTGTTTATATATTTTATAAAATCCTTAAAGGGATGCTGAAATCTTATTAAAAACTTGAAACAAATATAGATAAAGAGGCCTCCCTATGGATTGCAGCAAATTGAAATTTGGCAGGCATTGAGGGAGCCCTTTCCTGACAGCTCTTCCATCTTTGACTGTAGACTTGCTGGTATCAATTGTGTCTAATGCTGCTATAACTGCAAGTTCTTTAGAGGGGGTGGGACCTAACAATTTGTTTTCCTTTTTAAAGGTACTATTAGACGAAAGATTTTTAAAGATTTAACATAAACAAGATTGTTTATTGTTAACCTGAAATCCTTCACTATATTACACAGAATCATAGTTGTTAGGGTCCATTTACACAGAAAGATTATCTGACAGATTATCTGCCAACATTTTTAAGCCAAAGCCAGGAATGGATTTGAAAAGAGGAAAAATCTCAGGCTTTCCTTTATGACCTGATCTCTGTTTATAGTTTGTTTCTGGCTTTGGCTTCAAATCTTTGGCAGATAATCTTTCTGTGTAAATGGACCTTAAGTTAAGATCATTACAATGATTGTTACTACGATCGTTTACTCCATCTGATCCCAGCAAAAGAAGGAACGATTTGGAATTAGGGTCCATTTACACAGAGAGATTATCTGACAGATTATCTGCCAAAGATTTGAAGCCAAAGCCAGAAACAGACTATAAACAGAGATCAGGTCGTAAAGGAAAGCCTCAGATTTGCGGACTATCGCGCAACGACTGTTTATATGGAACGATCAGCGATTTTTTTGCGAACGACGATTTATGAACATGTTAAAAGATCAAAATGAACGCTTTATCGATCGTTCGCCGCGTTAACACGTACGATTATCGTTCGAATTCGATCGTTATTGTGCAAATTCGCACAATAATCGTTCCGTGTAAACCCAGCATTACACTGAACAATTACTAAACGAATGCCTAATTACAGTGTACAAATGGGGAATTACAGTGAACAGTTAACGATGAGTTTAGGGTCAGATCTAAATTAACGATCAACAAAACACAAACGGTTTTTCGATCCTTGCCTGCAATTACCTTGGACGATTATCCTTTAAATTCAAACAATATAACAATCTTCTGCATGATAATCGTTTCGTGTAATAGGGCCCTAAGTGTCAGACCACCCTGACTGCTGCCCTAATGCAGATATGAGATGTAGATACAGGTACAGTAGGGACAATCTGTATTAAAATGTGTGTGTTTCTGTATGTAGCAGCGCTGTTTGTGTGTGGTGATTTTAGCACACGTGTCTGTATATTGATGTAGTAGCAGTATGTGTCTGAGTATGTTTATGTAGCAGAGCTGGATGTGCATGATGCAGCAAACTGTGTATGTGTGGGTATAATGCACCCATGGAAAGTGTTAAAATGACCCTGTCATTTCAATAAACTTTGACCCCCTTTACTGCATCTGCGTCTTATAGCCAGGTGCGTCTTATAAAGTAATCAATACAATAGTCATCATTGACTCTGAGAGACACAGTAGGCTGGGCACAGTTGAATGACCTTAAGCTTGCAGGAAGAAAGGCTCACACCTGGAATATTATATATTGTACGTTTATACATATCTATTTATATTTATATGTATGTTTTGTCTGCACAGTAAACAAAGTTTACAGACTTCTTGCCACAGTTATTATATACATCTACCAATTCAGTCTACCTTTACATATGTTTTGTAAAAGAATTGGCTGTTCTAAAGAGCCCACAGAATGGTCCTGTAATAGGATGCCGGCATTGCCACAGGTGAGCTTGTGAAATGTCTCCCCTTCTAGATATTTTACTATCAACAGTAAGTGGTGTTATTAAAAAGTGGAAGCGTTTAAGAGCCACAGCAATTCTTCTCAGCTGAGCCAATAACCTCATCTGGCCTTAAAGGGGATGTCCAGCAAAAATCTTTTTCCTAAAGAGTATACTTGGATAGAATTCAATAGAAAACATATATGACAAGTGTATAATAAGCAGCTTACTAGAAGTATTGAACCAGGAATGCGTGTAAAACGTCCTAATACCCATGATGGTACTTATCGATCTTAACAAATGGTTGGAGATGCCATCAGGAGTATTGGACATAGCATGAGTGTGCCGCGGGACGCATGCGCTAGTGTACCTGCGAATAACTAAGTGGGCTTGATGGTCCTGAATGTTTCTTAGTGGAAGCAGGCAGCCCTGTAGTACCGCTTTTTGAAAACTAGTATGAATGGTCTGGTTCAGTTTAAGACGTGTTGGAATAACGAGATATTTAAATTAATACTGTGTGTATTGTGGTATATTAGAGTGCCTGGGGCTGGGGTTTTGTCACCCGGAGGGCAGACGGGATGGTATGGAATCTTAAGTGTATAAGTCCTAGGGGAGGAGTGGAAGTAAGGGTTGAGGAGACGATATACTGGCTAATGGCGAGGTTTCTTGTGTTGGCTTCGGGGAGGATAGGGTGAAGAAATTTGTAAACCACGTTTGAGATTACTGATGTATTGATGGCAACTGGCACAATAGGTATCACTTGCCTTTTACTGGGCAACTGGCACAATAATGTATCACTTGCCTTTTACTGGGCAACTGGCACAATAAGGTATTACGTTTACTTGCTCTTAGTGGGCTAAACCAGGGACACTATAAGACACTTGTACACACAGGGTACTGGAATGAATACAGCTGCTGATGCTGTTATATCATATATGTTTTAGCACTGAGAAATGCTTTGGATTCAAAGATTACCTTTTTCGCTGGATCTTAGCCCTGAAAATTACTTTTGGGTTCAGTAGTAATCCTGCCTAACCAAAACGCTACTAAAACCTATCTCTCCCTGCCTAGGTTAGGTTGCCTAACCTGATCTTTCCCTGGCTAGGTTGAAAGCGCATCTGTGGTCCAGAGGCGGAAGTCAATTATTATTAAATATTCAAGGTCATGTGGTTCAGCCACCCAATGAGGGTAGACACCGTTTCCGCGCTGCATGCGTACTCCCAGGGTCCCTCACGGCCTCCCTGCATGGAGATTGGATTTAAAAAAAAACTCCAAGTGCGATGGGAGGGTTTTTGAATGTTTCCCGCGTATTTGCCTCACTACTCGATTGAATTCGAATACCGGAATATTGGATCGAATACCATCTCGATCGAATCGTATTTGCTCATCTCTAAAAGGGATATTACCATTTAAAACCTTTATGCCATGTCCTGTAGTAATGGCATAATGGTCTGAAAGATGGGGTTCCCACCTATTGGACATGCACCTATCTCTAGAATGCTGCCATTTTGGCTCTTTGTAGGTGTGGCAGCCAGAGTTAACCAGGAGACTTTTGGAAACACACCTGTCTCCATAATCCTGTCCACTTCTGCCTTCTGCCATCCTTACCTCTATTCATGTCATGGTTATTCAGCTGAAATATTTGCTTCTTTGTCTACACTTACTGTTCAGTTTATTACTATGATTTACCCTGTAGATATACACAATCTTGTAAAAAACATCTTGGAAAGTGCATGTGAGGTAGAACCAGAATACAGTGTGGTCACCCTTTTCTTTAGAATGGTGACTCTGTTGCAGTTTTAAATGTTTCACTACACAGGGAAGCATATCCACCAATATTACAGCTGTCCTAAAAGCAAATGAATAAAACAAGACACATGTTACATGTTTGCTATCTTTGCCAAGACATGGGCATGCCACTGATGGACGGTGGTGATATCCTGGGTTAACTCCTCCCAAACCTGGACAAGGGCATCACCAAGCTCCTAGGCAGTCTGTGTACATTACAGTGTTGGAAGCCATGAAACCTAATGACCTAGAAGGTTTCTATTGGATTTAGGTCTGGGGAATGTGAAGGCCATTCAATGGCATCAATGCCTTTGTTATCTAGGACAAAGTGTGTGCCCACACACTTAAGCCACATGAGGCCTGGCCACACTACACTGTTGTAAGTTCTGATAATTACTTTGAGGATTTCCTTCTGGTACCTAACACCAGTCAGTATCATGTGAAAGTTTGTACAGCCCCCCAAGAATATCTTTTTCAAGACCATCAGTCTGGTGATGCTGGATGGTGTTGCAGGCAGCAAAATATTCACCACGCCATTGCTCTAGAGCAATGCTTCTCAATTCCAGTCCTCAGGCTTCACCAACCGGTCATGTTTTGAGGATTTCCTTAGTATTTCACAGGGGATATCATTATACATTATACTCAGTGCATCAGGTATCATCACAGGTGTTCTTTCTATGGGATATCCTCAAAACGTGACCTGTTGGTGAGGCCTAAGGACTGGAATTGAGAAGCACTGCTCTAGAGTCTCACATCTCACATGCTCTGTGTAAACCTGCACAGTACTATTAATTGTTTGCTCAAATCCTGCAGGATAGACAGAAAACTGACTGACCCCCTTACAGTCAATGTGATTTCTCGGGTATCTGCCTGCATCTGGTAGTGTAGGTTCTTTTACAGACCATCCTGTTCCGTTTTGTAGTGGCAAATTGAGCCTTGGTGGAAGTGGGACACTAGCCTTAAAGGGAATCTGTAAGCACCTAGACCTGACCTGAGGTTCTGACACTGCCGTGGTTCGAAAAAAGGACCGTGGCACCAACACAGTTTTATCTATGTGAAGTACTTTAATAGCTAATGTAACTGATGGTACATTCGCTTTAAAGTGACTCTGTACCCACAGTCTGTCCCCCCCAAACCGCTTGTACCTACAGATAGCTGCTTTTAATCCAAAATCTGTCCTGGGGTCCGTTCGGCAGGTGATGCAGTTATTGTTTTAAAAACGACTTTTAATTCGGCAGCGCTGTGTCAAACGGCCGGGGCTTACATTAGTATATGCATTAGGCTGGCACCACCTCTCTGTCCTTCCTCCCCACCCTCCTCATGTTTAGGAATGCTCCAGGCAGATTGCTTCCTGTTCCCCACCTGAGTGCATAATGAACATGGGCTGGATTGTTAAGACACCTGTGCAAAGCTCAAACAGCAGTAAATGTTCCTGGATCATTCCTAATGCTGAGGAGGGCGGGGAGGAGGGAAAGAGAGGTTGTGCCAGCCTAATGCATATACAAATGTAAGTCCTGGCCGTTAGACACAGCGCTGTAGGATTAAAAGTTGTTTTTAGGACAATAACTGCATCACCTGCCGAACGGACCCCAGGACAGATCTTGGATTAACTCCTTAGGAACCAAGCCTATTTGAGCCTTAATGACAGGCTCATTTTTCAAAATCTGACCTGTCTCACTTTATGCGCTTATAGCTCAGTGATGCTTTAACATATGCTAGCGATTCTGAGATTGTTTTTTTTTGTAACATATGGTACTTTATATTAGTGGTAAAATTTAGTCGCTATCTTTTGTGTTTTTTGTGAAAAACATAAAAATATCATGAAAAATTTGCATTTGAAATTCTCTGCTTCTAAGAAAAGAAAGTTGTATCACATAAATTAGTTACTAGGTCACATTACCAATATGTCCTTTTTATTCTGGCATAATTTCGTAAACATATTTTACTTTTCTTGGGTGTTACGGGGCTTAGAAATGTATCAGCAAATTACCAATTTTTCATGAAATTTCCAAAACTAATTTTTTTTAGGGACCAGTTCTTTTTTTAAGTGTGTTTAGGAGGCTTGTATACTTGAAACCCCCATAAATGACCCCATTTTGGAAACTACACACCCTAAGGAATTAATCTAGGGGTATAATGAGCATTTTAACCCTACAGGGGCTGGAGGAAAGTATTCACAATTAGGCCAGAGAAAAATGGAAAATAGAAATTTTCAAATAATATGTTCGTTCAGATTAAAGTATCTCATTTTCACAAGCAACAGGAGAGAAATAGCACCCAAAAATTTGTAACGCAGGTTCTCCTAAATACAATGGTACCCCATATGGGGGCGTAAACCACTGTATTGGCACACAGCGGGGCTCAGAACGGCAGGAGCGCCAATTAGCATTTTCAGTGCAGATTTTGCTGTACAAGTTTTCAGGTGCGTTTGCAGTGCCCCTGTAGTGCCAGGTAAGTGAAACCCCCCCAAAAGTCAGCCCATTTTGGAAAGATAACCCCTCAAAGAATACATCTTGTGGTGTGGGGAGCATTTTGACTCCACAGGTATTAGAGAAAAGTATTTAAAATTAGACAGTAAAAATGAAAAACTGGAATTTTTCCAATAATATGTATGTTTAGTTTGAAATTTCTCAATTTCACAAGGAACAGGAGAGAAAAGGCACCCCAAAATCTGTAACGCAGGTTCTTCCTAGTCGAAAAGTACCCCATATGTGGGCATAAACTACTGTATGGGCACACAGCAGGCCTGAGAAGGAAGGGAGCGCCAATTAGCATTTTCAGTGCAGATTTTGCTGCAGAAGTTTCTGAGCGCCAGATGCGTTTGCAGAGCCCCTGTAGTGTCAGCAGAGTGAAAACCCCCCATAATTTTGCAAAGTGCACCCCTCAAAGAATACATCTTGGTGTGCGGTGAGCATTTTGACCCCACAGGTATTAGAGGAAAGTATTCAAAATTAGACAGTAAAAATGACAAACTAGAATTTTTCCAATAATATGTTCCTTTAGTTTGAAATTTCTCAACTTCACAAGGAAAGGGAGAGAAAGCGCACCACAAAATCTATAACGCAGGTTCTCCTGAGTACAACGGTACCCCATATATGAGCATAAACCACTGTATGGGCACACAGCCGGGCTCAGAACGTAAGGAGCGCCAATTAGCATTTGCAGTGCAGATTTTTCTGAAGTTCCTGAGCGCCGGGTGCGTTTGCAGCGCCCCTGTAGTGTCCGCAGAAGAGGAACCCCCCAAAAGTCACCCCATTTTGGAAAGAGCACCACTCAAAGAAGTCATCTTGGCGTGCAGTGAGCATTTTGACCCCACAGGTATTAGAGGAAAGGATTCAAAATTAGAAAGTAAAAATGAAAAAAATGAATTTTTTCAATAATATGTTTAAGTTTGAAATTTCTCAATTTCACGAGAAACAGGAGAGAAAATGCACTGCAAAATTTGTAAAGCCGGTTTTCCTGAGTACAACGGTACCTCATATGTGGGCATAAACCACTGTATGGGCACGCAGCAGGGCTCAGAAGGGAAGGAGCATAATTTTGCTGGTGCAAAACCGCAGCTAGTATCGGTTATTAGAATAGCGCAGTTGCTAAAATTTTTTTTTACATGAGATTACAGGTAATCTGGGGTAGTGACGGGCAACCTGGGAGTGTTTACTTTCTATCTGGGGTGTTTATGGGCAATCTGGGTTGGTACAAGCAGTCTGTGGCAATCTGGGGTGTTTATTGGCAATCTGGGGGTGTTTACTGGCTATCTGGGTTGGTTACGGGCAATCTGGGGGTGTTTACTGGCTATCTAGGGGTGTTTACCGGCTATCTGGGGGTGTTTACTGGCTATCTGGGGTGGTAATGGACAATCTGGGGGTGTTTACTGGCTATATGGGATGGTAACTGACAATCTGGGGTTGTTTACTGGCTATATGGGGTGGTAACGGACAATCTGGGGGTGTTTACCGGCTATCTGGGGTGGTGACGGGCAATCTGGGGGGGGGGGAGGGTCACAGGCAAACTGGGGTGGTGATGGTCAATCTGGGGGAGGAGTGACAGGCAATCTGGGGTGGTTACGGGCAATCTGTGGCAATCTAGTGGTTATGGGTAGCCTGTGGCAATCTGGGGTGGTTACAGGAAATCTGGGGGTGTTTACTGGCTATCTGGGGTGGTTATGGGTAATCTGAGCAGTTACAGGTAAACTGGAGTGGTTATGAATAATCTGGGGTGGTTACAGGTAATCTGGGGTGGTTACAGGTAATGCGGAGTGGTTACAGTTAATCTGGGGTGATTACAAGTAATTTGGGGTGGTTACAGGTAATCTGGGGTGGTTACAGGTAATGCAGAGTGGTTACAGGTAATCCGGGGCACTTGACTTTTTATCCCGTCACCAATGATTTTTGGTGACTGGACAAAAAGTGCCGGAAGCATTTGGAACAAGTGATCAGTGGTATATAGTATATACCGCTGATCACTTGTGCCAGGACCACATCGGCTAGTCCCTGATCATTGCCCCATGCTTTCCGCCACCTCTGGTAGTGGAGAGAATGAGAGTTTGATCCTTTTTTTTAAGGGTACAAACACACTTGCTGTATCCTCAGCGAGTTTTTTGCTGCGTATTTGCAGCGAGACTCGCTGAGGATCCCGGCCATGTGTACTCAATGGCAGACAAAGTGTACAGACGAATACGCTGCGAAACTCGCTGCCGATATGGCAAGTGTGTTTGTACCCTAAGGAATTACTCACTGTGAACACTAAGGTTATTCCGGGGGGGGGGACATGTATTCATCTCCTCTCACTGTGGATTAACTGTGAGAGGACATGAAAGCATGCAATGCCCGTTACCGGTCGCCGCCGTTATACTGGTAATAACGGCGATCGTCGGTGCGGGGACTGGCCGGGACTGAGCTCACACTCTGCCCCAACTTCTCAGCGACCTCTGGTAGCTGAGAGGAGGGGGTTGCGGGCGTTACCGGCGCTGCTGCACTATTCTGCACCATCGCCATAAAGAGCTGATGGCACAGTATAGAGCTCATTAGTGATCGCCGTAAAAATTCATATCGGCGGTCACTAATAACATAATGCATGTATTCTCTGGGTCACTACGGTTACTGCGATACTACATTTGTGTAGGTTTTTTTTAACTATTGCAATAGAGGATAAGGTAAGTGTGAGTTCAACTGCTAGTGGCTTGGCGAGGTTAAACTATGGAGTGTCTGTACCCTACAGACTGGAGTATAAATAAGAAATAAAAGAAAAGTATAGGTCCTCAAGACAAGTCAGAGAATATTTGGAAATAATGTCATGTGATGATTGAAATAGTAATGGATAAACAATAGACGGTCCGAGAGAGGAATAAACTAAATAACACTTTACTTGATAAGTAAAAATAATGAGTTAAAAATTATGGTACCATAACCAATCGGTATAGATAATCAAACAATCAAATTTAAAATCATATATAAAGACATGTATAAAAAACCATTTGACCCTAATATAGCAAATATATGTAAATCCAAGCAAGAAATAAGCACTAATATGCAGTAATATACAATAATAAAAACAATAATTAAATGATTATTATAACATGATGAGCACTAATGGGCAAACGGGCAATATGCAAAGTTTGAGTGAGTCCTGGATAAGTAGCTCATCCGTAGCTGCTGTGTACTAATGAGAACAGCAATTGTGTATCAAAGTTCATCAATATGTAAAGATGGGGTGAATTATCGGACTGTATACACTGCAGCTGCTTATATGGATGGTGGTATAAAAGCAGCCGCGGTGTATATGTTCAATCAGCAGAGTTCATCCATAGAAATCTTTTAGGGATCGATGGTCCGTGCTGATGTGCCTAGCTGGCAATATGTATAGTTCTTTGCGGTGAGTGTGCAAGATCGGGTTTTATCTGAGACTGAGGAGGAAATCCTACGTGAATTACTGTCAGTAGAGATAAGAAGGGGCGGTTGGCTGTCACATAGGGCCTGTTGTTTTGCCCAGGTAAATCAATAGCTTTAGTGCTTTATGAGCTATGGGGAGAGATAGGGAGCAGGCGAGCCTGAAATACCTGAAAAAATTAACATCCACTGACACAAAGGTTGGCAGAGGAACAAAAAATTCCTACACATTAAAAACAATTAAAATTCCCAAAGGAAAAAACACACATGGTGGTACCCACACGGTGTAAGGGCCCCCCAGGGTAAAACCACGGTCCTACAATATAGCTCAACTAACCCTCATAGGTCATATACAATGCATATACAACCTAGTGATAAAAAATATTAACATAAGAAATATAAATGAGTGTATACAGCTGTGTGCGTGTCAAATGAATGGTGATTAGAGAGAAAAAAATAATGAGCAATGATAAGTGTCAAACAAAAGGAGATGAAAACCATCCAAAAAACATCACCAAATGGAGAGGAGCGATCCGTGGCTACCCATGATGCTTCTACGCGTTACGCTCCACCGGAACTTCGTCAGGGAGAAGGATATGCTGTGTAGGGATCCTATTTATACATATACTAATGTCAAGAGGCACCTGTGTCTAGTAGTCCATCAAAACACTCACCTGTCTATAGTGATACATCTTTCAGGGTATGTGCAACCATGGCAGAAATGGCGCCTACGGTGTCCCGAAGTTCATACTGCGCCTGCGCAGGAGTGCACGAGCACGAAGCGCCGCCGGAAGCCACGTTATATGGGTATCCCGTTACTCACACTGCGCCTGTGCAAGAATGTATTGGCACAGAGCGCAGCTGGAAGCCGCATCAAGTGGGCAGACGTCATCAGACAAGCGTATTTCTCAACCAATGAAACGGCAACGGTAGAATTGGCAATCACCAGGCTCAATACCAAGTTCGATATGTTTACTGTATAACTATATCCTTTAGCTCATGTGCAAACGAGACATATGATGATATTATTGATGTTATAATCCCAATATATGTGTAGGTAATACAAACCCTATTATTATTTTTACCCGGACATAACAATGGGTATCTCTGCATGATGTCGGCGCATATCGATATATATAAAAAAAAAAAGTTAAATAAAGCGCACCGCATTATTATCAGCGTGCGCGTATGAGAATAATCGTATCATATATAATACGTAACTATAGTATCCATAGATAGTATCAACATGAATAGAAAAATAATAGCAAACGTCATAACAACACATCACGTTTTAGTTTGTCATCCAATGTTCCGTTCAGCTATGTATGTAGCCCACACCAGCAAAAGCAATACATGCGCATGCGCCAATTACGAGTCTCGGAGAAGATCTCTAAGCCTTAGATAAATCCTACATCTATAACAAGGCGGAAGAGAGATAAATTCGTCACTGCATCTATCAGTATGTCAAATGCCCAACCGCGCTAACAGTACCCATTGTGCATAACAGAGTACCACAACTAAATTCATTATGCGTCAAAGATGAACAAAAGACAAAAACATTAAAAACCAACACACCCAGTTACCCTTGCCATGGTACACATACCCCAAAAGAAAAAATAGTAATAATAAATCATGACCGTACAAATACAATGATTATTTCAAAAATTCATTCCCTATCACTAATTAGGTATCACTTAGGCTAGGTTCACACTGCGTTTTCAGCATCCGTTTAACGGATCCGTTTTTTTTAACGTCCAGAAAAATAGGGTCAGCAACGTTTTTTGGTCCGTTTTGGTCCGCCAAAAAAAACGGATCCGTTTTTTTTTATAATGGAAGTCAATGGAAAAACGGTTGCACACAAATGAATCCGTTTTTTGCAATCCGTTTTTCATGCGTTTTTTTGCAAAAAAAAACGGATGCGTTAAACGGATGCTGAAAACGCAGTGTGAACCTAGCCTGAACAGTACAGCTATCACATTTACATGATCCTTATTCCATGCTTGGCTATATAGATAGGCACTAGTCAAAGAGTGTCCATATCCCAAGCTTTACTGTCAGTAGCAGCCTAGATCAGAAAAACAGTAATAGTTTAAAATTCAGAGGGCATCAGAGGACAGTGATAGTTCACAATTCAGAGGACATCATTTTATCATAGGGGCAGGCATGGATTTCTCAATGTCCTAGACCCTATGTTGCGTTGCGCCAAAATCCAACATGGATGTCAGGACAAAGGGCAGGGGGCACAAACATCGAGTGTCCATAATACACCTGGCCAGAGTCCTGAATCAGCTTAGACTAGACGGTATCCTATCTGCTTCTAAATATCATCACGAGGAATGGTATACTTTGATGCAGCAATCATAAAGTAGACTTCTTAGACGACTTCCCAGGAAGGGAAACCAAAGGATATCCAGTTATGCATACGCTGTTGTAATCAAGAATAAGGAGCATCCATTTAGCAGTCCAGCAGAGACTCAAGGGCCCGGAACAGATCTTAATAGCGAGGACTCCACATCAATGATACGGTTAGGTAGCGCAGATATTAGGCCTCCAGAAACACAGAACATATATATATGATATATATCCACCAGATAAATGCTGACCTGAGTGAAAAACACACACACACAAGATCTGGGTTGCAAAATAACAAAGTACACCTACCCAAAAAATAAAAGAATACATGAAGAAGAAAGAGTGAAAAAAAAGTGAGAAAAAAAAGGAAAAGAGATAAAGGAATATGTGAGAATATGTGGAATGTATAAATGTGAGTGTATCTAATGCAGTGTTAATTGGGCATGAAAAATAGTGTGAGGTGTAAAGATGTGTAAAGACAAAAGTGTAAAATAGTGTATGGTGTAATGTGAAAAGCCTGTAAGAGAATAGGAAAAGCCTATCCATGGAAACAGGTCAGTAAAAATCTGGGGAACAAAAAATGAATGAATCAGATAGATATTAACCAACATCATCATAACCCTATCCACCAAACACTTACTTGTAGAAGCCCGTATACAGAAGTTCCTCAATCATTTCCTCCGGAACGAGGCACCCAAGTTTATGGATCCATCTTGACTCTGTACAGAGGAGAGACTTAACAATATCACCTCCCCTTACACCCACGGACCTTTTCTCCAGCCCAAATACCCTCAATCCATTACACCTACCACCATGTTTGTCCTTGAAGTGCGAAGCCACAGAAGTAAGATCCAAGGTTGCATGGGATGCTGTAGCCGCTCTTCTAATAGTTGACAAATGTTGTTGAATCCGTTTACGTAATTCTTGTGTTGTTTGTCCAACATAGACTAGAGAGCATGGGCACACTATCGCGTAGATCACATTTCTACTTCTGCAGTTTATATAGTCCCTCAGTAAATATCGACTATTGTCCTTTGGATTGCAAAACTCATAGGTAGAGGGCATAAATTGACAAACACTGCAGTCACCACATGGGTGTGAACCCTTGATTCGTGTGCCAGTGCCTGTTCTCCGATTAGGTCTAGTAAAGTGGCTCCGGGTTACCAGATCTTTTAAATTACGTGCTCGTCTTGCTGTCAGCATCGGCCGATCGGTTATATGTGGTTTCAATCTGAGCTCCGCCCTGAGGATATTCCAATTTCTTTCCAGTATCCGGCGTATACATCCTGCCATTGATTGTTGAAGGTGGTTACCATCCGGATTTTATTGGAGGTTTGTCTGATCCTAGGTTGTAATAGCTGTGTCCTATCCATATCACGGGCTCGATGGTATGCCCTAGAGATAATCCTTTTAGGGTAGCCCCTTGCCTTGAATCTCCGGCCGGCAGTTTATTCCGATGCGTACGCCGTTAAAAGGCGTACGCATCGGAATAAAGCCCATTAGTGGCCGCCGTGAAAAGGCAGCATGGCGGTCACTAAGGGGTTAAAAGGAGCTATCTGAAGGTACAAGCGGTTTGGGGGGGGTCAGATTGTGGGCACAGAGTCGCTTTAAACTTGATTGTTTTTCTTCAGATTTACATTAGCCCTTTGTGGGAACATACAATGAATCCTTTGTTCTGTGTTTTATACCCCATTTCATTCCAGTGAGGACTGACAGTATCATGAAGACATAGACATATATGAAAGAATTTAGGAGTGGCTCTTATCCCTCACCTCTCCTTATCCGGTTTCCCAGTGGAAGGCTTTGTTATGCCAATTTTTTTTACAATAGCCACACAAGACAAACCGGTTTTAAAATAATAAAATCTATTTAAAACTAGGGTAAATCTATGGCCAAATCCTTCCACTTCAGTTATGCCCTGGAGCTAATGGTGCTCTTAATGCTATCCCCAGACTCTTAAGGCCATATTCCACGGAACGATTATTGGCCGTTACGGCCGATAATTGTCCCGTGGAATAGAAGGCAACGATCAACATCAACGACATCGTTCATGTTGGCTGATCATTGCAGTCGTTTGTGTTTTCGTGTGTTGAAAAACAAGCAACTGTGATAGCAGTGATCTGGCTTTTGTTAAATTCTCTCTGCATCTGTGTTACATCTACCAGTTGTGTTGGCTCCTCACAGCAGCTTCGCAACCAATACAGTGCCTTGCAAAACTATCCACACTTCCCTTTTTTCTTCATAGTTGTTCCTGTTTTTTTGCATTAGAATGTGTTTGTTTTTTTTGCTTTTTTACCTTGAGAGAAACCAAAATGAAGGGGAAAATGAAGATCATAATGATCCAAGGAATTTAACAATGATTAAATAAAATTTGCTTTATTGGACCTGCATTTCATACTGCGATTTGGCTTATATCGAGCGCTGAACACCAAGGAATGGAGTTCAATTTCAACCTGGGCACTAATAGATTTATACCAGGGTGGAAGCTATTAGGGCGCCCTCACACATAGGTATTTTGAGGCGTTTTTTTATAACATCTGGCCGCAGGTGTTTTTGCAGAAAAAAACACAAACACCATGGCGTTTTTATTGGCGTTTTTACTTTTTAAAAAAGTGGCAGTGTAAAGGCAGCCAAAGGTTATGCTGAACTTTTTATGTTTAACAATTTCCCGGAAGACAGGTTTGGTATTCATCAAGTTGGGCTATACAGTATGTGGATGAAGTTAACGTTTAACCTGTACTGGTATAGTGAATTAGGGAAAAGGTCACATATAAGAAACAACTTCCATAATGGATGTCAAATGGTGCATATGCATATGGTGCTCTTAGAGGCAAAATAAAATGCAGTGTACCCCTTACTTTTTACCTGTTGCAAATAGAGTGGTACTTAGTTTGCCTGAGACTATGGAGTGTGCATTGTAGTTGTGAATAAAGACATAACAGATTGGAGATTCTTTGTGTTGCCAGAGCCTTTCTTCTGTTGTGTTCATTGGGGCTGATCCTGCGATTTAGCAATCCTTGCATAGGTGTTGCTCTTCTTGCAGATGGTGGTGAGCGGCTATCTTTCTGTTATAGATACATCTGTGTTTCAACACTTCCGAGATTGAGCTGTTTGGTGCTCAAACTAAAATTTACCCTGAAGTTACATTTGCAACTCGAACTTTGCTTGGTATCCAATAGCCGGCAGGTGCCTGTGTCTCAAGCTATTGAGTGAACTTGCAGAATGTTTGGGTCAGACGACCCAACACTGTTGATGTTGGGTCATCAACAGTGTTGCGCATTTTCATGTGCTGCTTGTCTGCCCCTGACTCCTCCTGTCTCCCTCTATTGTCAATTTTTCCGAACGTGAATCATGAGTGAATTTAGCACTGGTGAGTCTTAAGGTACATTACTATACTGTAGTGTATAAGATTGCTGGAGTGTAACTAAGTGCTGTAGTTAGAGACCTGTCACCCCCCGTGCCGGGGTGACAGTCTCCCGACCCCCGATAGAGCCCCCTATACTCAAGTGATCCCGCCAGGTCCCGCTTCCTGAGCCAGTCAGGTCACGGAGATATCAGCTCCCGAAGCCCGGCGCGCATGCTGAGAGGAGATTCCGACGCCCATAGAGAATAAATGGGGAGTCCGATGCTCCGTCATTCTCTATGGGCATCGGACTCTCCTGTGAGAGCGGGGCTTCGGGCTCTGATATCTCCGTGACCGGACCGGATCAGGAAGCGGGACACGGCGGGATCACGTGAATATAGGGGGCTGTAATGGGGGGTCGGGAGTAGTGTTGCACGATGCACGAAATATCGATACTACTATCGATATTCCGGGCCGAAAAACAGTTCGATACCAGGATTTCCTGGTATCGAAACTTTATGTTAAACTGCGCTATTATGCAGTTTAACATAAAGTATAGCGCAGAGAACACGGCCGGTGGCTATGTGAGCGCCGGCCATGTTCTCTGTGTGCCGCCCCCTGCTCCCACCTGTCACCTCCTCGGCACGCGAACCCTCTTCCCCCGTCGGGGCCAAATTCAAATAGCCGGCACATAGCTATTGCTAGTGCCGGCTATGTGACTATATAGATGCCGCTGTCACACTGACAGCGGCATTACCCCCCTCCTGAGCCCGCTCCATATACAGCAGGGGTCGGCTACTGTGTGTAGCAGACCCCCGCTGATAATGACTGCGGGCAGAGCAGGGTCGCGGCTGCAGAGGGAGAGCGGTGTCTGGGAGAGGAGAAGGCTGTAGGAGGGGGCGGCAGGAGGAGATGCGGCCACTACATCTGCACCGGACTATGAGGTGGGGGCGTCGGGAGTGTGAGGAGGGGCGGGAGGCCGGGGCCGGCAGGGATCTCCAGAGCAGACATTAACAATGTGGGGGGTTTACAGTCAGCCTGACTCTGACTGGGGAGGGGGGCTGTAACCTGCAGATTACAGACAAATCCAGGTCACCCTGCTTGGTCAGTGGCCAGCATGCCCTGACACCAGGAATAGTAAAACTACAACTCCCATCATCCATCCTGCTGGCTGGTGCGTGTTATATGGCTACAACCCCCATCATCCCCCCTGCTGGCTGGTGTGTGTTATATGGCTACAGCCCCCATCATCCCCCCTGCTGGCTGGAGTGAGTTATATGGCTACAACCCCCATCATCCCGCCTGCTGGCTGGTGTGTGTTATATGGCTACAACCCCCATCATCCCCCCTGCTGGCTGGTGCGTGTTATATGGCTACAACCCCCATCATCCCCCCTGCTGGCTGGTGTCTGTTATATGGCTACAGCCCCCATCATCCCCCCTGCTGGCTGGAGTGAGTTATATGGCTACAGCCCCCATCATCCCCCCTGCTGGCTGGTGTGAGTTATATGGCTACAACCCCCATCATCCCCCCTGCTGGCTGGTGTGAGTTATATGGCTACAGCCCCCATCATCCCCCCTGCTGGCTGGTGTGTTATATGGCTACAACCCCCATCATCCCCCCTGCTGGCTGGTGTCTGTTATATGGCTACAGCCCCCATTATCCCCCCTGCTGGCTGGTGTGAGTTATATGGCTACAGCCCCCATCATACCCCTGCTGGCTGGTGTCTGTTATATGGCTACAACACCCATCATCCCCCCTGCTGGCTGGTGTCTGTTATATGGCTACAGCCCCCATCATCCCCCCTGCTGGCTGGTGTGTGTTATATGGCTACAACCCCCATCATCCCCCCTGCTGGCTGGTATCTGTTATATGGCTACAACCCCCATCATCCCCCCTGCTGGCTGGTGTCTGTTATATGGCTACAACCCCCATCATCCCCCCTGCTGGCTGGTGTCTGTTATATGGCTACAGCCCCCATCATCCCCCCTGCTGGCTGGTGTGTGTTATATGGCTACAACCCCCATCATCCCCCATGCTGGCTGGTATCTGTTATATGGCTACAACCCCCATCATCCCCCCTGCTGGCTGGTGTCTGTTATATGGCTACAACCCCCATCATCCCCCCTGCTGGCAGGTGTCTGTTATATGGCTACAACCCCCATCACCCTCTGATTGTTAAAGTGTAACATAACTAAAACCCCCATCCTCCCCGATAGCAGATGTGTGTTAAATGACTACAACCCCCATCCTCCCCCTGATAGCAGGTGTGTGTTACATGACTACAATCCCCATCCTCCCCCTGATGGCAGGTGTGTGTTACATGACTACAATCCCCATCCTCCACCTGATAGCAGGTGTGTTACATGACTACAACCCCCATCCTACCCCTGATAGCAGTTGTGTGTTACATGACTACAACCCCCAACCCCCCCTGATAGCAGTTGTGTGTTACATGACTACAACCCCCATCCTCCCCCCTGATGTCAGTTGTGTGTTACATGACTACAACCCCCATCCTCCCCCTGATGGCTGGTGTGTGTTACATGACTACAACCCCCATCCTCCCCCTGATGGCTGGTGTGTGTTACATGACTACAACCCCCATCCTCCCCCTGATAGCAGGTGTGTGTTACATGACTACAATCCCCATCCTCCCCCTGATAGCAGGTGTGTGTTACATGACTACAATCCCCATCCTCCCCCCTGATAGCTGGTGTGTGTTACATGACTACAACCCCCATCCTCCCCCCCTGATAGCTGGTGTATGTTACATAACTACAACCCCCATCCTCCCCCTGATAGCAGTTGTGTGTTACATGACTACAACCCCCATCCTCCCCCCTGATAGCTGGTGTGTGTTACATGACTACAACCCCCATCCTCCCCCTGATAGCAGTTATGTGTTACATGACTACAACCCCCATCCTCCCCCCTGATAGCTGGTGTGTGTTACATGACTACAACCCCCATCCCTGGCAGCTGAAGTGTTATTGTCCATACTACCTGTAACTTTCCTGATCACGCACGGTAAACAGAGCAAGTGCAGAAACCACCCAATTTAGTACCACATAAAAAGATGGTACTAAATAAAACTACAGATCACAGCGCAAAAAATGCCCCTCACCCCCCAGCCAGACAGGCGGAGAGATAAAAAAAAGTGAGTCAGAGTTGGGCAAGTTTTTTTTATTTATTTTAAATAATGGGGACTTTATTTTTAAAGGAATAAAATTAGGGGAACATAAATTGGTTCGTACTGACCTGAACCGTGGGGTGGGGTGTCATTTCTATTCTTGTGGTTTTTTTTTGTTACTTAAATATAATTTATTAAGTATCGAATTAGTATCGAGCATTGAAAAAAAAAGTTGGTATTGGTATCGAACTCAAAATTCTGGTATCGTGACATCACTAGTCGGGAGCCTGTCACCCCGGCACGGGGGGGGGGGGTGACAGGTCCTCTTTAATTATTGGTGGGTGCTGGAACCAATTAAACACATTTACTTTATTTCCCATGGGAAAACACTGTTCCGTTCTGGAACTGCTCTGTTCTCAAAATCCCTTCTAGAACCAATGAAGTTCGTAAAAAGAGGCACCACTGTACTGCTACATTGTACCATGAAAAGGTATACTTTGTGCTTGCTGGAGCATACTTAAAAGCATACTTAAATGTGTACACTAATAAGATGAAAATATGTCTTTACTGGTATAGCTATAAGAGTTATAGTGATTACAGTTGCAGCTGTGCCCCACAACAGTCTGTCTCCCATAGTTCCATTAAATGGATTGTTGCCTCAGGCCCAGAAGACTTGAGTGCCAACTCTGCATTTCTTATTACGTTTAACAAAATGGCTCAGATACACCTGCCTCTGCTGAATTCAATTAGATCAGGTTTTTTATTATCTTTTAAAGATTTTTTTTTCTTTTCTGAACAAGAACATCTTACTGGGGAATAACTCCATAAAGAGGCAGATAATTTTATACAGTAAATACTGTATATTATACAATGTATTCCAATATATTTTTTAGAAAACTTAAAAACACATCCACTTTATTCCAAGAATGCCTTAAAAGTTATAAATCGGCAGTGCATTGACTTTTTCCTTTAGCCACCACCTTAGGTACATACCATTGTCCAAATTATGATAGTGTCTTGCTGCATTAAAATTGTATATATTGCACAAGTACCAGTTTATTGCACTTCTCTTCCTAGAAATGACAGGAGATTTCCAGTATTTGTCAATGAGTCCGTGGTAATTATGTATAAGTTACCGTGTAGAGGGAAGCGGGAAGTTAATATACAACTGTTTAGTGCTCCTCCTATGATCGCATTCAGATATCAGCACCTACATGTTACCTATTGCCATTTATCTTCAGGGGTCATTGGTTGGGACTGGTCTTTTGCTTGGGACACCAGGAACAACACAGAAGTGTGTTATGCACAAACACTTCTGTGCTGTCTTTAGGTTTAGTACAACTGTTAGTAGGCTTAAACATGTGCCAGAATTTGGTGCAATTAAAGGTGCATCTAAAGTGATTCCCCTTTCAACCAAGATCATACACCTTTTACCAAAGCCACACCCCATTTCTGGACACAGCCGAAAAGTGTCAACAGAGGAATCAACCGATAATAAATGTGGCAGATGTAAGGTTTTCCTGACTCCTCCTGTTCCCCCCCACCCCCCCCAGTGTCTCCTCACCAACCCTGAAGTGTGGCTGAAGTGTCATTGAGCTTCACGCACCTTTTCAAAAGTGGCAAGCAGCATAAATCATCTGGAAGAAAAAAACAGACAAACATTTCAACTGATTGTTGCATTTTGTTACCCCTGGCGTATACTAATGGTAAGTCAGCACAAAAAATAGGATGAAAATGTGTTAACAAAAAGAAGTTATTACACAAACGTCACTTATAAAAGGGCAGCTAAGTCCTTGCTCACTCTGAGCTTAAGCACAATGTTATATAGGAATGTTCCAAAGTACCCAGGTGAGATCACCACTGAAGCCAGGAGTGGAGAGTCAGAGCGACACAGGAGCAGGTAAAGCAGAGTATAGATCAGAATGAAGGATTAGTTTGTGTAGAAGCAGAGCAGGAGGGAGAATGGGAATATTGTACGGAGATTGGGTATTAGATGTGCAAGACTGAATAGAGTTACTAATATTTCGTCACACGGACCTGAATAAAGATAAAATAAACATTTGACTACCAAAAGAAGGCGTGTACAACTGAGACTATTCAGTATAAAAGACAATTTCCTTGAAGAGTTCTTCATTACAGAGAAGAGAGGGACACAGGAAGGATGGCTGAACCTGCTGGAGTCAGCAGTCCTTCTCCCCAAACTGGAAGGTAAGTGTCTCTTTTTACACTTTTAAGGTTGTATATCTTGTAGTGGTCAGAATATATGAGAGTTCATTTGAAAGACTTTTTTTTTTTTTCACTTCATATTCACCAAAGTGGTATCTGTAATTGGCTGGATGATATTTGTATTAACAGTAAAGGAAAATCAATTTCTACAAGATGCCATGACTTCTTTTGATTATTATATATTTCCAATAGAAGGTTAAGAAATGTTTTTTACATAGTGATTTTTGAGGGGGAAAAAAAGTCAATCAACACGGGCAGTCTGTGACATAGGTGCAAAAATCATGAATAATCATGCATAAGGAAGATACTATTTGTTAGAAGATTTTTTTTTACATAGAAAGTAAAAATACCAATGAAGGAGAAACAGCAGATAATCAAAAGAACAAAAAGTAGATCGGTGTAAGACTATGTTCCCACTGCATACTAAAGATCACAAAGAACAGCTGTTGTTGTCAAACAAACATTAATGCTTGTAATAATGTTCACAAACATTACTACAAGCCGTTGTTTAACAACATTGGCTGTTCTTTATAATCTACGTCATGGAAACCTAGTCTAAAGGTGTCCTGAAGAGATTAAGCAGCTGTGTATATGTAGTGTAATATGTGTATAATACGTGTATATGGAGAGTATAGAGTGTAATTTTTACAGTCTTGGAAAAAATTAAGTAAACCATGGGGTCGATAGAGATGTAAAGTATAGACCTCTGTACAAAACAGTGAAATAAGACAGCAGTCCCAAAAAAGTAGTGTGTCTATGACAGCCTGGCCAGATCTAGGGTGTGGTACCAGTGTGTCATCAGTTTGTATTGCATTTGCCGACATATGGTGCAAACTAATGGTTTGGATGCACAATTCTAGATTGTCTGCCATACAGTAAAATGGATGGGGTAGCCTATATCAGCAAAAATTGTTGGTAGGAATACTTTAGTGGAATAATATGCGTAAAGAAAAAGTGCATGGATTGGCACACTTGTTTTGTTTAATGTCTCTTTTTACAGTGATGAGATGAAGTATAACATGGATTATCCAGAAAAGGGCCTGTGCCTGATTATAAACATGGAGAACTTTGCTAGTGGTAAGCATGATCACAACTACACACACAATATTCCTAATTTACCAACCATACCCAATAAATCCAATCCATTCTGAGTGACTTAGTCCAAAATTGACTGCCAATTTCCTCCTCTTTCTTGCATATATCATTCCTTCCCTTAGCGCCTATTACATGACTGTCAGGTAAATCAATGACTCATTCCTTAAGTTTTGGAATATATTTACCTACCTATTCTGATAAATGCAAATTAGACTGATTTTCTTCCTGGTGCCATTGAGAGAACCCATAAATGGCCTTATAAAGATCAAAGTTAAAGGGGTTAAAGCCGCTTGGCTGAGCTTAACTGTGCTCAGCCAATCACGGCTGAGCAGCTGATGACGCGGCAGAGAGCGGCCGGCACGAGGGACGGTCGGAGCGGTTCGGCCGGCCGCCTGGAGATGGCATCATTGTCACAAGATGGTGGACGGGGGTCAACACGGATCAGGTGAGTATAGAGAACTACACTTCTGGGTCTAGCGTGGGTGGGGGGAAACATGGGGAAGGGGGCCATTTACTAACATAACATACATTACAAAGTTGTATAACTTTGTAATGTGTGTTATTTAGGAAATAATTGCTTACCGCCGCACTACCCCTTTAAAGGGTTTACCTGGCTTGCTGTATGGCTGAGCGGGCTGTCACTCCTGAGACAAGACCATATCAGAAGTGGTGAGTCTGGAGGAGTGTGGAGAGGTGAACATAGGCTCCTTCCTATAATGTATTTGACCACAGCCATATATTGCTAACGCTGGACAACCCCTACATTCCTAATCTGATTAGGCAGACTCTGTACACTGAGGGGTAAAAGACTACCGCCAGTGTACCAAACATCTTCATTTACATGTTTGGGCCGGGTTCACAGATTGTAAAAAAACGGCCGTAACTACTGCAGTACACGCCGGATAAACTTAATTTCTATTGAATTGGGATGCGGCGCATCTGTGTGCGGCCACATCCCTATTCACCATTGCACTCAATTGTGTGCACTGTCAGAGTTGTGAGGCCGTTATTCAATGAATAGCGGCCACACAAAACTGCCATGGCAGCCTTCATTGCGGCCCCTTGCAATCCCGGCTGGAGCGTATACAATGTGTATACACTCTGTCCGGGATTCCGTTGTCTGCAGGACAATGTAAACTATCAATAAATCACGGCCATTGTTTCAAATTGCAACAACGGCCGTGTTTAATTGATATTTTATGTTGTGTTAACTTAGCCTTAAAGAAGGTTTTTACTATATCAACAGAGCACAGACACAATAAAGGTACACTTAGCCTCACAGTCCCCTTACCTATGAGTCTCCTCTCTTAGGGTGGGTTCAGAGTGAGGAATTCTCGCGGAAATCCGTCAGCTGTCCGCCCGCACACGCGCTTTTCCGCCGGCTCTATAGACACCATTCTATGGGCCGGCGTATTCCGCGATCCGCTAAAAGAAGTGACATGACACTATGGGGCCGGCGGAAAGGCGCCCAGATGTGCAGGCGGACAGCTGACGGAATTCCGCGGACATTTTCCACGAGAATTCCTCAGTCTGAACCCACCCTTATGGTATGTGCACACTGAGGAATTTAGACGGAAAGTCTGTTGCGTAATCCGTCGTTCGCGCCTGCTAGTACGTCTCCGCCCGTGTCATAGACTCCATTCTATGCATGGGCGAATTCCTCCCTCCGTCCAAAGGATGATCAAGTTCATTCTTTGGACGGAGGAAGGAATCCGCCCGTGCATAGAATGACACGGGCAGAGATGCGCACAACCGCCGCTGTCCGCGAGCAACGGGTTACGCGACGGACTTTCCGTCTAAGTTCCTCAGTGTGCACATACCCTAACTCTTCTCAATAACTTTGGTGGGACAGCCAGCTCTAGGAAGTCTTTTTATTTTTTTTGTTCCATAATTCCTTTATGAATTATGAGGTCACTGTGTTTAGCAGAAATTTCTGGTTCCCTTCTCTAGATCTGTGTCTCCTCACAATCCTGTATCTAATCTATAAAAGCAGGGTTTTTTTTTCTCATTGCTTGGTGTTTGCTCTGATGTGTATTGTCAGCTATGAGACTTTATATACATATGCACATGCATAAACAGCAGAGTAGATCTAAGATGAGGCTCAGTCTAAGGCCATGTTCACAGACATACTTTTTTCCGCAAATAACGTCCGCCATTTAAAATAATGGTCAATGGTCCTCAATTATTCCCATTTAACTCTATCGAAATAACGTCACAGAATGTATAAAATAACAGCTGTCAAATTAATGCTCATGACAATAATATGCGGCTGTTATTTAGCAAACAGCGGACGTTATTTTAAGTTGTTCACATACAGTTTTTTTTATTCACCGTCCTTTATACTAAATTAAGTGAACCTTTAAAAAAGAGCCACACCCAAAGAGCTATCACTCGACCAAAGTATGTTAATCAAAAAGCAACAACCATTGTGTAACCATGACCTAATAGTATAAACCCTGCACAGTACATATATTGAATAGGAAAGTGTTAAGACAGTAACAGGGATCCATCAAAACAGCAGTGGTGCTACAATAGTATATTGGGGGGTAAATTTTTTGTGTGGCTTAAATAGCATGAAAGTTTATACCGTTGACAGCTGTCCATTAAACACGTGTTTGGGGTTATTCAGGATTAGAAAAACATAGATGCTTCTTTCCAGAGACAGTGCCACACTTGCACACTTGAGTTTGCGTGTGGGATTGCAGCTCAAGGCCGTATTACACGGCCTGACTCTGAGGAGCAAACGAGCGATATTCCACGCGGCTGCCACGAGCGGGTGAGTCCAGGAGGGGCCGGAAGAAGCTGCGGGGGGGCTGCCCGAGTGATCGCTGATCGTCCGGGCAGCCCGTAGGAGTGACCACAGCAGATCGCTGCTATACAAGTCATTGGTCTTTCAACATGTTGAAAGACAAACAACTTCAACGATCAGCCGACGTGAACGATGTTGGCTGATCGTTGCCTCCTATTCCACGGGACGATTATCGGCCGTAACGCCCGATATCAGCTGAATACGGACGATAATCATTCTGTGGAATAGGGCCTTTAGTTCCATTGAGGTCAATAGAGCTTATCTGTAATACCACACACAATCTGATGACAGGTATGGCACTGTGGAAGAAAGCTAGTTTTCCTAATCCTGGATAACAACTTTATTTAAAGCGACTCTGTACCCACAATCTGACCCCCCCCCCCCAAAAAAAAAAAACCAAAAAACGCTTGTACCTTCGGATAGCTGCTTTTAATCCGAGATCTGTCCTGCAGTCCGTTCGGCAGGTGATGCAGTTATTGTCCTAAAAAACTACTTTTAAACTGGCAGCTCTGAGCCCTACGGGCGTGGCCTAGATTGTATATGCATTAGGCTGGTACAACCTCTTTATCCCTCCTCCCCGCCCTCCTCATCATTAGGAATGCTCCAGCTAGGTTGTCTCCTATTCCTCAGCTGTGTTAGCACAGCACATGGGCTGGATCGTTAGGCAACCTGTGCAATGTTCAGACAGGAGAAAATGTTCCAGTGGCATTCCTAATGATAAAGAGGATGGGGAGGAGGGACGGAGGGGTGGTGCAAAGTTAGGGCACAGATACTCCCTTTGGGCACGGGGCTGCAAGTTTAAAAGTTGTTTTTTAGGATAATAACTGCATCACCTGCCGAACGGACCCCAGGACAGATCTTGGATTAAAAGCTACAAGTGGTTTGGGGGGGTCAGATTGTGGGTACAGAGTCGCTTTAAGTGTGAAGTATTCATACAGTAAGGGTATGTTCACACTGAACAAAACTCTTTACCACGGAATCCCTCCTGCTTCAGTGTCAGATGGCATCTCTATGGGATGACTCGCGCGCCTCTGCTCTCCGCTCAAAGAATTGACATGACTGACACTGAAGCAGGCGGGATTCCTCTGCATTTGCTCAGTGTGAACATACCCTAAGAAGAAAGGGTAAAACAAGGGATTATTAATAACACCTGGAACAATTCATTCTAGGTAACATTTACCCACGATGCTTTTGTGAACGTCACTGGAATTGTGTGTATGGTATTAATAAGTGGAGTTGTTTATTTTTACAGGCTTAGGTTTAAAACCAAGAAAGGGTACATCCATAGATGAAAAGGCTGTTGAAGATGTGTTTAAAGCAATCGGATTTACAATACAAACTGAGAAAGATAAAACAAGTGAAGATATATACAACATCATGGTCAAAGGTCAGTATCATGAGGATAGTGCTACATTAAGGCAATATGAAGGGATGTAACAGTAGATGAAAGGTGTACCATAGTTACAGTAAAATGTTGCTGCAATAAAGTAATATATCCCAGTCACAAATTATAGCATTAAGTTTATAACTTTCATGTAAACACAGGGGTCAAACTGTGGCCCTCCAGCTGTTGCAAAACTAAAATTCCTATCATGCTTGGAGCTTAAAGCGACTCTGTACCCACAATCTGACCCCCACCCCCCCAACCACTTGTACCTTCAGATAGCTGCTTTTAATCCAAGATCTGTCCTGGGGTCCGTTTGGCAGGGGATGCAGTTATAGTGATAAAAACAACTTTTAATCCGGTAGCGCTGGGTCCAACGGCCGGGGCTTACATTTATATATGCATTAGGCTGGCACAACCTCTCTGTCCTTCCTCCCCACCCTCCTCATTATTAGGAATGCTCCAGGCAGATTGCTTCCTATTCCCCACCTGTGGCAGCCCGGCACATAGGCTGGATTGTTAATACACATGTGCAAAGCTCAAACAGCAGTAAATGTTCCTGGATCATTCCTAATAATGAGGAGGGTGGGGAGGAAGGACGGAGAGGTGGTGCCAGGCTAATGCATATACAAATGTAAGCCCCGGCTGTTAGACACAGCGCTGCCGGATTAAAAGTTGTTTTTATGACAATAACTGCATCCCCTGCCGAACGGACCCCAGGACAGATTTTGGATTAAAACCAGCTATCTGAAGGTACAAGGGATTTGGGGGTCAGATTGTGGGTACAGAGTCGCTTTAAGCTTTGACTGTCTAGACATGATGAGAATTGTAGTTTTGCCTCTTTGGGCTTACTTTAGGGGAAAACTGGGTGCCAAAAGTTTTCTGCGTTTAAACCATGTTCTGCTGTTGATTTTTTGGTGCAGTGTGTATACTGAGGGTGCGTTCACACCTACAGTATCTGCAGCAGATTTGATGCTGTGTTCAGTTATTTAAATGAAATCTGCTGCAGAAAATCAGCTGCAGATAATGTAGGTGTGAACGCACCATGAATGTGACAAGATTGTCCCACACCACAAATATGGGGAAATTGTTAAGAAGTTTTCAGCCCAATTCATTCAGTACAATTCCTATTTTGTTTCTTATAAAATAAAAAAAATCCTTATAATGCTTGTTATATTTTAGTTGCAGAAGATGATCACAGCAAAAGGAGTTGCTTTGTTTGTGTTATAATGAGCCACGGAGAAGAAGGCACGTTTTATGGATTTGATAAAGAAATTACGGAGGCAAAGCTGTTTACATTATTCAATGGAGAAAATTGCCCAAGCCTTGCTGGGAAACCCAAGCTTTTCTTTTTACAGGTAACTTACATTCCATAGTAAAACTTACATAATTCAATGGTATTTCCAACTCGCTCATGTAATGGACATAACACATGCAAAAAAAAAGTACATCAAATGAAACAATAGAAAGTACAAGATGAGATGATATTTTATCTTTATTCTTTATTATATATGTTTCTAATGATTTGCAAGTTTGATATAAATCGATATGTATCCATATCCTGCTTGGACCACCTTTTTTTATCTAGTTACATAGTAGTAGTAGTTTGCACATTTGTTATACCTGATGAAGATGTTGAACTGATAAGGAAACATGTTGAATCTGTGCTGTAAAGTTGTTTTATAGCCTCCGCTATCTGGCATAGTACTACTATCCCCAGCAATGCCAGTTGAATAACTATCTGCCAGTTGACTACCATAACCAGTAGCACCTACATTCCCATGTTTTCTCCCTGATTTTTACTAATTGATTGACCTAATTGATGAAGATCATATACAATAACATTTTCTTCATACACCACAGCAAAACAACAATGCATAACGACAATTGGCTTGTGTAAACGGCCCTTGGGAAATCATCTTCCTGACAGTAGTAGGTGATGCAAGTGCATTTCTTATGTTTTCTTCTTCCACACAGAGAAGCTCTTTTACCTCTGAGAAACAATGAACTACACTATGATAGAGCAGGGTTGGGAAAATGTTTTTCTTTGATATTTCTTTCTTCTTTTTATGTATCAGAAATGCAGAGGAAAATCTGTAGATGCAGGTGTGACTCTACACACAGGGTCAGAAGGAAGCGGTACTACAATCCCTATTGAAGCGGATTTTCTCTATCATTACGCAGCACCTTCAGGTAAAATGACAGCACTATCTATGCTGTCTCCAATGCCTTTGAATGCAGGAATATGAACTGTTAAGCTTTTTATTTAGCTAACATTTAGTGTTATAACACCAACAATGCGCACTTCTGTACATGTATGGATTAGTTAGAGGCCAAATGAGATATCTAATACAGATAGAGCAGGTCCTAACAAAGAGCTGCTAGAAATGTAAATCACAGCTCTCAAGGACCTCTCTGACCCCTGTGGTTTTGGAGAGCCCTTCAACTTCACCATTGTCTTCTCTCTCTTCCTTCTTCCTCCTTTGCTGGCTCCCTAACCACCTTTGAGTCGCTGTGTATGGACTCCAGCCCACTTCAGCACTGGCTATCTGTTCTCTATGACATGTTGGGCTCCCCGCCTGACCAACCTAGCCATCCTTATCTGACCGCCTGGGAGGCGGACCTGGGTTTCCACAGTCCTCCAGTTTACCCACTCGTCATCCATTGTATCCCATGTGCAGGAAGCCGGATATAAAGTTTTGCCCAGGTGGTACCAGGTCCCCATGCGAATCCATAGTATTTTTCCAGAAGTCTTGCCAATATGCTGCAGAAATTACGGGGAGAAGGCACTCTTATTCACATGTTTTGGAGTTGCCCCAAACTGGTACCCTTCTGGAAACAGGTGTGGCGCTTAGCCTCGACCTTTACAGACTACCTGGTACCTTTCACTCCGGCATTCCTCCTCTTGCATATTTCTGACATCCCCCTCAAGACCTACCTTTACTCTGTGCTCCACTACTCCACTACCTGGTCAAAGCAGCAAGAGCTTGTATACCTGCCCTCTGGCGCTGTCCTGACCCACCTCGCATCTTAATGTGGCTGCACAGGGTGGAGGATATTAAGCATATAGAGGATCTTATGGCACAGCTCCATGGCCGTTCTGCCCTCTTCTTCTAGACGTGGTATTACTGGGATCAGTTTACTGACACTTCCGAGTTTAAATTTCTCCTAGCTCAGTAGGCCAGCAATGGCATTCCTCTCCTAGTCCCTCTCTTATTCCTCTCTTTTTTTTCGCTCTTTACTTTGTTGTCCCCTTGTTTGGGCTTTGGTCCTTTTTGAATTTGGCCCGTTTCTGTAATTACATTATATGACACTATTTCTTGTAACAATCTTGGGGCCCTTTTCTTTGTTGTCAGGTCTACTCATGTAATGTGATAATTGTCTCTTGCACCTCTCCAGCGCCTGGTATTGTTATATTTGAAAAATGTTCTTAAAATTTAGAATAAAAAAAAAAGAAAAAAGAAATGTAAATTCCTTTCTACGTAGAGGACATTTGCTTTATTTCTGTGTGTAACTTTGTATGTAGGGTATGGTTTAAAGTTATGAAGGTCCAGGAGACACCATTGTGTGTTGAAAAACTTTAGGCCATTGCAACTTGAGGGACCACGGTAAATGCTATTGGAAGATCCATTTCAAGAAGCAAAACATGAGGAGCTGTTAGAGTCAATTAAGACTGATTAATGGATGTCAGTGTATGGATATATAGTCCCTTTGATATATATGTATACTTTACTAATGAAACAAAGATGAAAAGCACTGTACATTACATACAGATACCATAACGTGCATAAAGGATACAACCACACACCGCTGTTTGCTTTCCTAACCCTGAGTACCAGGCACATGTGGCCAATAATGTATATACAGTATAATATATCTATATATCTCCAGATCCTGACACTACACCATGTCCTGGATATACACTTATTACCAAAGCCACATCCAGCACTATTATGTATAAAGACTCATGCATAATCAGCATATATATCTCATAACACATGACCTGGATGGGGATGTAAGTCTATGGGGCAGGCCTAATAGACACAGAGCAGGGAGAGATCCCAGCAGTTTGTGGCTCTGTCTGCTCATTCTACTGATCAGTCAGGGTCTGAACACACAGACCCTGACTGATAAAAGCTTCAGACATGTCCCTAGCACATGTCAAATGTTTGTTTTTTGGTTACAGGTATGCTTTAAACAGAAAGTTACATATAACTTATGTGTCTCTCTTCTCTACAGGCTATGTGTCATATAGAAGAAATGATGGTAGCTGGTTTATACAATCACTCTGTAAAATGCTGGAGAGATACTGGAATAACAAAGAGTTGCTGCACATTTTAACTCTGGTTAACCATAAAGTCGCTTATGAATACAACTCTACCGATGAACGCAGCAGACATAAACAAGCCCCCTGTATCGTCAGCAGACTAACCCAGTTTCTATACCTATAATAAAATAAGCCTACATTTATCTGCATTATGGCTGACATCACTATGTATCTGTTAGCTTTAGCACATTGTGACTGATCATCTATTTTATTACATTTTCAGTTACTGCACTATACGGTGTCATTATTCAGAGGATTGTGTTATATTATGTGTTCTAACTGCATTATGTTTTATAGCAATAATATCATTTTCCCATCAGTCCCAGATAATAGCTGGCAGTTTAACTTAAAGGGATCGTCCGGGGAGTAGATGGTTAAAGTTTTCTGCTCCCTGGCACTCACTCCCTGTAATTCCACATCTTGGAAGTAGGCCAAGACATAAAGAGAACAGGTGCATGTCACGATCATAAGATGCAATGTAAAAAATAGAATCAAAACACATTAACACAATGAAAAGAATATAAGCACTGCAGCCCCTACAACCAGTTGATCACCAGAGGTGTCAGGACTCAGGTCTTCAACATGGTTAAGGTTCTATCTTTAGGGTAAGACCTCAATATTGCAGTCCTGGAAAACTCGTTTATTCTTAAAGCGTAACTGTCATTTCAGGGTCATTTTTCTGAAAACATTAAATATCAACAGTTCAAGCGATTTTAAGAAACTCTGTAATAGGTTTTATGTACTAAAAGAGTTAACTTCTGGACTAAAAAAGCAATCTCCCAGCCCCCACCCTCACATCAGATGAAGCAGGATTTCTGTCTCCATTATGTGGCTATGGAGAGGGGAGGGGCTGTTAGGAGTGACTGAGCACGGAGCAGTCCTGCAAAGCACAACACCCGGCAATCTCCTCTCAGTAAGTTCATAGATAAGCACTGACCTTTCTGACACCTGAATTTAGCGTTTTAGGTGCCCAGAGAGTCTACAAACAGCTGACCTTCATGTCACCTCTTCCTGCTCCCTCATCTCCCTCATCCCCTCCCCCCTTCATAGGCTTACAATGGAGAGAGAAGAACCGTCTTCACTGGCTTCTCTGTAATGAAGACGTGTTTGCCTGATAATGCACAGATAAGAAGACAGGGGGGGAGGCTGGGAGATTGCTTCTTGAGTACAGAAGGAGGCTTTTTTGGCTGATGAAACCTATTACAGAGTTTCTTAAAAACGCTTATACTACTGATTTCTGCAATAAAAAAAAACATGACAGTTACGCTTTAAGGGGTTAATCATAGAAGCACATAATTCTCTTAAATGTCAGTGTGACTTCCCTGGAACTAAGCCATCCATACTATTAGCCAGTTGTTTAAAGTGATATTGTTACCCCCTTTCCATATAAGTTATATAAGTTCTCAGTCCTTTTCTTAAAGAGTCACTGTCGTATTTTTTTTTTTTGCAGAAATCAATAGTCCAGGCGATTTTAAGAAACTTTGTAATTGGGTTTATTAGCCAAATCTGCCATTATCTGTATGTAAAAAGCCTTTTCCCAGGTCCCCCCCTCCTTCCTCTTTTTCATCCACTCTGAAAAATCTGAAAATTGTGACTTGTTGCAGGAGACGTACCCTGTCTGTTCTAGGGAGAGGGGAGGGGGGAGGAGGAAGGAGGGAGTTAGCCGGCAGCAGAAAGCAGATAACAGAGGATTACAGGCACGGAGCTGGGTGACAGCTGTAATCTGAGCTCAGACAGGTCACTGGTGATTGTCCAAGAAGATAACGGGTGAGATATTTGTAGATTAACTCTTTGTTGTCCTGTTTTGGTCTTTTCTTTAGCTCTCTCCATAGGAGAACAATGAAGACAGGGGGGAGAGCTTCAAACTGCTTTTTCATGATAAAAATGCATTTTTCTGATAATAAACCCAATGACAAAGTTTCTTAAAATCGCCTGGACTATTGATTTCTGCAAAAAAAAAATTCACGACAGTGACACTTTAAGCTTGTATTGTGGACATTTCATATCTTACCATATAAAGGATTTCTTTGTGGTCTCTCCCCTCAATAATGCATGTTATTGTTGGTGGACAGTGTTGTAGGGGCGGGGCTTAAAGTGACACTGTCACAGCCTTTTTGCACTAGACTTCTCTACACAGGTGTAAAGGGTAAATTTAGCAGTTTTCTTATTTTATATCATATGTCATGGTGCTTGTTCAAGTAAAAAGGGATCTTTTATCAAATGCAGATTGTTCTTAGTGGGCAGGGCTTCACGGCACCAGGGCCACTTAGCCTCGCCCACAGCACCACTGTTGGCTTCACCCCTCCATGACATCATAGGCACATAGGGCCTGCCCCCTCGCCGACCATTGGAACAGACTGGCCTAAAGGTCTAGGCCCCACCCCCTCTAGGTCAGCCCATACAATGGGCGTTAAGGGGGCAGGCCTATGCCCACTTAGCACATTCTGCAGATGATAAAAGATCACTTTTTACTTGAACAAGCACCATGACGTATGATATAAAATAAGGTATGAAAACTGCTAAATTTACCCATTACACCTGTGTAGAGAAGTCAGAATGCAAAAAAGGAATGACAGTGTCACTTTAACAATTGTGGAATCCCATGTCTCTTCCCACATTGACACTGTAGGACCCGCCTCTCTGCAACATCATCAGCGTCTAGGCCCCTGTCAAAGCCTTTGGAATGGGCTGACCTAGAGAAGTTTTAAAAAAACTTCTGACATGTCATAGCAACATGTCAGAAGTGTATACCGGTTGGTGGCCGGCTGGTGAGAACCCCGCCAATAACTAGAACGAAGGGGTGTGTAATACGATCTACAGAATTCTGCTCCCTGTAGCAGAGATGAAGGGGCAGAGCGTGTGCTCCCGCATGCGGCAGCCCCTTTGTTCGTCAGGGTTCTCAGCAGCCAGACCCCAACTGATACACACTTCTGACATGTCGCTATGACATGTCAGAAGTTTTTTAAAATGGTAGTTACACTTTAAGAATGGTGCTGAGAACTCCTTATATAGAAAGGAGTGACAGTATCACTTTAAATTAGACAAAAAAGAATTGATACTTGCAAGGGACATGCTTTAGCTGAAAGTGGGCATGACTTTGAAAAATAGGTGTTTCTTAAATGCACTAAAAATGCACCAGTACATTTTGGCTTTAAAGTAAGTAAGCCACTTTAGTATAAAGCTAATTTTAAAGTGTATCAGCCTGGGCCACTGTCTGGTGCACTCCTAGACTATCTAGTCTACATTAAAACTCTAATTGGC
This sequence comes from Dendropsophus ebraccatus, assembly GCF_027789765.1. Lineage (NCBI taxonomy): Eukaryota > Metazoa > Chordata > Amphibia > Anura > Hylidae > Dendropsophus > Dendropsophus ebraccatus. The sequence continues at coordinate 70,102,234 of NC_091460.1, forward strand.
TTGGCAATTGCTACAGATCTAATGGATCAATTCAATCTATAGGTACTACATTAATCTCCATGAGCAATCAATGCATTGCTCATAGAAGTCCCCTGGGGGACTGCAAAAGTGTATAAAAAAATTACATATAAATGACATCTCATAATGAAAGTTAAAATCACCCCCTTTTTCCTATTTTTAAATAAAAGAATATTAAACATAAAAATATTAACCCCTTGCCTCCGCAGCCTGTTTTGGCCTTAATGACCAGGCTCATTTTTCAAAATCTGACCTGTCTCACTTTATGCTCTTATAGCTCAGTGATGCTTTAACGTATGCTAGCGATTCTGAGATTGTTTTTTTGTCACATATGGCACTTTATATTAGTGGCAAAATTTGGTCACTACTTTGTGTGTTTTTTGTGAAAAACATCAAAATATCATGAAAAATTTGAAAATTTTGCATTTTATGAACTTCTGAAATTCTCTGCTTCTAAAAAAGGAAGTCATAGCACATAAATTAGTTACTAAATCACATTACCAATATGTCCTCTTTATTCTGGCATAATTTGGGAAACATATTTTACTTTTTTAGGCTGTTATGGGGCTTAGAAATTTATTAGCAAATTATCACATTTTGTGAAAGTTTCCAAAACTGATTTTTTTTTAGGGACCAGTTCTTTTTTTAAGTTGATTTAGGAGGCTTGCATGCTGTAAAACCCCATAAGTGACCCCATTTTGGAAACTAGACACCTTAAAGAATTAATCTAGGGGTATAATGAGCATTTTAACCCTACAGGGGCTGGAGGAAAGTATTCACAATTAGGCCTTAAAGAAATCGAAAATTTTAATTTTCCAATAATATATATGTTTAGATTAAAGTTTCTCCTTTCCAAAAGGAACATGAGAGAATCTGCACCCCACAATTTGTAACACAGGTTCTCTTGAGTACAACGGTACCTCATATGTGGGCGTAAACCACTGTATGGGCACACAGCAGGGCTCAGAAGGGAAGGAGCGCCAATTAGCATTTTCAGTGCAGATTTTGCTGAAGAAGTTTCTGAGCGCCAGGTGCGTTTGCAGCGCCCCTGTAGTGCCCGTAGAAGAGAACCCCCCCAAAAGTCACCCCATTTTGGAAAGTACACCCCTCAAAGAATTCATCTTGGGGTGTGGTGACCATTTTGACCCCACAGGTATTAGAGGAAAGTATTTAAAATTAGACAGTAAAAATGAAAAACTCGAATTTTTCCAATAATATGTTCGTTTAGTTTAAAATCTCTCAATTTCACAAGGAACATGAGAGAATCCGCACCCCAAAATTTGTAACGCAGGTTCTCCTGAGTACAACGGTACCCCATATGGGGGCATAAACCACTGTATGGGCACACAGGAGGGCTCAGAAGGAAGGGAGCGCCAATTAGCATTTTCAGTTCAGATTTTGCTGAAGAAGTTTCTGAGCGCCAGGTGCGTTTGTAGTGCCCCTGTAGTGTCCGCAGAAGAGAACCCCCCCCCATAAGTCACCCCATTTTGGAAAGTGCACCCCTCAAAGAATTCATCTTGGGGTGTGGTGACCATTTTGACCCCACAGGTATTAGAGGAAAGTATTCAAAATAAGACAGTAAAAATGAAAAACTTGAATTTTTCCAATAATATGTTTGTTTAGTTGGAAATTTCTCAATTTCACTAGGAACAGGGGAGAAGCTGCATGCCAAAATCTGTAACGCAGGTTCTCCTGAGTAGAACGGTACCCCATATGTGGGCATAAACCACTGTATGGGCACCCAGCCGGGCTCAGAAGGGAAGGAGCGCCAATTAGCATTTTCAGTGCAGATTTTTCCGAAGAAGTTTCTGAGCGCCAGGTGCGTTTGCTGAGCCCCTGTAGTGTCCGCAGAAGAGAACCCCCCCAAAAGTCACCCCATTTAGGAAAGTACACCCCTCAAAGAATTCATCTTGGGGTGCAGTGAGCGGTTTGACCCCACAGGTATTAGAGGAAAGTATTCAAAATAAGACAGTAAAAATGAAAAACTCGAATTTTTCCAATATATGTTCGTTTAGTTTAAAATTTCTCAATTTCACGAGGAATGGGAGAAAAAATGTACCCCAAAATCTGTAACGCAGGTTCTCCTGAGTACAACGGTACCCCATATGTGGGCATAAACCACTGTATGGGCACACAGCGGGGCTCAGAAGGAAGGGAGCGCCAATTTGCTGGAGCAAAACCGCAGCTAGTAATGGTTATTAGAATAGCGCAGTTACTAAAATACAAAAAAAAAATGAGATTACAGGTAATGTGGGGTGGTTACGGGCAACCAGGGGTGGTTATGGGCAACCTGAGGTGGTTACAGGTAATCTGGGGTGGTTACGGGCAACGAGGGGTGGTAACGGGCAACGTGGGGTGGTTACGGATAAACTGAAGTGCTTATAGGTAATCTGGGATGGGAACCTGTAACGTGCGGTGGTCGGGGGCAACGTGCGGTGGTCGGGGGCAACGTGCGGTGGTCGGGGGCAACGTGAGGTGGTCGGGGGCAACGTGCGGTGGTCGGGGGCAACGTGCGGTGGTCGGAGGCAACGTGCGGTGGTCAGAGGCAATCTGGGGGGAATTACATGTGATTAGGGGCAACCTGGGGGGGTTACAGACAATCTGCGGTGGTTACGGGCAACATGGGGTGGTTACAGACAATCTGGGGTGGTTACGGATAAACGGAAGTGCTTATAGGTAATCAGGGTTGGGTACATGTAATTTTGGGTGGTTACGGCAATCTGGAGGGGGTCACTGGCAACGTGTGTGAGTTAGAGGCAACGTGCAGTGGTTAGAGGCAACGTGCGGTGGTTACGTGCAATATGCGGGGTTACGGGCAATCGGGGCTGATTACGGACCATCTGGAGGGGCTCACTGGCAATTTGGGGTGGTTACAGGCAACGTGCGGTGGTTATGGGCAACGTGCGGTGGTTACGGGCAACATGCGGTGGTTATAGGCAACATGCGGTGGTTATAGGCAATGTCCGGTGGTTATAGGCAACGTGCGGTGGTTAGTGGCAACGTGCGGTGGTTAGTGGCAACGTGCGGTGGTTAGTGGCAACGTGCGGTGGTTATGGGCAACGTGCGGTGGTTAGTGGCAACGTGCGGTGGTTATGGGCAACGTGCGGTGGTTATTGGCAACGTGCGGTGGTTATGGGCAACGTGCGGTGGTTAGTGGCAACGTGCGGTGGTTATAGGCAACGTGCGGTGGTTAGTGGCAACGTGCGGTGGTTATGGGCAGCGTGCGGTGGTTAGTGGCAACGTGCGGTGGTTAGTGGCAACGTGCGGTGGTTATGGGCAACGTGCGGTGGTTATGGGCAATGTGCGGTGGTTAGTGGCAACGTGCGGTGGTTATGGGCAACGTGCGGTGGTTATGGGCAACGTGCGGTGGTTAGTGGCAACGTGCGGTGGTTATGGGCAACGTGCGGTGGTTAGTGGCAACGTGCGGTGGTTATGGGCAACGTGCGGTGGTTATGGGCAACGTGCGGTGGTTATGGGCAACGTGCGGTGGTTAATGGCAACGTGCGGTGGTTACGGGCAATCTGGGGCGGATATGGGCAACCTGCGGTGGTTACGGGTAATCTGGGGAGGGGTTAGGGGTAATCTGGGAGTAAACTGCAATTATTACTATAATAAAAAGTGTGTGTTTTATTTTTTTGTATGTTTTTCACTTTTTGTACTTTATACATTAATTATCACTGTATTACTATGATTACTGTGATATTTTCTATCACAGTAATCATAGTTCAGTGACAGAGACCAAATTGGTCTCTGTCACTTTAAATTTTCAGAGCTAACTGATTCTGGAGCGCATGCGCACTTCAGAATCAGCCTGGACGTCGAGGAGGACGGAGCTCCGTGGATCAGGTAACGTATGTGGGGAAGGGGGGGTGACTGGGGGACGGGGGTGACTGGGGGGGGTGGGGGGCGACTTGGGGGGGGGGCACGGTGACACTTTTTATCCCCTGTCACCAATGATTTATGGTGACAGGGGATAAAAAGTGCCGGCAGCACTGGGAACAGGCGATCAGCGGTATATAGTATATACCGCCGATCGCCTGCTCCGGGACCACACGGGGGGGTCCCCGATCACTGCCCCATGCTCTCCGCTACCTCCGGTGGCGGAGAGCATGGGGCTTTGATCATTATTTTATATCCATCCCTGCGAACAAACATCGCAGGGATGGGGGCGGCCATCTTGGATCTGATGGCCGCCCGGGTACGGGGATCTGGGGTCTGATCGGGGGGCTGATCTGGGGTCTGAGGGGACATTTTTCATCTCCCCCCACCGTGGATTCACGGTGGGGGGAGATGAAAGCTATCGGCGGCGCCGGTAATGCCCGGTACCGGCGGATCGCCGCTAAAGAGGTAGTAGCGGCGATCCGCCGGTATCGGAGAACGAGGGGAGGGGGCCGGGGGACACAGACTGAGTGGCGGTGGGGGGAGGCAGCGTTCTGCAGCCTCCCCCCGCCGCCCGATCGGCGGGGGACACTGAATCTCCCCATAGACGCTGCGGTCGCATTGACCGCGGCGTTTATGGGGTTAACTGCCCGGGGGGAGCGCGGCTCCCCTCCGGGCAGTGGCAGCAGGAGGACGCTGTGTGACACAGCCTCCTCCTGCTGCCCGATCTCACCCAGGGACAGAGGGGGGAGGCAGGGAAAGCATGACGTCCAGGGACGTCATGATGCATTCTGCCACTGCTTTTCATGACGTCCCTGGACGTCATATTGGGGGAAGGGGTTAAACCTGTGTGGTACTGATAAAAACTACAGATTATGTTGCAAAGAATTAGCCCTTTTACAATCCTATAGACTGAAATATATATATATACAGTGGTGCTTTGCATTATGAGCATAATTCGTCCTGGGACTGTGCTTGTAATCAAAATCCACTCTTAAACCAAAGCAAATTTTCCCATAAGAAATCAATGAAATGCAGACTAATGGTTCCACACCCCCAAAATAATGATTTTTTATTCTAAATAACATGTAAAACAAATGAAACAAACATTTAAAACAGCTGAATATGTCAAGTTACTGTAGAGCAGTGCTTCTCAATTCCAGTCCTCAGGCCTCACCAACAGGTCATGTTTTGAGGATTTCCTTAGTATTTCACAGGTGATATATTTATACTCAGTGCATCAGGTATTAGCACAGGTGTTCTTTGTATAGGAAATCCTTAAAACATGACCTGTTGGTGAGGCCTGAGGACTGGAATTGAGAAGCACTGCTGTAGAGTATAGCAATCAGCATTTAGAGTATAATGTATATTAAGTGTAGATACAGGAAGGAACTGCAGATCACCAAAATGCAGGAGTGTAGTACAACAGGCTAGAATAGAGAAGCAGGGCTGCTGTCAGAGGTCTGTGTGGTCACATGACCACAATGAGGAAGGGGTGTGTGTTCAGAATGGACCAATCAGGATTTGAGAATCACAGAACTGTGCAGGAGAATAGTGACAGAAACTTTCCTATACAGCAGTGTGAATGGCTAAGTGTAAGTGCAGGCACATTATAGCAGCAGTGTGTATAGCTGAGTGTGAGTGCAGGCACATTATAGCAGCAGTATATATAGCTGAGTGTAAGTGCAGGCACATTATAGCAGCAGTGTGTATAGCTGAGTGTAAGAGCAGGCACATTATAGCAGCAGTCTGTATAGCAGAGTGTGAGTGCAGGCACATTATAGCGGCAGCGTGTATAGCTGAGGGTGAGTGCAGGCACATTATAGCAGCAGTGTGTATAGCTGAGTGTGAGTGCAGGCACATTATAGCAGCAGTGTGTATAGCTGAGTGTAAGTGCACACACATTAAAGCAGGAATGGAGAGGATGTGAAACAGAAGAGCTGACAGAGACTGCAGGAAGAAATGAGCAGGGCAGATGTGGGCACATAAATACAGCACACTCTGTCAGGGGAGAGAGGGGTTACAGCTATGAAGAGATTACCTCCACAGTCCTGTCCCCTGATGCAAGCCCCAGCCTGAAGTGGATCTGCTATGATTTTAAAGGTGAGGGAGACTTATTGGGTCAGAGTACAGAGCTGTAGACCATATCCCTCCCCCACTCGCGCTCCCACCCAGTACAGGGAGCTCTTAAACCGAAGCAATGCTCTTAAACCAAGTCACAATTTTTAAAAACTTTGAGCTCTTCTTGCAAAATGCTCTCAATCCAAGTTACTCTTAAACCAAAGTACCACACTCTCTCTCTCTCTCTCTCTCTCTCTATATATATATATATATATATATATATATACACTGTATATATATATATATAGTGGCGTAGCTATAGGGGTCGCAGCGGTTGCCATGGCGAACGGGCCTCTATGCTAGGGGGCCCGCCAGGCCCCCCCCTCTCCACTTTCTCCCTTGGACTGCCACCCAACACCTCCCTTACACACCCTCTGATGTCCAGCACCGCTGGCATAGCTAAGGGTTCATGCTGTCATCTGACTGGGCCTGTTACCTAGTCAGATGACAACATGTACCGGGGGGCCTCATCCGGCAGGCTGCACGTGAGAGCAACAATAGTGGATCGCGCTGCTGCAATCCACCTCTCCTCTCCTCAGTAATGTAAGCCGGTGCCAGCAATGTTCACTGATCTTTACTTGCCTGCTGTACAGCAATGCTGTGATCAGGCCTGGGGGGAGGGGCCTCAACCCTGCTGGCATCGGCTTATACTACTGAGGAGAGGAGAGATGGATTACAGCAGCAGGATAGTGAGTGTGGGAGCTGCATTCTCTCTGCTCCTTTCCGCTCTCTCTCTCTGCCTCTGCTCTTCCTCTGCCTCCTGTCACTGCTGGGAGTGACCAAAGATGCTGCTGAAGCGCCCCTCCACCCACATAGTGGACTTCTATAGATGGGTAAGTATGTGTATATTTATTTTTAAAGGAGTGTGGGCTTTAAACATGGGGATGCTACCTGTTACAATGGCTACCTATTGGGGGGCAGCAATAGGATTACCTGCTGGGGCATATGTACTAAATGGGGGATTAGATTAAGGGGGATGCCATCTACATGGGCATACTGCCTATTGCTATGGCTACCTATTTGGGGGGGGGGGGCACTATGGGATTACCTACTGGGGGATATCTACTATATGGGGATTAGATTAAGGGGGATGTCATCTACATGGGGATACTATTTATTTGGGGAACTACCAGGAAGAATTACATGAGGATGCTTGTATGAATGCACAGAAGGACATGACTCATCATAAGAGAGAATGTGTGGTATAATAGGTAGTATAATCTACCCAGCGATATTACCTTGTTCTTGCAGCGTTTTCCTCAGAATGAGTTGTCCTTCTATAATTAGAAAGACACATACTCACAGTATATACTTTCCATTGCTTTATTTTTCTTTTGCAAGGTATATCGCAAACATAGCTCACAGGCTGAGTAATTTCATAAACACATGCCAAACACTATGGCCTCCCGCCGGACGTTTCGGAGGACGGGACTCCTCCTTCCTCATGCGTGGAGAACGTAAGGGAAAGGAACGTCTTATAGGTTAAAGCACGTCATAAGATTAACCCTCAGTGAGACTAAACCTAGTACATATACCCTAAATTTATTTAAATGTTATAATAATACTAAGACGCATGATCTAACAGGGAAGGAACCACTATTAGTCAATATATAATGATCGCATCACAAAAATGCTCGGAAGCTGCACACTTCATTAAGCCCTTGCGGGCTGAGTGTGCCCAGTTTAGTTATCCAAAAGGTCTCTTTGCGTAACAGACGTTTACGGTTCTCATCACTGTCTGTGCACACCTCTACCTGCTCAAGCACCTGCCACCTAAGGTCACAAACGTTATGTCTCATTTCGGCAAAATGCCGCGCCACTGAAGTCTCTCCAAATTCTGTACTATCTTTCTGTTCTTTACCATTACTGAATTTCCTAATTGCAGCTTTATGTTCGTTCAATCTAATTTTAACATTTCTGCTTGTCTGTCCGACGTATCCTAACCCACCCTAATCCTAACTCAGAAGGACATGACTACCATATGGACACACAGAAGGGCATGACTACTATAAGGACGCACAGAAGGGCATGACTACTATATGGGTGCATAGAAGCACCTGATTACTTAATGGGGGCACAGAGGGACCTGACTACTATATGGATACACAGAAGGGTGCCCAACTACTATATGAATGCTCAAAAGGTCACCTAACTACCATATGTATGCACAGCGGGGCACCTTGTTACTATATGGATGCACAGCGGGGCACCTTATTACTATATGGATGCACAGCGGGGCACCTTATTACTACACTGAGAGGGTCTAACCACTATATGGATGCACAGAGGAGGGTCTGTTATACAGGGGCACACAGGACACCTATACTGTATGAGTAAGAAGCCTAAAATGTTTGTCTGGCAGATTCTGCGGGGTCAAGGTGTGTTCAGGAAAAGTCTTCATGGGCCAGATGGTGAAGAAAGTGAAAAATGAACAGCTGCGATCAGAGAAGATGTCACCTGTGAGTCACTGGATGTTACTGCATAGTGTGCAGAACCTTTGTACAGCTGGTATCTACCTGTAAATGGGTCAGTGTATGGGGATGATCCTGGTATTTGTACATTAGATGTTATATAATGGTATGGTGATTGTAATGGTGGTGTTGAAGGTGTTGTAATAATATTTGTTTCTTATATACTGGTATTATTGGTCTTGGTATACTGGATTTCAGTAATGGTATGGTGGTATTAGTCACTACATGGTTGTAATGATTGTGGTCACAGTGAGGTGATAATAGTTGTTTCTTATATACTGGTAATATTTTTCTTGGTTTAGTGATATGTACGGTGTGGTGATAATATGCTAATATATATATATGTACCCTATGCATAACTATGTGTTCTGATCTCTCACAAAGCATTCGGTGTACAATGCACCTAGAATCCTCCAACTACAACAGTTGCAAACACTACAACTCCCAGCATCCAGCATTTACTGACAGTCTCCAGTCCTAAGGTTATGCTGGAAGATGTAATACATATGAACAGAAAATCTTGTGATAACCAATTAGCAATTGGCTCTGCCCCCATACACAGACCCAAAGAAGAGCAGGAACCTGGAAAGGTGAGATTATCGCTAGAACTAAAACCCCCATCATGCCCTGTTAACAGTCCATGATGGGACTTCTAGTTTTGCAGTCTGTGGTTCTCCAGGTGTCAGAACTACAAAACCCATCATGCCTTGCTGAAAGTTCATGATGGGAATTGTAGTGGTGCAGTCTGTGGCTCTTCAGGTTGCAGAACCACAACTTCCATCATGCCTTTCTGACAGTTTATGATGGGAGTTGTAGTTGTGCAGCCGATGCTAAAGCCTTGTGCTAAAACCTTGCATCAGGGCACAACTGCCTTTAGCTACGCCCCTGTATGTATGTGTATATATATATATATATATATATATATATATATATATATATATATACACACACTACCGTTCAAAAGTTTGGGGTCAAAACACTGACAAGGTTAGAAAAAATGATTTGTATTTGAAACAACATTGTTTTTACATCAAACTTTGCTTTCGTCAAAGAATCCTCCTTTTGCAGCAATTACAGCATTGCACACCTTTGGCATTCTAGCTATTAATCTGTTGAGGTAAGCTGGAGAAATTGCACCCCACGCTTCTAGAAGCAGCTCCCACAAGTTTGATTGGTTGGATGGGCACTTCTGGCGTACCATACGGTCAAGCTGCTCCCACAACAGCTCAATGGGGTTCAGATCTGGTGACTGCGCTGGCCACTCCATTACCGATAGAATACCAGCTGCCTGCTTCGGCTGTAAACAGTTCTTGCACAATTTGGAGGTGTGTTTAGGGTCATTGTCCTGTTGTAGGATGAAATTGGCTCCAATCAAGCGCTGTCCACTGGGTATGGCATGGCGTTGCAAAATTGAGTGATAGCCTTCCTTATTCAGAATCCCTTTTACCGTGTACAAATCTCCCACCTTACCAGCACCAAAGCAACCCCAGACCATCACATTACCTCCACCATACTTAACAGATGGCGTCAGGCATTCTTCCAGCATCTTTTAATTTGTTCTGCGTCTCACAAACATTCTTCTTTGTGATCCAAACACCTCAAACTTGGATTCATCCGTCCACAACACTTTTTTCCAGTCTTCCTCTGTTCAATGTCTGTGTTCTTTTGCCCATCTTAATCTTTTTCTTTAATTGGCCAGTCTCAGATATGGCTTTTTCTTTGCCACTCTGCCCTGAAGCCCAAAATCCTGCAGCCGCCTCTTCACTGCAGATGTTGACACTGGTGTTTTGCGGGTACTATTTAATGAAGATGCCAGTTGGGGACCTGTGAGGCGTCTGTTTCTCAAACTAGAGACTCTGATGTGCTTATCTTCTTGCTTAGTTGTGCAACGCGGCCTCCCTTATCTTTTTCTACTCGGTAGAAAAAGCCTGTTTGTGCTGTCCTCTGAAGGGAGTAGTACACACTGTTGTAGGAAATCTTCAATTTCTTAGCAATTTCTCACATGGAATAGCCTTCATTTCTAAGAACAAGAATAGACTGTCGAGTTTCAGATGAAAGTTCTCTTTTTCTGGCCATTTTGAGCGTTTAATTGACCCCACAAATGTGATGCTCCAGAAACACAATCTGCTCAAAGGAAGGTCAGTTTTGTAGCTTCTGTAACGAGCTAGACTGTTTTCAGTTGTGTGAACATGATTGCACAAGGGTTTTCTAATCATCAATTAGCCTTCTGAACTAATGAGCAAACACATTGTACCTAGGGATGAGCAAACTTTTGAAAAGTTTGGTTAGGTTCGATCCGGCGAACTTTCGTGAAGTTCGGATTGGTTCCGAACCGAACCGAAAATGAACCTTGCTCTAACAGCTGAATAATTGCAGCTACAATAGTGGGAGTGTGATAGGGTATAGTTTCGTTTGGTTGCAGTTGATATTACAATGAAAAAAGTGGGGGGAAAAAAAGTGCAAAAATAATGAGAAATTTTTTTTTTATTATAGAAATAATAATAAAATATAGTAAATAAAAGTGCCAAAATAGTGACAAAAAATATTGAAAAAAAAAAGTTTACAAGGAGGATGCGGCAGCACTTAATTGCACCCAGGCCAGTATTGTTGAGAAGAGACAAGTTGAGCAGCAGGAGGAGGCAGCGGTTGATTGCTCGCCTCTCAGGCCAGTATTGTTGAGAAGAGACAAGTCGAGGAACAGGAGGAGACAGCAGTAGATTGCTCGCCTCTCAGGCCAGTATTGTTGAGAAGAGACAAGTTGATCAGCAGGAGGAGGCAGCAGTTGATTGATTCCAGTCCAGTATTATTGAGGAGAGGCTACTTGAGGAGGAGGCAGCAGTTGATCGATTCCAGGCTAGTATTATCGAGGAGAGGCTACTTAAGGAGGAGGAGGCAGCAGTTGATCGATTCCAGGCCAGTATTATTGAGGAGAAGCTACTTGAGGAGGAGGCAGCAGTTGATTGATTCCAGGCCAGTATAATTAAAAACAGACTACTTGAAGAGCAGGAGGAGGCAGCAATTGATCGATTCCAGGCCAGTATTATCGAGGAGAGGCTAATAGAGGAGGATGAGGCAGCAGTTGATTGATTCCAGGCCAGTATTATCGAGGAAAGGCTACTTGAGGAGGAGGCAGCAGTTGATCGATTCAAGGCCAGTATTATTGAGGAGAGGCTACTTGAGGAGGAGGCAGCAGTTGATCGATTCAAGGCCAGTAGTATCGAGGAGAGGCTACTTGAGGAGGATGAGGCAGCAGTTGATTGATTCAAGGCCAGTATAATTAAAAACAGACTACTTGAAGAGCAGGAGGAGGCAGCAGTTGATCGATTCCAGGCCAGTATTATCGAGGAGAGGCTACTTAAGGAGCATGAGGCAGCAGTTGATTGATTCAAGGCCAGTATTATCGAGGAGAGGCTACTTGAGGAGGAGGAGGAGGCAGCAGATTATCGATTCCAGGCCAGTATTATCGAGGAGAGGCTACTTGAGGAGGAGGAGGAGGCAGCAGATTATCGATTCCAGGCCAGTATTATCGAGGAGAGGCTACTTGAGGAGGAGGCAGCAGTTGATCGATTCAAGGCCAGTATTATGGAGGAGAGGCTACTTGAGGAGGAGGCAGCAGTTGATCGATTCAAGGCCAGTATTATCAAGGAGAGGCTACTTGAGGAGGATGAGGCAGCAGTTGATTGATTTAAGGCCAGTATTATCGAGGAAAGGCTACTTGAGGAGGAGGCACCAGTTGATCAATTCAAGGCCAGTATTATGGAGGAGAGGCTACTTGAGGAGGAGGCAGCAGTTGATCGATTCAAGGCCAGTATTATGGAGGAGAGGCTACTTGAGGAGGAGGCAGCAGTTGATTGATTCCAGGCCAGTATAATTAAAAACAGACTACTTGAGCAGCAGTAGGAGGAGGCAGCAATTGATCGATTCCAGGCCAGTATTATGGAGGAGAGGCTAATAGAGGAGGATGAGGCAGCAGTTGATTGATTCCAGGCCAGTATTATCGAGGAAAGGCTACTTGAGGAGGAGGCAGCAGTTGATCGATTCAAGGCCAGTATTATGGAGGAGAGGCTACTTGAGGAGGAGGCAGCAGTTGATCGATTCAAGGCCAGTATTATTGAGGAGAGGCTACTTGAGGAGGAGGAGGAGGCAGCAGTTTATCGATTCCAGGTCAGTATTATTGAGGAGAGGCTACTTGAGAAGGAGGCAGCAGTTGATCGATTTCAGGCCAGTATTATTGAGGAGAGGCTACTTGAGGAGGAGGCAGCAGTTGATCGATTCAAGGCCAGTATTATCGAGGAGAGGCTACTTGAGGAGGATGAGGCAGCAGTTGATTGATTCAAGGCCAGTATAATTAAAAACAGACTACTTGAAGAGCAGGAGGAGGCAGCAGTTGATCGATTCCAGGCCAGTATTATCGAGGAGAGGCTACTTGAGGAGCATGAGGCAGCAGTTGATTGATTCAAGGCCAGTATTATCGAGGAGAGGCTACTTGAGGAGGAGGCAGCAGATTATCGATTCCAGGCCAGTATTATCGAGGAGAGGCTACTTGAGGAGGAGGCAGCAGTTGATCGATTCAAGGCCAGTATTATGGAGGAGAGGCTACTTGAGGAGGAGGCAGCAGTTGATCGATTCAAGGCCAGTATTATCAAGGAGAGGCTACTTAAGGAGGATGAGGCAGCAGTTGATTGATTTAAGGCCAGTATTATCGAGGAAAGGCTACTTGAGGAGGAGGCAGCAGTTGATCAATTCAAGGCCAGTATTATGGAGGAGAGGCTACTTGAGGAGGAGGCACCAGTTGATCAATTCAAGGCCAGTATTATGGAGGAGAGGCTACTTGAGGAGAAGGCAGCAGTTGATCGATTCAAGGCCAGTATTATGGAGGAGAGGCTACTTGAGGAGGAGGCAGCAGTTGATTGATTCCAGGCCAGTATAATTAAAAACAGACTACTTGAGCAGCAGTAGGAGGAGGCAGCAATTGATCGATTCCAGGCCAGTATTATCGAGGAGAGGCTAATAGAGGAGGATGAGGCAGCAGTTGATTGATTCCAGGCCAGTATTATCGAGGAAAGGCTACTTAAGGAGGAGGCAGCAGTTGATCGATTCAAGGCCAGTATTATGGAGGAGAGGCTACTTGAGGAGGAGGCAGCAGTTGATCGATTCAAGGCCAGTATTATTGAGGAGAGGCTACTTGAGGAGGAGGAGGAGGCAGCAGTTTATCGATTCCAGGTCAGTATTATTGAGGAGAGGCTACTTGAGGAGGAGGCAGCAGTTGATCGATTTCAGGCCAGTATTATTGAGGAGAGGCTACTTGAGGAGGAGGCAGCAGTTGATCGATTCAAGGCCAGTATTATCGAGGAGAGGCTACTTGAGGAGGATGAGGCAGCAGTTGATTGATTCAAGGCCAGTATAATTAAAAACAGACTACTTGAAGAGCAGGAGGAGGCAGCAGTTGATCGATTCCAGGCCAGTATTATCGAGGAGAGGCTACTTGAGGAGCATGAGGCAGCAGTTGATTGATTCAAGGCCAGTATTATCGAGGAGAGGCTACTTGAGGAGGAGGAGGAGGCAGCAGATTATCGATTCCAGGCCAGTATTATCGAGGAGAGGCTACTTGAGGAGGAGGCAGCAGTTGATCGATTCAAGGGCAGTATTATGGAGGAGAGGCTATTTGAGGAGGAGGCAGCAGTTGATCGATTCAAGGCCAGTATTATCAAGGAGAGGCTACTTGAGGAGGATGAGGCAGCAGTTGATTGATTTAAGGCCAGTATTATCGAGGAAAGGCTACTTGAGGAGGAGGCAGCAGTTGATCAATTCAAGGCCAGTATTATGGAGGAGAGGCTACTTGAGGAGGAGGCACTAGTTGATCAATTCAAGGCCAGTATTATGGAGGAGAGGCTACTTGAGGAGGAGGCAGCAGTTGATCGATTCAAGGCCAGTATTATGGAGGAGAGGCTACTTGAGGAGGAGGCAGCAGTTTATTGATTCCAGGCCAGTATAATTAAAAACAGACTACTTGAGCAGCAGTAGGAGGAGGCAGCAGTTGATTGATTCCAGGCTAGTATAATTAAAAACAGACTACTTGAAGAGCAGGAGGAGGCAGCAGTTGATCGATTCAAGGCCAGTATTATTGCAGCTATACGGGGTTGACAGCACCCAACAAAGCAGCAATATACAGGTTATCACAAATGAACAAACAACCAACCTTCTTTTTTTAAAGTTTTTTAGGGTTTTTTAACAACTTTGTGGGTTGCAGCTATACGGGGTTGACAGCACCCAACAAAGCAGCAATGTACAGGTTATCACAAACAAACAAACTTTTTTTTTTTTTAATTTTAATGAAGTTTTTTGGTTGCAGCTATACGGGGGTTGACGGCACCCACCACAGCAGCAACAACTAGTGTCTCCTCTCAGTCACAGAACGGTAGCTGGTTCTGACTCTTCTCACTTTTCTCTGTCTTTTTATTTATATCCCTACCTCTGCCTTGATATCACAAGTTTTTTACTTTCTATCTCTGCCTGTCTCTCCCTCTCTCTACCTCCCTGTATCTATCTACTTGTTTGCCTATCTATCTATGTGCTTTCCCTCCCTAACTAGCACAGAGCTCTTCTCTCTCTGCAGTCTAGACAAACAATGAGAAAGAGCATGGACGCTCAGGCACTTCCTGTTCCTGTAGTGACGTCACACACCTTGATATTCACATAATAACAGGATAAAAGGGATTATAGGAGTAATAATTCCTTATATCCTCTTCCATTCTGTGAAAACAATACAGTTTTGTGACGCCGTTGCGGTTTTAACGAACTTCGTAAAAAACTTTTTGCAAAGTTCGTAACGAATCTGGTTCGGAACGGTTCAGTTCGCTCATCCCTAATTGTACCATTAGAACACTGGAGTGATAGTTGCTGGAAATGGGCCCCTATACACCTGTGTAGATATTGCACCAAAAACCAGACATTTGCAGCTAGAATAGTCATTTACCACATTAGCAATGTATAGAGTGTATTTGTTTAAAGTTAGGACTAGTTTAAAGTTATCTTCATTGAAAAGTACAGTGCCTTTCCTTCAAGAATAAGGACATTTCAATTCGACCCCAAACTTTTGAATGGTAGCGTATGTGTGTGTGTATATATATATATATATATGTGTGTGTGTGTGTATATATATATAATATTGGAGTCAGAACAGAGCAATTGTAAGCACATTTCTTTAAAAAAAAATGAAATGAATATAATAAAAGTTAGGCTGCATTCACTCGTTCCGGGAAGTTGTCCGTGCTCACGGATCCGTGCGCACGGACAATTTTACAGTCCATTGCTTTCTATTGGGCTATTCAGATGTTCCGTGATTTCACGGATCTGTAATCCGTTCCGTTAAAAAATAGGACATGTCATTACTCGGAACGGATGCACGGAAAGGATTCCCCATAGAATTCAATGATATCCGTGTTTTTCACAGATCCGTGAAAAAAACCGACACGGATGCAAAACGGATGAAAAACGGACTGTTTTGCACGGATCACGGAGGTAGCTGCCGGACCACAATCACGGACCGGGAAAAACACTGAACGTGTGAATGCAGCCTAACAGTTCAATTTTACTAGCCAAATCCCTCTTCTTGGTTTTCCTAGCATATATAATGAAAAGTATGGCTTTTTTAACACAAGGAGTTAAAAATGAAAGTGCTAGAACTAAAATGGTCTGTGACATGAAGGGGTTAAGTACAGCCCAATGACGTAAAGATAAGAACAGAGAGGATTTACTGGCTCAGTAGAAAAATGAAACTATTTTCTCAAAAAAGGACAAAGTGCAGAACACAAGCAAGCACTATCTGAGGAAATCTGAACTTTATGATCTCTATTTACTGAGCTTTTCATGGTAAGTAATCGTTCTACATACTATCGATTATCTAGTTATCCAGTCAGTTTATGGGTTAAAGCCTAAATGGTATAAACTGGATAGTGCACTCTACTGCTACTGTTGACTATATTCAGAAGAATTTGTCTATGAATAGAAAAGTTAACACTTTTGCCGCCCAATCTTTATACATTATATTCTGAGAATATTATTGTTTCTCCTTGCACACTTAATGCACAGGAAACAAGATAGAAACTTCCAGATAAATCCTCATTGACACGTAAGAGCTGTATCCTTTCGGAACAGTCACTGCAGTGAATTCCATCATCATACAATGTAGAGCTGGTTTATAGTAGACATATGCAACATAGGGCTGTGTATGAAAATGAAACAAAAAATAATGTAGTTGCTTATAGCACTTCTTATGGAAACCTAAAGTGGCCACACCACATGAAATTTTCTATATGAAAAATTTAGATTTTTACCTTAGATAGATCACCCAACTGCCCTGAAATGGGAGATACAATACTAATACTATACACTCTGTTGACCCCTTAAAGTGAATGTACCATCAGGCCTGGGCTGAAGCACTGGAGGCAGGCCGACCCACCCCCAGTGGGAGAAACCCCCACCCCTCTATGATGCAGCTCCATTAGAATCAATGGTGCCGCATTATAGAGGGGCAGGGGATTCCTCCCACTGGGGGTGAGTCGGTCTGCCTCCAGTGCTTCAGCCCAGGCCTGATGGCATCTAACCTGCTGATATGTTCCTATAGGACACGGGCACTGAGGATTCTTACCTTGGTCCCTGGCACAGTTTTTGTGAATATTAAAGTTTATCAGATGTGTAAATGAGGTGATGCACTGGGGGTGGGAGTACCATCCTGTGCAATTATCTGCCCTGACCGGGATGCCTCCAATGTTAGGCCTGCACACAGCTAAATAAGAAACTAAGGGCAACCAAAGCTGTGTAATGACAGTGACATTTCATTTTTTTGGTTGGTCATAGGTCCTCTTTAAAATTGTTTTCACTACAAGCCAACAAAACATATAAAATCTTTTAGAGACTGTAAGCTATTTTTTTATATCCTTCCCTGTTTTTCTCATGTTTTTGGCAGGTTTAATGAAGTCTATGCTTACCAACAATGCTGAAAGGTGGCAGTCATAACTGTTACAAGGTGGACTACCCTAAAAAGAGCCTTTGTTTAATACTGAACATGGAATACTTTGACATCCAGGGTAATATAAAAAGAATCATCAGTCACCAATATGCTTTATGACATTAGAATGATATAATAAGAATATTTTGCAATATGAGAGGATTCACAATGTGAATTAAATCTATAATTTTTAAAAGGGGTTTTATTTCACTGAATATTGCCCTTGCTTTCTAATTGACGGTGGTCTGACTTCTGTGACCCGATTCTTATAATGATAGGCTGCAATTTTGGCATAAACTACTCATCTATGATGCTGCCGGCGTTACAGGGTACATGAAAGTGCTAAATACTCGTTCCGCTCCAGCTGCCAGTTCCCAGGCCACCTGCTGTCCACTGCTCTCCTCTTCCTCACATTTGCCGCTGATGTGCTGTTCTAAAAGGAAATGGCCACTCAGCATACGCAGTATTGGGTGTTGTGGGGTGGACCGTAAACCGGCAGCTGCGGCGGGACAGGTAAGTATACAGCACTGCGACACACGCTTCCAATCCAACAATGTTTTATTCCATCAAGGCATGATGAAGCGCATGTGGCATGAAACAATTGTTGCCTTATCGTTTGCATCTCTGACCAGTTGATGGAATAAAGCATTGATTGATTGGAAGCGTGTTGCAGCCATTCTTTCCTCTTCTTCGTGTTTAGCTGGATGTGTGAGTGCAGAGCACCGCTCAACCAGATACAGTCATTGTGTCCATCAGCCACTGCAGAGGGAGCAGTGATTGCTATCCCTATGCTTCTAGCTTCAGAAGCGCTAAAACACAGCAGGGGATCAGAAACTGCAAGGTTTAGAGCCCTGCAGTTCCCGACATAAATGTTGGCGGCAGCAGAGGGCCCATGTTGCTCTTCATTGCTGTCACTAACTCAAATGGAGTATGTGAAAAAAAAAATACATATTTTTTTTAATAAAGTTACATTACAAAGTGATATCACTTTATTAAAGTTCGTTTCTGGAGTACTTCTTGGGTAGATGGGTAGATGGAGAGGTGTAGGCAGCGGAGTGTGGCAAAGATTGCAAAAAAGTAGGTACATCAACCAACAACATAGTTTCGCACTGCTTAGTTGCTAATTATCAGTGGTACAATGTGGGAGACCCGATCCAGTTCTTAGAAATTATAAGAAATAAACAGAACTACAGTTAACACAAGACATTTTTGGAATTAGTCCTCTGTGACAGTTTTTCTGCCCCACCTGGAAAAGTAAACATGAACCAGTGTGGGGCTGCGTTCACAGTACGTATATTTCAGTCAGTATTGTGGTCCTCATATTGCAACCAAAACCAGGAGTGGATTAAAAACACAGAAAGGATCTGTTCACACAATGTTGAAATTGAGTGGATGGCCGCCATATAACAGTAAATAACTGCCATTATTTCAATATAACAGCCGTTGTTCTAAAATAACAGCAAATATTTGCCATTAAATGGCGACCATCCACTCAATTTCAACATTGTGTGAACAGATCCTTTCTGTGTTTTTAATCCACTCCTGGTTTTGGTTGCAATACTGACTGAAATATACAAATACTGACTGAAATATACGTAGTGTGAACACAGCCTAAACTAGTAACAAAACAAATAAAAACTAATTAAGTGCAGGCAAAGCACTCCAAGGAGTGACAACAAGAGAGGAGGACAGCAAATAGGAGTAGTTAAACACCAATCAACTCAAATCGAATAGGGGAATTAGTTGAAATCCACTGTTCCAAGTACTAAGTGGTGAATTGGAACGCATTCCGTAGTTTCTGTTGGATACTAGCGGGCATAATTTGAATAAAGGGCTCCCAAAGTAAAAAAAAAAAAAAGTTTTGACCTTGGGTTCCTTATGTAAGGTAGCTTCCACCCAATCCATTTTAAAAAGAAACATTAATTTTTGCAGAATAAGGCTTAGGGATGGGGAGGTCGGGGAGAGCCATTTCTGCAATATCTATATTGTATCATCTGTCTTCTTTTGAGCAGGGGTGGGCGGTTAAATCCACATGGCTGAAGATGGCCCATTCGGGAATTAAAGGTACATACTGTAGTTCAACAAGTTGGTACAGGAAAAATCTTTGATTCGTCTCGAGAAGACCAGGATCTCAGAGCAATCCCCAGTGGTATAGCCTGGTCGAGCCTGACATCTGGGGAACACAGACGACTAAATGCGTTCCATTATGTATTTCCGATGCAGATATATGTATGCCCTATGTGTTATTTTGATCGCCATATTCCAATAGGATGCAGCAGTGAGAAATTTGTGTGCCCTATACAAAGTATCTACCAGATCAGAGGAGGTGAGGTGGGGCATATGTTGTAGCTATTTGGAGAGGCCATGCAGGGAGGTAGAGTAGTCAAGATTGGAATGTAGGAAAGTATAGAAGTGCGAGATGAGGTACAAAGTGTTTCTAAGTTTTATCAGGAGATTACCTGTGAGGTCTTCCTGTTCCTGTAGTTTTACCATTTGCATTACTTTGCATAACTAGTGGTCTGCAAAAACAGGAAGAAAGCAGATAAGAAAAAGGGCGAATTTGGATTGTGCAGAGGATAGTGCAGGAGAAAATATGTCTAGGATTTGCCAGGCGGAAAAGATACGCCCTGGTTTCCCATCCTGGAAGTGAGGATTTCCCAGAAAGGGGAGCAACAGAGATGTGTGTACTGGCAGATCTGAGAGCCTATGGACAGCCTGCCAGGCCTTTATGGATGGGGAGAGCAGTGGGTTTCTTCGTGTCCTCAGGAAGTTGATCAAGAGGCGCATTTAGAGCATAGAGTAGGAAGTGCAAACCTTCTAAATTACCATCTATGTCATACGAGGTATAGCAGGAGAGGCCATGGGTCCAATCCCTAACTATACTACCACTATCTCTTCTTACTCCACGTGGAGAGATCTTGCATGGAGCCCCAGACTCTATTCTCCCATAGCCCATCCCAGCCTTGTGCAGGTGTACAATTTTGTCCCCAGAGACAGCTCTTGGCCATGGTGGAGATGTTGGAGTGTAATTGTGTGGACAGGTGTTTTTTTTTTTTAATACAGGTAACAAGTTCAAACAGGTGCAATTAATACAGGTATGCAATGAATGCCAAGTAGAAGGGGTTCTAAAAAAGAAACAAATAAAAAAAAACTAACAGGTCTGTGAGAGCCAGAATACTTGCTGGTTGGTAGGTGATCAAAACATATTTAATGGAGTAATTATGCAATGCAAATACAATGTGATTTTCAGGATTTTATTTTTAATGCTATGTCTCACAGCTGAACCTCTCCATCCTATACAGTATAAGTGGGAACACCTGCAAAAATGTTTGTCTATCAAACACTTACTTCCCTCTCTGGCAATTTTATTTGTTTATATTTATTCTAAAGGTTTACCAAGGAGGGAGGGCACCAATGAAGACAGAAATAACCTAAAAGAAACCTTTAAAAATGTAGGGTTTGAAGTAAGAACCAAAGACAATTTAACCTATACAGAAACAGAAAAAGTTCTACAGAAAAGTAAGTTACACTGCCAGACTAACATGCTTCCACAACTAATATAACTATTTCTGGCTAAATATATATCAAATATATTCTGCAGTGTAACACTATTCAAATATATTCTGCAAATGTAACACTAAAACAATGTTGGGAAGACTTTAAAGGGGTATTCCCACAATTTAAAGTTTCCCTCTATCCATATGATAGTGGATAACTAGGTTATCCGTGGGGATGTGACCACTGGGATGTCCAACGATCACAAGAACGGAGGAGAAAAGTTTGCCGCAATGAAAAGAGTGGACCACATATGACACAGTCCGCACTCCATTCTTTATGGAGCGACTGAGTCATCAAACCCCCACCAATAACCTAGTTATCCCCTATCATATGGATAGAGGATAACTTTAAATTATGGGAATACCCATTTAAAGTCTTTTTTTTAGACGTTTAGACTTTTTTTGGCCTCCATGGTGAACAATGGGGGTCCCAGCAGTCAGACTCCCGATGATTACCTTGTTGTCCAGCAAGGACAAGCCCATGAATATTGAGCGCTCTGCAATGACACCATTCTGAGCTCATTGCTGTGGAGTGCCAAATAAACGTTTATGAGGAGGGACGGGCTGAATTGGTACACTGAGGGCGGTAGTCCCACCCCTAGGGCACCAAGCTACCTAACACATATTAATTAAACTGAAGATTTAGCAAAAGGGCAATGAAAATATCATATAGACTATAAAGGGAGTATAAATACAGCCTCAGGCTGGGTTCACACACAGTATATTTCAGTCAGTATTGTGGTCCCCATATTGCAACCTCAACCAGGAGTGGATGGAAAACACAGAAAGGCTCTGTTCACACAATGGTGAAATTGAGTGGATGGCCGCCATATAACAGTAAATAACGGCCATTATTTCAATATAACAGCCGTTGTTTTAAAATAACAGCAAATATTTGCCATTAAATGGCGGCCATCCACTCAATTTCAACATTGTGTGAACAGATCCTTTCTGTGTTTTTAATCCACTCCTGGTTTTGGTTGTAATATGAGGACCGAAATACCGACTGAAAAATACTGTGTGTGAACCCAGCCTTACTGTAAAAATTATGTAAACCAAAAGCATATTCCTTCCAACAAACTACGATACAATATTATCTGAATTTGTGAATACGGTCTGTCTGTGTATACTCCATACTTTATAAGCCTAGATGTGCAATCAATATCAAACATATACTAAATGTGTGTATATATATATATATATATATATATATATATATATATATATATATACACAGAATTACAGGAAAATTGGAAAAATTCCACCTTTATTCATTGTTAGTGAATCAGAACTAATGTTATGTACAATATGTAATAGATGTTGTTTTCTAATTTGTATCTGTGATCATACTGTAGTTGCTTCTGAGGACCACAGTCAAAGAAGTTGTTTTGTTTGCGCTATCCTGAGCCATGGAAATGAATGTGGCATTTTTACTCGCGATAAGCTTTTTGAGCTGAACTGGTTGGTTAACTTTTTCAGTAACCGTAACTGCAAGACACTGGCTGAAAAACCAAAGCTATTTTTTATTCAGGTAACTAAAAAACTGTGAATATGCATAGTAAGTAGAGATAAGCGAACCGGTTTGGCTGGTATGGGATCCGGTTTGGATTTTTCCAAAAATCCGAGTCCGGTCGGATTCGGATTTTTGGAAATCCGCTCTGAATTTTTTTTCTTGCTTTTTAAAATGGAAGCCACCATTTTAGAAAGCAGGAAGTGTTCTGGGGGGGAAAAGCGCTTTCCCATGATGCCCGGAACACATCCAATCAGCAGGGATGTTGCACTAGCCCACCCCGTGTGACGTCGGTATTGCTTTAAGAGGATTGGTCACATGATCGCATGAGGCAGTCTGAACAGAGAGAGGAAGGAGACTGTTAGCAGTGCATAAAGCTCGTCAGTGACAAAACGCTGAGAAGATATTGTACAAAAGCAAAGACAAAAAGATTATTAGGAAAGCGGAGAGGAGAAACATATAGTGATTGAGAGAGAAAAATAGAGAGGGCGAAAGATAGATAGGTAGATATATTAAGCATAGGAGAGCAAAGGGTGCACAGAACAAAAACGTGTTATACAGATATCCAAGTACTATAATTTCACCCTTGCGAGAGTGTATATGACATAGGTGTTTTCCTGAGGCACAAATATATGCCTTGTGCATGTGTGTAGAATAAAACTCTAAAAAAAAAAGCTATACAGGTATACAAATACTATAGTTGGACCCTTGCGAGAGTGGAGAGACTGCTCCTTCACTGCATTTGTGACCTTTTACCTGCAAAGACCCAGTAATGGTGAATATTGAAGTCTAAAAAAAAAAAAATTGACTTTAAGATGTTGAAAAGATAATGATGTTACTGACATGTAGAGCCCTAAATTCAACCAAATACACTACCCCCGTATCATATAGATGATTTAAACTATGAAATCCGAAGAAATCCGAAATTCGGTCGAACTTTTAAAAAAAATCTGGAAGTCCAGTCGGAACGAACTTTTGAAAAGTTTGCTCATCTCTAATAGTAAGTAGCGATGGTTGTGTAAGTAACAGAAGCAATTGCTAAACTGAGCCAGCCAAAAGAACCTGAAAATACCATGAAACTGAAAACTAAAAGTAACTAAACACGTTGATACAAAACAAAACCAACCCAACCCCATGGACAGTTTCAGGCACAGGAATTTTTTTTCCACTACTATTGCAGTTATTGATGCAGTTTTTAATTTATTTTAGTCAAAGTCCAAGGTGGCTCCAGCAGGAACAGGGGACGGGTAGTAGACCTTATTTCACATTTCATTTCTGATTTTATTTCAATTAATGACATTAAAACCTATCACACTTGTCAGCATTTATTTAATACTTATAAATAAAAGCTGCTAGGCCTTCATTGTCTTTTTTTTAATGAAATGCATTTTTTCTGGTGTCTTTCACATCTTATAGAGAAAAAAATTGCATTTGAGAAAGTCACAAACCACAAGAAAAAAACGCTTTGTATATATACACTTTTTAATAACTTCTTGCAGACATCTTGGTGCATTGTTTTAACAAAAAGAAAGCAGACCCCCCAAATAAATAAATAAATAAACTAACAAAAATACATAAAAATTGCTCAACTCAGAGAAACAGCTGTTTTCTTCAGAAAACAGCAGCACTTTTGTCCACACTCTGCATGTAGTATTGCTGCTCTGTTCCTTTGAAGAGAATGAAGCTGTTGTGTAATATACACACATGCAACTGGAGCACAGGGGTGGCACTGTTCTTGGAAGGCAGCTATGTTTTAGCAATGGATAATGCCTTTAATTTAGCCTATTTTTACTTTCCTAGGCCTGCCTTTGCTCTAGATTTTGGTACAGATTCTGGAGCCAGTATCTAATATGGATCGTAAGGGTACTGGATTTTCTGCTAAAAAAAAAAATAGTTCACAGCAAATCCATGCATGACAAATCTACACCACATTTTGTGGATTTTTGTGCCATTTTGTTTGAAAAGATGAAGCGAAACAGTAAAGCCCCTATTACACAGGGCGATGCGGAGAGCAAGCAAGCATCGACCTGTCAGGTCACTGCTTGCATGATCCTCGTTCCCCTGCCCGCTGCTGGCGCTATTACACATGCTGACAGCAGGGAGGAACAGGTAAGAGCCAGGTGGGCCACAGAGAGCCATGTGGGGGTGGGGCTTAAGGCAATTTTAAAGGAGACCTGTCACCCCCCGTGCCGGGGTGACAGGCTCCCGACCCCCGTTACAGCCCCCTATACTCACATGATCCCGCCGGGTCCAGCTTCCTGAGCCGGTCGGGTCACGGAGATATGAGCGCCCGAAGCCCGGTCAGATGCCCATAGAGAATGAATGGGGAGTCCGATGCTCCGTCATTCTCTATGGGCATCGGACTCTCCTGTTAGCGCAAATTACCAAGATGGTACAGCTGTGCCCCACAGCTGTAAGGTGCTGGGGCCAAGTCACACTCCCTCTGGGAGGTGATTGGTTCCATTTAAGGCTTTAAAGGGGAGAGATGACAAGTCTCATTCCTGCTATCATTCGCTGCTGATCCGCAGCAGATTTGATGGTGCACATTTCATGCTGTGTTCATTCATTTAGTCAAATCTGCTGCAGATCTGCTGCGGGTCCGTAGCAGAAAATACGCTGCAATCCGGTACGTGTAAAGCTACCCTAAAAATCTAACTCAACAGGGGATGTGAAATAAAGCAATTTACATTCAGGTCCAGTCTCCTGAAGGCAACTTTTTAGTCTTGTGCCGGTTGAAAAAGGGACTAAATATATACAGAGAAAAGGCAGTCATGTGATTGACGGACACAATGAGCTGTGACTCTCTGTACTGGCCGGGACCTCATGTGTTTAGTCCCTTTTTTTTCAACCAGCACAATAACAAAAATCTGCCTTCAGGAGATTGGTCCTGGATTTCTGGTAAGTACAGCTTTGTTTTAAAGCACGATAACTATAAAACATTTTTTTAGTAAATTGCAAACTTGCTTTATATCACATCCCCTATTTAGGTTTTAAAAGTTATAATGACAGGTGTGCTTTAAAAGCTAATATAATAATAAACTTAAGACCTCATGAAATTAGGCGTCTGCAATACAGTATAGAATACAGCCGTTTAGTGCATAGTAATTTCAACCAAAATGTACACACATTTCAATTTCTACCTTTAGCCTTAGTTGGTATGCTATCATCTTACAACACTACAGAAATCCCATCAGATTTGTCTGATTTTTGTTTTTTAATAACTCAGGCTTGCAGAGGAGAAGAATGTGATTATGGAATCGAAACTGATGGGGCATCTGACTGTGCAAATTCTGCTCCACAAGTTCTAAATGAGAAAGATATGTTGCATGTATATTCTACACCGCCAGGTAAGATATTTTATACCATCAGTGTACGTTACCTTCAAAATCACCTCTGGTCAATATCCAGCAAACATACAACCTGATATAAATGTTTAAATAATATTTCCAGTCACACATATCCTTAATTCCCCCTTATTGCTTACAATTTTTCATCTATAGAGATATGAGGTTTTTTTTTTTGCAGGATTGCACTTTATGATAAAACCTTTGATTTTACCATAAAATCAGAGAATTTTTTAAAATAGCTTTTGGGGATTTTGTTTTTATAGTAAACCTGGCTGTTTGTTTTATTTTTACTACTTTTAGCCTTTTCTGGACTTCAATGCCCAAGTTTTTTATGTTTTTGTTTTGCTACGATCAATGCCCAAGATTTTTATGTTTTTGTTTTGCCACGATCACCTTCAAACAAGCGTAACTTTTTTTTTAATACACCATGGATACAGCTATACGAGGGCATATTTTTTATGGGGCAAGTTATACTTTTTATTGGTACCATTTCAGAATACATATGTCTTTTTAAATGTCGGTTGAACAAAATAAAGCAATCCCACAAAATACATTTTGCAACAAATTATGGGGTGCTTTTGCTTCTGTGTCCTTGTGAAAATGAGGGCTTATATGGCTTATAGGGAACCAATCACCATGATTGTGTTGGTATGGTTCCCAGCTCCACAGTTTAGATCTACTGTGCTGCTCCCCAAGGCACATGGGTTTGAATCGCCGTATTCTGACTTCTATAACCTCCTTATTTTTCAGTCTGAGACATAGAGGGACATATTTTGTGATATGATCTGTATTTTTCAACAATATAGGAGTGGATGGAACATTTTAGTTGTTTTTTTATTCCATTTTATTTGATAGATGATGTGACCAAAAATCAGCAATTCTGGTGTTTGATATAATTTTTTATTAATGCCGATCACTGTCCAGGATCAATCATGGTTTATTGTACTAATTCAGATAATCCCGCATGTGGCAATATCAAACATGCTTTTTTTTGGTTTATGTATTTTAGTTGTAAATGGGAAAAGGGAGTGATTTAAACTTTTAATAGGGAAGGTTTTTTTTAAACCTTTAAATTTTTTTATTTTGACATATTTTAAGTCCCCCTAGGGGACTACTATTTGCAATCACTCGATTGTTTGTACTGATGAATGCTATGCTTCGGCATAGCATAGATCAGTTATATTGGTGCAGAGAGACTGCGGCTGTATTACCCTCTGGCAGCCACAACAACTGATCAGAACCTCCTTTCTTTGCTGCGGGAGTGCCGATCAGTCCCCTGACAGGTCTGGCATCTGTCAGGTTACACTGTGCATGCTGCTATCAATATTGACGACTTCATGCACAGGGTTAAACTCCTAGGATTGGACGGGAGTTAGTTCCCAGTAGGTGCAGACAGGTGTTAGCTGTAACATACAGCTGACAGACACTGCATATAGTGTGGCTTCAGTCCACATTAAATGCAACAACCGCCAGGCAAATATTACTTGTCTGCAATCAACTGAAATAAATAGTGAGTAACCAGGCTAGGCAGAGAAAGTGTTAACAGTTTGAAAATCCAGCATATCCTTTAGATGACTTTGAGACCGGCTTTCAATAACACTTTTACTCCGCCAAGTTTTTTTGCAGTCATACAGCCAGATCGTGAGGGAAAGGGGTGTAGTAATTGGAAGCTTTTTCTGTTTTGCACATAATGCAACTGCTATATCAGCATCTTAACACTTTTTTGTGTGCTGATTTTGCACAAAACATAGCACTCCCCCCACTCACAAAATGCCCAGTAGTGGCTTAAAGCGGCACTATAAGCAGGTTCTTCCCAGAGAACCTGCTGATATGCCGCAGTAGCTGTGTATGTCAATAATACATAGCCACTACTTTAACCCGTCCTCCCCGCATTGTTTGTTAAATCGATAAATGCTCTTATGCAATTTACTAGCATAAGAGCATTTAGGGCGTTATCGCGCCCCGCCCACTATATTGTAATCCGTATTCTTCTTCTTCTTCCAGCTATTTATCTGCGCGTAATACAGCCCGAACCACTTTGCGCAGACTCCTTTCAAACTGCGTTTCGAAGCCCTCGGCGGTGTGTGGTGTGCTATCTATTTTTCGTTTCGATCGGATTTGTTGTTTTTAAGAAATTTACGTTTAAAGACCCCGAATTTCCCATAGAAAATAATGGCCACACTCTAACCGCTAACAGCCAATCACAGCACATATGCAAATAGCTGAAACATAGCAACCAATAGGAACTCTAAGGTCTTGTCAGGCAATGTATCACACCATCCACAGTCACATGTTCACTATTGGCCAATAGAAGATGTAATATATGGAAGGTCCTTAGCGATTTTGTCTCACTGACATGAGTAAGATTGTCATGGTAACCGAGCAATGATCTTTACCATTATAAGTAGCAGAGTTCAGTCAGTAAAATAGCAGAGCTGAGGCAACCATGTAGCAGGGACGGTATCCAAGCCGCTCTTAAAGGGACGGTACCCAAGCCGCTCTTAAAGGGACGGTACTAAAGCCGCTCTTAAAGGGGAGGTACCCAAGCCGCTCTTAAAGGGGCGGTACCCTAGCAGCTCTTAAAGGGACGGTACCAAAGCCACTGTGTAAGAGGAATTACATAAGTCGCTCTTACAGGGACAGTACTCAAGGCGCACTTAAAGGGACGGTACCCAAGT
Organism: Dendropsophus ebraccatus; assembly: GCF_027789765.1. NCBI lineage: Eukaryota > Metazoa > Chordata > Amphibia > Anura > Hylidae > Dendropsophus > Dendropsophus ebraccatus. The sequence continues at coordinate 70,130,825 of NC_091460.1, forward strand.
CACTCTTAAAGGGACCCAAGTCGCTCTGAATGGGTCCCTTTAAGAGCGACCCGGGTCCGTTTAAGAGCGACCTGGGTCCCTGAGAGCGAAATATGTCCCTTTAAGAGCGACCTGGGTCCCTTTAAGAGCAACCTGGGTCCCCTTAAGTGCGAAATTGGTCCCTTTAAGAGCAAAATGGGTCCTTTAAGAGCGACCTGGGTCCCTTTAAGTGTGAAATGGGTCCCTTTAAGAGCAACCTGGGTCCCTTTAAGAGCGACCTGGGTCCCTTTAAGAATGAAATGGGTCCCTTTAAGAGCGACCTGGGTCACTTTAAGAGCGACACGGGTCCCTTTAAGAGCGAAATGGGTCCCTTTAAGAGCCAAATTGGTTCCTTTAAGAGCGAAATATGTCCCTTTAAGAGCGAAATATGTCCCTTTAAGACCGACATGGGGCCCTTTAAGTGCGAAATATGTCCCTTTAAGAGCAAAGTGGGTCCTTTTAAGAGCGACCTGGGTCCCTTTAAGAGCAACTTGGGTCCCTTAAAGTGCGAAATGGGTCCCTTTAAGAGCGACCTTGGTTCATTTAAGAGCGATCTGGATCCCTTTAAGTGCGACCTGGGTCTCTATAAGAGTGATCTGGGTCCCTTTAAGAGTTAAATGGGTCCCTTTAAGAGCGAAATTGGTCTCTTTAAGAGCGACCTGGGTCCCTTTAAGAGCAACCTGGGATCCTTTAAGAGCGAAGGGACCCAGGTCGCTCCTAAAGGGACTCATGTCACTCTTAAAGGGACAGGAGCCAAGTTGCTCTTAAAGAGACGGCACCCAGGATTAAAGTTTCTCTTAAAAGGAAGTCACTGGTAAAGGGGCGCTCTTTTCAAGCACTATGTATTTCCCTGGAAATGCAAATCTAGCTTTACTTATCAAACCTTTTCTATCATTTTTATTCTAGGATATGTTGCATGGAGAAACTCTGGTAATGGTTCCTGGTTCATCCAGTCTCTGTGTAAGATGCTGCAAAAACATGGAAAAGAACTAGAACTAATAAAGATCCTGACCCGGGTGAACCATGTGGTGGCATCAGAGTATGAATCTGGCAGTGGTGGGAAGGAGATCCCTTGCATCGTCTCAATGCTAACAAAAGAATTATATCTATGACCCCACTGTGTTTGAAATGACTACTACATAGATTCTCACAGAAGTTATTCATTTCCCTTTGTATAGACATTTATTCTGTACTACTAGATTGTGATTGTTTCTACATATAATATGATATTTGTAAGATGTTTGTGAATAAGGCTCCATTTGATCTTCTCTTTATATAAAACACAGTAGAGAAGTTTAACACCTTCTTTGAACACTTTCATCTTTACATCCAAAATTTTCTTCCAATGTCATATCTTCATGGAGGGTTGGAGCTCTCATTTTTGTTGGTCCAAATTCCTTCTATACATGTATATTCCTTTGAAGCTGGGGGCCACACTGAGTTTTTGGCCACAACAGGTGTCACACAACATGTGATCAAAAACGCTGTCATATGGCTAAGGTAAATGAATTGGGGAGGGGGGCGGAGCTTAGCCATGGAGCTGTGAGGACGCGTGCGACCAGAGCTCCGTGTACAGCGACATCTTCCCTTACTTCCCCCAGCTCATTCCCGCACACCTGGTATGCCCGCACGCCGGAGACCAGCTGCTGTAAGGAGCCCGCACCGGCAGACCCGCTCAGTGTCCCGGAGGCCGACTTCCGAGAGGTCCCGCCGCTCTCCCAGCCCGGACACACTGCGCGCCACAGGATCCAAGATGGCGCTCGCACTGCAGGCGGGCGCTGCACAACGGCAAACCTCGCAGCCACAGGCAGGTCAGGACTCGGGCGCTGGCAGCCCTGGGGGGGGCTGCGGGCTCCTGCTCTCCTCTCAGCGATGACTGGGACACCATCATGCCCTCACAGAATACGGGGCCTATACCACCCAGGTTCTCCCCAGCAGCCCACACTACGTCACAACCCTCCCTTCATGAGGAATTGCACCTCCTGAGAGAACTGATCCAGGCTCTACCTACTAGGAGAGACCTGGATTCAGTTGTACAGCGTATAGAGACCTCCCAGCAGCAGGCTATAGAATCGGTGAGAGCCGACATTGACCAACTCACCCATAGAACCAGTGAGTCTGAACGAATAACAACTACTCTGGACTCTAGGGTCTCAGTTCTTGAACAAGAGGCTGAAAGATCTCGCCGCCATTTGCAGACTCTAGCTCTACAATTGGATGATCAGGAGAATAGGGGGAGAAGGAATAATGTACGCATAAGGGGCATGCCTGAGTCTGTTACGGCAACTAATCTTGAAACGAAAGTCCTGGCCTTGTTCAATATGATTACGGGTCGGCCTGCGGAAGCCACGTTCACTATTGATAGGGTGCACAGAGTGGCCAGAGCAGTTACACCGGAAAATGCAAGCCCCGTGATGTATTGTGTCGCCTTCATTATTATACGGATAGAGAACTGATCCTTCGTGCGACACGTGACTACGGCCAAATAGACTTCGAGGGCCAGACGCTGCAGCTCTACCCAGATGTGTCCTCCCGCACCCTCTACATGAGACGTCTGCTGCAACCGCTTCTAGTGGAGTTGCGAGAAATGGGAGCATCATACCGTTGGGGTCATCCTTTTCACATTGTCATCCGTAAGGAGGCTGCTACCTTCACACTACGCCACCCGGAGGAGGCTGATGCCCTTTTTCATTTCTTGAATATCCCACCCTTCTCTCTACCGAACTGGCTGATGATGGGACGACCTGATGCTCCTGTGAATTCTCAAAGGCGCCGCCGCACACGATCTTCCCGACCGACCGCTGAGAGAGATAACCCGGCCGTTTCCTCCATGGACCTTTCTGCGGCTATGCCGAACGAAGCCTGACTGTGGTCATTGACAGGGGCCTCAGAGCGAACTATGTGACAGCTCCTCCTTGTTGCCTCCGGTGCCTTACACCCCCTACCCCATCTAGCAACGTTTCTAGAATGCTGCCAAACCCCTACGCTCATTTGCTACGTCCCCAGTTTCTATGTTCGTTTACTGGCACGGCACCATTTCTCCTACTACACACTGTTTCCGGTTTTATGTTGTCCGGTTGCCTTCTAGCTGTTACCGTGCCTGCTGCAGTTACATGTTATTAAGTCTGCCATGGGGATCTGTGGGTACGGTCCGTTGACAGGGGGGGGTACACTGTGGTAGGGGTTGGGGAGGGGCACAAATGCTGGTTGCTCTGTTGTTTTAGATGACTCCTAATGCTTAATTTGTCCTTCCATTCGACCTAACGCATCTCTCTTTCAGACTGTCCTCTTCTTTGCAGAGACAGTCTCCATAGTGAGGTGTTTTGGGTCCTATCTGCGTTGTTCTGTGCCCCAGGATGGAATTCCTAGTGATCCTTACCTATTTTGGTGTGCAATTTTTCAGGATAACATTTCATAGGATCCCCTTGCGGGGTGTTTATATTATATTTCATTGATAGATGTCGCTGCCACGGGCTCATAGCTCATGGTTTTCTTCATCCCACTGTTCTTTAGTGAGACAGTTGCCTCACCTGCACGTTAGTGCTCTGTTTTTGTCTCCGTTTTGTTTTGTGTCTCTGTGATTTGTTCTGTGTTACTGAGTTCATTTGTCCTTTTGCGTCAGCTTGACCCTTCTTGTCTTCTCTGCTGTCCTTTCCCCACTCGTTCCTCTTGTATCTCCCCCCCTTCTTTTTCTTCTTTTTTCTCTTTTTGTTCTTTTCTACACCCTATCTTTCTTGGGGTGCCTGGGGTGCCGCGCCCAAAGGTTCTCGTGTGAAAATCACTATTCTGTGTTCTCTTTGTTAGCCTGAACCTTTTCCGAGGGGCGTCCATCGACTAATCCTGCCTGTGATTTCCTCCATCTGCCTTCAGGATGCCTTCCCAGACACAGCGAGACGTCCTCTTAGGTACCCTCAATGTGAAAGGGCTACATGACCCGGGTAAGAGATCAATTTTGCTTAATCTTTTGAAGGGTAAACATCTCCAGGTGGCCTTTCTTCAAGAGACGCACCTTACGGCGCAATGCGCCTTTAGACTATCCAACCGCTGGTTTCCTCATGCCTACCATAGCTACTCTAGTGACTCCAAAGCTAGAGGTGTGAGTATTCTCATTTCTGGTACCCTACCATGGGAACTGATAGAAAGTCGCAGTGATGACGATGGTCGTTTTCTCATGGTAAAGGGACGTATCTCCTCGGTGCCGTACACTTTAGCTTCCATTTATTTACCTAACTCGGAACAGGACAAATCCCTGAACTCTTACTTGGAGCTAATAGAGGACTTTGCTGAGGGCACACTGATCCTGGGGGGTGATTTTAATGTTGCTATGGACCCCAGGGTGGATACTTCCAAAGGGGTTTCTCACCTTCCCGCAACTACTGTCAGATGCTTCAGTGCTGCTCTCAGAGACCACCAGCTGGTTGATGTATGGAGGATTCTACACCCTCAGGACAAGGACTTTTCGTTCTATTCGCCAGCTCGGGATATGTATTCCCGCTTGGACTATTTCTTTGTGAAGCATAGGGAACTCCATCTCGCCCTAGATGCGCACATTGACTGTATCGCCTTTTCCGACCACGCACTAGTCACTGTTAGGATTTCTCTGACTAATCCCTACCCAACTCAATGGCAATGGCGACTTAACGCTTCGCTACTAAAAGATGTGGTTGTGCAAAGTGAACTGAAGCGTGCCTTGACTGACTACTTTGCTACGAACACTGAAAATGACACCTCTCCTGGCATATGCTGGGAAGCACATAAATGCGTGATCCGAGGGATCCTCATAAAATTTGGTTCCCAATTCAAAAAAGAGAGGGCGGCTAAGACTCTGAAACTGCTAGACCAAATCACATCGCTGGAACAAACCCACAAACATTCTCCCTCCGAAGACACTAGAGTCTCTCTGTTGCAGGCGAGGGACCAATTGCGGACGCTGCTCATGTGTAAGGCTAAGGCACAACTGGCTAAATGCAGACGCCATTATTATGAGCATGGAAATAAAAGCGGTAAATCCCTCGCTTGTGCTCTTAGAGCGCAACGCCAGCAATCATATGTCCCTAGTGTTTTCTCCTCTACACAGACGAAAGTGAACGCCCCGAAAGAAATTGCGGAGGTGTTCAAAGACTTCTACGCGAACCTTTACACGTCGGATGGTAATAACCCGGCTACACTAGACCCCTCGTTTAGAGATAAAATCTCTGCATATATTAGGCAGTCGGGAATGCGCTCTCTTTCCCAGGCGGATGTGGAGGCACTGGAGGAACCAATATCGGCGGCCGAATTAAAGGTGGCGATCAAAGACACGCAGTTGGGTAAAGCTCCAGGCCCAGATGGCTTTGGCCTAATATATCATAAGACCTTCTTAGATATTCTGTCTCCCCACTTTGTGGCTGCCTTTAATTCTCTCTCGGGGGGCACCCCTCTGCCACGAGATGCCACGAGAGCCCACATAGCCGTGATCCCCAAGCCAGGGAAAGATAGCACCCAATGCTCCAACTTCCGACCTATTTCGCTATTGAACGTGGATTTAAAACTGTTCTCTAAAATACTAGCGTCCCGATTGGCCCCTTTCCTCAGCAGTACCGTTCACCCGGACCAGGCCGGTTTCATGCCTGGTCGAGAAGCCCGAGACAATACCCTGAGGGCAATTAACCTGATCCACAAGGCCTCTCTACGTAACATCCCGATGATGCTTCTCTCCACTGACGCCGAGAAGGCCTTCGATCGGGTTAATTGGACCTTCATGACCGAAACTTTGAAGTTCTTAGGCATGGGTACCAATTTTCTCTCCTGGGTTCTTGCCCTATATGCTTCCCCATCGGCGCGCGTCCGGGTGAACGGCATTCTTTCCTCAGAATTTCCCATAGCGAATGGGACACGGCAGGGGTGCCCTCTGTCTCCTCTTATCTTCATCCTAACTTTGGAACCATTCCTGTGTAGGGTACGGGCTAACCAGAACATATCGGGTCTGACAGTTGGTACACTGTCTAATAAGATCGCGGCCTACGCCGATGACCTTCTGTTTTTTGTTACCTCCCCTCTGGTTTCTCTACCGAACCTTATGCAGGAATTTGAGGTATACGCTCGCCTTTCTAACTTTAAAATAAATTTTTCTAAGTCGGAGGCTCTCAACCTTACGGTTCCAGAGACTGTGGTTGCCGGCCTCAAAACGGCCTTTGGATTTGGCTGGGCGACGGAGTCCCTTAAGTACTTGGGCATCCGCCTGACTGCGGATCTGAGCAAGCTCTATCAACATAACTACCTCCCACTTTTGAACACTATCATTGCCGACTGTGCTAAATGGTCGAAGGGGATGTTCACATGGTTTGGCCGCTGTTCTATATATAAGATGAACATTCTGCCGCGGATTCTGTACTACTTCCAGTGCCTCCCCATCCGCTTACCCGCTGCTTTTTTTAGATCTCTGCTTTCCTCCCAGTCAAAATTTGTATGGGGCGATAAACTCGTGAGAGTGCGCCGTAGCCTCCTATCTCGACCCAAAGACCGTGGAGGGTTTGGGCTCCCTGATATTAAAAAGTATTATCTGGCTGCCCAATTGTCACACGTCTTAGACTGGTGTCGTAATAGCCAGAAGAAACAATGGATCGTGGTGGAACAATCTTTCACGACGGTTCCCTTACAAGGTCTCCCATGGCTGCCTGGTACTCTGCTCTCTACCTTGAAGTCTCACCCCACTATTGGCCCAGTGATCGGGGCGTGCTCGGAAAAGGCGGTCCGGCAATTTCTCCTTCCTTTGAACTCTAAACTTTCCCCTGTACTGGGCCACCCCAAATTTCCACCTGGACTGGAGGACCCGGTCTTCAGGGAATGGATTGCAGCAGGGTTTTTCCGCGCTGGAGATTTCATCTCCAACTCCTCATGGTTATCCACCTCTGACCTGCTGGAACGCACTGAACCGCGTGGCCTGGGCTTCTGGAGAGCAGCACAGTTGCGCCATTTCCTCATTTCCCTTCCCAGCCCTTCTACGCTTACCGCGTCCATCACCCCCTTCGAGGCCCTTTGCTCAGAAAAGGAACCCTTGCGACATAGCCTTTCCTTGGCTTACCAATTCTTGCTGACTCCCCCGGAGGAGCCCCCTCCTGAGTTCCTGATAAAGTGGGAAGAAGACCTCAATTTCTCCCTTACAGAGGAACAAAGATTAAGGATTTTCACCCTCACGCATAAGTCCTCTGTTAGCTCCCGCTTTCAGGAAACAGGATACAAAATTCTCTCCAGATGGTACCGAGTTCCCTCCCGACTACATGCCCTCATCCCTGAGGTTGACCCCACTTGCTGGAGGTGTGGCATCGAGGAAGGTACGTTCCTTCATATTTTTTGGGACTGCCCTCACCTTCAGACTTTTTGGTCCGAAGTTACGCGAGTGATACGACAGGTTACTGACCTGACGTTTCCTATGGACCCTGCCCTATTTCTCCTTCATCACTGCGACTTATCGGTGTCAGTATACAAACGTTCCTTGCTTCGTTTCTTGGTAATGGCCGCCAGAGCATGTGTTCCCCTTTATTGGAAGAAACAAGACCCCCCTCCGATCTCGCTCTGGATCTCCAAGGTCAATGACCTCATGCACATGGAGGACCTGACAGCTAGTATCCTCGATTCTACTACTCGTTTTACCCGCACTTGGTTTGTGTGGATGCAGTTCCAGGAAACTGATATGTATAAAGACTTACTGCGTAACTCCCCCACAACTTGAGTGTTGAGTTGAATGGGGGATTTGCGATGTGCCTTTTGGTTGCCTCACCCTGGTCGCCCCTATTCCCCTTACTCTCTGTTCCTTTCTTTACCTAATTCTCTTTCTTCTCTCCATTTTATAACCTCCCCTCCCCTCTCTTGTTCACCACTTGAGATTATGTTTTGTACTATTGTCTCGTTAGTGTCTGTTCGTATTGTTAAATGTGTTATGTCTGTCCTCTTTCATGTAATCCGAGCAGCAGCTCGGTTTTTTTTTGTTCCTTATACCTCAGGGGCCCAAGGGACTGGTGACATCCCCCGACGCCTAGGCTAGTGCTCATTTATGTACTGATATTAAGGGACACTTCCCTTGTTCTGGTTCTACTATTAAGTGTTAAGGCTTTCGGGCCTCAGCAATATGTTTGCTTTACTCCTTCTTATGATGTTCCTATCTTCTTGATCTCTCCGTGCTGTTGGCGCTGTTGCCGCTCCCTGATGTGTCTTCTTGAAAATACAAATAAAGAATTAAAAAAAAAAAAAAAAAAAAAAAAAAAAAAAAAAAAAATGAATTGGGGAGCATTGCAAAGCACAAGTAGCCATTGTGGACAGCGACCCAGCCGTCACAAAAAATCCATCCAAAATTTATTTATTGGTGATGTTGGGTGGAAGGGCCACTTGTGGGCTGAAATACAAACCAATTCAGTAACCAATTTGTTGTGGCCAAAATTGCGGTGCAGCCTCAGCCTTTAAATATGTAATTAGGATTAGGATTCTTAGAATAAGGTACTGCTTCTTCACATGATTGCTCCCCATCTCAAAATTCTTTCTCCAAGCAGAATCATGCCATTATTTAAAACAGGAGAATATAATAATAATAAAATTCGGTCTGCCTGCATTTACCACATTCAAAATTTTAGACAGATCAGTTCCTAGACTTAGGCTAGGTTCACACTGCGTTTTCAGCATCCGTTTAACGGATCCGTTTTTTTTAACGTCCAGAAAAATAGGGTCAGCAACGTTTTTTGGTCCGTTTTGGTCCGCCAAAAAAAACGGATCCGTTTTTTTTTATAATGGAAGTCAATGGAAAAACGGATGCACACAAATGAATCCGTTTTTTGCAATCCGTTTTTCATGCGTTTTTTGCAAAAAACGGATGCGTTAAACGGATGCTGAAAACGCAGTGTGAACCTAGCCTAATCAACCATAAACACTGAAGCTACCTGCCTAAGGGTAGCTTCACACATAACAGATCCATTGCCTGTTATTTTATAGGAGAATACATACTCGCAGCAGGATTGACATTCCACTGTGAGTATGTAAGTTAAGCCCCGCCGGCCAAAGTATACTGTACCAGCTCTGTGCTCAAGCTTGCTTTGGGGGTTCCCAGCTAGACGTCCCACTCAGCCAATCAGTGCGCCACAGCTACACAGCAGCTGAGCGAAGTGTCCAGATGCTTGGAACCCCCGAAGCAAGCTGGAGTGTGGAGCAGGTACAGTATGCTTCCGCTGGCGGGGGGTTAATTTACATACTCTCACAGAAAATTACAGGGAATGGATCAGCAGCAGATTTCACTGCGAATTCACAGCATCAAATGTGCTGTGGATCAGTTATGTGTGAATCTAGCCTAAATTTGCAGCAAAAAGTCATATTTACCAGCTCAAATATAGGTGTGGAATTACAAACATGAAAGATTGTCAACAGAAAAAGACCTAATTCAACTAGTCCACCCTTTATTTTTATCTTAGGATAGCTACAATATAAGTTTATCCAAGGCAGGTTTAAATGTAGTTACAGTAGATCTTTATTTTCTGTAGAAATCCACAAAGGACTGCAACATAAAATTACATGCCTAAAAACCGGCCCTGAAGCAGACGTGACCCATGGCAAAATAACCTTACACTGCCTTAACCCTTTCCCACACGAGGACGTAACTGTACGTCCTCGTGCGGGTGTTCAGAGCGGGGCCGTGCAGCGACCCCGCTCTGAACCGCGGCGGACCCGGGTGCCGCTTGTAGCCCGGGACCGCCGGTATTAGCGGGCACGGTCCGATCGCCGTGCCTGCTAATACAGTAATCAGATGCAGCTGTCAAACATGACAGCTGCATCTGATTACCTGATTCAGCTTATCCCTGGTGTCTAGTGGCGGTGATCGCTCCCCCGGGTCGTTATGCCGGAGGAGCGATCTCAGTGTGTGCTGCCGGCCAGGGACCGCTCCAAGATGGCGCCATCCCCGGCTTGGCACTAGTTTACTTCCGGCTGCAGCAGCCGGAAGTAAACGAGTGCCTATCTCATGGATCTCTGCTGCAGAGATCTCTATAAGAGATCAGTGCACTTATACTAGAAGCCCCCCCTAGGGGGGCCTCTAGTATAAGTGTAAAAGTTAAAAAAAAAAAAGAAGAAGAAGAAGAAGTGCTGTTGTCCCCTCCCCCTCCCCTAATAAAAGTCAGAATCACCCCCCTTTTCCCAGGTTATAAATAAAAGTAAATAAATAAACAAGTTTGCTATTGCCGCGTGCGTAATCGCCCGATCTATTAATTTATCACATTCCTGATCTTGCACGGTAAACAGGGTCAGCGCAAAAAAATCCCAAAGTGAAAATCTGCACATTTTTGGTTGCATCAAATCCAGAAAAAAATTAATAAAAAGCGATCAAAAAGTCGTATATGCGCAATCACGGTAACGATAGAAAGAACACATCATGGCGCAAAAAATGACACCTCACACAGCCCCATAGACCAAAGGATAAAAGCGTTATAAGCCTGGGAATAGAGCGATTTTAAGAAACATATATTTGTTAACAATGGTTTGAATTTTTTACCGGCCATCAGATACAATATAAGTTATACATGTTATATATCGTTTTAATCGTAACGACTTGAGGAACATGCATAACAAGTCAGTTTTACCCCAGGGCGAATGGCGTAAAAACACATTTCCCCAAATAAAAGAAATGGTTTTTTTTTTCTTCAATTTCACCACACTTTGAATTTTTTTCTGGTTTCACAGTGTACTTTATGCAAAAATTCTGCCTGTCATTGCAAAGTACAATTAGTGACGCAAAAAATAAGGGCTCATGTGGGTCTCTAGGTGGAAAAATGCAAGTGCTATGGCCTTTTAAGCACAAGGAGGAAAAAACGAAAATGCAAAAACGAAAATTAGCCTGGTCCCGAAGGGGTTAAGGAACCAGAAGTGACCCAATGCACTGTAGTGTACCGTACCAACAATTCTAGTAACAATTGACAAAATTTTAATTTTGTCCGAATTTTTCTCTTTTTTTTTACTGCAAACCGCAATGACAGGAAACAAATTTTACACTTGGGAACTAATATGAATTATTTCACTGGTAAACCTTAAATTAATATTTGCACTTCACAGCTATGTATAATCCAAACCTCACTAAATAAATATTAGCATGATAAAAAAAAAAATTACACAGTAAAATTGTATTCCAGAAGAAGAAGAAAATGTACTAAATCATATACTGGTAAAAGCTACATTGCCCTTCTTGATAATTAAAAAGTCATGGTAGAACCATAAAACTTACTAAAAGTGTCAAAACATTTCAGGCTCACTTTGCTTGTAAATACAAGCATATATTTAAAGCAACTCTGTACCCACAATCTGACCCTCTCCAAACCCCTTGTACCTTCGGATAGCTGCTTGTAATCCAAGATCTGTCCTGGGGTCCGTTCGGCAGGTGATGCAGTTATTGTCCTAAAAAAAATACTATTAAACTTGAAGCCCCATGCCAAACGGGAGTATCTGTGCCCTAACTTTGCACCACCCCTCTGTCCCTCCTCCCCACCCTCTTCATCATTAGAAATGCCACTGAAACATTTTCTCCATGCCGAACATTGCACAGGTCCTTAACGATCCAGCCCATGTGCCGGGCTGCCACAGGTGGGGAATAGGAGGCAATCTGCCTGGAGTAATCCCAATGATGAAGAGGGTGGGGAGGAGGGACAGAGAGATTGTGCAAAGTTAGGGCACACATACTCCAGTTTGGCACGGGCTGCAAGTTGAAAAGTATTTTTTTAGGACAATGTCTGCATCACCTGCCGAACGGACCACAGGACAGATCTTGGATTAAAAGCAGCTATCCGAAGGTACAAGTGGTTTGAGGGGTCAGATTGTGGGTACAGAGTTGCTTTAAGCCTCAAAATACAACTTGATACTTTGGATATCAAGTGTTGCTGCACTCACTTGATCTCTGTAATAAAAGTTTTCACAAATGTAACATTTTCCAGGCTGTTAAAGCTTTTTGATTCACATTTTGCATAAAATCCCCCCCCCCCCAAAAGACTGTTGGATCATGTTTCCTTGGATGTGTAATGTCCATTGACTGCCTGTAATAAAAGTTCATCTGGAATATCGGTGTCCTCAAAACTCCAGGTTTCCACACTTAGATTTGCAGCATCCACTAGTTCTGCATCTTCAGCAGCTTCTACAATTAAGGCATCATCAAGGCAAGAATCCCAGGCCGAATCAAAAATTGTAATGCTTTCCTCCGGTTCCATGGATTTGCCTACAAGCAGATCTTCAGTAAGCAGGACATTTTGTTTGATGTCACTTATGGTACCATTTTCATCCATAGTAAGAGAGCATTCTTCATCTTCCTATAATATATGACAGTTTTAACATTATACGGCAATTATTTGGTTTCTTTGTTTTATATAACATCTGTATAACAAATTAACTGCACAAACACATATATATATATTTTACACACATACATACATAGATAATGTGTGTATGTGTGTGTATATATGTAGAGTATCTATCTACATCTACAAGACAGAGGATCCCCTGGTGACAAAAGTGTGAAACATATGTTGGGCATGGGGCCCTTGTGGTTGGTATCATCCTCGTGTATGTATGTACTTTATGGTATTGAGTGGTTTTGTCTTTTTTTTGTTAGCTTATGTTAGTCACCATGAAACAAACCCACTAGAATATTCACCACAATGTTTTTTTTTAATTAGGAATGGGAAAAAACACAAGACACACACACACACACACACACACACACACGTGGACATGTCCATTCTTCTGCACAGAGAGAGGAGGCGCATGAGCCTCCCATAGACTGCCAGTATAACATGGAGGCTGGCAGAGGATTCTGCCACGGAATTCCGCCAGTTTTACTCCGTGTGAACTGGCCCTTAAAGGCAATGAAAGTCTGTAAAATGGAAACTGCCAATAGCAACCAATCACAGTTTAGCTTTCAGCTTTGGTAAAATGAACCTGAGCTGTGATTTGTTGCCATAGGTAGTTTACATCTATTTTGCACACTTATAGGGGTACTTAACCCCTCCAAGATACAACCCTGTTAAATCCCCACCCATAATCTAAGCTTGTTTGTAATAGGTTCCTATTACATTAATGGGGCCATTTGTCTGCAGTACATCCTGACTTACAGCCAAAGCTAAAGAAAATCCTCACTTTCTGGTCCAATCTGTCTCCACTCCTCTGTCCTCCCCCTCCCTTCTGAGACCCAGGTCCAACAATCTCTCTTCTGTTGCCAAGGAAGTAAGATGTAATGCCTCATGTGTAACCCCACCCACCACTGACATCACACCAATGAGTGAGCAGCTGGCCAGGGGGCAGTAGAAACAATAGAATAGTGACAGCTTCCTTAACAGTACAGGGGAAAGGAGACAGGTGTTTTATCTCTTTTTCTGATTTAAAAATCATTTGTAAAAGTTTTAATCCAGGGCCAGGAGCAGCATAGACAAGCTTTTTATTAATACAAAATCCCCTCCCCTAATAAAAGTCAGAATCACCCCCCTTTCCCCATTTTTTAAATAAAAATAAACAAACAGGTTTGGTATCGCCTTGTGCATAATCGCCTGAACTAATTCACATTCCCGATCTCGCACAGTAAACGGCGTAAGCGTCAAAAAATTCCTAAGTGCAAAATTGCGCATTTTTGGTCACATCAAATTTTGAAAAATTGTAATAAAAAGCGATCAAAAAGTCGCATATGCGCAATGAAGGTACCGATAGAAAGAACACATCATGGCGCAACAAATGACACCTCACACTGCCCCATAGACCAAAGGATAAAAGCGCTATAAGCCTGGGAATGGAGCGATTTTAAGGAACATATTTATGTTAACAATGGTTTGAATTTTTTATTTGATGGCTTCTAAAAAATGAAAACCTTTTAAAAAAAGTTATACAAGTTACAGATCGTTGTAATCTTAACTTGAGGAAAATGTATAACAAGTCAGTTTTACCCCAGGGCGAACGGCGTAAAAACAACCCCGCTTTTTTTGCCCTTACCGCTTTTGCCGTGCGAGAACAGTAATGTGATTAATTAATAGTTTGGGCGATTATGCACGTGGCTATACCAAACATGTTTTAATTATTTACTTTTAAAACATGGGAAAAGGGGGGGTGATTCAAACTTTATTAGGAGAGGGGGCTTTTTACTACTTGTTTTTTTTTTTTTTTGACACTTATACTAGAAGCCCCCCGGGGGGACTTCTAGTATAAGTGCACTGATCTCTCATTGAGATCTGCACTGATCTCTCATAGAGATCTTTGCTGTATACTTATACAGCAAAGATCAATGAGATCAGCACTCGTTTGCTTTCGGCTACTGCAGCCAAAAGCATCCCAGTGCCGAGCCGGGATCAGCGCCATTTTGGCAAAGACCCCGGCAGGTAAAGGATGTGAGTGATCCACCCCACTAGACACCAGGGAAGTGCTGCATACAGTAATCGGATGCAGCTGTCAACTGACAGCTGCATCAGATTACCGAATTAGCTGGCACGGCGATCGGACCGTGCCCGCTAATAGCTGCGGTCCCGGGCTACACGCGGCACCGTGGTTAACACCTCTTGCGGACTCATGACGTACCGGTAAGTCATGCGTCCTTAACCCCTTAGGGACCAAGCCTATTTGAGCCTTAATGACCAGGCTCATTTTTCAAAATCTGACCTGTCTTATAGCTCAGTGATGCTTTAACATATGCTAGCGATTCTGAGATTGTTTTTTTTTGTAACATATGGTACTTTATATTAGTGGCAAAATTTGGTCACTATCTGTTGTGTTTTTTGTGAAAAACGAAAATATCATGAAAAAATTAAAAAATTTGCACTTTACAAACTTTGAAATTCTCTGCTTCTAAAAAAAGAACGTTGTATCACATAAATTAGTTACTAGGTCACATAACCAATATGTCCTCTTTATTCTGGCATAATTTCGTAAACATTTTACTTTTCTTGGGTGTTACGGGGCTTAGAAATGTATCAGCAAATTATCAATTTTTCATGAAATTTCCAAAATTAATTTTTTTAGGGACCAGTTCTTTTTTTTAAGTGTGTTTAGGAGGCTTGTATACTTGAAACCCCCATAAATGACCCCATTTTGGAAACTAAACACCCTAAGGTATTAATCTAGGGGTACAATGAGCATTTTAACCCTACAGGGGCTGGAGAAAAGTATTCACAATTAGGCCGGAAAAAAATGGAAAATAGAAATTTTCAAATAATATGTTCGTTCAGATTAAAGTATCTCATTTTCACAAGCAACAGGAGAGAAAAAGCACCCCAAAATTTGTAACGCAGATCCTCCTGAGTACAATGGTACCCCATATGGGGGCGTAAACCACTGTATGGGCACACAGCGGGGCTCAGAAGGGAAGGAGCGCCAATTAGCATTTTCAGTGCAGATTTTGCTGTACAAGTTTTCAGGCGCCAGGTGCGTTTGCAGTGCCCCTGTAGTGCCAGCAGAGTGAAACCCCCCCATAAGTCACCCCATTTTGGAACGTTAAAACCTCAAAGAATAGGTCTTTGGGTGCAGTGAGCATTTTGACCCCACAGGTATTAGAGGAAAGTATTCAAAATAAGACAGTAAAAATGAAAAACTAGAATTTTTCCAATAATATGTATGTTTAGTTTGAAATTTCTCAATTTCACAAGGAACAGGAGAGAAAAGGCACCCCAAAATCTGTAACGCAGGTTCTTCCGAGTAAAAAGGTACCCCATATGTGGGCATAAACCACTGTATGGGCACACAGCAGGGCTCAGAAGGGAAGGAGCGTCATTTCGCTGGTGCAAAACCGCAGCTAGTATCGGTTATTAGAATAGTGCAGTTGCTTAAAAATTTTTTATTAAATGAGATTACAGGTAATCTGGGGTGGTGACGGGAAACCTGGGGAGTGTTTACTCGCTATCTGGGGTAGTGACGGGCAATTTGGGGTGGTACGAGCAGTCTGTGGCAATCTGGGGGTGTTTACTGGCTATCTGGGGTGGTTACGGGCAATCTGGGGGCGTTTACTGGCAATCTAGGGGTGTTTACTGCCTATATGGGGTGGTAACGGACAATCTGGGGGTGTCACAGGCAAACTGGGGTGGGTATGGGCAGCCTGTGGCAATCTGGGGTGGTTACGGGTAATCTGAGCGTTTACAGGTAAACTGGAGTGGTTATGAATAATCTGGGGTGGTTACAGGTAATGCGGAGTGGTTATGAATAATCTGGAGTGGTTACAGGTAATGCAGAGTGGTTACAGGTAATCTGGGGTGGTTACAGGTAATCCGGGGCACTTGACTTTTTATCCCGTCGCCAATGATTTTTGGTGACAGGGGACAAAAAGTGCCGGCAGCATTTGGAACAAGTGATTAGTGGTATATAGTATATACCGCTGATCACTTGTACCAGGACCACATCGGCTAGTCCCTGATCATTGCCCCATGCTCTCCGCCACCTCTGGTAGTGGAGAGAATGAGAGTTTGATCTTTTTTTAAAGGGTACAAACACACTTGCTGTATCCGCAGCGAATTTCTGGCTGCATATTTGCAGTGAGACTCACTGAGGATCCCGGCCATGTGTACTCAATGGCAGACAAACTCGCAGCAGGGATTTACATCCCTGCTCAGAGTTTGTCCGCAGCTCGCCCAGTTAACACCCTGGCCGCCGGAGACTATACACCAGCTAATCCCGGCTACAGGGCTCCCGACGTCTTCACGGCCCGTTTAGCCAATCAGTGCTGTGGTGGGGCAGCGCACTGATTGGCTGAGCGGGACGTGCCGGGAATCAGCGAAGGACCAGATGATGTATAGTTGGGACCAGGTGATGTATAGTCTCCGGCGGCCGGGGGGTTAACGGGTCGGCCTTTGGACAAACTCGCAGCAGGGATGTACATCCCTGTTGCGAGTTTGTCTGCCATTGAGTACACAGGGCCTAGATCCTCAGCGAGTCTCGCTGCGAATACACAGCGAGAAACTCGCTGTCGATGCGGCAAGTGTGTTTGTACCCTAAGGAATTAATCACTGTGAACACTAAGGTTATTCCGGGGGGGACATGTATTCATCTCCTCTCACTGTTGAGAGGACATGAAAGCATGCAATTCCCGTTACCGGTGGCCGCTGTTATACTGGTAATAACAGCGATCGTCGGTGCAGGGACTGGCCGGGACTGAGCCCACACTCTGCCCCAACTTCTCAGCGACCTCCGGTAGCTGAGAGGAGGGGGCTGCGGGTATTACCGGCGCCGCTGCACTATTCTGCACCATCGCCATAAAGAGCTGATGGCAGCAGTATAGAGCCCATTAGTGATCGCCGTAAAAATTCATATCGGCGGTCACTAATAACATAATACATGTATTCTCTGGGTCACTACGGTTACGGCGATACCACATTTGTATAGGTTTTTTTTTTACAATTACCGCTTTGGCGCAATAGAAACTATCTTCCTAGCAAAAACCCACAAAAACTGTCGCCATATTGCAAGATCCATAGCGTTCTTATCTTTTGCGCGACAGAGCTGGTTTTGGGCTTATTTTATGCGGGAAGATCTGTAGTTTCTATTGATACCAAGTTTTATATGTATGTGACTTTTTGATCTCTTTTATGACGTATTTTCCTAAAGCAGATTGATAAAATACTGCTATTCTGGTACTGTTTTTTTATTTATTTTTTTACAGCGTGTGTCGTGCGATATAATTATTGATATTGTTTTATAGATTGGGTCGTTACGGACGTAGCGATACCAAATATGTATAGGATTTGTGTTTTTGATCACTTTTATGTAATGTTTTATTGTATATGGGGAATGTAATGCATTTTTATTATGGGGGGGGCTGGGGGGGGGATTGTGTTTGGTGCACTTTTTTTTACACTAGTGTATATTACTGTACACTAGCGTAACACTTTCATCACTAATACAATACACTGCTTCTGCAGTACAGTGTATTGTATTATGGGACCATCCTGCTGACAGGCAGTAGCACAGCCACCTGTCAGCAGGATGGCTTATCCATGGTAAGCCCGGGGGCCTTCATTAGGAATTACCATGGAGACGTCGGGGGGACCGGACGGCGCCGCAGGACCTCCGATCGCGCAAGTGGACCTGCGGCGCCGTCCGGTACACACCGGAACCCGTTAGATGCCGCTGTCATGCTTTGACAGCAGCATTTAACGGGTTGAACTGTCCGGAGCAGAGAATCCAGTTACAGGGGGGGGGGGGGGGGGGGGGACAGCACACTGACCGCTGCTGCCTCCGCCGGGCGGTAATTTATTCGGATGCGTCCGCAGTTAAAAGGCGTACGCATCGGAATAAAGCCCATTAGTGGCCACCGTGAAAAGGCAGCACGGCCGTCACTAAGGGGTTAAGAGGTTAAAGTGTCACTGTCGTTTATTTTATTTTTTTGCAGAAATCAATAGTACAGGCGATTTTAACCCCTTAGTGACCGCCGATACGGCTTTTTACGGCGGTCACTAAGGGTCCTTATTCTGCTGCCATCAGCTTTTTACGGCGATGGCAGAGAATAAGGCTGCGGGGCCGGGACGCCCCCCACCCCGTCCCCCCAGCTACCGGAGGTAGCTGAGGGATTGGGGCAGTGTGTGGCGTCCGTCCTGCCCCCCCCCCCCCAACCGACGATCGCCGCTATTCAAGTTATAGCGGCGGCCGTCGGTAATGGGGATTACCGATGCCGCCGCCACCTTTCATCTCCCCCCGCCGTGAATCTACGGTGGGGGGAGATGAAATAAGTGTCCCCCAGACCTCAGATCAGCCCCCCCTAGTAGGGCGATCACTAACCCCCCTCCCCCGGCGGCCATCATTTCCAAGATGGCCGCCGCCATCGCTGTGAACCGACTAATGTCTGTTCACAGTGATGGAAAAGTTAAAATGAATGAAAGCCCCATGCTCTCCGCCACCGGAGAGCATGGGGCAGTGATCGGGGACCCCACTGTGGTGCTCCCGGCACCTTTTATCCCCTGTCACCATGAATGATTGGTGACAGGGGATAAAAAGTGATGTCCCCCCACCCCCCAAGTCGCCCCCCACCCCCCCTGTCACCCCCGTCCCCCAGTCACCTCCCCTACCCCTTATACGTTACCTGATTCTGGAGCTCCTTCCTCTTCGGCGTCCTGGCTGGTTATGAAGTGCGCATGCGCTTCACAACCAGCCAACTCTGAAAATTTAAAGTGACAGAGACCAATTTGGTCTCTGTCACTGAACTATGATTACTGTGATAGAAAATATCACAGTAATCATAGTAATACAGTGAAAATGAATGTGTAAAGTACAAAAAGTGACAAACATACAAAAAATAAAACAAACACTTTTTATTATAGTAATAATTGCAGTTTACTCCCAAATTACCCCTAACCCCTCCCCAGATTACCCGTAACCACCGCACGTTGCCCGTAACCACCCCAAATTGCCAGTGACCCCCTCCAGATTGCCCGTAACCACCCCAAAGCACTTCAGTTTATCAGTAACAATCCCAGATTGTCTGTAACCCTTCCAGGTTGCACATAACCCCCCCAGGTTCCCCGTAATCATGCCAGATTACATGTAACCCCCCAGATTGCACGTAACCACCGCACGTTGCCTCTGACCATGCCACGATGCCTCTGACCACCGCACGTTGCCTCTGACCACCACACGTCGCCTCTGACCACGCCACGGCGCCTCTGACCACCCCAAATTGCCAATGACCCCCTCCAGATTGCGGTGCCCATGTCAGATTACAGGTACACACCCCAGATTGCCTATAAGAACTTCAGTTTATCCGTAACCACCCCACGTTGCCCGTAACCACCCCAGATTGTCTGTAAGCACTGCAGGTTGCCCGTAACCACCCCACGTTGCCCGTATCCACCCCAGATTGTCTGTAAGCACTGCAGGTTGCTCGTAACCACCCCACGTTTCCCATAACCATCCCAGATTGTCTGTAAGCACAGCAGGTTGCCTGTAACCAGCCCACGTTGCCCGTAACAAGCCCACGTTGCCCGTAACCAGCCCACGTTGCCCGTAACCACAGCAGGTTGCCCGTAACCACAGCAGGTTGCCCGTAACCACCCCACGTTGCCGTAACCACAGCAGGTTGCCGTAACCACCCCATGTTGTCCGTAACCACCCCAGATTACCTGTAACCACCTCAGGTTGCCCATAACCACCCCAGGCTGTCCGTAACCACCCCACATTACCTGTAATCTCATTTTTTTTATTTTATTTTATTTTAGTAACTGCGCTATTCTAATAACCATTACTAGCTGCGGTTTTGCTCCTGTAAATTGGCGCTCCTTCCCTTCCGAGCCCTGCTGTGTGCCCATACAGTGGTTTATGCCCACATATGGGGTACTGTTCTACTCAGGAGAACCTGTGTTACAGATTTTTGGGTACGTTTTCTCTCCTGTTCCTCGTCGAATTGAGAAATTTCAAACTAAACTAACATATTATTGAAAAAATTCGAGTTTTTCATTTTTACTGTCTACTTTTGAATACTTTCCTCTAATACCTGTGGGGTCAAAATGCTCACCACACCCCAAAATGAATTCTTTGAGGGGTGCACTTTCCAAAATGGAGTGACTTATTGGGAGATTTTACTCTGCGGACACTACAAACGCACCTGGCGCTCGGAAACTTCTTCAGCAAAATCTGCATTGAAAAAGCTAATTGGCGCTTTTCCTTCTGAGCCCTCCTGTGTGCCCATACAGTGGTTTACGCCCACATATGGGGTACCATTGTACTCAGGAGGACCTGCGTTACAAATTTTGGGGTACTTTTTTCCTCTTGTTCCTCGTGAAATTGAGAAATTTCAAACTAAACGAAAATATTACTGGAAGAATTCGAGTTTTTCATTTTTACTGTCCTCTTTTGAATACTTTCCTGTAATACCTGTGGGGTCAAAATGGTCACCACACACCAAGATGAATTCTTTGAGGGGTGCACTTTCCAAAATGGGGTGACTTATGGGGGGGGGGTTCTCTCTGCTGACACTACAGGGGCGCTGCAAACGCACCTGGCGCTCAGAAACTTCTTCAGCAAAATTTGCATTGGAAAAGCTAATTGGCGCTCCTTCCCTTCTGAGCCCCGCTGTGTGCCCATACAGTGGTTTACGCCCACATATGGGGTACCGTTGTACTCAAAGAGAACCTGCATTACAAATTTTGGGGTGCTTTTTCTCTCATATTCCTTTTGAAAATGAAAAACTTTAATCTAAACGTATATATTATTGGAAAATTTAAATTTTCAATTTTTTTGCTGCCTAATTGTGAATACTTTCCTCCAGCCCCTGTAGGGTTAAAATGCTCATTATACCCCTAGATTAATTCTTTAAGGTGTGTAGTTTCCAAAATGGGGTCACTTATGGGGGTTTTCAGGATACCAGACTTCTAAATCCATTTAAAAAAAAAAAGAACTGGTCCCTAAAAAAAAATCAGTTTTGGAAACTTTCACGAAAATGTGATAATTTGCTGATAAATTTCTAAGCCCCATAACACCCTAAAAAAGTAAAATATGTTTACCAAATTATGCCAGAATAAAGAAGACATATTGGTAATGTGACTTAGTAACTAATTTATGTGCTACGACGTTCTTTTTTTAGAAGCAGAGAATTTCAAAGTTCATAAAATGCAATTTTTTTAATTTTTCATGATATTTTGAGGTTTTTCACAAAAATCACACAAAGTAGTGACCAAATTTTGCCACTAACATAAAGTGCCATATGTGACGAAAAACAATCTCAGAATCGCTAGCATACGTTAAAGCATCACTGAGCTATAAGAGCATAAAGTGAGACAGGTCAGATTTTCAAAAATTAGCCTGGTCATTAAGGCCCAAACTAGCTGCAGCACGAAGGGGTTAAGGAACTTTGTAATTGGGTTTATTAGCTGAAAAATGCTTTTTTTATCATGAAAAAGCAGTTTGAAGCTCTCCCTCCTGTCTTCATTGTTCTCTATGGAGAGGGGATGGGTGGAGGGAGATGAGGCACCAAAACAGGACAACAAAGTTAATTTACAGCTACATCACCTGCTATCTCCTCTGACAGTCAGCACTGATGTCTCTGACCTCTGACAAAGCTCTGAGCTGTGTAATCCTTTGTTCTCTGCTCTCTCCTCCCCCCTCCCCTCTCCCTAGAACAGACAGGGGCATGTCTGATGCAACAAGGACCCAATTTCCTGATAATTTGCAGTGGATAGAAAAGAGGAGGGAGGGGGGACCTGGGAAAAGTCTTTTTGAATGCATATTTGCCTAATAAACCCAACTACAAAGTTTCTTAAAAATCGCCTGGACTATTGATTTCGGGAAAAACAAACAAAACAAAAAAAAAAAACACACAACAGTGACTCTTTAAGGCTGCCTATTGCCTCAGTCTGCAGCCATTTTCTGAATGTTAATCTGATATAAATTGAGTTTACTTTGTATCCTTTGATCTGATTTAATTTTAGAGCTTACATTAGTATTCAGGAGACAAGATGGAGAGAGAGAAAGAAAAACAGACACACACTACAGACTGGTGTCAGGGAGCAATCTGATGGATTTAACACAAAATTGCATAGAGTAGCTCACTGTACATTTTAATGCCGTCAGCTGGAATTTAAAACTTTATAAGTGAATCTAGCTGTCGATTAGACAGAATCTATTAGCAGTTTAGAATAGGGCAGGGGATGTGGCACGTAGCCATACCTTTATTTAGAAGGACTGCTGTGCCATTAATAGATCTTACTTTTTCTGAACATGTAAATTAGGTGGTTCAGTGCATTGGGGGTAGTCCACAAAGCACCTGCTCATCAACTCCTGCAGCATACCTCCTTATGAATATTCATAATATTCATAATGGCGTCCTGCAGTGAATGGTAACAGAGTAAAGTCACTACTCAGGACAGTTATCAGTATTCATAAAGAAGGTGCTCTACAGTGAGTCAGCTGGCGAGGGCTACAGCACCTTATTTTTTTAATCAAATTTTTTTAATTAACTTTTTTTATACACATTTTACAAAGAAAAAAAATACAGCAAAAAAACAAACAAAACAAAGATACATTTTGTTTCATGTATTAACATGTGTCTGATTCGTACATTTTTTTCACACATCACATGAATCATAAATCACATACACACGTGGACAAATTTGTTGGTACCCCTCGTTTAATGAAAGAAAACCATGAGTCAACAGAATAAAAAAAAAGTACAGTGTGTACCACAATCCGCATGGACCAGAGGAATCAAAGAGTAGTTGCAGATTAGAAAGAAAATTATAGACAAGCAGGTAAAGGTTATAAGACCATCTCCAAGTAGCATGATGTTCCTGTGACTATAGTTGCACATGTTATTCATAAATGTATCAAGGGATTCTAGAGAGAAATGTGCTGTCCAGTGTCAGAAAGCTTGGTCTCAATTGCAGGTCATGGGTCTTGCAACAAGATAATGACCCAAACATTGGACTATTCTGAAGTTGCCTTCAATGAGCCCTGACCTAAATCCTATTAGGCATCTTTGAAAGGAGCTGAAACCTGCAGTCTGGGAAAAGCACCCTTTACACACCAGACAACCAGACCAGTTTGCTCTTGCAGAGCGAGTCAAAATACCTGTCAAGAGATGCAGAAGCCTCATTGACAGTTACAGGAATCTTTTGATTGCCTAAAAAGGTTGTGCAACAAAATATAAATTTAAGGGTACCATCATTTCTGTCCAGGCCTATTTCATGAGTTTTATTTTATTTATTTGTTTAATTCTGTTGAAGCATGGTTGAAAAGCAATGCCTGGCTTCCGTTTGATAATTTTCATAAACATTTTAATTTATTTTTACTTTTGTCAGATTAAACTTATTTCTGTGCCCATTTTGGGATTTTTCTTTCAATAAACAAGGGGTACCAACAATTTTTGTCCACGTGTATACTTCTGACAATTCTGTTCCTGCAAGGTGAATACGTCGGCTTAATATACATTGGAAAACATTAGCAGAACAGTAGAACAAAAAACATAAAAAAAAAAGGGAAACAATAACCCCAACAACTACATGTCATGGGAACGCAATGAAAAATATATTACTAGACACCTGTTAGAATGGTCTTTAATTTAAAACAATTAATTTTTAACAATGAAAATTATTTTTACAAATGGCTCATTCCTGGATATGCCCTCCATCAAGATACTTGTATGGCTTGAGAATAGCTAAAAGCATATTTTATGAGGATATAAGGAGCACATTACATATTGTGCTGTATTCTTTGTAAGTAACACTTATAGGCTATGTTCACACTACGTATATTTCCGGCCGCATATTTTACGCGGCCGGACATATACGTGTGAAACTCCGGCCGGGGAAATATGTAAGTTGCGGCCGGCTACGTACGGTCCGCCAAGTTACGCCCGTAGTCTACTTACGCTTCCCGAGCACTCTACATAGCGATCTGACAGCGGTATTTTACTTGGATATCTTTGGCTAGCCCTGGACACCCCACAGAACCTTTTGGATCGGCAAATCAAAGTGCAAAAATAAAGAAATCACCACTCCGTACGGGATCGCATGTTACACTACGGGCGTAAGTTACAGCATTTCCGTCCTGAAACAATGGTCTGGTTCATTTTTTACGGCGCAGCATACGATCCGGGCGTAAGTTCTTACGTAGTGTGAACTGTGCAGCCGTAGATCGTATACTTTCCATTGTACGCAAACTACGTAAATCTCCGGCCGCTTATTCACGGAATGCGCTACGGCCAGAAACTTACGTAGTGTGAACATAGCCATATACTGTATATCTATGTTTGTCATGCAGAAACTATGCTTAAGAACCTTCGAGTCAGCGTTTTAATGGGAATATAAGAAAGAATTTGATTGTTTTAGAGCTGAAGAGATTCGGTTTTCCTTCTCCTATGAGTTATCTGAGTACTCTGAATTCAGGATAACACGAGATCACTGCAGACCTAAGACAGGATACAGTTCATGGTCAGGGATGAAAAAATAATAAACTAGAATATCAAACTAACCTCTTTAAATATAGATGGAAGACAAACTTCTGGAGGCAGAGGATAAACTAAAAAAAACAAACAAACAAAAAGTATACACAATAAAAAGAAACCATATTTCAATATCTGCATACATAAAGGAAATATTTAGCAAGATACTCAGTTAGGTCTAGATTTAATTAATTTGATTTTGGGGACATAGTGACGTACCAACAAAAGATGACAAAAACACTGGTAAGGTTTTCATTATAAAAACATTATAGTTGTGTTTATTACAGGAGCCCTGAAGGATATGACTGAACTGGTGTGGATCACTTTTAACTGATCCTCACTGAAAGTGTTCACAACCTACTATATGGTGCTGGCAGACAGACTGGATTGATCAAACAAACACACACACACACACACACACACGAACAACCACAACGTGATGATACTGAAATTTTATTATTTAGTTTTAATATCAAAAGTTTTGATCAGTGGGGCGTTCAGACCCCCACTGTTCTGTGAATATAGTCAGGAGAAGTATGTGGCTGAGCCATCTTGCTGCATGAGGCAATCTTGTGATAATGGACTGATAATGAAGCTCATCTTATGCAGTGAGATGAGAGAAGCACCCAGCCACACATTTCTCCCAGACCTAGAGATGTGTGTCTGAACACTCACCTTGACCTACTAAAATTATTGGCATGTCCAAGTGTCAAAGTTTTTATAATGACAGGTACACTTTTAATTGTGAAGGATGGGGATCTTGTCACACCAAGTTTAATAAAAATTAAATGTATATGCCGTGGATTGCACTTGTTAACTTCAGAACGGTAATAGTTTAATGTCGTAGCCTAGTTTCTGACATAAATGTGATCTATGCATGTTCTGTTTTAATAAAATAAGGTTATATCCTACAGGTTACATTATGTTTAATATGCATTCTGTCAGAGCACGGAGCACTGTCAGAAACCCATGGTACTTACACTTAGACTTAAAGTTCTGTGCTCTGCACACTGGGTCATAGCATTTTTGATACCACATTTCTCTTTTCAAATCTACTAGTAACCTTAAAATAGAAAGGAAACAGAAATAGAAACAAATCCAACATTAATACACAGGTTTAAAAAGCAAGTTTTAAATGTATGTACAGGTGCAGAACATCAGAACTCCATTTCATATACCCTTTTAGGCATACGGAATGTGCTTTTGGTCAGCAAAAACAATGTCCTGGGCAAATACACCCCACCTCCCGAGGCACTGTGGATTAATTTGATAATACTGAAAATCACCAAGATGATGAGAAGTGGATGCTTACATGACATTGTTACTTCTGTGGGCTCGGCCGATGTTTTCACACCAGCGATAATTTACAGTATCATAAACCAGCAATTCCTCAGTGGAAAAATAGTTCCATTGTCGAATACCTAGTTAAAAAAAGTGATATTTAGCATGAAACATGAAAAGCAGTAAACGGAAAAAAAAATCTAAGACTATACCTCCATGAAAGCCTTCTCTTGTCACCAGAGACAGTATGAAATGATCAATTTCTGGATATGGTGACATTTCATATCTGTTCATTGTGTTGCCTGAAACGAGGATGAGACAACACTTCAGAAGTTTCATATGCATATGTAACAAGAAGAAGAAATGTTGCTGAATCATTTAGATAAGAAACAATGTCCAAAACAAAACACTTCCCACTGTGTAGAATGGATTCTGATATATAACAAAGTCCTATGTGCAAGTGTGTCAAACTCAGGGCCCTCCAGTATGCTGTCCAGGCATGATAGGAGTTGTAGTTTTGCAACAGCTAGTGGGCCACGGGTTTGACACCTCTGTTTTAGTGCAATAACATAACATATAATACAACCAGAATGTAGATTGACAGGGCTGCACTATAGTAATTTTTTCATAACTTTGCAGGTATGCTTAAAATGTAAGGCTATGTTCACACTGCGTATCTTTCTGGACGTAGTGCGAACCGCGAATATACCGCGAATAACCGCACGTAGTTTTGACATTGATGCGTTCGCTTGAAAGTATACGATATACGCCCGCACAATGCACACTACGTATGAGCTTACGGCCGGATCGTATGCGGCGCCGTGAAAAATGAACACGACCATTGTTTGAGGACGGAAATGTTCCAACTCACGGCCGTGGATTTCAGTGCGGTCCCATACGAGGTACTTATTTCAGCCAAATTTAACTTGATTTTTTGATCCAAATGGTTCTGTGTGGTTTATTGGGCTGGGCGAAGATTTCCAAGTAAATGACCTGCTTCAGATCGCTACGAAACAAGCTAGGGAAGCATAACTGTACTGCGGGGCATGTCGATTTTTCCCACGCCCGTAGTTTCAGCCGCACATGTACGGCGGCGTACGAAATGCGGCCGGACTCATACGCAGTGTGAACATAGCCTTAGGCTGCATTCACACGTTCCGTGCTTGCTCTGTAAATCGCAGACAACACAGACTGTGAATGCCTGTCCTGGACTGTTTTCCCGCACGGCATGATGTATGAATATCTCTGTGGCTCTGTAATGACACAGTCGTGCGGCTCTGTTATTACAGTGCCGCAGAGATTCAAACCGTGTCCCCGCTCTTGGCAAGATATTGTTACATGCTGTGCAGAGAAACAGTCCAGGACAGGCATTCACTGTCTGTGTTGTCCGTGATTCACGAAGACTCAGCCCAATCATAAATGTATTCACAGTTTGGCCAGGAGTACAAAAATACACAGTCCAATCATGAAAGTATTTATAAAAATATATTTTCATATATATATATACACACACACACACACAAACTTTTAAAACAGAAATGAAGTAATTATAAAGAATTATAAATAAGAACTATAAAGAAAAATACCTGTGAGAACTGGAGCTGCAGCACTGGGGCGTGATACTCCATTCTGCTCATTTTCTGGACTTAAACATGTTAAAACTTTCAAAGAATCTGTAAATCTTTAAAGTCAACAGTAAATAAATATCAGTTTTGTGTCAAATACATATTCCTTTTTTACATTAGCGCTGTTTAGTAATGACCCTCACAGGTTCAATGCTAAGGGGCGGATTATTGGCAAGGATCGTTACTAGAATCGCTCCTTTGGCTGATTGGTACAATTGTCAGTGATCAGCGGGAAAACGCCTGATCCTCGGCTAATTGCCTCTTTTGGGCTGCGCTAAAATAGATCACTATGGACCGCACATATTTAAGTGGCTGCACAAATAATGCAGGGATCACTTATGCAGCTCAACTAATCATGCCTTCTGAAGGCGCTGCCAACGAGCGCAGATAAAGATAGGGCATCATAGGGTTTACTAGAAAATAGGGTTTACTAGAAAAATGCAGAAAGCAGAAGTAGCACCCAAAAAATGCTGATTAAAAAAATGAACCTAAATAAAATTTTAAAGCTTAAAAACAAAACGGCAAAAATTAAAAATGGTAAAACCTCTTAAAGGGGTTACCCAGTGTGGGGGCACTTTTTTGGGGGGACCGGGGAGGAGGTGGCTGAAATAAAAGACGTCCACTCACCTCCTCGGTTCCAGCGGCGGCTCACTCATTGTGGCGCTCCGGTCCCCGGCCACTTCCGGGTGTCTGATGCCGCCCGAGACGCTACGTCTCAGGGCCGCTCAGCCACTCAGTGAAGGAGGCGGGATCCGAGTGGACTTCACACAAATCCCGCCTCCTTCACTGAGTGGCTGAGCGGCCCTGAGACGCAGCGTCTCGGGCGGCGTCAGACACCCGGAAGCGGCCGGGTACCGGGGCGCCGCGATGAGTGAGCCGCCACAGGAATCGGGGAGGTGAGTGGACATCTTTTATTTCAGCCACCTCCTCCCCGGTCCCCCCAAAAAAGTGCCCCCACACTTGACAACACCTTTTAAGGTTGGTGGAAAGGACTGTTGTTTGACAGAGTACTTTAAGGGATTCACCAACAAGCTTCAGCCAGTACTGCTGAATAACAAAGAATTGTCTCCTGCTTCATGCAATGGAAACATGCAAATATGCCTGGACACTGATATGCAACCCTCTGTCATAGACTACAAGAGTAGAGTAAAACAATAAACAGATGGACATAAATTCAGTAAGGGGGAGAAGTTACATGCAGTCAGCCAAAGAAATTAAATGTAGTTCCTCAGTGGTAAAACTATGGAATGTATAAGGGAGCTGCATATAACCACATGTTATAAAACACAAGGACTAGGACAAGGAAGTGAAAGCAATCGGATGTAACCACAGAAGCCTACAATACATTTACTACAAATCGGCAACATACAAGCTGAACTGCTGTGAACAGGTCTTTCCTTTTAGAATCAAGTTATTCAACTTAATTGTACCGTCCCAATATAATCTGGATGTTCCTGTGGAATACTTTTCTTTACTATAGTAAATATAAATGGGGCCTACTGCATGTTATTTAAAGGGTACCTATCATTTGGAGCAGGTGGCTGAATACACTGCAAAAATCCTGCCGGCGCGCTGTGCCGTCAGATGCGCACTGGAGATGGATTTCTTCAGGCTCAGCATTTGCCTGCATTGTAAGTGTATGCAGCCAAAGACCAAGCCGGAAGAACTCTGTCTCCTACATGTGACCGAACAGACAGCATGCCGGAATTTTTTTTTTGCGGTGTATGCTGCCGCCCACTCCAAATGATAGGTACCCTTTAAAGGGTTCTTCTTTTGACTGCTTTGTCTTTTGGCCTTAGCCCATCTGTAAACAAGCGCAAATCATTTACAGGGCCTTCCGAAATGAATTTTAAATTGTATGACCCTTTCCTACAATCAGCCGTCAGCCAAGGGGAAGACGTGCTCCTGACAGCTGTATTTTTAGATGGTCAAAATGGCCCAGCCAGCAAATTATGGTGCTTTTACACGGAACGATTATCGTTTGAATTTTCGCGATAATGATCGCATTTGAGCGTTAATCGGCTCATGTAAACACAGCAAACGGTCAAACGAGGAGCGAGAAATCGTTCATTTTGATCTTTTAATCTTTTAAGTTCTCAAATAGTCGTTGGCAAAAAATTTGCAGATCGCTTCGTGTAAACAGTCTTTCAACGATTTACACTGTGTGTGAGATGGGCTTAAGCGATCTTAAAACGATTACAATAACGATTTTTTTAAACGATCTATCGTTCTGTCTAAACGCTGATTGCTATAAACACTGTTACTTCAAAATCGTTAAACGATCAATTGGGCAAATTATCGCTCCGTGTAAAAGGACCATAAGTGTTCTCTCATTTATCGCTGATCACTAGTGATATTACACCTGTTTATCTGACAGTTTCCCCATGTATACACTGATGTATAACCCTTTCTAGAGCAAAAAAACATATCAACTTTTTTTTTTTTTTTAATCTCTTTCCAGAACTACAATATTGATGGGCTACGTAAGGTTAGTTTCAAAATAAAATAAAATACAGTGGTGCCTTGGATTACGATCATAATTCGCTCCGGGACCGTGCTTGTAATCCAAATCCACTCTTAAACCAAAGCAAATTTTCCCATAAGAAATCATAGAAATGCAGACAATTGGTTCCACATCCCAAAAATAATGATTTATTATTCTGAACAACATGTAAAACAGATGAAACAAACATTCAGAAACAGCAGAATGTGTGATATTATAAGTTACTGTACAGTAATGGAGAGGATGGGAAACATAAGGACTGACAGAGACTGCAGGGAGCATGAAGGAATGAGCAGGGCAGATGTGGGCACATACATGCAGCACTCTCTGTACAAGGAGAGAGGGGTTACAGCTATGAAGAGATTACACCCACAGTCCTGTCCCCTGATGCAAGCCTTAGCCTGAAGTGGATCTGCTATGATTTGGAAGGTGAGGGAGACTTCCTGGGACAGAGTACAGTGCTGTAGATCCCGCTATACAGACCATGCCCCTCCTCCACTCGCGTTCCCACCCAGTCCTGGGAGCTCTTAAACCAAAGCAATGCTCTTAAACCAAGTCACAATTTTGAAAAACTGTGAGCTCTTAAACCAAAACGCTCTTAAACCAAGTTACTCCTAAACCAAGGTACCACTGTAATGGATCTGCTTCAATCTGTTCTTTACAATTTGAGGGTGGGTTCATACTACGGAATTTTCGCGGACAATGTCCGCGGAATTCCACAGTATGTCTGCGCACATGGCCGCGCGCCTTTCTCACCGGCTCTATAGACACCATTTTATGGGCCGGTGTATTCCGCTATCCGCCGAAAAAAAAAAAAAAGTGACATGCGGAAAGGCGCCCGGCCGTGCGCGCGGACATACTGCGAACCCACCCTCAGTCAATCCAGCATCCATTTTAACCATCAGCTATTGCATCCATTTACAATATTCCCTAAAAGGGTATTATTATTTATATGGCGCCAACAGATTCTGCAGCACTTTACAATTCTGGGGGTACATACATAGACAAATATCAGACATTACAGAGATCTACATATAGTTATCCATACATGAGGAGTGAGGGCCCTGCTCGCATGCATGAGCTTACAGACTATTTTCATCTGTTAAATATTTCATATAATGATGGATAATGCAAAACTATGCAATTTTGCCAACGTTTTTTAATTTTTACCATTGTGGCCATCTTCTCCTTCTGTACTGTTGACAGCTCGTTGCCTGGGTTCCTGACCACCACCCTCTGCTCTGAAAGCGGTAGTCAGGCTGTGACATCGCTTGCTGAGACCTGGGGGACCACTGGTGAGTAATCCACAGCTTTTAATGTCTCCCACTCAGATCCCAAGTGACTAAGGGCCCTATTCCACCGGACGATTATCGTTTGCATAATCGTTAACGATTAACGATCTCAAACGACCGCTATTGCGAAAGACCTGAAAACGTTCGGTCATTTCCATGGAACGATAATCGTTACTTATGATCGTAATTGCGATCGTTTCTCTTCGCTATTTATTCGCTATTGCGTTCGTATCTATTGCGAACGACCGAACGATGTCTTATTCAATGCGAACGATTTGCGAACGAGCAACGATAAAAATAGGTCCAGGTCTTATAAAGCGATCAACGATTTCTCGTTCGGTCGTTAATCGTTAACTGCATTTCAACCGAACGATTATCGTTCAGATTCGAACGATTTAACGATAATCTGAACGATAATCGGCCGGTGGAATAGGGCCCTAAGGCTGGTGGATTGTTCCAGGGGCCTCAGTGGAAGACACAGCAGTGCCCAGCAGATTCAGCTCAGCACCGCTAGGTACTGTCCTGTCCTCATCAGCCCCTGATGCAAGCCCCCCAGCTTTGTGTGGTGAACCATCAAGTTAGGGGGAGATGCAGAGGTTCTTGGATTATTTCTAGGCAGCTGAGAATAACCCTTTAAAGTAATTAACCAACACAATTAATACATTACATGTGAGAAAAACAAGATGTTAACATACCTCACATTGCTAATTAGGGAGCAGAGAAATAGCTGCTCTTCTTTTGAGACATATTTTGAAGGCTTCTCTGCAAATCTGTTGTCTTCAGCCACCTCAAAAGTGACATTTTTCCCCAGTTTTGAGGATTTGTATAATCGAAAATTTCTGTTTTTAGTGTAAACACCTGGAGGGAAATTAGAGAAGACAACAAACAATACACAATGGATATATGATTTACCAACAATTGTGGTAATAGTCAAGTGACTTTTGGAAATATGTAATCTTCATATTAGGCTGGGTTTATACTGTGTTTTGCGTGTTTTGAGTACACTATTGTATACAGAGAAAAAAAAAGTATAAGTTGCAATGTTTTTTAATAATGCAAGGAAACAGGATTCTAATATATGGTATTCAGCAGAATTAGTTTTAGCATCTGTTAACATATATATGTTTCCTTTTCAGGAGTATTAAACATATATACTAAACATACACATAACAATGTGAACCCAGCCCTGGTCATTACATCTGCATTGAGATTTCCCACTGTGCAAACACTGAATACCTATTATTAGGATAGGCCACCAGTGTTGGTGGAAATTCAGCCTCAGGGACCTGTCGGAAAACATATGCTCACCTAGATCAATAAAAAGCTGGATTCCACCATTTTTATTTTGCACAAAGAAAGAGGACAGATCATAGATTTCCTGGTTGTGAGTAGAAGGAGGCTTTGTGGATGCTTGCTTAGTATTATTTGCACCTGCAATATCTTCATCAAAATCATTGACAAATTGTTCACTCGAAAAGGCTTTGGGAGGCAGGATGCATCCATTTAGAGACAATACAGGTTGTAAAGCAGACTTGATAAAGTTACCTAGGAAAACAACAGGGCACAAAGTACCATCACAGAATGGAAAGGGTCTTCATTTAAATGTAAGAGCTAAGCTGCAGCACCAGATAAGGCTACATGCATACAAATGCCTCTGTGTTGGGCACACAATTAAACAGAATAATTTACAATATGAATAAATGTTAAGTACTAGTCACAGTGCACAACATTGTCTATGTGGCATATAACAAGTGTGGCATCTAACAAGTGTAGCAGCTTAAATGGAATGTGGCATTAGAAAATGACTTTGTTTAATAATACTTTTTCTTAATTTTTTTTTTTTTTTTTTTAAGAATTTTGATGATGACATAAAATAATTGTGAGATCTTGCAGTTTTCATTCTCACCACTGGGGCTAAAACTAAGCTGAGACTTCCTGATGTGTCTGATAAGAGGAGGCTGCTCTAAAGTGATCTGTACAGCATTGCAGTGGCATGTGACACCAGTATACAGAGAAGACAATAGCAGCTCCCTATGGAATGAACTCTTCCAAAAGGTCACAGAGCACACTCGGTAGTCTTTAAAATTCATCGGGGACACAGTCTAACTATTGTCATCTATGTCAATGAGGTTTACTGTAAAGCATTTCACTAAATGCAGTTAAAATGGTTCAGGCAAGATGGCAGCAGCAAAAACAATGTCTAAAATGAAATAAACTTAGTCAGAATTTAGAAACAGATTGGAATAAAGGAACAAGTTTTAGCATTTGACTTTAATCGATAAAAGAAAATTTAGGTGATACAGCCCCTTTAGGAATATATAGGAAACTGCATCACAGAAGAAGGATCCCACGATATCACTGTAAAAAGGTATGTGCACACTATGTAATCCGCTTGGATAACTTCCAGTGGATTCCACCGCTTGTCCCCGCCCACTCCTGTTTCACTCTCTGTCCGTCCCATAGGCTCCATTCTATGCTCAGGCAGATTCCGCCGTGTGCCCAAAGTCTGCTGGAAGTTATTCAAGCAAATTTTGTAGTGTGCACATACCCTAACACTGAATAGTAGGAGACACAAGAAGAGGAACTGCATGTCTGCTGCAGACTAGTTAGAAAGGTGGCCATAGTGTTAAGGGGTTGTCATGACATGGAAATACATGAAAGTATTATAGCAAATTATTTCAGTGACATGATTTGTCGATATTTATAGTTGTTGCGAGGTAACTCTTTTAAACATAGTACGTCATTTGATAAAATTAGATTAGTGCAAACTCACTTACCAACATGTATATTATCCTTGAAGGCTGCATTAGGTAATAAAAATATTAAGTGACGACTAAACTTTTCATCAGTGCTGGAATCCAGGTTTAAAACATAATCTGATGAGCACTTAACACCGAAGCAATCTTCAAGCTTTTTACTGAAAAACTGAAGATAAATGGAAAACAGGGTAATTTTTTTTTCTTTTACTTGTTTCTGGAGTGATGATAGAGTGTATATAGGATCCAACATGTATTGGGCTACATTGCCCCTTGTCCCAGAAAAACGGGCAATGTAGCTCCAATAAGCGTTGGATCTGTGAATGAATTGTTTTATCCATCAAGTGAGGGTCCAGTATAATTACCAAATACATCGGCAAAGGAACATCAAATATCGTCCCGCTGCTGATGCAGAACCTGCTGTCAGCCTGGAGACATCCACTCAATCTACAGTGGAATACGCACTGATACACATTTTCCTGGCTCGGGGGGGGGGGGGGGGGGGGAGAGCCGGGGCGTGGCTCCCCTCCGTTATGCAACTACAGAGGACACTTCATATTCTCCTAATTTGTTTAATATTCTTACAATCAGTGAAATAGATCTCTCTTCCACTTTTTTTTCCCTTTGTATGTTTCCATTATAATCTTCGGTGGAAGAATTATTTGTCTAACCAGAGGAATAGAAGTAAACCAGAGCTGAAATTCCTGTGGGTGTTGTCTTTTTAAAAGTTGCAAGAATTTACCATTCAACAAGTGTAAAGGCCCTATTACACCAAATGATTATCGGCCTTAGGGGTCATTCACACGTGCGTATGATGTGCAGAGCTCCTAAACAGTTTCAAAGTTCGCACTAGTTTACTGACAGCTGCAACATAGGTTTCTATGTTCTACGTGAAGGAAGCAACATATATAAAAAAATTTAAGTCCCCGATAACCTCTTCGATAAGAACTGGCCAAAAGATTCATAAATATGGTGGACGCCATACTGAATTTAAAGGTGAATTCACATCTCAATAAGTTATTAACTATGCACAGTATAGGTGATAAGAAGCACATTGGTAGGGGGTTTATCCGTTAGGACACTCACAAATCCTGAGAACAGAAACATAATTGTCCCCACAATGAGTGTTACGCAGTGCTCAGCATTGGTGGGGCCCCATAAAGAATGAATGGAGGAGAATGAAAAGTGGATAGTGGGACAGCTTATTCAAATGGGAATACCCATTTAACACCTACGGAGCCCTGTTTCTGAAAGAACAGAAGTCCTTTAGTTGAAACATAATTTACTGCTCTTACCTCAATAATTAGAGCAACCATTTTTTTGCCATCTGCTCCTGGATTTGCTAGCTTATAGTACTCCAAATCAAAATATAGTTTACAAACAGTGTCAGCCGGAATGACTTCATAACAGTGAGCCAGGGAATGGGGCAGATTCCTAAAAGGTTATGAAAAACATTAAAACTATCAGCATTTTAGATTATAGTAGCTTCAGATCTATCAAACAAAAGGCACCTTGGAGGTTCTTGTTCTCCTGTGCATAGTAGGGATGCACGATGCATCAAAATATTGACACTACTAACGATATTCCAGGCAAAAAGTTAAGCTGCATTATTACTCAGCTTAACATAAGGTATTGTGCAGAAAACGGGCTAGCTGAGCGCCGGCAATGTTCTCTGTATGCTGCCCCCTAGTGTAACCTTCTCAGCTTGCGCACCCTCTGCTCATTGCGGCGCCAGATTCAAATAGCCGGAAAACTCATTTTATTAATTTATTTTTATATTTTACTTTATTAAATTAATTATTTACCTACTATGGGGGCACAGGTTAGCAAGAAGCACATTTTCCATGTGTGCCCTGCTGTCCCTGTTCCCATACACACATCAATAATTGCACAGTTACCTTTGTTAGTGTAGTTTGGACCGTCTCTTTGCAGAAAAATGGATTTAAACATTGTTGCCACTAGAAGACCCCTTAGTTCAGCGCTAGTTTGAGTAGGATGGGGCTGACCCGTTACCCCCCACGCAATGTCACAGATAGGGCATGGATAACAGCAATGGACAACAGCAATGGACAGAGGCGGGAAGAGGGGACTTAAGAGCAGAGAATCATTGCCTCAGTGACACTGTCATCCGAGTAGAAACACCACCAAACTCCAACAATGGGGATCCAGGCGCAGGTCAGACTAATGGTGACCAGAAGAATAATGTAAAACTATAAAAAGTTTATTAAACTGGTTCCTTTTTTTAACAGTCGTATAACATTACAGGAGAGACACACACAACACAACTTATACCAAAAAGAAATAGTAATGTCAATAAGATAGGTGGAGTAGCTCCACCCATCAGTGTTAACTCCTAAAGAGCTGACACAAAACATATACAATTAGTACTACAGCTGTAACTACATAAACATGCAAATAGCATAAAGACATGTACAATTGGTTAGTACTGTGGCTACATTCAAAACAGTGTGCAAAAATATATATAAAAAAAAAGCAAAAAAAAATAATTTTTTTTTTACTTAACCCCTTAATGACCGCGGGCGTATATTTACGCCCTGCAGCTGCCTCGGGGAGTTCAGAGCAGGGCCGCGAGGCGACCCCGCTCTGAACCGCTGCGGTTCCGGCTGCCGCATGTAGCCCGGGACTGTGGCTATTAGCAGGCACAGTCAAATCACAGTGCCCGCTAATTTACACCAGGGTGAACGGCGTGAAAACAAATACCCCCCAAATAAACAGAATGCGTTATTTTTTTTCTTCCAATTTCACCACACATTACATTTTTTTCTGGTTTCACAGTGTACTTTATGAAAAAATTCAGCCTGTCACTGCAAAGTACAATTAGTGGCGCAAAAAATAAAGGGCTCATGTGGGTTTCTAGGTGAAAAAAATGCAACTGATATGGCCTTCTAAGCACAAGGAGGAAAAAAATGGTAGTGCAAAAATCGAAATTGGCCCAGTCCTTAAAGGGGTAAAAAAAAATAAAATAAATAAATAATTTCCCCCAACAACAACACAGCGGACAAAAAAAATGTTAGAACAAACATAAAAGTGATTTAAACCTTAGTGTTTTTTTTAACACTTCATTAAGGCCACCTGGTGAAAGTGTATTGTATTCCGTAATTAAAGACAACCCATAATTATTCTTCCCTGCAGGTTTCCTCTGTTCGCTTTGCTTTCTTATCCAAAATACTTTGTGTAATATTTTTATTCCTATTATATGCAGGGGTTTTTTGCTGTTCTACACAGTATGTTATATACCTCCTTGAATGTCCCTGTAAATTGCAGTGTGTGGGCCGCACCGTTCAGACGGTGCGGTGCCGCATGAATAAGCATAGAGCAAATATTAAAAACGTTTTTTTGTTGCAGTGTTTCTAGACACTTCTCTGAAACACAACTCTGATTTTAGCAGTTTAAAGTTAACTGTTTTAGAACAGATTGGAGAAGATGTACCCAGTAGGTTTAAACAGTGAATTCCACAGAGAAGGCGGTCAGCAGATTAGACAGGGGAGAAGTGAGAAAGAAAAAAGAAAAAGTGGACAAAACATGTGATAGATTGCTGTTTAGCAGCACTTATGATAGACATTCTCAGATTGTGAAAAGAGGTGTTCTGAAGCATTGGAAGTTGCTACAATGTGATCCAAAATATGGTAGGATATTCAGAGAGACCTTTATTTTGCTATAAAAAGAACAAATCTATTGGAAACAAACTTGTAAGGGGTGACATAGCTAAGAAGAAAATGAGCAGGCAGACTTTTTGGCTAGTCGCCGGAAAGGCACCTTTGGGTGCATGACATGTCAGCACTGCAGTGCGATTATAAAGGGTGACTCTGTTAGTCATCCCAGTAAAGGTACCAAGTACCCCGTAAAAGGGTTTTTTACCTGTAATGACAAAAATCTGGTCTACCTCCTCAAGTGTCCCTGTGGTTACGGCTATGTGGGACAGACCAGCCGTTCCATTAAGCTGCGTCTGAACGAGCACAAAGCCGCTATCCGCAAATTCAGTGTGAATCAGGGGATAGAGAAGACTGCAAGACGTGATGGTAAAACGTTCGGAGAGACTACAGTAGCCAGGCATTTCTATGAATTTCGTCATAATGTTTGTGATCTGAGGTGGCAAGTTGTGGAGCAGGTAGAAAGAAGTCTGTGCCGACAAGGAGGAGAATCGCAAGCGATTACTCCGTTGTGAGACCTTTTGGATTTCAAGGTTAGAAACATTGAGTCCGAATGGACTCAATGAGGTCTGTAGCTTTCGAGCATTTCTGTAATCATTTGTTACTTTTGTATCCAGCGTCCAGCGTCCCACACCTTGGAGTTTACATGTTTTTTGGATTGTATGTGTTGTATATATCATATGTTAATATGTCTAATGCATGTTACGAAAGAGTTAACTTCAGTATCCATATAACGTTGTCCAGCCCCTTGCGTCCCTGCGCATGGGGAAGGAGGAGTCTATGTCCTCCGAAACTTCCACGGTGAGGACGTACCTGGGCGTCCGTGTCTGATGGATACATCAGCTGTGAGCTTTAAGATGTAATGTGAACATGGAAAATAAATAGAATATACGTCAAGAAGACAATTGTGAGTATTTTGTGTTCTGGAGTCTCAGAACATACAGGTTCATACCGGACCGAATGAATCTACTAACTGGTGAGACAACCATTTATTTCCTCCTTACCTATTGTGTTGTACACACCCAGTAGGTTTAAACAGCTCATAAATAGGGAATCCTAAAAAATTTAAGGAAATTTTTTATATTTTGCACGCTGTTTTGTATGTAGCCGCAGTACTAACCAATTGTACATGTCTTTATGCTATTTGCATGTTTTTTTATGTACTTAGTAGAGATGAGCATGCTCGAGTCGATCCGAACTTTCGGCATTTGATTAGTGGTGGCTGCTGAAGTTGGATAAAGCCCTAAGGCTATGTGGAAAACATGGGTAAAGTCATTGGCTGTATCCATGTATTCCAGACAACCTTAAAGCTTTATCCAAGTCCAGCAGCCCCCGCTAATCAAATACCGAACGTTCGGGTTCGGATCGACTCGAACTTGGTTCGCTCATCTCTAGTACTTCGTTAAAGCTGTAGTACTAATAAATTGTATGTTTTGTGTCAGCTCTTTAGGAGTTAACCCTGATGGGTGGAGTAGCTCCACCTATCTTATTGACATCACTATTTCTTTTTGGTATAAGTTGTGTTGTGCGTCTCTCCTGTAATGTTTTACGACTCTTGAAAAAGGAACTGGTACGGTTCCGAAACACGCTGGGTATTTTTAATAAACTTTTATTATAGTTTTACATTATTCATCTGGTCACCATTATTCGGACCTGCGCTCCCCGTTGTTGGAGTTTGGTGGAGTTTTTCCTCATTATTCCCTTGGTGGAGTTCGGGAGTGGCTGCGGTTCGCAGGTTTATACTTTATGCAACTATCAGGTGAGGATTACCATATTCTATCCCTTCACCCCTTTTAGTCCAGCTGATCCGCGCCATGCAGTGCTGTCCCTTGTTTTTCTTTTAGACTGTCAGAGTGGCACCAATGTTTAAAACCATGGAAAAAGGAGGAAAAAGATTACACAAACTACACTGACAAAAGGTCAGTGTAGTATGATGCTGGTTATAGTGACATTTACAATATAACTTGCTGCCTTGCAGGAGTCTTGTGATAACCATTACACATACTTGGCACTACACAGGCAGGTACATTTAGTTTTGAAAAGAATATAAGGGAAAAAATACAACGTGGGGGAGATTTATCAAACAGGGTAGAAATCAATCAGATTCCACTTTTCATTCCACAGACTCTTTGGAAAATGAAAGGTAGAATCTGATTGGTTGTTAGGGGAAACTGAGCCAGTTTCACTTCACACCATGTTTGATAAATCTTTCCCCATGTTTTGAGACTGCAAAGGAATTGACAGCTGCTTATACAAGGGTTGGGCTCTAACTTGTGTTACATCTATATTTAACCATCATGCACACTTCTTGCAGTGGGGGAAAAAAAAAAAAAAAAAAAAAAAAAAAAAAAGATTCCACTGTCAGTGGTGGAGTTACTAGAAGCTAGGGTTTTGCATGTTTTGTTTTGCAACTAAAGAACGATGCAGATATTTCCAACTTCTGAAGGAGGAAATGAGGTTCTTGTGTTTTTATTCATGTAAACAACCTTAATTGTACTGAAGAAACCGGCACAGAATTTTGGTAGCCGTGTCATGGAAAATATTTTGGATATGTAAACATCTTCATGTAGAGACCAGGGGAAAGCAGAAACACTGTCTGCACGCTTCCTACTGAGCATGTGCTGCAACCAAATCATATTAAACAGGACTTGGGAATAAGACAGGCATTATTCTGGGGAGTTTGCTGGGGACTAT
Source organism: Dendropsophus ebraccatus (assembly GCF_027789765.1). NCBI lineage: Eukaryota > Metazoa > Chordata > Amphibia > Anura > Hylidae > Dendropsophus > Dendropsophus ebraccatus. The sequence goes on from NC_091460.1 coordinate 70,171,551, forward strand.
GAAGGGGGGCCAGCCTTGAGAAAAGCATAAGTTAGGAGAGGCTGTGTAATTAGACACAGATATTAGATAATATTAGCAAGCAATTTCTGCCCAATGTGTGCCGATTAACTAGATCAGCATTTATAGAGCCTATTTAATGGTGCGTTTACACAGAGATTTATCTGACATTTTTGAAGCCTAAGCCAGAACAGACTATAAACAGGGTGCAGGTCATAAAGGAAAGACTGAGATTCCCTGTCTTTTCAAGTCCGTTCCTGACTTTGGCTTCCAAAATTTGTCAGATAAATCTGCCTGTGTAAACGCACCATAAGACAGATATGGAATTTTTGAGCTCCTCCATGACTAGGTAATAATGCAGGCAGGGCCATACAAACTGCTGCTGGACTGTTCATGCCGCCTATAATGCCATAATTAGTTGACCACAGGTCCCTTATTAAGCAGGGTGATGTATAGGAAATTATGGAGGATTTTTAAACACGTCAAAACCCTACAATCATCTGATAATCAATGGAGTGGACGGGCCAGATGAAGCAGTGGGGATCGCGTACTACTCCTAACATTGATTGCTCACAGCCGAAAATTACGCAGACTAATGGTGCGTTTACACGTAACGATTACGATAACGATCGAATTCGAACAATAATCCTATGTGTAAACGCAGCGAACGATCAAACGATGAACGAGAAATCGTTCATTTTGATCTCACAACATGGTCTCAAATCGTCGTTCGCCAAAAAATTCAGATTGTTCCGTGTAAACAGTTGTTTGCTGATTTAACCAATGTGTGAGATAGGCTTAAGCGATCGCAAAACGAATTTTCCATACGATGTATTTTTCCATCTAAACGCTGATAGTTATGAAAAAAAATAAAAAAATAAAAAAAAATTATATATATATATATATATATATTATATATATATATATATTAACCTTCGCGACGGCACCATAGGAGGATGGGTTGTACCCTAGGGACAGGAAAAAGCACGAGAGGTTAAAAGCCCCTCCCCTTCCCTTCAGCACCAGTGTCTTTGTAACAGTACCTTAGCACCACGTGATTATCATACACATATATATATATATATATATATATATATATATATATATATATATATATATATATAAAAATAATACTAGGGAGGGTAACTGGTGCCGTCGTGAAGGTTCGAAGAAACCGGCTTACCGGTAAGGACTAATCCTATTTTCTCTCCTCACCTTCACGACGGCACCATAGGAGTAATACCAACAATTACCTTAGGGAGGGACTACAGCCTGAAGAACCCTGCGTCCGAAGGACAGGTCTTCGTTACTTTGTAGTTGTAGCCGGTAGTGTCTCATAAATGTGTGGGGAGACGACCATGTGGCTGCTCTGCAGATCTGTTCTATAGAAACAGATGCTCTTTCAGCCCAGGTGGTTGATACTGATCTTTTAGAATGGGCTCGTATATTAATAGGAGATGGAAGATTCTGTGATTGGTATGCCTGTATAATGGCGTTCCTTATCCATCTTGCAATAGTACTTTTAGATGACTTCTTCCCTTTATTTCTCCCCTGAAATTGTAGGAAGAGATTTTCGTCTATCCGCCATGGGGCGGTTGTCTCAATATATTTCAGGACTATTCTTCTGACATCTAATGTTTGAAATTTCCTCTCTAAGTGATTTTTGGGGTTTGGACAAAAAGAGGGGAGTATGACGTCCTGAGACTTGTGGAAGTTGGAAACCACTTTGGGTAGGAATGAGGGATTAGTCTTCAAAACTATACGATCCTCTGAGATCGTACAATAGGGTTGTCGTATAGTTAAAGCCTGTATTTTGCCTATTCTTCTAGCTGAACAGATAGCCACCAGGAAGATGGTTTTGTAGGAGAGGAACTTCAGATTTGTCTCATCTAGGGGTTCAAATGGAGTTCCTGTAAGTCCTTCCAGTACAACATTTAGATCCCAGGGTGGATGTATGTTTTGGACTGTTGGATTTATTCTCGAGGCAGCGCGAATAAATCTTTTTATCCAGCGGTGATTCGCTAAATCTATATCGTAGATCGCTGAGAGTGCAGAAACCTGGACTTTTAGTGTGGCGGGTTTGAGACCCTTTGATAGCCCTGATTGCAAAAAGTCTAGTATTTGGGAAATATTGGGCTCTGCTGGAAAAGGAGGAGGAGTTTGACACCAGGAGGAAAAGACTTTCCATACCTTAAGGTAGATAGCTGCTGTTACCCTTTTCCTGCTTTTCATCAGAGTAGAGATTACGGTCTCTGATAATCCTCTGCTCCTTAACATTGACTCTTCAGGATCCAGGCAGATAGATGGAATTTCTGGGGTTCCGGGTGTACTATTGGGCCCTGGAACAGCAAGTCTGGAGACTGAGGGAGAAGTATCGGTTCTTCCAAGGCTAGAGACTTTAGAAGGCCAAACCAACCTCTCCTGGGCCAATACGGGACAATCAGTATTATTTTTAGGTTTTCTTCCCGTATCTTCTGGAGCACCCTGGGTATTAATGGGATTGGTGGAAACCCATATGCCATCTTGAAGCACCATCTCTGTGTTAGTGCGTCTACTCCGGTAGGGTGATCTGCAGGATTTAGAGAAAAGAATTTTTCTACTTTGCGATTCTGCCTGGTGGCAAACAGATCTATCTGTGGTTTGCCCCAGCGTTCCACTAGTTGAAGGAAAAGTTGGTTCTTTAAGCACCATTCGCCCGGGTGGATTTTGTTCCTGCTGAGAAAATCTGCATGTATGTTCTCTATTCCTCTCAGGTGTGTTGCTGAAAGAGATAACAGATGAATCTCGGCCCAGGAGAATATTTGTTGACAGATTTTCCATAACCTGTTGTTTTTTGCGCTGCCTTGATGTCGAAGGTGGGCTACCGTTGTAATGTTGTCTGAAAGGATGTGCACGTGAGTCCCCTTTAAGATATTTAGAGCCGATATCAAGGATATCTGAACTGCTTTTAGTTCCTTCAAATTTGAAGATTGTTTCAGGGTTTCCTGATCCCATACACCCTGAAAGATCTTCGTCCCTACCTGGGCACCCCAACCCGCCTGACTTGTGTCTGTCTTCATTACTTGCTTCGTTTGGGGGTTCCACTCTGTTCCCTTCTCCAGGTTTCGTCTTGTAAGCCACCAGCCCAGTGAAGACCTGACCTGGGGAGTAAGAGCAAAGGTCCTTTCGAGGCCCGTGGGTTTCTTGTCCCATGTTTTTAGTATTTGAGCCTGTAGGGATCTGGAGTGAGCTTGACTCCAGGGGACTGCCAGGATGCAAGCTGTCATAGACCCCAGTACAGACATTGCTTCCCTGACAGAAGGAAGTGACCTTGTTTTGAATTTCCGAATTTTTTCCCTTAATTTTACTATCTTTTCTTCCGGGAGAAACGACATTTGGAGGTCGGAGTCCAAGAGGATCCCCAAAAAAACTTTTCTGGGGGATGGTATTAAATCCGACTTTTTTATATTTATAATCCACCCTAGAGACTGGAGTAGGTTTCGGGTGGTCTCCAAATCCTGTAGGATCTTCCCTTGCGACTCTGCTATTATTAGATAGATAGATTAGATACTAGATATGCCACCATGTTTATGCCTTGTATGTGTAGGTGTGACACTACCTCTGTCATGATGTTGCTGAAAATCCTGGGCGCCGATGATATCCCGAAGGGAAGGGCCCTGAATTGAAAGTGGCATACCTTTGTGTTTATTGTCAGTGCGAATCTCAGAAGCTTCTGAGATTGTGGGTGAATCGGCACATGATAATATGCGTCTTGGAGATCCAGAGAGATCATCCAGGCGTTCTTGGCTATGAGGGGAGTAGTAGATTTTATCGACTCCATTTTGAACTTTATATATTTTACATATTTGTTTAGCGGTTTCAGATTTATTATCAACCGGTATGTTCCGTTTGGCTTTTTTTTACTAGAAAAAGGCTTGAGTAATGGCCTGATCCCCTTTCTTCTCGGGGAACAGGGGAAACAACATTCATGCGGTGGAGATTGAGTACACTCGCCACCATCTCTGTTTGTAGGGGGCCTGGAGATTGTAGGGAGATGACAAATCTTTCTGGAGGGGGGTAAGTTAGTTCTATTTGATACCCTTCTTTGACAATATTTAAGATCCAGCTGTTGTCTGTGATACTGTTCCAGGCTTCTGAATATTCCGACAGTCTCCCCCCTACAGGACAAGCGTCATTGCTTATCCTGGGAGGCCTTGGGGCTGTAAAAAATATTTTTTCCTTTGCCCCCTTTACCTTTGCCCCTATAGGAGTCTTGGTATCTGGGTTTTTTAAATTGCTCTTTTTTCTGAGGAGTCTTACTCTCTGGAATGGCCTTCTTTTTATCTGCGCTTTTCTCAATAATTGTATCTAAGGCAGAACCAAACACATATTTTCCTTTAAAGGGGATTCCACAGAGTTTAGCTTATGATGTGGAGTCACCCGTCAAGTTTTTTAGCCAGAGGGCTCTACGTGCAGCGTTGGTCAAGGCCCCGTCTTTTGCAGCGAATCTTACCGATTCTGCAGTGGCGTCTGAAAGGAAAGCTGTTGCGTCTTTTAATAGAGGTAGAGAGTTAATGATTCTCTCCCTAGAACAATCACTGTTTAGGTGTTCCTCTAGTTGCCCTATCCATAGGTGCAGGGCTCTTGCTACACAGGTGGATGCGATATTGGTTTTAATAGAGTATGCAGCTGTCTCCCAAGATCTCCTGAGCAAACTCAGCTTTACGATCCATCGGGTCTTTAAGCTGTGAAGAGTCCTCAAATGCCAGAAGGGTCTTTTTTGTCACCTTGGCCATTTGGGCATCAATTAACGGAATTTCTCCCCAACTATCTGTATCTTCCTCACTAAATGGGAGACGTCTTTTGATCTCGCCCCGGGATCTGTAACCTTTTCTCTGGGTCAGACCATTCGTCCATAATTAGGGCCTGGAGTGTGTCATGTACAGGGAAGACCAATTTTTTCTTTGGTCTAAGCCCCTGAAACATTTGGTCTTTTGCCGGTATCTCCTCTTGAATTTCTTCGAATCCAAGGGCACTCCTAACTGCTCTAAGAAGTGGCAGGGTATGATCAGAGGAAAACATATTTTTTATGCTCCTCTTTATACTCTGTCTCATCTGACATCAGATCCAGGGACTCAGGGATCTGGCCAGATTCACAAGATGAGTCTGAAGAGTGTCTTTTCCTTTTAGAAGAGAAAGCCACCGACATAGCTGACTCTGTTTCAATGGAAGCTGGTGCTAGGGACTCAGATTCCCTGGGCTGGGGAATAGCAGGGGAGGTATCCCTGATAACAGGTTCCACCGGCAGAGATGCAGGAGGAGCAATGGGCTGAGGTGCAGTAGAAGGTATCTCCTGAGCAGGTATAGATGGCTATTTGGCCAAGGACGCAGCTATTTCGTCCTTCATCATTTTTCTGATGTCTTCCAGGAAGGAAGATCTATCTTTTTTAATTATGTCCCCAATACATCCTGCGCAGATGTTCTTTTTGTAATTTGATGGGATCCTGCAGTTGCAGGATACACATAACTTTGCAGGTGTTTTACTTTTTATTTTTTCCTTTTTCCCTGCAGAAGTAGTTGCAGTAGATTCTTTAGACTCCTAAAATAAATATGAGAGCCAAGAATCTATATGAGTATGATAGCTTGAATCTCTATACACCCAGATATACGTGCATAAGTGCCTAACGTTATCCCCTGGTGACTATGTGTCACAAAAGTGAACCAGGTGTGGTGTATACCGGAATCCGAGTAGGCCCCATATGCAGAGTTGGCATTGGAAGCGCACTGGATTATGAGATCGGCACACGGAAGCGTGACTGAATGATAGTTACTCACGGTTACCGCCGAGGTAGTCTTCTCTGAAGCGGAGGAATCCATCTTCATGCGGACGATTCGATCCGCTCGCGCTGTCTTTTTAAAGATGGCGCCGGACCGGAAGTGCGGTGACGCGCTTCCGGTGTGCGCGCAGAATGTGGTCCGGCTGACGTATTTCCGGTTTGAAGGCCGAGATTGCGGCCTACATCCGGAAGTCGCCGGACCTTCGTAGCAGTAGGAGAGCAGCCCGCCGGACCCCTCGCACTGCCGAATGGTGCGCAGGTCTCTGAAGACGCCGGACCCTCAGGTAAAGGACAGAGGAGGAAGGAGACCGTAGGCCCCGATCGACCCCTCGCCCCTAACTCTTTCTTCTTGGGGGATCTCTCCTCATCTTCACGCGGATCCCCCCCTCTCGTGTCTGCCCTAGCAGGACAGGAAAAAGCACTGGTGCTGGAGGGAAGGGGAGGGGCTTTTAACCTCTCATGCTTTTTCCTGTCCCTAGGGTACAACCCATCCTCCTATGGTGCCGTCGTGAAGGTGAGGAGAGAAAACGTTACTCAGACATCGTTAATCGTACGATCAGGCCAATTATCGTCTCGTGTAAACGCAGCATTACAGCACCGGACCAGTGCAGAGGAGGACGGTAAGACACATACCTTCCTACTCAGCGTTCCAGGTGCTATAGGGGGCTATCAGCAGGTTAGATCTGTCTAATCTGCTCATAGTTCCCCTTTAATGACACTCTTCATGCAAATAACCTTATTCAACAATAGCATAATAGATTTAAAGAAAAAAAAAAAAAACACTATATACACAATATTTTAAATAATAATTCGAACAATAAGGAAATTAGGAAATGTTTTTTAACCTACTTAAAGGAAGTTTTTTTCTTACAAATCAACTGGTGTCAGAAAGGTATATAGATTTGTAATTTGCTTCTATTTAAAAAGCTCAAATCTTTCCATAGTTTCCGCTACTATATATCCTGCAGGAAATGTTTTATTTATATTCACAAACAGTGCTCTCTGCTGCCACCTCTGTCCATGTCAGGAACTGTCCAGAGCAGGAGCAAATTCCCATAGAAAATCTCTCCTGCTCAAGACAGTTCCTGTCTCGGCCAGAGATGTCAGCAGAGCGCGGTGTCAGAATGTAAATAAAACAACTTCCTGCAGGACATATAGTAGCTTATAAGTATGGGAAGGCATGAGATTTTTAAATAAAAGTAAATTACAAAGCTATATAAACTTTGACACCAGTTGATTTAAAAAAAAAATAAAAAAAAAATTTTTCACTGGACAACCCCTTTAATACGCTTTAAACATCTCCTATGACTTGTCTTATTGGGGACATACGGTAAATGCAGTTCATCCTCATTTAGCCAAGTTATTCACCGTGGACAGCAATATATTAATTGCAGTTAGCACCTTGTAGGGTACAGTATGGCTTGCACTGAGCTGACATGTCTGCTGCTGCAGATCCTAGTGTGGAAAACGCGTATTTATTTTTTATTATAGAAGTTACTGTGCCTGCGAGGTCCATGATAGGAACTTGGAAAGTGCCTCCATGACTGCAAATATTTTTAGAATTTACAGTAAAAGTTAAGCTATTGGTATACTATACTATACCATCTCGGAGTAAAACATGCAATATACTTACCTGTAATAAAACCAAAACTCTGCATAGGTGGTCACCAGGTAAAGCCGTCTCTCTGTATCATCAAGGATAGTCTCCAAAGCAAAGACATGAACATCCTTAAAAAAATAAAAACATTTTAATTGAAGATCAAACACTAAAATGAGTTAGAAGTCACTTTTGCCCTTTAGTGAACCATAAAAAGCATCACACAAGGAGCAGACAAGCAATAGATTACACCTACAACATAAAGTTTGCTCTTTATAGTCACATACAATGTTGCATAACTCTGCTTTATTTATTCTTTTTCGAAAACTCTAAAATTGTGCCTACTGGATCCCTGTGCGTTAAAACAAAGAAGCCCATGTATAACAATAACACCCTACTGAAAGCAGGTGTAAAATTATGATATAATTCTTCATCGAGTATCAGTTCATCACTATTTCACAATCTCCACAAGCTGTTAGGCGTTCACACGATTTGTCCCTCTAAGGCCCCGTTCACACTACAGAATCTGTGCAGAGATTCCATGCGGAATCCGGTCTTAAGTCTGTTTGAATGGGATGGCTAGCGAGCCTCTCTGTTTATAGAACAGACATGTCAATTCTTTGAGCAGAAAGGCATGCGAGCCCTTCCATTCAGCACAGGCCCCATAAATGTCAGTCGTCTGAGCATAGTCGGCTAGCAACTATCTACTAGTCATTCTCCGATCATATCTTGTCCATCTTTGTTGGACTGAAAAGTAATGTTTTATTAAGCCCCCCCCCCCCCAATTTATGCTGCTGCAGTGTCAATTATATTTTAACCCCTTTATGTCCACAATATGTATATAAACATTCCTACTGCCGATGCCCCTTGCAGTAGGAACGTGTATATACGTTCCTGACTGTGAAAGGGTTTTAATGTGTGTGGAACTGCATTATTGTGAGCCTCCCACACACAGTGTCCAAGGAGCAGGACATAATGACAGGAAGCTACAATCACTCCGTGATCTATAGCAACTGTGGCACTTAAAGAAGAAGCCAATGACAGGTCAAGTCACACTGCAGAGGTCCTAATCACTTTCCCTCATAGGAGAAGGTATAATACTAACCTCCGTCCTTTCGGACCAGAGATCTTTTCATACAGAATATAAAATGTGTTTAGTACTTGAAAATATGGCAAAACCTCTGTCCCGATATAAGTTTAAACCGCCTTTCCTATTTTACAAATAAAAATATGTAAAAAAGAAAAATCTACATTGTAGTGTGCAGAATTGTCAGATTTATTAAAATATAACAATAGTGTTCCCACACGGTGAGCCGTATAAATGAAATAAACAAAAAAAAAAAAAAAAAAAAAAACTACCAGGATTATATATCAGGAAAAAAAAGTTAATAAGAAGTGATCAAAAACTCCCTGTTTCACCCACATCCACCAATAAAAACTATAGAACATTGCGCAAAAATGAGGCCCCAACCAGCCCTGTGGGTGAAAAAAATAAGTTATAGCTCTTAGAAGGTGAGGAGGAAAGTGCTGCATCATTGTGATCTAGACATCAATGAATCACTAACCTTTGCTCATAAGGGGGTTAATAGTTTGGACAATTATACATGGTTTGTTTAGTTGACACATCTATTAAATGGCCCAATGCTTCCTGTAAGCGAGCGCCAATCTGCGCACTGGTTTAATGGGCCTATCCACTGTCCCATGGTTAGCAATGTCCATGCAAAACCTGCCCTTTAACTGCATACACACCTCTCCATGGTCCTGGTTGTCTGCTCCTTGCTCGCTTTCAGGAACCGCCGCTGTGGCTTCAGAGTGGGTATCTGATCTGACAGGCCACTCAGCCAATTACTAGCTAGGACAGCCACAGCCAGTGATTGGCTGAGCGGTTCAGACACCCACTCTGGAGCTACAGTGACAGCTCTAGGAAGTGGGAAGAGCGCAGAAGAACACCAGGACCATGGAGAGTTATGTATACAGTTTATTTTATTTTTTTCACACAATCGCCAGCCGTTGGCTGTGCATCACTATTACATGTAGTGGTACGTGGTCGGCGGATGATGATTTTAGGTCAGAACCAAAAGACATGATCAGCCGGTGATCATTGTCTCTATTATACAGAGCAATAATAGGCCAAATCGGACGATTATCACTCCATGTAACAGGGCCCTAAAGACCTTGTGCTATTCACCATCCTAATACACCACCTAATGAACTTACCTCCTTGCAGGTTTTGGCAAACTGAAAGGCTGCAGCCTGGCGAGGAAATAACTTCCAGACTGAAGACGGCTGCCATGGCCTAGATAATCTGGGTTTGTAAGCTGAACTGAGTGGATGGCGTTCATACTGAGATGCCAGCTCCTCAACCTTCTTCAGTTGTTCCAGCCATTTTCTCTTCATTGTCTCTGGGAAAATATATCACAAATAGGAATGTGCCATAGCAGGTGAGAGCTGGAAATCATTGGCAAATGGCAGCAAATATCCTTAAAAAATATTGAAACAAAATTAATAAAAAAAATATTTTTTGAAAGGGGTATTCAGGTATCCTGTTATTTTTATATTATGTTAAGGGCACAGTAAAATTAGAAACTAAGTGATACTCACCTTCCCAGTTTCCCTGCAGCTTCCTCGGCTTTCTCAGACAGACCTGGGGGTGTCACACTGCTTCCTGGATTCCAGAATCTGGGAGACAACACCAGGGGGCGCTGCAATCCCTATCCACTACAATCAATCCACACAAAAAATGTCCACAAGTACTCACAGGCTCTATGAACTACGTCACCTCTCGGCACTAATACCATGACGTCATCACCAGCCGCATAGGACACAGCGCAGGATCACATCTGCCCAGCAGCCGCTTCAAGTTCCCGCCACTGGCCGCTTACTCCATTGGTCAGTGACGTCAGCCTCTCGAGCTCCGTAGCCAATCACATTCTGACCGTGAGAACATGAGGGGCGTCGTCATTTTATGCCGATTACAAGTCGCGGACACCTGTTTAGCGTCAATAAAGTGGACGGTACACGGGGTCACTTATCACTTGCTTAGCACTTCGTCCGTTAGAAGTATACATAGACGTTCAGAGGCCCAACAATAGTGTCCGTTATCCCCTCACGTGATACTAGAAGTTGAAGCGCTGCCTTAGAAACAAGGCGTTCTGTTGTTTAGCGTCAGGCATTGGCTGAGGGCTCATGACGTCACCCGTTGCCGAGTCGTACACGAACGAGTGAAAGCAGCCGTTCCCGCAGCGCACGACACGCAGCCGAACCCGGAGAGCAGGGAGAGTTGTTGTTATGTGACTTCCCAGCCAATAGGAGGCGTGCTGGGGAAGAAGCCCCGCCCACACTATTGACTACACCTCAGTGTGCAGCCGGAGTGAGACAAAAAGAGAAGAGTGAGTGAGCAGAGCGGCGGAGGTAAGAGAGCCACTGTATAACTAGCAGCCTTATATGTAGCCTGCACAGCATGCTGGGGCTTGTAGTCCTCCAGCTCTTGTAGGACACTTACTCTCAGCACGTTATTGAACTCACAGTTGTGTTGGGGACACCATGTCTCCTTCAGTCAGTGTTCTCTCTCCTCCAGCTGGTGCAGAACAACTCCCATCATCCCATTACTGCATGATGCAGGTTGTAGTTGTGCAGCAGCTGGCGAGAGTCACCAAGAAGATGAGCTCCCCAGGCTGTGGTCACAGTATAAGTTGTACTGTCCTGCCATGCTGGGAGTTGTAGTCCCAGTAACACTGGGGAGCTGTGGACTTGTAGTCCTCCAGCAGTAATGGAGCCCTCGGTATCTGGTTACATGACCTGGCTTCTTAGGAAGCAGTCTATTACGTAGTTGGCGGCTCCCACCATATACCGAGCCAACTGTGTAGTTGGAAACCACTACAGCTGGATAGGCGACAGATATTTTTATCTGGGTCATCCTGAGCCTTGTAGTTCTCTAGCTGTTTTAGAACTAGTTGTATCAGTCTTCCCATCACCCACTATATATGGGGTGCTTCTCTAAGGGAGTAGTCTGACCTATGCCTGGCCACCTTGTAGCAGGGAGGTGACAGCTTGTGTATACTCTACAGCGACAGAGGAAACGTGGCGGCGTGTACTTGGGACATGGGGTCAAACCATAGGCTAGCTTCTTACTGACTGTCCTGCCCAGGGCTGGCCCCTCAGCCCTCTATGGGACTTGTTTGTCACTGGAGGAGCCGCTTGGGGGTAAATGAGGTGATGGGGGAGTAAGTTGCTGTGACAGGTCTGTGTCCTGGGTGCAGGGAGCAGCTGATCTATATACACTTATTATTAGAAGACAATGCAGTGATCCTGGAGGGGGGGGTGTTCTGTTCTCATGTGAATGTTGTTTTGCATCAGTGTCTTTGTGTCTGCGCCATCTCGTGTTCCCAGTCCGCTGTTTACACTGTGGATGATTCACCATGACTAGTGCAGAGTATACTGCCTCCTCACGCTTGTACAGGAAAGCTTCTCTCAGCACTTACTGGATGGCTGATGGTACAGAAAGGCATCTCCATTATGTCCTCATGCAGATGACGGGGCTGCAGCTGCTGCTAAGTGTTGTTATAGCTTTAGGGAAGATCAGTTTCTTTGTCATTGGGTTCTGTAGGCGTCCCCAGACTGTGCCCATTACCTGTTAACAGATTTGTTCAAGCAGCACTTAAAGTTTCTTTTAAAATCTTGGTTGACATTCAGACCCCGCTATTTCCTGTGCTGGCTGTACGATTTGATGCGTTGTACTTCCCCTGTGACCGCAGAAATCATTCATTTAACCTTATGGCGGTGAACTACACGTCCTCCTCTGAGGGCACAGGTAGTGGTGGGGACCCAGGCACCATAGGCAGAAATGGCCATGAATTTGAAAAATAGGTTAATCTTTGAACAGTTTTTTTTCCTCAAGTTTCAAATCACTTCTTTTAGTTCTAGGCGCGGGCTATATTGTACCCTTATTAATTCTTTCTAACAATCCTGAGAACTGCAGCTATAGTTAAAGGGGGTTTCTGACTCAACTTTCTTCTTGGCTATAACTGTTGTTAGAAGTTCCCTAACGTTTTGGTTTTGGAGCTGCAGAAACCAGTCTCAGGACCTCCAGAGCAGTCTTCTGGTTCTGTTGTATCAGGTATTGTCCTTCCATCAGATGATCTGCATTGTCATTATGCCTAAGGGTACAAACACACACACCGTATACGCAGCTTATTTACTGCTGCGATACGCAGCAGATACGCAGCAGATTAGATCTAAATAACTGAACACAGCATCAAATCTGAACCACCAAGTCTGCTGCAGATCTGCATCATATATGGTGTGTGTGTTTGTACCCTAATGTACACAATGTCAGACTGTGAACACAACCTAAGGGTCTGTTCGTACAGAGTAAAAACTGCGGAACTCTCCGCTGCGGAATCCCATCTGCTGTCTGTTTAAATGGGACAGCTTGCGCGCCTCTGCTTCCACAGCTCTCTGCTTAAAGAATTGACATGTCAATTCTTTGAGCAGAGAGCGACTGAAGCGGAGGCGCGCAAGCCGTCCCATTGAAACAGACAGCAGACGGGATTCCACAGCGGAGAGTTCAGCCGCTTTTACGCTGTGTGAACTGACCCTAAAGCATCAAGGGCTGTATATATATATATATATATATATATATATATATATATATATATATATATATATATATATCTTTAGTGATGTCTGTGCAGCCCTTGTGTTTAGTGTAAAATAATAAAGTTCATAAATACCTGTCCGCGCTCTCCGGTATATTCCTGGCTTCAACCCGTTCCCACAGCCACCGTGAGAACTGCAAAGCTGGTCTCTGAAGTAACAGGCTGCTCAGCCAATCTCTGGTTGAGATGAGACAGCCCCGGGGCTATTGATTGGCTGAGTGTGCTGTCACTCCTGAGACGAGTTTGTCAGGGAAAAGGGGGACACCAGTAACACCAGAGGAGGACACTGAAGGAACACGGATAGGTAAGGATAACATGTTAATTGTTTCATATGCCCCAGCAGCAATATATAAAAAAAAAAGTTAAAGGGGTTATATAACTTTGTAATATGTGTAAATTAAGCAGGAAAAGAAAAACGCCGCACTACCACTGTAATGGGGAGTTCTTTACATTCAGTTTTTATGGAAACCCATAATATATTCAGTATTTAGACATAGTAGCTACCATATGCCATATTGTTTACTACGACTGCATTGACTGCTGGTCTGATGATCTGGTCTGACAGCTGTCACTTTGGGTAATCAGACCTGTTGTCAGGCCTGAACTTGCAGCAATAGGAAAGACACGAAAATGGTCATATTCCGCCTGTATTTATTTTTATTTTTTTTGTTTAAAAGGGAAAAAAAAACGCCCAATATACTCCCAGCAGTTTTTACTGCTTTTAACTTGTCACAGCTTAAACCTGCAAGACCAGCTGCCATATGCAATCAAGGAACATGGGCAGCAGCTACAGGTCAGTACTGCCGTGTGTAACTGTCCTATTATACGGCCTTATCACAAAGTGTAAACAAGCGTCGATCTGCTAGATCGGCACTCGTTTACTAAGCAATTACATGGGCCGATTATAGGGCAGTAAGGGCTGCATGGACGTCGTTGGCAGCCGTGCAGCCTTTGCCTTTAGTGTAAAATAAAGTGTTTATTTACCTTACCACATTCCCTGGTCTCCTTGGACCTTCCACGGTCTCTGGAGCTGCAGCTCTGCCTTCAGTTCCTGTCTCTACACCAACAGGCCTTTAGCCAATCACTGGCCCTGGTCCTGTCTTGGCCAGTGATTGGCTGAGCGGCCTGTCAGTGCAGAGACCGGAACAGAAGGCAGTGCTGTAGTTGCAGAGCCTTGGGACACCGGGGAACGTGGTAAAATACTTTAATGCTTTATTGATTTATATTACAATCGACAGCCGCACGTCATTATTACATGTAGCAATATACTCCTGGCGGCCAATGATTTTAGGTCCTGACCTAAAGGCATTATCAGCTGATGATCGTTGTCTTTGGCTGATTGTTGTCTTTATTACACAGAGCGATAATCGATTATCGCTCTGTGTAAGGGTCCATTTACACAGATATATTATCTGACAGATTATCTGCCAAAGATTTGAAGCCAAAGCCAGAAACAGACTATAAACAGAGATCAGGTCATAAAGGAAAGCCTGAGGTTTCTCCCCTTTTTCAATCCACTCCTGGCTTTGGCTTCAAATCCTTGGCATATAACCTGTCAGATAATCTTTCTGTGTAAATGGACCCTAATAGGGCCCTAAGGGCCCTTTTACACGGAAAGATTATTTGACAGATTATCTGCCAAAGATTTCAAGCCAAAACCAGGAATGGATTTGAAAAAAAGGAGAAATCTCAGGCTTTCCTTTATTACCTGATCTCTGTTTATAGTCCATTCCTGGCTTTGGCTTCAAATCTTTGGCAGATAATCTGTCAGATAATCTTTCCATGTAAAAGGGCCCTAAGAATGCCCTGAAACGAAGAGAAGTGCTCAGCTGAACACTTTTTCTTCCTGCAATCTTCTTGTTGTAGGAGAAGGGCTCCTGCAACGAGAAAACAGTACTCAGCAGAGCACTTCTAAGTTTTAGTGATCTGTGGGGGTCTTAGAACCCAGATCAAACTGATCAAATTTTTTGAGATGTCTTAGATATGTTTTTATTTTTTTGATGACACTAACACTTAGGGTACAAACACACACGGCATATACGCTGCGTATTTACTGCTGCGATAGGCAGCAAATACACAGCAGATTAGATCTAAATAACTGAACACAGCATCAAATCTGCTGCGTATCTGCTGCGTATACGCTGTGTGTTTTTGTACCTTTAGGGTAGCTTCACACATTGCGAATCGCAAGGGATATTACGCTGCAAGTGTACTGTGAGTTTGAATGGGCTTACATACTCGCATACATACATACAGTATGTAAAAGCCGGCCCCCTAAACTAGCCACTGCCCGGAGCATACTTTACCTGGTCCGTACTCCGGTTGCAACTGGCTGAGCGGGACCTACGGGAGCCAGGAGCCTCAATTGGTGAGCTGCGGATTATGCTGCGGAACTTGCAGGGTGAAATCTGCTGCGATACACTACGTGTGAAGCTACCCTTAAAATAGACTGTCAGTGTTTTTAGAACCATTCTAGGAGCTCAGGAGCCTCATCTGTCAGTTCAGATCAGACCCAGGCCAAATCTTGTGGATGTAATATGGACAAAAAGTGCAGCCATATTACGCCCATGTAAAAGCAGCCTATCAAAGACAATTAACTTGAATATGTAATACTGCTTTCCCATGTGGGGGCGCTGCAGGGGAATTATACACCTCCTCCTGGATTCAACTACAGATGATGGTGATCAGCGCATTATCTGGGGACTGTTCAGTAAAAGTGCCTTAGGGTGGGTTCATACTGAGGAATTCTATGCAGTATGTCCGCACGCACGGCTGTGCGCCTTTCCGCCGGCTCCATAGACACCATTCTATGGGCCGGTGTATTCCGCTATCCGCTGAAAGAAGTGACATGTCACTACTTTCGGCCGATAGCGGAATACGACGGCCCATAGAATGGTGTCTATGGAGCCGGCGGAAAGGCGCACGGACATACTGCGGAATTCCACGGACATTATCCGCGAGAATTCCTCAGTATGAACCCACCCTTAGGAATACTAGCGTGTAAATGCATTGGTTAAACATGCCTTCGGGACAGGGTTATAAACTTCTCATAGGGTGTGATTTACTGTCTATGCCAAATGCATGGAATGTATTTTTAGAGGGCAATTGCCTTCTTGTCATGTAGTTGCTTGAGATCTACAGCTGGCACGCCTACACATAGAGCATGCAGTATGTGCTTTACAGCTTGGACTTTGCTTTTCAGCAGAAATTATGTGAAATGCAGTGTATCGGCTGCAGTTATCTTTTTCTGCATGGTGGCTGTATAGTTGTTTATTTTGCTTTCAGTGCTTTTGCTGTATTTTTATTCCACTTTCAGTAACTTCAGCGTTCCCTTGTTTTATATCACAGTTATGCATATTATTATGTACAAACACACTCTTATATACAGTGACATTGTTAAAGTGTCACTGTCGTGAATTTTTTTTTTGCAGAAATCAATAGTCCAGGCGATTTTAAGAAACTTTGTAATTGGGTTTATTATCCGAAAAATGCATTTTTATCATGAAAAAGCAGTTTGAAGCTCTCCCCCCTGTCTTCATTGTTCTCCTATGGAGAGAGCTAAAGAAAAGACCAAAACAGGACAACAAAGAGTTAATCTACAAATCCTTCACCCCTTATCTGTTCTGACCATCACCAGTGACCTGTCTGAGCTCAGATTACAGCTGTCACCCAGCTCCGTGCCTGTAATCCTCTGTTATCTGCTTTCTGCTGCCGGCTAACTCCCTCCTTCCTCCTCCCCCCTCCCCTCTCCCTAGAACAGACAGGGTACGTCTCCTGCAACAAGTCACAATTTTCAGATTTTTCAGAGTGGATGAAAAAGAGGAAGGAGGGGGGGACCTGGGAAAAGGCTTTTTACATGCAGATAATGGCAGATTTGGCTAATAAACCCAATTACAAAGTTTCTTAAAATCGCCTGGAATATTGATTTCTGCAAAAAAAAAAAATACGACAGTGACTCTTTAACCTACAATGGTGTTCTCCTCTCAGTTCCCTGAATGTGGCGGCTCATATAGATAAAGTACATGTACAGATGAATGTGGTCGTGTTTGTTGGACTTGTTTTTCCAGTCTTTTCCCAGCCTCAAGTCTTTTAACACCTAGATTATGTATACAGAAAGAGTGACTGTTGCTTCAGTGGTCTCATGTTGCTTGCCTGCACTACTGTATATTGTTCTGCTTGTGTAATAGTTTGTGAGTGGGTCACAGAGACCAGATCTTTAGGACCTCCACTTTTAGGGTGTGTGGTTGTTTATACACACTGTGATGACTCCGTCCAGGAAGAGGTGCTGGCTAGGCAAGATATATGCATAGGTTATTATGTAAGCATAGAATAGATTTGACCTAGATTACTGTGCCAAAATCCACATCATATCTATTGACAGATCCTCATCAATGCAAGTGAATTAAAGTGATTGTACCACCAGGCCCAGGCTGAAGCACTGGAGGCGGCCGACCCACCCTTAGTGGAAAGAAACTCCAGCCCCTCCATGACGTGACTCCATTAGAATCAATGGAACCCTACCAAGGGTTGGTCGGCCCGCCTCCAGTGCTTCTGCCTGGGCCTGGTGGTACAGTCACTTTAAAGAGGATGTACCACCAGGTACATCCTCTTTAACCTGAACCCACTGATCGAACGGCGCCGGCACGGGGAAGCTGGTGCCGCGGTCCGTTTTTCGGACTGAGGCACGGCGCCGGTGCTCAAACACTGGAGGCTGGCCGGAACGCCCCCAGTGGCAGGGAATTCCCTCCCCTGTATGACACGGCTCCCTTAGAATGAATAAAGCCGCGCCATACAGGGGAGGGAATTCCCTGCCACTGGGGGCGTTCCGGCCGGCCTCCAGTGCTTGAGCATCGTCCGGTTCTGGTGCGTAGAACTGCGCCGTGCACGGGAACCGGGCCTCGGTCTGAAAAACGGACCACGGCACCAGCTTCCCCGTGCCGGCGCCGTTCGATCAGTGGGTTCAGGTTAAGAGGATGTACCTGGTGGTACGTCCTCTTTAAGTTTTTGCAACTTCGTTCATATGCAGTGGAAATGTTTTGCACAGATTTCAACTTTATTTACCATGGAAAACCTAAATCTATGGCCTAATTCCATGGGTTAACATTAGATTTTGTCACAGAAATATTTGTCTGATTAATATTTAACCTGTGAATATACATTTAGAATTCTCTGTCTTTATTTGATTATAGGGAAGATCAAAAGCTTGACGGAGTTATCTAAGGGCAGATTTACATTTATTCAGCGATCCGGCTATGTTTCCCCCCGGGTGCAGTAGCAAAGCGCCGGAGGGCAATGGATCTTTAAACTGATCCCATTCAAAGCACCCAGAGATTCACTGGACATGTCCAAGCTAAAATGTTGCACCAGGGCACATGAGCCTTTAGCTATGCCCCTGATGGCAACGTTCAGCCATGCTGAACACTCCTGTGTAGGGGGGAAGACGGGCAGCAGTCGGGATAAATAACTGCATTGCTGAGCGATCAGGTGTATGGAGAGTGAGGACTGTACATTCAGACACAACCCTGCAGGTCATTGTCCCACCCTAGGACCTCCAATCCATGGTGTTCTGAAGGAGGATAAAGTAAAAATAAAGAATTATTCTTACCGTCAATTCATTCTCCACTAATCCTTCATGACATCACTAATATTTCCCCCTGTATCTGTTATGATGATTTGGATGTTAGTTTAGCTGGATACCCATTTTTTCTGATTGGTTCCATTTAGGATGCGTTTACACAGACCGATTTATCTGACAGATTTTGGAAGCCAAAGCCAGGAATGGATTTGTAAAGAGGATAGATCCCAGTCTTTCCTTTATGACCTGATCCCTGTTTATAGTCTGTTCCTGGTTTGGGCTTCAAAGATCTGTCAAATAAATCTGTCTGTGTAAACGCACTATTAGCCTCTCCTGTATCCTGCCCCCACAGATGAGAAAAGCATTCTTCATTATGGTGTCACAAGGGATTAGCAGAAAATGACAATTCTCTATTTCATGGGGAATAGATTAGTTTAATAAATCAGACAGGTCAGGTCTTCTGTAAATCATAGTGCAGGGCAGTAATAGATGTCTCTGGTTGCAGGGAGAGTGCACAGGCAGCAGGCCTCCTTTTGTTGCACATTGTGATAGGGTATCTTCATATACATGGCATTTGGTACAAAGCTATCCATTTTAATACAGTCACATCAGAAGACAGGAGTAATGCATCCTGTAGTTCAATATTCTGTCAACATATCAGATGGAAGTATGTTCATTCTAATCTGCCTCAGAAGCCCATGAGTCATAGATGGGACTAAATACATGATGACTGCAACCTAGGTAACATACGACAGAACTATTACAGCCTCCCTACAGTGTTACAGCCACGTGTCCTCTTACAGCAGAAGGAGTACAATGCTTCAGCTACAGCAGGGTGATGTTACTTCCTATGTCATCATTTAGCTTGACTTAGAGCCTAGAGCTTGTACACTTTACTCTCCAATATATTATCGCTTTAGTGTATTGATCCTTAAAGTTGAAAAAATTCCAAGCCCTCTTGCTTTTCTTTTTGATAATAATTGCTATTGGTGTTATAAATGTATACTAGTATACAATTTTAAAAATGTGAATGTATAATTGGCAATTAAGCTTAAAGAAGCAGTTCACTTTCTATTTTTTTCGCCCCCCCGGGTAGCCGCTGTCAAGTATACTTACAAAAGATGATCGATGTCCCGTTCCCGTCGGTCAGTTCCGTCCCGCGGTGCCGTTCACATCGGGCGCGCGCTCACTTCCGCCGGCGCTGTGACTCCTCTTCTCTCCCTTGTCATTTGAACGCCGGAAGTCACGCGCTTCCATAGAGAATGCATGGAAGCGAGTGACTTCCGGCGTATAATCACTGGGCAGAGAAGAGGACTCGCAGCAGCCGGCGGAAGTGAGCGCGCGCCCGATGTGAACGGCACCGCGGGACGGAACTGACCGACTGGAACGGGACACCGATCATCTTCTGTAAGTATACTTGACAGCGGCTACCCGGGGGGGCGAAAAAAATAAAAAGTGAACTGCTTCTTTAAATCAGATTATCATTATTTTATGTCAAAATATTTTTCATGAAAATATATACAGTACAACTTTAGATTACGAGAACATACTTGTAATCCAAATCACTCGTATATCAAAGCAACTTTTCCCATAAGATATATTTGAAATGCAGATGATTCATTCCACCCCCCAAAAATAAGGTAGGTAAGATGTTCTGTATCAATAAAGAAGACTGTATCAGTAAAGAAGGGATTAATCAGCTAACTCCCCTGCACGTACAATTCCCCAGGTGGCTGCAAACCTGCTAGTACTGTAACTAGTGCCGGCTGCATGGAGCAGCTATCGGTGAAGGGGGTCATTCAGAGGGAAGCGGCAGTGACAGACGGGCATCGGAGGAGAGCCGGAAGGCGCCCAATCACCTGTAGAGTTGATCAGGTAGCAGTAGGTGAAAATGAGGGCTTTCTGCCCAGTAAAGTATCAGGATGGGGACATAAGGGGGCTCCTGCTAGGTTACTGAGTTACAGGTTTTTGAAATAGTCTTGCAAAACACTCTCAGATCAGATTAAAGTGTGTGTGTGTATATATATATTTATAATTTTTTTCCTCTTCATTTCATGGTGTGTATCTGAATACATTGATGCACTTGCACAATCCTTTAAAATATCAGTATGTTACTGAGGTGCTGGGGGAATTTCATTGCCCTCAAAGCTGAGGTGGAGCGTTTATATATAATCCAGTGAGCTCACTGTCTCTGGAGGTAGAGGAGGAGTGTAGTGGCACATTACCTCATAACAATGAAGTCATCCTGGACTGCAGGCTTTGCTGTGTTATCTGAAATCAATAATTCAGGGCTGCAGCTTATTTTGTTTGGTGCTTTAATGGGGAACCTATTATCAATTATATAGAGGCAGCATCTAAAGTGTCACTCTTCTAGATTCACTCCTGGGCCGCCTCATTGTCTTAATTAGTGTACAGGCTTTTTACTTATTTATTTTTTTAACATTGAGGAATCCCCAGAAAGAAAAAATATTATTGTAAACTTCAACCAATTTTGCATCAGAAGTCAGGCGTTTTTGACTCTTGACCCCCCCCCATATCTTTGTTTTTAATATAATAATGTGCTCTATTTATGTCAATAAGAAATTGCATGCAGTGTATAGAATATCAGCTGGAATTGATTACCATTGTCTTTACAAATTTTTTTTATCTGTTCACACATGAGCCAGTCAGTGCTGGTGTAGGGATAGCAGTGACGTGACCCTGGCCAGCCCCCCAGTATTGTGGTCCTCATATTGCAACCAAAACAGGAGTGGATTGAAAACACAGAAAGGATCTGTTCACACAATGTTGAAATTGAGTGGATGGCTGTCATTTAATGGCAAATATTTGCTGTTATTTTAGAACAACGGCTGTTGTGTTGAAATAATGGCAGTTATTTACCGTTATATGGCGGCCATCCACTCAATTTCAACATTGTGTGAGCAGATCCTTTCTGTGTTTTCAATCCACTCCTGTTTTGGTTGCAATATGAGGACCACAATACTGACTGAAATATACGTAGTGTGAACCCAGCCAAGATATACATAATTTAGGGGAAACCGCCTCCCACTGATGGAAATACATATGTCACACAGAGATATCTAACTATATCTGTATATATTATGACATGTTTATTTATTGCTGTGTAAGAATATCACAGTAAAACACATTAACTACAAACAATTATTTAATAAACAGTAATGTTACTATTTTTTTTAGGTCTAAAAAAAGTAAAGGCAGAATGGCAGACACCCAGAATGGCACCCACAGAGATGAAGACAATACTGATGCCGGATCATATGTATCTAGCCACCAGTAAGTGTTGGATCATATACTCACTATTTCCTTATACCTTAATTAGAATTATATGTCTCAGTTCACCATACTGCACAATAATATAATGATAAAAACAAAGCCTTGTTGAATAGCGTTTGTTTGGATACATGTCCAAATCCTGTTCATTTCCCTGCCATGTGGGCCATTTGGGTCACATTAACCCATGGAAATCTAAAGTTTTTATTTGCTGCAACTTTTAGAAACTCATCTGATTCATATATATTATTATTATTTTTCATGTATTTAAGGGATTTTCCGGTCATATGTTGATCATAGATGGGTTTTCGGATATTCTCCTGTTAGTCACAGCTAATGGCTTTTTTCTATAGCGGGTCATGGCCTGAGGCCAGAGAGAGAAGAGGTCCAGCATTACTAATGCCCTGTCTTTCACAGTCTTGGCTATTCACAGAAATTGTATTTTATCTGGACTTTCCTTATCCCTCATGTATTTGTAAATATAAATTACGATATATACACTTATTCTTTATTTTTCAGTGTTAACATAAAAGGTGGTTCAGTAAAAGACAAGGAATCAAAATTTACTCATCGATTTGTCTATAAGATGGACTATCCAGAAATGGGATTGTGTGTTATTATCAACAACAAGAACTTTCATCCATCCACAAGTAAGCTAAAGAAAAGCCATACAGTAGACCTTATCCTTACACTAAGCATGAAGTACTTTATATTTTGTTGGACCTGAATGTTGTGCCTGTGGTATGTGTGCAGTGCAATGAAGTGCACCTAAACTTGAAAACAGGGATTCTTCACTGTAGAAGACAATGAAACTCTCTGCCGCACAGGGCTGTTATGTTGATTCCTGGATGCCTGTCATACTAGTTACAGGTACTAGATTACTAGAGATGGAATGTTAAAACAGGAACTTACTTTGACTGCCATATTTGGAGTCAGGAAAGATTTTTTATTTATTTATTTTTTTTGGTAGTTTTTATAGGGTTGACTGGCATTCACCCTGACATTGAGAGTGCTTTTATTTATTTATTTATTTTTTTTGGTTGGCCTCTCTCTGAATCAATACATCAGGGTTATAGGCTAGACTTGATTGGGCCAGTGTTTTTTTTCTTTTCTTTTTTACAGCCTTATTTACTGTGAGGGAAATGTATTATTATAATTTTACATATCTTTTCAGGTAAAAAAGTAGCAAATTTACACTTACAAATGGTGCAAATTATGTCTTAAACTAGCACAAATGCAAAGATGCCAATGGTTCAAATGGCCAGCCGCTCATCCGTTTCAAATTTATGACTGCCTGTGTCATTTTGATATATTTGGCATGGGGAAAAAAAGTGCTCTAAAGGCAAAGCCCTTATAGATATAGGTCACTTTCCATTTGAAACATTTTGATAAATTCCCATGTATCTAAGTGCTTTAAGGAGATCACCTCTTAGACCCCACTTTACATGTCAAAAATTGGGTGTGTGTTTTGTTGTTTTTTGAGGAAACTGTGCTTATTCCCTGGCAAAATCTTCATTGTCTCCATAATGCAGATAAAAATGTCCTTAAAAAAAAAAACAGTCAATCATTGTACAAGAATGTGTGGCCAGTTACAGCTTCCTTTGGGTTAATCCATCCGTGTGTAAGGCAAAGGAGCTTTTATTGGGAAAAGGTTCTTTGCACATAATTATACATAATCTGTTAGAAATTTTATTAAATGTTTTTGTTTTTATAATCCTCATTCCTGCTGCTGTAAGACTTTTTTTTAAACTTTTTGTCCACAGGAATGGGAATGCGGAATGGAACTGACTTGGATGCCACCAGACTAATGAACACCTTCAAATCTTTTGGCTACAAGGTTGAAGTTTACAATGATCAAAAGTGTGATGATATTTATAAGCGTCTTAAGAAAGGCAAGACATGAACAATATATTTTATTTTCATTAAAAGCGTACCTGTTATTACATCAAACTTCTGACATGTCATAGCGACATGTCAGAAGACGTTTGTATCGATGGGGGTCCGCCTGCTTAGACCTTCACTGATTGCTAGAGTAAAGGGGTAGGAGAGCTTTTCAAAGCAAGCTCTGCCCCTTCATCTCTGTTCTCACTACTAAAATAGGGGTGGATGGAATTATAATGGAGCCCTATGGAACTTCCAGTAATTGCATCTACCAGAACTTCCTTAGGCTCCCGTTAGAATTCTATCTACTGCTGCTTTAGCAGTGAGAGCAGAGATTAAGAGGCAGAGCGCGTGCTACAAAGCGATTCTGACCATTCATTCTACCGATTAATGGGGTCTCCGTAGCCGGACCCCCATCGATACAAACTTCTGACATGCCAGAAATTTGTTTTAATGATAGTTATGCTTTAAGTTTTAATTTATCACTGTTTTTATTTTATTGCTTTTTTTTTTAGCAGTGTCAAATTAAGTGTTGTTAGTTTAGGTATCGGGCAGTCCCATTGTCTAGGTAGTCCTTTTCTGTGCCTAAAACCTTATATGAGATTGCAGTAGAAGACTGAATACAGTTTAGCCTTTATAAATCACTGGCCTTTCTTCTAGAACGGCCGGTAGTGCAATCTAATACTTGGCAATGTAGTTACTAAAAGTATGAAGCTGTGCCTGTGGAAGGGGACACTAAAGTCACTGGAGCACTACAGCCTCAGCAGACAGCTGATCAGAAGAAGTACTAGGAGTCAGACCTCTGCTAATCTCACTTTGATCCTCCTTTGATCCTAAATTTGATCCTCATATGAATTATACAATTGTGTGGCCATATTTGTATTATTTCATTAGATAATGGTATATTAATATTTTGTGTACAGTATCTGAGGATGACCACAGCAACAGAAGTTCGTTTGTGTGCGCACTATTGAGCCATGGAGAGGATGGTTTGCTGTACGGTGTGGATAATTCTCTGCCTATTAAAAGCCTGACAAGTCTTTTCCGTGGTGATAGATGCAAGACCTTAGCGGGCAAGCCAAAATTATTCTTCATTCAGGTAACTTCCTACTGTATATACTTTACTTGATGATTATTTAACCCGTTCAAGGCCTTGTCTACTTTCACTTTTTCGGTTCATCTTTGCTTCTAAAACCCATAAGGGTGCTGTCACATAAAAAAAAAAAAAAAATTCAATAACGCTACAACCAGATATTAGCTGAGAGCCAATAAGGAACTGCCATACCTTCATGGTGGTGTTTTTTTTTTTTTTTCAGGCCATTATGGTGTGTTCTTGCTCCTTTGGCAGTTTTGCTTGCATGACGTCTGGTCAATCCCCCCCTCCCGCACCATGTCTATATGCATATCAGCACCAATTCTCATGCCCCACTAGACACCAGGGACAGGGGGCACAGTCACTATTCAAATGCAGCTGTCAGCTTTTGACAGCTGCATTTAAATAGTTAATTAGCCGGCTGTGGCGCCTAAGACCTTCGGTCCCTGGCTGCACATAGCAACCGGGGACCGTGGGCTGCAGAGAGGGCTCACGCCGGGAGCCCTCTCTGATCCTCCTTAACAGCCGCATGACTGGTATACCCGTCATGCGTCAAGGGGTTAAGGACCCATGCCGTACCCGTACGTCATGGAGTCTGCTGGTGCTTTGAAGTGAGCTCAGGAGCTGAGCTCATTTTAAAGCACGTGGGGACCGGCTGCTATATGCACGGCCGCACACCGTTAACCCCTGGAGTTCTGCAATCGTGGCACTTACATCAGTGGCATCAGTCGTTGTATCTGACTGCCAGAGGTCTCTTACCTTCCTCTCGGCAGTCAGATAGGTGATCGTTGCATTTGTGCCATAATTTGTATTTTAAGAGAAGATCCCGCACCTAGAACGGGAGTAATATATATCAGAACGTCTTTATTACAAAATCATGTTTCGCCGTGTAACACCTTGTTCCCAACAGAGTATAACAAAATGCCCCACAACCCCGTGGATTTATAGGACGATACAAACAGTCACATGATCAGTTAATTAAAATCATACAAAACACATGGTTAAAAAAGAGCAAGTTATCGAAAACAGTATGTATCCATTCTAAACAATATAATCCTATGTACACCAATATACAGTATACGCCAACATGACCATAAATTATAATACATTTACACATAATACAAAAATATAATACGTTATAATACAAATTACAATACAATTTTAGCAGGTGAGGATAAAGTCATGTCTGGAATTCAAATATTTTGTTATACACAGTTTATCTTGCCAGATTATCAACATTATATTTTAACAATTCAGACAATTCTGCACACAAAAGACTAGAGTGTGATGGGCACCGCTACAATAATACTACAAATATGAATAACATAGGGTGCTACAATGTATCAAAAAAGAGAAAATAATTCCAAGCACTCACCCAGCTCGTAGATCTTCGGTGGATGTATTGGCACATAACAGGGAGGGAACGGTGGTAGCGGTTTAGCAGACAACTGTTTCGCGCCTCAGCGCCAGGGAGCATATGAAAAGAAAAAAGGGAAAGAAAGCGACAAACACTCTGCACACCAAAAAAATACAAACAAGAATAACTTTATTGAAAAACAGCTCCCAAAAACAAAAAAATTAAAACAAATAAATAAGTAAAATACAGTAAAGGTAGTACCATGTTTGTATTTTACTTATTTCTTGAACATTTACTGTTTATATATTTATAGGCTCTGTCACTTGTGTTACGCTTTGAATGTATTTTGTATCCTGATTTAGTGGGGGTGCACACCTTCATTCTAGGGTGTTGCCAGACATGTGTTTTTAATTTTAGTTTTTTTGGAAGCTGCTTTTCAATAAAGTTATTCTTGTTTGTATATTTTTTGTGTGCAGCAATCTGCAGATCCATGCAATGCTGTGCCATTACATAAATTAGTTAGATCAGTCCTCACTTTGGGGGGGGGGGGAGCCTCGAGCTCCAAAAGTAACTGAGTCATGTGCTGCCATCGCTGTTAATTGTGGCATTTCAATGGCTGAATGACTGGCATCAGCCGGATCATTGATGTCAGTCATCAGTGGCAGAGAGACCTCTGTATGGGGTAGGTTTAGCTACATACACACTGTCTTTATACACAACTGCTAACACATATGTACTGTGGGTGATTGTGTTAATACTCCACAGTATAATGTCTTTGAAAGTTTCAAGCTATTTTGCAGAATCCCTAAAAATTTTATTATCCTACAGGCCTGCAGAGGTACTGACCTGGACCCAGGAGTAGAAACAGATAGTGGCAGTGGACCATCTGAAGAAACCTACAGAATCCCAGTTGAAGCTGATTTCCTTTACGCCTATTCAACAGTGCCAGGTATCTGTCATAATACTGTTCTTGGTGTGCACCTAATAAAAAATATGTAGTTATCTCACAATATTTTGGTAAGGTAGTGTGAGCTTTAAGTCAGTCTAGACCATTTAACATTTAACTGGATTCACATCAAGCCTGTTAGACCCCTTCCTGACCAGACATGATTTTTATTTGTTTAGAAAAAATGTGAAGCTGGTTCTCATTTGAATAATATTTTGTTTTTATGTGATTTTTCTATCTCAGTGTTGTTTCTTGTGCAATTATTTACATGTACTCATATAAGACCTTTTGGGGAGATGTTTTTTACACTACATTTTTCACCCCTTATATAACTGGGAAATACATCATCTCTAGCTTCTTGCTGTCACTGACAGCTGTCTTTCTCTGTTCTTGCGGAAAAATGATCTCTGTTGCAGTAAAATGCTGCAAGGACATTCAGGCTGTGTTCTGGTGATTTATCTGAAATAATAGGAAACATGCCATACTCCTGTACACTGCAGTGAGCCTGTGATTCTACCCCCACCTCCTGCAGTCTGCTTTGACATCTCTGTTAATAGAAAAGGACAGAGCCTAGCAACATGTATACAAATTCCAAAATAACTAAAGTGGTAATGGAGTAAAGTTAGTTATTCTAGTAAAGCAAGGTTTTGGTTAGATTCTTGGCCTCTAGATACACAGATACAACAACATTTTCTACTACATTGCAGATGTGGCTGTTTACCCTTTTAGCCCCAAAAGCATAGATGCTTTCTTCTAGAAAAAGCACCATTCTTCTCCTTAGTTTGTGTGTGGTATTGCAGCTTAGTTCCATTGAAGTAAATCTAGTTGTAATACCGCACACAACCTAAGGAGAGGCGTGTTGCTGGTTTTGGAAGAAAGTTGCAATGTTTTCCTAATTTTGGATAATACTCTTAACTCAGACATCAGATGGAGGGAGAAAAAAAGGACATGATTCAGAAGCATATAGCATTGCTTACTTGTCTGTCCCAGTTCTAAAACTACCAAAAATTCATTTGTTTAGGGGGAAGAGGGCTGGTTGAGCAGGTGCTCAGTACTACAAGTCCCAGAATACATCTCATTTCACTGCAGACAGCAGGCAGTATGTTCTAAACACACATTACTCTCTACTCTCCTTGCATTAACACCTACAGGATCCGCAGCAGATCCGTAGCAGATTTGATGGTGCAGATTTGATGCTGTGTTCAGTTATTTAAATCAGTGATTTTCAACCAGTGTGCCGTGACACATGGTCGGGTGTGCCGCGGGGAAAGTTCCCAAAACTATGGTGCCCCTGTGTTTCGTTCCCCGGCAATGCGCAGCGATCAGTTGCGGATTATAATGTGGGCGGTTGCGTGGTGCGCTGCGGTGGGCCGTGATGCACGCATCCAATCAACGCGTGTGCTACGGCCCGCCGCAGCGCACCACGCTCCTGGTCTCCGCTGATTGGAGGAGCACGTCCGGGCCCTACGGGCGGCCAGTAGGTGAGGCGGACAGCAGCGGCGACCATCTCTGAGGAAGGGGGGGGAGAGAAACCTGGGGATGGGGGAGAGAAACAGCGGAGAGAAGCAGGGGGGGGGAGAGAAGTTTGGTGGAGAGAAGCTGGGGGGAGAAGTATGGTGGAGAGAAGCACAGGAGAGAAGCAGGGGGGAGAAGTATGGTAGAGAGAAGCAGGGGGGAGAAGTATGGTGGAGAGAAGCACAAGAGAGAAGCAGGGGGGAGACGTATGGTGAAGAGAAGCACAAGAGAGAAGCAGGGGGGAGAAGCAGGGGGGAGAGAAGCACAGGAGAGAAGCAGGGGGGAGAGAAGCACAGGAGAGAAGCATGGGGGAGAGAAGAACAGGAGAGAAGCAGAGGGAGAAGTATGGTGGAGATAAGCAGGGGAGAGAAGCATGGTGGAGAGAAGCAGGGTGGAGAAGAAAACAGGCCCAGGTTTCACACTGAGTGAGTATAAATACATTTAGAATCTATATTATTAACTATATGTATAATATGTACTGTTTTAGTGTCATTTTGTGCCATTTTGGTTGGTGGTGTGCCCCGGGATTTTTTAAGTATAAAAAGTGTGCCGCGGCTCAAAGGTTGAAAATCACTGATTTAAATGAAATCTGCTGTGGATTTGCAGCGGAGAATCAGCTGTGGATCCGGTCCGCTGCAAGTGTGAACGTACCATAAAGAGGTTTTCCAATTTAAACTTACTTGTCCCCCCTAGTATGTATGAGATTGCACCTCTGGTGTAAAGTAGAATTGTCTTAGTTGCCCGTAGCAACCAATCAGATTCCACCTTTTATTCCTCACAGATTCTTAGAAAAATGAAAGGTGGAATCTGATTGGTTGCTAGGGGCAACTGAGACAATTCTACTTTACACCATGTTTGATAAATCTCCCCCTAGGTTTACATCTGTACTGGAATTTTGTTGAGGTGACTTCATTGCAGATACCTTCTATTTAGCAGAATCTGACCAAGGCATATCTAAATATCTATATATAATATAGATTTTATCTGACAAAAAAAAATAAATGGAAGCCAGGCGGACCTCATTAAAATAAATGTGATCAATTGGAACCAGTTAATGTCCGAAGCACAACAAACCATCCAGACCAATTTTTCTTCACTCAAAGGAATGTGACAGAGGCCCCAAACAGAGCCTCTGATGTGAACCTAGTCTTAGAGGTTTAGGAACCTGACAATTGAAAATGCAGTTGAATGATTTATATAGTTTTGTGGGAAAGTTGTTCGTGTAAATTTGTGCTCATTCAGTCAAGTCGGAGGTCCTACTCTGTATCGTGACGGAACTGTATCTTTATACAAGTGTGCTTTTGAAGAGCTAAGTAGGACCCACCAATTGACTTAGCCCAGAATAATAAGAGGTTTACATGAATAAATTACAAGTTACTTTTTCCACAAAAGTATATATATTAGTCTGCTCAGCTCCTCCTGTACTATAACATGCTGACTGCAGATAGGATTGCATTTTCAGTGTGACAGATTCCCTTAATGTATACAGGAACTTTACCTGGTTTACATTAAATGGTGGTTGAAAACGCAATGTGTACTTAAGTGATGCACAATTCATTTTTAAGCACTTGTCATATTTTTTCTTTCTTCCTTCCTAGGGTATTATTCCTGGAGAAATACAGTGAATGGCTCCTGGTTCATTCAGTCTTTATGTGAAATGCTGAAGTTGCATGGCAAGACCCTTGAACTTGTACAGATCCTCACTTGTGTTAACCATATGGTAGCACTGGAATTTGAATCTTGCTCAAATCAAATAGATTTTCATGCAAAGAAACAGATCCCATGTGTGGTGTCAATGCTTACAAAGGCACTGTTCTTTCCATAAGGCAAGAAGACTCTGCTGTTACTGGCATGCTGTAACCTCAGAACATAATGTCTCTTCATTCCATACAGAGAAGCATGAGCAAACGTTTACAAGCCAAATGTGTAGGGTGGGATCATGCTATAAGGCCTGAGGGCAACCATTCACAAACAGGTTTTAAGTTGATTTAAAAAGGGAATGTATTGGAAAAAAAAACACTGCATTGACGTAGTATACATTGTGTATGATGCATTTTGTTACAGGTGCATGTGGCTTTTGTAGTGTTTGTTCACTTTATATACAACTAAAATATTTGTGGTTTTTTATTCTGCAGTGAATATTGCCTGTGTTTTGTACCCCAAAAAAATAATTGCTTTGTTGTAGTATCAGGGAAAGTTAGCTATTTGTAGCATCAAACAATACTTGATCTCTGTCAAACTTGAATTTCTGATACTTTGAGCTGTGTTGGAGCAGATGCACAACTTCTGGCTATAGCCCTGGTATATTCATTTTAAGAATTGATACCATTGTAAATACAAGGTGGCACATACATGTTTTACCATTGTGTGTGAAACAGAAATGTACTTGATACCTCCGCTTATGATCTGTGTGAATGTATAACTATTACATTACCACACACAAGGGCTTCTCACTCCAAACTCTGCTGTGTATATACAGGTGTGTACTTGAATTATGTTAATGTTTCCAGTGACAAATTGTAACTCCTAAAAGTGCCTTTACACAGAGAGATTTATCCCCTAACCCCAACCCAGGAACAGACTATAAACAGAGAACAGGTCATAAAGGAAAAGACTGAGATTTTTCCTCTTTCCAAATCCATTCCTGGCTTTGGTTTCAAAAATCTGTCAGATACATCTCTGTGTAACGGCACCCTAAGGTGTGGCCATAGATAAGCACAGGGCATATTTTATGGAGCTTTAGGCTATGCTCACACATAGTATATCAGTCAGTATTTTGGTCAATCTTTTTTCAGCCAAAACCAGGAGTGAGTTTAAAAGACAGAAACTGTTCAAATCTTTCCATTATAATTTTGCCCTGTCAGTTCCACTCCTGGTTTTGGTAGAAAAAATACCGAAGAAAATACTATTTGTGAACATACCCTTGTACTTCACAACCCCATGCCTAACAAATCCCATTAGATTTAGTAAGATTCTGGTTCCTGACACACCACACATCTCTAAATATAGTCCAGTGTTTTTTTTTATGCCGGGCTTATAAATGTCCCCGCAGCTCCGGAGCTCGGGATGTATGTAGAGGCGTTTTGCCTCTACATAACTCTCAATCGCACGAAGCTTGTCTGTGCGAAAATGTTGAAACCTACGCCAGCTCAGAGCTGGTGTAGGTTTCAGTACCATTTTTCCATGGCAAAAATGATAAATGCGTCAAACAGAGGCTGCACCCCACCCCCACCCCGTAATGCCCCCTGTGTGCCCCACTGATAAAGGTGGCGCAGATGTGAAAAAAAATATTTGCAAAAATACTGTTTGCAAATATTTTTACACCGATTTGCCCCATCTGCGCCTGAAAAAGGCATTTACGCCTTTTCATACATGTCCCCCTAAATATTCAGCCAAGAGCTGGCTATCTAGGTATGGACATTACACAGACTGAGTGCCTCTCTGGTGGGGCTGCAAGTAAATTGAACATGAGCACAGGAGAGTGGCAGTTGTAGGAAATCAGGGCAGTACTGTTTTGAAAGCAACCCCACTCCAGTGTAAAACCTTTTGTGTGCCCATAAAACCCCTTTGAAGTACTGATGAAGAGACTAGCAAAAAGAACAAGAAAAAAATATGAGCAAACTGTGCAGGTAATCATCCACCCACCTACAGAGATGTTTACTCTGCGATTAACTTCAACACAAAAAAAATACACTGCAATAGACACTTTGTAAAATTGGAAGCTTAGTTATAAAATTGTATGAGTGATGCACTTCAATGTAAATAGATTGTTAGACTTTCTTTGCCAATTTCTAAAATATATACAGGTCCAGATTTTACAAAAAGTAAATATAAAGTTTCTGCATGTACATTTCACTCTTGTGATGGAAGCTTGTGTGATCAGTTTACGAATAAATACAATCTTATTGACATTTCATGTGCTGGTATAACTTTGTTTTAATGTATGTCTATGGATGTTCACATTTTTAGCAACATGACACATAAAATGTTTTTTTCATATCACGGTGTCCACTATCTTGGGTGAAACTGGATCTAAAGTTAGGTTTGTTCCATACTCGAGCACTCTGCCAAACATTATGCTTCAGTGATGTGCACCTACCATATAGGCAGGCCCAGACTGGCACTCTGACTCATGGCAGATTCCCGGTGTACCACACTGTCTTCTTTCACACTGGGCTGTTCTGCCTCTGTGAATTGGCAAAATTCACTGCACTTCCTGACCCCCCTGCTGTTGCTGACATGCAGGCACCTGTGTGTAAGGGGCTGTTTTACAGGAAGTAGTAGTGCCCTCCCCCTATATATCGCTTAGCAGGGCAGTGTGGTCCCTAGAATTGGGCTGTCATTCAGACAGGACCCAGTAGATTGAGAGATCAGCAGCTGACAACAGAATACAGGCTCTCAGCCGATCCTGGTAAGGCAAGAAGCCGTCCAGTGTGCACAACTCAGCAGATGCTCCCTCGCTGCACGATCAGCCTCCAGTACACCAACTTCATCTTTATGTTCTCCTTTCAATATGTGACTTGCTCTGTGCCGCACCCCCCCCCCCCCCCCTGTATGTTCCCTGCTGTCCTATTCTGCAAATTCAACATTTCCCCCCACGTCCTTTAATTTTATCCCCCTGCGTCTCCACAAAATTAAAACAGATTGAATTGGGGGATTTGAAACCACACCCAGATGAAGTGACCAATAGCTGTCTGTGGGCGGGCCAACAGTCCATCGGGCCCTCCATTCCAAGCCAACATTTCATCATTAGGTTTGTAAACATTACGTCAGTAGACAGTCTGACAACAACATTCTGTCTATAGGCAGGCCAGTATTCTGCCCGTAGGTGGGCCAAGATTCCTTAGGCAGCCCAATGTTCTGTCTGGCTAACATTGCCTCGGTAGGCAGGCCAATATGTAGTCTCAGACCAAAGTGTGACCGGTCTGGAGTGTGTGTGTGGGGGGTCCGAGGTACAGGGTGACCAGTCTGGGGTGGAAAGGAAGGCAGGGGGTACAGGGATTAAGCACAGTGCTGCCTGGTCTTTTTTTTTTTTTTTTTTTTTTCATAAAACATTACAGGTAAACTATAACTATGACATTAATTATTCCATACTGTGAACACCACTTGAGTGCTGCCGTAGTTAGTGTGGTGTGGGCCCAAGTTAGGTGAACAGCCCAGGACCTATGGGAAAGTTGATCTGCCCCTGAAGTGCTGTTAACTGGAAGGCTTCCTTTCTCCCCCTTCCATCCCTATTCCTGCTATATTGACAGTCCTAAGGAGGGAAGGAGATGGGAGGGGAGGAGACTTTACAGCCCTCAGTACTTCAGGAGCTTAGGAATACCTCTGACACTTTGTGACAAAGAATAAAAGCATATTTCATTTCAATGTTACTGTAGCACAGCAGTTTGGAACATGAATTGCAGCTGACAGATACATTTTGAGTTCTTTCTGGATAACATAAAAGCCAAGTTCTAAAAGCTGCCAACAGAGTACAAAGTGGTTAAAGCTCTTCATAGTCTGACTCTGGGTTCAGACTGTACATTGAAAAGAGAGGAAAAAAATGATCTGTAAAATAGGGAACGTTGGAATTGTGTGCTCCGTAATACAGTGTGTGCACTAATGGCTGTCTTTCCATAGCCTTTAATAGAATACATTATTGGGTAAAAATGCCCTTTTGTGCTCCTCCTTTATCCCAATGTTATAGGTCTTTTTTGTTTATTTTACAGCATGTGAACCCAGCCTCAAGGTAGATGTTTACCATAACTGTTTGTAAAATTGAGCGCCAATGAGTCCATCAGCTACCTTTCTTTTTTAATCAAGAAGAATTTTATTTTATTAAGGTTTTGTCATTTTTAGACAGACAACAGCAACAGGTGTGGAAAACAGACACAGAGTCCACCCCTGGAAGAAACAACACACTCAAAGAAACAAAAGCAAATAATCTTCTGGCAAAGTCCCATACAATGCATCATAAAGTCTGTCTTGAGGAATATAAAGATGAAGCATCACAATGAGAGAAGGTGGTCGGAATGGAGTCCCATAACTGTGAATGCAAATTAAATTAATGCCCAGCTATCCAGCAATCAACAGAAGTAGTTCACCTGCCCGATGGCACTCCATCCGGAGGCGAGGGCGAAGGGGGGGTCCTGCCCCTAGTAAGCGATGCGGGCGCCAGTCCTGACGTGTCAAGCCATCATGCCCAGATTTTATCAAATTTCCTCAGAGCCTCTCTTTTTTTTCATAAGCATATTTCTCATTGGCTATAAGCCAGTTTACCTTAGCTATAAATGAGGAAGAAGTTGGGGGAGTCTGATCCAGCCAGGACTGGGCTATTAATTTCCTGGCCATATAAAGTATACGGGCCACGGCCAACTTCTCAGGGGCTGTAAGGGTAATGTCTTCGACATAGCCCAAGATGCAGACTAAGGGGGATTGCTCTATCTGAATAGTGAATACTTTCTGAATGGTAGAGGCAACGTCTTGCCAGTATCTAGTCAATTTAGGACATCGCCAAAACATATGCAAGAGCCCCCCTTCATCCCTCCGACACCTAGGACACCGCTTAGCTGCCATTTCTACTTGGCCCCCTAATGCCTATACTTTGTAAGGTCTGCTCTGGAAAGAGCATATAGTACAATGCATTTATTTAAAAACAGGCTGCTACACAGACCATGGCCTCTGGGTGCCAGTATTGACCATGTTTTTTACATTAGGCAATACTTTTTGTAATTCGTAAAGGTAACTTCTGCCATTGTTTTTGGGCATGCTGCAATACCTAAAATATTAAATGCAAATCTTTATTTTTGGATTTCGCTATGTTTACTGTGTATTAAATGTGAATACAAATCAAATTAAATCAAGATTTCATTTAAAGATAGTTGATAAAGATTTCTCAACATGATAACTTAAGGCAAGAAAAATCAAATGCAAAAGACGTGCAGACATCAGATGGTGGTCCAAATTCCATATATATCTCCAATGGTGGAAAGTGTTAAAGTGTACCTGTCATTTGTAAAGACTTTTGACATATAGTGCTATGTCAAAAGTTTTGATTGGTCTGGGTCTCAGTGCTCAGACCCATACTGATCGGGAGAGGACACGCTTGTGGTTGACTACTGCTTGGCTCATGCACACACCTTAATGTACTGTGACCTATTTTATCACAGAGGTGAGCTGACCACACTTAGTTTATTTCTTATTGTTTTTAATCCCCTAAAGTGTCTTAGATTAGAAACATAGCAGGTGTAAATCATGGTGAAAATGTAAACCAGCTCAGAGCTAGTGATCTGCTAAAGCCTCAGATTCCTCCAATTTACTGAGAGGTGTGCGCCACTCAGTAAATCCACCATGGGGTCAGCGTGTTATGTTGGATTGGAATGTATCCATCAAAGTGTATGGGGCCTCAGGACATGTTCTTGAAATAATGGAGCTCTAAAGGGAACCTGGCAACCGGGGCACAAATCACCCAACCCCCCGATAGAGCCCCCAGGGATTTCCCATCGACATCGGACTCATCTCTTCTCATTTGCATACTGCGTGTGCAGACAAGTGGGTGGCAATTTCTTTGTGGCAGGAAGGGGGTAAGTATTGGGGATTCTACTGGTGGGTTCTGTACCAGGGCGACAGGTTCCCTTTAAATTTTTACAGTGAAGGGAAAAATTATACTGCAAGGGTATACTGAGCAGAAATGAGGCCTAGCATAAATGCTCTTGAAAGGCACTGTGTATGTAGCTAAATAAAGTGTGTGTGTGTGTGTGTATATATATATATTACACACACACACACCGTCTTTTCCGGCATATAAGACGACTGCCAACTTTTCCAGTTAAAATATAGAGTTTGGGATATCCTCGCCGTATAAGACTACCCCTCTTCCAACGTACACCTAATAAAAAACATTAGACAGCAGTGACATCTGAGAGCCAGAGAAGGAGGTACAGTAATACTGGTAGGATACAAGGGCACCTTGCTCTGCACTTCATACGGTTGTTGGATATGGCGAGATGCTGACTTTTTATTTTTAGCTCCTTCCACCCTACGCGGCGACCACATGTTCTCCAGTCCAGTCACAAAGTTTTTCAGCACCTGCCCTATAAGACGACACCCAGCGTATAAGACGACCCCTGACTTTTGAGAAAATATTCCTGGGTTAAAAAGTAGTCTTATATGCAGGAAAATACTGTATGTGTATATAATCTCTCTCCAAATACTGGTAACATATGGCCCGTGTGCTGCATATATATTACGGACTGAACACTTCACCCCTTATGGGACTCCCTTTATGATAAGTCATTATGATGCAGTGAATGCCTAAATTGGAGAGCTACACTACTGAACTGACATGGCTGTTACATGGGTGTTTTTTTTTTAATGAAAAATAAGAACAATAACAAACACTGTGCACACCTATTAGCTGGGAGTCAGTAGTAAAATATAAAACACTAGGGGGGGGGGGGGGGTTAGGGTTTATCAAAGGGTGTAAAATATAGACTGGTGTAAACTGCCCACAGCAACCAATCACAGCTCTGTCAGCTCTGGTAAAATGAAAGAGGAGCAGCCGAGACCAATAGATCACAGATCTCTTTGATCTATGCAGTATATCTATACTGCATAGATCTCAATGAGAGATCAGAGTAGTAATACTAGGGGGACCTCTAGTTAGTGTGTAAAAAAATAAAATAAAATGTTTTTTATTAATAAAAAAAATCCCCTCCCCTAATAAAAGTCTGAATCACCCCCCCCCTTTTCCCATTTTATAAATTAAAAAATAAACATATTTGGCATCGACGCATGCTTAATCGCCCAAAGTACAAAATTATCGCATTCCTGACTTTAGGGAACGATTTTTCTAATGATTTATCTCTTCGTCTAAACGCTAACCGTTATAAAAACAAAATCGTTTCAGTGAATTATCGCTCTGTGTAAACGGACCATTAGAGATGACTATATAAGAATGTGAGCTCTGCCAAGGAGTGAGGGTAATGTTCATTCAGTGCTGTTGTTACTAGTGATGAGTGAATAGTATTCGATCGAATAGTACGCTATTCCTGCTATTCGATTGCGTTCGAATATTCGAACGAAAAAGCAGTAAGAATTCGATTTGCCCTCCCACCCCCCATGGAACTTTTATCAAGCCAATGAACATGCAGGGGGGAGGGACAGGCACTAGGAATAGGCAGGACTTAAAAAACCTCTAACTGTGAATGGCTGGCTAAACTACGTCACCTCCTGAATATAAGAATAGTTATTTCAGATCTGTGTCACTTGCTGGTTGGAGCTAGAGAGGGACAGACTGTTCACCAGGGAGAGAAAGCTTTTAGGTGAACTTAGGTAGGAAGGGACCCTCAAAGGCCCTTGTTAAGGCTAAAAGTTTAAAAACCATGGGGGAGATTTATCAAGCATGGTGTAAAGTAAAACTGGCTCAGTTGCCCCTAGCAACCAATCAGATCCCGCCTTTCATGCCTCACAGACTCTTTGGAAAATGAAAGGTGGAATCTGATTGGTTGCTAGGGGCAACTGAGCCAGTTTCACTTTACACCATGTTTGATAAATCTCCCCCCATATATTTTGAAGCTGTTGTGATACAGGCAGTGTGTTCAGACATCTACTGATAGTGTATACGGCTGTATACTGTGAGTGCCTCTAAAGGCATTAACCAGCCCTTTAATTATATTGTTGTGAAAACAATTATTTATCCTGTATACGGCTGTATACTGTGAGTGTGGGATAATACCTGTTATCTTGCTACTACTGATTTGTGGTTATCGTTAATTTTCATTATTCCGTATTTTACACTGCACCTGACCTGATGCAAGTGCGTACTGCTAGACCGAAACGTACGCTTCTACTTTACGTACATAATTTGTTTGTGAATCTTCGCGTACACTTGGGAAAATTGGATGTTGGCTCATCACTAGTGTTAGATGCACCCAGACGTGCTTCCCCTGCTGTCCTATATGCATCCAGAGGTGTTGGCATCATTTCCTGAAGTGTCATTGTGCACTTGGTGACCTCCTAGTGGTCGAATATTGATTTCCAGGTCCCAACTATTTTTTTTTTCCCATAGACTATAATGGGATTCGATATTTGTTCGACTATACGAATATTGGGAGCTATTTAAATCGAATTATCAAATATTTCACTATTCTCTAATCTCTTGTTGTTACCATAAACATTATCTATAGAGACATTATACATTTTCTATACAAAATCCAGTCCTGTGAATAACAGTACAATATAACTGACCTACGTATACTGGTATAACAAATATTCTTATCCTTAAATGAGGTTGAAATTGATTTATATACACCTTACATCAATAGGACCAAGGAAACTTTTTTTTTATATACTTCAGATGCGGGATCTCACACATTTCCCTTAATCACATTCACATTTACTCTTGTGGTTTTTAATACTGTGGAGGAAAGTGAAAGTAAAAGAAATGAATCACATTACTGCTGCTGAGGAGAATACGGGTGAAATGAAACAGAAAGAATTAGAATTATATATGTGGCTAAAGGGCAGTGTCTGAAATTATAACTATACATTAGTGTTACCAAGTAATTCATGACTCACACCTCATGCAATGACGGTGATACATGCTGGTTACATAGAAGCAATAGGGATGGCGGAAAACCCTTACCTATAATGCATGAAAAATATGAATGAGAGTTTAAAGGGGTAGTGCGGCGCTAAGAAGTTATTCACAAAATAACACACATTACAAAGTTATACAACTTTGTAATGTATGTTATGTATGTGAATCGCCCCCTTCCCCGTGTTCCCCCACCCCCGCACTTGGGCCCGGAAGTGTAGTGTACCATACATACCTGACGCGCGTCGTCCTCGTCCCCGATCTTCTGTTATGCTCAGCCAATCCCGGCTGAGCAGCCGATGACGCGGCAGAGGGGGGCCGGCAACAGGGACGGTTGCAGCGATTCGGCCGGCCTCCCGAAGATTACGCCGTTGACAGAAGATCGGGGACGGGGACGACGTGCGTCAGGTATGTATGGTACACTACACTTCCGGGTCTGGTGTGGGTGGGGGGAAACACGGGGAAGGGGGCGATTCACATACATAACATACATTACAAAGTTGTGTACCGTGTCTTCTTATTAGAAAAAAAAAAAAAAAAAAACAGTACAAAAGTAGAAAAAGTACAATACAAGACCAGCCCCTTGCAGATTATGTACCCTGAAATGCACAATAATATGGTACATGTGTATGCATGCTACATCAATTTATTATAACTCCCACAACTGCCTAAATTCCCAGATTGCTGGAGCATCATTACTTGACCACAGTTTCTTCCCAACCTTTTAAACCTTGGGGCACCCCCTGAAAAAGAAAATGTTTTACACCAGGGCACCCCTACCGAATAATGTTCTACAAAGTACATAAAATGGTTAAGAAGATGCAATGCACAATACCTATATATTAGCTATGTAGATTACGTTGCTGTCATATCAGGTGACGTCTTTGATCACTTCCCTATCTGCCCAGACCACCATGAAAGCTTCTTTCAGTCACAATTTTTATCTGCAGAACCTGCCAGACAAACATCCACCCTTTACCAGCAACTTTCTTCCTTTTTTACCACCTATATGACCCCAAACAGTTCCAATGTTTGGTGTCATGCACAGCAATATTGGTTGGTGTATAGAGAGAGTTCGGTTGGAGTAGGTTGGGTCCCCTCCATTTGTTAGATTGCTCCAGCAGGTAGTTTTCCTCATTGGGTAGGTGCTCCTACACCCTGTAGGTGGTTTCCCCCAGTATTCTGATGTAGAAGCTGGGAGTATCTCCACCTCTGTGATGTATGTGCATGATGAATCACTAATGTGCATGTCCTGGAGGAGGATACCCCACCAGCCTCTAGTGGCAGCAGGCATAATGCTGCCTGCAGCCTAAAAGAGATCAGAGGACGCACAAGGACTCCTGTGGCTGTACTAAACCACAGGGGCCATCATAGCCCCTGGAATGCCGTAGCACCTCTGATGGGTTCTCATGGCACCTCAGTGTGCTGCTGCATTCTGGTTGGGAACCACTGGTATAATGTAACAAGCCTCTGCACCTGTCAGGCCAATGCACCTGTGCCAAGTATCATTCTAACATGAGTGCACCTCTTAGTGAATCTGGCGGGGTAATTGGGGGCAGGGCCTAATGTAAGATCGGCAAAAGAGTACATAGTAACATAGTCAATAAGTCCTTCCTGACTTCAAAATGGCAATCAGAATAAATTCCTGGATCAATGTTTCATCACATGTAATCTAGTGCCCATAACTTGTTATATTATATTCATGGACAAAAGCATCCAAGCCTCTCTTGAGCTTATTTAAAGAAGAACTCCGGATAAAAAAAACTTGTTTTCTATTAAAAGTACATTAAAAGTTATAGATGTGTCTATATAATGTATTACCGTGTCTGTACGGTTCTGCCACACTGGTAGCTGATAGAAATCCAGGAAATGGAAAAAAAATGGCCCCTGTGCCAATCCACATTGTCTCCTGCTCCTTCTGCTATCCCCCTTAGGAGACAAATATTCCATGCCTCTGTCTCACATTTTGTGTGTTTGCTGAGATCAGGCTGATGATGCAGACAGGGGCAGGGTGTGATCTCCCAGGAGGCTTGGCTGGATATCCCAATGCCCTGAGTGATTCACCATCTCTGAGCAGCCAGAAGCAGGTGTTGCACTGATTTCTCTAATTGTGCAGAAGTGTGCAGTGAAATTAGGGCTGTGTTCACACATGTTGGAGTGTCATTGCAGTACTGCAGCGTGTTCACAAAAATGATGCAGTAACACAAGTAAATGATGCTAAACGGCAGAGAGGATCAGAACCTTATTGTGGAGCTCAAAGATAAAAGATGCTTGATCATAATATGTGCGTGGAAATGAAAAGAAAAAAAAATCAAAAAGTTCTTTACTTTATTCCAATATCAGCATTACAGGTAGAGAATACAGCGTGCTGTGTGGTGTTACAGTTAGAGAATACAGTGTGCTGTGTGGTGTTACAGGTAGAGAATACAGCGCGCTGTGTGGTGTTACAGGTAGAGAATACAGCATGCTGTGTGGTGTTACAGGTAGAGAATACAGCATGCTGTGCGGTGTTACAGGTAGAGAATACAGTGTGCTGTGTGGTGTTACAGGTAGAGGATACAGTGTGCTGTGTGGTGTTACAGGTAGAGAATACAGCATGCTGTGTGGTGTTACAGGTAGAGAATACAGCGTGCTGTGTGGTGTTACAGGTAGAGAATACAGTGCTGAGTGGTGTTACAGGTAGAGAATACAGCATGCTGTGTGGTGTTACAGGTAGAGAATACAGTGTGCTGTGTGGTGTTACAGTTAGAGAATACAGTGTGCTGTGTGGTGTTACAGGTAGAGAATACAGCATGCTGTGTGGTGTTACAGGTAGAGGATACAGCGTGCTGTGTGGTGTTACAGGTAGAGAATACAGCATGCTGTGTGGTGTTACAGGTAGAGAATACAGCGTGCTGTGTGGTGTTACAGGTAGAGAATACAGTGTGCTGTGTGGTGTTACAGGTAGAGAATACAGCATGCTGTGTGGTGTTACAGGTAGAGGATACAGTGTGCTGTGTGGTGTTACAGGTAGAGAATACAGCATGCTGTGTGGTGTTACAGGTAGAGAATACAGTGTGCTGTGTGGTGTTACAGGTAGAGAATACAGCATGCCGTGTGGTGTTATAGGTAGAGAATACAGTGTGCTGTGTGGTGTTACAGGTAGAGAATACAGAGTGCTGTGTGGTGTTACAGTTAGAGAATACAGCGTGCTATGTGGTGTTACAGGTAGAGGATACAGTGTGCTGTGTGGTGTTACAGGTAGAGAACACAGCATGCTGTGTGGTGTTACAGGTAGAGAATACAGCACTGTGTGGTGTTACAGGTAGAGAATACAGTGCGCTGTGTGGTGTTACAGGTAGAGAATACAGTGCGCTGTGTGGTGTTACAGGTAGATAATACAGTGTGCTGTGTGGTGTTACAGGTAGAGGGTACAGCGTTGTGTGGTGTTACAGGTAGAGAATACAGCATGCTGTGTGGTGTTAGAGAATACAGCATGCTGTGTGGTGTTACAGGTAGAGAATACAGCATGCTGTGTGGTGTTACAGGTAGAGAATACAGCGTGCTGTGTGGTGTTACAGGTAGAGAATACAGCATGCTGTGTGGTGTTACAGGTAGAGAATATAGCGTGCTGTGTGGTGTTACAGGTAGAGGATACAGCGTGCTGTGTGGTGTTACAGGTAGAGAGTACAGCGTGCTGTGTGGTGTTACAGGTAGAGAATACAGTGTGCTGTGTGGTGTTACAGGTAGAGGATACAGTGTGCTGTGTGGTGTTACAGGTAGAGGATACAGCATGCTGTGTGGTGTTACAGGTAGAGAATACAGTGTGCTGTGTGGTGTTACAGGTAGAGAGTACAGCGTGCTGTGTGGTGTTACAGGTAGAGAGTACAGCGTGCTGTGTGGTGTTACAGGTAGAGAGTACAGTGTGCTGTGTGGTGTTACAGGTAGAGGATACAGTGTGCTGTGTGGTGTTACAGGTAGGGAATACAGCATGCTGTGTGGTGTTACAGGTAGAGAATACAGTGTGCTGTGTGGTGTTACAGGTAGAGAATACAGTGTGCTGTGTGGTGTTTCAGGTAGAGAGTACAGCGTGCTGTGTGGGTGGGACAACAATGAAATGATAAAGTACTGCAAATAATTCAGTAACACAATGAAACTGCAATGTGTGAACACAGCCTAGATGTTCTGCAACAGCTTTGGGCGGGGAATAGGCAGGAACTGTGATGAACAGCTGAGAGAAAGCATTGCATTCTGGAACCTGTAGTACTGTGTACAACTGATAAACCAGGAAGTGCAGAAACACAAAACAGAACAAAACCTCCCAAAACAAATGGATTTTTGGTAGTTTCGAAACTGGAATAGATAGGTAAGTAATGCTTTATGCTTCTGCAGAAGTTTCATTTTTTTTAACCTGTACCTGGAGTTCCCCTTTAATAAATCAGCCATGACAATATCATGTGGCGGAAAGTTCCATAGTACGCCGGTCTTAATTAATGTCCCCCTTAGTGTTGAAAATGTTGTACTATTTTACTATACATTCAGCTTTAGTAGTGCTCCATCTGAGTATATGAGAAATGAATACTAGATTTTTTTTCCAGTGTTGTTTCTGCTCTTTATAAAACTGTCAGAAAAGCTTCATGCTTGTGAAGCCTAAAAAGAACAGAATGTGCTGTTTACTCCACAGGAAACAGCATGCTACCCAGGTCTTAAGGAGGAAATCGTTTTGTAGTGTGATGTGTACAGGAAAAGACTGCTGTTGCTTTTTTGGTTTTTAAGAAACACTGGTCCCGCGTCTCACTGCAGTTGTGGTATTTCTGGATTGTGCACGATATAATGTGGTTGACTGGGAATCATATTTAGTTATGTTGCAATTTAACTAAGTTGGAACATTATTAGGAAATTAAAAAAGCTGGCATGTGTTTTTTTTCTTCTTTTTCTCACTTACTTTTTTTTTTAACTTTTAAATTTTTTTTTATTTAATTTAATACATATATACATGAAATAAGTGTAAACCTTCATAATTATAGTTCACAATCACTTAACATGCAACACTAATAACAAAATCAAATAGTCGACATACATAAACCCTTCCACATTTCCCACCCCCCACCCTTCCCCATGCGGCAGCAGCAGCAGGAGAAAAAAAAAAAACTTAGACTTTGAGTTCCTAAAATTGCTATGAAATTGAGCTGTCCAGCTTTCTAGTAAAATGTAATATTTGTTTTTACTGTCCTAGTTTTGAAATAAGTTTTCTTTTATAATTTAATTAAACATCTTTTAGTTGCTTCACTGTAAACTTTTAAGATGTTTGTAGCTATTTTGCAGTGTAGAAAGTTTAAACACTGACACAACCTGCACTACTATGTAACTTTGGGGGAGGTTTTTTGCTGCGGCCGCTTGGAATCCTGGACGGAGTGTATACTATGTGTATACACTCTGGCCAGGATTCCATTGACTTCAGTGCAATGTAAATTTTCAATTAATCACGGCCGCTGTTGCAATTTGCAACAATGGCTGTGATAATTTGAAAATTCACATTGTGTGAACATAG
Source organism: Dendropsophus ebraccatus (assembly GCF_027789765.1). Lineage (NCBI taxonomy): Eukaryota > Metazoa > Chordata > Amphibia > Anura > Hylidae > Dendropsophus > Dendropsophus ebraccatus. Next base: position 70,216,382 of record NC_091460.1, read on the forward strand.
CCTAAAGGTTATAAATCTTATCTATCCAGAATAGCAAAAAGGAGAATTCCAGCACCAGGAAAGTCCATATCAAATTCTTTATTGTGACATCCGTATAAAACAATAAAAACTGAAGGTAGCTTGGCAGTAGCTGACGCGTTTCGATCTATACAGATCTTAATCGTATCTATCCAGAATAGCCCTTCAAGCAGGACACCACGGTATCCAGATCCTCCTGAGATGGCTTCTCTCAGTAGCATTATAGGGGAATAGTCACAATATTTTTGGTAGGTACAGACCTTAATAAATTTCCTCCATAAGGTTGCACTTTGCAATATTGTATATTTTTTAAACAAGCCTGAAAACCTAATTTGGATGCTCACATGTAGATAGACTGATCTGACAGGAGTCACTGCTAACAAAAAACAAAAAACTGGGTCTAATCCTTTCATTCTGTACTTAGTCATAATAACATTATGTCAATAGACTTTTTTATGACTGCAGATGTAAATAAAAGGTTAAAGCTTTTGGAAAAAGTAACAGCTTCTTTGCTACAGCAACCCCTATTTTGTCTATACTTTTTCCTGACCTACTTTATAAAGGAAAACACATCAATTTCACGGGAAAAAAAACAATAAATACTGTTAGATCAACACCCAGTGTACATGTGTGCTGTTATATTAACACCTAGTCTGTACACCAGCTGCCAGATTCACACCTAATCTACACTTTCAGGGCCACACCTTGAAAACCATGAAAACCTTAGATATCAAAATAATATTGAGCTTCTGAATTCGTCTGTGCAGTACAATATTCATTTACAGTACACATATTTTATAAAGGACACAAAGAAAGAAGTAGGATTGCACAGTAAGGATGGCCGTTAACACATGTATAAGGGCATATTCATAGTGGCCACTATTGCCAAAAAATACCACCATGGGTAAAAAGAGGAGCAGGGTTTACTGAAGACAGTGTAAGCAGGTGTCTGCTCAGCATTGAGCCCTGTTCAATGGGCAAAGGCCGAATGAGTTTACTGCTCAGGTGGCCCGGGGCATGTGGTGGCCATAAATTATACTGCTACACACCACTGACTTCATTGGCCACATGACCTGCAAACAATAGCTGGACACAGATGCAGAATGCAAGGCAATCAGGACTGCAAACACTTTGCAGGTATTGTTATGCTTCAGACAGAAAAAGTGATCACTGCCATTTTAAATGGAGCACCAGGTGTAATGGTAGTATGACCATAAGTAAGATCAGCATGAATAGTCAAAACACATCTACTATTCTATATTTCAGGTGCTTTTTTTTTTTAATTTGTAGAAGCAATAGATTAAAGAATTGTATACTGTAACAGACAATGTGGAGAGGTTGTAGATGGAGTCTATATTTCCCCGAGTTTTATCAGAATGTGTGCAATAGGTCTGGTGTTGTGTCCCACCATGGGTGTTTTGTGTCTCTCCAAGCACCTCTCAAAAAAGCTTGTGATGAAGTGCACTATAAGGTTTCACCACTAGATTTCAGTATTATGTATTACTATGTATTGCACAGCTGAGGAAGGTAATGGGTTTCTGTTTTATGTGTACCATAAAACAGTACCATGTGCTTTTTTGACCTATAGGAGGGTCTTTCTGCTTCTAGCCTATCTATTTTCCTTTTTCTTTTGCACAAACTCCTTTCCACCATTCACAGGGTAGATTACTTAGCCCTGTAGGAAGTAGTTACTTGGTGGGAGGAGGAGTAGCTTCAGTCTTACAAAGATGCTCGTTGGGGAAGGACACACAGAGCAAACCAAGCTAGCGACTGGCTTCTGCCAGGACCCTCGTCTGGGACAAGAGCAGCTGGTGACAACCAGATCTTTCAGTATTCCTTCTACTATGCAGTGCTAAACACTACAAAGGGAGAAGAGTCTAGGAACATCCTAGCCCACGCCGAGAACCAGTCTAAAAAGTGCAGGGCAGTATCCTGATACAAAAGAAGAACTAGCCTGGATAGGACAAAGCTACCAACAAGGTCTCCACATCCTATCTCGCAGTGCAGGTAACTGGGACAACCCCGGGAGCTTAGCTTCACCCAGGAAACCATGACTGGGGCTTGTATCACACTAGGAGGATGAGTCACTCGACATTGTAGGGCACAAGGTTGTCAGACCAAAAGTTACATTGCTAAATTGGGTTAGGACTCCCTTGACCAACTCTTCTCCTCTACGCTACTCTACTCTACTCTCAACTCTTCAAGCACTGCTACAACCACCTCTATTCTACTCTACTCCTTCAAGCATCTACTCAAGCAAAAACAAGTTCAAGCACTAAAGTCTGTGTAAAGATTATCTATTGCTGCAAAAGTTTTTTGTACTACTAAGAGACTGCACAGTAAAGCTGTTATTTTTTTTATATCACTGGGACTCAGTCATCCATTCCTCCACATCAGCACCTATACACACTAGCCGCACACCTTGTTTTTTTTCCCCTTTTCTGTGGGTAGTGGTACCGATAGTCTGGGTGGGTCAATTGCCACTCCGTACTACCGTGACAAGAGCCCAAGGGACCCACTGCAGGCTACCGACCATTTGGGAAACACTATAGACCGGCCACACTAAAGCAGGTACCAACATCACACCTGTGTGCTTGACTAGCACTGGCTTCACGACAGTACCATCACTGGCCGAGTAGTGTACAGACGACCATCACAGAAGTGGCGTCACCATATTTTGCTGTCTTATTTTCTGTTTTGCTACAACCTGAGAAATAAAAGTGTCTGCGGTCAGTTAAACCAAACCTTGGTGTGGACTGACTCCTGCATGTGTGCCGCGGCAGAGTGCCTGTCTACCCCATAAGACATCTGTCCTGCTACCTAATACCCTACAATACACACTTGTGGAATTAGAAACGTTGAAACTCTTTGGGGGAGATTTATCAAAGGGTGTAAAATTTAGACTGGTGCAAACTAACCACAGCAACCAATCACAGCTCAGATTTAGGCAGTGCTGAAAGGAAAGCTGAGCTGTGATTGGTTGCTGTGGGCAGTTTGCACCAGTTTAAATTTTACACCCTTTGATAAATCTCCCCCTTTATGTCTTGTCCTCACTAAGGATGGAAGGTAGTGCTTGAACGCGTTGATTTATGGTTGAACTGGATTGTGTGTTTGCACCTATTGTTATATGCAGCAGATTTTCTACACACATGCCTTCCTTCCTTATGATTTTCGAAAAACTTGGGGGGGGGGGGGGGCTATTTCAGTTTTCGCCACAGACAGCAGAAGACCTAGAATCAGCCCAGGCAGTAGTCGTGGCAACTGCAACTATTGCTGTCATTCTCAGACTACTGCTTCCACACAATGATAACATGGAGGAGGTATTAATCTAACATGCTCCTTACACTGTGATGACAACTGGAATTTTATGTCAAGATAATGTTAGTGAATGCAGTGGGTGCAGTTGGGGAACTCTCGAAAAGGTTAAATACACACTGAAATAGTGTGCTTGAAGACCCAGCATAACCTAGTAATGAATACATACACAATGAAACAATGAGGTACTACAAGTCCCAGTACTCCCAATATACATTGTACATGTGAAAAATTCTGAGTATAGAATTGAGGAAAGCTCCTCGGATGTCTGGGCTGTTAACACTTGTCCATACAACAATGCACCAGACAAATGTTCTTATATAGACATACATATAATACGGTATTTAAGATAGAGGCGTAGCTAGGTTATCCTGCCAAGAGCTGTACATGCAGCTGCATGTCTTTGCACTAGATCTGAGATTAGGAAGAAAATACACCCTCACAATCCTGTTTTGTTATTTAAATCAGTGCTTCTCAAACTTTTTCTATTTGAGCCTCACCCAACAAACCAAGGCAATGCCGGGGCCTCACCAGACTGACCAAGAGGGCACCTGGGCCTCACCATCTGTGGTAAAAGTCCATTTAAAAGCTTAAAATAATGCTAGTGCTACCTTTTACCCGTCTCCCAAGCTCTGCATACTAATAAATTCGGACAAAATATATAAATAATGTTGCTAAAATGGATATTTTTGCAAACAGCAAAAGGACGGTGCAGATCATATTTACTTTTGTGAAAACTGGCTCCCCAGCTGGGCCTCACCAACAACTAGGGGGCGCCTCACTGCTGAGGCCCGCCTCACAGTTTGAGAAGCACTGGTTTAAATGGTATAATTTCAGCAAAAGACATGGAGAAAGATGGCAGTAGCTTCTTTAAACTTCATAGGGCTGAGGAGGTGCTGGTCTGGCTTAACACTTCTTTAAAATGATATCAGTGACTCACAGGTGACATCTTCTCTAGAGTTCTTCCTTTTTCCCCCCTTTGCAGCTAGATCAGCATGGCTACTTCCATCTAGATCTCATCTCTGCAGAGTTTCATAGTTAGACATCTTCAGCTCCTCATTTTGCAGCAAATCATCTTGTAAACTAAGAAAACTTATGAATATAATACTACTTCACACTGCACCCTCTGAATATAATACTTCCACATACTACACAGTAATTTGTTTTAACCATAGCCTACAGAAATTATATTATATGTGCAGTGTCCAAGAGCGGGAATGGCCTCTACACTCTGAAAACATATTCCCTATTTGTAACTGTATTTTTATACTTCTGCCTGGACTATTTATTTATTTCCACTAGATGTCACTGTTTCAGGTAAATTGTACGCATAGCTGTGAGGAAGGGGTTAACTGACCAACTGGCAGTTGTTTATGAGGTGACAGTTACTGTCCAAACCCTGAGCTAGGTGCCTCAGGCGATCTGGCCAATCCCTGCACAGTATTAGGTCCTTCCAGTGTGTGTTCAGCCAATCAGGGATGAGATTATTCCCCTGAGGGAAATCAGTTGAGAGGAGTTGATGATTATTTCCTACTAGAAAATGTACCCGGCGCTGCCCGGGTATAAAGTTTCAGTGTGTTTAGATTTATTCTAAGGTGCCCAGGAGGCCAATCTATGTCCTTGTTTTTCTTTTGTTTAAGGGGAAATCGCCAGTAGTCCTATATGCCCCTATATACCCGACAATTCTGCACTGTTTATGTAAATTGTAGCTTATACACATTAAAAATAAACTAAAAACTTCAAACATTCATCCTGTATACCTGTAGTTTACAGGTGGGGGGTGGGGGGCTGTATATCTGTAGTGTATAGTTGAGGGGGTCCTGTATACCTGTAGTGTGTAATTGGGGGGGGGGTTGTATACCTGTAGTGCATAGTTTGGGGTCCTTTTAACCTGTAGTATAGAGTTGGTGGGGGTCCTGTATACCTGTAGTATAGAGTTGGTGGAGTTCCTGTATACCTGTAGTATATAGTTGGTGGAGTTCCTGTATACCTGTAGTGTATAGTTTTGGGTTCCTGTATACTTGTAGTGTATAGTTTGGGGTCCTGTATACCTGTAGTATATAGTTGATGGAGGTCCTGTATACCTGTAGTGTATACTTTTGGGGTCCTGTAAACCTGTAGTGTATAGTTGGTGGAGGTCCTGTATACCTGTAGTGTATAGTTTTGGGGTCCTGTATACCTGTAGTGTTCTGTAGAATATAGTTTGGGGGTCCTGTATACCTGTAGTGTATAGTTTGAGGGTCCTGTATACCTGTAGAATAGAGTTGGTGGAGGTGCTGTATACCTGTAGTGTATAGTTTGGGGTCCTGTATACCTGTCGTATATAGTTGGTGAAGTTCCTGTATACCTGTAGTGTATAGTTTTGGGTCCTGTATACCTGTAGTATAAAGTTGGTGGGGGTGCTGTATACCTGTAGTGTATAGTTGGTGGAGGTTCTGTATACCTTAGTGTATAGTTTGGGGTCCTGTATACCTGTAGTATATAGTCGGTGGAGGTCCTGTATACCTGTAGTATAGAGTTGGTAGAGGTCCTGTATACCTGTAGTGTATAGTTTGGGGTCCTGTATACCTGTCGTATATAGTTGGTGGAGGTCCCGTGCACCTGTAGTGTATAGTTTTGGGGTCCTGTATACCTGTAGTGTCCTGTATACCTGCAGTGTCGTATTTACCATTAGGCACTCGTGGTCTGCCTAGAGAAGCACCTTGCATGGGCGCAGTACCAGGGAGCAGAGGGAAGTAAACAACTTTTTTTTTTTCTAGTCTTCCACCTCCTGTTCAGACTTGCCAGAAAATCTAGTCTTTTCGAAGGGGGTATGGTAGTATTGGTCAGGTCTGGTGTGGCACTGTTATCCAGTCACGGGATGGTGGTATTGGTCAGGTGTGGTATGGCGGTGTTATCCAGTCACAGTATGGCAGTATTGGTCAGGTCTAGTATGGCAGTGTTATCCATTCACAGTATGGCGGTATTGGTCAGGTCTGGTGTGGCGGTGTTATCCAGCATAGTATGGCGGTATTGGTCAGGTCTGGTGTGGCGGTGTTACCCAGTCACAGTTTGGCGGTATTGGTCAGGTGTGGTATGGCAGTGTTATCCAGTCACAGTGTGGCGGTATGGGTCAGGTCTGGTATGACAGTGTTATCCAGCATAGTTTGGCGGTATTGGTCAGGTCTGGTGTGGCAGTGTTACCCAGTCACAGTTTGGTATACCTGTAGGGCCCTGTATATACATGTACTGTATAGATGGAGTCAGGTCTGGTATGGCGGTGTTATTCAGTCACAGTGTGGTGGTATTGGTCAGATCTGGTATGGTGGTGTTATCCAGTCACAGTGTGTCGGTATTGGTCAGGTCTGGCAGTGTTATCCAGTCACAGTGTGGCCGTATAGGTCAGGTCTGGTATAGCGGTGTTATCCAGTCATAGTATGGTGGTATTGGTCAGGTCTGGTATGGCGTGTTATCCAGTCACAGTATAGTGGTATTGGTCAGGTCTGGTATGGCAGTGTTATCCAGTCACAGTGTGGTGGTATTGGTCAGGTCTGGTATGGCAGTGTTATCCAGTCACAGTGTGGCGGTATTGGTCAGGTCTGGTATGGCGGTGTTATCCAGTCACAGTATGGTGGTACTGGTCAGGTCTGGTATGACAATGTTATCCAGTCACAGTGTGGTGGTATTGGTCAGGTCTGGTATTGTGGTGTTATCCAGTCACAGTATGGTGGTATTGGTCAGGCCTGGTATGGCAGTGTTATCCAGTCACAGTATGGTGGTATTGTTCAGGTCTGGTATGGCGGTATTGATCAGGTCTGGTATGGCGGCATAGGTCAGGTCTGATATGGCGGTGTTAAATGTGACCTCTGGAGCTATTACCTACCAATCTATCATGATGCTAATTGGTGAGTGAGGATGGGGCGTCCTCAGGTGTAGTGCTTAGGGCAGCAGCAGCTGGTAATATGGCCCTGTATACATGTACTGTATAGATGGAATAGGGGGTCCTGTATACCTGTAGTGCCCTATATATACATGTACTGTATATGTATCATGGAAGAGGGTGGGTTCTGGGGAGACTGTCCAGGGGTGACAGGTTGTCCCAATAGCTTTTTCTGCAGCCCCAGAGCCCGTGGGAGGCGACGGGTACAGGACACGTGCGATGACGTCACTACGCTGCCGATGTCGGGGCACTGCTCAAATACTTTTAGGCCGCAGGCTAAAAACTTCCTGTGGCCTGCAGCATTATAATATGGGCAGCAGGGCCAGATTAAAGGGCACCAGCCTGAACCCGGAAGCAGGGTTCCAAGTTCATGCTGGTTGATCTGTAGTGATCTACAGCAACCCCCAGCGGAGCCCAACCAGCTGGTGGGGGTCGGGTGAGAAAATTAGTGCCCTGCATCCGTGTCCCCGGCAGAGTGTGCAGATCTTCTGCAGGCTGTGCCGGATGAAATTACGTAATCGCACGGCCCGCAGGAGAAGATGTGCGCCGCTCTGCCACACAGGAGAGCCCCAGAGATCAGAGCTCTCTCACCTGCTTCTCCTGGATGTGGCTGAACACGTCCCCCTTCAGAAGCCTTAGAGCAGGTGTCTTCTGGAGGGGGACGGGTTCAGCCACATCCAGGAGAAGCAGGTGAGAGAGCTCTGATCTCTGGGGCTCTCCTGTGTGGCAGAGCGGCACACATCTTCTCCTGCGGGCCTTGTGATGACGTCATTTCATTGCGCGCAGCCTGCAGAAGAAGATCTGCACGCTCCGCCAGGGACTGCTAAAAGATGAAGAGATATTGCAGCGTTGGAACTGAGGACAGGTAAGAGGTGCGATAACTACCATACTAGGGGCATGGGGGGGATAAGGGATAACAACCATACTAAGGGCATCGGGGGGGGGGGGGGGGGGATAACTACCATACTAGGGGCATCCTGGGGGGGAATAACTACCGTACTAGTAGCATGGGGGGATAACTACCATACTAGGGGCATCCTGGGGAGGGGGGATAATTACCATACTAGCGGCATCCGGGGGGAGGGGATAACTACCATCTACCATACTAGGGGCATCCTGGTTAGGGGATAACTACCATACTAGGGGCATCCTGGGTGTGTGTGTGGGGGGGGGGGGGGGGGAAGGGGGATAACTACCATACTTGTGGCATCCTGGGGGGGGGATAACTACCATATTAGGGACATCCTGGGGGGTTGGGGGTGGGGGGCTGGATAACTACAATACTAGGGGCATCCTGACAGTGGAGTGGGATACCTCCCCAGGATGCCCCTAGTATTGTAGTTAACCCCTCCACTGCCAGAATGCCCCCTAGTATTGTAGTTGGCATGCCTTCTGCTAGAATTAACCCTTGCAGGATTATTTTGGCAGTAGAGGGGTTAACTACAGAACTAGGGGCATCCTGGCAGTGAAGGGGTTAGCTACAATACTAGGTGCTTAAAGTTATGCTCAGCCAATCGCGGCTGAGCAGCTGATGACGCGGCAGAGGGCGGCCGGCACTCAGGACGGTCGGAGGGATTCGGCCCAGCCGTCTGAAGATGACTTCACTGACTGAAGATCGGAGACGAGTCGGCACGTGACGGGTATGTATAGCGCACCACACTTCCGGGTACACGGGTGGGGATGGTGGGACACGGGGAAGGGGGCCATTCACAGACATAACATACATTACAAAGTTGTATAACTTTGTAATGTGTGTAATTCTGTGAATAATTCTTTACCGCCGCACTACCCCTTTAACTACAACAGTTATTTTTACTATATGGGGGCATAGCAGGAGACATTATTACTATATGGAGGACACAGCAGCGGACATTATTACAATACGGGGGCAAAGCAGGAGTCAGTATTACTATATGGGGGCACAACAAGGGACTTTATTACTATATGGGGCAAAGCAGGAGACATTATTACTATATGGAGGACACAGCAGGGGACATTATTACAAAACGGGGGCAAAGCAGGAGTCAGTATTACTATATGGGGGCACAACAAGGGACTTTATTACTATATGGGGCAAAGCAGGAGACATTATTACTATATGGAGGACACAGCAGGGGACATTATTACAATACGGGGGGCAAAGCAGGAGTCAGTATTACTATTTGGGGGCACAACAAGGGGCTTTACTACTATATGGGGCAAAGCAGGAGACATTATTACTATATGGAGGACACAGCAGGGGACATTATTACTATATGGAGGACACAGGAGGGGATATTATTACTATATGGAGGACACAGCAGGAGACATTATTAGTATCTGGAGGGCACAGCAGGAGACATTATTACTATATGGGGGCACAGCAGGAGACATTATTACTATATGGAGGCACAGCAGTGGACATTATTACTATATGGGAGCACAGCAGGGGACCCTATTACTATATGGAAGGCACAGCAGGGGGCATTTTTACTATATAGAAAGCACAACAGGGGACATTATTACTATATGGAGGGCACAGTAGTCGGCATTATTACTATATGGAGGGCACAGCAGGGAACATTATTACTATATAGAGGCACAGCAGGAGACATTATTACTATATGGAGCACAGCAGGAGACATTATTACTATATGGGGGCACAGCAGGAGACATTATTACTATATGGATGGCACAGCAGGAGGCATTATTACTATAAGGGGCACAGCAGGGTACATTATTACTATATGGGGGCACAGCAGGAGGCATTATTACTATATGAAGGCACAGCAGGGGGGCATTATTACTATATGGGGACATAACCGGAGGCATTATTGCTATATGGGGGCATAGCTGGAGGCATTATTACTATATAAAGGGCACATTAAGAGACATTATTATATGAGGAACAGAATGGGGGCTTTATTAATATATGGAGTTACAGCAGTGGCTAATATTACTATATGGAGGGCACAGCAGGAGACATCATTACTATATGGGGGCACAGCAGGGAACATTATTACTATACGGGGCACAGCACCAATATTATTATTATTATTATTATTATTATTATTATTATTATTATTATTTGGCGACACAGCAGGGGACCCTACATACAAGGGACAGCCCACATACCTACTGACTTTACTAGACATGACACCAAAAAGCGGAATTACTACTGTTTGGAACCTTATGGTGGGGAAAAGGGGAAGGAAGTTGCTGATAAATTCTGTAGCCTAAGATGTTTGTCTGGCAGGTTCTGAAAAGATAAATTGTAGCTGCAAGAAATCATCATGGTGATCCAGGACAGATGGAGAGGAAAAGGAAGGTAAACGCCTCTGATCTAGGAAGATGTCATCTGTGAGTCAATGTATGAGTTTTTTTTGTATTTTGTAGAGCTTTATTTGGTAGGGGTGCCCCCGAGGTAAAAAAAAAAAAAGGTTGGGCAATACTGCTCTCAGCCATAATTCAGACACTGCTTCTTCCAACCAAATCCCCCCCCCCTGGATGCACAGGCTGAGTAAGGGTCCTATTAGATGGGCCAATGATGGCCCAATCAATAATGTAAATGAGTGCTGATCTGCTAGATCCTTTTACACGGCTCCATAATCGTTAAGCAGGGCCTGCACGGATGGATTTCCACAGTCTTTTAGTACTTTGTGGGTGCTCTTTACCGCTTCAGCTAGTGTATGTGATTGGGAACTGTAGATGGGACCAAGTCCTGATTCTGCCCGTGATTCACAACTGCATATGCTAGCTGTAGTGGATAAGAGCAGATTCTCACATTGCATTATTAACACAATAACAATGTGAAAACACACCTTGACACTCACCCCTCCCCACTCTTGTCTCTAGGCCTGGCATCTTCCTCAAGCGACCACCACATGCACAACAAAGGAGGATGTTGAGCCATACATCCAAGAGCGAGGAGGGGTACATGCTAAGTCCCCAACAGTAAGCAGCCATCTGTATAGTTCACTAAATAGTTTTTGTTTTTTTTGTTTTTTTTTTGGGGGGGGGGGGGGGGGGGCGACAAAATTGTTGCCCGGGGCCTCCACCAACCTTAATCCGGCCCTGGTGGCGGTCCAAACGGCCACCCATATTATAATCTAATGCAATGTCGGCGGGCCAGATGTAATTCAAACTGTGAATTACATAGTGGGGCAAAAATAATGGCACTGAGTTTTACATGTCTGTAATAGATGATCTATCACTGTCTGTAGATGGCTTAGGGTATATTCACACAACACAGTAAAGAATCTGTCATGGCGCTAAACCACTATTAGGCTAGGTTAACACTGGGTTTTTGCAATCTGTTTTTGCAATCCGTTTTTTGACTTCCATTGTAAAAAAAAAGGATCAAAACGTCAGCTACGTTTTTGAGTCCGTCAAAAAAAAACGGATCCGTTTTTTTACAATAAAAGTCAATGGAAAAACAGATCAAAACGGATGCACACAAATGCATCCGTTTTTTTCAAAAAACAGATGAAAAAAACGGATTGCAAAAACGCAGTGTGAACCTAGCCTAACTTATATATCCTGTCTTATTCAGTCATGCACTACACTGATCTCACCTGCTGCCCTGATTCCTGAATCCCCATTGGTTGAGCATTAGGGCGAGTGGAAAATTAGCTCTACAGACAGCCAATAGGGGCTCAGACCTCAGTGTGATGGATGTGTAAGATATCCAGCCATAGCTGTAATGTCCAGAGGGGTAGAGGGTGAGTGCAGCCCTGGAACAAACCCCCCCAGCTGTCCCTGCCTACTTGACGACCACCCTAAACAGTGGCCCCCAACTGGGCGGCAGTCCCTTCCTAAGATATTGTGAGGGATAGGGAAAAGGACAGAACTAACAAAGTCAGACTAGCCAGGTCAAACCAGGAGAACACGTCTGGAACAAAATCACAAAACAGAGACAAAGTCAGATACCAAGCCAAGGTCAGAGAGTCCAGGAGAAGCACGTCAAAAACCAAATCACAGAGACAAAGGGAAATCCAAGGTACAGGCAGAGGTCAGTAGAACAACAGGTATCAGCAGGTAGATTAATGCTAGTGAGGCTTTCAAACCAATTCACAGGCAACTCCCATTAGCAGCTGAAGCCTTATATAGAGCTTCTAAGGGAGAACAGATCAAGGAGATCTGGAAGACTGTCAGCGGATTTGACTGACCCTGCACCTCAGTATCCTGACAGCGTTCACACGCTGCACAGCATGTGGATAAATGGACCAGCGTTTCCCTATGCCCACTACCGTCGCAGCCCGGGGAAGCAGCACTGATATGTCAGGCGAAGGTGGCGCCGTCACGGGCGATGGCAAGATTGTTACAATAGGTCTGGTATAGCGGTGTTATCCAGTCACAGTATGGTGGTATTGGGCAGGTCTGGTATGGCAGTGTTATTTAGTCACAGTGTGTCGGTATTGGTCATGTCTGGTATGGCGGTGTTATCCAGTCACAGTATGGTGGTATTGGTCAGATCTGGTGTGGCGGTGTTCTCCAGTCACAATGTGGTGGTATTGGTCAGGTCTGGTATAGTGGTGTTATCTAGTCACAGTATGGCGGTATTGGTCAGGTGTGGTATGGCAGTGTTATCCAGTCACAGTATGGCAGCATTGGTCAGGTCTGGTATGGCGGTGTTTTCCAGTCATGGTATGGTGGTATTGGCCAGGTCTGGTATAGCGGTGTTATCCAGTCACAGTATGATGGTATTGGTCAGGTATGGCAGTGTTATCCAGTCACAGTATGGTGGTATTGGTCAGGTCTTGTATGGCGGTGTTATCCAGTCACAGTGTGGTGGTATTGGTCAGGTCTGGTATGGTAGTGTTATCCAATCACAGTGTGGTGGTATTGGTCAGGTCTGGTATGGCGGTGTTATCCAGACACAGTGTGGCGGTATTGGTCAGGTCTGGTATGGCGGTGTTATCCAGACACAGTATGGTGGTATTTGTCAGGTCTGGTGTGGCAGTGTTACCCAGTCACAGTTTGGTATAACTGTAGTGCCCTGTATATACATGTACTGTATAGATGGAGTATGGGGTCCTGTATACATGTACTGTATAGATGGAGTAGGGGGCTCTGTATATACATGTACTGTATAGATGGAGTAGGGGTTCCTGTATACATGTACTGTATAGATGGAGTAGGGGGCCCTGTATATACATGTCCTGTATAGATGGAGTAGGGGGTCCTGTATACCTGTAGTGCCCTGTATATACATGTACTGTATAGATGGAGTAGGGGGCCCTGTATATACATGTCCTGTATAGATGGAGTAGGGGGTCCTGTATACATGTACTGTATAGATTGAGTAGGGGGTCCTGTATACCTGTACTGTATAGATGGATTAGGGGGTCCTGTATACATGTACTGTATAGATGGGGTAGGGGGTCCTGTATACATGTACTGTAAAGATGGAGTAGGGGGTCCTGTATATACATGTACTGTATAGATGGAGTAGGGGGTCCTGTATACATGTACTGTATAGATGGAGTAGGGGGTCTACCAGTTATTACTGTGGATGTTGTGAGGCAGCTTCCCTAGCAACCATTGCTCCCTGTGAAAATGAAAGCAACAATCCTATTGGTTGCTAAGGCTCCAACTGCCGTGTCTGCTGCAGCTAATTATATCACCTGTGTTTGCAGTGAGGAGATTTTCCCATTCATCTCTATGGGGCGCCGCTCTTCCCCCTCCCCCTCCCCTCCTGTACATCTTGCGGGGACTGGACCTTCGCAATAACCTTCCCGGGCACCCAATGTATCTGTGTGCCAAATTTGGGGTCAAACGGTTCAGGCGTTTGGAAGTCTATAGAGGACAGACAGACTTTCATTTTTATTATATAGACTAGAAAATGTACCCGGCGCTGCCCGGGTATAAAGTGTCAGTGTGTTAATTAGATTTGTTCTAAGGTGCCAAGGAGGCCAAGCTAAAGGTATTGTTTCATCTGAGTTAATCAGTGGAATAAGTGTATACCTGTAGTGCATAGTTGGAGGGGTTCTGTATACCCACAATGTATAGTTTTTAGGGGTCTCGCATATCTGTAGTGCATAGTTGGGGGGCTGTATACCTATAGTGTATAGGTGGGGGGGTCCTGTATACCTGTAGTGTGTAGTTGGGGGGGCTGTATACCTGTAGTGTATAGTTGAGGGAGGTCCTGTATACCTGAAGTATATAGTTGGTGGAGGTCCTGTATACCTGTAGTGTATAGTTTTGGGGTTCTGTATACCTGTAGTGTCCTGTATACATGCAGGGTTGTATTTACCCATATGGCAGTGTCATTCAGTCACAGTGTGTCGGTATTGGTCAGGTCTGGTGTGGCGGTGTTATCCAGTCACAGTACGGCGGTATTGGTAAGGTCTGGTGTGGCGGTGTTATCCAGTCACGGTATGGCGGTATTGGTCAGGTCTGGTGTGGCGGTGTGATCCAGTCACGGTATGGTGGTATCCAGTCACGGTATGGTGGTATTGGTCAGGTCTGTTATGGCAGTGTTATCCAGTCACAGTATGGCAGTATTGGTCAGGTCTGATATGATGGTGTTATCCAGTCACAGTATGGCGGTATTGGTCAGGTCTGGTGTGGCTATGTTACCCAGTCACAGTTTGCCGGTATTGGTCAGGTCTGGTGTGGCAGTGTTATCCAGTCACAGTATGGCGGTATTGGGCAGGTCTGGTATGATGGTGTTATCCAGTCACAGTATGGTGGTATTGGTCAGGTCTGGTATGACGGTGTTATCCAGCACAGTTTGGTATACCTGTAGTGCCCTGTATATACATGTACTGTATAGATGGAGTAGGGGCTCCTGTATATACATGTACTGAATAGATGGAGAAGGGGCTCCTGTATATACATGTACTGTATAGATGGAGTAGGGGCTCCTGTATATACATGTACTGTACAGATGGAGTAGGGGGCCCTGTATATACATGTACTGTACAGATGGAGTAGGGGGCCCTGTATATACATGTACTGTATAGATGGAGTAGGGGGCCCTGTATATACATGTACTGTATAAATGGAGTAGGGGGTCCTGTATATACATGTACTGTATAGATGGAGTAGGGGGTCCTGTATATACATGTACTGTATAGATGGAGTAGGGGGTCCTGTATATACATGTACTGTATAGATGGAGTAGGGGGGCCTGTATATACATGTACTGTATAGATGGAGTAGGGGGTCCTGTATATACATGTGCTGTATAGATGGAGTAGGGGGCCCTGTATATATATGTCCTGTATAGATGGAGTAGGGGGTCTACCAGTTATTACTGTGGATGTTGTGAGGCAGCTTCCCTAGCAACCATTGCTCCCTGAAAAAATGAGAGCAGTAATCCTATTGGTTGCTAAGGCTCCAGCTGCCGTGTCTGCTGCAGCTAATTATATCACCTGTGTTTGCAGTGAGGAGATTTTCCCATTCATCTCTATGGGGCGCTCTTCCCCCTCCCCCTCCTCTCCTGTACATCTGGCGGGGACGGGACCTTCGCAAAAACCTTCCCGGGCACCCAGTGTATCTGTGTGCCAAATTTGGGGTCAAACGCTTCAGGCGTTTGGAAGTCTATAGAGGACAGACAGACAGACAGAAGGACAGACAGACAGACTTTGATTTTTATGATATAGATAACTCATACACTATACCTCACCTCATACATCACACCTTGTCTCATACACTATACCTCACCTAATATCTATATCATAAAAATTAAAGTCTGTCTGTCTGTCTGTCCCAAATAGACTTCCAAACGCCTGAACCATTTGACCCCAAATTTGGCCTACAGATGCATTGCGTGCCCGGGAAGGTTTAAGCGAAGGTCCAGTCCCCGCCAGATGTACAGGAGGGGAGGGGAAAGAGCGCCCCATAGAGATGAATGGGAAAATCTCCACACTGCAAACACAGGTGATATAATTAGCTGCAGCTTTGCCCAGAGGAAACGGCAGTTGGAGCCTTAGCAACCAATAGGATTACTGCTCTCATTTTCACAGGGAGCAATGGTTGCTAGGGCAGCTGCCTTACAACATCCACAGTAATAACTGGTAGACCCCCTACTCCAACTATACAGTACATGTATATAAAGGACCCCCTACTCCATCTATACAGTACATGTATATACAGGGCCCTACAGGTATACCAAACTGTGACTGGGTAACACTGCCACACCAGACCTGACCAATACCGCCAAACTATGCTGGATAACACTGTCATACCAGACCTGACCTATACCGCCACACTGTGACTGGATAACACTGCCATACCACACCTGACCAATACCGCCAAACTGTGACTGGGTAACACCGCCACACCAGACCTGACCAATACCGCCATACTATGCTGGATAACACCGCCACACCAGACCTGACCAATACCGCCATACTGTGACTGGATAACACCGCCATACCAGACATGACCAATACCGACTCACTGTGACTGAATAACACTGCCATACCAGACCTGACCAATACCGACATACTGTGACTGGATAACACCACTATACCAGACCTGACCAATACCGCCATACCCCCCTCGAAAAGACACCAGATTTTCTGGCAAGTCTAAACGGGAGGGTACTGCCCCTCTGCAAGGTGCTACCCTACGCACCAGACCATGGGTGCCTAATGGTAAATACGACCCTGCAGGTATACAGGACACTACAGGTATACAGGACCCCAAAACTATACACTACAGGTGCACGGGACTTCCACCAACTATATACTACAGGTATACAGGACCCTAAAACTTTACACTACAGGTATTCAGAATCTCCACCAACTATATACTTCAGGTATATAGGACCCCAAACTATACACTACAGGTATACAGGACCCCAAACTATACACTACAGGTATACAGGACCCCAAAACTATACCCTACAGGTATACAGGAACTCCACCAACTATATACTACAGGTATATAGGACCCCAAACTATAACATACAGGTATACAGGACCTCAAAACTATACACTACAGGTATACAGGACCTACACCAACTGTATACTACAGGTATACAGGACCCCAAAGCTATATACTACAGGTATACTGGAACTCCACCAACTATATACTACAGGTATATAGGACCCCAAACTATACACTACAGGTATACAGGACCTCCACCAACTCTATACTACAGGTATACAGGACCCTTAAACTATACACTACAGGTATACAGGACCCCCGAACTATATACTACAGGTATACAAGACCTCCACCAATTATACACTACAGGTATACAGGATCCTCAAACTATAAACTACAGGTATACAAGACCTCCACCAACTATACATTACAGGTATACAGCACCAACTATATACTACAGGTATACAGGACCCCCGAACTATACAGTACAGGTATACAGGACCTTCACCAACTGTACACTGCAGGTATACAGGACCTCGCTCAACTATACACTACAGGTATACAGCCCCCCCAACTACACACTACAGGTATACAGGACCCCCCCAACTGTACACTATAGGTATATAGCCCCCCCCCAACTATGCACTACAGATATGCAAGACCCCTAAAAACTATACATTGTGGTTATACAGAACCCCTCCAACTATGCACTACAGGTATACACTAATTCCACTGATTAACTCAGATGAAACAATACCTTTAGCTTGGCCTCCTGGGCACCTTAGAACAAATCTAATTAACACACTGACACTTTATACCCAGGCAGCGCCAGGTACATTTTCTAGTTTATATCATAAAAATGAAAGTCTGTCTGTCTGTCCCAAATAGACTTCCAAGCACCTGAAACGTTTGACCCCAAATTTGGCACACAGATACATAGGGTGTCCGGGAAGGTTATTGCGAAGGTCCCGTCCCCGCCAGATGTACAGGAGAGGAGGGGGAGGGGGAAGAGCGTCGCCCCATAGAAATGAATGGGAAAATCTCCTCACTGGAAACACAGGTGATATAATTAGCTGCCCAGCAGTTGGCAGTTGGGAGCCTTAGCAACCAATAGGATTACTACTTTCACAGGGAGCTGGAATGTGAATGGTTGCTAGGGCCAGCTGCCTCACAACAGATCCACAGAAATAACTGGTAGACCCCCTACGCCATCTATACAGTACATGTATACAGTACCCCCTACTCCATTTATACAGTACATGTATACAGGGCACTACAGGTATACAGGACCCCCTACTCCAGCTATACAGTACAGGTAAACAGGACCCCCTACTCCATATATACAGTACATGTATACAGGACCCCCTACTCCATCTATACAGTACATGTATACAGGACCTCCTACTCCTTCTATACAGGGCAGTATTACCAGCTGCTGCTGCCCTAAGCACTAAACCTGAAGATGCCCCATCCTCACTCACCAATTAGCATCAGGATAGGTAGGTAATAGCTCCAGACGTCACATTTAACACCGCCACACCAGACCTGACCAATACCGCCTTACTGTGACTGGATAACACTGCCATACCAGACCTGACCAATACCGCCATACTGTAACTGGATAACACTGTCATACCAGACCTGACCAATACCGCCATACTGTGACTGGATAACACTGCCACACCAGACCTGACCAATACCGCCATACTGTGACTGGATAACACCGCTATACCAGACCTGACCAATACCGCCATACTGTGACTGGATAACACTGCCATACCACACCTGCCCAATACCACCTTACTGTAACTGGATAACACCTCCACACCAGACCTGACCAATACCGCTATACTGTGACTGGATAACACCGCCACACCAGACCTGACCAATACCGCCATACTGTGACTGATTAACACCACTATACCAGACCTGACCAATACCGCCATACTGTGACTGGATAACACCACTATACCAGACCTGACCAATACCGACAGACTGTGACTGAATAACACATGCCATACTGTGACTGCATAACACCGCTGTACCAGACCTGACCTATCCCGCCATACTGTGACTGGATAACACCACTATACCAGACCTGACCAATACCGACACACTGTGACTGAATAACACTGCCATACCAGACCTGACCAATATCACCATACTGTGACTGGATAACACCGCTATACCAGACCTTACCAATACTGCTATACCCTCCCTCGAAAAGACACCAGATTTTCTGAACAGGAGGGTACTGCCCCTCTGCAAGGTGCTACCCTAGGCACCAGACCATGGGTGCCTAATGGTAAATACGACCCTGCAGGTGTACAGGACACTACAGGTATACAGGACCCCAAAACTATACACTACAGGTGCACGGGACCTTCACCAACTATATACTACAGGTATACAGGACCCCAAACTTTACACTACAGTTATACAGGACCCCAAAACTATACACTACAGGTATACAGGACCTCCACCAACTATATACTTCAGGTATACAGGACCTCCACCAACTATATACTACAAGTATACAGGACCCCAAACTATACACTACAGGTATACAGGACCCCAAAACTATACACTACAGGTATACAGGACCTCCACCAACTTTATACTACAGGTATACAGCACCTTCACCAACTCTATACTATAGGTATACAGGACCCCCAAACTTTACACTATGGGTTTACAGAAACTCCAAACTATACACTACAGGTATACAGGACCTTCACCAACTCTATAATACAGGTATACAGCACCCCCCACCAACTCTATACTACAGGTATACAGGACCCCAAACTATACACTACAGGTATACAGGACCCCAAAACTATACACTACAGGTATACTGGAACTCCACCAACTATATACTACAGGTATATAGGACCCCAAACTTTACACTACAGGTATACAGGACCTCCACCAACTCTATACTACAAGTATCCAGCAACTTTACCAACTCTGTACTACAGGTAAACAGGACCCCTAAACTTTACACTACAGGTATACAGGACCTCCACCAACTACATACTACAGGTATACAGGACCCTCAAACTATACACTACAGGTATACAGGACCCCCGAACTATATACTACAGGTATACAAGACCTCCACCAACTATACACTACAGGTATCCAGGACTCTCAAACTATAAACTACAGGTATACAAAACCTCCGCCAACTATACATTACAGGTATACAGCACCAACTATTTACTACAGGTATACAGGACCCGCGAACTATACAGTACAGGTATACAGGACCTTCACCAACTATACACTGCAGGTATACAGGACTTCCTAAACTATACAGTACAGGTATACAGCCCCCCCAACTATACACTACTGGTATACAGGACCTCCCTCAACTATACACTACAGGTATACAGCCCCCCCAACTACACACTACAGGTATACAGGACTCCCCCAACTATGCACTATAGTTATACAGCCCCCCCACCCAACTATGAACTACAGGTATGCGGGACCCCTAAAAAGTATACACTGTAGGTATACAGAACCCCTCCAACTATGCACTACAGGTATACACTTATTCCACTGATGAAACAATACCTTTAGATTGGCCTCCTGGGCACCTTAGAACAAATCTAATTAACACACTGACACTTTATAACCGGGCAGCGCCGGGTACATTTTCTAGTACTCCACTATATCACCAGGGCCGTATTAACAGCTCCTGCTGCCCTAGGCACTGAACCTGAAGACGCCCCATCTTGGGGAGCGTGGGGGAGAGTGGTTTTGGCCACATACATTTCTCTACATGTAGAAACATTGGGGGAGATTTATCAAACTGGTGTAAAGTAGAATTGTCTCAGTTGCCCCTAGCAACCAATCAGATTCCACTTTTCATTCCTTACAGATTCTTTGGAAAATGAAAAGTGGAATCTGATTGGTTGCTAGGGGCAACTAAGACATTTCTACTTTACACCAGTTTGATAATTCTCCCCCATTGTCTGAATCGCGTTTTTCATGTTTTTTAACTCCTTAAAACAAACAAATTTCCACATTAAATTAATGATTAGAGCAGTCTGCATGTTGTCTGAAGTAATTCTCACCACAGGATTGGTAGATTGGTAGAGAATAGTCACATTTAACACCATACCCCCCCCCCTCCTGCAAAAGACTACACTACACCTAGCATGAAGATTTGCACCTTAGTTATGAAGCTCCATGACACTTCATGACATTTAACGTGCAACTTGACAGGAAAAAACTGCGTAAATAAAACAGAACTAGCGTGAGAAATGCCACAGATGATAAATCCCCCATAATGCCAAAATTTTACCAAATAAATACTGTCACAGAGGAGCCACCGCATCCACCATAATTGTGCAGGAGAGCTGGGCTGACCTCTGCTGGCCAGCACTAGTACTGCTAGTAATGAATATATCATTTTCACCTTCAGGCCAGATGTTTAATAGGGCACAGGAAGTGCTTGCCTATGAGTAGTGTTGAGCGAACTCGCCAAGTCTTTGGGACACTCGCCAAGTCCACGTGGACACTTTTCTTAAGTTCACTTAATAATACCTATGTTATTTGTTGTCCCTAACAACCAATCACAGCTCAGCTTTCAAATGCTAATAAGCTCTGGTAAAATAAAAGCTGAATTGTGATTTCAGACAATTTATATGATTAAAAATAAAATACAATAAAATACATGGCAATAGTAACAAAAGTCTGCTAAAAATCAAGTGTCCAAAATAGCATAAGTGTCCCAAATGTATTATTGTAATTGCTTACTGGTCGATGGTATTACTCACTGTTCGTTATACTATCCGGCCGGATAGGTGATTGCTAGTCACAAGTATAATTCCTGAGAATGGAGCAGGCAAACTGTTCAGCCGATGCTGGATGGTAATCAGCGTGTGAACTTCCAAGTCCCAAGCCGTGGCCACAACACGTGATGTCCGCCGTGTACAGGTGATTGGCCACTCTCAGACGTATGAGAACTCCCAGCAGAGACGTAGCAGGATCCCAGTAAGAATTAGCTTGTGGAGTGTATGATGGGAGTAGTTGTCCACCAAACTGTGCTAGACGCGGTTCGGAAAGCCTCTTTCCATCTTCAGTAGCGAAGTGGTTAATCCACTCTTATAGGAGACAATTTACAGTAATGTGAAGGAATAAACAAATTAATGGATAAATCGGGACGGGGTATTCAACACATTCCAAAAACGGATAGTTCCCGTACAGTTAGACCTCGCATCTAAAAATCAATAGATACACACAAAATGTAAAATTAGTTTGGTTATTTTAAAAGTTCATCTATATAAATAGTAAGTAATTATGTAAAAGTCTAAAATACCCATATGTACAAAGGAAATAGTCAATGGCACACAGAAGAAGGGAAACGCATAAAAAACGCATGGTATGTGTGAATATGGTTCAAGCCTAGTTTTCTATATAACAAAAAAAAAAAAATCTATCTATCTATCTATCTATCTATAACATTACCGTTATAATAAATCAACTGGAATAGATCAAAAATAGAAAATAAAATTAAAACAAAAGATGAAATAAAAAAATAAAAATAAATAAATCATAAGAATCAATGAAAATAAATAAATATAAGGATACAAAATAAAAAGGTAACATCCAAAAGGGGAAACATCATGGTGTGTATGTAAAGTATATGAATAAAACATAATATATTTGAGGCATGGCATGTACATGTGGCAAATTAAGTAGGCAATAGTCCCTAAGCTGTGTCTCTAACTTTGATCCCCTTCTTTTTTTTAACTGTGTTTTTATTGAAAAAGTTTTCAAAATACAACTACAACATTACGAAAAATAATGTACACACAAAATAAGTATGACACATAAATGTTGGCACAAAGTCAATCAACAATATTGGACTTAAATGCAATACTACGAAGAGGACAAGGGGGGACAAAAACAGTAAGGAAAAAACAAAAGGGTTTGACGATAAGGAAAATGGGCATTTATTGCTTTGGGGAAATATGCCCTCATGAAGATCCTTGAGCTTCTCTTTGGTTCCAGTATGTTTTCCAAAGAGACCAGACTGTCTTAAATACAGTGGTACCTTGATTCTCAAATTGCTCGGAACTCAAACAGTCTGGGCACCCAGACTTGAAGTACAGTAATACCACGGTATTTAAATGAAAATTTACCTGAAAGTAACATTCAGAATTCAAACTCTGCTCGGTATCTGAACGCTTTTGCGAGCATCGCTCATGGGTTGTACCTGATGAGTTTAGTACTGGTGAGGCTTCACATAAAGTAAGGTACTGTATAAGGCTGCTGGATTGCATATACAGTACAGTAGTAGTACAGTCAGTGCACCACCATCTTCCATCCGTTACAATGCCAGGATGGAGGGCGGGGGGGACTCTATACAGTAAAGCAGCGCTTCTCAAACTTTTTCTACTGGAGCCTCACCCAACAGACCAAGGCAATGCCTGGGCCTCACTATACTTACCAAGAGGATGCCTGGGCCTCACCATCTGTGGTAAAAGTTCATTTAAAAACTGAAAATAATGCTAAGGCTACCTTTCATCCATCTCCCAAGCTCTAGATACTAATAAATTAATAATGTTGCTAAAATGGAGATTTCTGCAAACAGCAAAAGGACTGTGCAAATTATAGTTACTTTTTGAAAACTGGCTCCTCAGCTGGGCCTCACCAACAACTAGGGGGGGTCTCACTGGTAAGGCCCGCCTCACAGTTTGAGAAGCACTGCAGTAGCACTGAGTGAGGAGTTAGGGACTACTGTACTATAATTGCTGGTTGTGTTGAAAGTTTCTTGTTTAAAATGTATTGTACAGTATAGTGCTGTTCTGTCCTGTACTGTAGTAATTAAACTGGGCACTTTTTTATGTAATACATGAGTATTGTAGGTAATTATTGGTTGGTGCTAGAACCCATAAAACACATTTACATTATTTCCTATAGGAAAGCACTGCTCGGTTCTCAGACAGCTTGGTTCTCAAACTGCCTTTCTGAACCAATTAAGCTCGAGAACTGAGGTACCACTGTAATTAACCTTCTTAATCTCTGCTCTACCATGTTGTATTTATGGTTTATGGTCAACACCAGTTTTCTGTAGCCTGACCAGACTCCCAATTAGCATTTTATTGCATGAGATAAGTATTTGATCTCTCCCAGACACTCCCAGACCTGTTTTTTTTTAAATGCTAATTCCTTTTTTTCTTTAAAAAGCTCTGCCTACTCTGCGGGACAAAATTGTAAATCTGCACAAGGCTGGAATGGGCTCAGAACCGTAGGCAAGCAGCTTGGTGAGAAGGCAACAACTGCTAGCTCAATTATATGAAAAAGGAAAAAAGATGACTGACATTTTTCCTCAGTTTGGGGCACCATGCAAGATTTCGCCTTGTGGGTGAATGGATGATTCTAAAAAAGTAAGTATTGACTTTGTATGTGTAGATGCTTTTGAATACAGTAAATAAAACTAGTCATCTATTGGAAAGGAGGTGATGGTACTAGGGTGCTGCAGCCTGTTCATTCTTTATATCTGTTCTTGCACAAGTGTTAATTCTTGTAGGGCCTTGCCAGTAAGTGCCACTTGTCACCTTCTAGTTTTGTTTCTTCTTGTGTTGTTGACTATGTACTTCCTCTTTCTTAGGGCTTTGGCAATAGTTTCTGTTTCTCTCATTTTCAACCTTCATTGATTATGGGTATCCAGTTGTATAGATCCAGTTGTAGTGTGTGCCTATCTTACAGAGAGGGATACCCTTTTACATAATTAACTATCTCACTCTCTGGAACCTGACTAGTCTACAACTACTCCTCAGGCTACATTGAACTACACTGGTTTTACCTCTCCACTTAGGGAGTTCTGTAATTGGAGGAAAACCACGCTGGGACACAAAATAAGGCCCCTGATAGGCTTGGAGTTTGAGGAGGGCTCTGCATTAGGTCAGTCAGCTTACAAACCATGACATATGATTGGATAAAGCATACAGTCAATCAAAGAAACAGTTAACCCTTTGTAAAGAATGTCCTTCTGCTGTGCCATACAGTACATAAGATATAGTGAGACATCTAGTGAGACATCTAGTGGTGGCAGTGCAGAATACACCGATACAACCCACAGAACACTTAAATAGCAAATACATTTGCACCAAACTACATATAACAGAACAGCAATGGCACAACTGCTCTGGGACATTGCACATATGCCACATGACAGGAAGAAGAGGTAAACAGTAGGGATGAGCTAATCGGCCGAGGTTCGGGTTCGTATGACTTCACTTTTGTTCACTTTTACTTCAATGAGTTTGAAATGCTGTGGACTATTTGCAATATAGATGTCCCAAACCCGTGGCAGGGTGATCTGCTGGCACCAACCTACGAACTGGGAGTCATGCTGCTTTACTATCTATTGTATTTATCTATCTGGCTATTTATCCATATACAGTACATGGTGGGGGTGGGTTTATCTATATATACAGTACATGGTGGGGGTGGGTTTAGTTATAAGTTATTTTGTTAGGAGGTTGGATGCATACAATCACTTAAAGGGAACCTGTCACCTGAGAAGAGAGGGAAGAGCCCGCCCGACCCCCCGGTGAAGCCCCGGATACTTACCTCATCCTGCAAGTCCCGCTCCAGAAGCTGGTCCCGGCGCGGAGAAATCGCCGCCCGATGGTCTGCGCGTGTGTTATGTAAATGAGCAGTGATTTCCTATGGACGTTGGACTCATCTCTTCTCATTTACATATTACGGTATAGTTAGGCCAAACTATACCCCTCCAGGCCAGAATATACCCCAGGGTATAAAATGGCCTAAGTTAGAGTATACCCCAAGGTAGAAAATAGCCTAGGCCAAACTATACCTTGTGTGTAAAATAGCCTAGGCCAAACTATATGCCGGTGTGTAAAATAGCCTGAGCCAAACTATACCATATAGGCCAGAATATATGCATCTAATGTCGAACCAGGCCACAGTATACCACAGGGGATAAACTGTACCTGGGGGTGAAAACAGCCTAGGCCATGCTATATCCCTCCGGGCCATAATGTTATTACTTCACTGGTTTTCTTACCCCTGGCCTAGACCACAGTATACCCCAGGGGATATATTTTCATACCCAGGGGTGTAATATAGCCTAGGCCCGCACTTCTCAAACTTATTCTACTTGAGCCTCACCCAACAGACCAAGGCAATTCCTGGGCCTCACCACGCTGACCAAGAGGATGCCTGGTCCTCACCATCTGTGGTGAAAGTCCATTTAAGAGCTAAAAATAATGCTAGGGTTAGTCTCCCAAGCTCTATATGCTAATAAAGCGAGTACAAAATAAATTAATAATGTTGCTAAAATGGAGATTTATGCAACCAGCAAAAGGACTGTGCAGATCATAGTTACTTTCATGAAAACTAGCTCCCCAGCTGGGCCTCACCAACAACTAGGGGGCGCCTCACTGGTGAGGCCCGCCTCACAGTTTTAGAAGCACTGGCCTAGGCCATACTATTAACTTGGGTGGCCCAGGCCACAGTATACCCCGGGGATAAACCCCATATTTGGGGGTGTAAAACAGTCTGGGCCAAACTACTGTATATCCCTCCAAGTTATTATGCCACTTTTTTTCCCACTTTCTTCACTTCTGGCCCATGCTACAGTATACCCCAGGGGACTTGTATACCAGGGGGTGTAAAATAGCCTAGGCCAGATTTTTTTGCTCATAATGTTACCACTTCACTGGTTTTCTCACTTTATCTCAAATTTGTTAAAAAGTGTGCAGATCTTTTTTTTAAAATTATACTCAGATGCAAAGATGCTTCCTCTTGTTGGGAAATACAGCACAGTGCTTACATTGAACTGACAGTAGATGGCGCTGTCCCATCAGTGCATCATCTGCACAATGTTTGTCAGCGGGAGGTTTTGTATGGGCCGTGCAAAATTGTACGGTTGTTGCGCAAAAATCATCATTAGACGCAAGTGACTTGATATATTCTGCACAATTTATTGCACAATTTATGCCTAAGGCACTGCGATTTTTGCAGTCTGGTTGCAAACAAAAAAACTGATTAAAAATGGACCAACACATTTTTTTTAGGATACAAAAAACATGGTTGACCACTTTTTTGTGTACCCTAAAAAAACAGATGCGTTTTGATCCTTTTTTTCATCCGTTCAAACAGGGATCAAAACAGAGGCAAACAAATTCCAGATGCATTTCTTCCATCCATATTTCAAAATGAACTGCAAAAAAGCAGTGTGAACCCATCCTAAAACAGCTTGGCTTAACCCTTAGAGGACCGGGCCAATTTGAATTTTTGCGGTTTGTTTTTTCCTCCTTGTGCTTAAAAGGCCATAGCACTTGCATTGTTTCACCTAGAGACCCACATGAGCCCTTTTTTGCGCCACTAATTGTACTTTGCAATGACAGGCTGAATTTTTTCATAAAGTACACTGCATAAGCAGGAAAAAATTCAATGTGTGGTGAAATTGAATAAAAAAAACGCATTTCTTTTATTTGGAGGGGTTTTTTTTTACCCCGTTCGCCCTTGGGTAAAACTGACTTGTTACATAAGTTCCTCAAGTCGTTATGATTACAACGATATGTAACATGTATAACTTTTATTGTATCTGATGTCCTGTAAAAAATTCAAACCATTGTTAACAAATATATATTCCTTAAAATCGCTCCATTCCCAGGCTTATAGCGCTTTTATCCTTTGCTTATATAACACTGCTCGGTCCTCCAAATAAAAGAAATGTGTTTTTTTTATTCAATTTCACCACACATTGAATCTTTTCTGGATTTGATGCGACCAAAAATGCCCAATTTTGAACTTCAGGACTTTTTTGTGCTTGCGCCGTTTACCGTGCAAGATCAGGAATGTGATTAATTAACAGTTTGGGCGATTACACACGCAGCGATAGCAAATATGTTTATTTATTTGTTTATTTTTATTTATAACATGTGAAAAGGGGGGTGATTCACACTTTTATTAGGGGAGGTTTTTTTTTTCTTTTAAACTTATACTAGAAGCACCCCTTCTAGTAGTAATACAGCATAGATCAATGAGATAGGCACTCGATTGCTTCCGGCTGCTGCAGCCGGAAGCAACAGAGTGCCGAGCCGGGATCAGTGCTGTTACAGCGCAGACCCTGGCCCGAGCCAGATGTGTGGATTGGGGAGGAGCGATCCACCCCACTAGACACGAGGGAATGGCTGCATAAGGTAATCGGATGCAGCTGTCATCTTTGACAGCAAACAGCTGCGGCCACGGGCTACATGCGGCATCCGGGACCGCGGCGGTTCAGAGCGCGGCCCTGAACATACAGGTATGTCCAGGGTTGCCTAGGGGTTATAAGCTAAGCTAGGGTATGATTCTGTGCGAAAAATGAAAGCTTGTTTATGATAAATCTGGTAAAAAAAAAGTAGAATACTACACCGCCTCCCAGTGCAAACATTAATTAAAGGCTCAGGCAGTGGAAACTGATGGAAAATAGTGCAAAACCATTAATAAGTCTTGCACAGACGTGCACAAAATCTCCTTATTAGCAAAAAAAAAAAAAAAATTTGCATGAAGACAATGATAAATGTCCCCGATCTGTTTAGACTTTTAAGATTTAGATTAGTCAGCTTCTCACTTAACTCAGCAAAGCTGAATCCTCACTAAAATGTTGAAGAATTAAGTAATTCTTGTGTATATCACTCAGCTACTGATTTCATGGGGGTATAAAATGGCCTGAGGGGGTATGAATCGGCCTAGGCCAAAATATACCCCGGTATATAATCTAGCCTAGGCCAAAAAATATATGGGGTATAATCTAACCTAGGCAAAAATATACCTGGGGTATAATCTAGTTTAGGCCATTTTAACCCCGGGTACAGTCTTGACTGGGGATATACTCTGGCCTGTTACACTGGTTGTTCAGAGGTTATCATGGAAGCTGGGGCCTAATAAAGGCCTCCAGGTCTGTCATAGGCATCTGCCTATTAGGCTAGGCCAGATGCAAGACCATATACATCACCTGTCAGTTTTACATTACAATAGTAAGTATTCCAAATCATTCAAGAGGTTTTTAGGTATGTAACAAACATGTGAAATTAACATCAATAAAATAAAATTAAAAAATTATAATATTTTATATTTATTACACAATAAATTAAATATTCTTAGAAAAAAACAAGCCCTATTATGGGCACATTGAAAGAAAATAAATAAAGAAGGGGGTTTCACACATTTTCTTCGGAAAAGATGCAGAAAAAAGCATTGTGTTTTTTTGCTTAAAAGAAAAACACTTAAATTGTTCTTTGTGTGTTTTAATTCTAGGTTTTTCTGTGGGTTTTTTCCCACATTCTTCAAGAGAAATCTGTGAGCTACATGACCAGAGAATCACAACTTGTAATGGAAAGAAACGTCACTGAAAAAAAATGAATGTAGTAAAACACTTTTTCGTGTGAAAAATGAAGGCCAATACACTGCACTGTGAAGTAGAAAAAAGAAATGTTGCATAAAAAAATGGTTTTAAAAAGTGTGAGGAGTTTTTGTATTAAAGGAGAAGTCCAGCGAGAATTTTTATTAAAGTATTGTATTGCCCCCCAAAAGTTATACAAATGACCAATATGCACTTGTTACGGGAAATGCTTATAAAGTTCTTTTTTCCCTGTATTTACTACTGCATCAAGGCTTCACTTCCTAGATAAAATGGTGATGCCACGACCTGACTCCCAGAGCTGTGCGGGCTGCAGCTGCTGGAGAGGATGATGGCAGAGGGACACTGAGGGACACAGGGCACTGGAAGGACACTGAGCATCCCCCTGCCATCATCCTCTCCAGCAGCCACAGCCCGCACAGCTCTGGGAGTTGGGTTGTGACATCACCATTTTATCCAGAAAGTGAAGCCAGTGGTAAGTGCAGGGGAAAAAGCACTTTATGTGCATCTCCCGTAATAAGTCTATATTGGTGATTTGTGTAACTTTTTTTTTTTTGGGGGGGGGCAATACAATCCTTTAATAAAAATTTTTGCCGGAGTTCTCTTTTAAAGTTCATGAGAATACAAAGTTTCCATGTGTTTGAGCACTGACTGTATACAGCAAATAAAATAAATACATATAACATATAAATACATGTAACAAGTATAATACCTGATGATGAATGCCAAAAGGAAGAAAGAAAGGAGAAGAGGGCATCATTTAGGCTGGTGATATTTTGGTGATGTTGATATTTTGGTGATGTTTTCCAGACATATCACAGTAATAATTCAACAATAAAAAAATGTCCAAAAGAAAAACTGTGTTGATTGCCTTAGCAACCAATCATAACATTTCATTATTCAAGTGCAGTATATAAAATAAACATTGCTAGGGCAACAGTTTTAATTTTAGAATAGGACTAGAGATGAGCGAACTGGTTCGGCTGGTATGGGATCCAGTTCGGATTTTTCCAAAAGTCCGAGTCCGGCGAAAGATAGGTAGGTAGATTAGGCATAGGAGAGCAAAGGGTGCACAGAACAAAAACCTGCTATACAGATATCCAAGTACTATACTTTCACCCTTGCGAGAGTGTATATGACATAGGTGTTTTCCTGAGGCACAAATATATACCTCGTGCATGTGTGTAGAATAAAACTAAAAAAAAAAGTGCTATACAGATATACAAGTATAAGCACGCCCAGATATACAAGTATAAGCATCTCCCCATGAATTACTCTTTTGTATATGTCATCTTATGTAATACATGCCGTTATTTGCACACTGCCACTTTTCATCCTGGTCTGTTTCTTTGTTGTTTTTTAGTGTTTGTGTAATACTTTACCAATAAAGTATATGGTTTTTATGGGAACTAGCCTCAGTGTTTTTTAAGTATACAGGTTTATGTAGAGGTGTTGATGTTTTGAGGTTATCTGGACTGATACCGGTTGGGGATATATATTTAGTTGTCATTATATGTCCAGGTGGGATTATAAGTGTAATAGATATACAAGTACTATAGTTGGACCCTTGCGAGAGTGTATATGACATAGATGTTTTCCTGAGGCACAAATATACACCTCGTGCATGTGTGTAGAATAAAACCTCTTTCCTGCATAGACCCTGTAATGGTGAATATTGAAGTCTAAAAAAAAAAAAAATTGGACTTTGAGATATTGAAAAGATAATGATGTTACTGACATGTAGAGCCCTACATTCAACCAAATACACTTCCCCCGTATCATATAGATGCTTTAAACTATCAAATCTGAAAAAATCCGTAATTCGGTCGAACCAAACTTTTAAAAAAAATCCAGAAGTCCGGTCGGAACAAACTTTTGAAAAGTTCGCTCATCTCTAAATAGGACTACATGGCATCTTTGCTCATGTGACATAAAACTCCAAAAGACACAATGCGACATCACATTTAATGATTGCCAATGTAGAGGCAATGCGTTGTGCAGCATGAAGTATCTGTAACACAATAGTCTTACCCAGAAAAACTAGTTTAATACATTTTTGGTTACACATGAATCTGACCTGTTTGTGGCTTTTCTGCAATTTATCCATTTTATTTTTTTTATTATTTAAAGTCATATCATAACTATAACAAAGTTGTGTGATAGCAAGTTGCAAAAATGTTCAAGTTGCACAAACTAGATGGGATTAGTGCATGGCCAAAGTTGCTGTGAAGCCCTAACTTTAGTCAGTTTACAATAGATCCTCCGATTTTGGTACTCATTTATTAAAACTAGAAATGAGTGAACCGGGTTCGGGTTCGAGTCGATCCGAACCCAAACGTTCGGTATTTGATTAGCTGGGGCTGCTGAACTTGGATAAAGCTCTAAGGTTGTCTGGAAAAAGTGGATGCAGCTAATGACTATATCCATGATTTCCACATAGCCTTAGGGCTTTATCCAAGTTCAGCAGCCACCGCTAATCAAATGCCGAAAGTTCGGGTTTGGATCGACTCGAGCATGCTCAAGGTTCGCTCATCTCTAATTAAAACTAAAAAGAAAATACTGTCCTCAGGCAACAATTCAGAACTATGTTCAGGGAGAGCAGAGCTTTCCTAGTTTTGCTTCTAAATAGTGTTGGTAGATCTGACCCATTGTTCATTTGGTAAGAGATTAGGCAGCAGGGTGGTTGTTACCTGGGTAGATGGACACATTTTAGCAGGCACAGAATCCAACCAGGAATTTCATGCAACTGACCCCAGACAGTTTTTATTGCCAGTTTGTGGTACACAGAAAGAATAATAATAATAATAATAATAATAATAATAAAAATCCCATGCCTGCCTGGCTTTTACTATACAGCAGGTTAACCACATTAACCCAGTGCTGGCCTAATACCGGGCACCAAGCATTAGGCTCCGTTTTCACTGAGCAAGACGCGGAAAGAGGAGGCGCGCAAGCCTCCCATAGACTGTCATTATGACAGGGAGGCTGGCAGGATTCCGCAGCGAAGAATTCTGCCATAGAATTCCGCCAGTTTTGCTCCGTGTGAACAGAGCCTTACAGTAAAGCCCATACCACTTGCCATGCTTTCACAGTCTCCTAGCAGATGACCTGTTCCCAGGCGGACAGCTAAAATGTATCTGCACTCCTGGCCTTTTATAAGGCTGGAACATCTAAGGACAACCCAACCAGGGCCCAAGACCTGGACTGTGGAGCCCACCTGTCTCTCCCCAGTCCAGCAGTAGTGACCCTGATAACAGGTTTTACCAAATTGTTAACGATAATCGTTAACGATAAACGATTCAAACTACCGCTATTGCAAAAGACCTGAAATCGTTCACCCATTTAGATGGAAAGATAATCGTTGCTTATGATCGTTCTTGCGGTCGTCTTGTCGTCGCTATTGCGTTCGTCACTACTGCAAACAACCGAACGACGTCTTATTCAATGCGAACGATTTGCGAACGAGCAACGATAAAAATAGGTCCAGGTATTATTAAACGATCAGCGATTTCTCGTTCGGTCGTTAGTCGTTAACTGCTATTCAAACGAATATTTATTGTTTAGAATTGAATGATTTAACGATAATCTGAACGATAATCGATCCGTGGAATAGGGCTCTAACTGCAGAGACCATAGATCTCTGCCCACTCTAGTTTCCTGGTTGCTTTATATCTCATACAAAAAAACAGAGCTGACCAAATTGATTCTTTTTTTTGCTTTATATTTCATAGACATGAGGAACCCTTCTGCAAATATACACCCCATCTATCACTGGACTGTCACTATATATGAATACATTTCAATACACTAGGAAGCATTGATCCTAACTAGCAACAGTCTGGGTCAATTCCCCCCATGCACGATTGCCACAGAGATTCAAATCTTAAGGCTTGTCTTTTTAAGAACCAAAATTTGTCGGCAGAAAAAGACCACTTGGACCATCTAGTCTGTCCTTTTAGTAATGACTTTCTTATTATCTTAGGATAATAATCTTAGCATTAGCTTGAATGTTCAATGTGTCAAAAAAGTCAATATTTGCTGTCCTTTGGTTTTAATTATATAAAATGTTAAAGAGTTATAGATCGCCCAAATGGTGCCAATAAAATGCAGGGCATGATGGGGAGTTGTGGTTTTGCAGCAGCTGGAGAGCCACAGGTTGGCCACCACTGTGTAGAGGCTGATGGCTCATTGTCAGCCTGAGGGCCTGCACACTGAAGGCTGTGTCCTCTTGAGGGCCTTCTACAGCCGCCCAATGTAGACAGGCGCTGCCTCTGGCTTCTCTGGTGTGAGCTGTGACGTGCTGAGTGCAGAGGGAAGTGAAAATGAAATTGCCTTTTTCCGAGAATGGCTGAGCTGGGGGGCGGGCTCACCAATGAGAAGGCTGCAGTACAGAGCTGATCCTCCCCGCCCTGTCCTTGTGCTGAGCAAACATGAAACAAACAAATCCTGGGAGGGGGGACTCTTCTGCCTGAGCTCTCTCACTTTCCTCTCCTTGTTTTGCTTTCGATCTGGAGCCGTCACTTTTAGTTTTGATCCTGCGATCATTTACTACTGGGTATGTAACTTGCGTTTTTAAAGCACGCCTTGCCGCCGCTGAGCGCTGATCAGCACTTTCATCTGGGAGACCATTAAATAACATTGTGATCTTCTCCAGTTTTTTGTCTGCTCTTCAGCTGCCAGCACCACCTCTACATGTACTACACACAGGAAGCAGGCACTTAGGAAATAAATGCACATAGAGCTGTGCTGTTAGGAAGCGTTTAGTTTGGGGCTGAAATAAGGTGACGTTTTAATTTCGCTTTTGGATTTACAATCGTCGATCACACATGGCAGCCTGCTGCCCTACAGCTTCATGCCAGGCTTTACTATCCAGCTGGAATATTCTCTCCAGAATAGGAAGTATGGACTGGTGCAGGTAATCCCTACTCTGCTTCTTCTGCCTCTTCCACATTGCATGCCTTGTAGGAATGAAGGACTGTAATTTTAGGATGTGATGAGTACTGTGGGGCAGCAGAGCCCAGCTGATAGCCTGCTATTTACCACATGATGTAAAAGCTTCCAAAATAGATGTGATCTCAATGGGCACACATTGGGAGGACTGATAGCAGATGCTGCATCACATAGCAGGGAAATGCAGTTGTATTATTTTACGTGTATGTCAGTGGTATTATTATAATACAGAGATTAGGCTATTCTAGGCGGCTTGCTGTGCTTGCATATGGTTTTACTGCATTTGATTTCTCCATTCTATCGGTATTACATGTTTGAGTTGCAGTGACACAGTCCTAAATATATCAATGCATTTGATTTCCTGCCTCCCATAGGGGTTCTTCAGCCTCTATTATATATGTTATATTGGAGATTTGTTTTTGGCTACATCATATTGTTGGTCTTTTTTATTTGCGGCCTTTCCTTAATATGTGGTGCATTGTTGCTCACCGATTTACATTGTATTTATGTAGCAGTACATGTTGTGAACCATTTCCTGGTCTGTCTCCCCAGCTCTGGGCACTAGTAATGCTCCTGTAGCTGCACTACCCTGGATTGTCCTTGTTACATGGTAGTTACATTCTGCTACTTGTTTATTTCGCCTTTTTTTTTCCATGTCACTGCATGGAGTAAAGCTGCCAGGTGATGAAGTGGTTAAAGAGCTCTAAAGCTTCTTCTCCCCTTTCAGTCAAGTAAGTTTGCTGATTGATGTCTGGCACGGCCAATGGGATTGCAGGGCTAAGTGCAGATAAGCCAATGGCTGCACTTGAGAACACGTCAGAGGGGAGGAAGGTCTGTGTGCTGGCAACTTGTAATAAGCAGCGGGGGAAGGGACTTGCAGGCCCAGGCTGGCTGACTATGGCTCCATTGCCTCAATCCAATAAATGCTCAAGCACAGAGAAGCTACACGTTCCCTTCTGGTCTATGAATATTCTAAGCAATAAATATGTCCATGTGTCTAATGCTCAGTTTCTTATAGAGCGGGGCATGGTTCTTAGAAGACAGCCATACAGTAATGTTTACTGTACTTGGCAGGTTCTAATAGCTCTAAAACCCAGATGAAATAAGAAGGTATACCATTAGTGAATGTTCGATGACGTAAAGGCTACAAGTATTTGCTATGTAATAGTACATTGTCTGTTACAGTGGCACTTTTACAGCAGGCACTAAACATTATTATTTTCTACCCTGTGCAAGTGTTGTGTAACGTAATGGATAATATGGAATAGTACAGAACATTGCTGCTGTATGCCAGGAAGACTGGGCCTACAAAGCCGAATCTGTCACCTGGAAGCAATGTCGGCACATAATCACATCCAGTCTAGAAAACGTCATAGTCTGTACAGTGCATCCAGGAAAGGGGGGGGGGGGGGGTGCAATGTTAGGACTGTTAGGATTAACAGGCGGATTGTGGCATTTCTATGCGGCAACTTCCCAAGCCACCATCCTGGCAATGGTAAAATCTGCATTCCCTAATAGATTATATGACCCCTTTCAAGCGGACCTGTCCCTACTTCTATATCTACAGACATAACTGGTTTACTCTGTTATATAACAATTGTGGAGCATCTTTTCCTAGACTTATACATTGTGCAGCTTCTACATTATTTATGAAGTTGACAACTAGGTATTACCATCCTCCTTGTCAAAGACAATGCTAGTTTTAGCACTTATTATTTATGAAGAATGCAAGTATTTACAATAATAAACATGTCAGGAGAGCTGATTGGTCTTTTCTAGGCTAGGTTATGTTCACCCATTCTGGCAGTAGCAACCTACCAAAAGAGTGCTGGTGTATACTATGGCATACTGGCAGCAGGCTAATTCCGTACTTTTTTTCTATTAATGTGTACCTGTCATGTGTCAGGCTCCCAAACTTCCATGTGCAGATGCAGTTGCCATTTAAAGTTTGGGTTGCCATGGAAAATGGAAACGTCCCAAGTGTTTGTGAGTTACATGCATGGCCCCTACTGAGAAACGTGCCCATGCACAGAAGTCACAGGCTTGTTTGCATACAGAAAATCAGGACTGAACCATGGCATGGATGGGTTGCCACACTCTGTGGGGGACCTAGTACATATGCATTAGTGCTGTATACAATATAATATAACATTTTGCTATCTGTAAATGTAGTAAAATTTTGGACTGTCAGACTATGAGATATTTACATCTACACTAAAAGCCAAGCATATGAATTCTGGAGCAGTTCCTTCACTGGTCCCCAAAGGCTCCAAACTGTCATGAATTGCAGGAATTTACAGCATAATCCATGTGGAAAGGAATTTCAAACCCCATCCACATGTACTTGAAAGTGTGGGAATATACAAATTAGTTTTTTGTGGACCACTGAATTCTGTGTATCGTAGTGTAAGTTGCCTTGTCACCCTGTCAATATGGCATATATACTAGCAACCTGTGACATATTCTACCCATTTATCAATTACAAAAGTAGGACAGAAAAAGATATCTGTGTCTTTTTAATCCCCTAAAATAAACATATATGTTCTGAAAATGGGTCAACGTATGCCTAGATAACCGCTTTCTGGTCCTATAAACTCAATGGGCCCACGTTTTGTACGCTGACGTATACATTGGCATCTCCTTTTAACAGGTTGCAAATAAATATGCAGAGTGGACAGGATGATGTGGTAGGAACTTACCCTTACTATGTTGGTCTGGTTAACCAAGGTGCCATGCTGTATCATTTATATGTTTTTTTTTTGTAGTCATTGTTGTACAACTTTACAGCACAAAACCTGAAGCTCTTAAGGGCCTTTTACATGGGCCGATTATCTTGCAATAAATCGTTAAATTGTTTGAATTTGAACGATAATCTGGTGTAAATGCGAAAATTTGTTTGTATGTCACTGATTG
The DNA here is from genome assembly GCF_027789765.1 of Dendropsophus ebraccatus. Taxonomy (NCBI): domain Eukaryota; kingdom Metazoa; phylum Chordata; class Amphibia; order Anura; family Hylidae; genus Dendropsophus; species Dendropsophus ebraccatus. The sequence goes on from NC_091460.1 coordinate 70,253,710, forward strand.
CATCTTTTGAGCTGACCTTGAAGTTATTGTTAATCGTTATCATGCTGGGGCGTAACTAGAAATGGCTGGGCCCCATAGCAAACTTCTGATTAGGCCCCCTCCTTTCTGACTAATAAGCCATCAAGTCTAGTCATAACTGCAAGTGCTTGTCAGGATTACTTGCAGTTAAAGGGACATTTGCAGAACTAGGTGGCCACCTGGTGCTGCAAATGGTGACAGCTCAGGGGGCCCATTGTATTTCAGGAGAGGCTCCCTGATGTAGTGGGCCCCATAGCAGCCGCAATGGCTTCCGCAGTGATAGTTACGCCCCTGTTCTCATGTTTTTCAATGTAAACACAGTATATATATTACAATCTCAATTATGAACTATGAATAATTTTTTTTGTCTAAACACCTTGTGTTTTAAATGAAGAAATAATTGCTTGTCATTTGCTAAAAATGTAAGTGTAAAAGGACCCTAACTCTTTTCAGATGTTTTTGCAGCTTTAGTAAAAGCCTGCAACTACAGAATAGGAGACTGTCATTGTATGTAGTTAGAGATGAGCGAACCGGGTTCGGGTTCGAGTCCATCCAAACCCGCACTCTCGGCATTTGATTAGCGGGGGCTGCTGAACTTGGATAAAGCTGTAAGGTTGTCTTGAAAACATGGATACAGCCAATGACTATATCCATGTTTTCCACATAGCCTTAGGGCTTTATCCAACTTCAGCACCCCCCGCTAATCAAATGCCGATCGTTCAGGTTCGGATGGACTTGAACCCGAACCCGGTTTGCGCATCTCTATATGTAGTGTAGAAGAAAATCCCGGCACTCACCAAATAAAGTATTGCTTATTTATTCTGTGCAAAACATCATAGGGGACAAGGAGGATGCGTTTCGGCGTATAGCCTTCATCAGCTTCATGTATAAATAAGCAATACTTTATTTGGTGAGTGCCGGGATTCTCTTCTACACTAGGTCTGGGATGCCATTCCACCACGAGCACCACCACTACAGCAGTGCCGTCTCCACCATCACTACAGATTGTCATTGTATGTAAGCACCAATAGAGAAAATTACAGTTTTCCTTAGAAAACTGAGCTGGGAAATAGCTATCAGATATTTGAGGTGTCTTCCTGTACAGCACACAGCAAAACAAGTTGTGGCCTTTGTGGGCTACAGTTCATGAAACGTTTCTGTAGCATCAGTAACGCCCCTTCTTTATCTAATCGGTGTGTAAATACGTTGTGGGCTTTCTTTTGCCTGTACTATGGATGGAGCTGTATCAATGAGTTCAGCTGCCGTGAAGCCTCCTGAAGTGCTCAGATTAGAGTTGGAGGGAATGACACACCCCATCAGCAAAAAAAAACCTCAAGAATGCCTGGCTGAATGGCTTACTGTTCAGCTTGGCACTCTTGGAAAACAGGTCTGACAACTGAAAGTCCTGAGTGTATAATTTCACATAGGTATAAGAGCAGCTCTATAGTATCAGGCATGGAGCTGAAATCACAGGCATTCTCTTACTTGTCAGACAAGTGTCTTTTGTTGTTGTTGTTTTTCCCCATTGCTAGGCATTGAAGGTATATGGACTTTACTCTGATATAGTAGTTAATGAGTAAGGTAGAAAATAGTAAAAAAAGCAAATAAAAAAGTAGCACATTTTGTGCGCTATGTTGGTGTGAGGTGTGCGCCACATTTTTGAGCGTGACATCTTTGTCTAAAAATCTGTTGCCCCTTTCAGCATTGTATACATTACCTATAGTGTGGTCTAAACTGCAACATGTTTAAAAGTCGAAAACAGGTTTATTTAGGCCTAACTAGGTGCAAAATACACACAATTCAAGGCCATACCATTATACATAATGGAATGAGACAGAGGGAGAGATTTATCAAACATGGTGTAAAGTGAAACTGGCTCAGTTGCCCCTAGCAACCAGATTCCACCTTTTATTCCTCACAGACTCTTTGGAAAATAAAAGGTGGAATCTGATTAGTTGCTAGGGGCAACTGAGCCAGTGTGTGTGCTATGACTGCAGCAGGCTGTGTGTGTATGCTATAGCTGCAGCAGGCTCTGTGTATGTGTGCTATGGCTGCAGCAAGCTGTGTGTGTGTGTGTGTGTGTGTGTGTGTGCACTAAGTCTGCAGCAGGCTGTGTGTATGTGTGCTATGGCCGCAGCAAGCCAAGTGTGTGTGTGTGTGGTGTGCACTATGGCTGCAGCAGGCTGTGTGTGTGTGTGTGTGCGTGCTATTGCGTGTCCCCACAGTGACCTTCTATATCACTGTGTGACCCCTCTCTATATCGCTATGTGTGACCCCTCTCTATATCACTATGTGTGACCTCTATATCACTATGTGTGACCCCTGTATATCACTATGGCTGACCTCTATATTACAGGTATCTGGCATTGTTAGCAGCATTTCTTTAAGTATGGTGAATATTTAGTTAGAAACATAGAAGACTGTCAGCAGGAAAAGACCACCTGCTCCATCTAGTCTAGTTATGAGTAGTTCAGGCTATGGAGGCTGGAGACTGGCTGCATCCACTGCACACACAGGAAAATCTGCTTTATATATAGTATTCCTTTGTTCACTCAGAAGTCACCCCAGGATCATGTAGGACATTAGGGAGAAGCTGCTGAGCCAGTGTGATAAATAACTCCCCTGGTATATGACCAGCCATTTATGAAGGAGCAGGAGTCAGAGTCGGTCCTGATAAAATTCAGGAGTCAGAGTCGGAGCTGCGGCTTACCGACTCCACAGCCCTGGTTGTATCCCATAAAAACATCTATTGTGCGGTATAAGTCTTGGTAATATGGGACTGTTTGAATGGCATTAGTCATAACTATATGTTAGACATATATATTGGGGAGTCCCCCCTCCTTCCTATGTATGTTACTGGATGGGTATATCCCACATGACATATTACCATGCTATAGTGGGTGATGTCTAGAAAGGACGGGTAAATACCTTGTGACGTTGGAGTTTTCTGACCTTATCTTCTGCACTTTGTGTGGGCACAAAAGGTTGTCATGGAGCTTCCTCAGTTACTTTACCGACAGCAGTAAATTGCTTATATTTTCCATCTAACTTATACATTGTAATTCTTCCTGCTTCTGCTTCTGTACAATACAGATTTGTGCAGTTCTAATTATTTAAGCTAGTTCTAGGGACGGATACAATTGGACCTATATCCATGTAAAGGGTCATGTAGCCGTGCTATAAATGGTACTAAACTAGATTTCTCCAGATCATGAATACAACTTGTTATGAAGATGGCTGTACATATGGAGCACTTTGTATGCAGTAATGTCAAGTGTTTCATATTGTATCTATTAATAAGATTTTTTTCTTTTTCTTTTTTTCCCCCAGTAATACAGACTTAGGCTATGTTTACACACAGAATATTTGCTCAGTATTTTGGTCCTCATATTGCAACCAAAACCAGGAGTGAATTGAGAACACGGAAAGGCTATGTTCACACACTTACAATTTAGTGGATGGCCGCAGTTGTTAGTGACAAATAACAGTTGTTTTAAAATTACAGCAATTATTTGTCATTAAATGGCAGCCATCAACTCAATCTCAACAGTGTGTGAACATAGCCTTTCTGTGTTTTCAATCTACCTCTGGTTGAAAAATACAGAGCAAAAATACTACGTGGGAACAATGCCTCAATGTTAATCTATGGGGCTATTCATGTCCGTAAAGCAGTGCAATGCATTTTTAGGCTATGTTCACAAACTTTTAATAAAAAGAACAGCCATTGTTTTCAATTAAAACAACAACCGTTCTTTTCATAGTGAAATGTGATGTATTGAACAACGGCCATTGACATGTCAATTATTTCTACATTGAATTTAACGCAAGTTGTTTTTGAGTGCCAGACAACGGCCTTTGTCTGTATGTTGTGTGAACAAAGCCTTAACTTGATTCTCAAAAGACATAAATAAACACACCTAACACAGTCAAACAAGCTTTGCATGTCTTATTAAGTGAATGGAAAATGTGCAGATTAATCCAAACTTAGCAGTAAACACCGTGAGTACCTTAGCATGCTCCTATAGGATTAGGAACAGAAGAAAACTTCTCCAGCTCTGTAAAATAAAATTCCTTATTGGAAATCACAGCATAACACTAGCATGTTTTGGAAGCCTCACAGCAACCTTAAAGGGGTTATCCAGCACTACAAAAACATGGCCACTTTTCCCCCCTCCAGTTCAGGTCCAGTTTGCAATTAAAGGGGTTATCCAGCGCTACAAAAACATGGCCACTTTCCCCCTACTGTTGTCTCCAGATTGGGTGGGGTTTTGAAACTCAGTTCCATTGAAGTAAATGGAGCTTAATTGCAAACCGCACCTGAACTGGAGACAACAGTAGGGGGAAAAGTGGCCATGTTTTTGTAGCGCTGGATAACCCCTTTAAGCTCCATTTACTTTAATGGAACTGAGTTTCAAAACCCCACCCTATCTGTAGACAAGAGAGGGGGAAAAGTGGCCATGTTTTTTGTAGCACTGGATAACCCCTTTAAATCATGGTTCTAACAGTTATCCTGATGTGTGTAACAGACAAATGCTGCACCTTTATCCCACCAAATTATGGCAAATGTAATCCAGGATTCTCACAGGTTCCTCTGCCGAATTGGATATGGACTGATTACATATGCAATAGAGTGCTGACACTTCATTTCTCATATAGGATTATCCTTTAATCCTTGATAGAAGGTAAATATCTGTAAAGATCCCAGTAGGCTTTATACTTTTGTCAGCTATACCCACCACTCATTGTGGGTTCGGAGATCAGTATAGAATGCTGTCCAAACCGTCCACTAACAAATGATGAGGTGTTGTGTGTGTGTGTGTGTGTGTGTGTGTGAAAATCACTGCCTGACTCCTTTGTTCTCAGAGAGATAAGTCGCATTCAGACCAGTCTTGCTGAGGCATAACCCTCTTCTCCCCATAGAGAACACAAAAATGCTTGTCCATGCCGAAAGTTTGTGTATGGGAAGGATAACTGATGGCCAACAGTAATTGAGGGTGTATGGCCACTTTTAGGGTGCCTTCACATGTACCGGATCCAACCTGGATCCAACCCTAAAGAGGTTGTCTGGTATTAACTGAAAATCCACTAATCTGCAGTGGACACAACTACAGCTGCCAGTTACCGGGCTGCCTGCTCTCCACTGCTGTCATCATTTTGACAACATCTGCTGAAGTGCCGCTCCTACCGGAAATTATAGTGTATACATAGTGTACTGATCAGCATAGTGTATAGCCCAGTATAGTGTTGTTTATGCTGAGAGGCCATATCCGATTGGGGCGACGCATCAGCGGATGTTGTCAAAATGAGGACAGCGTTGAAGAGCGTCCAGGAGAGGTAAGGCTATCGCACTGTTGTATCCTTAGCAGCCCCAGCAGAATAGCAGATTTTCAGTGTATGCCGGACAACCCCTTTAAGGCTCTTTTCACACTACATTGTTGATATATCTGCCAATTCAATGATAGATGCCACTTAGACAACTGAAACCCAGATGGAAACCACCTGATCGGAGGCTAAAATGACACTATTTTTGCTTCTGTTCTTTGATTGTGGTCTATGAATATGTTTGCTGTGTGTGTTAGACTTCCTTCAAAGAGACACCAGAAATGTGATGTGAAAGGAGTCATAGGATTTTTCTGACAGATTATTGAAGCCAAAGCCAGGAATAGATTTGAAAAGAGGAGAACTCTCAGTCTTCCCTTTATGACCCATTCTCTCTTTATAGTCTGTTCCTGGCTTTGGCTTCAATAATCTGTCAGATAAATCTGTGTGTGTAAATGCACCATTGTAGTCATCTCTGGGTATAGATGCCTTCTTTACTTATTTTTTCTTTACAGATGAACATAGTCCTATCATTAGAAACAGAAAAAGGAAGTGCAGGAAGGAAGTTAAACAACGTTAAGAAGCTCCGTATTTTTTGAAAATATATATTATACACATAATATGTATGTAATATATATATATATATATATATATATATATATATATATATATATATTGGTGCGTTTACACGTAACGATTATCATGCGAATTTGCGCGATAACGATCGAATTCGAACGATAATCGTACATGTAAACGCAGCAAACGATCAAACGACGAACGAGAAATCGTTTATTTTGATCTTACAACATGTTCTCAAAACGTTGTTCGTCGTTCGCAAAAAATTTGCAGATCGTTCCGTGTTCCGTGCCGATTTAACCAATGTGTGAGATAGGCTTAAGCGAACGCAAAACGATCGCAAAACGATTTTCCATACGATATAATGTACCATCTAAACGCTGATCGTTATGAAAAAAAATCGTTACTCCGACATCGTTAATCGTACGATCGGGCCAATTATCGTTTCGTGTAAACGCAGCATATGTGTGTGTAATTTAAATTTTACAAATTATGGAATTCGAAAAATCAAAAGACCTGCTGTAGTGTAGAGAGTACACCTTGTGTAGTCCTCAGTTGACTTTGGCTATCAGCACATAAAGTCTGTGTGATAATAATGGGTTGTAAACCTGTGACATGCCTGGTAAGCTATAATTGCTGATTATTTTTTGTAACTTATTTATAAAACTGAAGATCCTTGAAATGATCTCTGGACCTGTCTGTGTGACTTTGGCAGACATGAGATGCTGTGTCCCCTTCATATATGTGAGGTCACCTGATCACAAAAGCCATTAAGGGCCCTATTCCACGGGACGATTATCGTTCAGATTATCGTTAAATCGTTCGAATCTGAACGATAATCGTTCGGTTGAAATGCAGTTAACGATTAACGACCGAACGAGAAATCGTTGATCTTTTAATAAGACCTGGACCTATTTTTATCGTTGCTCGTTCGCAAATCGTTCGCATTGAATAAGACATCGTTCGGTCGTTCTCAATAGATACGAACGCAATAGCGAATAAATAGCGAAGAGAAACGATCGCAATTACGATCATAAGTAACGATTATCGTTCCATGGAAATGAGTGAACGTTTTCAGGTCTTTCGCAATAGCGGTCGTTTGAGATCGTTAATCGTTAACGATTATCCAAACGATAATCGTCCCGTGGAATAGGGCCCTTATATAAAGCAGTATTTGCACAGGTAAACAGCTGTGATAACTGCACTGAAACTATAGGGCTATGTCCCTATCATTGTTTTCTGTACATATTAAAGCGACTCTGTACCCACAATCTGACCCCCCCAAACCACTTGTACCTTCGGATAGCTGCTTTTAATCCAAGATCTGTCCTGAGGTCCGTTTGGCAGGTGGGGCAGTTATTGTCTTAAAAAACAACTTTTAAACTTGCAGCCCCGTGCCAAACGGGAGTATCTGTGTCCTAACTTTGCACCACCCCTCCATCCCTCCTTCCCACCCTCCTCATCATTAGGAATGCTCCAGGCAGATTGTCTCCTATTCGTCAGCTGTGTGAATACTGAACATGGGCTGGATGTTCAGCATGGAGAAAATGTTCCAGTGGCATTTCTAATGATGAAGAGGGTGGGGAGGAGGGACGGAGGGGGGTACAAAGTTAGGGCACAGATACTCCCGTTTGGCACTGGGTTCAAGTTTAAAAGTTGTTTTTTAGGACAATAACTGCATCACCTGCCGAATGGAATGCAGGACAGATCTTGGAATAAATGCAGCTATCAGAAGGTACAAGTGGTTTGGGGGGGTCAGACTGTGGGTACAGAGTTGCTTTAAGTGTCACATAGATGTGATTTTTTTATCTTTTCAATTTAATGAGAATTGTTTATAAGTGGAAACTGCATCATAGTTCTCACAAATTGTGGCACATATGTTTTTTGTCATTGATTTGTCTGATGTGTGGATAAGTGAAATGTCACTTTTTCACTCATGTTTTCCACATTGAAATTTCCACAGGGTGCAGATTAGCCCCATTCATGGGGCCAGTCAGTCAACAACCAGAACCTTGACAAAAATGTGTGTCTAAAAATAGTAAAGTACAGGGCAGAAATCCAAGAGTATGCCTCAGATTCCTGCTGCACATTCTGTAGCGTGTTATGAGAGATATGACATGGGAACTTCACTGGAAGGTAAATTCACACCTGGCAGAAATGCTGCAGATTTTACTTGTGGATTTTTGCAGATAGAGTTTGCTGTGGAATACAGGCACAGGAATGAGAGTCCACAAATCTCCACATGCTGCAGTTTTTTTCAGCATGGATATTAATGTGTGGTGCAGAGGTTGCCAGCTGTATTATGGGTATCTCAGCATATGGTAAAAAAATAAAATGCAGTTGGGATGGGAAAAAAAGAATAAAAAGGTTTTCATTCTATATTTTCCCCACCTCAGCAGCATCTAATTTTATTTTATTTTTTATTTTTTTTACTGTAGGCTGGAAAATCCCTTTTCCATCCACAGTGGATCTGCATGCAGATTTGTGATGGAAAAATCCACCTTCCTGCATTCTCCCTGCATAGAAGGCAACAGTCTTAGGTCCCTATTCCACCGGACGATTATCGTTCAGATTATCGTTAAATCATTTGAATCTAAACGATAATCGTTCGGTTGAAATGCAGTTAACGATAAACGACCGAACGAGGAATCGTTGATCGCTTTATAAGACCTGGACCTATTTTTATCGTTGCTCGTTCCCAAAACGTTCCCATTGAATAAGACGTCGTTTGGTCGTTCGCAGTAGATACGAACGCAATAGCGAAGAAATAACTATCGCAAATACGATCATAAGTAACGATTATCGTTCCATGGAAATGAGCAAACGTTTTCAGGTCTTTCACAATAGCGGTCATTTGAGATCGTTAATTGTTAACGATTATGCGAACGATAACTTAAATTGGAATGCAGGCACATTCGGGTGTGCCTGCATTCCAATTACCCATAGCAGACAATGTGAAGTGTGTCCGGAGCTGCACTTTACATTGTGTGCAGTTTTTGGTGTGGCCACATGGAATCCCGGCCGGAGTGTATACAGAGTGTATACTCTCTGGCTCAGATTACATAGCGATTAATTCATTAAATAACGGCCAGGGTTGCAACTATGGCTACTGTTTTATGAATTTATAAGTTGTGTGAACTTAGCCTTAAAGTGTACCTGTCGTTATAACTGTCAAAATCTAAATCAACAGTGGATGTGAAATAAAGCATAAAGCAAGTTTGTAATTTACATTCTTTTTTTTATCATGCTGTAAAACAAAACTATACTTACTTGTATCCAGATCCAGTCTCCTGAAGCTTTTTAGTCTTGTGCTGGTTGAAAAAAGAAACTAAATACATGAAGTCATTGCCAATCCGTCCGTCAATCACATGACTGCCTTCACTGTGAGCGCAGATGACCTGGGAAACACAGGACTTCCTGTTGTTAGACTCTTTAAAAAAAAGTGTTGTGTTTTCCATGATAACTAAAAAAAAATAATGAAAATCTACTGTTGATTTAGATTTTAATAGTTATAATGACAGTGACACTTCAAGCCTAGAACATAACAGATGACCCACCATCAGGCTCATCTGTGGGGAGCCATACCCTGTTGTTGCTACCATATCCTCCCCACCCTTGCAGTACAGCAATATACTACTTGCAGTAGGAATTGTCAGTAACTTTTAAGGGAAGACTGTGACATCTCAAATTACTTACATGGCTATGTAAGCAGTGAAACTATCCATGCCTTTATTATACTTGTCTGAATCTTTATTTCTGCTGTAAGTGTCATAAAGGTGTAGCCAGGGCACTGAAGTGCATTGAAGTGTCCAGGCCACTCCTCTATGACACTTCAGAGGGACAATAAAAAGTATGTTTTAGGTGATTGCCTCAGACAACTGAGCTCCAGAGTGCAGTGCAACAGAGCAACGAAGTTTGATAATGTAAGCTGTTAGGGCGACCATGGGCCCCCAGGAGCCCCGGGGGGCCACCCAAACTGCCCATATAATCTGTCCATGTTTTTCCGGCAGTACTCGGGCTGCATCCATCGTTTCCAGGCAGCAAGAGTCAGACTATAGTTGGATATTATGTGGACCTGAACTTACTGTAGGCTTGCTCATCTCTAGCTATGTGGCCCTGCTGAAGTGTATTCAGTTGTTTTTTTTTTCTTTTCACTGTTTCCATTTCCATTCATTCAAAGCCATAACAAGATGATTTTCAGAGTTATCTAAAAACGAAACCGTAGTTATTTTCAGACTTAGAGCCCATGTGACAGGAAAAGGGTTAAAGTAGCAGTTTCAGGACCTGCTTTGTTCATTTCAATGTGTGTTCAGACTTAAATTGATGTTTTACTAGAGGGCTGCAAGTCCTAACAGAATTGGAAGACGTCTTTGTGTAAAGCAGGAACAGTAAGGCACATTCATAAAAATAAAATGACGTTCTTGTGTCATTTTTCTGCTGGCAAATATCTCTGGCAGGTATCTCTCTATGTGTGGTATTATTACCCAGCAAGGTTGGGGAGATTCCTGGGCCCACGGCTGTGCTCTTTGTGCCTGTTCTGTGTTATTTTTCTTACGCAGGAGGGTGAGAAAGACGATACCATTGTCTCCTGCCTGCAAGGTACATTCTCCTCCGTCACACCACATTGAGGGGCCCTGTTGGTGCTTGGAAAAGGCCTCTGTATATTTCAGTAGCCTCCCCTTATAATATTTCTCTGTCTGGTCCTAAAAACAGCATTATTATAACTAACTTAAAAAAAAAGTGGAGGTGCCTTCAGGGGAGGGGGGACACTATGTTGTCTCCCATAGCCTTATGGATGAAAAGTCTGCAGCCATTCTGCATTGTGAAGTTCACACCAAATGATGCAGATTTGGGGATGCATATATTAATAGTTTATGAGTAAGGCTGGGTTCACACTACGTTTTTGCAATACGTTTTTTGCAAAAAACGGATGGAAAAAAATGTATGCAGCTGTGTGCATCTGTTTTTCCATTGACTTCCATTATATAAAAAAAAAAAAACAGATCAAAACGGATCCGTTTTTTTCTACGGACTCAAAATGTGGTCGATCACGTTTTTGTGTCCGGCAAAAAAAGGATTTTTTTTTTATAATGGAAGTCAATTAAAAAACGGATAAACACAGTTGCATCCGTCTTTTCCATCCGTTTTTTGAAAAAAAAAAAAAAAAAAAAAAAAAAAAAACGGATTGCAAAAACGTAGTGTGAACCCAGCCTAAGTTTGCACAGGACAGATCTGCCATGGATTTTCCATTACAGAAAATCTGCAGTTTCTTTTGCAGTTTTCCCAAGGAGCATTGCCTGGCCTGCCCCAGCTGGCAGACCTTTTACATGGCATTGTGTGACCAGATAGTGTTTACTGCAGGTTCCTTTACATGTGGTGTATCTGCTGCTGGTAAATCAATATAAATAAATATTTCAACACAGAATGAACTCACAGCGAACACAGTATGTAAGAATGTGGCCTAAAACACAGCTTATTGCAAGAACTGAGCCTATATTTACCATGAGGAAAACTGTTCTACCTGTGGTAAGAGTCATTCTGACGGTAATGTTGAAATTTATCTTAACGACTGGTTTGATTATTTTTTGCCTACTGGCGTTATATAGGGTTATCATGAAATAAAAGCTACAATGATATATACAATGACAATTAGATATAAAATTAGAGATTAGCAAAGCGAATCTGGTGAAGCCCAGATTCGCTGTGAATCTCGCTGTCAATTCACTTTGTTCACCTAAGCGAATAGTGATTAGTTCAACGAATTTGCAAAACATGAGGGACACAGTGGTGGCTGCACATGTTAGCTTACAGTACTGTCTTTTGGTGAGAGCAAGGGATTATCCATTAAACTTGCACCTGTCCAATCAGCTGCAAACCCCACTGTGATGTCAGCAACCCCCCCCCCCCAGTGGCGTAGCGGTCGCCACTGTGACCCGGCCCGCCGGCGAGGGGGGCCAACAGCCCCCCTCCGAGCCACAGCACTGCCCTGTCATCCAACACCCGCCGCCGCCCGTCCCATTAATCGATCACTATTGTGACCTCAAGCAGTGTTTTGCTTGCGGTCACTAGAGTCAATGTTGAACGGGCCCCCGGCTGATGCTGTGTGTGCTGGGACTGTTACTTCCGAGTCAGGGAGCACTGACCCGGAAGTAACACCCCGGCGCGGACAGCTCCCTGGTGCGCGTGCTGCCCGGAAGCTAGCATGTGCCGGGGGCCCGTCCAACACCACAGAAGAAGAGATAAGAAGAGAGCTGTGATGGGGGAGCGAGGTGTTAAGTGAGTTGTGTTTTTTTTCTTTATTTTTATCTGCTTTGCGGGGGAGAAGATGGGGGGGGGGGGCAAATATAAGAGGACAACAAGGGGGCCATCTACAAGGAGGGGGCATGTATAAGGGGACAACACAGTGGGGGCATTTACAAGAGGCAGGCAACATAAGGGGGGCATCTATAAGGGGGGAAAGATAAGGGAGCATGTATAAGGGGACAGCATAAGGGGGGCATGTATAAGGGGACAACACAGGGGGAAATCTAAAAGGGGGGCAGAGGGGGTCATCTATAAGAGAGAATACACTGAGATGGGCAGTCTGTAAGGGACACTACACAGAGGGGGGCATCTATAAGGGGGCCATCTGAAAGAGGGACTACACTGAGGGGGGGCCGTATACTATAAGGGATACACAGAGGGGACCATCTATAAGGGGGACATCAAAGGGGCCATCTATAAGGGGGACTACACAGGGGGGGCATCTACTATAAGGAGACTACACAGAGAGATTCTCCCAAGGAGATGCACATGGGGCCATCTATATGGAAGACTGAGCAAGGGGCCGTCTCTACACAGTGGGGGGAATATTCTATAAGGGGGGTCACATAGAGTCAGCCTACCCACTAACTGAGGGTGTAAAGAGGCCAATACAGATGTGCAGTGTGTAGAGAGATGAGGATGGTGCCAGAGTGAGGAGCCTAATATGTTTGTCTGGCAGATTCTGGCCCAAGGGACGTTAGCTACGCCTCTGCCCCCCCCCCCCCCCCCCCTGTATATAAGGTGATTGGCTTCCTGGAGGCGGCCAGTCGGCTGTGTATAGTGGAGAGCAGGTTGCAGCAGTTACAGCAGGGAGAGAAATACATATAGGGACAGAGAGGAGAGGAGGGTGGATTGTGGGTGGTTTTCTGTGGGAGCAGTGAAGCCATTGTCCAGTTTACCAAGTAACTGGGTGACTGTTCTTCATTATACCAAGTCACTGGATGCTGGGTGTGCATTATACCAAGTCACAGTGAACACAGTGTCCATCTTAATAACGCTACTGTCCTAAGAGAAAATTGTTATTACACAGCTGATCCCTCAACGTCCACTACTGTCCATGGTTGGAATTAAATGATTGACAGGCTAAATGACATTTTCCAACTTTTGACATTGTTACTGCATCAGCTGTTGACAAATTGCTACTTTGCCTGTTTTAATAATATTCATTTGTATACAATTCGTTAACATTAACGAATTTGCACAAATATTCACGAACTTCACCAAACAAATTTCCGAGTGTTTTGCTCATCTCTATATAAAATTCAACTTAGCCATAGGAACATGATGTCCATCTATGTTCCTATCTTCAGGTGTCATGCTTGGAGTTTGTATGGCGTCAAAGATTAACTAGGGTTCTGCACAGTACTGTATTACAGAGGCATTATTTTCTACCTTCATAAAATGGTTCATACACAGAAGTAGTAATGGTTATCTGGAGTGTGTTACCCTAACACTGCAGAGTGTTGTGTCAGGATATCTAATGCACTAGGGATCAAGACATAGCAGGTAAATAAGGACTAAAGATCGCCCAGCCGTCAGAAAATATCTCCCGTCTGCCCGTGTCCTTCCCATATGCAAAAACATATGGCACAGCCGAGCGTTTCTGTGTTTTCTATGAGTAGGGGAGGGGTAAGCTGCAGTGAGAGAGTTCTGGCTGTGGCTTATCTTTCCTGAAACAATGTGGTCGGGTGGTGATTTTCCATCACGGCGGACCCCTCTCTCCATCAACATCATCTGTCTGTGGTTATTTGGTAGCCTCCCCAAAGGCCCACTAAAATCTAAGGTGTATGGGGAGCTTAATGTTTAGCTTAGCTTTGTAAAATTTGTGCTAATGTCGTACTGCACTCTTAAAGTTGGGATAAGTTATCCAAATGCTAATTCACCAAGAATCAAAATAAAGGATAAGGTAAGTGTGAGTTCGACTGCTAATGGCTTGCCGAGGTTAACCTATGGGGTGTCTGTACCCTACAGAGCTGAGTATGAATAAGAAATAAAAGAAGGTATAGGTCCTCAAGACAAGACAAGGAAAAGTTGGAAATAATATGGTATGGCAATGGTGATACTTCGGTAAATAAGGAATGGTCCGAGAGTGAAATACGGTAAAAACACTTTACTGAATGAGTAGAAAATAATAAGTAAAATAATACGGTACCATAATCAATCGGTTAAGATCATCAAACAGTCAAATATAAAAATAATGTCTAAAAACGAATCGTTTGACCCAAATACTGGATATAAACAATATAGAGTATGAAAATGATATATATAAATATAAGATGAAGATAAATGTGCAAATCTGGACAAAAATGAACACTAGTAAATAATAATAAGGGATAATGAGTAATACTAAGCAATAATAAGCAGCAATTATAAGTAATACTAGTAAATAATTATTTATTATTTATTATTGCTGCTTATTATTGCTTAGTATTACTCATTATCCCTTATTATTATTTACTAGTGTTCATTTTTTGTCCAGATTTGCACATTTATCTTCATCTTATATTTATATATATCATTTTCATACTCTATATTGTTTATATCCAGTATTTGGGTCAAACGATTCGTTTTTAGACATTATTTTTATATTTGATTGTTTGATGATCTTAACCGATTGATTATGGTACCGTATTATTTTACTTATTATTTTCTACTCATTCAGTAAAGTGTTTTTACCGTATTTCACTCTCGGACCATTCCTTATTTACCGAAGTATCACCATTACCATACCATATTATTTCCAACTTTTCCTTGTCTTGTCTTGAGGACCTATACCTTCTTTTATTTCTTAAGAATCAAAATAAGGCTGGCTACATCTATAGTTCTTCATATTACATTCAAGGTGGTTCATTGTATGTCCTTACCTTTAGGGTTTATGCATATGGACTTGTATGACCATGTGCATGAGCCCTAAAGGTTTGCTTGTGGATCGTAACAAATGTACTACACTTTCATGTTGAACAGATGTTTATACTTCTGCATGAAAAACTGACAGTTTCGGTTGCTCTTTAATTTGCTTAGCACACATAGAGCACATATTTCTGTTAGATCAATGACTTAAAGGAGCAGCAGACATATGAGGACAGCTTCCTATTTGGGCTTTTGTACCTGTTCTGTGGACTTTGTAGTTCTGTTTTGTGTGCCTGGAGCACAAGGTGAGCGAGTCTGTCCTTCCCTCCAGAGTTAGCTATGTGAGAACTTGCCTCAATTTTCCCTCTATTGTATGTAAACAAAACGTTTGGGGATTTTTGAAGATCAGAGTTCTTACTGCCATCCTATGGTGTTCCATTCTAAGCGTTTTTTTTTTTTTTTTGCCCTTTATCAATATTTAACAGTATTTTCTGCAATTAGTTGCTACACTTGTTGTGCCTTTTTGCCTTTTAGAGCCAAATTTATGTGAAGAAAGCAATATATCTGTTATTCCAAGAAGGCTGCTTATCCTTTCTGTCTTACTATAAGTTGCAAACCAGTAATTTATTAGTCTTCTGTTTGCATTATACTTTTAGGGTCATTCACACATTCTGTGATCACAGTCCGTGCATGGAGCATGTGCTATGGACCGGAATGTGCAATTTCCGGCATCATGATTCCTTATGATGCCGGGAGCTCCAAAACTGTTTAAATGTTTGTGCTACAAAACTGACCCAGTGTGAAAACTCTGATCTTCCTGAAGTTGATTGTAGCTGAAATCTATACCAGCTCATAGGTGTCATAGCTTTCAATTTGTATTATACAGATTGCAATGGGTACCACAAATATTTTAAGAACCATGTGCCTCCTAATAAGAGTGGAGCAATGACCCTGATGCACTTTAGCCACAGACTGACATTTAAAGAGGTAGTCTTTAGTAAATCTGTCTCATATTCTTTTTAATATCAAGGGGATTTTTTCAGCCCTACTTGTTTTCTGATATTCTTTAGTTTTGTTAACCAATTTAAAGAGAATCTATTAGCAAAATTAGATAGCTGTTAGGTCAAGTAGACACATGGTATCTTTCATGTATCTGTCTGTGCTCCCAGAAAATTGAAAATAATTTAATTATACAGTGAAAAGAGTCAACGAGGCTTTCCCGAGCTCCTGAAGTGCAGAAAGATGTAACATCTCCTCCTCTCCCCGCGAAGACACAGTCACTCAGAAGCTACATCTGTAACCATTGTGAAGCCTTGATGTTTATTTCAGCCTGTGTTCCTAATGCCTTTGAGTTTGAAGCCTTAGACGGCAGTAGTCACATTTGTCTACGTGAATAGGGCAGCATGCAGTGTTATCCTTGCATATACTACAAGTGAACAAGGTGAGCCCCTGTTACTAGTCTATGCAGTCCCGTGGGCACTGTTCAGTGTATGCAGCACAGCATTGTGATTTGCTATTTCTAATAATAAGTAAAAAGTGCATAACCACCAGCACTCATGTTAGTCCTTTACAATAGAGTGTGGATAGTTAGGAATAGACAGTAGAAAATAGATAGTTCAGTGAAACCCTTAAAAACACCTCTTTAAAAAGACCTCCTTATACAGACGACTACATTATGTATACTGACCATTTTCTTTAAGAAGACCACCTCCAAGAGGTTTTACTGTACTTTTTGGGACAGCTCTGGGGCCAATTATAGTATAATTGTATATAACTTATCTCTAATGTAAATATATGTTCCTAAAGCTGATCCGAGCGACACAGTAGTGTCAGCAGCAAGAGACTCAGGAAAGTAGGTGGGAATATACATATAAATAGTGTCCAAAAGTTTACTATGGGGTCCAGCACTTTCTAGTTACACTCCTACAGTATGTCTAACACTTATAAAATTGAAGCATTATAATTGTGTAACTGGGATTTGGTCTACCATAAAATGGTGCCTACCAGCAACAGAGGCTCTAGTGATGGGCCCACCAACCCCCTACTAAGACCCACCAAAAACTGGGAACAACGTTCTGTCTTTTGTTGTATTGTACATGTGCAGAAAGTCATTTACAAGAGTATGTTTAGACGCTGTGTCAGTCAAGCATTTGTGGCTCCTTATTGGAATCTCTTTCCCTGGTGACTCATATCAGAAGGAGGGAAATGACCCCTGCCAGACTTTCTCCATTTCCCGCAAATCTGCCTCTGGAGTTTATTTCCCAGTAATGAATTGCTAATATTGGACAATTGGGACATCTTGTGCAATTGTTCGTCTCCAGTAACATTGGATTTACCTTTGATTGCTATGTTCACACACACTAAAATAAAATAAAAATGCAGCCATAATTCCGAGGTAAAAATACAGCTATATTTTCAGTATAATAATATGGTCTATTAAAGTCAATGAGAAACTAAACCCTATATAGAATAACAACCATCCAAATTATGAACATACTCGTTGTTTACCACCTGCTTTCTAAAAATACGCCCATTTTTTTCACCTGTTCACACATTGTTTTATTTTCACAAAAAATTACAGCAGTATTTAGCTTTTATTTTACTGTCTGTGAACCTAGCCTTAACATTGTAAGTGTAAATTGTAATCCTAGTTAATAACTAGGAAACATTTCAGCACTAAATGAAACCTGTTTAGTTTGCTCTAAGGAAGCAGCACCATTTTTTTTTAGCTCACCTTAGATTTATGAGTAAGGTGTGCGCCTTGTTCATGAATGTGGCACGCCAATGCCAGATGGAGCAACCAGTTTAATGACCAAGAACCACCAATGCCATTTACCTGGGACGATATTACAACAAACCATATGTATCAAGGAGAATACAGGAGAGACCTTGTACCTTGAATTATTTTAGGGATTTTTTTTATGTTAACTTTTCTTGCATTAGCAAAGGTTGGTTTATATTGTTCAATCTCTGGCCTGATAAAAACATTCATTGGCTTAGCAATACATTATTGACTTTATCAATATTAATGTGGAAAGGAAATAGTGACTCCTAGTTAGTAATCAGTGTGAAAGCAATGCTTACATACTCAGACATTACATAAAATTGGAATCTTTTAGTTGAGCAATTGTCTGTGAGGCAGGTATTACCGTATAATGTGCAACATTCATGGGTAGCATTCTTTTGGCCTGTTTCACAATAATCTTTTTTTATTGCAACCTATAAAAGGAAAGCACTACTACTTTATCATGTTCTTAAGAGGGGTAGTGCGGCGTTTAACTTTCATTAACTAAGTTAATTAACTAAGTTATACAACTTTGTAATGTGTGTTATTTAAGTGAATGGCCCCCTTCCCCAGAAGTGTTGGTGCATTATACTTACGTGTTCGCTGTCGACCCCGGCCGCCATCTTGTGTTGACAACGTCATCTTCGGGAGGCCGGCCGAACCACTCCAGCCGTCCCTCATGCCGGCCCCCCACTGCCGCGTCATCAGCTGCTCAGCCACCTGTTGGGTGAGCATAACTGTGCTCAGCCAATCACACTTCCGGGGTCGGGGGAACACGGGGAAGGGAGCCATTTACTTATATAACACACATTACAAAGTTGTATAACTTTGTAATGTGTGTTATTTAGTAAATAAAAGTTAAACGCCACACTACCCCTTTAGGCTGGGTTCACACTATGTATATTTGAGGCTGTATTTGTGAGGCTGTATAGCAACCAAAACCAGGAGTGGATTGAAAACACAGAAAGGCTATGTTCACATAATGTTGTAATTGAGTGGATGGCCGTCATTTAATGGCAAATTTTTGCTGTTATTTTAAAACAACGGCTGTTATATTGAAATAATGGCAGTTATTTACCGTTATATGACGGCCATCCACTCAATTTCAACATTGTGTGAACAGAGCCTTTCTGTGTTTTCAATCCACTCCTGGTTTTGGTTGCTATGAGGACCTGACTTGAGGACCAAATACTGCCTGAAGTATACAGTGTGTGAACCCAGCCTTAATGTTATACCAATCCCTCGATTTAGAAACTGTGACCATCAGTACACAATATATATGCACAGGATTTGATCATGTCTATCTATCTATCTATCTATCTATCTATCTACACCTGCAGAGTCCAGGTCCTTGGAAATCATCTGGTTATATCATATGACTATTTCCTTGCAGCCCCAATGAATATATTGTTTACAGATGGCAGCAAGCTTTCATAAATGTTTGCTTTAATGGTATCATTTCCATAAACCTCTACTAGTTGTAAAATCTTTTAAAGTGGAACTATCAGAAAGTTAGACAAATCTAACCTGCTGATATTTCCCTACTGCACAGGATACGCCAAAGTGGAAGGTATGTCTCTTTCCTTCCTTCTCAGCGCTGTTCCGGTGCAGTTAGTCGTGTGCTCCACGGTCCAGTGAGACTGTTGGGAGCACTGGAGCTCCCGTTAGGAGAAATGCCGCTCCCATATTTCTGATCCGTCCCTTCCTAATGATAATGAATGGAGTGGGCTGGGGGTGGGCCGTACTCCTAACGGGAGCCCCAGTCCTCCTAATGGTCTCACCAGACCATTGAGCAAGCTATTAAATGCACCGGAACCGCGGCAAGGAGGAAGGTTAGAGATATACCTTCCTCCTCAGCATCTCCTGTGCAATAGGGAAATATCTTTAATGTTGGCACCTTGAGTATAAGCTAAAATACTTTGATCACAAGTATCTACCACGATATGGATAGTATGTTGTGTAACATGTTGTCATCACTGGCCAGCAGAACAGCCCAGGTAAAATATTTGCTGGCAATAGATAACCCTGTATGGGACACAGACCAAAAACATTTACAGATAGGTTAGAAAAACACAGAGGCATGAACAAGACTACGAGTAATGTATGTCTATAGCTGTGACTAATATGAACACATTAGCAATATTTTCTATGAGCTGTGAAAAAGACAATTACCCTTGTTCCAGGATATAGATCTCATTTTTTTGTAGGTCTGGCCAAAAGTTCAGACTCCCACTCATTGTCAGAACAAGCCGAGAGAAATACACAGCTGATGGCCTCTCCCCGTCATGGTGCAAGTCAATGGAACCCATATCCAGCAGCATTATGAGCAGAGAAATGCTCTGCTAGGTGCTCCTCCCAGTCAAAACTTTTGACATAACACATCAAAACATTTTTCAAACGACAGGGACACTTTAAAGTGACTGTACCACCAGGCCCAGGCAGAAGCACTGGAGGCGGGCTGACCCACCCTTAGTGGGAGGAAACCCTAGCCCCTCTATGATAGGGTTCCATTGATTCTAATAGAGTGACATCATGGAGGGGCTGGGACTTCAGTGCACCTTAGTGCTCTGGCCACGCCTCTAAGACACTTCAGAACACCTCTATGACACTTCAGAACAGCAATGAAAATATATATATTTTTTTATTACAGCCACAGACAACCACAATAAAGGTATATATAGTCTCACTACATATATAACTATGGGAAATGAGTGAAACTCAAGCACACTCAGCAGGTTCATCTGAACCCCGAGCGTGCTGCATTTGATTACCGCCTAAAAAAGTTGGATGCAGTCCTAGGGAGTCCTGGAAAACATGGATACCGCTCATGGCGGTATCCATGTTTTCCAGGCAACCTTAACGCTTAATCCAACTTCTTCAGCCAACGGTAATCAAATGCAGCATGCTCGGGGTTCGGATGAACCTAAGTGGGCTCCTAAGGGGAATTTTTTCCAAAAAACAATGTGTGTGTAATAACAGCCTAAACAAATATATATATATATATATATATATATATATATATATATATATATTAGTAATTAAAAATGAGTTAGTTTAAATTATATATCACTTTTTGGGGATAGATTCCCCTCAATAGTGCACATGCATAGTATATTTACAATTGTTTCCTGCCTAGTAAATGTTACTAACATGGTACAAGGTATTACTCAGTAAAGTTCAAGCCCTTGTTGTGTATAGCACCAGCGCTGTTAAGAGGGGGAGGGGAAAACTTTTGGAAGTTGTGCAAAATCCTGTTTGCCTTTGATATGAACAGAATGAAGAGCTGTATAAGCCTTTACAGATTCTGTGTACTTTCCTTCAGTTATACTTGTTTGATCTTTTGTTACCTCGCTGTACGTAAGTCATATTAAGGTTAGGCTCATAACGTACACATAGCATGTATGGAGTACAGTGCATTTTATGTTACATTTCTTCTGTTTGAAGGGGGATGTCATTTTTGTTATGAACCTTTGTCACAGAATGAAGCCTGGAATGTGAAATCCTTTGTGGTTGAATACACTCATATCAGCTGTGGCTTCTTTAATTTTGTTACCTTAGCTACATAGTCACATACATACATACATAAAAGAGTTCTTATGTCTCATCTATAGATTTCTTCTATCTCTTCTACCCTATTGCTATTTCAGTACAATCAACTCTGTTGGGTAGGTAAGTGGCATGCTGAAAGTGCCAGAGGGTAAACATATGCAGGGAAAACTTGGATTACGAGCTTCAATTACCCAAGAACATGCTTGTTATCCAAATCACTCGTATATTGAGGCAAATTTCCCCATAAGAAAAAATTGAAAGGCAAATAATTTGTTCCACATAGAAGGGGGATTACAGTATTACAGTACAGTATGGAACGATCGCACCTGGTATGTGTTTGGGTGAAGAGATCCGGTTATCTTCTCTGGCCTGCTAAAGCGCTCTCCATCTGGGGACAAAGAAGGGGGATTACAGCTACAGTAGGGAGATTACAGCTTCAGTATGGAACAATCGCACCTGGTATGTGGGTGGGCAAAAGCTCTGGTTACCTCTTGGGTGCACAGTCTGCGCAGGTCACCCAATTCCCAGCCTCCTGCACAGATGATTACAGCCAAGCAGAAATGGATCCAGTGTCCCCTGGAAGGTGAGGGAGGCTTCTGATGTAGAGGTGGGCCATTTCTGAGTACAGAAATGGGGATGCAGACCACACCATGCTGACCACACTCCCCCACCCAGTACAGTGCATATTTGGTGTCCCACCACGGATGTTGCCAGTTGTTACACCCTTCGCGAAAGCCTTTTTGTTTGTGGTGATGTAGTAGTGTTAAAGTTTTGCCACAAGATATTGTAGATATATGTACGTAGTTACTGCACAGCTGTAGTATTGCAAGGGTTATTGTTTGTTTGTGTTTCACATGGATCTGTAGACCAATGAGCGTGTTTTCTTCTTCTGTCCTATCATTTCTCTCTTTACTGCTTACATATGCACTCTTCACCCTTTCACAGCACACCTTACAGGGGCTGTAGATAGGAAGTCACATGGGTAGAGGAAGTTTGGAGATCTTTTGTCACTAGATTCTGTGGAGGAAGGTCACATGCCAGAGCGCTTTCTATAGTAGAGCGCCAGGTCACAAGCCAGGTCCCTAGTCTCAGAGTGCAGTCTAGAAGCAGACTCAGGCACATGAAGCTAACCTTTTTTTCTCAAGTAACTCCACTCGACACTATGCAGTGTTAAACCGTTCACTAGAGAGGACAAGTCAGAGATCATCTCAACCCACGCAATGGACAAGGAGAGTCACAATGCAGCACAGTATCCACAAAGCAGAAGGCTAGGAACCGATCTAGATAGAGCAAAGTTGCTAGAAGCCTTTGAACTCTATCTCGCAGCATGAGTGTAAGCAGGGAACCCTCAGCTTTCAGCTCATTCCATGTAATCAGGGCTTGTGTCACCCACTAGGACGGGTCCCCCCCGACACTGGTAGGGCAATAGGTGGTGCGAAAACCCAAGAGTCAAAATGTCCCATTGTATTCAACGGGATTTTTGCTCTGTTGTTCACACTGCTGAATTTTTGCACAGAATTTTCCACCATGGATCCGCTTTCCACCCAAAGAATTGACATGTCAATTCTTTGAGCCGATTCTGCTAGAGAAATTCTAAAGAAGTCAATAGAGTTTGAATTCTGCACCTATTCTTCCAAAGCTGAATTGGCAAGGTATTTTAAGCAGAGAACTTTTCTCTTCAATTCCTTGCCTATTCCTCAGTGTAAACATACCCTAACTATCTCCTACTATTTGAACACAATGCTGCATGTGTGATCCCTGAATAATTATGACTCCCCCTTAAAGGGATTGAATTATCTAAAACAAGTAAAAATCCAGTCAGTTATTGCCAGAATATAAAAAATATGGTCTACTCACCTGTTTTTTTTTATACTCACCTGTATAATGCAGGACAAGACTTGAGTAATCACTCAAAAGATAAGGACTGTCCTGAATAGAATACATGAAAATGTACTTTCCAAACCTGAAAACGTCTTAAGGCTATAGTAACACATAGTATTTCTGTCAATCTTTTGATCAGTATTTTTTTTAACCAAAATCAGGAGTGGAACTGAGATGAGCGAATGTACAGTAATAAGGAAGCGAAGGGCACCGTTATCTCTGAAATCCGCTCATCAGCCTGCTGCCTCCGGGCCGCTCCTCCTCCTTGCTGCTGGGAAAGCTGGATCCAGTCCTGGGGACCTGGCAGCCAGAAATGTTCTATTAACATGAACAGAGAGGTTTAAACAATATTCTATCTTCTATATATAGAAGGTTGGTTTGTATACCTAGTTGTACTAGTGTGTTATTTTATAGACTGTTCTCTGCCTCTAGTACACTAGAAGTTAGCAGGTGTTGTTGTAGTAAGCCGCTGTTACAGGGCAATAGATGTTCTATAAATACATAGACTGGAGTGAGAACAGCAGCTCTGGCATGCCACGCTAAGACACTTCAGCTTTCCTCATGTTAATTCCTGCACTGATTCTGTGTCATACACTGATTTACAGTAATACTTCCTTTTTTGCATGCCACATTAACAGACTCATGTCCAACAATTAAAATAATCTTTAAAATGTTTTCTTACAGCTTCCAACTATTATTTCTTGAAAAATGCCTGTGGAACGGATGCGTATGCGGCCCTGGTTAGAGGAACAGATAAACAGGGACTGTATTCCAGGCCTAAAATGGTTAAACAAGGTAATTGTATATTCATAATGGTAATATGTACATATATTTTCACTTTTAATCATCAAATGTTGCACTGAAAACTATTTTATAGTTTATGGTTTGCTAAGGGGGATCCACAAAGAGCTGTCAGACTAGGTGCACACATAGGCCTACATTTATTAAAGGGTATAAAATATAAACTGGTGTAAACTGCCCAAAGCAACCAATGACAGCTCAGCTTTCATGTTACCAGTTTACGATAGTCTAAATTTTACACTAAACAGACATGTTCAGCCACACTTCACATAGCCATGGCATCATTCCTATGCTTTGCCTAATGCCTCCCCTATGCTCTGAAAAGATACATGTACAATTTGCTTCCGTGCTGCTTGTCATGGTGTTTGTCTATTCTTTATGTTGTTGTCTGGGTTTCCTCTTATGCTCCAAAAACATACTGGTAGTTTAATTGGAAACTATATAATTATCTGGAGGGTAACTTACTGAGCACTAATAAAAGCTACCAGAGAAGGAAGGAGACTAACTTGACACAGGGGGTAAAAATAAAAAGTAAGAATAGACTGTAGCCAAACATGAATGGGTCAAGTAACACTACCCAGCAGCCTGCGCTTGGTAGCACAGATTACTAGGGGTGAGGAGAGAAGCATTCATTTCAGAGAACTTAGTGTGTAAAACAGAACATCACACAGGTAACCAAGTGGCTTGTACTACCGTTTTATATTTGGTGCTGTATAATGGGACATAATTCACATGGTCACTGGGCTTAAAGTAGGGCTCATATTATAATGGCCTTTTACACTGATTGGTTACTCTGTAAGGCTATGTTCACACTGCGTATGAACCTGTCCGTAGTGCGAACCGCGAATATACGCACGTAGTTTTGAGGTTGATGCGTTCGCTTGAAAGTATACGATATACGCTCGTACAGTGCACAATACGTATGAGCTTACGGCCGGATCGTATACGGCGCCGTGAAAAATGAACAAGACCATTGTTTGAGGACGGAAATGTTCCAACTCACGGCCGTGGATTTCCATGCGGTCCTGTACAAAGTACTTACGCAGTGTGAACATAGCCTTAAACAGGACCGTGCAATGGGACCTTTTTTTGTAGGAGGTTGTTGCTATGCGTTTGCATTGTACAAAAAAAGGGATCTGTTTTTTTTTTTTGGTTTTTTATCAGGATAAAAAAATGACATTGTCTCTGAATCTGTTCTGATAAAAATCAGATCCTATCAGAAAAAAAACACTTTAGTGCATGATAAAAGCCCCATTGTTAATATATAGATCTAATGAAGGATCCCCTAAATAGATGTCTCCACAGGATCACCAAACAGTCATAGTTATGTAAAAAGTTACACAATACTCACTATAGTGTTAGAAGCTGGAAAAAAAAGCTTTCCTTTCATTTTAACTTTCCAGAGCAGCCAGAACTCTTCCGGTTGTTTCTCTAGTTTTCTTTAGTAAAGTAGCTGCAAAACTTTAGGGGTTTCCCACACATAAAGAGGATGTGTCATCAGAAAATGAACTATTGTTTAAATCACCTGTCACAAAGTACGCTGACCTGATTGGTGTGAAATCCATTCAGCCCCCGTTAGTTTGGGTATCTATAGATACAACCATGCAGGATCAGTCCTGCGTGCGAACCCCCTTCTGAGTAAATTTTTGTTGTGGCGTGTTTTTAGCCGTGAATACTCGAACTTCCAGGCACACTCCTGAAATCTTGCCATTTTAATTTTCACCACTAGGTCTTAAACTAAGCTGAGACTTCCTGTTCTGTCTGGTGATGAGCAGGAGGCTGCTGGAAAGTGATGTCTACAGCATTTAAGGCTGCGTTCACACTACGTATATTTCAGTCAGTATATTTCAGTCAGTATTGCAACCAAAACCAGGAGTGGATTAAAAACACAGAAAGGCTCTGTTCACACAATGGTGAAATTGAGTGGATGGCCGCCATATAACAGTAAATAACGGCCATTATTTCAATATAACAGCCTTTGTTCTAAAATAACAGCAAATATTTGCCATTAAATGGCGGCCATCCACTCAATTTGAACATTGTGTGAACAGATCCTTTCTGTGTTTTTAATCCACTCCTGGTTTTGGTTGCAATACTGACTGAAATATACTGACTGAAATATACATATACTGACTGAAATATACGTAGTGTGAACGCAGCCTATTACAGTGAAAGATGACACCAGAAGATAGTGGAGGCTATCAGCTCAGCTTCCCCAGAAATAGATTGAGCAGGAAGAGAAGTATAACACCTTTCCCTATATCTCCTATAGGAGGGGAAGTATAACACCTTTCCTTATATCTCCTATAGGAAGAGAAGTATAACACCTTTCCTTATATCTCCTATAGGAAGAGAAGTATAACACCTTTCCCTATATCTCCTATAGGAAGAGAAGTATAACACCTTTCCTTATATCTCCTATAGGAGGGGAAGTATAACACCTTTCCTTATATCTCCTATAGGAAGAGAAGTATAACACCTTTCCCTATATCTCCTACAGGAAGGGAAGTATGACACCTTTCCCTATATCTCCTATAGGAGGGGAAGTATAACACCTTTCCCTATATCTCCTATAGGAAGAGAAGTATAACACCTTTCCTTATATCTCCTATAGGAGGGGAAGTATAACACCTTTCCTTATATCTCCTATAGGAAGAGAAGTATAACACCTTTCCTTATATCTCCTATAGGAAGAGAAGTATAACACCTTTCCTTATATCTCCTATAGGAAGAGAAGTATAACACCTTTCCCTATATCTCCTATAGGAGGGGAAGTATAACACCTTTCCTTATATCTCCTATAGGAAGAGAAGTATAACACCTTTCCCTATATCTCCTATAGGAGGGGAAGTATAACACCTTTCCCTATATCTTCTATAGAAGGGGAAGTATAACACCTTTCCTTATATCTCCTATAGGACGAGAAGTATAACACCTTTCCTTATATCTCCTATAGGACGAGAAGTATAACACCTTTCCTTATATCTCCTATAGGAAGAGAAGTATAACACCTTTCCCTATATCTTCTATAGGAGGGGAAGTATAACACCTTTCCGCATATCTCCTATAGGAAGAGAAGTATAACACCTTTCCTTATATCTCCTATAGGAAGAGAAGTATAACACCTTTCCCTATATCTCCTATAGGAAGAGAAGTATAACACCTTTCCCTATATCTCCTATAGGAGGGGAAGTATAACACCTTTCCTTATATCTCCTACAGGAAGAGAAGTATAACACCTTTCCCTATATCTCCTATAGGAGTGGAAGTATAACACCTTTCCTTATATCTCCTATAGGAAGAGAAGTATAACATCTTTCCCTATATCTCCTATAGGAGTGGAAGTATAACACCTTTCCTTATATCTCCTATAGGAAGAGAAGTATAACACCTTTCCTTATATCTTCTATAGGAAGAGAAGTATAACACCTTTTCCTATATCTCCTATAGGAAGAGAAGTATAACACCTTTCCCTATATCTCCTATAGGAGGGGAAGTATAACACCTTTCCCTATATCTCCTATAGGAGGGGAAGTATAACACCTTTCCCTATATCTCCTACAGGAAGAGAAGTATAACACCTTTCCTTATATCTCCTATAGGAAGAGAAGTATAACACCTTTCCCTATATCTCCTATAGGAGGGGAAGTATAACACCTTTCCTTATATCTCCTATAGGAGGGGAAGTATAACACCTTTCCTTATATCTCCTATAGGAAGAGAAGTATAACACCTTTCCTTATATCTCCTATGGGAGGAAAAAATAAGCGGTTGTTACCCGTGCATCGATACGTAGAATAGCGGCGTGGCGGGCGACCGACGATTTCAAAACATCATACATTACCTGTCCAGGCGCAGGTCTTCTCCTTGCCCCGATCCCGCGCCGCAGCAGCTTTGGAGCGGCCTGTCTGAGCCGACAGACCGCTCAGCCAATCACTGTCCCGAACCGCCGTGGCCATTGATTGGCTGAGTGGTCTGTAAGTTCAACGATTGTCGGGCCGTGGAATAGGCCCAGTAAACAAGCGCCGATTTAGCAGATCGGAGCTCGTTTACATCGTTGATTGGGCCCTGGTCGGCCCGTGGAATAGGACCCTAACACCTTTCCTACTATCTCCTACAGGAAGGGAAGTATAACACTTTTCCTTATATCTCCTAAAGGAATTAACTATAACGAAAGTACAAACTAGGCATCGCTATAATCAAACTAACCTGCAGAGTAAGTTTTGCTCAGTATTTTGGTCAGTATTTTGCAACCAAAACTAGGAGTGGATGGAAAATACAGAAATGCTATATTCAGACTGTTGAAATTGAGTGTATGGCCATCATTTAATCGCAAATAACGGCCATTATTTCAAAACAATGCCTGTAGGTTAGTATGATTACAGGGATGCCTAATTTGGGTACTTTTATTTGGGTACCCAAAGCTAACACATCATTTATACAGAACAGGGGGGTGTAAAAAAAAAAAAAAAAGAAGTCTAAAAAATCCTTATGAAAATCAGTGTGGAATCTATCTATCACAAAACTGGGTTAGGACATGTGTAAACATGTCCTAACGACTTTTCATTTCAGGTTGGGTTTACAACCTTGCATTATGTGCCTTCGAGGCACGGATACTTTACCAAAATCTAAATGTTCAGAAAATGACCCGAACATAGTCATTAGCTGACTACATTAAGATCATTGAACTGAATGAGGTTCATGCCAGTCCAGACAAGGATATGTTGTCAGCCGATTTTCAGACTTTGGCAAGGTATCTGTGCCTTAGGCTGGACTCACACGTCCCGTGAAGCACGGATGCGGAAGCCCTTGACTTAAGGTATTGCTGAGTCCCTTCGTCTACCCCTTATCTCCCACTACACCCACTTCGCCCTTACTTCAACACACCCCCTCCCCCTTTAACCCATGAAACTGAGGACACCTCCTTTAACGTTGGAAAAATGGCAATAACAGCCTCTTTATTAAAGTGCTTCCAAAAATTAACAAACATTAAAATAACAATAATAAATAACAATAACAATAACATTGCAGTTAACCCATCATATCTAGGGAGGTCTGGCAGAGCACCCTGCAGCAGCACCAGTATTACTAGCTCTCCCCCCAGCAGCACCGCGCCAATTCAGGGGCTGACAAATCTGTCACCTGGCACTGCACCACTTTCTCTCCACAATCCACCAAAACAAGCGGGGAGTATCATCCCTCTTATCGGTCCCCGTCAGAATTACCACCCTACCACAAGACCTCCCTACCGCAGGCTGTCATGACAAAGGAAAGCAACCAAATCCCACACCCGAACACCAAAAAGGCCTGTTATAGGCTGGCGGGCGGGCTGAATCAGGTCCGGCAAGAACTGAAGCTCCACCTCTTCCTCCTCTTCTTATAACTCTGCGTCCGTTGGTAAGGGACTCACCTAGCAACTCCGCACTTTTCTCCTCAGCACCTCACCCCCTCCCAACTAACACACTTAACCCCTTACTGCCCCACTTAACCCCTTAAACTACACTCCCAGCTAACCTAGTTATGCTGGGCTTCCGCTAAGTCTGCGCCCCCACTCCGTGCCCCTCCTGTACTCAAGTTTTTCCCCCACACGACATGATGTATTATTATCATGCAGAGAGTGAGGAAACTGTTTAAATGATCAAGTTGCACGGTTCTGTCATTACAGCAGTGCGAACGATCAGACAGTTTCCCCGTTCCCGACATGATATTAGTACATCATGCTGTGAGAGGAAACACTCCAGTACAGGGATTCCACATCTGCGCTGTCTGTGCTTTACTGAGAGAACACGGTACATGTGAGTCGAGCCTTAGAGGCATCAAACAGAGTGAAAATGTCCGTAAAGAACCCTTAGGGTCTACTCACAATGAGTAAAGGTGGCGGAGCCAAGGTCGCGGATTTGGAATCCCACCTGCCTCAGTGTTTCAATTTGATGCCTCGTGCGCACCACCTCTCTCCGCTCAAAGAATTGACTTGTCAATTCTTTGAGCGGAGGCGCGTGAGGCATCGCATTGACACACTAAGGCAGACAAGATTCTGAGTCTGCGGTGGAGGCGTCACTTTTACTCGGTGTGAACACCGGGGGGTTAACCAAAACTAGTGTGCAGGAAAAGTGGAGCATGTATGCAAATATATGAGCCAAGGAAATTTTCTTGCTCTCTTGTGCTGTCTGTATTTAACACTTCCTTAATGGATCATTAATGGAAAGCATTATAGACAATTTAGAGCTGGCAGGGAATTATACAGTATCTCATGACTAATCACAAGGAAACTGGAAAATGTGTTCTGCGGAATTCTACATTTTGTTTCTTTACTGTGCATTACTTATGATGACGGGTGAGTTTATAGAGAGCGTTTCCTTGGTTGTTAAACAGTTGAAACCAGAAGTTTACATACATTATAAAAAAGGACACATATGCATGTTTTTCTTACTTTCCGACATGAAATTAGAATCAACCTTTCCCGTTTTAGGTTAATTAGGCTTACCAAAATATTTGCAAAATGCCAAGTAATGAGAGAGAAATTTTTCTAACATTGAAACAATTGAGTGGGCACAACACTAATTGCAGTGTGCGGCCTATGCATAGAAAACAAACTGAAAAAAAAAAGAAGCCGCATATGCACCTGTTACAAACTAGCTAAAAAGAGCACAATATGGGAGACAAGCCTCCTCAAATAACCATTAATGGGGTTATCCAGCGGGAAAAAAAGTCAGAAAGTTATATAGATTTGTAATTTACTTCTATTTAAAAAAGATTTAGCAAAAACTGCGCTGTGGATGATGGTAAGAAAAATAACCTTAATTCTTAATGTCTCATGCGCTATGGAAATATAACAACAGATTAGAGTATTTTAACCTGCTGTTGGGTTTCCTTTAATATACAAATGTATGCTAAAAAGGTTAGTCATATATGTCTGGCTCATATGTTAGGCTAAATGTATACACTACAACCCTGGTGTGAACCTTGACTCCAAATGTTTTTGTTATACTTGCTTTTCCTGGGTCCCCCGTAGGTCCTGGTATAATACAATCCAGTGTCTGCTTATCAGTGCTTCTTTCTGCAGGGTTTGCCGCTCAGCCAATCACTGACTAAGGTTGGATACGGCCGCGGCAAGCAGAGACAACACGTGACAGGAACAAGTGATGATAAGCGGGGGCATGGTGATGTGAGACCGGGTGCTGCGGGAGTCCGGGGGAGGAGAGTATCACTTATTTTTAAACCCACCAAATACACACGCAAATAAACGTATATAAATAAATATATATATATTTAAGTAGAGTAGATCAAAAAAAAGAAAGAGAAGCTATTCTTTCTTAATAGGTACCCTTTCTTTTGAATCTATTACTGGGTTAGGTTTAAAAGACGATATGTGATTCCAACCTCAGTGTAAGTGGGCCTTAAAGGGAAGCAATCAGAAAAATCTGGCTGATATGGTTCCCTAAGCTGCTGTATACAGCTCCTGCAGCAGCCGCGGCACATGCGAAGAAAAGCACTTTAATCCCCTGGTTGTGTGACAGGCAGAGGTGTGGAAGTAGTCATCTGGGCGGCTCTCCACCCAAGTCTAGTCACCGCTCTCTGCCTGTCAGCGCGCTCCACAGAATGACTGACAGGCAGAGAGGCCAGTAATGGACCTCTCTGTCTGTCAATCATCCCTCCGAGCGCGCTGACAGGCAGAGAGCGGTGACTAGACATGGGTGAGGAGCCTATTCCATGGGCCAACTGTGAGGAGCAAATAAGCGCTGTAAGTACTCATTTGCTCCTCGTTCCCCGCTCACTGCCACCGCTATTACACGCGGCAGCAGAGAGCGGGTGAGTGCGGTAGGGGACGCGGGGAGCTGCGGGGGGCAGCCCGGGTGATCGCTAGATCATCTGGGCAGCACATAGAGGATAGTGGCGGTCTGCTGCCACCGCTCCTATTGCACGGAGCGACGGCAGCAGATCGTTGCTATCACAGTCGTTTGTTTTTTAATATGATTGAAAGACAAACGACTGCAATGATCAGCCGACATGAACAATGTCGGCTGGTCATTGCCTTCTATTCCACCGGATGATTATCGTCCGTAACGGCAGATAATCGTTCCGTGGAGTAGGGCCTTTATACAAGTTATGTATGAAAAAAAATGTGTGAAAATTCTTTCAAAAGTTATCCTCTAATCCCACATGACAGACTTCTGCTGATTCATGTGCCTCCTGATTCCTGTATTGATTCCAGTACTTTCATGTCCCAGCTTGCCGTCCCTTCCACAACACTTAGATAAGCCATGAAATGTGTTCGCACCCAGCTCAGCCCAAGCTTTGACTCAATAAACAGCTAGGGAAGTAGAGTTAATGATTATCCTGCATGTAGAGTGTTACATGTACTAACCAGCAACATTTGGAACCAGAAGTTTACATACATTATATAAAAAGACTCATTCATGTTTTCTCACTATCTGACATGAAATCAGATTAAAACTTTTCTGTTTTAGGTCAGTTAGAATTACCAAAATTATTTATATTTTCCAAATGCCAGAATAAATTTTTATTACTTTCTGCAAAGTGAAAAGTTTACATGCACTACTACTACTACTATGCCTTTAAACAATTCAGGACAGCCCATATGATGATGTCATGTCTTTGGAAGCTTCTGATTTTAAGGCACGTCTGTAACACACTTCTTCTTTGTGTAACCTCAAGTCTAAAAATCAGTCAAGATATCTGGAAGAGAACACAAGTCTGGTTCATCCTTGGGTGCATCAGGAGTAATGGCGTGGTGACGGCAGAACGCATGGGGTGTTCTTCCCACCCGATCCTATATCTTTACTGTGCATACGGCATTATTTACCATTTTCTCTGTAGTAGTTCATGTTGTGAAATAGGGTCAGTGTTTTGTGGGTTATCCTGACTTGGATGCAAGCAGGATAAAGATAGTTATGTTTTAAATATTTTTTATGTAGTTAAAGGGATTGTCCAGCGAAAAAATTTCTTTAAAATCAACTGATGTCAGAAATAAGCCGAGTTTCTGTAGTGTAGTGGTCATCACGTTCGCCTAACTGATGTCAGAAATATAGATTTCTTACTTACAAATAGATTATAGATTTAAAAATCTCAAGTCTGCCGATACATAAGCTACTACATATCCTGCAGGAAGTGATGTTTTATTTACATTCAGTGCTCTCTGCTGACACCTCTGTCCATGTCAGGAACTGTCCAGCAGTAGCAAATCCCTATAGAAAATCTCTCCTGCTTAGTTCTTGTCCCGGCCAGAGATGTCCACAGAGAGCACTGTGTCTGAATGCAAACAAAACAACACTTCTTTCAGGACTAGAGATGAGCGAACCTGGAGCATGCTCGAGTCGATCCGAACCTGAGCTTTCGGCATTTGATTAGCGGTGGCTGCTGTAGTTGGATAAAGCCCTAACGCTATGTGGAAAATATGGATATAGTCATTGGCTGTATCCATGTTTTCCACATAGCCTTAGAGCTTTATCCAAGTTTAGCAGCCACTGCTAATCAAATGCCGATCGTTCGGGTTCGGATCGACTCAAACCCAAACCCGGTTCGCTCATTTCTATTCAGTACACATAGTAGCTTATAAGTACTGGAAGACTTAAGATTTTTAACCCCTAGACGACCTAGGACGTACCGGTACGACTATTACGACCGTTAATGACACGCTGCAGCGATCGTGCTGCAGCGTGACATTAACTCCTTAAACGCCGCGGTTGTCCCGATCGGTAAAACGGACCGCCGGAGGTCTCTCACCTGCCTCCGTGCGGTCCGATTGGCGATCTGTTCACTGAGCCTGCACAGGCAGGCTCAATGAGCAGAGCGCCCATAACACTGACCAATGCTATGCCTATGGCATAGCAATGATCAGTGTATAAAATTAAACTAATGTATGTACAAGTCCCCCAAAGGGACTTAAAATGTATAATAAAAAAAAAGTAAAAATCACTAACACACTACCCCAAAACCCCTCCCCCAATAAAAATTTAAATCACCCCCCTTTCCCATTATATAAATAAAACATATAAAAATAAATAAATAAAAATATAATATACCGTAGCGTTCGTAATTGTCCGATCTATTAAACTATAACAAGCGTTATTGCGAACAGTGAACGGTGTAGACGAAAAGAGGGGAAAAAGTGCGCGGATTACCGATTTTATGTTACATTATATATAAAAAAAATTCATAAAAAGTGATCAAAACATTTTATCTTCACAAATTTGGAATTAATAAAAACTAGAGATCATGGCGGAAAAAATGACACCCCATACAGCCCCGTAGGTGAAAAAATAAAACCGTTATAAGCGTCACAATAGGCCCATTTTATTAATAATTAATTGCCAAAAAAAAGGATTTCATTAAAAAAAAATAACATTAGCCCTTTGAGGACCAGGCCCAAAATGACCCAGTGGACCGCGCACATTTTGATCTTTGTGCTTTTGTTTTTCCTTCCCCCCCCCCTTCTAAAAGCTTTAGCACTTTCAGTTTTCTATCTACAGGCCATGTAAGTGCTTGTTTGTTACAGGAATAGTTGTACTTTGTAATGGCGTCATTCATTTTACCATAACATGTATGACGGAATGCCAAATATATTATTTATGAAGATATAAATAGGTGAAATCGTAAAATAGAATGCAATATGGTAACGTTTGGGGGGTTCCTGTGTCTACGTAATGGGACTATATGGTAAAAGTGACGTGATACCATTATTCTTTAGGTCATTCCGAACACAACCATATGCAGGTTTACACAGATTCTCTAACCCCTTAAGGACCGGGTCAATTTCGTTTTTTGCGTTTTCGTTTTTTCCTCCTTGTGCTTAAAAGGCCATAGCACTTGCAATTTTTCACCTAGAAACCCACATGAGCCCTTATTTTTTGCGCCACTAATTGTACTTCGCAATGACAGGCTGAATTTTTTCATAAAGTACACTGCAAAAGCAGGAAAAAAATTAAATGTGTGGTGAAATTGGAAAAAAAATGCATTTTGTTTATTTGGGGAGGTATTTGTTTTTAAGCCATTCGCCCTGGGGTAAAACTGACTTGTTATATATGTCCGTCAAGTCGTTATGATTAAAGCGATATGTAACATGTATAACTTTCTTGTATGTGATGGCTTGTAAAAAATTCAAACCATTGTTAACAAAAATATGTTCCTTAAATTGCTCTATTCCCAGGCTTATAACGCTTTTATCCTTTGGTCTATGGGGCTGTGTGAGGTGTCATTTTTTGCGCCATGATGTGTTCTTTCGGTACCTTGATTGCGCATATGCGACTTTTTATTCACTTTTTATTACAAGTTTTCTGGATTTGATGCGACCAAAAATGCGCAATTTTGCACTTTGGGATTTTTTGCGCTTACGCCGTTTACCTTGCGAGATCAGGAATGTGATTAATTAATAGTTCGGGCGATTACGCACGCGGAGATAGCAAACATGTTTATTTATTTATTTATTTATAACATGGGAAAAGGGGGTGATTCACACTTTTATTAGGGGAGGGGGCTTTTTATTAATAACAACACTTCATTTATTTTTTTTACACTTATACTAGAAGCCCCCCTGGAGGACTTTAGTATAAGTACACTGATCTCTCATTGAGATCTATGCTATATAGGATATACAGCATAGATCGATGAAGCAACCAAATGCCGAGCCGGGATCAGCGCCATTACGGCGCAGACCCCAGCCAGCAGCAGACACGGGGATCGCTTCTCCGGGACAACGGTCTATACCAATCACCGGCCAGGCATGAAGCTGGTCCCCAGTATGAAGATCTCCCCTCCCCTCTGTGACACTGCTCCATTGATTCTAATGGAGCAGTGTCACAGAGGGAAGGGGGTTTCGTCACACTGGCGGTGCTTCATGCCTAGCCAGTGCTCGGTAATAGACCGGCACTGTGCATGGTAACTGGGCAGCAGTTAAAAAAAAGGACCGTGGCACTGGCATCCCTGCGCCAACGCTGGTCTGTTCATTTAAAAAACACCAAGCGATGTACCTGGTGGTACATTAACTTTAAGCGGATAATTTTGAAGTATAATATTTGTTGGGATTGTTTTTAATTCTTTGTTTTGTATAAACTGATGGTTCACCAATACCTACGCAAAAAGGGATAATAATGAAATACCATTGTGGGGGATATGTGAGAAGGTCTGTGTTTTATCTTATTTGGCATTGTGTGACCAGGGTCTGAACAGCACCATTGTTACAGGAAAGTGTTCTCAAGCTGCTATTAGCATGAGCTGGCTCAGCACAAAGTGGTCGGATATGAAGTTTTACTTTCTGATTGCAAGATAAGCAAAGTCTAGCAGAAAGCTTGGCTTCTGATGTGTGAAGAGTTCTAATACTAATGAAAAAACACATACTAAGCTGCTTACTAACATGTGCATTCATTGGTTACAAGTAAGCAGTTTCCATGTAAAGTTGGGTCTGGATGCACCCGATTTGCTGTGTATTTGAGGTCCGGATTCAGTATACAGAATGGTACATGTGGATGAGGTTTTTAAATCCCCAACCACATGTGCTTAAAAAGTCTGCATGTAAATAGGAGCATGCAGTAAATTTATAGCATAAAACAGCAAAATCTGTAGATAGAATTTACAGCAAAATCTTGAACCAGGTCCACAGCAACTAGATTATTTACGACTTTCCTATTGATATAGTGATAAGTTACCCCTCCTGTACTGACCACAAACTGGTAGGCTTTACAGAGGTAGGCTCAAGTCCCTGAGTACTTCTGACATCCTTGTACTTCATAGAAATCCATTGATTATAGTAGGTGCCAGGCAATGCCATCTTTTCCCTATGCAGAATGTATGCACTTCCCAAGCAATAACAGCTGATCTTCAATAGTTGCAGCACCAGCAGCAGCAGGATACAGTCAGCTAGCTAGCCTCAGGGGGAACTGGCTTCTGAAAATGATTTGTCTAAAGGGAACATGTCATGTTTGCTTCTGCACACCTAGTGCTAAGACTGTCTTGTAGACATGAGCACTGAGCTGATGGATATATAGTGATAGTTAAAAGCTAGGTTCATATTGTATATCGCCACATTCTTCAAGCAGAAAATCGATGACATCAGAGGAAGCTTCAACTCACAGTCCCCTCAGCCCCCCCTAATGCCTGTCTACTGCCCGTCCCCACTAACTCACCTCTCCACCATCACAGAAGAACATCTCTCCAAACTACTCTCCACATCGCACCTCACCACCTGCGCACTTGACCCTATTCCATCCCACCTTATCCCCAACCTCTCCTCAGCACTTGTCCCAGCACTTACCCATCTCTTCAATCTATCACTAACTTCTGGCATCTTCCCATTTCCATATAAACATGCAACCATCACACCCATCCTCAAAAAGCCATCCCTTGACCCTACCTCCTTATCCAGCTACCGCCCCATCTCGCTTCTCCCCTTTGCCTCAAAACTCCTGGAACAACATGTCTACCATGAACTTTCCTCACATTTTTCATCCAACTCGTTTTTTGACTCCCTGCAATCCGGTTTCCGCTCCCACCACTCCACAGAAACTGCCCTCACCAAAGTGGCTAATGACCTGCTGAATGCCAAAACCTCGCGCCACTACTCTGTGCTCCTTCTCCTTGACCTATCTTCTGCCTTCGACACAGTTGACCATTTTCTCCTCTTACAAATCCTCTCATCCGTTGGTGTCACTAGCCAAGCTCTCTCCTGGATCTCCTCTTACCTCTCCAACCGCACTTTTAGTGTCTCCCACTCCCACACCACCTCCTCTCCTCGTCCCCTTACTGTTGGTGTTCCCCAAGGCTCTGTACTCGGGCCTCTTCTCTTCTCCATCTACACCTCTGGCCTGGGAGATATCATAGAATCCCATGGCTTCAGTTACCATCTTTATGCCGATGACACTCAGATCTACCTCTCTGGTCCGGATGTCACCTCTTTGCTATCCAGGATTCCAGAGTGTCTATCGGCCATATCCTCCTTCTTCTCCTCCCGCTTTCTAAAACTCAACATGGACAAAACAGAACTTATCATCTTTCCCCCATCTCGCTCCACCCCGCCTTCTAATCTGTCAATCACTATCAATGGCTGTACTCTGTCCCCTGTCCCCCAAGTCCGCTGCCTTGGCGTCACCTTTGACTCTGCCCTGTCCTTTAAACGACATATTCAGGCCCTGACCACCTCCTGCCGCCTTTACCTCAAAAACATTTCCAGAATCCGCTCTTTCCTCACCCCTGACTCCACCAAACTGCTGGTCCATGCTCTCATTATCTCCCGTTTGGACTACTGTAACATCCTCCTCTCTGGCCTTCCAGCTAACTCCCTTGATCCCCTCCAGTCTATCCTTAACTCTGCTGCCCGACTAATCCACCTTTCCCCTCGCTTTGCCTCAGCCTCTCCCCTCTGCCAATCCCTTCACTGGCTCCCCATTGCCCAACGTATTGACTTTAAATTGTTGACCATGACATACAAGGCAATCCACAACCTGTCCCCTCCGTACATCTCTGACCTGATATCCCACTACCGTCCCTCACGCAACCTTCGATCCTCCAGTGACCTCCGTCTCCGCTCCCCCCTTGTTCGTACCTCGCACAACCGCCTCCAAGACTTTGCCCGAGCCTCCCCCATACTCTGGAACTCGCTACCCCGACACATCCGTCTCTCATCCACCATCAAGTCCTTCAAAAGTAACCTGAAAACCCATCTCTTCAAACAAGGCTACAACCTACAATAACTCTGCATCACACTTGAATGGCTGCACTTTACCTCCTGTTTCTCTCCCTATACCCCATAGATTGTGAGCCCTCGCGGGCAGGGTCCTCTTCCCCCATGTACCAGTCTGTCTTTTGCCTTCATGTAATGTTTTCTGATCTTGTATTGTTCCTGCCTGTTGCCTATCTATTGTATAGCGCTCTGGAACTAAGGGCGCTTTATAAATAAATAAATAATAATAATAATAATAATACCTATATAGTATGTCATATTTATGCATCAGTATGCCACCAAGAAAGACATGCAGATGTATACTAGGGCATCCTGCAGGGGCCTTCTATGGCCGTACATACTCGCAGCGTCGGGGCAGTGCACTGATTGGCTGAGCAGGACACCAGGTAGCCCGGGGCCTGAGAAACGGGCCAGAGCGCGGTCAGGTAATGGATTAGCCTGGCTGTGAGTATGCTGTGAGTATGTAAAGCTATAGAAAATGAAAAGAAAGAGTATCGCAGCGACTTTTCTGCGCAACTCACAGTGTGTAATCCGCTGCAATACTGTATGTGTAAAACTGTCCTAAAGTGAATTTCTCAGGTCTGTTACCTAAGGGCATTCATTTGGATCCACTTTTCCATCGACTTCCATAATAGAAAAAAAAAACCCAGATTGAAACAAATCTGTTTTTTTTTAAATACACAAAAATGTAGCAGAACAAGTTTTTTTTTGTACGGTAAAAGTAACAATTTAAAAACAGCACCACAACTGTCCTAAAGTATAACCATTTACTTTCAGGAAGAAAGCAGCTATTTTTTCTAATCCTGGATATGGCTTTTCATTCTGCTGTGTGAGCATATCCTAGGTGTTGTGACAACAGTTACATTCATTTTTCTGGTTGTCTACAGTGTAAAAAGATGGAGATAGTATTACCTGGAGATTATTACCTGTCTGATTATTATACTGTCATGGTTTCATAGAATAAAGTACTATTTTTAAACTTAAATTTTTCCATATTCAGGAGAAAAAAATATTTCAGATTCCATGGATGCATGCAGCCCGACATGGATGGGACGTGGAAAAAGATGCTCCGTTATTTAGAAACTGGGCAATTCATACAGGTATTGAGCATAACAAATATACTGCATATAATACGAGTGGTATATGCATCTGTGTGTTTTCTGATATCTATGTTCTCTTGTGTTTGTAGGAAAATATCAACCTGAAGTAGACAAACCAGACCCAAAGACATGGAAGGCAAACTTCAGATGTGCAATGAACTCATTGCCGGATATAGAAGAGGTGAAGGATAAAAGTATGAAGAAAGGAAACAATGCATTCAGAGTGTACAGGATGATACCAGTTGCAGAAAGACCATCAAAAAGAGGTTTGACTTCATTTTACTGCCCTACAATGGTTTACCTAAATGGTCTACAGAGTATCCTTAAAATGGGTACTCTGGCCCGGCTATATTTTTCAGATATGGCCGTGGCCGGGGAGGGGGGGGGGGGGTTGGATGCTGGAGGTGACTTACCTCCCTGGTTCCAGCGCCGGGTCCCAGATCGCGGCGCCCCGTGTTTTATGACTTTTAAGGGGTACTCTGACAGTGGTTTAAAAAAAAAAAAAAAAAACATGCTGCAGAACCATATAGAATTCTTTCCCAAGTTCTGAAACCAGCAAAAAATCCATTTGTTTTGGGGGTCTTAGTCCTGTACTTCTTAGTTGCTCAGTACTACAATTCCCAGAATGCATTGCTTTCACACAGCCCTCCTGCCCTTTCTACTTCCCTCCCAAAGTGCTCCTTCCAGCTCCCCACCCGAAGCTATTGCAGAACATCTAATTTCACTGCAGACTATTGCACAGTGAGTTTGCATCACCTGCTGTATCAGCTCTCTGTCCGCTCTTTCTGTGGCATTATTCATCACAAGGCAGCATAAACAGAGATTGCCCTGAATGTCCCAATAAATATACATCTGTGTATATGAGATGGGGATTGTGTTGTAGGCTGTAGAGGCTGATCAGAGATTGTGACATCCCTCAGATGGCAGGGCTAGAGCTTAGGGACAGGATCCAGCTAAGTCTCCTGTGATACCACTATATTAGTAACCTATATATCTTGGAGTGATAGTTTTATTTAAAGGGAATCTGTCAGCACTCGGACACGACCAGAGTTGCTGACAGTGTTATATAGGTCACAGCACCCTATTCAACTGTTTCATTCTATGGTTTGCTAGATTCCGCCATCCGCCTGAAAATCGAACCCGCTCCCATTCTATGGATGGACGGCGGAATCTGGCAAACCATAGAATGAAGCCTAGGGACCAGCGGAGATACGCATGTTCCCCAGCGAACACACACGGGAAATCAACGGCGGGTGATCCGCCGGGATTTCGTAGTGTGGACATACCCTTAGTGTCACCAAATGTTAAAGAGGAAGTGCGCCTCTCCGGCCACACCACGCCCTGTAACGTCTCCTTCTTGGTTCCTCCTCCTTTTGAATATTAATTTCATATCGGCCTCCAGTTCCCATGCCGCTGATGATGCGCATATCCTGTGTCCTAAACTCAGTCAAGTGCCATAGCCAAGAAGAGTAGCGGATGCGTTAAGCTTAATTCCGTCAGTGTAAGTGGGCCACTCTTCCCGGCTACAGCACTTGAATACGTTTGGGACACAGTGCTGACAGATTCGCTTACAATACAATTTTCTGATATCCGAATACCCCTTTTAACTTTTCTCCAAGATACATAGAATGCCCATTGTCAACATATCCGAAGATATTTATCCATGTCTTACATTTTAAGTAAAAGTCTTTTGTATTTTTTCCAAAGACTCTGAAGGCTTTAACACAAACTGACTATTTTTACTTCTTAGTGTTTTATGTTTGCAACTTCCTCTTGAGATTTTTATGCGACCATAGAAAAAAAATGAGCAGTTTCCCTTTTCACTTCCTCATATCTGTAGGGTTCCTTCCTTCACTTTAAGCAATGTGATACTGCCAACAGCATGCAAAAAAGGACATGCCTATTTATGCATGTACGGTACTGATGTCATATTACACATTTTATTATAATCAGTGCATTTTATTATAAGACTTTTTGCTATAACAGTAAATTGTCAATAAAGACGTGTCCAATGTGAGGCTATGTTCACACTACGTAAGAGACCGCCTGTTCTCTGGCCGGATCATCCTTCCGGCTGGATCTTCCCTACCGCAGAGCTCTAATGCAGGCACATCAGCACGCGTCCGCATCAGAGCTTCCCATAGCGCACAGTGAAGCAAGCGGCCGGAGCCGCTCGCTTCACTGTGTGAACTGACAGGGATTCACTGTGTGAACTGACAGGCGCAGAAAACTGACGACGTATACGATGTGTATACGCTCCGGCCGGGATCCCATTAAAAGTAAGGCATTGTTCCACCGCACCAAAAGTACGGCCGTTGTTGTCATCGGCAGCAACAGCCGTACTTTTACGTAGTTTAAATATAGCCTGAAGCAGAAACTTGAAAGTATTGGAATACACTATGGGGGACATTTATTAAGTCCGGTGTTTTCTGCGCCGGACTTAAAAATGTCCCCGCAGCGCCGACAGTACGGAGATTTATGAAGAGGAGCACTGCCTCTACATAAATCCTGTGTGAACCAGTGCACGCGCCAGGAAACCTACGCCAGCTCAGAGCTGGAGTAGGTTTCCTGACTATTTTTAAGCGAAACAAATGATGAATAGAGAGGACTCTGAGTCTGCTCCCCCCGTTCCATCCCCTCCAACCCCCTCCCCGCCCCCCTGGCGCACCGGGCGGATAGTGGCCAGATGCGAATATTTTATTTGCTAAACGTCCATTTGGGAATAAATTTATTTACATCTGGCCCCTTTACACCGAAAAATACGCCTTTTTATTTTAATAAATGTCCCCCTATGGGTATATGTATTCCTTGAATAGAATAAGAGTGAAAATCTCATGTTTGTTTTTCTATTGTTATTAGGGTTTTTCAGGGTTTTTTTTGTTCTCCAAACCTATATATAAAGATTATCTAATTGCCTTGAACAGACTGATGCAACAGTCTTGTTATAACAGCCATAAAATATTTTTGCTCAGTTACACAGATTGTGAAAGAGTGAATTGTTGAGTAACCTTGTTTTAGAAAGCTCCTAGTCATATTATGTAAAGCATATGCCGTAATCATACAGGTAGAAGCAAAGTCTATTAGAAGAAGTCTGTATTCATTTATTACCCCGATGTAGGATGAACACTGTAAATAGATACAAGCTTTATTTAACATAGGAGAAGCACTCAAAATCCAAGCAATTGCTTACAGAAGCATTCCCCCTTTATTTGCTGCCCAGGAGTAAGGGGGCATACTTACCCTCCTGTGCTAATTGTTGCCTCCCAGCACCGCATTGTTGCCCAGTTCAGAGGCTTTTCTGGTCCCGCTGTAGGATTATGTGACCATGCCACTGACTGTCTGCC
The DNA here is from genome assembly GCF_027789765.1 of Dendropsophus ebraccatus. Taxonomy (NCBI): domain Eukaryota; kingdom Metazoa; phylum Chordata; class Amphibia; order Anura; family Hylidae; genus Dendropsophus; species Dendropsophus ebraccatus. Next base: position 70,296,928 of record NC_091460.1, read on the forward strand.
ATGCTCTTTGCATATGAACTGCCTTAAAGTCACTGACTTCAATGTACCTCTATGAGAGCTTATCAAGTTTTTGAATAAAGTAGTTTACATCCCTCTAGTCTAGAGTTCTGCTCCTTTATGGATCTGATCAGTACAGTAGTGTACACATTTTCCTGCAAATCCTTCGTTTGTATTTATTTACAGTAGAGACTAAAGCCCCTATTACGCGGGGGCGATGTTAAGGAGCAAACGAGTGCTGTCAGTGCTCATTTGCTCCTCGTTCCCCGCTTGCTGGCGGCGCGATTACACACGACAGCAGCGAGCCGGTGAGAGTCGGGGGGGGGGGGGGGGGGCTGTCCGGGTTATCACTAGATTGTCTGGGCAGCCCATAGAAGATAGCAGCAGTCTGCTGCCACCGCTCCTATTCCACAGAGCGACGGCAGCAGATCGTTGCTATATTAGTCGTTTGTCTTTAAACATGTTGAAAGGCAAACGACAGCAATGATCAGCCGACATTGTTCATGTCAGCTGATCGTTGTCTTCTATTACACAAGACGATTGTCAGCCGTAACGGCCGATATCGTCAGAATACGGCTAATAATCGTTTTGTTGATCTGAGCATATCCAAACACTTTAGTAACCAAGGAATATGGGGAATTAGTAAGTGTATACAGTATATCTCTTTCAAATTTGAAATAAGTTTTATTTTACATAATTCATCAATTTAGGTCTATATTGGTTCATGAGTGAAGTGTGGCTCTTTTTCATTGCAAGATGTGTATTGTGTCCTGAGTGCTGGACAAACAAGGACGGACAGATGGACGGATGGACCCTTGATCAAATGTAAATTGTGAAACGTTATTTTTTATTGCAGGAAAAAGAGCAAAAGCAGAAAAAGAAGAAAAGATAAAACAAGAAAAGGTGTGTAATTGATTGCTTTGCATAAAGCTTTCTGAAAGGTCAAACATTTATATTGTTAATGGTATATAAAGCATTAAAGTGGGTACTCCAGCGGGGGCGGGGGACACTTTTTTGCTGGGACCGGGGAGGAGGTGGCTGAGGGAAAAGACGTCCACTCACCTCCCCAGTTCCAGCGGTGGGTCCCGCAGTGCGGCGCTCCGATGCCCGGTTGCCGTCCCGGTCCGTTTAAAGTCCGCTCAGATCCCGCCTTTGTCACTGACTGGCTAAGTGGACCTGAGACGTATCGTCTCGGGCCTGCGTCAGACACCAGGCAGCGTCTGGGAACTGGGGACCGGAGCGCCGCGATACAGGACCCCCTGCTGGAACCGGGGAGGTGAGTGGACGTCTTTTCCCTCAGCCACCTCCTCCCTGATCCCAGCAAAAAAGTGCCTCCCCGCTGGAGTACCCCTTTAAAGCACCTGTTGCCGCTATGGGACCTGTAGTGGTATGCTGGCTGCAGTGCTGGAATGGAAGTCCAGTTGAGCCTTTTATGTCCTGAAAGTGATGTGATAACAGGTGTGCAGTATAAAAACAAAGGGCCATAAGATGTTGCAGGCTTGCCAGTCTAATGCTGCGTTTACAAGGAGTGATAATTCGCCCGATCATATGATTAACGATTTGAAAGTAATGATTTTCTTTATAACGGTCAGCCTTTAGACGGAACGATATATTGTACGGAAAAATCATTTTGCGATCGCTTAAGCCTATCTCGCACATAGGTAAATCGGTGAACGACTGTTTACACGGAACGATTAGCGAATTTTTTGCGAACGAAGATTTAAGAACATGTTGTAAGATCAAAATGAACGATTTCTCGCTCGTTGCTTGATCGTTCGCTGCGTTTACACGTACGATTATCATTCGAATTTGATTGTTATCGTGCAAATTCGCATGATAATCGGTCCGTGTAAACGCAGCATAAAGCTGCTCACTTTCTCCAGCAATAGCATTAATATTGGATGAGAGATGGTAGATGCCAATGTTCTGTATAGATAGACCATGGGTCTGCCCCATAATTTGTATGTCATGGGGTCAATGGAGCCTGCAGTATAGAGTGAGAGAGGGGAGTGGTGTGTTGCAGGAGGTGTTAGTATAATTCATAGACTAATTAATTGACTCTACCCACAATCTGTACCCCCAAACGGCTTGTACCTTCAGATAGCGGCTTTTAATCCAAGATCTGTCCTGGGATCCGTTCGGCAGGTGATGCAGTTATTGTCCTAAAAACAACTTTTAAACTTGCAGCCCTGTGTCATACTGGTGTGGCCTAGATTGTGTATGCATTAGACTTGCACCACCCCTCTGTCCCTCTTCCCTGCCCTCTTCATCATTAGGAATGCCCCAGGCAGGTATTCTACTATTCATCAGCTGTGTGAGCACTGCACATGGGCTGGATCGTTAAGGCACCTGCGCAATGTTCACAGCAGAGGAATAGGAAAAATCCTGCCAGTGGCATTCCTAATGATGAAGAGGGTGGGGAGGAGGGATGGAAGGGGTGGTGCAAGGTTAGGGCACAGATACTCTAGGCTACGCCAGTTTGACACAGGGCTGCAAGTTTAAAAGTTGTTTTTAGAACAATAAAAACAACGGGCCCCAGGAAAGAACTTGGAATAAAAGCAGCTATCCAAAGGTACAAGTGGTTTGGGGGGGGGGGGGCAGATTGTGGGTACAGAGTCGCTTTAATAGAACATGCCGCCCCTTAGATCATGCCACATAAGGCATGATAATTATCTTACCTCGTGGCAAATACAGCCCAGAATCTACATGGCACTTACCCTCCAGAAAAGCTAAAATATTAAAATGCTTTCATTATATAGTAAGAGGAACCAAAGAGGGTTTACTGAGCGCCTCAAGTGCAGCAAGCTGGAACACCTCCTCTCTCCCATACCTGACCCTGCTGGGACTCTAGGTGTCAATCAAGCAGGGAGGGGGAGAAAGGAGACATTCAAGCTTACAGCTATTCAGGAGTTTGGAAAAGGCTCTTTGACTCTTAGCACCAGAAAATAAAAGTATTTCTATACATCCTGGAAGCACAGCTGGATATATGAAAGGTACCATGTGTCTCCTTGACCTAACAGCTATATAATAGCGTCAGCAGTTTAAAATGTGAATTACAGCTGACAGTTTCCCTTTAAGAAACCTATGTAAAACTTGTTTTCACATGTGGAGTTTCACTATGATTCACTGAGTGCAGAAGGTTTTATTTTTCTTATTGCTTTAGGTTCTTTTTATGGCTGAAAATAAACAGCTAAAAATATGTTTACAGTGCTTGAGGCTTTTGTTGCGGCAGTGCTAACAGGCATCACCAACAATGAATGTCCTACAAACAATGCATTTTACGTTTATATTTACTGTGCATAGGGCGGTGAACAGAATTACTATCACATGACCCCTTGTGTGTGCGAGCTGACATTAGTTCTTTTATAGAAAGTATCATTTTCATATGAAATTGAAATAGAAAAGCGACCCATTTGTTCAGTCCCACAACTAGCTCTTCGTATTGTGCAATTTAAATAAAACTTTATATATATAAAACGTGTGCGGTATATCCATACTAATTTTGCTAGTTTTAAATATTTAAAGGACATCTATAACCTATTTCATTTTAGTTTCATTAATTATATTTAAAGGGAAGCTGTCTTCCTTCTCATGCTGCCTGATCGTTAGGTCAGTCCCTGGCACCTGCTTGCTGCTGGAGACAGGCTCCATAGACGTTTTATAAAATGTACTGCGGCAGCAAGGGGTGAGATGGGGAGATTAGGGATTAGCTAAGTGCATCTTCCCACTATGACATACTATGACATATCAAAAGATTAAAGAAGGCCTTTGTCTATTCATCTAATTCTTTATATTTAATACAGACTGAACGGAGCCAGACACCGGTGCCATCTGTGAATGGGACATGTACATATACCACTCCGTTTACAGTCATGTGTGCAGCAATAAAAGCAGAAGTGGACAGTACTGTAAATATTCCAGGTAGGTATTCTACATCATATATGTGACAGTCAAGTATGTGAAGTATGTGATGTTCATGAACTCACTACTGTCATTTTTATTTTATTATTGAATGGTTTATTTATGGTTGCTAACTTTCTCCATTACATGCATCCTCTATTTTTCAGTAAAGACAGCCATACCCACTTTGCAGGGGCGTAGCTAGGGGTTCAGCCTAGGGGGGGCGAGTGAGTCTCAGTGGGCCCCCAACCTATTATGTTACCCATAGGGAACCTCAGTAGACCCCAAACAAATAGAGGTGTAAGTAAAGTGCAGACACATCCAGTGACTCACAGGTGACGTCTTCTCTGATGAGAGTGGGTCAGGTTTCCTTTTCTTTTTCATTGTGAAGACTCTTCTAACCACAAATCATCACAGCAGTATCTGCCAGACAAACATCTTCAGCACCTTACTTTTACAGCACCTTTAACCACCTCTATACAAACTCTCCATCATAGTGCCCTTAAACAGTAACAGAGACTTCTTTGAAGACCAATCTGTAGTCATTTTTCCTTTTCTGTGCTTCTTTCTATACTTAGATCCCTTCTTTATGCCTGTATCTGTAGTTAGGATCCATCATTGTGTCCTCATCTGTAGTAAGACATCCTCTTCATGCCCCATCTGTAGTTGTGTTCCCTCTCTTTGCCCTCTGTAGTTAGCCCCCCCCTTATGCCCTCAACACTAGTTGGGCCCCCACTTTGTGCCTCCATCTGCAGTTAGCCCCCCCTTTGTGCTAAATAAATGGTAACCATTTGTCCTAATGAACTGTACCACCGCCCCCCTGTATAAACTGTGCCTCTTATGAACTGTTTTTATATTAAATAGTGCCACTGTCCCCGTATTATACTGTGCCCACAATGTAGTTTGCCACTGCCTACCTAATAAACTATATTACTACTGCCCTCCAATGTACTGTACCACTGCCCCCTGTAATGTACCGTACCACTGTCCTCTCTCATGTACTGTACCACTGTCCTCTAATGTACTGTACCACTGTCCTCTAATGTACTGTACCACTGTCCTCTCTAATGTATTGTACCACTGTCCTCTCTCATGTACTGTACCACTGTCCTCTCTAATGTACTGTACCACTGCTCTCTAATGTACAGTACCACTGTCCTCTAATGTACTGTACCACTGTCCTCTAATGTACTGTACCACTGTCCTCTCTAATGTATTGTACCACTGTCCTCTCTCATGTACTGTACCACTGTCCTCTCTAATGTATTGTACCACTGCCCTATAATGTACTGTACCACTGTCCTCTCTAATGTACTGTACCACTGCCCTATAATGTACTGTACCACTGTCCTCTAATGTGCTGTACCACTGTCCTCTCTAATGTACTGTACCACTGTCCTCTCTAATGTACTGTACCACTGTCCCCTCTAATGTACTGTACCACTGTCCTCTCTAATGTATTGTACCACTGTCCCCTCTAATGTACTGTACCACTGTCCTCTAATGTGCTGTACCACTGTCCTCTAATGTACTGTACCACTGTCCCCTCTAATGTACTGTACCACTGTTCCCTCTAATGTACTGTACCACTGTCCTCTCTAATGTATTGTACCACTGTCCCCTCTAATGTACTGTACCACTGTCCCCTCTAATGTACTTTACTACTGACCTCCTAAATCATTGTTTTCTAACCAGTGTCTCCTCAGCTGTTCCTTAACTACAACCTCCATTATGTCAGGACATGATGGGAGTTCTAGTCTTGTAGCGACTGAAGGGTCACATGTTGGAGAACACTATACTAAATAAACCTCCCTCCTAAATTATGATTTCCCTACCAGTGGCAAAACTACAACTCCCATTGTACCCTGGTGGCAGGACATGATGAGAGTTTTAGTTTGGTAACAGCTCAGGAGCCACTGTTAGGAAGCAATCATTTAGGGGTACAGTTTATTTAGTAAAGTATTCTCCAACATGTGACCCTCCTGCTGTTCCTAAACTACAATCCCCACTATCTCCTGCCAGAAGGGCATGATGGGGGCTGTAGTTTTGTCACAGGTTTGAGAACACTACTAAATAAACTCTACCTATGTGTATACACTCCAGCCGGGATTCCTCAGAAGGCAGTACTACATAAGTTCCGTAGAAATCACGGCCATTGTTACAACGGCCATGATTACTACGGAACTTACTGTATGTAGTGTGAACATAGCCTTAAACACTAAGTTTTACTTATCTCTTCTTACATCACATTACATACACCCAGGGACACACACACACATCCCATGCACCCAGGACACACACATCTCATGCACCCAGGACACACACACACATCCCATGCACCCAGGACACACACACATCCCATGCACCCAGGGACACACACACATCCCATGCACCCAGGACACACACATCTCATGCACCCAGGACACACACACATCCCATGCACCCAGGGACACACACATCCCATGCACCCAGGACACACACACATCCCATGCACCCAGGTCACACACACATCCCATGCACCCAGGGACACACACATCCCATGCACCCAGGGACACACACATCCCATGCACCCAGGACACACACATCTCATGCACCCAGGACACACACACACATCCCATGCACCCAGGACACACACATCCCATGCACCCAGGGACACACACATCCCATGCACCCAGGGACACACACATCCCATGCACCCAGGACACACACACATCCCATGCACCCAGGACACACACATCTCATGCACCCAGGACACACACACATCCCATGCACCCAGGACACACACACATCCCAGGCACCCAGGGATACACACATCCCATGCACCCAGGACACACACACACATCCCATGCACCCAGGGACACACACATCCCATGCACCCAGGGACACACACATCCCATGCACCCAGGACACACACACATCCCATGCACCCAGGACACACACATCTCATGCACCCAGGACACACACACATCCCATGCACCCAGGACACACACACATCCCAGGCACCCAGGGATACACACATCCCATGCACCCAGGACACACACACACATCCCATGCACCCAGGGACGCACACATCCCATGCACCCAGGACACACACACATCCCATGCACCCAGGACACACACACATCCCATGCACCCAGGGACACACACATCTCATGCACCCAGGACACACACATCCCATGCACACAGGGACACACACATCCCATGCACCCAGGGGCACACGCATCACATGCACCCAGGACACACACATCCCATGCACCCAGGAAACACACATCCCATGCACCCAGGACACACACATCCCATGCACCCAGGGACACACACACATCCCATGCACCCAGGACACACACACATCCCATGCACCCAGGGACACACACATCCCATGCACCCAGGACACACACACATCCCATGCACCCAGGACACACACACATCCCATGCACCCAGGACACACACACATCCCATGCACCCAGGACACACACACATCCCATGCACCCAGGACACACAGCACTTACTGTAATTGCAGGGAAGCTCTGAGGGGGCCATGTGGTGCAGTTCTCTGATCTTCTCCTCACAGTCGGACTCTGGGCCCCTCCTCTTCTTCTGTCCCGACATCCAGGAGAGCAGGAAGCAGCGGGAGGAGGTAGTGAGGGAGTGGGGGAGGGGCCCGGGCTGTGAGGAGGGGGTCCTGTCTGTGTCTCTTCTGCCCTGGTATAGAGTGAGCAGACACACAGACAGGAAGCTGCAGTGTCTGCCCTGAGTGCAGCGGCCACTACTTCCGGGCAGCCTTAAAGTGGCAGAGCAGCCTAATTAACATCCGGCCTCAGCGGCCCTTAAGTGTACTGGGGGGGACCGGCCCGGGGGGCCCCCAGCCTTGGTGGGCCCGGGGGCGACCGCCCCCTTTGCCCCCCTCTAATTTCTCTACTGCCACTTTGTATAACTACTGATAAATGGGGAGGTTATCTGTTTATTGCAAATATATTCCATAACACTGTATAATACACTGGGTACATGTATGACAAATTTACATATTGCCTTATTGCCTAATATCAAACTTATCAACGGTCCAAAGAAAAGGAGTAAATCCTGCTCACAAGAGCTTACAATCTGTTATTATCTACATGGTTAAGAAAACAGAAGAAAACAGAATGCAGTTTCCGCTTAACTTTTTCTACTTGGGCCTCACCAGCCAATCCATGTTGATGCAGGGACCTTGCTCACAAACACATACTACCATGTAGCACCCATATTGCTCCCAACAGCTCAGACCTAATGCTGCATAACCTCTCTTCCAATAGCAGCACCGACCCCACAGCACCTCTTTGAATCAGTAGTGGATTATAATAGGGGCGTTTCGGGCGGCAGCCCGGAGCCCTGAGCTCCTGGGGGGCCCATGACCACCCAAAAAGACTTATACTATCAGTGGTGTACTGTCTCCTGGTTACACTTCCGCCATGATTTGCAAAAGATCAAATTTTTTTAATGGCAATTTTGCACAAATCAGGACATCATGACATTATCTGTCCTGTACTATGAACGCCAGGCTAGTGCTGCCATAGTTACGGTGGGGTGGGGGGGCCCAGGCTTCGTGAACAGCCCGGGGCCTATGGTAAAGTTAATCCGCCCCTGCTTGGAATACCACCCCACAGTGCACATAATATCCCTAGCTCTGACAAACGTACACTGCAATGCAATAGTAAATAGTTCTCCACCAGCAAAACAACAACACCACACTGCAACAGCACTGACCCCTCTGCACCTCTTCTGATGACAGCACTGACCCCTTTAGCTCCTCTCCAAGTGACAGCACTGACCCCCTTAGCACCTCTTCTAATGACAGCACTGACCCCCTGAGCACCTCTTCCAATGGCCGCACTGACCCCTTCAGCACCTCTTCCAATGGCCGCACTGACCCCTTCAGCACCTCTTCTAATGACAGCACTGACCCCCTCAGCACCTTTTCTAATTACAGCACTGACCCCCTCAGCACCTCTTCTAATGACAGCACTGACCCCCTTAGCACCTCTTCTAATGACAGCACTGTCCCCTCAGCACCTCTTCTAATAACAGCACTGACCCCTCTGCACCTCTTCTGATGACAGCACTGACCCCTTTAGCTCCTCTCCAAGTGACAGCACTGACCCCCTTAGCACCTCTTATAATGACAGCACTGACCCCCTGAGCACCTCTTCTAATGGCAGCACTGACCCCTCAGCACCTCTTCTAATGACAGCACTGACCCCTCAGCACCTCTTCTAATGACAGCACTGACCCCCTCAGCACCTCTTCTAATGACAGCACTGTCCCCCTTAGCACCTCTTCTAATGACAGCACTGACCTCTCAGCACCTCTTCTAATGACAGCACTGACCCCCTTAGCACCTCTTCTAATGACAGCACTGACCCCATCAGCACCTCTTCTAATGACAGCACTGTCCCCTCAGCACCTCTTCTAATGAAAGCACTGACCCCCTCAGCACCTCTTCTAATGACAGCACTGACCCCATCAGCACCTCTTCTAATGACAGCACTGACCCCTCAGCACCTCTTCTAATGGCAGCACTGACCCCTCAGCACCTCTTCTAATGGTAGCACTGACCCCCTCAGCACTTCTTCTAATGACAGCACTGACCCCTTCAGCACCTCTTCTAATGACAGCACTGACCTCTCAGCACCTCTTCTAATGGCAGCACTGACCCCTCAGCACCTCTTCTAATGACAGCACTGACCCCTCAGCACCTCTTCTAATGGCAGCACTGACCCCTCAGCACCTCTTCTAATGGCAGCACTGACCCCCTTAGCACCTCTTCTAATGGTAGCACTGACCCCCTCAGCACTTCTTCTAATGACAGCACTGTCCCCTCAGCACCTCTTCTAATGACAGCACTGACCCCTCAGCACCTCTTCTTATGACAGCACTGACCCCCTTAGCACCTCTTCTAATGACAGCACTGACCCCCTTAGCACCTCTTCTAATGACAGCACTGTCCCCTTCAGCACCTCTTCTAATGGCAGCACTGACCCCTCAGCACCTCTTCTAATGACAGCACTGTCCCCTTCAGCACCTCTTCTAATGGCAGCACTGTCCCCTCAGCACCTCTTCTAATGACAGCACTGTCCCCTTCAGCACCTCTTCTAATGACAGCACTGACCCCTCAGCACCTCTTCTAATGGCAGCACTGTCCCCCTCAGCACCTCTTCTAATGACAGCACTGTCCCCCTTAGCACCTCTTCTAATGGCAGCACTGTCCCCCTCAGCACCTCTTCTAATGACAGCACTGACCCCTTAGCACCTCTTCTAATGACAGCACTGTCCCCCTCAGCACCTCTTCTAATGGCAGCACTGACCCCCTTAGCACCTCTTCTAATGGCAGCACTGACCCCTCAGCACCTCTTCTAATGACAGCACTGACCCCCTCAGCACCTCTTCTAATGGCAGCATTGACCCCTCAGCACCTCTTCTAATGACAGCACTGACCCCTCAGCACCTCTTCTAATGACAGCACTGACCCCCTCAGCACCTCTTCTAATGACAGCACTGACCCCTCAGCACCTCTTCTAATGGCAGCACTGACCCCCTCAGCACCTCTTCTAATGACAGCACTGACCCCTCAGCACCTCTTCTAATGGCAGCACTGACCCCTTCAGAACTTCTTCTGAAGATCTGTTGTAGGGAAGTGAGCAGCAAGAATCCTCACACAGGAGCTTTTCTAATCTCTGCTGTCACTTCTCAGCAGCTCCCCTGTACTCTCCACACTTAAGCCCCTATTACACGGGAAGATCACCGGGAGCAAGGGAGCGCCAACCTGTCAGGTCAGCGCTCGCTTGCTCCTCGTACCCCGCTCGCTGCTGGCGCTATTACACCCGCCAACAGCGAACAAGTAAGTTCAGGGGCGCGGGGGAGCCCATAGGAGATAGCGGCAGTCTGCTGCAGCCGCTCCTATTACACAGAGTAACGCCAGCAGATCATTGCTATCCAAGTTGTTTGTCTTTCAACATGTTAAAAGACACGATCAACCGACATTGTGCATGTCAGCTGATCATTGTCTTTATTAAGCTAAATAATTATCAGCCGTAACTTTAACTGTAGTGAATAATTGTAGGACCTGTGAGATCCTTGTCATGTAAACATGTGGGTGTTTATTATTCCCCTACTAAATCAACGGCTGTTCCAGCGAAAATATACCAGTAGTCCGCAGTCTTTTGCCTTGTTGTGCATGTGAGCACAAATTACCCTAAATCCCCCCCACCACCACCACAGGGAATAATAGGATCCAGATCTTTCTCCGCAGTATTGTAAGCGTCCTATTAGATGAAACGATAGTGGGAATTCTATAGCAGGTGGAATGTTTTTGTTTACGAATTCAGAATTTATTTTTCATTAGTCAAAAATGGTGTTAAGAATTATGCAGTTATATAATGGTTTAAAAAACAAAACCCAAAAACATACAATTGACCCCAGGGGAGTAGCAAAAGGCTCATAAACTCTGGTGCAAAAGTTCAACTCGGCTTCCCCATGCAACTTCACCATGGCCAACCGTAATTTTCTGCTGAATTTCTACATCTCTGTAAGGGTATGTGCCTCTATGGGTCCGCACAGTGATCTCCGCTTGAAGTTCCACCTGTCCCATAGACTCAATGACATTCTGAAGCTCAATCCGCTGTTCACCCAAAGAATTTAGCTTGTGTATAAAATCAAGCTGTGGAGCCTCTAGAAGAATTAAAGGACAGATAAATGGACCAATGGCACCAGATGGAAGTTCTGTACAACAGTCCACCTCTGAGTTCAAGCTATCAGCTCCTCTGTATGTTGCATGTGAGCTACTATGGTATATACTTTACTATATGCGTTCACTGTTCTAAAAAAAAGTTTATCTTCCATCCTTGTTGTCTTAATCTTTATTACTTTACTGTAGGTGAAGGACCGAATTACAACACTTACAACACTAATGTGGTGGAAGATTTCATTGTCACCAATCCCCCCGATGTTTGTCAGGTTGTTGAAGTGATGACAGAAAGTGACGAGCAGCCAACTGTACGGGCACAACATTATCCTCTGCAGATATCACCAGTCTCTTCATGTGGAGGTGAGAGACACACTGGCCCATCAGCATAGGTTTTATGAGATTTACCAGTATTCAGAATATACTGCAGGCGTGTTAGGGTCCATTTACACAGAAAGATTATCTGACAGATTATCTGCCAAAGATTTGAAGCCAAAGCCAGGAATGGATTTGAAAAGAGGAGAAATCTCAGGCTTTCCTTTATGACCCGATCTCTGTTTGTAGTCTGTTTCCGGTTACAAGTTACAAGACACAGGTTAGCATTTTGCTGCATGAATGTTGCTCTGACGATACTGACGCCATTTTTTTCCTTTTTAAAACGGAGAAGAAAAAACGTGGGAACATAGCCATAGGCTGTATCCATGTTTTTCAGGACTCCCTTCAGCCACTGGTATTCAAATGCAGAACAATCGGACTCGAGCATGCACTCATCTCTACTCTTTGCCTTTTGACGCAGTAGAATTGAAGAATTGAGTTTACTGACTGTCTCTGCTGGGGCCATTGCATCTGCCCTTCTGAGATTTATGTTTAACAGGGAATTCTCCCCTAGTATCATGGTAACCAACTGAACATCTGCCATGTTAAACTAGACCTCTGAGGACACAAATTGATTTTTGTAGCTGATGTTCAACCCGTCATTATGTTCACTTCTGTCATAGACTTGTTTACCGAGAGATATGAGCAAACAAAATCCGAAAATGACACTTGGCGCTGGAGAGCAGAATGTACATGCAATAGTTGTGCGATTGTAACTGCTTACCTGAAGGTAGAACACTAATGCAAGTCTAACGGAATATTGTATATTGTACAGATGTAGCAGGGTTGCCTTTTACCTTAAAAATGGAGGGCACTATCTGCCTATGATAATGCACCTTACCTTGTTAACATTGGTTAGCTACTTTCTTCCTGAAACAGCGCCTCACCTGTTCTCAGAGTGGGTGTAGTATTGCAGATCAGTGCAGTAAATAAAGCTGAGATGTAATACCACACATAACCTGAGGACAGGAGTGGGGCTGTTTTTGGCAGAAGGCAAATATGTTGTTTTTTTGTCAGCTGGTGTTCGGTGTTTATGTATGGTAGATTGTGAATGGGTCTGACACGTATAACCAAGTGCAGGATTTTGTACACAGTGTATTATTTTTATTTCATTTTCTCTTTTATTCGTCAGAAAGTGAAACAGACAGTGTGCCTAGCGATGAAGAGGGTTTGGTAAGTTTTCTTTATGTAGTTTGTAAAGCTTGTTCATGTGACTATAAGTGATGTATTTACTATTTTACATATTCAGTCTCTTGCTCGTCTGAGTATTTACATTCCTTTCTGCCTGCAGCCAGCAGCATAAAGCCTGCACGATTCTACATGGAAACACTGTGCTTCCATATTAGGGCCCTGTAGACACTCTAATGCCCCTATTCCACGAGTCGTTTGGAGGAGCAAACGAGCGCTAATAGCGCTCGTTTGCTCCTCGTTCCCCGCTCGCTGCCGCCGCTATTCAACGCGGCTACAGCGAGCGGGTGAGTGCGGGAGGGGCTGCTCGGAGGATCGCTGATCGTCTGGGCAGCCCATAGGATATAGCAGCATCTGCTGCCGATGCTCCTATTCAACGGAGCGACGGCAGCAGATCGCTGCTATATCAGTCGCTTGTTTTTCAACATGTTGAAAAACAAGCGACTGCAACGATCAGCCGACATGAACGATGTCAGCTGATCGTTGCACTCTATTCCACGGGACGAATATCGTTCGTAGCGGCCGATATCGGCCGAATACGAACGATATTGCTCCTTTAAACGACCAGTGGAATAGGGGCTTATGTTGCTGATGATACCACCACTCTATAGCGCCTTATTCTCCTCTCCAGGCAATGCCCCCATAATGTGGCATGTAATGGAATATGATACAACTTGTTTTCTTGTGATATAGTATAGGCCCACAGTAGCCTATGTATGCCATACCACAGATCTATAGTATTGTTTGCAAATGTAGCCTATTTATATGAAAAGGCTGCATACTGTATGTATTTTGTCAGTCTTAGGTCAGTATTTTTCAACCAAAATCAGGAGGGGAACTGACAGGGTAAAATTGTAATGGAAGGATTTGCACAGTTTCTGTGTTTTCAACCCAATCCTGGTTTTGACTGAAAAAAGCCCATATACATAGTAACGTTTTGTAAAAGCTTTTTTGAGAGCCTGAATGGGTTAATGTGGCGGCCCAATGTTTACTGGCATGGCTGTTTGCTTTGGGTGGAGTGCCTTTATGAAGGAAAGCAAGGCACATGAGATGCAGGTGACTTGATTACAGATTGTACTACATACCTTGTATAATAAACACATGCTTTTACAGGACTTTAAAGAGTCATGCTCATGCTTTATATAGGGCAAATAAAATAAAGAGGATGTACTGTAGGTGGAAATAAAACTTATCATAAATGTTTTTGTTTTAAATATTCAGTTGTCTGATTCCACCCATTAAAAGGAAAAAAAATTGGTTTGAATAAAGCACAGGACGTTTTTAGAATTAATACATAAGGTTGCGGCGTTTGTTGTGTTTCAAGCTTGTCTTGATCTCTCACTCATAGATAGTAGATGATCAGGGTAATAGGTTGGTGGACTTTTCTATTTTTTTCAACTGTATTATTTATGATCATGACTAGAGATGAGCAAACTTAGAGTAATAACGAAGGGAATCACTTAGTTATCTCTGCAATCTGCTTTTTAGCCGGCTGCACTTCAACTGACTGCCGATCCATGTTGCTCCTCTGCAGGTGCTGGGAAAAGCTGGATCCAGTCCTGGGAAACTTCTCTCAGTTTCCCAGGAATGGATCCAGCTTTTCCCAGCACGCAAAGCGGCACAGAGCGTGAGTCTGTTACAAGGCAGCCGACTGATAAGTGGATTTTAGACATAACAAAGTGATTCCCTTCGTTATTACTTTAAATTTGCTCATCTCTAGTAATGAGCCTTTCACACGTGGCAATAATTGGGCCATTCAACCAATAATCCTGCATAAAAGGGAATGAAGATGGAGACTAGAGAACACAAAACAGACACAATATAGTCTGAAGCTTTAAGCATTAGCTTAATCCAAAACTACTTTCTTTTTATTTTTAAAAAATAAATTATTTTTTTGTGTACAGTTTTATCGAAAAGTATTGAGTATTGACTACAGGTGAGGCAGTGAAATCCTGAAGTATTCTGGCAAAATGTATGATTATGGATGCATAAAAGATACCCATTAAAGGATGGCCATTAAAATTTGGCCCTGTTGGGTTTGAATTGAGCAGTAATGGAAACAATGGTAGGCAATTATTGCATATATCGCTTCCTTCCAGGACTACACCTAGACCACTGTAAGCAGTGGGGTGCTAGTAACCTGCTTATTAAAGGGGTTATAAAGCACCTTTTACATGATGCTGCCTTTTTTTCTTACTTCCCCTCACTCCTCCGATGTCCTCCTGTGGTGTCTCCAGGATCCCCCGACTGCAGCTGCCGCCACTTCTGAGATAGAATAGTCTTAGCATTGAGAGCCCGCTCAGCCAATCACTGACTGAGAGAGGACAGCACCGTGGTCAGATTGTTATCAATATATATATATATATATATATATATACACGCACACACACATTTTTTTTACAGTAACTTATAAAAGTTTTAAAGTGCCAGAGTACCCCCTTAATAAAGTGTAATAATCAGCCGGAATCTATAAGTCACAGTTAAGCTACAGTTTTCTAGACCTTTCTTGTCTGGAATAATATCTCTACTGTACGGCATAAACATAAAATATTTCAAGACTTTGAGGAATGTGTTCCTTAGGATACTACTGTACTTACAACAGGTATTTGGTGCTGCACATTTTTAGTGCTTTTGAGGATTTGACAATGCAATAACATCCTGTCATTTATTTGTGACTATATAGGAGGGTCCACAGCCTACATAGGTGTCCATTGTAAATTATAGGAATTATGAAACACTTGGGTGTTTCTGTTACAGTCATAAACTACATATAGAAAGGAACACACCCATAGGAGTAGTAATATCTGACAATTTTAAAAACAAAATAAAGCATGGTTTCGAGTTACCATATTTTGACCTCTGTAACGTTTAATTTTTTTTTCGCCTACAAAGCAGTGTGTTGACTCATTTTGGGATAGATGGGACATTGTGTTCACTTTTTATTCTATTTTATCTGATATACGATATGACCAAACATCAGCAATTCTGGCATTGGGTATTGCTTGTCGTTTAGGCCACTCACCATGTGGGATTAATGAGATTTTATTTTATTAGCTCAAACAATTCTGCAAGTGGCAATACCGACTGTTTTTTTTTCTTCCTAGTTTTGTTTACATTTTGTTTAATTAGTTTATTTGAAAAAATGGGAAAATAAACTTTTTTGAATGTTTATTAGGGAATTTATTTTTTAAAAAATATAATGTTTATATTCTTTACATTTTTTAAGTCCTCCTAGGGGACTATAAGAAGTTGCCATTAGATTGCTTGTGCTAATCAATGCTATGCTAATACATAGCATCGATCAGTTAGATTGGTGGCTCTTCTGCTTATTAGGGGCCGTATTACACAACCTGATAACTTATGTAAGAGAGCGCCAATCCGCTAGATTGACGCTTGCAATAAGGTTTATTATTTTCTTTTTACATCCCTCAGCCGTTGGCCGGGCATCACTCTTGTACGTAGCTATATGCAGCTGGTGGGTGATGTTTTTAAGCCAGCTTAAACAACCCGATCAGCCAATGATCGTTTTTATCAACTGATCATTATTGTTATTACACAGAGCAATAATCTGCCGAATCTGCCTGATTTGGTAGATTATCGCTCTGTGTAATAGGACCGTAAATCTGCCACAGACAAACGTAATCATCAGAGGCATTAACACTGAAACACAGACCAAGACCATTAAGACTGAAACACAGACCAATTATTATTATACATATTATACGATATGACACAGCTGAGTAGAGTGCCTCTAGAGTTTTTAACTGTGGGTTAACAACCAGGTCCTGGTCTTAGAAATGTTTCAGTGCATATGGTATATATGTTAGACTGTGTTCACTCATGGATGCACACATCCATATAACAAAAGATATAAAAATCTACAGTAGCCAGAGCATACTGAAACTATTACTGCGGTATTATTAGTTGTAGTATTATTAGTAGGTACCATTTTTTTGTTGAATCCACCTTGCAGGGCTGTACTATGTTTCCCCTTTAGACAGCCATACTAACAAACCCTTAATTTTTTTTCTTTATAGAGTCGATTGAAGAGTCATCGTAAGGTTGCTGAAAGTAAAGAATGTATACGGACAACAAGCCCAAGAGCTATCTACAATCTTCCAGGAATGGCAACATTTGTAACGTCCAATAAACCAGACCTCCAGGTCACAATAAAAGAGGAGAAATGCCCTATGCCTTATAATGCATCCTGGCCGCTTTTTGCAGATGGGAACTCTTATACACAGACAGCCAGCATCTCGACATTAACCAGCACTCGGAAGGACCATGAAACCAGAGCTACAGTCATTAAGAAAACGTCAGATGTCACTCAGCCAGGACTCAAGACATTCTAAAAAGGACTTATGTTGTGGATAGTTTTCTTTTTATCTTTCTCTGGGAGAGTTTAAAAAAAAAAAAGCTGTGTCATAGTATTAAATTCACATCTATATGCCTTGGGTGCCATTAAGTTGACAGAATATCAATGAGTGAGGAAAGAGGTTGCAGACACTTATGGTTTTCTCAGGAGTAAGGCCTGCTACAAGGTTCAAAAGGCAAACCGAAAACAGGACCAAGAAGGCGAGTCAGCGTAACAATGGCCTTAGTTTGGACTAGGGAAATATGATATTGATAGAATATATTCATTTTCTTAACAGAAACAGAAATCTATATTGTAAATATGTACATTATATTCAGCAGTTTTAGCACATTTGCATTTTGCTTGTGCACCTTAAAAACAAGCACTTACACAGGAAACATGGCTGTCTATAGTACTGCTGTAAATTCTATACAGGGCAAAGCCTTTCATAGCCCTGTGTGGTCTTATCACAGGCCTTATGTAGCAAGACTAGCGCAGGCAAAAAGTTGAGGTGTTGAAAGAAGTCACTTGATTGTTATGGGCACTGCACTGGATTTCATACATGAGGCCCCATAACCATTCACAAAAGCAGGGCAAGCAGGACAACTGCCTCCTACAAGCGTGAATGGTTTTATGTACTGTAAAGTAAAGATTACAGTTTTTATGATAAAATAATTATTAAAATAAAGCTTATTTTATGGATTCGCTCATACCTAAGGTACAATAGGAATTTAGGTCTCTTCACAGTTCTTATATTTTCCCTTCAAACTATAATATTATGCAAATTAGAAAAAAATATATATAACTAATCTCTCCCAATTTTTTTTATTGTTTTATACAGGGAATATTTAATTTGAAATCTAAAATGATTATAATTGTTGTTTTTTTTTATCTTTTTATACAGATTTATTCTATGATTCAGTTTCCTGTTTGTTAGCAGAATGTCAGTTTCCAGGCACATTTCGTAATTTTTGTTTCCTAACATGAAACTGATTTATTGATCTAATATGTAGAATGCAAATTATCCTGTGGATTGAGAAATAAATATTATTTGCAGTTCTATTTGTCTTGAATTCTTTTCAGAATTCTTTTCAGAGTATTTTTGAATGGGGTGTAAAAAAAAAAAGAGAGATTAGAATGTTCTCACTTATTATGCATAGGGAAGGTGTAGAAAGATACGCATTAGTACAGAAAAACACAACCTGAATACTTAACTAGTCGGATATGACATTTCGCTAACCTTTGCAGATCCATAATCCTGTCTTTAAGTATTCACATTTCTCGTAGATCGGGATTTTTATTTGAATTATTCAGAAAAAAATGTTCCTGTGTCTGTATATTTTTGTACTTTGCTTGTTATTGTGCCCCCTGGTGTTCTTTTGATTCATTTCTGATTATGTCTCCAGCCCTTTGGTACAGCATTTCTATTTGGCAGACCTGCACAATAGCAGGAATCTCGCCACAGCTCATATACCAAAGGATCCAGAAGTTGGGACTGAGCATGTGATAGGTGACCCACCAATTTCAACTATACAGTCTAATGTGCATAGGAGGCCTCCTCATTCTCTATTAGATGTCAGGAGAGAAGAATTGGCTGGTTGGATTTTAGGAGCATTGAATTCAAAAAGTGAAACCCTTGTATTATATAGAGTCAAAAAATGTTTTAACACAGAAATGTTCTTGTCCTTTTGCATGAATGACTGGTATCGATGTGATCAGCCTGTGGCACTGCAGAGGTGTTACGGAAGCCCAGATTGTACGGATGGTCCGAATCTTCCGAGGTTCGGGTTCGTATGAACCCGAATGCTCGCCATCAGATTCCCGCTGTGTGCCCGCTCCGTGCAGCGGGTGGATACAGCGGGAGGACCGCCTGGAAAACTAGGATACAGCCTATGGCTATGGCTGTATCCCAGTTTTCCAGGCGGTCCTCCTACTGTATCCACACTCTCCACAGAGCCGCCAGGCAGCGGGAATCATTGCAGAGAGTTCTGGTTCGTACGAACCTGAACCGAAAAAGGTTTGGACCATCCCTACCAGATTGCTTTGATAGCGGCCTTCAGCTCATCTGCATTGTTGGGTCTGGTATCTCTCATCTTCCTTTTCACAATACCCTGTAGATTCTCTATGGGGTTAGGGACAGGGGAGTTTGCTGGCCAATCAAGCACAGTGATACTGTGGTTATTAAAGGGGTGGTGCGGCGCTAAACAATTATTTACTAAATAACACACATTACAAAGTTATACAACTTTGTAATGTATGTTATGTTAGTGAATCGCCCCCTTCCCCGTGTTTCCAACCCACCCACGCCACCCCCGGAAGTGTAGTGCTCTATACATACCTGCTTCTTGCCAACCCCTGTCCGCCATCTTGTGCCAATGATGTCATCTTCGGACGGACGGCCGAACCGCTCCTACCGTCCCTAGTGCCGGCCGCCCTCTGCCGCGTCATCAGCTGCTCAGCCGCGATTGGCTGAGCACAGTTATGTTATTTAGTGAATAATTGTTTAGCGTCGCACAACCCCTTTAGACCAGGTATTGGTACTTTTGGCAGTGTGGACAGGTGCCAAGTCCTGCTGGTAAAAATCCTCCCATCCCTCATGCCGGCCCCCCTCTGCCGCGTCATAACTGTGCTCAGCCGCGATTGGCTGAGCATAACTGTGCTCAGCCAATCACGGCTAAGCACAGTTATGACGTGGCAGAGGGGGGCCGGCATGAGGGTTGGCAGGAGCGAGTCGGCCGGCCTCCCGAAGATTACATCATTTTCAGAAAACGGTGGACGGGGGTTAACACGTATCAGGTATGTATAATTCACTACACTTCCGGGTCCACGGGCAGGGATCGGGGAACACAAGGAAGGGGGCCATTCACATACATAACATACATTACAAAGTTGTGTAACTTTATAATGTATGTTATTCTTTGAATAATTTCTTAGCGCCGCACTACCCCTTTAATAGCAAGATCTAGAAGGATAAACCATTATTTTAAATAATTACTTTAAATAATTAATTCAAAAACTGCTCCTCCATCAAGATGGAAGCCTGTCCCCTTCCTAGGTTGATACCTACTCTGCCCCTCTTTTACTTAGGTGTCTGATAGTACAGTATGTGGTACCATTGTTTGTGTGCGTGCGTGTGTGTGTGTTTGCGCGGGGGGGGGGGGGGGGTCTTCCCGCTTACTAGATTTTACCCAGCCAGCAGTCTGAAGAGGAGAACAGCATTTCAAAGCAAATTGCAGTAAATAAAACCTGACTGGCCACTTGCTTTAGCCCTTCTCAGATGGATCGTGGTCATGAGCTCATGCCAACAACAAGTGTTGGAGGAAGATAATATATATCACTGGCAGCATATGGCAACATTATAAGCTACCTTCAGTTCTTGCTTGAGCATTTCATGTTTCACAGTGATTTGGGAACAGTATAGTCAGTTCTCACCCGCTCAGAACGTAACAACCCTTCCTGGGAAATTCCCCATGTCTACATTCCTTACAGTTTGGTAATTACACTTACAACTTTGAAAAATGTAAATTGTGCAATCAGCATTACATAAAAACAATATCATATTGAGTTTGACTCTTCTTTTCTGACATACATAAATAAATTATACCATAAAGATTTAAAATAAATAACTAAATAAATGTTTTTTTTTCATAATGTTTGGCGAAGGGCAGTTATTGTTTTATTGTGCAAAATTCCGAGGTTCAATCATCCCTAATTATTTTCAGATGGGAATACCCCTTTAAGCATATGGGTATTCACCTACTGGTAAATCCTACCCAACTGTTTCATTGGAACTCTAAATCTGTGTCGTGCATGGTGGAAACTGACCTACAGAAGCTTTTGCCATCAGTGTGTGGCCTGACATGGGACTGTGCGAGGGCACATATTAGTGCCTTTATCTGTGCTTCTAGTTTCCAGATGCCTAGCATATAAGCAGTGTATATATACTGTCAGCGCTGCTTGTGATCAGGCATTTTCACCTGCTTTATCCCACACTGACAGTGTCACAGATGTGGGTCTGTAACAATCTGAGCTCTTATCCCACTCTCTGCCGCCGCTGTATCCTCATGCCACCCAGTGGCATCTTAAATGTACCCTGGGCCCCACCCACTTCCAGTGCACAAGTATCATGACTCGGGACCCTAAAAGGACAAGCTCAATCCCATCTGAGCACCCTCTCTGCATTAGTAGATGGTGCCCTCTGTGCATCCCCCATATAGTATATGGTCCCTTGTGTAGTCCCCTTTAGTAGATGCCCCCCTGTGGACTCCCCCTATAGTTGATGGCCCCCTCTGTAGTAGATGGCCCTTTGTAGTCCCCCTTTAGTAGATGGTCTCCAGTGTAATCCCCCTTTTATAGATGGCCACCAGTGTAGCCCCCCTTTAGTGGATGCATTTTTTGCTGATCTCCCTGAGTTCAAAGATTGTTGGGTTTTGTTGGTCTATTTTTCATCCCCCCATTAATCAAAATCCTGCTCCACACTGAAGAGGGACAATACCCCGAAACAGCTGTATGTGGATGGATGCCTGGCTTTGATAATCCCTTATCATGTCACAGTACTTGCAACTGAGTTAGACTTTGATGCAAAAGGGGCCATCCTGGTATTTACCTATTTGTGTCCCAATACTTGTAGCCAAGTAGGACTTATAGGGCTATGTATCAGGGTGGTTTGGTGATCTCCCCACTGGGAGGCACCCCTTGGCAAGAGGTTTCTTACCCTGGAGGGATATCTGGCTGTTCCTGTGTTTTGAGACTCGTAACTGAGGCTCCACAGACTCCTTTTTCAGGGGCCAATGTATCACTGTATCACTGGAGACTCTTGAAAGAGTACTCCATTGTTTGTTTGTTTTTTTTAGGGATGAGCGAACTTTTGAAAAGTTCGGTTCGGTTCGATCCGGCGAACTTTCGTGAATTTCGGATCGGTCCGAACCGAAAACGAACCTTGCTCTAACGGCTGAATAATTGCAGCTACAATAGTGGGAGAGTGATAGGGTATTGTTTCGTTTAGTTGCAGTTGATATTACAATGAAAAAAGTGGGAAAATTTTTTTCCAAAAATAATGAGAAAAAAAAAAAAAATAATAGGAATAAAATTAATAAAATATAGTGAATCAAAGTGCCAAAATAGTGAAAAAAAATATTGGAAAAAAAAGTTTACAAGGAGGATGCGGCAGCACTTGATTGCACCCAGGCCAGTATTGTTGAGAAGAGACAAGTCGAGAACCAGGAGGAGGCAGCAGTAGATTGCTCGCTTCTCAGTCCAGTATTGTTGAGAAGAGACAAGTTGAGCAGCAGGAGGAGGCAGCAGTTGATTGATTCCAGTCCAGTATTATTGAGGAGAGGCTACTTGAGGAGGAGGCAGCAGTTGATCGATTTCAGGCCAGTATTATGGAGGAGAGGCTACTTGAGGAAGATGAGGCAGCAGTTGATTGATTCCAGGCCAGTATTATGGAGGAGAGGCTAATTGAGGAGGAGGAGGCAGCAGTTGATTGAGTCCAGGCCAGTCTTATCGAGGAGAGGCTACTTGAGGAGGATGAGGCAGCAGTTGATCGATTCCAGGCCAGTATTATTGAGGAGAGGCTACTTAAGGAGGATGAGGCAGCAGTTGATCGATTCCAGGCCAGTATTATGGAGGAGAGGCTACTTGAGGAAGATGAGGCAGCAGTTGATTGATTCCAGGCCATTAATATGGAGGAGAGGCTAATTAAGGAGGAGGAGGCAGCAGTTGATTGATTCCAGGCCAGTATTATCGAGGAGAGGCTATATGAGGAGGAGGCAGCAGTTGATCGATTCCAGGCCAGTATTATTAAAACCAGACTACTTCAGGAGCAGGAGGCAGCAGTTGATCGATTCCAGGCCAGTATTATTGAGGAGAGGCTACTTGAGGAGGAGGCAGCAGTTGATCGATTCCAGGCCAGGATTATCTAGGAGAGGCTACTTGATGAGGAGCAGGCAGCAGTTGATCGATTCCAGGCCAGTATTATCGAGGAGAGGCTATATGAGGAGGAGGCAGCAGTTGATCGATTCCAGGCCAGTATTATAAAAACAGACTACTTCAGGAGCAGGAGGCAGCAGTTGATCGATTCCAGGCCAGTATTATTGAGGAGAGGCTACTTGAGGAGGAGGCAGCAGTTGATTGATTCCAGGCCAGTATAATTAAAAACAGACTACTAGTAGTGATGATTATATTTCTATTTTTGTTCCTCGGCTTACAAAGTTCTGACAAACTAAATCTACTTACTCCTACGAAGAAGGTTCACTGACCATGATACAATTGCATCTAGGGGGTCACATGATTGTTTTGAGCAACAAAATAACAAATGTATCATTCTTTTGTTCCTGGGTGTATATGCCAAGGTTATTTCTGCATTTTCTGTATGTTCACATCTGAAGAGTGAAAGCAATTCACTCAATTAGCTTATTTAGAACTGTGAAGGCAAATCGATGGAAGCAGATATGGTTATCGATAAATCACTCATCGACATTTATGGACTAATCTTAGAAGTGAGTATTTGATAACGCCTTGCCATTAATGAGTTAATAAATGTTGACATAGGTGGAGTTCTAACAGCTTACCGCTTTTTGGCTTATCATTGTGAGTCTGAGAAGCGATGTGTGTGACAGTCACTTGATGTATTTTTTAGAGTTAGTGTCAAAATTAAATGTACAGGTCTGGTCTTCGAATATATCAGATATCTGTTCTCAATAATGCTTGCATTCTGTCCCCGTACTTTACATTGCTTCATTTTATATATGTGTTGATAAAGGCTCTTTCCTTCCTAATTTCTCAATTACAAGTTAGTCATGAATGATCTTTATTTATGATGAAGCTAAATGTTTATTATGGATTTTTGCCCCCACCCATTGCCCTGTGTGACTACATTGGTCACCATACATTGCTGATAGTAGTTCACGTCCCTACGAATGTGTGTAATTCCTATGGCTTGCCCATAAGAGTTAGCTCTAAATCGCACTATACATTTATATTTGTTAGGGTACAAACACACACACCGTATACGCGGCAGATACGCAGCAAATACGCAGCAGATCTGCAGCAGATTTGGTGGTGCAGATTTGATGCTGTGTTCAGCTATTTAGATCTAATCTGCTGCGTATTTGCTGCATATTTGTTGCGTATTTGCTGCGTATCGCAGCAGTAAATAGGCTGCGTATACGGTATGTGTGTTTGTACCCTTAGGCTATGTGTCTGTGTGAAACATAATGCAATGTATTTCCAATTGTAGCCAATGTGCCGCTAATTATGTTTGATTCGCTATGTTTGTGTAATATCTCTTCCAGGAATTTTCTTTGTTTGATCACATGTTGCTGAGAAACGAGGGTGTGACTTATGGTTTGTGTCAGAGAGCTGCCCGTGCAGCTAACTCACTTCCCCCTCCCCCATCCCCCCTCCGGATTGTGGTGTCGAATTCACTATTACGTTATGTTTTGAAATATTTGAGGCTTACACTATGACCACATGATGGGAGTAGTTGTGTACCGTGTATATGATATGGGCCGGCAGCAGACATCATGGAGGGAGAGGGAGGAGGGAGGGAGTTAGCAGCACGGGAAGCTCCATAACCCACCCACATAAGTGACGTCATATTTAGTCAGCAACATTGCCTCTAAGGGTACAAACACACACACCGTATACGCAGCCTATTTACTGCTGCGATACGCAGCAAATACGGACCAAATACGCAGCAGATTAAATCTAAATAACTGAACACAGCATCAAATCTGCACCACCAAATTTGCTGCAGATCTGCTGCGTATTTGCTGCGTATCTGCTGCGTATACAGTGTGTGTGTTTGTACCCTAACAAGGAAAAAGCCTCGACTAGCTATTACCTTACCAAGCGAGCATTGTTTGCAAGAGGTTTATATTATTTATTTATCTTTTTATTAAGGTCCATGCTCGGCCACTGCTATGGGACGGCCCTGCGCCTGGGTACACAAGTCGGCTAAGGCGGAGTGCCGCATGGAGGGAGGTTGCCCGGATTGTGTACCCAGATTGGGACAAGCATAGTAGATTACAGAAGTTGATCATTGGTAAGTTATTTATCCACTATGTCAAACAAGAAACTCTACTGTTATGGTCACCTGATGCTCATATATTACTAATGTCTGTACGTTTTTTGCTTTCAGCCAAACATGTGGAGACCAGGTGGTCCAGTGTGAGGGACAGATTCATCAGGGAGCGACGGCAGCTGATGAGGCGTGGGGCCTCACAAGAAGAACTCGGCTCTTTGCGTTTTGCCCCAATGCTGTGTTTCATTTTGAATGCCAGCAGACGGCGCCAGTAAGTGTGTGTCTTAATTGCATCTGTCCATGCTAGGATCAGATGATGTCAGTATTAGTTCAGTCTGTTATGTGTGCAGACATATAGACATGTGTTACGTAGACAGAGATTATATACACCGAGCTTCCTGCAGGGGGACCTATATATTTCTGGAACTGGATAATAATAAAGTTACTCTACACTCAATATTCTTTATAAATGCAGCGTGCCCTAACTGGATACTAAAAATTGTTTAATAAGTCGATTATGTGAGACCCAACTGGAGTTCGATTTAGCTACAAAGCACGGACAGGATAAATGGCGACAAATGTGCCCCAATGATTACATATGACCTAACAATGTCCCACTCATTTCTCAAGTGAGATTTTTAGGGAGCCAAGGGCTAATTAGCACAAGATGTGAGAATAAATTACTATTTCTTTACAGACATATTATTTTCCCTGAGCATCATTTTTGGGTCAAGTGAAGTCATAACTACATAACTGCTAGCTCTGGTCATGAGTGCTTGCAGTTAAAGGGACATTTGCAAAACCCAGGAGACCAGCAGGGCCCCCCGGTGCTGCAAATGATGATGGCTCAGCGGGCCCGGTGTATTGCAGGAGCAGGCCATGGGGCCCCCTGATGCGACGGGCCCCATAGCAGCCGCAATGGCTGCTAAAGTGGTAGTTACGCCCCTGGCTAACACATTGGACATACTGGATAAAAAAGGACACAAAAAGCCTAAGTAAAATCCTGCATTGGATGCATATTGGTTCTTGAGAATTGTTACAATGTTGCTAACATGTTTGTAATAACAGATTTTGTCCACTGTTCATTTGTCAGCAGAGATGAAGAAGCTCAACAAACAGCAGAGGCCTCATCGGATGAAGAGAATAAAGAACCTCATCTGACGGAGGCACGCACCATGACTCCACCACCAAGAGGCCAAGAGGGCCCTGTTGAGCCTGGGCAGGGAGACGAACATCTGGCTTGATGTTACAGAATAAATTGTGGGCGTCCTGTCTGCACTCCCTCTTATACTAAGGTTGTTGTTGGCATAAATGATTGTGATTAGTGGTCACACAGCCTCTGCCCCCCCCCCCCCCTCAACCACTATCCTGTGCTTTATACTATTTCGAGCATGTAATAAAGATATTTTGTGATATATCGGTGTTTGACTATTTTCTGGATATCACAAGTTTTTTACTTCCTATCTCTGCCTGTCTCTCCCTCTCTCTACCTCCCTGTAAATATCTACTTGTTTGCCTATCTATCTATGTGCTTTCCCTCCCTAACTAGCACAGAGCTCCTCTCTCTCTGCAGTCTAGACAGACAATGAGAAAGAGCATGGACGCTCAGGCACTTCCTGTTCCTGTAGTGACGTCACACACCTTGATATTCACATAATAAAAGGATAAAAGGGATTATAGGAGTAATAATTCCTTATATCCTCTTCCATTCTGTGAAAACAATACAGTTTTGCGACGCCGTTGCGGTTTTAACGTACTTCGTCACAAACCTTTTGAAAGTTCGTAACGAATCTGGTTCGTAACGGTTTGGTCGCTCATCCCTAGTTTTTTTGCTGATCTCCCTGAGCTCAGTGATTGTTGTGTTTTATAAATCAACTCTGGAAAGGTTAACTTGTGGGTATCCAACTAGTAAGGACAATGCTTTGTGGGGAAAGTATGCAAATTAGCTCTTCTCTACAAGGAAGAAAATGTTAGTACAATGTAGGTGGCACAGTAGGCACTAGAGAAAATATATTTTCCTCATTCCAGATGAGTGCCATTTTGCATAGTTTATACATTACAATTTTACTAATTTTACTGAGACTTCTTAGATAAGAACTAATGAGGTTTGTTGTTAATCAGTACCGGAATAATGGACCTTGACCGCAACTCCAGTTGTAAAAAGACAATTCAGCCCAAGCAATGCTGTGCTCAGTAGGGCTGGACTTTACTCCTTAAAGCTATTGTGGTTATATTAACATGACCTGGAAAATATCCCTTGGAGAAGTCACAGAAGTATCAGAACCATAGAATGGCTTTTTTGGTAAACAAAATGATAGCTTGTTAGGTTGTGTTCGCATGTTGCTCATATGTCACAGTGTTCTCACAGTATTTTTTGTCATTGCAATAACATTATTTAAAACATTTACAGTAAGTGTAAAATAGATGTTTTTCTGAAGAAGAAAAAAAAGGCACATGGTGTTTTTTTAGGTCAAAAACACCACATCTAGATGTTTGCTGAAGATTATGTTGAAAATTAAAATGCAATACCCACAAAACATTTTTTTTTTTTTTTTGCTGTGGATTTTTTTTCCCAGTGCAATTGAATTTTTTTATTTTTTTATTTAAATTGCAGCAGGCAACATCATGCATATTGATGTTTATCTGGTTTATCAGGCTTCTCTCCCCCCCCCCCCCCCAATTCTTTAATAGAACTCCTAGAATTACACGATAAGGAACACATGAAAGAAAAATGCAGGAAATAAAATGCCAGGGAATAAGAACATTTATAGTTAATTAAACAGAAATGAGAAAACATCAGAAAAACTGCCAAGAAGATGCCCAAAAACACTGCAAATGTTCTGAGGGAAACCTCTGTCTGAATGCACAAGTTCCGCATATACGGTCCGTAAGCCCACTGCATGTCACAGACTGAATTGTTGGAACTCCCTGCATCATAATTTATTACTACAATTAAACTACAATTCCCAGCATTCTCCGAGAGCTTCATAAGTGTAAGGCATTCTGAGACTTGTAGTTATTGTTATTCTGGGGAGTTGTGGTCACAGATATATCAGTCCAAGATGGGACAAGGTCTGTATGTCGCTTCTGATGGGTTATTTATTTGCTTGCCCCCCATGATCAGTTCTATTGGTGGCCACAGGTACCCCAGTCCCACAGTGGGGCCTGCACAAACTGCAGTACAGTCCTTTAGTGGGCCCTGGCATCTGTGCTGTAGGGCTCTCCCAAGAAACCACGGCACATGTACCAGATACCCGGGAGCACATATGTGTGCGCCTTAATTAAGGCAGAAAAGTGGAGAAATGATTAGGTTATTAGGTTAGGGGGCCCAAACACATTTTTTGCACAGGGGCCCTTTGCAGTCTGTGTCTGCCCCTGACAACAACAAAATAATAATATTCAATGTATATTGCAAACTTGCTTTATTTCACATCTACTGTTAATTTAGATTTTAAAAGTTATTACAGCAGGTACACTTTAGTCCCATAACTAAATATTTTGTCAGAAACAACCCCTTTAATATTGTTTTTGTAAATCAAATAAATAATCATAATAGAAAAAAAGTGCTCCATGAGACTTAACATTTGAGCTCCTGGGGCCAATATATAGTAAGGTTTGTACACAGCTACTCTGCTACTTTTCTGAAATATTCAGTACAGGTATATTTTGTGCATATAGGAATAGGCAAACAGAATACATAAGACAGCACAGGAGTTGTCTTTTTTTTTTTGGATTTAAAGGTTTTTATTTATTTTCAATATAACAAACAAATACAAAAGAAGGAAAATAAAACACAAAGCAAGGACCTTGTGGGTCCAGCGGCAATAAAGTACATGAACCGTATATGAGGAAAGAGTGGAATGAGGAAAAGGGAGAGGGAGAGGGAAGGGGAACAGCATTGACAAAACAAACATTATATGCTACCGTAGTAAAGATCTCATCAAGGCGGGCATATCGCGCCCCACCAGGCTGGAGATACAAGAAGAATCAACCGGCAGCACAAACATTGCAAGTTCTAGACAGCACAGGATTTTAATTCTAATAAGTGTGTTCTATTATGATTAATATATAAGACAATGTAAAAGTGACATCTGCTGACAAGTATGGGTATTACAATCACAATATAATGTGTTATGCATTTCTGGACATGATGCATGATGCAAAAGTACTACAGGTCACAACAGTATGGTTAGGGCACCATTTCCATCATAGAGGGTATGCAGTACAGAAAGATCTTACATAACTATACAGTAATCAATAAATCAAGGACATAACTTGAAAGTGTCAGATTTTTTAAAGATGCCATTCATTCATCTCCAAGCATTTACCAGCTGTATATGAAATTTGTAGTAAGGGCACACAAGCTAACTGAATTATAGTAAAAGGTAATACAACTTCCATGAAATGATGTGCATGACCTGATAAACCTGATTAGAGTGTGCTGGGTGAACTATACAAACTACCAGCCGTAGAAACAAAAAATGCAGGATGAGCCAAATGAGACATTGAACCTTAAAGGGGTACTCCGGCGCTAATAAAAAAAAATCAATCTCCATTTGAGTTTCCCGCTGTTTGCAGGTCTCTCAAGCTCCAGTTGGTGTCTTCATTTTTTCTTCACTTCCTGGTTTGGGCTTTCCCATGATGCACTTTGTCTCCTGTGATGTCTAACTGGCTCTGTAAAACTGTTAGATGGCTTACAGTTTGCTCAGCCAATCAAAGCTGAGCAACCTCAGCTGAGTCATCGGACAAAGGGAGGCGGGCATAACAGGGCTTAGACCCGCCTCCCTCTTGATGATGTCATTGTCACAAAATGGCTGCCACAGAGCAGCCTGGGGTCAACAGTCATTAGATAAGAATTAATTTACTTCACTTTCTAGTGGGGGGTGGAGGGGGGGAAAGATAGGGAAGGGGGGCAGATAGGTGATTGAAGCATATTACAAAGTTATATGACTTAGTAATGTGTTTCAATTTCTGGGAAAAAGCTTTTCGCTGAAGTAAAGGGGTATTTCAATGATACTTAGTTATTCATTTAAAAATAAAATATATTTCTAAATAGTTATACCATTTTGTAATATAAATTTATTAAAGAAAACGTTTTGTTTGTTTTTTTTTTTAATGTGGCAACAGTAAGGGAAAACACAGCCACTCTCCTGCCACCAGTGGCTGTGTCTAGAACGGCAGGGATTTAGAATTAGGGCCCTATTCCACGGGACGATTATCGTTCCCATAATCGTTGACGATAAACGATCCAAACGACCGCTATTGTAAAAGACCTGAAATCGTACACCAATTTACATGGAATGATAATCGTTACTTATGATTGTTCTTGCGGTCGTCTTGTCGTTGCTATTGCGTTCGTCATTACTGCGATAGACCGAACGACATCTTATTCAATGCGAACAATTTGCGAACAAGCAACAATAAAAATAGGTCCAGGTCTTATTAAACGATCAACGATTTCTTGTTCGGTCGTTAATCGTTAACTGCTATTCAAACGAACGATAATCGTTTAGATTCGAACGATTTAACGATAATCTGAACGATAATCGTCCCGTGGAATAGGGCCCTTAAAGTAGATATTACAAGTGGGGAAGCAGTCTGTGTTACTAGTGCTGCAGCCACCGCACTGTGAAGCAGAGTAAGCATGAATAAACTGTCAATCACCACTAACTCTGCTTCACTGTGAGATAGCTTCAGCATTAGAAACACAGACTGCTTCCCCAGTTAGCAATTTAATGATATCTATCTGTGTTCAGGCCTGTATTTAGAGTTCATGCTGCCCTAGGCACTTTGCACGCAGAGGCGCCCCCCCTCACGTCCCTGCACTGAGCCCCCACAGATCTATGTATTCTGATATGCCACAAAGCATCCAGTGTATGATGCACCTAGGACCCAACTACAGTAGCTGCAGGCACTACAACTCCCAGAATATCCTGAGGGCTGCAGACTGTTCTGGGAGTTGTAGTGCCTACAGCTGTTGTAGTTGGGTCCTGGAGGCGTTGTGGGAAATCAGAA
The DNA here is from genome assembly GCF_027789765.1 of Dendropsophus ebraccatus. Classification (NCBI taxonomy): domain Eukaryota; kingdom Metazoa; phylum Chordata; class Amphibia; order Anura; family Hylidae; genus Dendropsophus; species Dendropsophus ebraccatus. The sequence continues at coordinate 70,328,497 of NC_091460.1, forward strand.
TACATAGATCTGTGGGGGCTCAGTGTAGGGAAGTGACCCCAGAACATCACTAATAGGGATAGGGGGAGATGTTTTTGTTCTATCCCCTATTAGTGATGTTCTGCGGTCACTTCCCTGCACTGAGCCCCCACAGATCTATGTATTCTTATATGCCACAAAGAATACAGTGTATAATGCACCTAGGACCCAACTACAACAGCTGTAGGCACTACAACTCCCAGCAAGTACTGACAGTCTGCAGCCCTCAGGATATGCTGGGAGTTGTAGTGCCTGCAGCTCTTGTAGTTGGGTCCTAGTTAAAAAGTTTGCACTAGTGTACTGTAGTGACCGCAGGGCTGTGTCAGTACACTACCGCAAACAATAAACTGACCCTTATAGACCCCAATGGTACACAGGCTCTGCACACTATAGAAGTAATTACAGTGCAGTTACTAATGACTCACAGGTGACGTCTTCTCCGATTGCCGTCGCTAACTTTTTGCTTTCTTCTCCATCTGGCGCAGCATCATGAAGACTTCTCCGACCAAAACTCGTGTGCAGGGGCAGCTGGGGGTGACTGGGGAAGGGAGGCAGCTGGGGGGGGCTGGGAAAGGGAGGCAGCTGGGGGTGACTGGGAAAGGGAGGCAGCTGGGGCGACAGGGGGACTGGGGAAGGGGAGCAGCTGGGGGTGACAGGGGAAGGGAGGCAGCTAGGGGTGATAGGGCAAGGGAGGCAGCTGGGGGGGGGACTGAGGAAGGGAGGCAACTGGGGGTGACTGGGGAAGGGAGGCAGCTGGGGGAAAGGGAGAGCAGCTGGGGGAAAGGAAGAGCAGCTGGGGGGCAGGGGACCAGCAGGGAGGGGCAGCTAGGGTGGCAGGGGAGAAGCTGGGGTTCAGTGGGGGCTGGGGCTCAGGGGGAGAGGCTGGGGGTCAGGGGGAGCGGTAGGGGGGCAGGGAAGAAGCTCACCCCCTGCCTCGCACCCCGGACCCCGGACCTCGGCGCTGCATGGGGGAAGGGAACCAGCCTGCCCACCAGCCTGCTCCCGGCCGCTCCGTCACACCTCCCCCCCCCCCCCCCGGCGCGGACTAGGCACCCGTGGGCCGGTGCCTACGGACGTTTTTTTTTTTTTTTTTTTTTTTAAATAATAAAAAAAGTGTTCCCTGCGGGTGCCGCCCCCCCCCAGGGCGCCGCCCTAGGCACCGGACCATGGGTGCCTAGTGACAAATACGGCCCTGTCTGTGTTGAGAACAGGGGATCTAAATCCCTGCAGTTCCGCAGAAATGTTTTCTTTTCAAATACACTAGTGCCAGAAAGTGCCAGAGATTTGTAATTTACTTCTATTTAAAAAATCTCCAGTCTACCCATACTTATCAGCGGTGTATGTCCTGCAGGAAGTGGTGTATTCTTTTTAGCCTGACATAGTGCTTTCTGCTACCACCTCTGTCTTGTCAAGAACTGTGTGCAGAGTAACAAATCCCCATAAAAAACACCTCCTGCTCTCCAGACTGGAAAGTATACACCACTTCCTGCAGGACATACAGTATTGGAAGACTTTTTAATAGAAGTAAATTACAAATCTCTGGCACTTTCCAGCACCATTTGATTTGAAAAAATTTTGAACAACTACCTTTAATCCACAACCCTTAAAGGGGTTGGCCACTTTATAGTAAAATAGGTCTGTGTACAGTATAAGGCTGGGTTCACACTACGTGTATTTCAGTCAGTATTGTGGTCCTCATATTGCAACCAAAACCAGGAGTGGATTAAAAACACAGAAAGGCTCTGTTCACACAATGTTGAAATTGAGTGGATGGCCGCCATTTAATGGCAAATATTTGCTGTTATTTTAAAACAACGGCTGTTGTATTGAAATAATGGCAGTTATTTACCGTTATATGGCGGCCATCCACTCAATTTCAACATTGTGCGAACAGATCCTTTCTGTGTTTTTAATCCACTCCTGGTTTTGGTTGCAATATGAGGACCACAATACTGACTGAAATATACGTAGTGTGAACCCAGCCTTAGTAACTGTACTCAATGCACATACTGACAGCAGTTCCCTGTGTACCTCATAGAGCTAATATCAGACTCCCCTCCTCCAGGCTGTGCTGTGCTGCTCTGTGGTGAGTCTGTCCATAAGATGGCCGACATGGAGGAGCATGTGACCATGCCCCGCCCCCTGTGTCCTCCATAGACATATACAGGTTCAGTGGTGGACACTGGGGAAAGGGGCACTGTCACTTGCTCCTCCATGTCGACCATTTTATGGACAGGAACACCACAGAGTAGGGCAGTACAGCCTAAAGGGGGGGGGGGTTGATTTTAGTTCTATGAGGTACACAGGTCAGTATATACAGTGGGGCGGATTTATCAAACATGGTGTAAAGTGAAACTGCCTCAGTTGCCCCTAGCAACCAATCAGATTCCACCTTTCATTCCTCACAGACTCTTTGGAAAATGAAAGGTGGAATCTGATTGGTTGCTAGGAGCAACTGAGCCAGTTTCACTTTACACCATGTTTGATAAATCTCCCCAGTGAGTACACTTACTGATACTGTACACTGAACAATTTTACTATAAAGTGGCCAACCCCTTTAATTATTTCTTACACCAAAGTAGACCCTTTAGTTTAAGGACAACTCCAGTGAAAAGCTTTTTCCCAGTAACTGAAACACGTTGCAAAGTTATATAACTTTGTAATATGCTTCAATCACCTATCTGACCCCCTTCCCTGTCTTTTCCCCCCTCAACCAGGAACTGAAGTAAACTCATTCATATCTGATGACTGTTGTCACCAGGCTGCTCTGTGGCAGCCATTTTGTAGCAATGATGTCATCAAGAGGGAGGCGAGTATAAGCCCTGTTAGACCAGCCTCCCTTGTCAGATGACTCAGCTTGCTTAGCTCTGATTGGCTGAGCAAGCTGTAAGCCATCTAACAGTTCTACAGAGTCAGTGAATGAATCTCCTTCTCTTTCCCCAGCAGTTACAGGGACCCCCCTCCCTCCTCCCCCTCTCTCCGTGCCCAGTACAGTCAGTGAGTAAATGAATCCTGTTATCTCATTTTTCCTCCGTGCAGATAAGCACTTCTTTCTCCCGGAGCTTAGGCAGAGAATGAGTCATTTGCTCTTTCCTCTGTCACTGCTGCCTGTCTTCCCCTCCTCTCTCCCTCAGCCCTGCAGCTCTGAGCTAATAGCTGTCAGGTTTCAGAGTGTGTGTGTGTGTGTGTGTTTGTTTGTTGGGGAAGGGGTGGGGTGGTTGGGCACAGACATCACAGTAGACAAAGTGCATCATGGGAAAGCTAAAACCAGGAAGTAAAGAAGAAATTAATACAGCAACTGGAGTTTCAGGAACCTGCAATCAGCGGAAAATTCAAACGGAGACAGACTCAGGAGGGATGGTAAGTGTGAAAACTATGTTTATGATTGATTTAGTTTTTTTTTAATTAGCACGGGAGTTGTCCTTTGAATCAGACCACACACCAGACCATACAAGTAGTTCAGACTCCAGACAGATCCCTAAACTATTCAGATCCTAAGATGAATGTTATTTCAAAACAGAGAGGGACTATAGGGCCTTGTCAGTGGCCTATGTGTGGTGACCCCCGGATGGTGTTATAGTGGTGGGATGGCCGTTCACTCCGGTGGTGGATGGCCTAGATACAGCTGGACCTTATTAGATTGCCATGTGATGCCAGTGCCAGGTGGGCACACAGGTGTAATGGCACACCTGCTAAAAGAGTGTAAGGCCGGTTGTACCCTTTTCCCCTGTGATCAGTGTCCTGTCGAGTTGCTACTGGGTCCCTTGGGATAATGTCACAGATGATGTAGTCACAGGTGGCCAGAGCGGTTTAATGACCCTCCCGAATAGTAGGACCCGCCACCCACAGAAAGGGGAAGTGTCCCAAGGTTGTATGTGTAGCAGGTAATACAGAAGCTTTGAGATACACTTGACAAAAGTTCCCATACAAACTTGCACATAGGACAACCAGATATGCGAGATAAGTGCTGAGTAGGAAATAGTTGTGTTGATAGAGTTGTACTGAGGTAGGATAGCAAAAAGGAGGATACCGTGAGAGTCTCAACCCATTTAGTAGTGTGCTCTGACGGGATGTCGGAGGGTATAATAGAAGAATACTTGTAGTAGAAGAAGAAGAACACCTGTGCCTGTGTATTGACCTGTCCTATATTCTTCACACCATCTTATGCCCTGCTGACATCTGCACTGCGAGATGGAGTTCATCGGCTTACTGCAACTTTGCCCCACCCGGATTAGTTCCTAGCTCAGTGGCTCTATAGTGAATACTGTCCTGCACTGTACTTCTCTTAATCCACGGCGTGGGTTGAGGTTGTCTGTTGGCTGGTCCTCTCCTAAGAGTTTTAACACTGCATAGTGCTTTGTGTGGGTACGTGTAGGAAAGTTGGTGACAGTGTACTGTCCTGCGTCCTACCCATGTGGGGCACTGGCTAAGACTGAACTTTGGGGCCTGGCAGAGGGCAAGGGCCCCGACAAGACTGCTAGTGGGACACCTCATAGGTACCATGGAGAAAGACCAGGCAGCTGCCATGGGGCCTGTGGCCTCCATGGTACTAACGGGCCCCCCCCTTCCTTCCCCTCTGAGAAAACAGAGAGCACAGCTGCTGGCAAGATCCTTCATTCCCCAAACTAAGAGGACACAGTTCTTAACTCTGCCTCCTCCCCCAGAGTATTGCTGCTGGCTTAGCACCATCCTCCGCCCCCCCCCCATAAAGCCCCTGGATGCTGGCACCATCCTAAGCCACCCCCAATACCCCCCACCCAGGGGCATAACAAAAAATGGTTGAGCCCTATAGCACACTTTTGAATGGGCCCTCCCCCCCGCCCCCATCAACATCCAACTCTTTGGGGGACATTTATCAAAACCTGACCCTTTTCCATGTCGTACGTCAGCTGTATCCCACACTTCCCAGATGGGCAGACAGGAGGGGGTGCAGTAAGGCAGGAATGAGGCTTAGTGTAAGTCATGGCAGAAATCTACACCAGTTCCTGAGCGCCAAGTGCAGGGCTGGTGGATTTGCTGAGAGTTGCTGCCCCGTAGTAAATCAGTCCCGGAATCTAGGGGCTGGGCTTTATATAAGACTGTTAGACGGCCAGTGCAATCACCACAGGCCCCTGCCCCAAAGTATTGTGGTGTCGCCCCGCTGGGAGGCACAACCGATCACTTGCCAGATGGTGAGGCGTGATGCCACCTCTGGGGTAGTTGGTCAGAATATAGCTCAGCCATATATTAGGGTGTTGTGACGCCAGTGTCGGTTGGGCACACAGGTATGGCGGCTTTTATTTTAGATAGACTGGCTATACCCTTTCCCCTGTGGTCGATAACCTGTTGGGTTACAAGGGGGTCCCTTGGGAGCTTATCACGGTGGTCCAGAGTGGAGTTGTGACCCACCTGGACTATTGGTACCACCACCCACAGAAAGGAGAGATGACCCAAGGATGGTGCAATGGCTGTGTAGGTGCTTAGTGAATAACCACAGAGTCCAGTTAAAATAAATAAACTCTTCTATACTGCAGGAAGGCTTAATACAGTGATATACAGTAGGATCTTGACTAGATAACATACTTTAATTTTTAGTGACACAACCTGTGCTGAGAGCTTAAGGAGAAGTGAAGCCGTGCTGACTGAGTTGCGTGCTGAGAGGTAGAAGAGGTTCAGAGAAGTAGAGAGGACGATGTTGTGAGAATCCCAACTCAATGTAGTACTGTGCTCTGCCGAAACTTTAGAAGGAGAATAAGTAGAATACTTGTGCCCGTGTTTTGACTCTTTGGTCTTTGCACCACCTATTGCCCACCAGTGTCAGACAACCCGTCCTAGAGGGTGACCCACGCCCCAGACCTTGTTACCTGGGTTGAGCAAAGTGGTCAGAGTTCTCTGATGACACCCGCGCTGCGAGATACAGTACGTAGGCTTCTAGCAACTTTGCTCTATCCGTACCTGTTCCTCTTTCTTCAGGATACTGTCCTACACTTTTAGACTGGTTCTCGGCATGGGTTGGGGTGATCCCTGACTTGTCCTCTCTAAGTGTGCGTTCAGCACTGCATAGTGTACAGAAGTGCTGCCTTCAAGAAAAGAGTGCTAAAGTGTCTCTTGTGCATCCGTCCTCTACAGAGACCGACCCCAAAACTCTCCACAGGGGACCTGGGCCATAAGCCAGGGCCCTACTTGCTACTGTAGGGACCGTGGTGGCTTGCGTCCTTCCTCTACCAAAGCCAGAGTAGGACTCACTAAGGTGTTGCTACACTTACTCTCCCCATGTGACTTCCTCCTCATCTGCTGGCATGATCCAACCCCCACACCCTGACCAGATACAGCAGCAGCTGGAACGATCCCCGGCTGTAACTGCTGTGTGTGGGTGAGTATATGTATATGTCTGTGTGTCTGACACTGTTGTGTTTGTCGGCAGTACAGGTATGTGTGTTTGTGTATGCAACAGCTGCTATTAATGCTAATGCTCCGATCCCAAGATACAGCTAGGGGGATAGCATGGCTGCATCTTTCTCCGGCTGTCCCTCAAATCCCACTCGTTCACTTCATTAGAGTCTGGACAAACATTTATCAAGATTAACGTACAAGTAAATACCAGTCGGCTGGCGTACGCTAGAGATGAGCGAACCAGCCGGATTTCAGCATTGGCTGTATCCCAGTTTTCCAGGCATTCCTTACGCTGTATCCACCCGCTGCATGGAGGGAGCAGGCAGCAGGAGTCAGCCGCCAAGATTTCTGATTCATACGAACCAGAAATCCAGCTGGTTCGCTCATCTCTAGCGTACGCCAGGAAAAGAGGAGAACTGCCTGGGATGCATTTTGATAAATGTCTCCCAAAAAGTTAGACATTAAGCGGGGGGCTGGGTTGCATTCAAAAGTTTGTTATAGGGCCATTTCTGGTTAAGGCCTGGTCATAGCTCTGACCGCTATAGTTATTCCAGCTTTTAGGCTGCTGTCACACTTGGCAGTGTTGTCGTACACCAGCTGTATCCCACGCTTGCCTGATGGGCAGGCAGAAGGGGGTGCGGTAAGACAGGGATGAGGCTTAGTGTCATGGCAGAAATCTACACCAGTTCCTGAGCGCCAAGTGCAGGGCTGGCGGATTTTCTGAGAGTTGCCGTCTCCTAGTAAATCAGTCTGGGAATCTAGGGCGGGGCTTTATATAAGACTATTAGACAGTCAGTGCAATCACCACAGGCCCCTGCCCCAAAGTATGTTTTGGTATCTGTTTTTTTCAATCCCTTGACAAAGGCAGATGCCAAAATGTGCGTCTGGCCAGGAGCGCGTGGCAATCCAGGGCATACTGGTATATATTACTGTTTGAGACGTAATTCATCTGTCTGTCATAAAGTTATTTTAGATTTTGGGCTGCTGTCACACATGGCAGTGTTTTTTTTTAAAACTGTCACTGGCAGTTTTTCGGTTAAAACCAGAATTGGATTCAAATGGAAAATATTTCCATGTTGCATTCACCTCTAGCTTTTTTTTTTTTTTTACTTTATTTAAATTTTTTGGAGATTTCAATAGTTTTTTTAACTATTTAATCAACCAGTTTGGTACCTTTCTGAGGAAATTGCTTGTAAACAGCCCCCCCCCCCCCCCTTATCAGCTATTGCTATTTTGCACCTCTACACAGGAGCTGTGTACATTCTGTGGCCCGGGGCGCTGAATACTTGTATTGTACCAGCTGGTGGACTCTAGTGTTTTGGGTGACTTCAAACAGTGGCCAGGAGTGGTGATATCCACCCCTGGGGACACGGGCACCGGACCTTTGGTAGAACTGGTGTGAGGTGTAAGGTGCGGCGACAGAGATTACATATTCCCACTTAAACAATGCTCGAACTTTACTTCAGTGCAATACAAAAAATACAAGAGTGCTTTAGGTAGTTAGTGCAATAAAATAGTAGATATCTCAGCAGGCAACTTAAAGTAGAGGAAGAGTAGAGGTAAAGCATTAGCAGTAGATAGAGGCCGGATAGGAGGCCTTGCCTAATTAGTGCAGTACTCTGCCAGGATGTGTGTTGTATATATCTTGCAGAAATCCTTGTAACCTGTTTAGATAAATACGTGTTATTTGACCGCCTTCTGAATACACAACTAGCCAACTAGTGAGTTTCCCACGTACTCTAACGTTGTCAGTAGAGAGCAGCTTACTTGCAATCTGTACTCTACTGCAGATCAGTCCCTCTGCTATTCTTAACTAGGTTACTGTCCTAAATTTAGAATCCTTGGCTTAGGCAAGGGTCCTTCCTATTTCTCCAGTTACCCTGGGTCTAAGTTCAGCAGTGCATAGTCTCTCCCTTGGCTAAAAAACACCTCCTGACTGGTCTAGAGCAAGACGCCAACTAAATACACAGCAATTGTGTGTGAGAGACAGTGTAAAACAGGCTAAACCTTATCACAGAAAATGCAGCTATGCACAGGGGGAGTGAGACACCTAGTGGTCGGAGAAGAGCACCTTAAGTGCTTTCTATTTCTGGAATTTGGTGCTACATCTGATTGCTATTTAGAGCAGTGAGGGACAGTGCATTCCTGTTTAGGAGCAAGTTACTCATAAAAGGGTACTGAATCACAGTTGTTTAGTGACAGCTATCTCTCCTGATCCCCACATCGACACACTCTGCTTGGCCTAGCATGTACTGTATGTGTTCTGAATTGGGAAAGTGTAGAAAGCCACTGCCAGACAGCAGCAGCCTATCTTTATGAGAACAAATGGATTGGGAACTGCTCTGGACAGTTCTTGACATGGACAGAGGTGACAGCAGAGAGCACTATGTCAGACTGGAAAGAATACACCACTTTCTGCAGGACATACAGCAGCTGATAAGTACTGGAAGACTTGAGATATTTTAATAGAGTAAAATACAAATCTCTGGCACTTTCTGGAACCAGATGATTTGAAAGAGACATTTTTTGTGAACTACCCCTTTAAGAAGCCAAGAGCCCATGTGGGCATATCCATGAGGTACTAGAGGTCCCAGTGGGGAAGCAGTGGTGGAAAGGACACCTAGAGAGGAGACCAGGAAAAGCACATGTATGCAGAATACATTTTTGAGCAGGGAGACTGCCCTAGAGTGAGCATGACAAAAGTTGTCTCAAAGTTTACTTAAAAAGGTTGTCCAGGGGGGAAAAAAATCCTTTTTCCCCTATCCACAATCTCCATATCAGGCCCCGCCATTATGAATAGAGCCACGGGTTGCATGCTTTTTATTCCTATGGAGTGACTGAAGGAGCCAAGTGCGCCAGAAGATCAATGTACTCAGCTCTTTAATCGGCTCCATAGGAATGAATAGAGCCGTGGGTTGCGTATAGTACTCATGGCTCTATTTGTCACATAGCCAGCGAGGCCCGATATGGAGCGGCGGGGGGTACAGAAGTCAGACCTACCGTGACCTCCTACTTTTCCCCTATCCTGTGGATAGGGGAAAAGTGATTTTTTCTTCTTCCTGGAATACCCCTTTTAATCAACAGAGCAAAATAAGCAGAAAGAGTTTTGAACATCTTTACTGCCAGCTATAAATAGGCTTTCTCACATAATACTTTACAAATGCTGTCTGCGTCTCTCCTAAATTCACTTATTAGGATGATAAATAGGCTATGTACAGTGTGTGAGACAAAGATTTGGCTTTATTTTTGTAGGTAAGGGTAAAGCAAGGTCTCTTTAAAATATACATGGGAACACACTAAGCAGATACATGTCTTGGGCACAGAAAACATCTGTAAAAGTTATTTACCGATTCCACTCCTCCATGGATTTGTGAGAAATTGGGACTTGACTACTTTTTTAAGCAGTAGATGTCTGCACAGTATTTTTCTCTAATTAATACTCATGAGAATATCCAATGCGTCTTTTTAGACTCTGCCTGGAAGGCATCAGATTATGAAAGCACACATTGAGAAGTGGTATTACGGAACTGGACAGTGACCTTCATTAGAAACAGAGAAGGCTAGAAATATCTACATATTGATTTATACAGCTGAATTTTGGTATTAGATACATTTTTACATGCACACATGGACAGTAAGTCAATTATATAAGGAAATGCATAAAGGAATTGTTCTCATCTGCTCTTAGCTGCATATATCTACTATCATGTAGTTTGATTTATCAAACAGCCTGAGCCACTGTTGCCCGCCAGGCTTCCACTTGGATGGATCACTCATGCTCAGTTAAACTGCAGTCACCTGATCTGTCCTATTAGTACTGGCAGTTGGTTTTACCGCACATGCAAGCAAGGGGGATTGTGGGAAAGTCTCTGCACTGTTGCATGGCAGCAGCAGGGTCACAGCTCAGAGAGGAAACCATAGAGTAAATAGATACATGGGGGAAAAATGGTGCAGGGATGTCAGTTACTTTACTAAAAACAGCAAATTTGTTCTCCTGCATATTTATGTATGTGGTACACATCTGACTTTACCAGCTGTGCTTCGTGGCACCACCCTTTAACTATTCATTGTTTTCTTTGCTGCTGTTTTTTTTTCCTTTCAGTTTTTTGATAGTTATGAAACATGTCACTGGTGACTCAAGTTGGTCTGAAAATAATTTTTTGCCATGGCAGCCAATGTCCTTGCAATCTGCTATTACTGCCTGCTCAAATACAACCACACAATTCTGAGTTTCAATAGCAAATCTATCTTTATTATTAGCCTTTTAAAACATCATATATTAAAAAAGAGGGAAACCATACATTAAAAAGATAGTGGCAACCCCGGAAGGTATACACAAATACAAAATGTTATGTTATTGCTGCCTGCCCACCTCACATAAAATGCATAACTCAGGGCATCATATCCGGGACGCCACCACCACCGGGGTGGTCGCGTCCCAGAGGAGTGTTATTATCAATTATTCATAGGTAACTAGTCTATTCTGTCCCAAGCCTTTGTGGGGTAATATAGACTGAAGGACAAATGTGGTCCAGTTATGTTATTGGGATATGACCTTAATTATTCAAGCACACATAACGTACAGTACCTTATGTGTTCATAGTCCCAAGTAGTTTACATTCTTGCACTTGCACTTTATTCATTTTCCATAATATTATATCATATACCATAACATTTCATATTTGTGTATACCTTCCGGGATTGCCACTATCTTTTTAATGTATGGTTTCCCTCTTTTTAATATATGATGTTTTAAAATGATAATAATGAAAATAGATTTGCTACTGAAACTCAGTCTCAGTATTGTGTGGTTGTATTTGATCTGAGGTAAACTGAGGTAGAGTTACAATAGTGCACATAACATTGTTATTATTTCAGAATTTGTGTGATTATAGAGTGCACTTTGACAAATTAGGTATCTTATTACTGCCTGCTATAGACAAGCTATACTAATTGATTGTCGATCAAACAGATCATTGCAATGCAATACAATATCAATTTGTAGTGACACAAAAAGTGGCATTGTAGCCCGGGCTCTAATCACATCTTCTTATAATCTTTTTATACTGACCAAGCTTGGACAACATTTTTATGCATACAAAAAAGGAAAAAAGTAGATGGGGATTCAGCTCACCTAGGCGTAGTCTTCCTTGCAGCAAGCATGTGAGATGGAGGGTGCACGGTTGTCCGGTGCTGGCCAGGCACTGATTACAAGACATAAATGGAGAGGAAGCGTGGTGGATTCCGGCACTCCTGACGTGTAGCTAAAACTTAAAGGGGTATTCCAGGGAAAATCTATAAATTAGCAATGGAAAGGGTTAACCAAGGCTAACCCTTTCCTAATATACTTACCTGTCCGTTTTTGGCCCCCCAAGGAGATCTCCGGTCCGGTCACGTGATGGTCCGGGCTGCGACTCGCGGATCCTCTTCTTCCGGTTCGGTGACGTCACCATAGCGGGCCGGCGTCGGCTCTCCTATTAGCAGCAGAGCACTAAACCCTGACTGGCTTGGTAGCGTGTAGCCAATCAGGGTTCAGTGCTCTGTGTCCCCCCACCTGCTGTACCAAGTTAGCCGGGTGCTGATGTCCCCGGCCCCCCTCCTTCATGTATTATCACCCCGATCTCTCCCCCGGCCCCCCTCCTTCCTGTGTATACAGTCCTATTCAAAGATCGCTCAGCCCCCGGTGTAACTGCTGCCTGCGCTGGCCCCGATCTCCGCACCTGTACTCAGCTGACAGGCGCTGTGTACGAAGCAAGGAAGAAATCTCTCCTGCACTCACTTACACAGCGCCTGTCAGCTGAGTACAGGTGCGGAGATCGGGGCCAGCGCAGGCAGCAGTTACACCGGGGGCTGAGCGATCTTTGAATAGGACTGTATACACAGGAAGGAGGGGGGCCGGGGGAGAGATCGGGGTGATAATACATGAAGGAGGGGGGCCGGGGACATCAGCACCCGGCTAACTTGGTACAGCAGGGACACAGAGCACTGAACCCTGATTGGCTACACGCTACCAAGCCAGTCAGGGTTTAGTGCTCTGCTGCTAATAGGAGAGCCGACGCCGGCCCGCTATGGTGACGTCACCGAACCGGAAGAAGAGGATCCGCGAGTCGCAGCCCGGACCATCACGTGACCGGACCGGAGATCTCCTTGGGGGGCCAAAAACGGACAGGTAAGTATATTAGGAAAGGGTTAACCTTGGTTAACCCTTTCCATTGCTAATTTATAGATTTTCCCTGGAATACCCCTTTAACTTTTAATAAATAAACATTAAAATGCGATGTCACATAGCGGACCTACGCGTTTCACGCAGTTGCGCTTAATCATGGTCTAACCATATGTGAACAAGAGATCAGTTTAAAATAAATTTAAAATTTATCCATCTTAAGACAGGATGATGTCCTCACAGAAATACTGGAGCAAGGCCATAGATGTGTGGCACGAAAAGGCAAATCGCTGGGGGATATTCTTTCTCCCAGTATGTATCATGCTTCTAATACCAATGACAGCCACCACGCCAAGGGAAACTTTAGGTGTGGTCTTGGTCGTTGCCAGGTATGTGTTCACACTAACACCAAAAAACGTTTCACCAACAGTACAAATTCTAAATCCTATGAGATCGCCAATTTTATTAATTGTGAAAGTAATCATGTTATTTATATTATTGAATGCAATCAGTGCAATCTCAAATACGTCGGTTGTACGATCAGAAAACTCGAAAATCGCATTAGTGAACACATTGCTGGTATACGCAAAGGTATCTCCACGAACACATCAGGAGCAGTAAAACATTTTTTAGAAGTACATAGTGGCAGTTTGGAGACATTTGGGTTTTATAACATAATCAAAGTCAGCAAACCACACAGAGGAGGGGATTGGCGCAAGATGTTGCTCCATAAAGAAGCCGAAACTGTCTTCCGCCTAGATACACGCAGACCAAGGGGTATGAACTACAAAACTGACTTGTTATTTCATTATCTATGATATTACATAACCCCAACAAATACTTGTTCTGCTATTCTAATATATCCCACATGTATAGGGTACTCCAGATCCAAAGGGGCCAAAACATATGTTCACCCCAGGATCCACCCCCATGTGCTATGACGTGACTTCCGCATATTGGATGTCTTTTGCTTAAAACTGATCTCTTGTTCACATATGGTTAGACCATGATTAAGCGCAACTGCGTGAAACGCGTAGGTACGCTATGTGACATCGCATTTTAATGCTTATTTATTAAAAGTTAAGTTTTAGCTACACGTCAGGAGTGCCGGAATCCACCACGCTTCCTCTCCATTTTTATGCATAATCTTTTTGACAGGACACAAAAGCATTCTTTTTAGGGCAATGAATGCCTGCCGGCCAGTGACACACAGTATATGCAGTAAACAGTAAGTGCAAAAATGGAACTATTCAAAATTCAGAAGGCATGATCCCTCAGAGTCAGACCATTGACATTCTGTCAGTTATCTTTTTTAGTTTCTGACCTCACACCTTCTCAGTCTATTGTAATATAGAGGACAATTCACTGAAACTGTATTGTGCAACATATCCAAAGCCAGCCCTGTCAGCAGTCACCTGTATCACAAAGGGTTACACATTGTAGAAGCAGGCAATCTGTGAGGGTTGCTGCTGAGCCAAAAGCAAGCCCATCCCTTTATGCAGAGCAGCCTGTAGCTCTCATCTCAGCAGCATTCATAGTGGGGAAACATCCAGCTCAAACCATGGCACCATACAGAACTTTCTCTGTCCTACTCCTCACCCTCATCCTGGCCGTCCCATGCTCAGCAACCAACAAACTTTTACTATTTCTGATTGATGGCTTTAGATATGATTATATTAGTGACAAAGAACTTGAAGTCCTTCCTGGCTTTAAGAAGCTGGTACAGAGTGGAGTCAAGGTGGATTATATGACCCCAGACTTCCCCAGCCTCTCCTATCCCAACTACTACACTCTCATGACAGGTGAGTGCTGCTTCTAGTAGTATGCGAATGCTCCACTACCTAAACAGGGATTTTATTCTTGCTTTATTCTATCAATATACATCTGAATATAATATATACAGTATAGGGGTTTAAAGCTTTGTTCACACTAAGGTTATGTTTACATCAGGAAAAAGCTACACATGTCACATGTATAGATCAGAAAACCAGCAAAAAGGTCTTCTGCTGTATACAGCAATGTAACTACGGCATGCCCATAGAGAAGAATAAACCAGATATAGTATTTTTGTCATTATGTCCCATCTGTTTCACCGCAGCATATGCTTTGTTTGTGGAGCAGAATTGTATAGTCTATCATGCTATTTTGTTTCACATATAAAAGCTATAAAGGGTTGAAGCACACCAAATAACCTTATTATTAATGCCAACATATTCTGCAGCACTTTACCAAATGTAGTTACAGGTACTCTGCATTTGGTCTATTCATGTCTATGGGTTTGCTGTGGTACACCTTTTTGCAGGTTTTGCAATGTATGGCTGCGTTCACACTACGTATATTTCAGTCAGTATTGTGGTCCTCATATTGCAACCAAAATCAGGAGTGGATTGAAAACACAGAAAGGCTCTGTTCACACAATGTTGAAATTGAGTGGATGGCCGCCATTTAATGGCAAATATTTGCTGGTATTTTAAAACAACGGCTGTTATACTGAGTCTAATGATTGGGAAATAGTTATACCGGGATATATTCTGTACAGGAAAGACAGAGCAGAGAGAAGGGGAGGCGGGGTAGCCATTTATGTCAGGGATAGTCTTAAATCGACACTCATCCAAAATACATATAAAGAGCTGGAGACTCTCTGGGTTTGTATGCAGTCCAAAGAGGGATCTGTTATTAGGATAGGTGTTGTCTATAGGCCTCCGGGGCAAAGCGAGGACTATGATAATATGCTGATGGATGAAATTACTAAAATGTCATTAAAGGGGGACATTGTAGTTATGGGCGACTTTAACATGCCGGATGTGGATTGGAATATCCCTTCTGCACTTACATGTAAAAGCAAGAATGTAATGGAGGCCCTTACAGGGGCATCTCTGAAACAGCTTGTGAAGTCACCTACCAGAGGAGAGAACATTCTAGATTTAGTATTTACTAATGTGGATCGGGTGTCTGAAGTTAGAGTGGAAGAAAATCTAGGTTCCAGTGACCACCAGTGTCTATGGTTTGACGTACAAACTGACTACGTCCAATCCCATACTACAACAAGAGTATTGGATTTTAGGAAGACAGATTTTAATAAAATGGGGGAGTATTTAGATAAAGAATTAAGAGGGTGGGATAAAACATCGGGGGCGGGCACTCAGTGGGCAGAATTAAAAAATGTCATATTAAAGGCAACTAGACTATATGTACGAGAAGTTAGCAAAAGTAAAAGGAAGAAGAATCCATTATGGTTTACTAGAGAGGTTAAGGCTATTGTAAAAGGAAAAAAGGCAGCGTATAGGAAGTATAAGGAGACTGGGAATGAAGCTGACAGAGAGACGTACAAAAGTATACAGAAGGAGGCAAAGCAGATTATAAATGCTGCTAAAGCCTCAAAAGAAGAGGAAATGGCAAAATCTGTTACTGCGGGGAATAAAACCTTCTTCAGATATATAAGTGACAGGAAGAAGAAGAAGAATGGCTGCAGCATTACTAAAATAAGTAATGGGGAGAATACGTTTATTGATGGAGATAAGGCGGTCGCTGACTATTTGAATAGTTACTTCTGCTCAGTGTTTTCAGAAGGCGGCCTTCACAATCACAGGATGGTTGGACACAACATTGCCTCCAGCTATATGGGTTCGGCTCCAGTATTTTCAGAGGCTGAAGTTGCAGAGGAACTTGCCCGTTTAAAGCTGAATAAGGCGATGGGTCCAGATGGGATCCATCCCAGGGTTCTTAAAGAACTCAGATCTGTGATTGCTGCCCCCCTGACAGATCTGTATAACCAATCCCTGCTAACAGGAGATGTCCCCGATGATTGGAGAACAGCCAATGTTATACCAATCCACAAGAAGGGGAATAGAGAAGAGCCCAGTAACTACAGGCCAGTGAGCCTGACATCTGTAGTAGTGAAAATGATGGAAACTCTTCTAAAAAAGAAGATAATGGATCACCTAAGAATCAACAATTTGATGGATCCAAACCAGCATGGCTTTACTGAGGGCCGATCATGTCAGACTAATCTCATTGATTTCTTTGATTATGCCACAAAAGTGCTGGATGAAGGTGGTGCTGTGGATATCGCCTATCTGGACTTCAGCAAAGCTTTTGATACAGTTCCCTATAAAGAGCTGATAGAGAAGTTGGAGAAAATTGGACTTAATCCTTGGATAGTTCAGTGGATTTGTGGTTGGCTGAAGGAGAGATATCAGAGGGTTGTTGTTAATGGTGTATATTCTGAGCAGAGACTGGTTACAAGTGGTGTGCCACAAGGGTCTGTTCTGGGTCCTATTCTTTTTAATATGTTTGTAAGTGACATAGGAGAAGGGTTGATAGGTAAAGTTTGTCTGTTTGCTGACGACACAAAAGTGTGCAATAGGGTGGATATTCCTGGAGGTGTCAGTAATATGGAAAATGATTTAGCTTTGCTAGATACGTGGTCCAAACAGTGGAAATTGAAGTTCAACGTTTCCAAATGTAAAATAATGCACTTGGGGAGGAGGAATCCTCTATCCGAGTATCACATCGGCAGTACTGTGCTGGAAAAGACTTCAGAAGAGAAGGATTTAGGGGTAATGATTTCTGAAAGCCTTAAAATGAGTCACCAGTGCAACCAGGCGGTGGGGAAAGCAAATCGTATGCTGGGGTGTATAGCTAGAGGTATAACCAGTAGGAAGAGGGAGATTGTGATCCCGCTGTATAGAGCTCTGGTGAGGCCACATCTGGAATACTGTGTCCAGTTCTGGAGACCTCACCTAAAAAAGGACATTGATAAAATAGAACGGGTCCAAAGACGAGCTACAAAAATGGTGGAGGGTGTGAGGCATAAACCATATCAGGAAAGACTTAAGGATTTGAATCTGTATAGTCTGGAGGAAAGACGGGAAAGGGGGGACATGATTGAAACCTTTAAGTATGTTAAGGGACTAAATAAGGTTCAAGAGGGGAGTGTTTTTAGTAAAAAACTGAGCTCAAGAACAAGAGGACACAGTGAGAGGTTAGTTGGGGGAAAGATCGGAAGCAATGTAAGAAAATATTATTTTACTGAAAGAGTAGTAGATACCTGGAACAAACTTCCAGCAGAGGTGGTTGGTAAATCTACAATAACAGAATTTAAACAGGCCTGGGATAGACATATATCTATCCTAAGATAATAAGGAAGAAAATACTAAAAGGGCGGACTAGATGGACCCAGTGGTCTTTTTCTGCCGACAATCTTCTATGTTTCTATGTTTCTATGTTATTTACCGTTATATGGCGGCCATCCACTCAATTTCAACATTGTGTGGACAGATCCTGTCTGTGTTTTTAATCCACTCCTGGTTTTGGTTGCAATATGAGGACCACAATACTGACTGAAATATACGTAGTGTGAACCCAGCCTATAAATGCACATTGTGTAGCAGATCCCTGATGCAAATATAGCCTAACATTAAAGAGAGTGCACCAGTTCAAGTTGTGATTTTTTTCTCCACTACCTGTCCGGCCCTGAAATGGAGATCCTGGTGGCGCGGTCCATCTTAAAAAATGCTGCCCTGTTCCCGCGAGCAGCGCCAGCTTCTTCATGTGCATCGGCCACTCTATGAAGTGGAGGCAGGCCTGTACCCCCTGTGTAGTGATATCCCCTCCCCCCAGTGACACAGCCAAACTTTATTCTAATGGAGGCGCGTCACCAAGAGGAGGGGATATCATTACACTGGGGGTGCCGGGCCTGCCTCCAGTGCATAAAGCGGGCCGGCGCACATGAAGAAATTGCGCCAAATGTGGGAACCGGCTGCATTGTAAAAGATGAACCGTGCCACCACAATCGCTGCTCCGCCAAAGTAGTGAAAAAAAATCACTACTCGAACTGCTACATTTGCTTTAATGTGGGTCATTAGGGTTTCTGTCAAGTTTTCTGATATTAATTAATTCCTAAAAATTAATGGAACTTCTATTGACCCAATTAAAGTCAACAGCCGTTGTTTTAAATTAACAGCAATTATTTGCCATTAAATGGCGGCCAACCACTCAATTACAACAGTGTGGGAACATAGCGCCTCTGTGTCTTCAAACCACTCCTGGTTTTGATTGCAAAATACTGAGCAAAAATACTGTGTGGGAACAAAGCCTAAAAGGGTTATCTGGGAAAAACAAAATGTTTTACCTTTCCTTGTTCCCCAGCTTAATGCCTTCTTACCTGGCTAAATGGGGATGGAGCTGGTACGATGCTGAAACCTGCCTGCACCACATGGCAGCGTTGGCAGATTGGGGGGGGGGCAAGGGAGCAAGGTAAGTATTTATCCTTTAAATAAAATAGGACATGTACACTCACCGGCCACTTTATTAGGTACACCATGCTAGTAACGGGTTGGACCCCCTTTTGCCTTCAGAACTGCCTCAATTCTTCGTGGCATAGATACAACAAGGTGCTGGAAGCATTCCTCAGAGATTTTGGTCCATATTGACATGATGGCATCACACAGTTGCCGCAGATTTGTCGGCTGCACATCCATGATGCGAATCTCCCGTTCCACCACATCCCAAAGATGCTCTATTGGATTGAGATCTGGTGACTGTGGAGGCCATTTGAGTACAGTGAACTCATTGTCATGTTCAAGAAACCAGTCTGAGATGATTCTAGCTTTATGACATGGCGCATTATCCTGCTGAAAGTAGCCATCAGATGTTGGGTACATTGTGGTCATAAAGGGATGGACATGGTCAGCAACAATATTCAGGTAGGCTGTGGCGTTGCAACGATGCACAATTGGTACCAAGGGGCTCAAAGAAGGCCAAGAAAATATTCCCCACACCATGACACCACCACCACCAGCCTGAACCATTGATACAAGGCAGGATGGATCCATGCTTTCATGTTGTTGACGCCAAATTCTGACCCTACCATCTGAATGTCGCAGCAGAAATCGAGACTCATCAGACCAGGCAACGTTTTTCCAATCTTCTACTGTCCAATTTCGATGAGCTTGTGCAAATTGTAGCCTCAGTTTCCTGTTCTTAGCTGAAAGGAGTGGCACCCGGTGGTCTTCTGCTGCTGTAGCCTATCTGCCTCAAAGTTCGACGTACTGTGCATTAAGAGATGCTCTTCTGCCTACCTTGGTTGTAACGGTTGGCTATTTGAGTCACTGTTGCCTTTCTATCAGCTCGAACCAGTCTGCCCATTCCCCTCTGACCTCTGGCATCAACAAGGCATTTCCGTCCACAGAACTGCCGCTCACTGGATGTTTTTTCTTTTTCGGACCATTCTCTGTAAACCCTAGAGATGGTTGTGCGTGAAAATCCCAGTAGATCAGCAGTTTCTGAAATACTCAGACCAGCCCTTCTGGCACCAACAACCATGCCACGTTCAAAGGCACTCAAATCACCTTTCTTCCCCATACTTATGCTCGGTTTGAACTGCAGGAGATTGTCTTGACCATGTCTACATGCCTAAATGTTGCCGCCATGTGATTGGCTGATTAGAAATTAAGTGGTAACGTGCAGTTGGACAGGTGTACCTAATAAAGTGGCCGGTGAGTGTATATCAAACCTGTAGGGTATCAGGAGATGGCCCCACAACTGTCCCAGTGGGTGTGCAGCAGTGTCCCTCCATGCCCAGTGTCTATTGGGCAGAAGAGAAAGGGAGGCGCTGCATCCCCCAGTGCCTAATGTCAGAGAGGAGGACACTTGCTGAAAAGTACCATCACACTGCAGGAGGTCCAAAGGGTTAAAATGTTATATGTTCACTTTTTCATGTAACCTAAAAAAAGCTTGAATAGAAAATAAATAAATAAATAATATATATATATGGTACAAATCGTTCTTAAACCTTTTTGTCTCTGATAAATGTTTTTACTGTGTGGTGTTATTAATACTTCTATGATGATTATTTCTATATGGAACAGGTTATTGTGTGATCCCGGTCTGTTGTTTGGTGGATTTTATTCAACAACAGTATGGTAATATATAAATTACCTACTATGTAATGTTAGAGGTCATGGTGTGATGGCATTATTTGGGACTTGTATAGTGGTATTATTAGTAGAATTGGTCTTAGTATCAAGCAGTTTGTTCATTTATCATTATTGAGGTAATGTTGAATCCCTACAGAGGTCCTATTAGACGTCTTTCAGACACAAATTTTATATGACATTTTTGGGGGTTGAAAAAAACAAACCAAAAACTGCCAGCAATTTTACAACTTTTTGGCTATGTTCACAAACTGAAATTTTGTCAGTCCAAATAACAGCTATTATGTGAACTCAAATTGATGGCTGTCCTATGAGACGGTGTGTGAACATAACCTCTGGCAGTTTTTCAGGCATTTTCATGCAAAAAAAATTCTGGGGTTTGTCCACTTTTTTTCTTTTTTTTTCATGTGATTCCATGATTTTTAATGAACAGATGGGGTAAAAAAGTCAGAAGCAGCATGCCTAGATACATGCAGCATGCATAGAAACATGGAATTTTTCTGGATTTTCTCCCTAAAGATGTCTGTGGGAGAAAAAACACCAAACATAGAGGACACTTTGATTTTGCACAATTGACAAAGAGCAGAAAAATACCAATATGTCCTAAAAAAAACACAAAAAGCACAAAATAGTCACGTGGGTATGGTGTTTCATATTTGCCTACTATAGTTGTCATCACAAAACAGTATAATTAGACAAACCACCATCTCCCCTCAGCAGGGGTCTTACTTTTGGGGGATGCCTTATTTTCAGGGATGTGCCTTATTTTAAGCTAACCTGTAAATCCTCCACTAGAGATAAGCGAACCTCGAGCATGCTCGAGTCCATCCGAACCCGACTGTTCGGTATTTGATTAGTGGTGGCTGCTGAAGTTGGATAAAGCTCTAAGGTTGTCTGGAAAATATGGATACAGCCAATGACTATATCCATGTTTTCTACATAGCCTTAGGGCTTTATCCAACTTCAGTAGCCACCGCTAATCGAATGCCAAACGATCGGGTCCGGATCGACTCGAGCATGCTCACGGTTCGCTCATCTCTATTCTCCACTATGCCTTATTTTCGGAGGATGTCTTATGTTGGGGGAAAGAGAGTAAACATTGCTGGGTAAAGAAAACATTGCCAAACACAAACACTATCCAATTTATTTTACATGTGTCTGTGACATGTCAAAATTCTTTTATTATACCCTTTAACCTTTTTAATGACTGGCAAATATACCTGTCTGTTTTAGCAAATATATGCAATGACCATGAGACAACAATTCTGGATGACATGTTTTTATAGCTCTGCCCCCACATCCCTGAAACTCACTCAACCATACCTTTATGACCATTGCTTTTTGCACTGGAGGACTGTCACGCTGGGACAGAAAAGGGCCCTCCCCAAAACTATTCCCACAAAGTTGGAAGCTATTGCCATTGTCTAACATGTCTTGGTATGCTGATATATAAAGATCTTTTTTCAGTGGAACTAATGGGTCTAGGCCATCTCCTGAAAATTAACATATAACTTTATTCCTTCTCCCCCTAACTTTACAGCTGGCACAATGCAGTCAGGCAGGTCATGTTCTCTGACATATGCCAAACCCAACCTCGTCCAGCAAGCTGCCAGCAAGAGAAGTGCGATTCATCACTCCGCAGAACATTTCTATTGTTCCAATGTCGGCATACATTATACCACACTATCCTACACTTGGCATTGTACTTGGTGCTGTAGGCATACATGCAGTGGTCTGTAAGTCTCCATACAACTTTATGACGTGCTCTCCTTAAGGACAGTCACTACCCCTTTGACCCACATCGATAGACCTCTCACAAGCCAGCCAACACCCTGCTCTGCACTGATGAGGGGCAAAAACCCTGAAACAGCTGTCTGCAGATGGGAAATCTTTCCTTTTAGAGAGATTGTTTGGCTTGGCATAAAATCCCCAGTCAATGTTCTAAGGCTCCTTGATTGATTGAGACTTGACGTGAAGGGACATCTCTTTGTTCAAGAGGTGTAAGAGCTATTTTGCATTTCCTTTCTTCCCATCCTTGCCAGTGAAAACCTGTGCCACGAACCCACACAGGAGCTCAGCAGGCTGTGTGAGCCAGTACAGTTACATCCAGTGATTTACACTATGGTTACTCACTTTATCCATTTTTCCATCAGTTCAGGACAAAGACTTTTGTCAGCTACATCAAAAATTTGCCACACAAGGACTTTAATAAAAAATAAGTCTTATATTATGTGATATATATGAATGCAGTGACTTTCGAGGACCTGTTTCATCTGTCCATTACCCTAGAGATTCATTGCTTTCAATGAGTGAAATATAATGTTCATTTTACCATTTCTTACTGTAGCAGAAATGAGGAAAGTTGATCAGAAGTGGTTTTGTGCGCAGACCGATTGGACCCCACCGGGTACAATTTCCTCCTAAGGGCTAAAGCACACGTCCATAGAATTCCGTCTGTACATGGACGGTGTTCTGCGGACTGGACCTTTGGAGCTTCCAGCATCAGCACTGAGCATCAGCATTGAGCATCTTCCAGCATTGAGTTAATTACTGCAATAAAACGATGCAGTAACGTAATGAAAATGCTATGTGAATGCTTGTGTGAACACACCCTAAGCCACATGCACAGTCTTTTTAAGGGGCACATAGAATCAGGGATACATTGACTTAGATTTATTTAATGCCTTTACTAGCCTAAAACTGTCTAACAAGGTGTTTGCATAAGTGTGGCAGATGAGATTTATGTCAAAGTGGACTATAGGAGGGGAATCCAGAGTATTTGAAATGTTTGAACAGATAGTGGGAAAAAAGGCAGAATTTTACAAAAAGCAGGTAGTAAATAATGAGTTCATTTTTTGGATGGTGGTTATTCTATAGCATGTGTGCACTGCCAGACAATTTCCCATTTCAATGGAGCACTTATTGAAAATACGGACGTACTTTAATCACAAAATTACGGATTTATTTTTGCAATATTTTACCTTGTATGAACATACCCTAAAATTAATATCATTATCTCACAACAATAGCACCTGTCATGGGTTGTGATATATTAGATGCAAGTCAGCAGTCATTTCTTGATGTTTTGAAAACAGGAAAAATGCCGTAGTGTAAAGAGGGCCATATTATAGGTAAGAAAAGGCAGGTCTATAGGTAAGAAAAATAGGTCTATGAAAAGGCAGGTTTTGCTTGGTGTTCTCGGCATGTAGTGGTTAATACTTACCAAAAGTGGTCCAAGAAAGGGCAATCGGTGAAAATAAAAAAAAATGGTACTAACCTAAGTCCCTCTCTACCCACTTAAGCCAATGACTGGTTGCAGTACTCACATGTCTGTGTTGAGAGGGACCAGGAAGCCTCAGAATGGCAGAGGTTCATGAGAAGTCCTTTTGTCACAATACAACATTCTGACCTGTTTAAAAAATTTAAGTGGCCGGACAGTTATATGTGCTGCCATGCACTGATTGGCTGATGGGGAGCAAGGGGATCCGGGAGCCTCACACACAGCCGAGGCGCCGAGCAGGTAATGCATGCTCCGGGCCGGGGGCTGTGGGTGGCGGGGGGTTAAAGGGGCCGGGTTACATACTGGCAGTGAAATGAAAATTCAGCTGCGGGTATGTGACCCATAGACCTTTACACTATCAGGATCAGCAGCGCATTTCACTGCAAACTTGCAGTGTGAAATCCACTGCAGATCCGATACATGTAAAGCTACTCTTTTTTACATTGTATTTAAAGGGGTACTCCGGGCAAAATGTATTTTTAAATATGTTATTACATAAAGAAAGTTATACAGATCTGTAATATACACTAATTATGGGAAATGCACGTATTCTGCTATTTCCCTCAATTCAGTAGATCAGGCAGGCTTTACTTCCTCAAAAAAAAAGTGACGTCACGTCTCAAGTCTATCCACCAGCAGGGGCCGCATGTACAAGTATAGAAAGGGAATAGACGTCTATTCTCCCTCCCTGTGCTGTTCCCCCCTCCCCCTGCCCGGTCCTATTACAGCTGCTGCAGTGGGGTGAGCGCTTCATATCCGACGCTCACCCCAACTAGCCGCCCGTCTCTCCCCTGCCCGGTCTCATTACCCCTTACCTTTTACCCCAGATGTAAGCCGGCCGCCCTGTCCCTGCACAAGCGCTCACCCGCCGCGGTGAGCGCTTATTCATCTTCTCACATACTGCCCAGATGTAAGCCGGCCGGCCCCTGAACGAGCGCTCACCCGCTGCCCCGTCCTGCCACGGTGAGCGCTCATTCATCTTCTCACATACTGCCCAGATGTAAGCCGGCTGGCCCCTGCACGAGCACTCACCCGCTGCCCTGTCCCGGCGGGGTGAGCGCTCATTCATCTTCTTACATACTGCCCAGATGTACATCTGGGGTAAAAGGTAAGGGGTAATGAGACGGGCGGCTAGTTGGGGTGAGCGTCAGATATGAAGCGCTCACCCCACTGCAGCAGCTGTAATGGGACCGGGCAGGGGGAGGGGGGACCAGCACAGGGAGGGAGAATAGACGTCTATTCCCTTTCTATACTTGTACATGCGGCCCCTGCTGGTGGATAGACTTGAGACGTGATGTCACTTTTTTTTTGAGGAAGTAAAGCCTGCCTGATCTACTGAATTGAGGGAAATAGCAGAATACGTGCATTTCCCATAATTAGTGTATATTACAGATCTATATAACTTTCTTTATGTAATAACATATTTAAAAATACATTTTGCCCGGAGTACCCCTTTAAGGACCTTGAGGACACCAATAACCTCTGAAGATGTATGACAAATCTGTGATGGGGACATATGAAGCTCACTGCATATGCAGCAGGTACTAGCTGTCTCATACAGTCTTAGGCTATGTTCACACATAGTAGTTTCTTCAGTCTTTTTTCAATCAAAACCAGGAGTCAGAAACTACAAATCTTTCCATTATAATTTTGTCCTGTCAGTTCCACTCCTGATTTTGTTAGAAAAAAGACTGACGGAAATACTATGTGTGAACATAGCCTTATACTGATAACTCTGATTCTGGCTGTTTACCTCTTAATGTTGAAGTCAGTGCTGACCATATCATCTAGTTGGTCAGACAATGTAATACCCTCCATCAACTGATTGCCCCCGCCACCCACACACACCTGCAACATAATTATGGGGTTCTGTTGGGTTGTCATGCCAGCTAGGGACTCCAAGACCTGCCATGATTCTACTTTAATTATTATTATTATTATTATTATTATTATTATTATTATTATAGGAGACTGGCAAAATGACAGTATGCAGCAATACTTTAGTATTGCAGTGTTCTGTAAAAGTGATACATGTGCCCGAAAGTGGTACCAAATGGAAACTACAGCTCACCATGGAAAGAAACAGCCCCACCACAGTTCTGTAGGTGGAAAAATAAAGTTATAAGGGTGGGAATATGGCAATGCAAAGCCATATTTTATACATAGAAAACATAACATAAACATCTGTATTAAAATGGTGTCAGTGTAAATATACTGACCTAAACCTGTGATTAATGGTGAGTTCACACCTACAGGATCTGCAGCTGATTTTCTGCAGCAGATTTCATTTAAATAACTGAACACAGCATCAAATCTGCTGCAGATCTGCTGCAGATCCTGTAGGTGTGAACGCACCCTTACAGAATAAATATGATTGTCTAGGAACCACAATGATTACTGTAAAGAAAAGAGACAGTGTTTTATTCTCGTCTGGTTGGTTAACTGCAATATGACCTATGTTCCTACAGGGCGGCACTGTGAAATTCATCAGATAACTGGGAACTATATGTGGGATCAGAAGACAAACAAGTCATTTGATATTGGGACTAATAAAGACAGTCTTTTGCCAATGTGGTGGAATGGATCCGAGCCTCTCTGGGTCACAATGGAAAAAGCAAACAGAAGGGTTTTTATGTACTATTGGCCAGGTAATTGCTTTTATTGCTGTTGCTTTTGAGTAAATTGTGCTGTTTGGAATAGTATGTAAGCTTTCAATGTGTAAGGTTGTACTGTACATGTCTATTAAAGAGACCTACACTGTGTTCCAAATTTTTATGCAAATAATATTTTCTCATATTTTCTAAAATGACCTACTGTATATGAATTGCAGTCATTGTAATTTTCCAGTCATCAACTATTCGAGTATAATTAAAACTGTTAAAAGTATACTGATAACAGTATATTTACAAAAAAATAAACATGTGCATGTTGAAATGCATGTTTTAAATTATTACGCACAGCAGAGTTTTTAACCTTTTCATTTTTATTAAGAACAAAAAAAAAGATAATTTGTGACATTATAAGCAGTAGCAGATTATTACAAACTGAAATCAAACAGTTTTCAAGTAAAAAATTTATTCTAGGTGATGTTACATTTGCACATAGGACCCCTTGTTCAAAAGGAGCTTCTGAACTCTCTCGTTCATTGAATTGGTCAGTTTTTGGATGGTTTCTGCTTCAATTGTTTTGCATGAGGACAGAATACCCTCCCAGAGCTATTGCTTAGATGTGAACTGCCTCCCTCCATCATAGACACTCCTTTTGATGACGCTCCAGAGGTTCTCAATGGGGTTAAGGTCAGGGGAGCATGGGGGCCACACCATAAGTTTGTCCCCTTTTATGCCCATAGCAGCCAGAGATGCAGATGTCTTATTTGCAGCATGAGATGGTGCATTATCATGCAGGAAAAGGATGTTGCTGCAGAATGCACGGTTCTTCTTCTTGAACAGGCAGGAAAAACTCAACATACATTATGGACTTCATCTTTACCCCTTCAGGGATCCTAAAGGGGCCAACAATCTCTCTCCCCATGATTCCAGCCCTAAGCAGTACTCCACCTCCTCCTTGTTGGCGCTGTAGCCATGTTTGCATTGGGGGGGGCCATCAACCAGCAGTCCTCCACTCCATGCATCTGGACCATCAAGCGTTGCACGGCACTCATCAGTGAACAAAACAGTTTTGAAGTCAGTCTTCATGTATTGTTTGGCCCACTGGAGCCGTTTCAGCTTGTGTGCAGTGGATAGAGGTGGTCGACAGGGTGGCTTACGCACAGCTGCAAACCTCTGACGGACCCTGCATCTTGTTGTTCGGGGGACGTTGGAGGCACCACCAGCTTCAAAAACTTGTCTGCTCCTATGACAAGGCATTTATGCAGCTGCTCTTTTAACCTGACGTAATTGCTTGTTGGAAAGAGTCCTCCATTTTCCCTTATCAGCATGCACATGCGTGTGCTGGGAATCAGCTACATACTTCTTGTAGTAGTGAACGAACAGTAAAATGTTCATGTTCGAGTCAAACCGCGAACAGTAGTGAAGTTTGGTTCAACTCGAACTTGAACCCCATTAAAGTCAATGGGAGATGTTCGGGTTAATTTTTATACCTATACAGGCGAGGGGAAGCTGAAATAACCATCCAGAAGAGGAACCTGGATACATGGAACAACTTAGAAAAAGAATTAAGGGTGCCTTCACACCTACCGGATCCACAGCGGATCTCACTTCTGCGGATTCAAAGCAAGAACCGCTGCGGATCCGGTATCAATTCCCCCCTATGATAGCACATATTCGCAGCGGGATTGACATCCCATTGTGAATATGTGCTTTAACTCCCTGGTGCCTGCAGCCCCGCCGTCGCATCCCCCATCCCCAGCGGTGGCACATCCCCCCCATCCCGGCCACATCTCCCCATCAGCCCATCTCCGGCCCGCCGCCGCGACCATACATTACCTGCTGATCTGAGCGGGACCGGAGCCGACAGCCTCACTGCAGCCGCGCCGCCGAGCAGGTACTGTATGCTATCGGCGGCAGGATGCGGGCGGTGGCGGGCTGGGGGTGGGCTGATGGGGGGATGCGACGGCGGGGCTGCGGGCACCAGGGAGTTAAAGCACATATTCACAGCGGGATGTCAATCCTGCTGCGAATATGTGCTATCATAGGGGTGAATTGATACCGGATCCGCAGCGGTTCTCGCTTCGAATCCGCAGAAGTGAGATCCGCTGTGGATCCGGTAGGTGTGAAGGCACCCTTAGAGGGTAAAATACTTCATTTAGTGATGAGCGAATAGTACGCTATTCGCACTAGACCAAAACATATGCTGCTATTTTACGTTCATCACTAATGTTAGATGCATCCATGCATGCTTCCTTCCCCTGCAAACAGCACCCACTGCTAACTGTCATTGTGTGTGTGTGTTATTTGGTTAGACACATTCTACAGTGTGGTTGTTATAAAAACCCTGTCATTTGAATGTTCACACTTTAAATCCTTTTAAGAGAAGGCAAATTTAAATTGAATTAGATGCAGGGCCGTCTTACCCATTGGGCAAGGTAGGCGGCTGCCCGGGGGCCCTTGCGTCCGAGGGGGCCCCGAAAGTCTTTTTGATCCCGCCAGCGCCGAAATAACAGAAGCCGGGGCCTGTGAGAGATCACTATCAGAGGCCCCATGCTGCTGTTACTTCAGCGCTGGCGGGCCGCGGGAGCGGGATCAGCCGGCATCACTTCGTCGTACGTCCGGACGCCATCGTGACGTCACCACCCCACTCTTCATTGGACGGAGGGCCGCAGTGGACGGCCGCACGCTCCGGCCCCGCCTCTCTCCTGTCCACAAGTAGCTGTAGCGGCATCAGGCTTCTCCCCTGCCGCGCTTCTTTACCTCAGGCTGCTGCACGGCCACGGGGGTGAGTATTGTAACCCCCGGAGGATTACTGTGTGTGTTTGGGGCGGGGGATGGCGTCTGCAGGGATAGTGTGTGGGGAATAATGTTGGCGGCCGGGGGGTTGGCAGTGTGTGTGTGTGTGTAGGAGGAGGAGGAGGATGGGGGTAGTAGTGTGTGTAGGAGGATGGGGGTAATGTGTGTGTGCGTGTAGGAGGAGGATGGGGGTAGTAGTGTGTGTGTAGGAGGAGGAGGATAGGGGTACTAGTGTGTGTGTAGGAGGAGGAGGATGGGGGTAGTAATGTGTAGAAGGAGGATGGGGGTAGTGTGTGTAGGAGGAGGAGGAGGATGGGGGTAGTGTGTAGGAGGAGAAGGAGGATGGGGGGTAGTGTGTGGTGTAGGAGGAGGAGGAGGAGGAGGATGGGGGTAGTGTGTGTAGGAGGAGGAGGAGGATGGGGCTAGTGTGTGTAGGAGGAGGATGGGGGTAGTGTGTAGGAGGAGGAGGATGGGGGTAGTGTGTGTAGGAGGAGGAGGATGGGGGTAGTGTGTAGGAGGAGGATGGGGGTAGTGTGTAGGAGGAGGAGGAGGATGGGGGTAGTGTGTGTAGGAGGAGGAGGAGGATGGGGGTAGTGTGTGTAGGAGGAGGAGGAGGATGGGGGTTGTGTGTGTGTGTGTGTGTGTGTAGGGGGAGGAGGAGGATGGGGGTAGTGTGTGTAGGGGGAGTAGGAGGATGGGGGTAGTGTGTGTGTAGGGGGAGGAGGGGGGGCAGATGGGGGTAATGTGTTTTTAGGGGGGCAGATGGGGGTAGTGTGTGTGTAGGGGGGTCAGATGGGGGTAGTGTGTGTGTGTGTGTGTGTAGGGGGGGTCAGATGGGGCAGTGTGTGTGTAGGGGGGCAGATGGGGGTAGTGTGTGTGTAGGGGGGGGCAGATGGGGGTAGTGTGTGTGTAGGGGGGTCAGAAGTAATTGTACTGGCTAGGGGCGGGGTTGCAAAGATGGGGGGGGTTTGATGGCGGCGGCCGTGGGGGGCCCAATTCGCACCTCTGCCCAGGGGCCCATAATGCTGTTAAGACGGCCCTGATTAGATGGAAAAACCACCCACTATTACTGCCTCTACCGACCTGATTGATCCTGCCTGCTAAACAGTGACTTTTTCTACCTAATAACAAACATTGATTTTGTGGCCCTTAAAAGTATTCAATTTGCACAGCAATCACTGAGCTCAAGGAGATGAGTGAAAAAATTCCAATGAAGTACTCAATCAAAAATATCCACTAATGCCCCTAAAATTTAAATATGCCAAAAAAAAGGAGTCAGTGGAGCCTCGGTTGCGAGTCTCAAAACACGGGAATAGCCAGATATCCCTAGCCTGTTGCCAGGGGGTGCCTCAAGTATTCAATTTGATTTGATTAAAAATAAATAAAAGATTGAATTGTATTTGATGAGCCATTAACCACACTAGAGAATCATTATATTCAACTCTCTGACTTTCTAAAGGAAATTAATGAAATGGATAGCTGTTACTATGTGTACCTGTAATACAGAAGAGAACTGCCAGAATGTGAAGATGTTCATCACTATGACCATGCTGCATTTTCATTGTCTGTTCTTTTGATTTGAAATCGAATATTTGAAAAACAGCCGATAAAGTGGCCTTTACCGAGCTACTGGCAGAGGATACCCCTCAATGGGAGATGTTTGGGTTAATTTTGACACCTATATGTAAAAGAAACTATAATTATCTTCCAGAAAAGTAAACTGTAAACATGGAAGAACTCATAGCCTAAAATTTGGCTTTAAGAACATACATCTAACAGATGATGAGATTATTTAAAAAAAAAGTGGATCTGCAATGCAGACTGTCAAAAATGGGCTCTGTACCCACTCAGGATAAATTTAACCACCAACTTCTCTGTACGAAACATCAATACATCTAACAGATGAAGAGATTAAAAAAAAGTTGTTCTGCAATGCAGACTGTCAAAAGTTGGCTTTTTACCCACTGAGGATAAATTGGTACCATTGGTGGCAGTGAAAAGAGCCCAAGGGGGAACACAGAGATTGCGGTTCAACTAAATTAGGTAGCAGGAGAGAAGGAAGCATTTAAGAAATACCCATTTTGAGGCCTACAAAGAGAATGAGGAGAAGGAGGATGTATGTAGTGCGCATCATGTTCATAAAGGTGCATTTTTCAAAAATATATTCCGTTTAAACACTTGGAACGCTAGCTGTGGGCAGCAGTAGAATCCAATTTTTAGAAGCAGCAGGCATAGGAACTACAGACGTAAGATGTAGTGCAGTGGAAATGTGTATTTCACATTTTCAAGAAGACATGCTACAGTTTACTAGTCAGTGACATCGGCAACCGAGGCAAGAGGGTCAGAGATCCATGCTTGATAGACGGATACGTTTGTCAGTTATCACCCCACCAGCTGTGCTGTCCACTTTGGACACCCAGAAGTTGAATGGGTTAAGACCAAGTCCAAAAACGTCGATGTTGAGGTGCAGCACCGCTGTCACACACCACCTTACCTGGTGCCAGGTTGTTAGTACCCAGCCAGTGGTCGGTCTCAGTGTGCGCAGAGCCCTCCACAGCTCTTGACCTGTGTGTTGACGGTCTCCAAGACAAATTAATTTAAGAACGGCCTTGTTTCTGTTAGAACGTGATGCTACCTGTCAAGGTTGGGGATCCTGGCTGTGGACCATCCTAGCAGTTTTGGAGACTGTCGACGGAGACCCAGAGGCACCAAAGGCAGTGTCAGTCACCAAAGTCACCCAGTGAGCAGTCAGGGATATGTAACGACTTTGACCGTGCTTACTGGTCCATGTGTCTGTAGTCAGATTTACCTTGGTGGACACAGATGCAGCTAACGCGCTTGAGACATTTTCTGCAATGTGCTGGGCCAGGGCAGGGACAGCTTTTCTTGCAAAGAAATGCCTGCTAGGCATCTGATACTGGGGACATGCCAGGGACAGAATGTGGCGGAAGCACTACCTTATGCATTACCTCTATCTCCCCTCCCTACACCTGATATTGCTCACCTACCACCTCTGGTTCTCACTATGTTCACAAGATAGATATGAAATCTTAGAAGATAAAAAAAAACAAAACCAAAATTGGTATAAAGGGAAAGATGTTAAAAAGAACCTCCCATCCAACAGATAGATGCAAGACCAAATATAAGAAAATGATTGTTCTTTAGTAAATATATTAAAAAAAAATAAAATAATAATAATAATAATAATAATACTACATATAATGGGAGCTGGAGCCTATACAAATCCCCAACAACAGGGTGAATAGGAGTAAATTATGTTACATGATACACAAGAAAATAAATACAAATCAACAGGTAATTTACATACATGTGTACTGGGCATATATAGGACAAGTAATATAACTCACAGTGGATAAGGGTAAATGGATCACATCAGGAATCAATATACATTACCGCCTAGTATGTCCCTAACACATGTACCCACCTCACCACTCACCCAATGCGTTCGTTTCGCGTATTGCTTTATCGAGGGTGATGTCACAAGTGCTGAGCTCTCTCTTTTTATCTCCCATTAGACCAATCAGGTACATACCCCCACACGTGTGCCACTTCAGGCTTGTAATTAAAAGCCATCCTGTGTATCCCGGGCTCATTTGTATAGGCTCCAGCTCCCATTATTTGTATTTTAATATTGTTGATTTGTTTATATTTAGTCTTGCATCTATCTGTTGGATGTTTGTTTTTTTAAAACATCTTTCTCCTTATACCATTTTTGGTTTTGTTTAAAGAGTGAAGTGTGCATATAGACAATGCATATTAGAGCCCTTTATAGAAAAAAAAAATATTAACAGATCTACCCACTCTCGATAAATCCACGTACACAAATCAGATGTACAATTAATTACTGGGTATAACAGATATGAAGTATTCCGTATTTTATTTTATGATGGACAAAGAACGTATGTCAGCTGTTAGAAATACAGCTGTAATAACTAAACAAATGCACGTACACAAACGAGGTGTACGTTTAATCACTGTATAACAGATGTCTACTATTTTGTATTTTTCCTGAAGGACAGAGGACCTTTTTCAGCTTATAGAAAAACAGCTGTAATAACTAAACAAATGCACGTACACAAACGAGGTGTACGTTTAATCACTGTATAACAGATGTCTACTGTTTTGTATTTTTCCTGAAGGACTGAGGAACTTTTTCAGCTTATAGAAATACAGCTGTAATAACTAAAGAAATGCACGTACACAAACAAAATGTAGGTTTAATCACTGTATAACAGATGTCTACTATTTTGTATTTTTCCTGATGGACAAGAAAACACCCCACTAATCTCTCTAATCTCAATGCCTATCTCTGTAATCTCACTAATCTCACTACCTATCTGTGAGATAGCTGTCTGTACAAAAAAGTGAGTGAGGAGACAATGGTGTCCAGAACTCAGCACAGTGACTACTCAAAATGCCTGCATGCAGGGAAATCATACACTGCGATAGTCGTCTGTACAGCACAGTGAGTTAGTGAGGAGACAATGGCGCCCAGAACGCAGCACAGTGATTAATGGAAATGGCAGCGTGCATGCAGATGATGGTACACTGAGATTGTCGTCCATACACCATGCTGAATGAGGAGAAAATGGCGCCCAGAACGCAGCACAGTGACTTTTATATGAGATGGTCATGTGATTTAGCAGCCAATGAAACCCCTACACCTCAGCAATGACATTTCTGCTCTGTACTGATTGGCTGGCAAAAAAGGCGTCGGACGCTAACTAGAACAAACAGTAAAATATTCGGTTTGAGTTTGAGAAAATCAAGATGTTCGACTTGAACCTAACTTTTCTCAAACAGTTCGATCAACACTACCCGAGAGAAGACCTATATAACTGGTTCTGGAAGCTGGGAGGATGCTTTGTGAGGGGCCTTGAGTTAGGGAAGGTGTGTGATAAAGGGGGTGAGGGGGGAGTGTGTTAATTACTAAAAGTAAGGGGAATGGCTGCAGTTTAGATGTGACTTAGAGGCTACCCTGTAGATTGTCTTCAAGCTTGGGTTTATACTGTATGTCCTGAGAACCTGCTCTGGCTTTTGGTTTTAGTTGGCGCAGCATTAGTTTATTATCATGTCAGAGCAGCTGGGGTAGGGGAGGGTGGGGGATTTCTCGAAGTTGGAAGGAGGCAATGGGATTGGACATAAAGAGAGGTAACCAAGGTTAGGTTCTACATCCATAGCTATTCAGTTGGAGTTTGTAATGGTAATCATGGAAACCCTGTTTGGGTCAAAGACCTTAGGCCCCTTTAGTCTGTGGAAGAAAATACTGAGGGCACACAGGTGTTTGTAAGGTGCCTCTGAGCCTATTTGTAAAGTTATCAGGTTTAGCCAAAGGCAATGTTCACACTGTCTTTTATTTGCTCATTTTGAGGACAAATAACAACCATTATTTTAAACACAGCTGTTATTTGGCCTAAAAATGAAAGCTTCCCTAAAACGTGGTCATCAAATGGCATGTTTTAGCAATTTACAATAATTACAATAATTTATTTATTTTTTAGCTATTGTGCTTTAAAACAAAGCTATACAGTGGTACATTGGTTTAAGAGTAACTTGAATTGAGAGCATTTTGGTTTAGGAGCTCAAAGTTTTTCTAAATTGTAACTTGGTGTAAGAGCATTGCTTTGGTGTAAGAGCTCCCTGTACTGGGTGGGAGAGGGAGTTGGGGAGGGGCATGGTCCTTTGCTTCCTTTTGTTCCTTTTGCTTTTATATATAGTGTTTATAAAGTTTTTATATTTGCGTGGACCTCCACCATACATGGTGAGACCCCAGCATCCTCTGTGTCAGTATGGTGAGGTCCAGGCATTGGCTCTAGTAGCAAAAGTTTGAGAAACACTGGTCTAGAGCAAGTTTGTCTTAGTATATGTATATCACATACTGTATAGTGACAAGGATACCCCTCACATAAGTGTATAATCAGACAGTAGACAATATAATACAGAAAGCAAAGGGAGGAATATATCATGCCTATTTTTGGTATCACATATTTTTGTGCAAAACTCCTTTGCACAAAAATACTCCTCCTTCAGGTTTATTCAACCCTCATTAACTTGAAAAAAGTGGACAAGTAACTATACAAGTTCAGGCCAATAATCCCAGAAACACAGCTTTATGTGGCAGGCATGACTAAAGGCTAGAGAGCTTATTATACATGGGACTGACCAATTGTTGTGCTTCTCTAAACTTGCATGAAATATGAGGTGATATGTCTGAGTGAACTAACTGCAGGTATACAGGGATCCTATAAAGGCTCCTGCAGTTTTCTGTCTAGACAAGTAGAAAAAAGAAAGCAAATAACTTGTGAAAAATGTGCTGTGTATTTACATTGGTTTCACAAAACCTGATACAAATAGATTCCTGACTTGTGTTTTACTTACCTCCGTTCTACTATTTGACTCATAGGCTGTGGATCACCGTGTATCCTATATAAGCAGCACTCTAAACTTAGATAAGTATCGATATCAAGCTGGCAGTGCACACTGCAATGAATGTGCCTTTTTAGCAATCACTTCTTTTGTCCAGAAGTTATTTCAGGATCCCATAAAAACAGTGTTCCTTTCCTCCAAAACAATCTAAGCTGATAAAACTTGGAATGGAATGTTGAGGCAGAAGAGACATTAACTCCTTGCTGACAATTCTGGCATTCAGGACTTTACTTTTTTTGATGTTGATTTTTTTCATGACCAATTACACTTTTTGGCTATGTTTACACATCGTCAAAAATACAGAAAAGGCCGCCACTTTTGCTATTTAAAATAATGTCTGTTATTGCCGCAATTTGAAGGGGTTGTCCAGCGAAAATCTTTTTCTTGCAAATCAACTAATATCAGAAAGTTATATAGATTTGTAATTTACTTCTATTAAAAATTCTCAAGTCTTCCCTTATTTATTGGCTACTATATGTACTGCAGGAAGTGTTTTATTTTCAGTCTGATATAGTGCTCTCTGCTGACATCTCTGGTCGAGAGATGTTTAAAGCAAGTCCTTACATATAACAGTCAGAAAGAATTACTGAAACTAAATTACTTTCTATGTGGAGGACTGTAGGGTTTTCAGGGTTCTGTACAGATCCCACAGGGTCCCAGATAAATAACATGGAGCCACCCTCACCTAATACTGGGGTTTTACCAGTAAAATGGAACTTTTATTGTTCAATCATCTAGCTATTCACATGTGCCGCAGATACTGACTGTCTGTAGCATTGTATGTTTAGTCTGGTCTCTAGTTACAATGGTCCAGAAAGGACCTTTGTATGTTAAAAATATTGTAACCTGAGGCCATTGTAAGTTGAGGGATCACTGTATAATAATTGTAGGCAATGATTGCACATTAACAATTCACATGACAATGTATAATATTTCACACTACAAAGCAGCAAAAAAAATAATCTTGTATATTATATCTCGCCATGCAAATGTCTTCTTTCATTTATATGATTATGTATAGCTGTGTGGTCTTTTTTGTTAACTGGGTGGCTGAAAAAAAGTAACATTTAACCCCTTTACAGGCTGTGAAGTTGAAATTCTTGGTGTTAGACCCAATTACTGCCGAGAATATTACGATTTCCCATCAGATGCCAATTTTACAAGGGCAGTCAATGACGCTATTCAGACTCTGAGGTAACATATAAAACATATTTTATATCTCTTTACAACATTTTATTTAGTTGTGTTTAATGTACTTGTATAATACACATCAATGAAATTAGAGGCTACGCCTTTACCTGCCAGCAATTTAAAGCTGTTTTTCTTTTAAGGTAGTGCCTTACGAACTGTTTGCCGAAAAATGTGAGTGATATTTGAGGAATGGCCACAATGACATATGACATGCTTTATGGTGGACAGTTCAATTTTAGAGACCAAATATAATGTATGGTATAGAAACTACATACTTTATGTTATAAGACAAAGGATAAAAATATTTATGTATGTATATACTGAATATTGTCTATTTTTGTAATGATAGTATTTTATTTATTGTTTTACAGAAATGGCAATGCTGAAATGGCTGCTGTTTATTACGAACGTGTTGATGTAGAAGGTCATCACTTTGGACCCTGGTCTGAGGAAAGGAAAAATGCCACTAGAGTAGTAGATCAAATGTTACAAAACCTGGACCATCAGATTAGGGTAATTTACTTATTTACATACATTTATTGCAAAACTGAAATCCTTCTTAGGGTGCTAAAAGCCGACACTGAAGGGCAGGATTATGATCTTTGGAGTGGTCCCAATTCAGCGAATGCACGGTTACGAGACAGTGCCAAATAAGAAAATCCTGCCCTGGGAGTGTCGCTCCAGGAAAGGAAGACATGGAGGAAGACCCGAGTGGTGCTGTAGGCTTAGGGCATGGACACTCTAGGCCCTGCATCTTTTGACAAGATTAAAAGATGTTTTTTGTAAGAGAATAACAGCATCAGCAGCCAAACTGACCCCAAGACAGGTCACGAATTGAAGGTGGCTAACCAGTGGTATCACTGACATGTAGGGGAGGGGAATGTTTGGGTATAGATTCATTTTAACAGGGTGTTCCTGTAGTGTCCCACTAGGGGTGTTACTATTACCCACACCCTTTCTAAAAGTCTGTACTTTTTGTAGTCCTATTGCAGCTGAAGTGTTACTAGAGATGACCACTAGATGTCGCTGAATTGTATAACTGAAGTGTAAAAGCTGCACAGCTGAAGTGTCTCAAAGGGTTATTGTGTTTGTGTATACCAGATTCTGTGAACCAGTAGGGTCTCTACTTTCTTCTATCCTATCACCTCTTCCCTATGTTCGTGTATTTATTGGAAGTGTTTTGTTGTATTCCCTGCTGCATATTAACAAATAGTAAACCAAGTCAATGTTATCAACTGAGTCTGTGATCATTCACCTCCACCTGCACAGCACTTGCACCGCAACCTTGGAACATCTCCCCTTTCTGTAAGTGGCGGGTCCTACCCTCGGGAGGGTCATTACACCGCTCTGGCCTCCTGTGACTACATTATCCCAAGGGACCCTGCAGCAACCTGGCAGGACACCGACCACAGGAGAAAAGTGTAAAACTGGACTTACACTCTAAAAGCAGGCTTGCCACACCTGTGTGCCCACGTGACAAAACCCTAAGGTCCGTCTGTATCTCGGTCATCCACCACAGTAGTGGCATCACGCTTCCATCTGGCGGCTGACGCCACATCATCCGGGGGCACACCACATTCCCAGCTGGACATTTATAGCATATCATAAGGATATAGGGCGCCCAGCACCTCTCCAATCTGCCTAAACATAATCATCACTTCAGTATGCTGGCTGCAATACCACTGTTGCCGGTTATCGCTATTGCTCATTTTGAGGCTGATATCCCATACAGACTTAGTTCTGCTTTTATCTGAGAAGTAGATATAATGGCTTTATATATGGTTCCCCAAACAAAATCTCTATACTTTGGCTTTAGTGGTTACTAAAAATTAACCTGTAACTTGTTATTAAATCCCTGTTAAATGTTTTAAGAGTAAAATGTATTCACGGCACATTCCAGGAGTAAATGAACGCCTAGTATGTGACCGGAATGCTTCTCAGGTTCATATACCAAGAGCCAGTATAATGTCCTCTACATAATGTTATGAAATACTACTGCAGTCAACGTTTCTTAAAAGAAATAAGTAACTAGTTTCCATACAGTGTGTCTGCACCAGTGTCACGCTATTCCCACTAGGAGGGTAAGGAATACATTTTGAACTTCAGCATCTGGGCTGGGGCACTGCTTTACCATAAATCAATCAATTTCTGTAATTTATCATTGTCTTTCTATGAATAGGAGATTATGCAAAACCATAAAATTAACTGATATTGATGTAATTACTTGCAGCCATCTTTGGGGATGCATACTTGTTTATTATATACTGTTCATACATTGATCCATAAAAAGGTATTCAGTAATTTCTTAAAGGGGTATTCTGATCTCTAAACTTGTAGGGCTTGTCAAGTTAAAGGGAAACTATAAACAGGTTAGAAAAATTTAACCTGCTGATATCTTTCTATAGCGCACAGGGTGCTGAGGATGATGGGAAGTTTCTTATCTTCATCCTTTGAGCCATTTAATCCATGTGCTAATTAGACGTTTTTGTGCACTGAGGGTGGCACTACAGCCTCCAGTGCACCAATCTGCCTGCAGCCGGCCCGCCCCTTCTAATGAATACCAGCAAAGTAGGCCAGCCGATCAAACCCATACAATCAGTATTTGAATTGCGCAGCCTAAGAGTTGCCTGGAAAACATGGATACAGTCTATTTTCCAGCCAGTTGTTGGGCTGCTTCCACCTTCTCCAGACAGCAGGATTCAAATGCTGATGGTTTGGGCTTGTGCCAACCCAAACCTCTGGCAAGTTTGCTCCAGTACAGAGGGGTTTGTTTTCCCTGCTGTAGTTTTGTCTTTGCTGTTCTTTAATAAATTAAGAAACAAAAAACAATGGTGTTCAATAATGGAAGATACCATTTATTATACATTTGTTATTTTTTATTTATTTTTTGTAGGAAAGTGGACTAAAGGATGAAGTAAATGTTATTATGTTCTCTGACCATGGGATGACAGATATATTCTGGATGGATAAAGTAATAGAACTTAAAAATTATATTGACTATAATGACATTTTACAAGTAAAAGACAGAGGTCCAGTTGTAAGTCTGTGGCCTGCAGAGGGTAAGCACACCAAGGTAGGTGATGGCATTTTATACTTATGCATTAAACACTACTGCATTCACTATGGCGTTAGCCATTTTCTGGTTTTTAAATATCTCATATGAGGTTTATTGGCGTTGGTTAAAGGACAACTCCCCCGAAAAAATGTTTTGGCTTATTTAACACACATTACAAAGTTATATAACTTTGTAATGTGGTTAAATATAAACCCGGTCTGTTTATATAATGTATAAAGAATGTATACATTACCTATTACGGTCGTCACGGTCCTCTTCTCCCGGGCGGCATCTGGTGACGACGACGTCAGAGCCGGGGAGCGGTCCGGGTCTTCTTCCTCCTTGGCATCTTCATGGAAAGTGAATGAGAGAGAAAAGGCTGCTGGTGCACATGCGCACCAGCAGTCTTTTCATTGGCTGAAGCGCATCACATGGCTTCCAGCTTGCTCAGCCCTGATTGGCTGAGCTTGCTGGAAGCCATGTGATGCGCTGGCAGCCTTTTCTCTCCCATAAACCCGGAAGTAAGAGACATCGCTGGACGGCGGACGCAGGTGACGGTGAGGCGGACGGTGGACGAATGGAGTGGCGATCGTCACCGGAGGGATGGTGAGTATGGTGTCTGTGTGTGTCTGTGTTTTTTTGGGGGGGAGGGGGGTCCCGCGGGAGTTGTCCTTTAAATCTTTTTATTAGAAAGGATCCCAACAATAAACTGATCATGAAGTAGAAAAAAAGAAAAAATAAATAGTTGGCAGATTGTTTAGTGTAATGGCATGGTGTCTTCTGGTGGCATTCGACAGGTCTACAACCAGTTAAAGGATGTACAGAACATGGCTGTCTATGAAAAGGACCAAATTCCTGATCGATTCTATTATAAGAAGGGAAAATTTGTGTCTCCATTAACTCTTGTTGCTGAACAGGGCTGGTTCATAGCTGAGGTAGGACTGAATCATGAGATTTTAGATTTCAGGAGGATGTTATATACAGCACTAATGCATTTAGTTTTATTTAGAGTAAAGAGAAACTTCCCTTTTGGAATAACGGTACAAAACCTAATCAAGGCTGGCAGCATGGCTGGCATGGATATGACAATGAGCTGATGGACATGAGAGGATTCTTTTTGGCTTCTGGCCCAGGTAAATATACATGGTATAGATGTTTTCCCATTATCCTTAACCGGAAAATGTGTTGTACATATGAAAAATAATGCAGAATACCTATCCATAACTTTTTTTATTAGTGCAAAACTTTTAATGGTACAAAGCATTTTGTTTAGCCTTCTCATTAAAATGAATGGGGGAAAAAATTCAATTAAAAAAAAAAAAAGCAATCCAGAAGAAACCCCACCATGTTTTCAGATTTTAGGAACTCTAAGGGTACGTTCACACTGAGTAAAACAGGCGGAATTCCACAGCGGAACTTTGCACCACAGAATCTTGCCTGTCTCAGTGTGCCATACGTTTTGACCCATTTTCCATTGACTTGCATAAAAAAAAAATGGATTAGGGCATACTTTTTTCTTTTTTTTAAAAAAAAAAACATTTTGTAATGTACACAAAAATATGTCTGTCCATCTTTTTCTGTACGATTTCCAAAATGGATACAGTGAGACAGATTACAAAATCATGATGTGAACCTAGCTTTCGGACCCTATTACATGGAGTGATCAGGCCGATTCAGCCGATTATCGATCCGTGTAAAAGAGACAAGCCGATCAGCTGATGACAACAATCATCTGGTGGTTGTCTCTTTAGGTCCGTACCTAAAATAATCGGCTGCCAACCGCGCATCATTAAGTGTAATAGTAATGCACGGCCAATGGCTAACAATTGAATAAATTGTTATACATTACCTCTCCACTCTCCTTTCCTGCTCTCAGATTTAACTTCTGGCACCGTAGCTGCAGCTTCAGAGCGGCCTGTCTGAGCTGACAGGTCGTTACAAAGGTACCAAGGCGCTAGGAGTGACAGCAGAGGGCAGGAGAAGACTGAGAGAGCGGAGAGGTAATGTATAACAGTTTAGGGATGTCTATGCAGCCCTTTCTAAACGATCATCGAACTATGTAATAGGCTCAGTTAACAAGCGCCGATCTAGCAGACTGGCGCTAGTTTACATTATTGATTGGGATGCGATTGGCCCGTCTAATAAGGACCCTTACTCAAAGTTAACTTCCACTTAGAATGTGCTTACAGATATACCTGTGACCCAATGATATCTCCCCTGTCTACATCACTACTGGAAGTGTATTGTTGCATATATTATTCTATTCATTAATTCATGTATTAAGGCAAATATTAAAAGAGATACAACACATCAAAACAAGCGTTTTATTAATTGGTTTTAACTGTCTTACCTTTCTTGTATGTCAGATCTGCTGTATTCATGTTTTTTGATTTGTGGTATTTACTGGTTACACCTGTGCAATGATTCTGCCGCATGGTCTGCACTTGTGCATTGTAAGCCAGCTAGGAAATTATTCCGCTTTAAAACTGTGGGCTTTCTAGTTTCCATGTTTAAGATCCAGAGGGTTTCTCTAGCTAGAAGCTTTTTTTCCCTCCAGTTGCCACCTCATGTGTCGTCTATTGCTACAACCTTAAGAGCAGTGCTTCCCAACTCCAGTCCTCATGGTCCACCAACAGGTCA
This sequence comes from Dendropsophus ebraccatus, assembly GCF_027789765.1. Classification (NCBI taxonomy): domain Eukaryota; kingdom Metazoa; phylum Chordata; class Amphibia; order Anura; family Hylidae; genus Dendropsophus; species Dendropsophus ebraccatus. The sequence continues at coordinate 70,371,005 of NC_091460.1, forward strand.
TGTTTTGAGGATTTCCTTAGTATTTCACAGGTGATATAATAATAATCATCAGGTATTATCACAGGTGATCTTTGTATGGGATATCCTCAGATCATAACCTGCTGGTGGGCCATGAGGACTGTAGTTGAGAAACACTGCTCTAGAGTGTTGTTTTTTTTTCACTCTGTGTTTAGACATCCTTGATACTGTATGTAAATTGCAAGTGGTTGTGTCCGTGCATGCATAAAGACATTCTATTAATGTATTTTAAGCTTTACCAAACATTACCAGAGGTTACTGATTCTAATCCTCCTTTTTAGATTTTAAAGAAAACTTCAGATCTTCACCAATCAGATCAGTCGATGTTTACAATGTATTGTGCAAAGTTCTCAGCATGGAGCCATTGCCTAACAATGGATCATGGTCCAGGGTGGAGAGCATGTTAAGAAGTGGAGCGCAATCTGATGCCCTGAACTCTTTGACGTTGATACTCCTACTGTTCAAATTTGTAGCACTATGGATTTAGCCATTCCTTTCTAGGGTTAATAATAAGGGATTTTCTAACATATATCTTTCATATAAAATATTTTTTAGTACATTTTTACAATATTCTTGCCAAAACACAAATTACTTTGTTTACCTATTTGTTCTGTCTGTTCAGCAGAAAACTAACATCATTGGCCTAATGTATGTAATTTAAAGGGGTTATCCTATAAAGCTGTCCATATGTGTGATTGGGGCTAACAAGAAGCAGATCTTATAAATTCAAGCCATCTATGTATGTATGTATATCCATGTTTTTCAAAAAACTGTAATAGTCTTTGGACTTTCAATAGAAATGGAAACAAATGATATCCAATTTTGTTGAACAATACAGATTTGCTATATACTGCTCTGTTTTATAAAGAAATTGCATATGTATTGTTAATTTAGAGGATATGATAGTTAATATATAGTTAATAGCTTAATATTTCTTTCACACTGTTTTCATACAGAGGTAGAAAAAGTAGTGGTCAAAACAACGTACATCAACTAATACCCAAGATAAAGAGGATCCTTAAAGGTGTACTCCAGTGGGGGGCTATTTTTGGATCTGGCCGGGGAGGAGGTGGCTGAGAGAAAAGATGTCCACTCACCTCCCCGGATCCAGCGGCGGGTCCCGTATCGCGGTGCTTTGGTCCCCGTTTCCCGGCCACTTCCTGGTGTCTGACGCGGGCTTCAGACGTGACGTTTCAAGTCCGCTCAGCCAGTCAGTGACAGAGGCGGGATCTGAGAGGACTTGAAATGGATCCCGCCTCTGTTACTGACAGGCTGAGCGGACTTGAGACGTCACGTCTCGAGCCCGCATCAGACACCAGGAAGCGGCCAGGAACTGGGGACCAGAGCGCGGTGATACGGGACCCACCGCTGGATCCAGAGAGGTGAGTGGACGTCTTTTCTCTCAGCCACCAGATCCAAAAATAGCCCCCCCCCCCGCTGGAGTACCCCTTTAACATAAGCTGCAGAAAGGGTTTGCTCAGTGTCCAGGATTATGTGAGTATAAGGTCCATGGGGAGACACTTAGCACTTCTAATAAACAAAATAACACTACATGCAAATTTCCAGTCTTCTAATAATGACAGATCCTTGAAAATAAAAAGCTAGCTTCAGATGTGCTGTAACACTAGTCCAATCATGGGTAACCTGACCAGGCTGAAAAGGAAATTTGAGTCACTGGGGTCACCCAGACTGGTTCAATGAAGGGATTCAATCACTAAACGCTTTATGTCAAATAGTCAATTCGAGGAGGAGTTGAAGAGGGAGAAGGTATGTATGCTGCAGCTTGGCACTGCCTCCTTGACATTGTATTGAGTATTGTATAGAGCCAATGAATTCCCTTTAGAAGATCTCTTCCTTTGCATGACTTTAGTAGATCACTTCCTTTGCGTGAGTAGACTTCAGCTACTTTTAAAATCATGATTTCTCTCAAATGTCATAGTGTTTAAGAGCAAACCATAGATGGCTGTAATAAGATAGCTTGTCATGGTTTGTCATAGAGGGAAATCTCAAGTGAGAGACTATCCCTCTTATGTCCATATGCAGAAATAGCGCAGATGGTCAGGGGTTGTCTTCCTGAGAAAACCCCCTTGAAGATAAATCAGGATAAATGAGGGATGTAGAATAAAAATACAAGATATATATTTAAATGTAATGATCCCCAACTCACAATACACATCTTCCTTATTGCTCACTGTCCTGTACTACTGGGAGCCATGATAGCAGTAGTAAAAAACCTGATTGCTGGGACCACTGATTAGCTGCTGTGGTCATGTGGTAGGCAATTATTTTTGTCAGCATTTTTTTATAACCCAGATCACTTATAGAGGGCTTCCACTCTAAACATAAAAATGGCCATGTATTACTATGTCTTATGGCAGGGATTTGGCCCTCCAGCTGTTGCAAAACTACAATTCCCATCATGCCTGGACAGCCAAAGCTGGGAATAGGAATTGTAGTTTGGTAAAAGCTGGAGGGCCAAAGGTTCCCTATTCCTGTCTTGCGTTGACAATAAGCTGATCACAAGGAGTCCCCTTGTGGGGAACCAGCAAAAAATGTTCCCCTTTAAATATAATCAGAATAATGAAGGCATTGGGTAATGGACCATATTTATATGCTTTGGTAAAGAGGGGGTGGGGGGAATAATGAATTGGTATGCCAACATCATAGACGTTTGAATGTAGAAGATATCGGTTTGTCTGTAACTAATTACATTTTAGTGCTAAAATTATATCATTTAGTTTATAAGGCCATTGGTTGGTGGCAGAGGCATAGCTAGGGAATGGGGGGCTTGACTGGAAGACATGTGACACCTCTTTAAGGCTATGTTCCCACACAGTATTTTTGCTCAGTATTTGGGTCAGTATTTTGCAACCAAAACCAGGAGGGAATTGAAAACACAGAAAGGCTATGTTCATACACTGTTGAAATTTAGTGGATGGCTGCCACTGGATGGCCATTATTTCAAAACAATGGGGAATTATTTTTAAATAATGGCAATTATTTGCCACTAAATGGCGGCCATCCACTATATTTCAACTGCACTAACCGCATCCCCGCGCCGGCGCCAATCTGTTAAGGTAAAAAAAAAAACAATTTACCTAATTCTCTAAGTGTTGCATTTAAGTGTGTGACAGGAGCAGCTCCAGATTCTGATAGTTTCCCTGACTGCTGCAGTGAGAAGAGTGATGATAATACTGATCAATGCTTTGCAATGGCATAGCATTAAGCAGTGTATGCAATCCAATGATTGCATGTAATAGTCCACCAGAGAGACTTTAAAAAGTGTAAAAAAAAATAATAATAAAAAGGTTTTAAAAAGCCCCTGCTTTAATAAAAGGGGAAATTGTGCAATCTATTAAAACATAACAATATTGTTCCCACATGTTTAAGGGCGTAAACATAAAGAGGGGGAACCCCAGGATTGCAGATTTTTTGTTACGTTATTTATAAAAAAAAAATTATAAAAAGTAATAAAAATGTCCAATCTACACAATATTAATAAAAACTAGAGATCATGGCTCAAAAAATTACATTCCAAATAGCCTCATAGATGAAAAAATAAAACCGTTACAGAGTCACAATAAGACATTTTTTTTAAAAATAGCAAAGCATTAGAAAAGACATGACAAAGCAAATGTAAACATGGCTGTCATTAAGACTGACGGATAGAATCATTATAACACCTTAGTTGCACCGTAAAGTGCATTACATAAACACAGAACCCCCCTAAACTTTGCAAAATTTCACCCCATAAATAATAAATAAATAATAATTTATGGTAGATTAAAATGTGCTATTACAGTGTAAAGTGTTTCTGAAAAAAAAACAAGCCCGGTTCTATTTGGTTTCCTTTGAAATGTGCTTCATTTGTGTCAATGTGTGTGTGTGTGTGTGTGAGATCAAGTTGCAAGCCCCTTTGGTGACACGGACTGATGAATACAGTGCTGTGGACTATAACGTCACTATATAAACAATATGAAATACATAAATTCACCAGCAAGTGCAAGTGGAGAGGTCTATAGATAAACAAATCCACATTTATGTAGTACTGTGAAATACTTCCTGTGTTCTGCTTCTAAGAAAATCTATCCATGTGAGGCTATGTGCACACTGAGGAAAAGGCGAGGAATTCAGCTTGAAATTCAGCTCGAAATTCAGCTTGAAATTCCTCCCGTAAAAAATGTGCAGAGCAAAGTCCCATTGTGTTCAATGGGTTTTCTGCTCTGTTGTTCACACTGCAGAATTTCCGAGCAGAATTTTCTGCTATAGATCTGCTAGAGGAATCCTATAGAAGTCAATGGGGGGCTTAAATTCTGCTTGAATTCTGCCTGAAAACTTTCAGCTACAATTCTTCGAGAATTGCTCAGTGTGCACATAGCCTGAACAAGGAATATGGTAACATCCCCATCTAGTGGCTGCTACTGATTATAGCAACCTATATGATTTTTAATTTGTAATTTGCAGTAACTGACAGCATGGTGAAATGCAATGAATAGGATACATTCAGAAAGCATCACATATACAAGTCTGCATTATACTTGCTCTGTATTATGTATATATCCTCTTCCTGTATATCATAGCATTGGTAAAAGGGATTACTAGAGAAAAGCTTTCACTGTGAATTCACAGACTGCTGATTTGTTGCAGAAATGTCTGCAACTGTCCTCTTCATCTGCAATATCCATAGTCTGATAAACGGAACTGATTTTCAGTTGCAGACATATCAGCATCACATTTGCCTTGTGGAGAATATGACGCTATGTGAATATAGCCTTACAGTCGATTAATTCTAACACTTTTGATTATTTTTTTTAGAGAATTGCTATCTGTATAGTCTGTTAATCTGTTGCGGCCTTGTACTAAAAAAGAAATAAATCAAGTTCTTGCCTTTTTTTTTGTGCCATGATGTGTTCTGTTTTCAGCGCTACCTGAGTTTTATATAAGCGACTTTTTTTTTTTAAATCACATTTTTTTTTTTGGATGTGATGTGACTCGCCAGGACACAGAAGAGGCCCTGGATGGTAAGTAGAACAATCCCTCCACTGGACCACCAGGGAAGGCATTTACAAGCCACTTAACCTCTTCAGGACCATGTGAATTTTCATTTTTGCTATTTCGTTTTTTAATCCTCGCGTTTAAAAGCCCGTAGCACTTCCCTTTTTTCACCTACAGGCCCACACAAACCCTTATTTTTTGAGCCACTAATTGAACTTTGCAATGATAAACTTTTCCATAAAATATACTGCAAAACCATAAAAAATAAATTTGCGCAGTGAAATTGAAAATGAAACGCAATTTGTTTTATTTAGTGGGGGTTGTGTTTACACCGTTTGTCCTACAGTAAAAGTGACATGTTATTTATGTTCCTCAAGTCAGTACGATTACAACAATATGTAACTTGTGTAACTTTTATTTTATTTGATGGCTTTTAAAAAATTAAAACCTTTTTAAAAATCTAAATGCACCTTAAAATTGCTCTATAACCATGCTTATAGCACTTTAATTATTTGGTCTATGGGGCTGTGGGAGGTGCCATTTTTTGCGCCATGATCTGTACTTTCTATCGGTACCTTGATTGTGTATATGTGACTTTTTGATCTCTTTTTAGTACAATTTTTCTGGATTTAATGTGACCAAAAATGCGCAATTTTGCACTTTGGCGGATTTTGCGCTTATGCCATATACCGTGCAAGATCAGGAATGTGACAATTTAATAGTTCAGGCGATTACACACGCAGCAAAACCAAATATGTTTATTTATTTATAAAATGGGAAAAGGGGGGTCATTCCGCGATCGCAAACCTTAGTGCATCGGCCTGCCCTCCTAATAAAAATTTATCAGGCGCTCTGCTGTGATGAGTGATGTCTCTGCTGAGTGCCGCCCCAATATTTATGAGGAAAGGCAGGCTGGCCAAGTTGTATTGGTGTGCTGAGGGTGGTAGTCCCGCGTAATTTACATATCAAAATACAAATTTCCCGTACAGCAATGAGGAACAGGGTGAGGCTGAGTTCACACTGCACTTTTGCAGTCCGTTTAACGTAGACGTTTTATGCTAAAAATGGATGCATTTGTGTGTCATCTGTCTAGTTCCTTTTTTCCATTGACTTTCATTTAAAAAAAAAAACGGATCAAAACAGATGTGTTTTTTTTAATTGACACTAAAGGAGTGTTGACTACGTTTTTCTGTCAAAAGTAACCAATTAAAAACTGATAAAGTTAACGGACTGCTAAAAACACAGTGTGAACAGAGCCTAAGAAAATTTCCATCATCCACTGTGCCCCCTTTTCTATGGGGACAGATGGGGTTAGATGCTCATAACCTGCTCTTAGTTTCCCTTTAAAATCTTCTACCATTTTTGTAGCCGGTACTAGTCCCCATTCTGTTTTATCAATGTCTTTTTGTAGTTGACATATCCCAAATGTGGTCTCCCTAGAGCTCTACCCAATAGGATCAGATGTCATTCTTTGTTTTGCTTATACCTCCAGTTATATAGCCAAGCATTCTTTACAGTCTGGCCACACTGTTAGATGATTGATATTGAAGCTGCCAGAAATCAGGGCTTCTAAATCATCCTTGAAGTTGTCATGCAGTGTCCCACTGCAATGCATGGGCGGGTTGGGTGTAATGTGACATATTTTATATGTGCTCTTGATATATGTGATGTTTTGCATTACTTTACACTATTTATGATACTTATGCAGTGTTATATTGCTTATATTGTTATGCATGCTCTTGTCCAGTTCTTCTACTGAAAGGAAGAGGGAGGTGCAGCCTCTACTCATGAAAGAGTGAGTGGAGAGCATCTGTAATGAGGAACACCAGCATTTATGGGGGACGGGGAGAGATTGTCAGGGGAGGTTAAGGGTCCTATTACACTGAGCGATTTTTAACAATTAACGACTAACGATAAATGATCGCAAATGAGATTGTTTATCGTTAACCGGAAATCGTTCACCATATTACACAGAACGATAATCGTTAGTTACGATAGTTACTACGATCGTTATTACGATAGATAGTTACTAACTAATAATAAATAATAACTAATAAATAATGGGCAATGTGCTATTACACTGAACGATTAGTGAACAAATGCAGAACTTCAGCGAACAAATGTGGAATTACAGCGAACGATTTGCGATAATTTTAGGTTCAGATCTAAATCAAAGATCAACAACTTACGAACGATTTTTCGATCGTTGCCTGCAATTACACAGAACAATTATCGTTTAAATTCAAATGATTTAGCAATTTTTTTTTTGCACGATAATTGTCCCATGTAATAGGGCCATAAGTAAGGAGAGCTATGCCTGAGATAATGATGAAGAGTATTCTGGGAATAGACCATTGTTAAAATTCTGGAAAAAAACCCATTTATTATACCCATCACTGAAAGCAATGGCATGACTGGTGGGACTTCAAAGTGCCAGGATTCATAGTATTGTAGCAGCACTTCTGGTAACATGGTAGACAGGAAGCTGCTTTCTTTATTCAGGTTCTCCCATATGCCCCTAAAGCATTGCTTCTATGGAAGAATACTTATGTTTGCTGTATACACTATACATTAACTGAGCATGTCCTGGATGGAGCCAATGGAGACGGGTGTTCCATATCACTTTGCTCCACTTGAGCAGATGCTTGGATCAGGTTGGGCCTATGAGTAGGGTTATATTTAATGAGTATAGCATTGATTGTAGGAAACCACTACTTGTACTTGTATGACAGATCATACTGCAAGATGAGGAATGTTAATTCATTACTGCTGGGTTTCGAGTTGGCCCAAAGCCTGAATGCCTGTAGCCTGAATTGATGGAACCTTACTTTGTAGGGGTAAAATGTCATAGAAAGCTTCTGGAACCCACCAGCCCCTGCCCAGTTCCTGATGTTAAAAAGCTACCTCAATGCAAATTATTGTAACTGTCAAAGAGACTGTCAATGGTTTTATGGCTGTGAAGTATCTGTGCTTTTCTGTATAAGAAGAATATGCAAAGCTGCTTTCTGGTGTCTCCTTTTGTAGGTAATTTTCCCTTCAAGTGAGTGTTTGACTTCAGTTAGTACATGACGGGATTTAAGCAAAGTCATAAAGAAGGAAAGATTACCCATCTGTAGACAGTGATTTCAGGGTAATATAACCTATAGGTCTCCATACATCAGACAAACTTTGCCAAATTCAACAGCTTCAAAGAGAATGAATAGAGTGGTGGCTATGTAGGTACGGAGAACACCATTAATTCCCAGGCATTTTTCTCCCTGTACTTGGGATCATGGTGTCCCAGCTTGTTATTCCCCATCTATGGATAGGGGATAACATTGTGACATAAGAATACCTTTTTAAGTGTTTATCTTATTTGGCATATTTGATCACAGGGGTCTCATTTGGAACAATAATTCATACTGACAGCTGTGTCCTAATAATTAGTGGGATTCTGTACCAGAACTCCGGCATACAGTACTTCATGTTGCCCAATACAACGAATTTGAACACCAAATTAATTACATATCCATATGGTGGAGCCAGTATCCATATATTATTATAACAAACAATATGAACACAGCAGGCTTTAAATTAGTTTCACAAACCTTCCTAAACTTCCTCTCCTTTCAGTCCTGACATCATTTATTTATATGAAGGAAGGATGCCAGTTTATAGCCCCATTTCCATTCATAAAGTTCCCCAACACTTCATTACACGATGACATTTTATTACTTAATCTACCCGAGGGGAACTGAATCCCTCATATCCAGCCCATGCTGCCTGTGCGTGCCAACTAATATAAAAACTTTATAATGCATTGACCTCAGTAACCCTACTAAATAAAGTATTCCATTACCGAAAAACTCTACATCTCTGAGGACTTATTAATGTCTATCTCAGTAGGGGGTTTTGTTAGCTTTTAAAGGACATCGCTTACCACAAAAGTAATCAATAAGTAATACAGAAGAGTTTCCCTCTTTTATAGAACAGAAACCAGCCGCTGTCTGATGTATCCAGCTTCTCATTAATTATTTCCACTGCTCCTCACATTTTGCAGCGCTGTTTATTTGCCGTGACATTTATGCTATATGTGGCGTGCATGGTTCTACTACAACAACTGCTCCCGATCATTGACTGCTTGTCAGAATGAGAAGGCCCTTATACGAACGAACTTCACATTTAGTACAGAGGCATTTCAGTGTTTCATCAATGTTTTATCAAAGGAAATTAGATAAAGATACCTAAATTAAACATAACTGCTACAGTCAGCTAGAAACACTAGCAATGCAAAGTAGAAAGTCTTCCAGATTGTCTCATCATAAATGATAAATCTTCTGAAGCTTGTAAACTTTCTGTGAACTCCTGCTGCCTTATTACCTGACTTGCCAGTCACTAATTGCTCTTATAAACTCACTCAGCAGAACAGATCTGGGTTTCAACTTTATTTCACCTCCTTTCCTGTCAAAAAGCTTTGTAACACATCACAGATCCCTCTGGTTGTCAATATATGTGATACTGCAGAAGCAAATCATCTTGGAAATATATCTTCCAGCCTCAACACATTTTATTATGTCAGGGAAAAGTTTAAAAAAAAAGCAGAAGAACCTACGGCTACAGTGGCATATCGGCGGAAAGATAATTGCTGGAGGTGACTCTACCACGTATGTCCTCATTATGAAGGGTTCTGCTCCTCCTCTGACATTTTTTTTAGAAGCGATTCCTTATTTTATACAGACAGCGGATGTTGAGATGCAACTGAAGCGAATGTTCTGTTTACTTATACAAGTTCTTAGAAATCTTCAACTTTCATTTGCAACAAAATAAAAAAATAATATAAAATGTCAGTTCTATTCTGAATCTTGACAAGGATGAGAAAACCTGGTGGTTAAAAGATATTTCAAGGTAAAAGTTCTCTAATGTATAGTAACTAGTAAGGAAGCCTGGAGGGGCAGCATACAGCACTAGGAAATCAAAGGGAGTGCACTGCCCCCTAAGGCCCTATCTAGGAATAACACAGTATATTAGCTATGTGCACAGTGTTTCTCTAAATGTACCTTCATAGTCTGGGACTATACATTACATAAATGTCTTAGTTCTTTTGAAACCTTCCAACAGCAACCAGTTCTCAATAATTTCTAGAATGAGAAAGTGCACCACTATTCTCCAGCTGATTGCTGTTTTGGCTATAAACTGAATGGGGTGCCTCTAAAAGAAGTGACATTCCACCATGTCTTGTGACTGGTAACTTTAATGGAGGTCAGATCAATGAAGATCTGGAAGTTGGCATCAATATCAAGAATATCAAATCATTTGTCACTTGCATTTATTAAGTTATCTAGAGACTAGAGATGAGCGAACCTTGAGCACACTTAGGTTCATCTTAACCCGAGCATGCAGCTATAGGTTGTATCCATTTTTTCCAGGACTCCATCCAACTTCTTTAGTCACCAGTAATCATATGTAGAGATGATCGAACATCGTAAAACCTTAAGTTCTATAGAACTTGAACCTTGTCGAACCTTCTGCATTTGATTGCCGATGCCTTTCCGGTCCGTGGGTACCCTCAAACCACCAAAGCCATGCAGGACTATTTTTTATACATACATCCAACTTCTTCTATTGCCCTATCTATCTAGTTTTCATGCCTTTGTGCCCATGGCAGTGCACTGTGTCCTTTAATACCTTTCTATCATAGCATTAACATGGTTTTCCAGAATTTGATAAAGCACAGCAACTTTCTTGAAAAAACAGCACCACCCCTGTCCTTAGGTTGTGTGTGGTATTGCAGTTCAGATCCATTCCCTTCAATGGAACTAAGCTGCAAAACCGCAACCAAAGTGAGGACAAGACTGGTGCTGTTTCTGAAAGAAAGCAGCCATATTTTTCTAAGCCTGGATAACCCCATTAGCTTTTTAAATCATTTGTTCAACAGTGGATATTTCATGGGATCAGACCAGCCAGACTAGTCTTAGCTCCCCTTGTTTATCTATGAGTCTTGGGGGGCCATACCCTGATACTGGTCCACCAGTTGGACTATTCTGGGAGCCCCTACTCTCAAGACCTGCCATTTCGAAGATGTTCTGATCTAGTCAAGTAGCTATCACAATTTGTCCCTTGTTTATAGGAATATTTGTTTCTGCAAGGTCCTGCAATCATCCAGCAAATAGACAAGTGTTCATTTGTCAGCTGATAACATCTTTTATGCAACACTGAAATCTATCCTTCATAGGCAGCACAACATGCAAACAGTGTATGGAAACGAATGGCTGCACCTACAATGGGTCAGTTCTCGGCATTATCGTTTTCTGACGACTCAAATAAACATGAAGCACTAGTACAGAAAATTCTCTCATCCATAGTTCTTACCAACATAAATAGAGACATCAAACTTTCAATGTATTCTTGAATAGAAAATAATTTTCCATATTCAGAGTTTCCCTTTAACCATATTGAGGTGCTGTTGCGTGACCTGAGGGCTGTGGCCGGGTACAAGGTATCCCAGAAATACTTAATGCTGGAACGCATTTTTAGGGAGATTTGTAGCACAATTCAGCCCTGATGTTGTGCAAATCCTATTTGCAGCTATAGGAAACATTTGGTGGAGGTGATTACTGCCAAAGGTAATCTACAGATTTAGTTTTTCTCCCTGTTGTGGGTATTTACTCCATATGCTCAATATAAGACATGAACAGTCCACCTATTTGTATTAGTCCCCTAAAATTAGTGGACCACAGTCAGATTTTTTTCCAGGGGCCCTAAATATGTATAACCTAAACAGACAGGACATTTCCTATGTCCTGAGGAAAGACACTTTAATGGGAATCACAGTTATTTCTTTCATGTTAAAGCAGTGAGACTACAGAGAAACTGTGAAAGACTTTCTACAGGATTGTTAATTTATTAAAAGGGTTATCCAGTTAGGTAAAATATATGTTGAGCTATCCCCCCTCCTGGAGACAATTCATTCCATACATGTCATTAACTTTTCTGTCTCCTGTCTTCAGTTTCGAGCTGCTGCTTTCTGCTAAAGACACAAAAACAAAGTGTGAGAGCTGTTTAGTCCTTCTCTGCTCTCAAGTCCCTCCTCACCCTTCCCTTCGGAGACAGCTGATGTAAATAAGTCCCTGGAAGGCTTTTTCTGCAACACTGTATCATCTTTGTAATGCTGGGAGGATTAATCTGAGGTTAAGTTGCTGAATTTACTGTGATTCTTCCTCCCAGCATTACATAAGTTGACACACTGTTGCAAATAGGGACTTGTTTATATCAGCTTTCTGAGAAGGGAGGGGGTAGAGTGACTCAGCGGCTCTCACACAGTTTTTATGTAGGAGCTCAAAACTAAGGGAAGGAGACAGAAAAGATAATGACATGTATGGAATGAATTGCTAGTCTCCAGGAAGGGGATGATTTCACATATTTTACCTAATCGGATAAACCCTGTAATGCCTTTAACCCTTTCCCGCACAAGGACGTAACTGTATGTCCTCGCGCAGGTGCGGGCGTTCAGAGCGGGGCCGCGCGGAGACCCCGCTCTGAACCACGGCGGTCCCGGGTGCTGCTTGTAGCCCGGGATCGCCGTGCCCGCTAATACAGTAATCAGATGCAGCTGTCAAACATGACAGCTGCATCCGATTACCGGCTGCAGCACTTCCCTGGTGTCTAGTGGTGGAGATCGCTCCTCCAGGACGTTGTCCCGGAGGAGCGATCTCCCTGTCTGATGCCGGCCGGGGACTCATCCAAGATGGCGCCGTCCCCGGCTCAGCACTCGTTTGTTTCCGGCTGCAGCAGCCGAAAGCAAATGAGTGCCGATCTCATTGATCTTTGCTGTATAACTATACAGCAAAGATCTCAATGAGAGATCAAAGTATATATACTAGAAGTCCCCTAAGGGGGCTTCTAGTATATGTGTAAAAAAAAAAAAAAAGTGTTGTATATAGTAAAAAGCCCCCTCCCCTAATAAAAGTCTGAATCACCCCCCTTTTCCCAGGTTTTAAATAAAAGTAAACAAATAAATAAATAAACATGTTTGCTATCGTCGCATGCGTAATCGCCCGAACTATTAATTAATCACATTACTGATCTCGCACGGTAAACGGCGTCAGCGCAAAAAAATCCCAAAGTGCAAAATTGCGCATTTTTGGTCGCATCAAATCCAGAAAAAATGTAATAAAAAGCGATCAAAAAGTCGTATATGTGCAATCAAGGTACCGATAGAAAGTACACATCATGACGCAAAAAATGACACCTCACACAGCCCCATAGACCCAAGGATAAAAGCGCTATAAGCCTGGGAATAGAGCGATTTTAAGGAACGTATATTTGTTAACAATGGTTTGAATTTTTTACAGGCCATCAGATACAATATAAGTTATACATGTTATATATCGTTTTAATCATTACAACTTGAGGAACATGTATAACAAGTCAGTTTTACCCCAGGGCGTATGGCGTAAAAACACATTCCCCCCAAATAAAAGAAATGCTTTTTTTTTTTCAATTTCACCACACTTTGAATTTTTTTCTGGTTTCGTAGTGTACCGAACGCAAAAATTCAGCCTGTCATTGCAAAGTACTATTAGTGACGCAAAAAATAAGGGCTCATGTGGGTCTGTAGGTGTAAAAATGCAAGTGCTATGGCCTTTTAAGCACAAGGAGGAAAAAACGAAAACGCAAAAAACGAAAATTAGCCTGGTCCCGAAGGGATTAAAAGGGGTCTGGAGACTTTTCTTTTTTTTTTTTTTTAACAAGAAATAAAATCACATTTGTACTTATTTGAGAATAGTTGTAAGCACCTAATTTTAAGACCCTCCTAAGGACCAGATTTTGTCATCCCCACAAATTTAAGGCCTAGAATATTAAATAAAGTTTTTTTGTCATTCTAAAAAAAGAAAAAAAACCTTTTGACATGTTGCAGAGACAGAGAACATTTTGATCAGTCTGAGTGTTCAGACTCCCGACGATCTCTAGCTATAGCAATCTTTATACTTGTGTATAGATTCAAATGAAAGCATGTGCTGATGTTAACCTATGTCTAAATCTCTAACATTTTTAGTAAAATGTCTCTGGGAAGCTCGACCCCTTGTCTCCCTTTCTGTCTCCAAGTTTCAAAAGTTAAATTAATGGTCTCATTATTTTAGTTTCACTTTTTTTTTTAATCATTACATGTTACTTCATTAATTTTAGTGATTGCTGAGTCTGGCTTGCTAGTGACAGGAGCTAAGGGCAGGATGGATCATTATCTTAGGGAGGTAATCACTGGTCCAGGGAAAGTTACAGAAGTACAATAAATTAGCTTTAAATTAATCACTCCACATGAATTTCTTACACTTAGTAATACCCCATTGTTACATCTAACAAAGGGGTCACTTCACCTTGAACGACAGCTCTAACAGTACAGGCTTCTCTATTTGTTAAAGTTTTTGGAGAGAAGGGATGAAATTATAGAACAGTAGTTGAAGTCTACAGTAAATCCACTAAAAATATTTCTTTCTGCAATCTCTGTCTTGCTTTGTCTATGGAGTGTCTACATCTATAGAGCTGATCTCATGCAGCGAGACTATAATTGCAGGGAGCTGAAGAGAGAGAGAGAGAGAAGCACAAAGCCACAAGCTTCTCCTGGCTGTATCTAGAGATTGAAGGAATCTGCACAGAGAACAGGGCTAGAAGCAGTTGTCTCCATTTACTTAAATGGCAGCTGAGCTGCAGTTATGCTTCTACACAGTTAACAGAGCCAACTGCTTCCGGCCCTGTTCACCTTCACCATGTGAACAGCTGATTAGGTGCAAGGTGCCAGCCAGGTGTTCAGGTGCCAGCAATCTGCCAATCAGTGATTGATGACCTATCGATTTTTTAAAATTTCTTTTACAGAAAACCCCTTTAGAGTACCTTTCACACGTACCGTATGGCAGCAGATTTCATGCTGCGAGTTTAGCAGTAAAATCTGCTCTCATACTAATTACCATTAAAGCCGATCACACTTCATTTTGGCAGTAGATTTTCATTCCACTGCAAAAACGAATTGTACCATAGACTTGTAAAACCCAAAATATCTCACCGTTGTGATGTTAAAAAACAATAGAGCAGCTATTCTTACCCGTCCGCCCTCTCCCAATGCCCTCCGGCGATTTTCTGGGTCCCCGCCCAGTGACAGCCTTCTTTGTCCTGCTGCAGCCAGTGATTGATTTAAGGGGCCACTCTTTCTATATGGCTTTTATATTTTCTGCAACTGTTCAGAAACTCTGTACTATTGAAGGAACAGATTTGCTCCGATCTGCTCATCAGGTAGAAGGCTTTTAAGTCTGCTCCGTTCTATGCCGTCGCTCCTCAGTTGCTGGGAAAAAATGGATCCAGTCCTGGAGAACTGGGAGACGTTTCCCAGGACTGGATCCATCTTTTCTCAGCACTCAGGGAGGAGTGACACAGAGCGGAGCAGCCTGATGAGCAGAATGCAGATAGGAACAAAACGATTAATTCTTTCTACTGTAAATTCACTAATTTCTAGTCAGGAATATACTCAAATGTGAACAAATTATAGGTTTTTTTAAAATTACATCTGGAATGAAGGTTCATTTTAACCTAACTGTAGACACATGTTTACTTACTTTCAGAAGATCCTTCGATGCTCCATAAACAAACCAATTTGACTTAGATGCAGAAAACTAGTTGAGGGAGATGTCTGATTTAAAGGAGAACTCCGGCCGAAAGTATTTTTTATTATGTTATTACTTAAGGAAGATTAGACAATGTACATTAACTATGGGAAATGCACATATAATGCTATTTCCCCTAATTTAGTAGATCAGGGAGGCTTCAAATTCCCTAAAATAGTGACCTCATGAATCAGTTGTAATTCCTATGGAGTGTCCAGCAGGGGGCGCACTATATGTAGAAGTCTATGGCAGTGAGCTGGCAGTCTGGGACAGCAGGGAAGTAAACAGGAGTGCTGCGGAGGCGGGTTGGTGATGGGATTGGATCGGTTACGATGCGGCAAGGTAAACGTCAGGGCATCGGGGGTGGGTTGGTTGTTGGTGATGTCGGCTGGGGGGGCTTGGTGATTGGAGTCTCCCTGGTACCACTCCCCCATCATCTGCTCATACTATAGGCAGATGATGGGAGGAATAGTAGAGTGTATCTGTCCCACTGCACTGAGCAAGGAGGGGGAGGTAGTTAGATGCACGGGCACCTTTCTCACTCCCTGCTTAGTGTCCTCCATTTGGGGAGCAATGTCCTTGCTCCCCAAATTATTCCATAAATATAGTCCATAAAGGGTAGTTTACATTACACTACATTACATGCTCTTCCATAGACAATACAGTTCCATAGACTTCTACATATAGTTCGCACCCTGCTGGACACTCCATGGAATTACAACTCATTCGTGACGTCACAGTTTTTAAGGGAATTTAAAGCCTCCCTGATCTACTAAATTAAGAGAAATAGCCATATATGTGCATTCCCCATAATTAATGTACATTAGAAATTTGTCTAACTTTCCATAAGTAATAACATAGTAAAAAAATACTTTTGGCTGGACTTCTCAGTTAAGACAATACACAACTATAAATTCATTGAACTGGGAACTAACATAATTAATCTAGGTAAAGGTAGGGTTCAAATCTAAAGAAGTTCCACTTTCCAAAGGTTTTGATTTCCCTTAGCACCGTGGAATCAGTACAACTTTTACCAAAATAATATTAAGGACAATTTATTAGATTCAGCTTTGGAGAATCTTACATTAAATTGTTATCTTTTTTTTATGCTGGGTACCTATTTTATCTTGTTTTATTTTGAGCAGATGATTGAACTCTGTGGGAAAGATTGATGTCTTTAGCTGTGAAGAAACAATTTACCTGTGTAAAAAAAAAAAAAAGAAGCTACTTAACAGGTTGAGTAACCTATTAAACTTCTTTGCTCATCTTAAACTGATTAAATCTCATAATGTTTTTTCCTCAGCATAACCTCAGCTCAAATAACACAGTTCCAATGTCGAAACTGGGTTCATTACAGCACAGTGACACAGATCCTCTGTTTGTGAAATTCAATAAAAAGGTTTACTCACTCTGTGTGTGCCCTCTAGTGCGGGTTCTTAGAATTTGTACATTAATGGACCCTACAAGAGACCAAAGTTCTCACACAGTTGAAGGACCTGATAAAGAAAAAGTTTCCTTTTGGAACTTTGTCCATTTTAAGTTGGAAAATAAAATATTACTATGCTTATTACCCATTTCTTCCACGAGTAACATGCATGTTTATGGTTTGAATGAAAGCGGTCTGTAGAATGTTGCCAAAAGGACACGTCTTTAACTGATACAACTTACCATTGGCAAATGACTGGCTCATTAGTCTTGCAGTGCTAGAGTTGTGAGCTCAGCTTCACTCTCCAGGAAACATGTTAGGTAAATTTGCATCCTATGGTACTGGCTCTAAAGTATGTGTGTGAGTGCACTCCTTTTTTTTTTTTTTAATTGTCTCTCTACAATGACCTACAGGAGGCTTCCCCTAGACAAGGGAAGCAATTTGGGTGAGAGTTAAAGGGGTTATTCAGTGCTACAAAAACATGGCCACTTTCTTCCAGAGACAGCCCCAATCTTGTCTCCAACTTGGGTGGGGTTTTTCTGCTCAGTTTCATTGAAGTGAATGGAGCTTAATTGCAAACCGTACCTGAACTGGAGACAAGAGTCGTGTTGTCTCTAAAAGAAAGTGGCCATGTTTTTGTAGCAATGGATAACCCCTTTAATATATGTTGATCTTTCTTGCTACACAGGTATTTCTTACACTGCTCATATTAGTAACATAAGCGTTTCATTTAGTGTTTATATTACATTAAGCTTTTGGAGAAAAATCACAGATGAGTTTAGCACAGTTTGAGATTTATGGAATAGACTAAGCACAAGTAAGGTCTGGGCAACCCCATGTTCTAGCTGGGGACCTACTAGCAGTAAAAGCTTAAAAAGTCTCTGCTTGATTGGTTATCAGGCAAACCAGGAAACCCATCCTCAGACAGCAATTTTTTGGGCTTTTGTTACTTGTCAGTACAGAGTAGGGTTTTGGTGGGCCATGTGTAGTGCCTTTTAGACAAGATATCAATCATTCTAATATTGCTAAAAAATTTAACTTATTTAGGACGTCCCTCTGGCCTAACTTTCTGCAGCACAAAAAGTCTGTTAACTAAAACCATATAACCAAAATGTTATTTAATATTTTAGAAAGTAACACAATCCAAAAAGAAAAAAAAAGAAAAAAGAAAAGAAAAAAAAATAGAAAAAAAAATATTGGATATTTTACACAACACTACAGAACCAACATGGACACAATATTGACATAGAAAGGGACTTTTGAATATAAGTTTACAAAAAATCCCTGTGAACTTTTTTCCTTTTAAGTTATTATGCTAAGCATGACAGGTAAAACATCCTTTACAATATGATACACCGACACAATAAAAACCATGATACAAATGTGCTGTTAGAAATCAGTAACGTCAGGGAAGACATCTCATGACTGTATTTTCTTTATATGAAATTCTATACAATATAAACAGAACATCCATACTTGGATGACCTTTACAGCAACCAGAGACCGAGAATTAGATTTTTTTTATTATTTTTTTCAGTGCAAACACATTTATACAAGGCAGTCTTGGCTGCAAAATTCTTTTTAAACATACAGTAAAGTCCTCCTTGTATGTATTGACTTTATTCCCCTAATGCAATAGTCACATTCAGTCACTGACTTGAAGAAAGTATGACTTCTTTCAGTTTAAGTCTCATCTATAAACAACAATGTCATAGTGGAGTCAACTCATCGGTAGTATTGAAAGATCTGGCTTTGTTCGTCATAGGAAAGTCAGGCTGGCAAATGTATGACGGAGGTCACTGGCCTCTGAAAACTTGCAATGGCCGAGTGACCACAGGAAGAAACCTTCAGCTGTAACGGAAAGTGTTGGTGAATATTCCAACAATGATAAAACTAAAAAACAAAAAAGGATTGTTTGCCCTTAATTTACAATATACATTTTTTTTATATAAAAACCCAAATGAAGTCTTAGTGGAAAGAAACCATGGTCATGAAAAATTATGATTCAATCTACAAAAACATTGATGTATCATGGAGTTTTCCATATGATTAGAATGTTTGTTTTGTACAGTATACTTTAACATTGCTGCCGTTTTAAAGTTGTGGAGGTAGTTGTATGTAAAAACTGAAAAAAAAACAAAAAAAAACAAAACAAAGAAAACACATTAGCAAAAAAACACAACATGTACTGTAGCAACAATAAGAATTAAGTGTGCAAAGAGCCATTAGATTTAGGTTGATGTTTTGAGGCTGCACATAGGGGCATTCTCCTTATCGGAACGCCTCAAGCTCCAAAATAAAATCTAATACCAGTAGACAGTACTTGGATTTTTTTGTAATATTCTAACCTGTTTGCTAATATTTATACACAGGCTGTCATATAAAAGTTCTGAACTCTAGATCCTAATACTGCATATTGTTATTTTGGATTTCACTTGGGTAGTCAAAGGACTTAAGAAGATCTAACAGGATATTATAAAATAGCCGTTTCATTATTGCCATATTGTCTCTACTTTTAGTACTGGGTACATTGAAAATGCTTATTTCGAGACATTTGAAAAGCCATCTAAAATCTTGTCTGCCAAAAATAATAATAATGGACTGTATTCAGTCTACCAAAAGTGGTAAACTAGCACCCATTTAAAGGGGAGGCTCACTTCTAACACTTAAGGCCCATTAGATTGGACAAGTGTGTTGTTACAAGCTTTTCATAATAACACATCAGTGCTCGGTCCACAAGACAGACTTAAGGGACTGCCGCTGAGGACATGGTTATGTTTGTTTATATAGCCACATCAGTATATATAGCTCTCATGACAAGCTGCGTGTACAGAAATCAATGTACATAGCTCATCCTAAGAGCTGCATATCCGGATCAGGCAGTGGAAGCAAACCTGTCCTCAGCTGCCCTTCTGAGTTCTGCTTATTTGCACTCTAAAGTTTTACTATGAAAAACTCTTAACACTTCAGGTACCCAGTCTAATGGCCCATAAGTGTTAAAAGCAAACGTCTCCTTTTTCAGATATTTTAAATAAACACGAAAATGAAAATACAGGATATTAGTGATTAGTGAACAGAAATGCAATTTCTTCTCCTGCGTGGTCAGCTTAAAGTGTATCTGTAATTTAAAGAATAAAAAAAAAGAAAGAAAAAGCTAATATTTAGTGTGCCAACTCTATATTCACATTGCCAGTTCAGAACGAGTGCTGGCATTACAGAGCCATGCCACACAAAATGGCTTCTTCCATTGTAAGTATGTGACAGATACACTTTAAATCTAAAAAAAAAAACCATGAATGTAGCTACAGATGCTCCTTTGTAGATGAAGCTGTACATCAGTACAGCAAAAGCACAAGCTAAGAGCAAAGATTTTACTATGTTCTGAGATACTTAGCTTCATCTCTTTACCTACAGACAACTATGAAATGTTAAGGTTTTTTGTTTGTTTGTTTTTTGTTGGTGCAAGGAAAAGATCAATAAAATCAGTCCTCTTTGTTCTATATCCACAGCACCACTTAAAAATACTAAAAAAAAAAAACACAGAACAAGTGGGGATGCCGGGGGTATCTTCAGCGAGAAAGTGAAATTCTACAACATAGCCAAACACCAAAGTTCATGACCAGCATTGCGTCTATACTGTCAAAATGTGCTTCAAGGTGGAATTATACCGTACAACAAAAAATCTGTTATTATTGTGGATAAAGTGTGTGGGAATGGGCACCAATACCCTAAAGATTATATCTAGCTGGCATGACTAGAAATGCAGCTATGCATAAGAACTCTACTTCTGTAACTAAATATTCACACCATCCACCCTGTAAAGAATTCATCATCTAGATTCCAACATTGAAACATTCTATAATCATATTCGGAAAATTAAAAATTCACATTCACCCTGACTTTGCACATTTTTCTCCACTTGTAAAACTGAAATGTAAAACAAAACATGTTTTTTGTTCAAATTTTGTAAAGGATAAGCAATATTTTTTGTGTAAAAAGAAAGCCCAAATGTTCAGATGTACTTAATGCTTTGTTCTAATGATCACCATCACAAATCATGTTATTTTGAGAAGCCTAATTTAGGCATTACAATCTAATCCACATAATAATAATAATAAAAAAAAAAATTATATCCTTCCGTTTGAAAGAAATCATGTTACTAGGCTATGCTTGCCTTTTTTCATACAAATAAATTAAAGGAGAACTAAATTTACCAAAAGTGAAATAAAGAAATTTAGGAAGGGGAAATTATCATGCAAGGTATAAAAAGAAACTGGCTTAGTTGCCCCTAGCAACCAATCAAATTCCACCTTTCATTCCTTACATGCTCTTTGGAAAATGAAAAGTGGAATCTGTTTGGTTGCTAGGGGCAACTGAGCCAGTTTCACTTTACTCCATGTTTGAGAAATCTCCCCATTAGACTTTTATCAACTAGTTCTTGGGCTCACATATGCAAGTTAAATAAAAATAGGTTTTATGTAATTTTAATTGGCATTTTAAATCAGGGTCTTAGTTGCCCCAATGACATTAAAGGGGTTATTTACGGTTAGCTGCCCTTATCTTCACAGTTAAACATAAACTACCTGGTTGTCCTAGGATACATAGTATACAGGCTCTCCTGCATTTATAGGGAAGTATGCAAAGTTAAACAGTTTGCAGACATTACAAATCACTTATGCAGGTAAGAATGTATCAGTATAGGAATTGTGATGACCAAGTAGTCTACTTTATATTTTGGGTTGATGCAGCCAAAGATGGAGAACCACTTCAACGCAGGGCTCCAGACGGTAAATGTATCATATGGCTTAAAAATTTTTATATTTAGGAGCTAAATTTGTCTATTTTTTGTTGTTGCATGAGGCCAGTAGATAGGATTTCCACACTCAGATCACTTTCATTTTATTGGCTAGCACATGCCCATTTACAATTTAGCAACCAAAAATATTTTTGCAGATTGTATGTTACGATGTCCATTTGCACGTTGCTTATACAAGGATAGAATTTTCAAACTGGTGTAAAGTGAAACTGGCTCAGTTGCCCCTAGCAACCAATCAGATCCCACCTTTCATTTTCCAAAGAATTTGTGAGGAAAGAAAGGTGGAATCTGATTGGTTGCTAGGGGCAACTGAGCCAGTTCTACTTTAAACCAGTTTGGTGCCGTAAAAATAAGAAAAAATCCTACTCACCTGCCTCAATCTCCTGTACCTGCAATTCCAATGTCCCCAGACCTCAATGCTTAATGCTGCTTCTTGATTTGTGGAGTTACCCACTTGGCCAGTGTCAAGTGTCCCAAAAAATCATAAAGTAGCACTGAGTGTCAGGGACTGGGAGCATTGGAATGGCAGGGGGGGGTCAGGCAAGTGGAGTATGACTTCATTTTTTAATTTTATAACACCCTGTGCCAATTGTAAATTTTTTTTTTGGGGGGGGCTGGAAACCCCTTTAAATGGAATGTACCATATGGCCTGGGCTAAAGCACTGGAGGCAGGCTGACCCACTCCCAGTGGTAGGAAACCCCCGCCTATCTCTGACATGGCTCCATTAGAATCAATGGAGCTGCATCATAAAGGGGCCCGGGTTTCCTCCCACTGGGGGTGGGTCGGCCCGTCTCCAGTGCTTCAGCCCAGATCTGATGGTACATTCCCTTTAAATCTGTTTATGGATTCACAGATCAGAATTCTTCCTATCCTCGTCCTAACACCATATGGGGAATGGGAAGTGACAACTGCTTTGAGCACCACAAAATGTCAGATTAGCGGTCTCCTTTTTTTTGGTCCCAAGATTAGATCCATGTAGTAAAAAAATACACTAGGCTTTAAAACTTGTAGAAGGGCATGTACCGGCCAAATAAATCTATAGTTTTCTGTTGGCACAAAATTCTAAACTTAAAACATGTAGATGTGTGACTATGAAGTGTTTAAATCTATAGAGAATATCTTACTCCATTTTGGTGATTTTTGGCACTGTTAATGCTTGGTATAACAATGGCTCCACCCTGCTGCCACTTTAATGGTACTACTAAGATTTCTGGCACTGTGAAACCTCGGACATGGGATTTTAAAGCAGCAGCGCTAGGTATACATAAGTGAAATATGTAAATCTACAGATATGAAAATTGTATTCTTCTAGCAAAGGTCTTGTGATTAAAAGGAGTCTATATATCCAGGCTTCACAGCCAAAATGCTCTGCTGAACACTCCGATGGCTTCTTAGTCCACTGGGCAGCATTTTAGTGGGCAATATGGTTAAAGGAAATGGGGTAAGAGGAAGTTCATGGTTAATATGAATGTGAATCTTGATGACAAATCCTGTTGGGTATGGAGGGTTGCCAGGCATTCATGGCATTCTGATAAGTGGGGGTTGAGAGTTTGGTGGTCAGTTGCACAACAGTAAGTGATAGGCTAATGGTCATTGTTTAAATTTTCAGAGCTAGAATTGTTTTCTTTCATAAGGTAATACATGCAAGGCGTGGTTGGAAGCCATGCGACCAACAACCCACTTTAGTGTTATCCAGCATTAGAAAAAAAAAAATCTACTTTTGACAAGCTTGTCTATGGGCTAGTGTTGGAGCTTATTCAAGTGACTGGTGGTCAGCTGCAATACTAGACATGGCAGGCCCCTGCTCCAAATGTACATATCAATTATAAATATATTTCTCCAACTTATTTTTTCTTTATTACCAAGCTGTTATCTATATTATGTACATCTGGCTTGTGGTAAATCTAAACACAATAAAGTTAGGCTGCATTTTATGCTCCTATTGAGCCCAGATAGATGTCTCTCTGCAAAATCATGCAGAAAGGCATCCATATGGCTAATATGCCATGTGCGATCTTTCACTTCTATATAAATACCAGATGTAGGTGGGCCCTTTAAAATGATATTCTGCTGTCATATCCCATTTTCCAAGTTCACATTAATTTGTGGGTCCTTTGTAAGTCACAACCTCTGTTAAACGGGATATATGTTATATACCCTTTTTTCTAACAATTAGGCCTGGTAATCTAACTGCATTACCTATGTATTCTGGGAATAAACATATGAATATCTATTTAACATATATTAATGGTCATAGATTTGTATGCACTGAATGCCAATGGCCTACGACCCGACATGGCTACAACACTTGCCTTTCATATTATACCTTGCTGTACTTTGCTGAGAAAGTCCCTTTCATTTGTACTGTCATAATGAGTTACTGTAAGTTTGCTTGCTTAGTGATAATATTGTATTGTTAACTAGTGTATTATTATAGAGAGAAGTAACACAACTGTCATTCTGTATACTGCATGCAGGTCCCTGAACAACATATCCAATACATTTTACAGTTATATGTGACAACACAATGATGTGTATGTAGATAGCCAGAAGATAAAAAGCACAAATGTAGCACTTCTTATTGCAGTGTGATATGGTCTATTATTTTGGTTCTTTACATTGGCTGGACATCATGGGCACTAAGTAGGAATATATATATATATACTGTGTATACGTTTAAAATTAGGTTCGTATCATTTGTGTGTTGGTAAAAATAAATATTCTTTTCTCTCTTTCTCTTCTTTATAACATAGAACGGAATAAAAACTGTTCTGCAAATCTACAAAGTTGTGTTTTCTACCGAGCACCGCTGCTTTAAAGGAAGTACTCTGCTGTATGCCGCACAGCGCCCAAAAATTAGAACAAAATAAAAATTACAGTGTTTAGACTCTTGAATGTGCTCTGTTACATTTACATGAAGAATAATGTGCATATTCACTTCTATCATGTCACTTTCTACTGAGCTTTACATTATGGAAAAAAAATGATGGCAAGAAAGAAAGAAAAAAACAAAATAATAATACTACAAAAAAGTTGGTATTCTGTTCTTGTTGTTGCCCCCTGGGCTATTTAGCAGCACAGTTTTAGAAAGACACAAAAACTGTGGATGTGAGGCTTGCTTGTAAAGAGATGTAAACATCGGTCCCAGTGTAGTAAACTTTGCTGTAGAGGATGAGACAGAACAAGATTTGAGGCTGAGCGGCTATCAAACACTAGTTACAGAAGCTTGCAAACAGTTAGCGGGTTTCTGTAGTTTATCAGCATCCGTTGTGGTGGTTTCTGCAGCAGATGTTCGGAAGTTAAAAGCTGGACCAGCACCAGCATGGGCAGGACTAAGAGCTGGGTTCTGCCGTCTGTTACTTTCAACAATACTTGAAGTATTGGAAGCCAGGCTTTCACGTGTACTGGGGAGAGAAGAACAACAGATGTCAAATATTAAATCATCTATGGAACTGATAACTTTTAAGCTATGTTCCCACTAGGTAAAAATAAGGGCAAATAACGGCTGATGTTGCGAAAAAAATAGCAGTTATTAATGATGACGACTAATAATAACAGTCATTATTTTGCAATAACCGGTGTTATTTGCTCGTATTACCTAGTGGGAACAGAGCCTTAAAGAAGCACTACAGTTTTTTTTTATTCTCCCCCTACCCTTCCCCCACTGCAGACTGCCAGATATACTTACCAATGATGATTCGGTGTCCTGCAGCACGGCTACGTTCAGGTCTTACGGCGCCGCTCAGATCCCGCTGGCGGTGATGTCACATTTCTTCTGAACCTCTTTTTTTCTACAGGTCTATTTAAGGCATGAGAGCGCTCTCACAGAGATGCATTGGAGACCCCGACTTCTGGCCTCCTGAGCTGCAGTGCTGAACCTGAAGAGGTGTGCCAGTGGGATCCGAGCGGCACCATAGGACCAGAACAAAAGCTGCACTGCAGGACACCGTTCATAATTTGTAAGTATATGTGCTAGCCTGCAATGGGGGGAGGAGTAAAAAAAAAACAAAAACAAAACTGGACTGCTTCTTTAAGGTGTATGCCGTCACCCTCTTTGGACAGGTCATTGAGACATTACACAAGATGCTATTGATGGAGACTGTGAACTTGGATTCCTATGATTCCTATAATGAAGGGGTTGGTAGAGATTAGAGATGAGCGTACTTACAGCAAATTCACCAAACCAGATCGCACAGCCATTGATTGCTTTAGTCTACAGCCTGGAAAAGTCCAGGTCTCCTAGGGCTGTAGCCATGTTTTCCAGGCAGAGGGATTATACAGCAGAGCAATCAGATTCGTGTTTGGCCAAACATAGTGTAAATTTGCTCATCTCTAGTAGAGATTAAAGCGTTACTCTCACTGTAATAAAACATCAGACAAGTCAATAGTTTTGAGTGGTTGGGGTCTCGGTTCTGAGACCTTCAGAAATTGCTAAATATAGCCAGGAGAAATGCACAACTGTGCACTCCACTGCCAAGCTTGACAGTCAATCCAACTTGTTGCAGGAGATGGCTGCCATTTAAGTTTAAACAACGAGTGCAAAGCTAGGGAGTGTATTGCACAGCAACACACTTCTCTAGTCACTGGAGACAGTAACATTTTACATACAAGGAAAGATTTACTATTGGCTTACATGACTTGCACCACATTTATTCTGAGTTTGAGACACATTTAGACTCTCTTGCACCTGGCATAGGTGCACTACAATCTGCCACATTTTTAGACTGTCTTGTCCACTTTGTATTAGACAGGATTAGTAGTTTTTCAAATCTGCAAATATATTTCCCTGTATGTAATGATTAAAATAATGTACAAGCCAGAGAGACAACAGGAAAACAGGCAGGGCAAGGCTGTTTACATCGTTGCCATAGACTTTGAATGGGGCAGCAAAGCTTATGTTTGACCTCAACTCTGTTAAACCTCTCCTTTCTACCGGCAAGCATCTGAGGACCCATCTGTATTGCCATACTCTAAGATGAGCATAGAGTTAACAGTAAAAATACTGCAAAAAGAACCAACACCACAACACATAGGTTCTCAGGTGCCAAAGCTGCCTTAGAGAAATTTGGCCTTGTTGTTCTTAGTATCTAAGGATTCAGCCTTGACTAGATACAAGGTACTAATAACAAAAATCCAGACTGCTATGGACAACAAGACCGCCGTTTCCTGAGAATGTTCGGAGGCATATATAATGCAATGTAAGAAAATAAGAAATATTGTAGAATGTGACCAATACAGACAGTTACAATTCATTAAAGTAAAAAACATTAGAAAATGTAAGCATTAGACGTCCAAATATTTAATTATGAACCACGCTGCTAAGATTTTCTTCAATTTTCACCACCGTCCTCTATGTATTCTTTATCATTCTGACTATAGGGAATGCCCATCACATTTTGCCATTGTGCTCTCAGACAGCCCCACTCCATATACTCCATCATTAAGGCATGCTTACCCTGTCCAAAGTTTGGGAACACTCACAAAATGCATTGATTACATGGAAGTTCATTGATTCAGGCACCCTGGCTTATTTCTGTATAAAGCATTGTTAAAGTGTTCCTCCAATCTTAGGGTATGTTCATATTGCGTTTTTGTCCCCACGTCGGGAATCAGTAAGAAAAGGATGCTGCTGTGCAGCCAGACGTGCAGCCCGCCGTACAGCCGCTTTTGAGTCCTGCACATAAGCAGTGTACGTCCGGCAAATGAGCAGAACGTTGTCACATAATGACTCCATCCTGCTCATTTAAGTCAACACGGCTGTCGGCCGCACGGCGGGCTGCACGGCAACATCCTTTTCTTACTGATTCCCGACGTGCAGCCCGACGTGTGAACATAACCTTATATGCAACCCGATATGAACATACCCTTACTTTCTCAGCTAATCTTCAAATCAGACATCGGTTATGATCCCACTTTAGGAAAATATCAGGGAAGGTGGCCGTCTTCTAACATTATGATCATTATTAGTGTCCGCCTGTTTAACAAGATGGCCGCCTTACTTAGTGGGAACATAGCCATTGAAAGTGCAACTCAATGCTCAGATTGCTAAAGGAGCCATATGAAATCCAGTAGGGTTTATGCACAGGTTCTTCTCTAGAGCTCAAGCACAAGTCTTGCTGGATGTCATAGGTTGCCGAAGCAGCCCTGTGTGGAGTTACATCGCTTCATGCCTGATTTGAATTCTAGACAGGAGAACGATATTGTAAGGACAGGCAAAACATAAATTCTTTGGGGGAGATTTATCAAACCTGGTGTAAAGGGAAACTGGCTCTGTTGTCCCTAGCAACCAATCAGATTCCACCTTTCATTTTCCAAAGAGTCTGTGAGGAATGAGAGGTGGAATCTGATTGGTTGCTAGGGGCAACTGAGCCAGTTTCACTTTACACCATGTTTGATAAATCTCCCCCTTCGTCCAGCTCAATTAATGAAGGATTTCTTCCCCACTAACTTGTATCCACAGGAACCGACAACTAACAAGACCATAGATACATATATAATATAACAACCTCTGAGGCATACTACAGACAAATGGCTAATCCTGCCTCTATCCTGTCTTGCTAGTAGATATGATGACATTTACTTGTAAAATCTCAGGCGCATGACCAAATTTTAGCAAGTTCTGAGCCATAATTCATAGCATCCTCTTACTGTACCCATATACTGTCGCACTGTACTTAAATCAAGGCATAAAAAGTTAGAAATGTTCCGGAGATGTGGATACAGGGATGTCTTTCCTTACCTTTCCTGTTAGCTTAACATATCCCAAGAAAAGTAGCGAAACATAAACAGCACAAAAAAAAAAAAAAAAAAAACATTTTGCAACTGTCGGAAGATGTTTATACTAAAGTATACCTGTCTATGTGTGGCCACACTGAGATTGTAATGTTAGATACAGCCGGTGGAGAGAATAACAAGCATGTTCTGATAATTTAAGTTTAAAGTGACAAACTGGAGTCTATAATGAGATTAATGGAGTGGTAAGGGTTAACAAAAGATTAGTGTAATGGTAAGGGTTAATTCACACACTTCCACAAGGTTAAAGCATACAAATTTGGCCAAATTCATTAAATGGTACAAGTAAAAAATGTTATACTGTTACTTTAAAAAAGTTCTAAAATGTTTTCAAAGTTTTGACTAGTTGGTGGTGCTGTGTTTTTTTCAACTGCAAATGCATCGATGGGAGCATCTTCTCCTCTTTTCCCACTCTCATAAGATGGTAAGCTAGACGAGTATGGGAAGCATCCATATATTAGGAGACTGTATACAAGGTCTGGTCACAAAAGTCATAGCATGTGATCTGCTGACAGGACCAATCACAGAAGTAGTTTTTCCAGGTATATCATCTTGTACCTTAACTGTAATGATTGGAAATACAGTCCACTATGGCCTGAGATCTCACCTATGTGCACTGTCCCCTTTATGGTGTTGAACATGACATCAGAAGCTTGCACGCTATTATATGGTGATACACAGACTTGGAAATGGAGCTGGCACGCATGTGGAGCTCAGGGAGAGTAAGCACCATTGTCTGCTCAGCAGCTGTGATCCCATCAATGCCCTTTCACACTCTTAAATAGATCCTTCCATTTTAGAAGTTACATCTGTCAGTCACGACATTCCCAGACAGACTGCAAGAGGTCAACACATTGTATGTTCCCAGATTATACGGACAATAGACCAATACAAATTTATAGTATTTCTGACCATTATTTCTGTAAAATTAAACAGATTGTACTTTCTAATTTTTCGCTTAAATATGCAGCATTTTCACGCCGGCTTAGGAAAGCAGGTGAGGCTGTAGACTGCGAGAACTCTCTGATCTGCCATTGCAAACTTATAAATAGCTTTGGATTTGGAAATCCTGGGTGACCTTTTGCCCTAACCAAACAGCCAACACTTGGCAATACTGAGCCATGTTCATATTAGAGCATAGCATGGGGCTGAACAGATGCCAGACGTCAGGGAACCAATAAACGTAACAGCTGGTTTCTTTCTACCAACATCTGTATATATATATATATATATATATATATATATATATATATATATATATCTGTAAAAGGTTTTTACTGCCTGCTAAAATCTATCTATCCTTGATATCACAGGTATCATTCTACGGGATTAAAAGAAAGAAAACTAGACTTTCTAGTTTAGATACTTCATATGTGTGAACATACCCTTAACAAGTTAAGTGAAATGATAGATGCAATTCAGATTTCAAACTGCTGACACTGTAGGATAGGTGTAAGGTCAAGGAGACAGATGGTACCTTTAAAATATCTATCTGTGCTTCCATAACATAGAAAATGATTTTATTATCTGGTGCAAAGTGTCAATAAGGATTTTACCACCAAATGTTCAAAGATGGCTGTTTGGTCCTCTTTGATGAAGTACAATACACTATTAAAAGTAACCAGAAACCCGGGATTTACAAGTTTTTTTTACACACATACTGTACAGTATGTCTACACAGAATAAGATTCAAGGAGAAGTCCGTCAATTTAAAAAAAAAAAAAAGAAAAAAAATGGGGGTCCAATGGGGGTCCCAGAACAGCAGTCCAGCACTGCCATTTGTTTGTTTTTTAAAATCACTGGACTTCTCCTTTAAGTTTCACATTATGTCACTTGAAATGGTTGAGCATATCCAGGAGGATGGTGAAAGATGGAAACTTCTATCCAAAATGTATAAATTATTTATAGTAGAGAGGAAAACTCCTCATCTGAGCAGAGCTAGAAACCGGTGGTGAACAGCACTAGGGGACATGCCCAAAACAACTTGGAAACTGATTATAGGAAATACGATGTATAGTTCAATTAGTATGCCGCATAGGCTTATTAATTTCAAGATGCTTTACATTACTCCTAAGACGCTATCCCTATTTAATAGAGATGAGGCTATGAGTTGTCTTAACAGAGTCTGGCGAATTTTTTAATTTTTTTTTAAAGTTTATATTGCCCCCCAAAAGTTATACAAATTACCAATATACACTTATTACAGGAAATGCTTATAAAGTGCTTTTTTCCCTGCACTTACTTCACTCAATCCAGGCTTCACTTCCTGGATAGGGATAGTCCGAACAGAGTTCGGTTCGGGTTAGTTTGAACCCGAACTCTCAGAAATGATTCCCACTGTCTTCCCGCTCCGTGGAGAGGGTGAATACAGCGGGAGGACCGCCTAGAAAACTGGGATACAGCCATAGCCATGGGCATGGAGCAGGCAGACAGCGGGAATCTGATGCCGAGCGTTTGGGTTTATACGAACCCGAACCTTGGCAGTTTCGGACCATCCCTATTCCTGGATAAAATGGTGATGTCACGACCCGGCTCACAGAGCTGTGTGGGCTGTGGATGATGGCAGAGGGATGCTCAGTGTCCCTTCAGTGCCCTGTGTCCCTCAGTGTCCCCCTTCCATCATCCTCTCCAGCAGCAACAGCCCGCACAGCTCTGGGAGTCGGGTCGTGACATCACCATTTTATCCAGGAAGTGAAGCCTTGATACAGTAGTAAGTGCAGGGGAAAAAAGCAAAAGGATTTGTATAACTTTTGGGGGGCAATACAATACAATTTAATAATTTTTTTTGCATTTAAATGCCATGAAGAGGAGGTGGATGAATCCCACCTAATTTGGTTCCATCCAAGTGTTGGCATTTATCAAACAGTGTTTGGAAATGGATCTAGTTTTCTCCCTGGTGAAATTATTTTAAGAGGATTAGTTAACATCTTCACATAAGTAATACGTAGATATACGCTCCTACTGCACATACCCCATGCAGTAGGAATGTACATCTATGTTTCTGACACTGAAGGAGTTTGATGTGTGCGGAACCACTGCAGTGAGAGCGGTCCCGCACACATTAGTGTCTCGGGAGCCGAGAGTAATGAGAGGTAGCTGCGGTCCCCCTTCAGGACCGTGCAAATTTTTGTTTTTGCGCCTCCTCGAGTTTAAAAGGCTATATCACTTCCTTATTTTCACTTACAGGCCCCCACCAACCCTTATTTTTTGCGCCACTAATTGTACTTTGCAATGACAGACTTAATTTTTCAGTAAAATATGCTGCAACACCAGAAAAAAAAGGTTGCGCAGTGAAATTAAAAATAAAATGCATTTTTTTTTAATTTGGAGGGGTTTTGTGTTTACACCATTTGTCCTATGGTAAAACTGGCATGTTATCTATCAAGCCAGTTCAATTACAACAATATGTAACTTGTGAAACTTTTATTTTATTTGATGGCTTTAAAAAAATTAAAACCTTTTTAAAAATCTAAACGTTTCTTAAAATTGCTCTATGACCATGCTTATAACACTTTTATCCTTTGCTCTATGGGGCTGGTTGAGATGTTATTTTTTGCCCCATGGTGTGTACTTTCTATCGCTACCTTGATTGTACGACTTTTTGATCGTTAATTACAATTTTACTGGATTTGATGCAACCAAAAATGTACAATTTTGCACGTTGGCTGATTTTTGCACTTATGCCGTTTACCGTGCAAGATCAGGAATTTAATAGTTTGGGCAATTATGCACGCGGCGATACCAAATATGTTTATTTATTTTTATTTTTAAATAGGAAAATTTTTATTAGGGGAGTTTTTTTTTTTTATTAATGACAAAAACTTAATTTTTTACATAGTAATTAGAAGTCCCCTGGGGGAATGCTATATACACAGCATTGATCTCCCATTGAGATCAATACTGTGTATATTACAGAGCACCATTCTATTAGATCGGTGCCCTGTTGGTCTGGTCTGCTGCAGACTAGATCAGCAGAATATCGAGCTGGGATCAGTGTCATCCTGGTGCTTGCCCCTTCGCGATTGCATCTCGCGGGGGTGGGGTGATCTGCCCTCTGCTCTCATAGCCGCGGTCCCGGGCTATTAATAACACCCTGGATCGTGGCAGTTCAGAGAGGGCTTGCCGCGGGGCCCTGCTCGAAACTTTCCTACCCGACCGAGGACGTACAGTTACATTCTTAATCGTGAAGTAATCAGTGACAGGAGAAGCTCCTGTCACTGAGTGATTGGGACCCCCGCAGCATGGTCCCGATCGCTTGTAATCCACTTACCTCCGTCCAGTCGGATCGGCCATCCATGGATAGAGTCTGCTCTCAGGCAGGCTCTATACATAGATCACCGATAACACTAATTTATGCTATGCTATATGTTTAAAATACTCCCTTTCCCATTATAAAAATATAAAAAAATAATAAATAAACATTATATATCGTAGCATGCAGAATTGTTTGAAATATAACATTATTGTTCCTGCACGGTGAACGGCGTGAACAGAAAAAAAAAACACCAAGATTGCTGATTTTTTTTAAATTATATATCAGAAAAAAAATAATAAAAATCTATCAAAAAATTTCTGTTACATCAATATAATATTAATAAAAACTAGAGATCATAATGACACCCCAACCAGCCCTGTAGGTGGAAAAATAAAAGTGCTATGGCCCTTAGAAGGCGGGGAGGAACATTATATAAATTTGACCTGGTGCATCAATGGGCTCTGTCTTGAAGGGGTTAATGACAGTGAAAATGGATCACAATGGAGTAAACTGCTTGTGTGTGCTGGAATATTTATAGCGAGATACTGGATGGATACCTACCCTCTGTCATTAGAGAAATGGTTACAATTGGTAAAGTTGAAAGCTATTAAGCCCTATTGGCAAGTGTCTCAAAAAGAGCATCCCTGCGTTAAAAAAAAAAAAAAAAAGGTTTACATTTTTCACCAGTGAGTTTCTCCTACATGTGAAACATGTGGACTTGAGGTCTATTTGATTAGGAATCTAATGTTTGCTGTAGTTTCTCTGCTTTCTTTTTATGCTTGTACACAACCCACTTGATTCTTCACCTGCAAAGCTGCTTTAGGTGTGATTTCCTCCCTATCTATAGCCTGCGTGAGCTTCTCACCTTGTATGCTCTCCCAACTCTCCAAACTCTGCTGTCTGCTGTTTATAATCTCCTCCCATTCACTGCTGCTATCTCTCAGGGCACTTTCACATCAGCAGTATTTTTGGCAGAAATTGAATCTGTACTTTTAGGCCAGAGCTGGGAGTGGGTCCAAAACACATATCTCTACTTTTAGGACTTTTTAAAGGATTTTTAAATGAAGTCTGTTTTACATTTTTTTTTGTTAAAATCTGTAGTCTAGAGGGTGTGGATAAATTTCATCCAAACAGAAAAAGCTAATTAGCAAACATTGATTTCTGTTTCAGAGTAAATGTGCAGATATTGCTGTCACATAAAGTGGCACACACTGGTGTCCTGGTGAGAAAAGACTGTTCTAGTCACCATCTTATTGGTTGACCCCCACACAGACATTTTTAATTACAGGCAACCCCTTTATAACTTTAATACAAGAAGAGCTGCCCCTAATATGGAATAGTATAATTTCTACTGTCCTTTTCAGAACGCTAAAGCTGGGTTAACACTGGCCTAACAGACACATTGCTGCATCCAGACCCATAAAGGCCACAAGTCCCAGCCCAACTACAGGCCTGATGACCCTGACAAATGTTTGTTCAGATCATGAGACCTTGGGTTGGGCCAGAACTTGTAATCCTAATACAGATGCAAAATTGTGAACCCTGCCTTCAAATTCCTGTGCAAAATAAAATCCTTTATGGTGCGTTCACACCTACAGGATCTGCAGCTGATTTTCTGCAGCAGATTTCATTTAAATAACTGAACACAGCATCAAATCTGCTGCAGATCCTGTAGGTGTGAACGCACCCTTAAAGGTGTTTTCTGGCTATGAAACGTATTTTATTGCAAATGTCTGCTCTGTTGTCTTCATTATCCTAGACTTCCTGTTCCTGTGGGTGGCTTTATAATCAAGAATGTGTTGTGAGAGACAGTAGACGTGGCTGAATTTCCTGCTAAAGTGTATACAGGCACAGAAAGTCAATTACATAATGTACATAATGTTTTTTTTGCGCTCACCTTTGAACCTGTGGCACATCTCCCTTCAGCTATTGGCCTCATATATGAAATCTCATATGTTAATATAAGAAATCTTAATATCTTAAAGAACTAGCTCTTATATCACAACTGCAATGAATGTAAACTCAATGTAGGTAGAATGCATTATTTCACTCACCAAATCTGCAGGCACAAATGGGCCATTGGAAGTCATCTTAAGACTTCGAGTAAGTTCTTGTGTAAGGCAGAGTAGGTGGACGCTTTAAATCTGACTTCAAGTCTGCTTTTTGTGACTGTCATCCCAAGACGTTACCTAAAGCAGCTGCTGCAGAAGAGGCCTCACTCTGAGGAGTCTGGCATGCTTGGGGAGCTCTATGGAGAAATATATGCATATAATATATCATCTGCATACCCCCCAACAGTTCTGATCTTCAGTAATTAAAAAGAAGTGTCTTATAGTGAAAACAAATATGACATGTAAGGCTAGGCTTATAAGCTAGACTGGTCATGTGTAAGAATCATGGCCTTATTTTACCCGTTCTTTTTTAAACAGAACAGTTGGGAGGTATGAAAACCAATATATATTATGGGGCAATGACATGAATTTTGACTTTAAATATAGTTTCTGACCTAATGGGGTTGTCATGCCTTATGTTTCATCACTATTTCATGAAAATCTGTGCAACTTTATAATATTTGTTGGACACATGAATCAATGTAACCAAGCAAGTATTTGGGCTGAACACCACATTTCTTTTATACTTCAAACTCCAGGTCTCACCTGGTGTTGTTATTAGCGTATGTCCTGTTGATAAATTCATGAGAATAATATGCTAGACTAGACAACCCCTTTTGTCTGACAGATTAACATGGTTGAATTCCCTGTTGATACGCTTGTTTGGCTCGTTCAAATGACCATATTAATGTTCCCACAATGTAAAGATAACGGCAAATAACAGCCATTACCAAACAGCCGGTGTAAGCACTGATTTTTACATTGTGGAAACATAGCCTTATTCTAAGGTTGCAATGGAAAGAAATTTTTGCTAAACAAAATTGGTGTGATAAAAATCCAACCCATTTGGTCCATGTTTTCCCTACATGAGCAGACCTCAAATATTGGTCAATGAGACCATTAGACATTAATTATATTCGCAATATATCCTAATGTATGGCAAACTTTATTTTCCAATATTTATTTTTGTATTGCTGTAAAAACTGGTATAGAAAAGAATTATCCAGCTGTTTTTAATTAAATTAATAGATCAGAGATCACAGAAGAGACAAGACTACAAATAATAAAACTGCCTAAGTATCAGGTATTTAAAAGGGGATTTTCAAGTCTTTTCTATTATATCCTTAGGATGGACCAACAGTATTTGATCAGCAGAGACCTGGCTTATGGAACCCCTATATTGATCAGGTGATTCAGAGGATCATGGTGTTTGTGCGAGTGCTGCAGTCTCTTTACAACCTACAAGGCACAACATGCATTTTGTGGTAGGTGTATCTCGTTTTTCACCGTCTCCTTTTCCCTTCACAGGCATAAGCTGGGAAACACAAGAACATCAGCTGATAAGTGGTGATGTCAAAAGGTGGAGCCCCAGTGATTGGATATTGATGGCCTATCCTAGGGATATGAATAACCATTAAAGGGGTTGTCAGGGCAGCAGAAAAGCTCTTACTTGTTCCGCTCTGCAGTGCTTACTTTAGCCCTCTGTAGTCCCAGAAACATACATTGCGAAATGAAAGTGGGTGGGTGCTAATTAGAGAATACCTGAATATATCTGAATACGCATGGCTAAAGTTGGAAGCAGGCCCAGAGATTCGGGGAAAACATGTATATGGCTGTATCCATGTGCTGTCAGACTCCTTAGTGCTGCATCCAAATTCTTCAGCCACTGGTATTAAAAATGCCAAATGATCAGACTCAAGGATACTCAAGTTGCGCTAATCTCTAGTGCCAGTCATGATCATCTTGTGTGTGTAAAACCACATCTTCAGCCACGTCCAATAGCTAAAGGATGTCACCGCAACATCAGAAACATCAGGGATCTATCGGTCATTACGTGCAGGCATGGTGTCACCCAGACAAGATAATTGCTACTAGCACTCACCCCTTTCATCTCAAAAGGTATATTTCTGAGACATAAAAAGGGTGTAAGGGCCTGTTCACACTACGGAATCGGCGAGGAGATTCTGCTTGGAACCCCCGCCTGCGGACTCTGCACCGAATCCTGTCTGCTCTCTCTTTCAATGGGAGACCTCACGTGCGCAAGACCTCCCATTGAAAGAGATAGCAGGTAGGATTCGGCGCAGGGTCCACGGGCGGGGGTTCTGAGCAGAATCTCCCCGCTGATTCCATTTTGTAAATGGGAACTAAGTGAGCAGAACAGTCCCCCAATCATTTTAAAACTGAACCACATAAGGAATTTCATACAACCGGGCCTTCACTTATGCATATCATGACGGTGACAGAGGCAGTTGAGCTAACCAGTTCCCTCCAGCCACATTGAACAAGTCTGTGCCTGTATTGGGTGTATTATATCACTGCTTTGCAGATTCAGCCAATAGTCGAGTCCTGACTAATATAAGATCTGGGATCTGGCTATGACAATTACTGCTTGTCACTGCTGTGCAGCCAAAGTGATTATAACTGTGACACAAAGTATACCCATAGTATGTTAATGTTGCAAGTGGGTTAGTTTTACTATTATTTTTTGCTCATTAAGTTAATGTAAAGTAATCATACAGGAACGACTATATTGGATCCTAATCTGGTCATCAATAATTTTATCCACAAATGGAAATGAATTTGCACAAATGGATATGTAAAAGAGGAAATGACAAATCACATACAGTAGGCATGATTTCTTTTTAATGATGTGTAGCCAATGGCACCCCTCAATTCTCAATTTCCTGCACCTTTGTTGCTAATTATATAACTAAATGTTATAACCTTGACAATAAACAACAAGTAAAAGTTAAGAACTAAAAATACCAGAAGTGAGAGAAACAAAAGTTTTTAGGAAGAAAAAAAAATAAATTATATATATACACACACATATATGTATATATACATATATATATATATAATAAAAACACTTTATGAGTCCCCTAGACATTTCACAAAAAGAGGTCCATTAATATGAGGTCCAAATTACAGTGGTGATTACTGAATATCTGGTGGTCCTGGAGATTACGTCAGTTCTACCAATGAAATGCAATTAAAAAAATAATAAAATAAATCCCCCACAAAGATCCAAAAAGGTACAAGAAATATTCAGTGGCATAAACCAGAATTCATATGGAATATACAAATGTCACAATAAACACATGCGGTTTGAGCACACAATGGCAACTGCCTACAATAAATGACAGTCCATGCATTCATTTCATACTCATTTCAGATAACCAGAACATGTTAAGACACTTGAGATGCTATATCTTCTTACCGTGGGGAGTTAAATCCACTATCTACAGTAATGCTGCTACTGTCCATGCTGTCCAAGCGAGCCGAGTGGGTGGCTCTCTGGCTGCCGCTGCTGTCAGTTTCCTTTGGATTCAGAAGTGTGAGGTTTTTCTCGAACTTCCTTTGTAAATCCCGTTCCTTCTCCCGTTGTAGCAGCCACTGCATTGTCCCCACGTCATCTCGATTTTTTTCCTCCTCTGTTGGTTTCTGCGTCCCTTCCTCCGACTCGTCATCTTCAGACACGTTATAGTAATCAAAAGAGGCTTCTTGATTTCCTGCTGGCTCTTGGGGCCTTGGTGAGACGGCAAGGTTTGGGGTGACTGAGGTGGTAATAGGTTGCTCAAAATTCTCAATGCTTGCTGGCAGTGTTTCAGGAGAAGTCTTTTGGTGTGATTTCAGTAAACCCACACCTGATTTATGAAAACTGTTCACAGATAGGCTATTGTGCAAAGGTTTGAATAAAGTATCTTTACTGAAAATTTCTTTCCTTTTGTCAAGGCTGCTCGATTCTGCATTATGATGCGGCACCAACCTCCCATTTGCAATCAACTCTGGACTTTGACTAGTTGCAGCAACTGATAGACCACTAACAGTACCTTTCGGAGAGTCTTCTTTGTACTCCCCTTGTTCTCTCGCTATATGTTGTTGTGGCTTCTCAGCAGGAGAAAGTCTTTTTAAGCCTTCTGTGAGACTTGGCATGTCAATGTCCTCCTTGTTTTTGCCTAAAGGGGATGGAGCAGTGAGAATTGTTTCACTAGATGTATTACACTGAAAATAGTCATCTGCTGTTTTTTTGGAACAAGAATTAAGTTCACTGTATGACGATAAAGTCTCTGGAAGCTTGCCTTGTTCCAACAGGCTACATGATTTAGGGGTATCGGCACCACCACTAGCTAGTTCTGGAACGCATGTATCTTTGTAAGACAGAGTCCTCTGATGACTCAGACTACTATGTGATGGCCTTAAAGTACCATCATCTATATAAGACTGGCTTGGTGTTTTCTCATCAAGACTGCAGCCTTCACCTAAGTCATCTGGCGTACCTAAAGAAGCACCACTTAGAGGTCCCTTTGAGTTGTCCATTGATCTAGATCTTTCCTTGGCTTTACTTGACCTTTCATTTCTTGACCTCCTATCTTGTGTATGGCTGTGGCTTCGATGGACCTTTGAATGGGAACTCCCCCGTGAGGGTTCAGGAAAAGGCATTTCAGTCCTCCTTTTGGCCAGCTCACCAGACACATCCCATTCTGGTGTAACAGGAAAGTGTGATTCTATCATATTTGGATTACTGAGTACTACAAAATTCTCCCCACCTTTGCGCTCCATTATGAAACAGCCTTCCCTTGGTGATCGGTTCCGTGGGTGATAAAATTCATACTCTCTCTCTCCAGGCAAGTCTAAGTGGGATCCTTCAGAAGGGTCACCTTTGGAAGCCCTATTCTTGCTATGCGACCGAGATTTTCCATGAGTTTTTCTATGTGTCCTGCTCCTTCTGCTTCTTCCACTATGATGAGCTGATGAGCCAGCTTTGCTTCTCTGAGATTTTTCTTCTTCAAGTTTTTTCATTAGTGCAGTGTGCCTCACGACATTTTCCACTGTTAAATCTGGGTTTATTCGTCTAATGATTTCCATCTCTACTTCTCGGGGTATAGTATTTGGTGTGTCTTCATCTCTAAGAGGCCATTCCTCAGGCGGGAATTGGGCTGAAAAATTAGCCAGCTGTTTTGCCTTGTCCTTTTTAAAACTCAGCCTGAACAATTTTAGACCAAATTTTTTAGATGGCTTTTCCCCATCTTTAGGTTTTGAGAGGGTTTCTGTTTTATATGAATAATTTATGGTACTTTTGCTTTTCTCTGTAGGGGGAATCTGGCACAATGAGGGGGGACAATATGAGTCTTTGCAGTCTTTCGCAGATTTCCTTTGTAAGGTAGATGCATGGATGCTATGCATATCTTCTCTGCAGCAATGACAAGAGTCGCAGTGGTTTTTGGAGAGAGTTCTATCCCTGACACATCCTGAAGGGGATGGTGTAATAGTTCCTGGTTGTGGAGAGGTACACTGAGACCGGTCAGGTATCCTCTCATCCAAATGGTACCATTTACTGTTAGTTCTTATAAGGGATGGGGTTATGAAATAAGTCTGTGGTGTCACTATAAAGTATCCATCTGGAGTTGGGTAGATTTTCCTTTCTCGGACAAGCATATTGAGTGTATGTCGCAGGATCTCAGGGCTTGGGGTTGGTACACCTAAATGAAAACAACAACAAGAAAAATATATTAGAGACATAATATACAACCATTTACAATTTCTTACTTCTACAACTTTTTGGATTGAAAATCAGTATAATACTAGGCACTATGAATACTCTGAATATGTTATATGCTCCAATGAAGAAGAAAAAATAAAGTATGACTTTAAGGATCCAAATTCTTAGAGGGAGGAGATCTTGTTAACTTTGCTACCAATAATGGAAAAATAAGATTATGCTTATCTAAAAGAGAGAGAAAAGAAGATAGCTGGTAATAATTTTTAAAATGTATTTAATACTATATAAGTTTATATAGTGTATATATTCAACTTATACCATTTTTCACTATACCTTCTCAATTTCATTTGGTTTTCAGCAGCTCTGTTTGCCATCATTGATAGACAAAGGTTGAGGCCTGATTACAATTACAGTATGGGCATCATACTGCAAGCAGAGATCTTGAAAACCATGTAATGGTTATTGAAAGGATAACAAAAAATTTGATATCTTTGCATCATACAAAAAAATAAATGAATAAATAAACTTATCTAAACCTGAAAAGTAAAATTTGTTATATTAATATAATCTGGGAAAATAATGCTGCAAATACCGTACACCTATACTATCTATAAATATTTCTATCAGACAGAAATTATAAGAATACATCCATATTAAACTGCAGCCCTATCTGCAGGTAGTATAATAAATAAAGAGCAGGAGGAGTGGAGCAGATTGATATGTACACTTTTATGAGAAGGATTCTGAATAACTCATCCAGCTAAGTAGTCGAGTGGGTGGTCCTACTCAGTGACTGACAGCTATCTGTGTACTATGATGCCGTCAATCAGTAAGGATGCCCACTTGACTACATAGCCCAAAATCAACAGATGTTTGCATAAATAAATAAATAATAGGTAATACTGGATCTTTTCCTGCAAAACTATATATCTGTGCAGATTTTCTGCATTTTCAATGTGACAGGTTAATATTTATAGGTCTGTGTTCAAAGCTGGTCATAGACATGAAAAAATACCCAAACCCGTCAATTTTGGCAAGACTCTGAAACGATCTAAATTTTATAGACTCTGACTAGTTCAATTTCATCAATAGAAGCCTGGCGGTCGCTTAACCACAATCCCTTCCTAAGACCACATGCACACTTGACTGAGCTTAGTGTGCAAGTGTATGGAGGAACGAGAAGAGATAACAGTTGGCCAATCACTACTTGTGTGCGGCCAATATAAGAATGAGGTAATTAACCCCTAGACGACCCTGGACGTAGGGTTACGTCATGGAAGTCTGTCCCCAGACGACCCATGACGTAACCTTACGTCACGGGTGTTATTCCCGCTATGAAGCGCGCTCCGGAGCGGAGCGCGCTTAATAGGAGGTGGGGGCCGGCTGCAGTGAGCAGCCGGGACCTCACCGGCAATGACACGCTGCAGCGATCGCGCTGCCGCGTGTCATTGACCCCTTAAACGCCGCGATCGCGGCGCGACCGCGGCGTTTAAGTGTAAGTGACAGAGGGAGTCCCCTGTCACTTACCGATCGGGACCCCTGCAGTGTGACTGCGGGGGTCCCGATCGGTAAAACGGACTGCCGGAGGTCTCTCACCTGCCTCCGTGCGGTCCGATCGGCGATCTGCTACACTGAGCCTGCACAGGCAGGCTCAATGAGCAGATCGCCGATAACACTGATCAATGCTATGCCTATGGCATAGCATTCATCAGTGTATAAATCAGACTAATCTATGTACAAGTCCCCCAAAGGGACTTCAAAAGTGTAAAAAAAAAAAAGTTCAAAACACTAACACACTACCCCAAAACCCCTCCCCCAATAAAAGTCTAAATCACCCCCCTTTCCCATTATATAAATAAAACATATAAAAATGAATAAATAGATAAACATATAATATACCGTAGCGTGCGTAATTGTCAGATCTATTAAAATATAACAAGCGTCATTGCGACCGGTAAACGGCGTACACGAAAAGAGGGGAAAAAGTGCGCAGATTACCGATTTTATGTTACATTATATATTAAAAAAAATCAATAAAAAGTGATCAAAACGTCCGATCTTCACAAATATGGTATTAATAAAAACTAGAGATCATGGCGGAAAAAATTACACCCCATACAGCCCCGTAGGTGAAAAAATAAAACCGTTATAAGCGTCACAATAGTCCCATTTTATTTATAATTAATTGCCAAAAAAAAGGATTTCATAAAAAAAAATATATATAACATTAGAGAATCTGTGTAACCTGCATATGGATGTGTTCGGGCTGACCTATAGAATAATAGTGTCATGTCGCTGTTACCATATAGTGCATTACGTAGACACAGGAACCCCCCAAACATTACCATATTGCATTCTTTCTTACGATTTCACCAATTTATATCTTCATAAATAATATATTTGGAATTCCATCATATATGTTATGGTAAAATGAATGACGCCATTACAAAGTACAACTATTCCTGTAAAAAAACAAGCACTTACATGGCTTGTAGATAGAAAACTGAGAGTGCTAGAGCTCGTAGAAGGGGAGGAGGGAAAAACGAAAGCACTAAGATCAAAATTTGCGCGGTCCACTGGGTCATTTTGGGCCTGGTCCTCAAAGGGTTAACACAAAGATTCCAATCTCGTAACTACAACATGTTCACCTGAGCTCTGCTCTGTGTGTTCTTAAGGAGCATTTCCTACTCCAAGATACTAAAAATACACATGGGTTGTTAGCAAACCCTAGCATTAGAGGTTCTAGTCTTTAAAATACTGCATGACAGGAGCAACACTGTTACTTAAGATTATGTAGTTCTTTAATAATTCAAAAGTAGAAGCTGTCTGGACACTGAATCATCAGACATGTACGTTT
Organism: Dendropsophus ebraccatus; assembly: GCF_027789765.1. Lineage (NCBI taxonomy): Eukaryota > Metazoa > Chordata > Amphibia > Anura > Hylidae > Dendropsophus > Dendropsophus ebraccatus. The sequence goes on from NC_091460.1 coordinate 70,414,410, forward strand.
TCTGCATCTCAAGAGAGTCTGTTGCGCCCTGACACTGAGTTTGCAGACAGAAGATTATGTCTTGTTTGTTGCTCACAAGGAACGCTGACCCAAGGTGAACTTCGTTAATGGAACAGGCATTTCCTCCCCGCTGCATAAGGCTATGATTATGTCAGGAGCAAAAATCCAAACATGATATAACCGGGCTGGACTGATTAAAAGGATGAAGCGCATACAAAGAGTCCAAAGTGAAACACCTACTACAATCACACCTTCAACTGCCATAAACAATATAATACATGGTCATTGCCTGCTTGTCACTCTTCTTTAACAGGTTCCCTCTGCATGATGTAACCAGGGGCGGAGGACGATGTGACTGACAGAAACAGACAGGAGGCAAAAGCAGATAAATGCTAAATAAAGTCCAAGTTAATGTACTTACAGTACATTAACTTTTTAAGGGAACCTTAAAGGGGTATTTGGAAGTTTTCTTTCCATATGTGCTCAGCCTGGCAATAAGACATATAGTTACCTTCCTTGCTCCTGCCGCCATTCTCCCTGAGCCAGTTGCAAAGCAATTGCTGTGTTTGGCACAAGAAGTGATTGGCTAAGTGGGCAGTGCGAACTGGCCCCACACACAGCAAATGCCATGCAATAGGACTGACTCCAAGAAACAGGCAGCGACAGCAGCATCAAGGAAGGTAAAGGCCCTATTCCACCAACAGATCTGACAGATTATCTGCCAAAGATTTGAAGCCAAACCCAGGAACGGACTATAATCAGAGATCAGGTCATAAAGGAAAGACTGGATTTCTCCTCTTTTTAAATCCACTCCTGGGTTTGGCTTCAAATCTTTGGCAGATAATCTGTTGTCAGATCTGTTGGTGGAATAGGGCCTTAAGTATAAGTCTTACAAGTCAGAATATCTCTTAAATTTATAACAATCACTAATATGAAACCACACAGTGCCCCCAAAAAGACTACAGCTTTTAAACATTTTTTACTTTTCTGCTGCTTTGTACAGTTACTGAGATGCATAGAGGTTGCAGCAGAGAGCACTGTGTCAGATTGTACATGACTTCCTCTGGGGCATACAACAGCTAAGGCTTAAAAGGTAGAACTTTCAGGTACCAGTTGGATTTGAAATCATTTTTTTGTTCCCCAGAATAGCTCTTTAGGAGAACAAAAGTAGACAGATCCAAATGACCCACAGAGACACAACACAAGGAGTTAAGTGCTATGGGAACCTATAGGTATAGACAGGTAAAGAAGTTGAGTTAATTTACATCTACATGACTGAAAGCTGAACAAGCACAGGGCCTTAAATGTCGGATATATGTACGTGCCACTTTCCCAATACTCTAGTGACAGACAAGGTCGGTGGTGGTAAGGTGGAGCATGATGGAATTTTACCGCCCGACCTCTTTGTTCTAAAACCCCTTTTCTCCCCACAGACAACTGTTTGGTTGTACACATGGAGGTTCTGTAGGGCCGATCAATTGTTGATGGCGTATGTCTACCTTAAGGCTGTGTTGAAACTTCTATCTCAGACTCTAATTGAAGTTACCATTGGTAGTTTCATCAGGTTCAATGGAAGACTGGTACAGCCTGACGCACTATTCTGGACACCATAGCAGAACCCAGTAAAGCTTATAAGTCACCAGTAGTACACAGTACTACAGTAGCAGCGAAGCATGTCACTAGGCTCGGCAGTGGGCTCGTCAGCCAGCTGCCTTTGAACTTGGTGCCACTTCATCCTGCTCCTCTCTGGGTGCCTGGAAAAGCTGGACTGGATCCAGCTTTTCCAGGCACCTGGAGCGGAGCAGAGTTCAAAGGCAGCTGGCTGACAAGCCGACTGCTGAGCCTAGCGAAGTGCTTCAGTACTACTATAAATTCACTCATCTCTAGTCACCAGAATCCATCTTGTACCTTTAGTGTCTGTCATATCAGCCTGCCCCTTCCCAAAGAAAAGAAACACAATATAGCAGTGTGAAAAGCCTTCTTGCCAGGTTCCCCAGAACTGGCAGACCTTTATAGCAAGAGGGAAAGAATGTTAGTTTTTTTTTACAGTAAAGATGACAAAGATGTTTGGGTTACCCTGACCTACAAAAACATGTCTGCTTTCTTCCAGAAACAGCACCACACCTATTCTTGGTTTGGATGTGGTTTTGCAGTTCTTTTCCATTGAAGTGAATAATGAGAGTTGTAATACCACACACAACCTGATTAAAAGGGTTGTGGTGCTGTTCTTTTTTCTAATCCTGGATAACAGTTTAATATGGCTTTATTTTGTTTTTAACTCAAAATAGACTGAAACTTTTATGCTGATTAGTTTCTTAATATATTGCTATAACAGGAGGAGCTTCATATTTCTAAAAAAAAAAATAATAATTTCAAATTTCTAATATAGCAAATGCTCAAGGATACTATTATATTTTATTTTTAAAAAATGGTGCACGTTTATTATGTGATTTAAACACTTTTGTGCCTGGTGTGACAAAGCGGTGTAGTTTAGTAGAATGAGGCACGGCTTATGTAACACTTCATTGCATCAAAATTGTGGCATAAATTCTGGTGTAAAGTAAGACAACTAATGATTGGTCTAAACTTAGACTAGACAGACTAAATATCTGCCAGATTTATCAAACTATCCTGAGCCACTGTAATACATCTGGTGTATTTTTAGAATGTCTATGTATTAGTAAAGCTGGGTCATACATATGATATATATGCTGGTAGCCTACAGTTACCACTAAAGTGACCATACGAGCTAAAAGGGTGTTATGAAAGCAGCATAAAAACAGCTGCCTTGTGTGTCGTCAGCTACCTGATCACCTCTGGAAACCATAACTAAACATGATCCAAGGATAAGTGAGTCCCAGAGGTGAGGCCTGCATCTATTAGACATATAATGTGGATATGAAATAAATGTCCAGATGGAAATAATCCCTAATTATTGTACTGAGCAAAATCACCAGGGGAAAAGTTGCAAAAGGCTGTAAAGGCATCTTGGCCCTAATACTTTTTATTCATTTATGACTACATTTGGGCCACTTCCTTCCTGTTTATTTTGCTGGAATCAAGAGAATGGACCAAGTCCAGCAATATTATGTGGGAAGAGGCTTGAAACGTAGTCACTAGTTGACTACACTTAGGACATTAAAGTAAATGGACCTTTGCTATAGTGTACATCAGCATCCCTTTTTTGACAGGATGTTACATACCTGGGCTCACATGTCCTGATCCTTGTAATTATACTGTTGGTAAATATGCTCCCCCTCAGCCCTGGCCGATTATTAATAGGTCGCTGTGTATGCATATATATACCCTGAGCCTTGGTAAGGTATGCTCACACATAATTTATATGCTGCAGATTTTATGCTACAGATCTTATGGTGTATGTTCACATGCTTTATTGCATTGTATTTATTACCTTTGCATTGTGACATCACTCTTTATTATTCCTGCACTGTGATATTTTGTACAGTATATGATTTATGACATATATTGATGTAGCTGCAATTATCTTTTAATAAAACAAATATAAGAAATCCCAGCTTCAACAATGCTGTGCCAGCCTTATATGGGTATTATGTCTCCATCTACTGGACAAACTCTGTAATGCAACAGGGGTCAGGCCTTGCTCTAACAAGCATTATTTATTTTGACACAATTTGGGTAAAGACAGAAAATAATGGACAGATCCATTTGTTTCTAGTGAGTTCTCACAGCTGATGAGATGTACTTCTCATTTTTCTACCTCAAGACACTGTTTAGAGAGTATTTCTGACAACACTGTAGTAATATATATATATATATATATATATATATATATATATATATATATATATATATACACACACACATATATACTCAAAAAGTACATACATGCACCCTTACTTTTACATACACACATTTTATATATATATATATATATATATATATATATATATACACACACACACACACACCTACAAACATACAACACAATATATGTAAGTACATATATATGGGCCTGTCTGAATTTGCATATATTTCAGACACTATCATTTATGTATTTATGTCTAAACATGTATATATCTATCTATGTGTTCAAGTGACTGTGTTGTATATAAGCTTTTCATGTAAAATTGGTTGCCAATTTTGCTCAAGACGTATAACTTTTCACGTGTTTTTTTTTCTCAAAATTTTAAAGCTTTGTGCAAAACATGCCTTTTTACTGGTTTTCTGGTGGAATCATTTATAAATTCCTTTCAAGATTTTTTTTTTTTTTTTTTTTAAACAGTACTTTTCATTAAAAGTATATATGTTTTTTTAATGTTTTTTTTTTTTTTTGTATAGCGCACACAGATTCCGCAGCACTTCACATAGTTTTTGCCAATTATTGCTCCCTGTGCCCAATAGGGCACACAATCTAAATTCACCTATCTGTATGTTTTTGGGTGTGGGAGGAAACCGGAGTACTCGGAGGAAACCCACACAAACACAGAGAGAATATACAAACTCTTTGCAGATGTTGCCCTTGGTGGAATTTGAACCCAGGACCCCACAGTTAAACTCTATGTAAAAACCCTGTAGAGTTGGGAGGGTTGCTATATTTTTTTTATAGGGCGCCATCTCACCTAAGGTCAGCCCTGTTTCTCTGTTCTTCTCTGTAGGGTCCAGAAGAGAAATGTCACCACAACCCAAAAGAGAATTTTTACACAAATAACATCTGGTCACTGCAGTCAGGGCCGGCGCCAGCACCCGGCATACTCGGGCAAGTGCCTGGGCCCACGGCCGCTCAGGGGGCCCCCGACACTTGCCCGAGCAGTGAGCCAGACGCCCGCCTCATCACCGACCCCCGGACACCTGGGGGGGAGGGTGCTGCTGACCCTGAGTTCGGGTGTGTGTGTGTGGGTTGCTAGAAGGACCTGCTGTGTTTGCTGCAAAGCAATGGGGAAGGACCTCTGGTGATGTCATAAGGGGGCGGGGCTGAGAACGGGAGAGGCTGCATATGGATGAAGGACCTGTGATCATTGTCATGTGACATGAGGGGTCGGGGCTCACTTATACCTTCTTTCTGTATGCTGTGAGTTGTAGTCCTCCTCTTATACCTCCTCCTGTAATGGCCTCTGATCTCCCATAATAACAGGCTGACCATGCTGGGAGTTGTAGTCCTCCTCTTATACCTCCTCCTGTGATGTCCTCTGATCTCCCATAATAACAGGCTGACCATGCTGGGAGTTGTAGTCCTCCTCTTATACCTCCTCCTGTGATGTTCTCTGATCTCCCATAATAACAGGCTGAACATGCTGGGAGTTGTAGTTCCCCCCGGTATACCTCATGTAATGAGGACCCGTCCCCCACCTGGATTAGTGAGTATGGTTTTATTTTTTTATTTTATTGTGTTGAGGGAGAGCAGGGGGCATTTTTATGTGGACAGAGCAGGGGGCATTACTATGGGGGCAGGGGACATTACTATGGGGAGCAGGGGACATTACTATGGGGAGCAGGGGACATTACTATGGGGAGCAGGGGACATTACTATGGGGGCAGGGGACATTACTATTGGGGCAGGGGACATTACTATGGGGAGCAGGGGATATTACTATTGGGGCAGGGGACATTACTATGGGGCAGAGCAGGGGACATTACTATGGGGAGCAGGGGATATTACTATGGGGCAAAGCAGGGGACTGACTATGGGGACAGAGGGCATATTTACCATATAGAGGGCACAGCATTAGGACATTATTACTATATGGGGGGCACAGCACGGGACCTACAAACCTCCTTACTTTACTACACATGACACTAAACAGTGGAGTTACTACTGTATGGGAATCTATGGGTGGTAAAAAGGGAAGAAAGTGGCTGTAAATGTGCGGAGCCTAACATGTTTGTCTGACAGGTCCCGAAGAGATGAATTGTAGCTTGAAGATATCATCATGGAGGTCTGGGCAAGATGGAGAGGAAACGGAGAGCGATCGCCTCAGATCAAAGAAGACGTCACCTGTGAGTTACTGAATTATGTTTTTTTTTTCAGTATTTTGTCAAACTTTATTTGGTAGGTGTGCCCCGAGGTGTGCTATACAAAGGGGCCCGCTGAGGCTCTCTCGCCCAAGGGCCCACAAAAACCTGGAGCCGGCCCTGACTGCAGTAAAATACTGCACCAAAATGTAAAAAAAAAAATAGGCATAAAAATTGCTCAAGGATCTATATGTACACGTGTTATAACTTCGACTGGTATAAGAAGCTATTTATCAATCAGCTAAGACATCAGGAGATACAGGACACATCTGATGCTGTACCCAAGAACACAGCCTAATCATGGGATAAGAGTACAGACTCAGCTCTTAAGGCTCTTTGGCCCTGATCCGAAGATCTTATCTGTGCAATGATAAGGCACTGTATTGAAAGGGTGTATGAATCAGAGAGGCAGACCTGGGCAGCTACAAGGGTGTAAAGGGGAGGAATAAATATCAGGCCCCTCTGTTCTAGGTGTTCTGTGTGTCTCTGCTATCTATATACCAATAGCAAGGTCTTCATTATCATAATACAGCTATTATCAGCATCTGTATTACCCCATGTATACTATCCAAGTCTGATTTTGGCTTTGAGACCCAGGCTCCCCTCGAGCACTGTTGCTCTGTTGTGTCAAAGGTTTCTGTATGCCTTATATCTAGCCCACCGTATAGAGCAATTCATGAAGACACAGAAATATGTCAGACAGGCATTTTACATTCTGCATAAATATTACAGCACCCAAGGCCTTCATGTTCATCTGAATCCAGACTCTTGGCATTTGATCACGGTAGCTGAAGAAGTTGGATGCAGCTCTAAGGCTGCCTCATGGAAAACATGTATAGAGTAGAGATGAGCGAACCTGGAGCCTGCTCGAGTCCATCCGAACCCGAACTTTCGGCATTTGATTAGCGGTGGCTGCTGAAGTTGGATAAAGCCCTAAGGCTATGTGGAAAACATGGATATAGTCATTGGCTGTATCCAAGTTTTCCAGACAACCTTAGACTTTATCCAAGTTTAGCAGCCACTGCTAATGAAATGCCGGTCGTTCAGGTTCGGATGGACTCAAACCCGAACCCGGTTCGCTCATCTCTAGTATAGAGCCATAGGTTGTATGCATGTTTTCATGGGCTTTCTAAGACTGCATCCAACTTCTTGAAACACCATTTATGTGTCAACTAAATTTTCTTTTGCTGGTTAGAAACAAACAAAAAAAAAAAAGTTCTTTTATTTTCTTACTATAACACTATGACCTTTGAAGAGGTCATTCCACAGGGAGCTGCTATTGTCTCCTCTATCTACTGGTGTTACATGACACTACAATGCTAAACAGATGACTTTACAGCAGCCTCCTCTTAAGTCCCTATTACACCAAACGATTATTGGCAGTACTTGACCGATTACCAGTGTAATAGCGCAAGTTAAAAAGACCACCATCAGCCGCACAATGTCAGCTGATCATGGCCTTTTAACATGTTGAAATGGCCCGATCATGACAGCAACAGTCTGATGCACGTCTTCCATGTAACAGGACTAACTTCAAAGGGCCGCATGGGCAATCTAAGGATCGTCCAGGCAGTCCCTCCTGCAGCTCCCTACTCCTCCTTACTTCCTGCCAGTCTGTGTAATAGCACAGGCAGCGAACGGGGAATGAAGAGGAAGCGAGCCCTGACCTTACAATAATATGACCTTTATCACCACAGACAGGAAGTCTCCGCTTAGTTTTAGGCTCAGTGGTGAGATAAAACACTGCAAATTTTCAGGATTATTTTATAATATAGAAAAGTTGAACATTAAAAAAAAAAAAAAAAAAGGTCACCAAAAAGTCTTAAAAAAATATGTTTAACATAAAAACATTATTTAAGCAATAAGTCACTTTATGTTGACACCTTCCATTTAAAGAGAAGATTTATTGAAAGCGGTGATAAGGAAAGGTAAGAAAATGATCTTTATTCTTGGGAACACAACAAGAGGTCAGACAAGAGGCAATTGCTAAAAAAGAATGGTGACCAGATCATCACTGACCATTGCAAGTCTTGTATTTTACATCCTGCGTCATTTGAGACGTTTTAAGAAAATTTTACCCCCTCTATGCGAGAAAAATCTAGCCCAGGTGCACGGAGTAGCAGGCTGTGGCCAGAACCCAACCTTAGACTTGCAGCAGCGATTTAAAGCTAGCCAGCCTAACACATCATGTTTTTTAGCTGGAAATACAGATGGAATTTTAAATAAAATCATCTGCTCATGAGTGTTGGAAGTTATATGACTTTGCAATATAAGTTTATTAAAATAAATGTATAGTTTTTCTATGTATATATATAATCTGTTGACTTCTACCCTTCTGCTGCCATCAACGATTGTGTCAGGAACTTCATGGCTATGTAAGCCCTGCAGTTCCCGATCCCTTGTTTTGATCAAGCTCTGATGCAGAGCGCTATTCAGAGCAGGGTACTTCCCCCCCCCGAGTACTGTATATTGTTATTGGTGTGCTTGCTGCTCACTGCTCGTTTTGCCAGTGGTACTCTATAAAAAATATAAAGTACACAGGGGAAATGGCACCCTGCTCTGTAAAAATAAACTGAAAAAAAAACAAAAACTTTATTAAAGCAATCTATTAGTCTCCAGAGTACCCCAATAAAGTTGTTTCACAGAAACCTTGTCTCCAGAAGTTAAAATTTCTGCACTTTGCATTAACCCCTTAAAGTGACTGTACCACCAGGCCCAGGCTGAAGCACTGGAGGTGGGCCGACCCACCCTTAGTGGGAGGAAACCCCAGCCCCTCTATAACGTGACTCTATTAGAATCAATGGAACCCTATCATAGAGGGGCTGGAGTTTCTTCCCACTAAGGGTGGGTCGGCCCGCCTCCAGTGCTTCAGTCTGGGCCTGGTGGTACAGTCACTTTAAGGCCTGGCCTGAAATGGCCTTAATTGTCCAATTGTCACTTTTGCGGTTTTGTTTTTTCCTCCTCGCCTTCTAAGACCCATAACTCTTTCATTTTTCCACCTACAGGGCCATCAGAGGGCTTGATATTTTCAGGAGCAGGTGTACTTTGTAATGAATTCGGGTGAATTTGGGTAAAAAATTTGATTTCTCAAATTTTGGGGGGGGGGTTCCATGTTTATGTAATGCACTTTACGGTAAAACTGGCATTTTATCTTTATTCTATAGGTCAGTCTGAACACAGCGATATGCATGTTTACATAGGTTTTCTAACGTTTCACTATTTTTATTAGCAGTAAAACTTTTTTTGCAAATAGGCATATTTAAAATGGCCCTATTGTGACTCTTATAGCGCTTTTATTTTTTTACCTATGGGGTCGTATGGGGTGTCATTTTTTGCGTCATGATCTCTAGTCTTTATTAGAAACATTTTTAGAGCAAACGTATTGATCGCTTTTATTAATTTTTTTTTATACATAAAATTTCATTAAAAAAATGTCATTCACTGTGCGGGAATAGTATTATTTTAATAGATCAGACAATTACGCATGCTACGGTATATAATATGTTAATATTAACTTTATTACTTTCTAAGTGTTTTATGTATAAAATGGGAAGGGTGAGTGATTTTCACTTTTATTGGGGGAGGGGCTTTGGGCCATTTTGTAAAACATTTATATATTTTTTTTACACTTTTATAGTTCTCTTAGGAAACTATCACTTAAATACATTGGATCAGTAACACTGATCACTGCTATACCATAGCATAGCAGAGATCAGTGTTATCGGCAATCTTCTGATAGAGCCTGCCTGTGGCAGACTATCAGCAGACCGAAGACCTGACTGCACGGAGGAAGGTAAGAGACCCCCGGCAGTCAGGCCATGCGATCGGGACACAGACACACTGCAGGAGTCCCGATTGCTAAGTGACCGGCGATGCTCCGGTCACTTATACTTAAACACTGCAGCGTGATTGCGGCTTTTAAGGGGTTAATGGCAGGTGAGGGCCTGGCTGCAGATAGCAGGCACAGGCAGTGGGGGCGTAAATGTACGCCCGTGGTCGTTAAGGGGATAAAAAGCTATCTTGACAAACATTTGCTAGACTCACAAGAGACCAGGCAGGAGCACCAGTAGTCAACATGGATGCCAATTAAGGCCCAGCAGTAGCCAACAAGGAGGCAAGGGCAGGCACACCAGTAATCAACCTAGATGCCAGTTAAAGCCTCCAGAAGTAGCCAACATGGAGGCAAGGGCAGGCACACCAGTAGTCAACCTAGATGCCAGTTAAGGCCCAGCAGTAGTCAACAAAGAGGCAAGGGCAGACACAGCAGTAGTCAACATGGAGGCCATGTTTTTTTTTTTTTTTTTGTGTTCTCTCTCTCTCTCTTCGGTCCAGGGGGGGGGGGGGGGGGGGGGGGGGAGGGGGGGATGTTGGTTTGGGGGGTAGTTATAAGTGATTATTGTCCTGAATTGGATATAGGTGATACGTGTTTGATTTCTAAGTTTTGGAATGTATCTCTGGGTAATATTTTTGCTTATTTTGCTATGGAAAATAAAACTTTAAAATAAAAAAATTAAAAAAAAAAACATGGAGGCCAGGCAGGAGCAGTAGTAGCCAACATGGAGGCCAGTACAGGAGCAGTAGTAGTCAACATGGAGGCCAGTACAGGAGCAGCAGTAGTCAACATGGAAGCCATGTTATTTTTTTTTTTTTGTGTTCTCTCTCTCTCTCTTCGGTCCAGGGGGGGGGGGGGGGGGGGGGGATGTTGGTTTGGGGGGTAGTTATAAGTGATTATTGTCCTGAATTGGATATAGGTGATACGTGTTTGATTTCTAAGTTTTGGAATGTATCTCTGGGTAATATTTTTGCTTATTTTGCTATGGAAAATAAAACTTTAAAATAAAAAAAATAAATAAATAAAAAAAAAAAAACATGGAGGCCAGGCAGGAGCAGTAGTAGCCAACATGGAGGCCAGTACAGGAGCAGTAGTAGTCAACATGGAGGCCAGTACAGGAGCAGCAGTAGTCAACATGGAAGCAAGGGCAGGCACAGCAGTAGTCAACATGGATGCCAGTGAAGGCCCCGCAGTAGGCAAGATGGAGGCCAGGCAGGAGTAGCAGTTGTAATGGGGTGACATAAGCAGCAGAAGCAGAATAATGAAGTCCATGGACAGGCGAGAGGTAGCAGCAGCAGCAGGAATGGTGGAATGACCAGTAAGGTCTAGTTCACATATAGGCCATAATAGATGCAGAAAAGGTCCTACATCTTGGTGACAACAGGACCAAATCCTACTCTGTGGTATCAAGAGCAGGTGTCACAAAGTCCATATCAATTCATGTGGCATTCATTTTGATGAAAGTCAGACGTTCCACACTATCACAGGACAATCTGGTTCTCCTGGGACTGACAAAATGACCTGCTGCGCTGAAAACTCACTCGGATGACACTCTCCTGTCCGGCCAGCAGTGTATGTCCAAAGCAAATTCAGCGAGTTGTGGCCAGACATCTAATTTTCCCACCCAGTAGTTCCGGCACATTAGGTGGCAACGTAGAGTCCAAAAACACCTGGACTTGCTGTTTGAGGTGTGCCGCCATGTCCTGCTGCTGTGCGGGTGCTCCTGTTACCCCGGCCTGTGGCTGCATAAAAGCGTGCATCATGGATATCAGGTTCAGACTGGTGCCGCTGCTCAAGCCACCCAAGCTGCTAGAGGAGGATGTGGAGGAGGCAGCGCTGCTGGTGTGGCCCTGGTGGGAATGGCGTAAATGAGAGCGCAGTGTTCCAAAGGCTGCCACTAACTGTGCACCCAGCTCCTCTCTATAATAATTAATTTTTTCCTTCCGTTGGGAAGGGTGAATGAATTCACACAGCTTGTTGCGATACTGTGGGTCCAGTAGTGTGGCCAGCAAGAACTCGTCCCGTTGACGAATCCTTTGCAAGCGTGGGTCAGCCCGAAATCAGCCCGGAAGGAGTCCCCGCCTCTGTCTCCACAGCATACTGCCAAAGGTTACTGCCTCTATCCTCCTCATAGCCCTGCATATCCTCCTCTGGCCCCCCTCTGGTCTGGCAGGAAGGCTCATCTCATTCTCTTCCACCCATCTCCCCTAAGAGTTCCTGTGCGTTCAGGTCCTCCTCCTCCTCAACTTCCTCTCCCTCCTCTTCCGCCAAGCCTTCCTCCAGCGACCCAGGCCACTGAGTCGCATCAGCTCCAGTACATGAAGCATGGGTATGATGGCGCTCAGTCCTGTGTCTTGCCCACTGACCAGAAAGGTGGCCTCCTCAAAGGGCCGTAGCAAGTGGCAAGTGTCACGCATAGGCTGCCACTGCCCGAGCTCCAGGTTACACAGGGGAGTCGCCATGTCCGCCTGGGGAGGGTGTAGTTCCACCACGTGGCGACATCGCAAATAAGTCAATGGTTTTGAAGACCATTCCTCCGCTACAGGTCGAGGAGGATGTGGTGAGAGCGACTTGAATGGCTGAAATGGTTACACAGCTTTCGAGCCATTGACAACACAGTCTGTACATGGGATGAAGACCTTAGAAAGTGTGTAACTATTAGGTTTAAAACATGTGCCATACACGGGGCGTGCCTCATACCTCCTCGACGCAGCTCCCATTGTCACCACCGTCCCAACTTTAAGATGGCGTGGAGTCAGCTACAAGAGGATTTCAGTCTCCAGCAGGCGGTGCAGCTCTTCCACTGTGTGTCTCCTTTCACCCAGACAGGCTAGGTGCAGCACAGCATGATACCTCCGTGCTACACCCAAGTGGTACAAGGGTGGAACACTGGCGGTTGAGGAGGTTTTGGACCTACTGTAGGAGGTGGAGGAGGACCGCGACACAGGAACCTTGCTGTGACAACAGGGTGGTGTCATCGCCCTTCCCTGGCCAAGTTGCTGGGGGTCCACCGGCCATATTACATTTACCCACTGAGCAGTAATGGACATATACTGCCCTTGCCCGTAATTACAGCTCCAGATGTCTGTGGTTAAATTTACATGTCTGCTCACTGAATGGCTCAGCGAGTCAGCAACCTTTTCGCGAACATTGCTATACATGGCCGGGATAGCTGTGTTGGAAAAGTAGTGTCGACTCAGCACCTTCCACCGAGTCGACAACTTTAAACGGCAGAGCCTGGAGCACCAGCAACTTGGCCAGGTGGTCATTCAGCTTGACTGCTGCGGGATTGCTGGGTGCATATGTCTGCCTCCTTTATAGGGACTCCATGATGCCAGGCTGCCTACTGCTAACAACACAGGGGCCAACAGCCGAAGAAGGGAGTGAAGCCACACTCCCTTCCACAGAGGAGGTCTGACTCTGTGAAAGGCCCCCCTGACTACTGCTGCTTCCTGCTGCACACTATCAGAAGGGTCCAAGTATAGAAATTGTCTATATATAGCACTTTTTTAAAGATATTATGCAATACACCTGCACCAGGTATTTTTGTCTCTCAGGATAAGACGGATGTGATATACACACACTATCAGAAGGGTCCAAGTATAGAAATTGTCTATATATATATATATATATATATAATCACTTTTTTTTAAGATATTATGCTATACACCTGCACCAGGTATATTTGTCTCTCAGGATAAGACGGATGTAATATACACACTATCAGAAGTATAGTACTTGTATACCTGCACAGCACGTTTTGGTTCCGTGCACCCTTTGCTGTCCTATGCCTAATCTATCTATCTTTCACCCTCTATATATTTCTCTCTCAATCACTAGATGTTTCTCCTCTTCGCATTCCTAATCTTTCCTTTCCTTTCCTACAATATCTTCTCAGTAGTCTGTAGTACACAAGAGCAGCAGCACCAGCAGATTTTTGTCAATGACAAGCTCTGTGCACCGCTAACAGTATGCTTCCTCTCTCTCTCTCTATCTACACACTGCGTGGTGCGGTCATGTGACCGCTCCTCTTAAAGCAATACCGACGTCACACAGGGGGTGGGCTAGTGCAAGACCCCTGCTGATTGGATGTGTTCCGGGCATCATGGGAAAGCGCTTTTCCCGCCCGGAACACTTCCTGCTTTCTAGAATGGAGTCTGCAATTTTAGAAAGCAAGAAAAAAAAAAAAAAATCGGAGCGGATTTCCAAAAATCCAAATCAGATCGGACTCGGATTTTTGGAAAAATTCGAACCAGATCCCATACCGGCCAAACTGGTTCGCTCATCTCTAGTGCTGATACATAGATGAAGTACAGATATGGTAGGTTTATTTTTTATTTTTTTTATTTAAATTTTTAACATTTGAAATACATGGCAATCAACTTAGCCATCTGCCCATTTATCATATTTGCCATACGGTGGGTGCTAGCCCAGTGCGGTCTTATTGTGATGGCTTTAGACAGCGAATGTTGTCTCAGCAGTGGCAATGTTTTCCCCCTGGTTCAGACGTAAGAGGCCGAGGTAGATGTAAGGGACCTACTGCTTCCAACCAAGGCTGCAGTCGTAATTGTTTATAGGCAAGATATGGCGTAGGGGTCCCGGTTATTCCAGCTGGCGTTCCATGTGCTGATGCATAAAAGTTGTACCTGATTTTGAACCCAAACCAGACCCACTTTATGATCACACATGGTGTATGTAGTATCATAGTCTTTGCCATCGCAGTAGGCAGATCTTTGTAGCTGGCACACTGCTAGACTGTTGTTAAGTTCTGCCGCTGCCTTGGGGCACCTGTTGAGTGACTGTTTTTTCATTAACACCAGTATGAAGTGTTGCTCTACTTCTCCCCCTTTTTGCCTCTGAAATGACGAGCTGTGGATGGGACCTGACACTGGCTGGGTGCAACAAATACATCTTCATCCCCTCATGATGATGATGACATCTGGGGAGTGAGATTTCACTTTTGTCATAGGCTTCCTCTCCCTTGCTTTCCTGACTGCTTTTTGGCCTAAAAACCCCTGGAGTCTCAATGCTGCCTTCCAATCACTGACTGACCTGACATTCCTCCCAAAAAATTTTTGAGTACAGCAGCTGAGAGTCTGGGGGGGGGGGGGGGGAGCGCTAGTTTTGAAAGAAGCTCTTGTGCTGACGTCCCTAAAAGCTGACATGCGGCAAAGACACGACATGAGATGGGGCAGAGGAAACGTCCTGTCCTTGGCATGGCTTAGTTAGGACCCTTCTGATGATTGCTGGCTCTGGGATTGACTACTCACTGCCATGGAGCTGGAACTCCGAAGGATCTTTTCCACAATACCAAGCGAGCTAGGATGGCCACTACTACGACCCAATGTTACGCCACTTCCACACCCTTGACTGCTACCTCTTTCGCTGGAATTGTTGAAAAGGGCCAGACTTCTTTAGACACTTAGGGTACTATTTCACGGGCCGAGCAGGGCCCGATCAACGATGTAAACGAGCGCCGATCTGCTAGATCGCCGCTCGTTTACTGGGCCTATTCCATGGCCCGATGATCGTTGAGCGAGGGCTGCAGGGACATCGTTACCGATGTCCTTGCAGCCCTTGCAGTATACATTACCTGTCAGGTCTTGTCACTCAGCCAATCACAGGCAGCGGGGGTGCCGGCCTGTGATTGGCTGAGCGCTCCGTCATCTGACAGGCCATTCTGAGGCTAAAGCGCGCGGGACCCGGAGAGGAAGACTGAGCGGAGGAGAAGCCCTGCAGGTAATGTATGCTGCTGCTGCTTCTCAAATCGTTGGTCGCCTGCCGTGCACCGCTATTCAACCGTAGCGATGCGCGGTGGGGGAACGATTATTTTAGGTCTGGCCCTAAATGAACAATCAGCCGATGACACGATCATCGGCTGATCGTTCTCTCTATTTCACCGAGCGATAATTGGCTGAATCGGGATGGTTCGGCCGATTATCGTTACTGTGGAATAGGGCCCTTAGACATCCTTGCAGAGGACAATTTATTGCAACACAAGAGGAGGTGAAAGGCTACTTGAAGGGTGATTAAAACATGTTAAATGGTTTATTACCAAGGGTTAGCGTGTCATCATAACAGGATGAGGTGCTGGAGGCACATGATGAGCTGCCTGAATACTGGCTCCGAATGAACCTAAGAGTACAAAGTGGTGTGACCTCCATTCGGCGTTGTTGCCGCACTACCGAAAGGGGGATAAGGGCTTAGCTAATGTGAACCAGATGTTCATGACAAACAAACATCAAATTAAATTGAAAATGAACTATTGAAAAATGTAAATTAAAATCAAATTGAAAAGAAATTGAATTTAAAAATTAAACTTAAACTTCAAATTAATCTGAAATTGAATAAAAAAATAAAATTAAACTTCTAATTGATTTGAATTAAATTGAACTGAAATAAAATTGATTGGCATTTAAATTGATGCCACTTAAATAACTGGGAAGACAAAGGGTCCAATTACACAGAAAGATTATCTGACAGATTATCTGCGAAAGATTTGAAGCCAAAACCAGAAATGGATTTGAAAAGAGGAGAAATCCACTCTTTCCCTTATGACCTGATCTCTGTTTATAGTCTGTTTCTGGCTTTGGCCTCAAATCTTTGGCAGATAATCTGTCAGATAATCTTTCTGTATAAATGGACCCAAAGGTTGCCACACTAGGGGAGGTGAAAGGGTAGTGGAGGGGGGATTGGAACTTTTTATGGATTTGGAATATTATATTAGGAAGCTTTCCGATTTTATGCTGCTGATCCACCAATCTCCACTACTGTCCATAGTGGAAATTGAATCATAGTGGAAATTGAACACTGTATAGAAGAACGTCAGTAATTGATTACAACATATAATGAACATGCTCATTATTTACCACCTGCCTTTGCAAAATACAGACTTAAAAAAAAAAAAAAAAAAAAAAAAACTGTTCATGCATTGTTTTATTTTCACTCAAAATTATTGTCATATTTAGCTTTTATTTTACTGTGTGTGAACCTAGCCTAAATTTAAAATCTGGATGACCCCTAAATGAAGAGAATAAATTGAATCCATATATCTCTAAACACAGCAAATCACTAGTCTATTTAACAAATCAGAGCTGGAGGAAAAAGCACTGCATAGCACATTGCTTCATGTTTCCCTGGCAGGGTGTCAGGAAAAGACCATTACATCACCATTCCACTTTAATAAATGTTTAACACCTTCTATTCCCTTCAGCATTTGAGAACCTGAAAAGTTTCACAGATTAAGGCCACTTCTGGTTTAGTATTTTTTTTTCATAAGCCATAATGTAGCCATTAAAATCAACAATTCCAGACAGACCTCATAATGGAGTTTGTTAGGTCCCTGTCAGGGTTCTGTTATTTTTCACAGCAAGAACGGTCATGAAGCGTTCTCTATATTTGCCATCCAAAATAACAAAATCATAAAATCCCTCACATGAACAAAACCACCACAAAAAAAAACAAAAACATAAAAGGAATTCAAAGACTACAATTTTTTTAAAAAACTTGGAGAGATTTCTCACTAGACACACTACACACTATTTTGAGCCTTAAAAAAGGGTCTGTTTTCTCAGGCAATGTCAGTCTCAAACTTTCAGATGTGTTCTTTCGGCATTTGAAACGTTTGAGTGTTTTGTAGCATTTTTAGATTTTTGTTCCAGACTTTTTTGACACAGCAAATGCTATTCAGACCCCTTGTTTTTTGGTGGACAGCCTAAAAGCTGCAAAAAAGTTAAAAAAAAAAAAAAAAAATCATTTCTGTCCGAGACAGGAACTGTCCAGAGTAGGAGAGGTTTTCTAAGGGGATTTGCTGATGTAAACAGTTCCTGTCTCCGCCAGAGATGTCAGCAGAGAGCAGTGTGTCATACTGAAAAGAAATTTCCCGAGGACATACAGCAGCATATAAGTACTTGAAGACTGGAGATTTTTGAATAGAAGTAAATTACAAAAATATATAACTTTCTGAAACCAGCTGATTTGAAAGAAAAAGATTTTTCCTGGATATCCCCTTTAAAGGGGTATTCCCCCCAAGAGCTAAAAAAATGTATTGCTCCCAAACCTAGCTGGCCTTACTCACCATGTCCCCCTGAGAATTTTGAGCCGTCTCCCATCTTTCTAGCTGCTGCCGTTCCTGAGTTACAAGTTTTTCTAAAAGCCAATCTATATTCAAGATAGGAAACTACATTTCCCATCATGCAATGCTTATGCCTGATAATGGCGATGTAGCAGAGCTGAGACAATGAAGGAGATGATGACAGTGTAGCAGAGCTGAGATGGCGGTGTCGGTGTAGCAAAGCTGAGTTGGAAGTGACATTGTAGCAGAGCTGAGTTGGGGGAACGGTGTAGCAGAGCTGGGTTGGCGGTGACTGTGTAGCAGAGCTGAGTTGGGGATGACGGCGTAGCAGAGCTGAGTTGGCGGTGACGCGGCGATTGAGAGGGTGGAGCTTGTCGCGGGCGATTGCGGGGGCGGAGCTTGTCGCGGGCGATTGCGGGGGCGGAGCTTGTCGCGGGCGATTGCGGAGGCGGAGCTTGTCGCGGGCGATTGCGGGGGGCGGAGCTTGTCGCGGGCGATTGCGGGGGGCGGAGCTTGTCGCGGGCGATTGGGGGGGGCGGAGCTTGTCGCGGGCGATTGGGGGGGGGCGGAGCTTGCCGCGGGCGATTGCGGGGGGCGGAGCTTGCCGCGGGCGATTGCGGGGGGCGGAGCTTGCCGCGGGCGATTTCGGGGGTGCGAAGCTTGCCGCGGGCGATTGCGGGAGGGCGGAGCTTGCCGCGGGCGATTGCGGGGGGGGGGGGGGGGGATTACGGAGCTTGCCGCGGGCGATTGCGGGGGCGGAGCTTGCCGCGGGCGATTGCGGGGGTGAGGAGCTTGCCGCGGGCGATTGCGGGGGTGAGGAGCTTGCCACGGGCGATTGCGGGGGTGAGGAGCTTGCCGCGGGCGATTGCGGGGGTGAGGAGCTTGCCGCGGGCGATTGCGGGGGTGAGGAGCTTGCCGCGGGCGATTGCGGGGGTGAGGAGCTTGCCGCGGGCGATTGCGGGGGTGAGGAGCTTGCCCCGGGTGAGTGCGGAGGCTATGCCAGGGGTGAGTGAGGGATGCCACGGGTGATTGTGGGGCGGGGGGCTGTGTGCTGCGGGTGAGTGCTGGATGGTGGGGAGGCTCTGGACACAGGGGTGAGCTCTGGGCTGGGGGTGACCCAGTGGCTGCTGTTAGAGAGGGAGACAGTGACAGCTGCAGTGATCACTGTCTCACTCTGTAACAGCAGCCACCCCATCAGTGTTCTCAGTCACTTCACTGTGCTGGGACTGAGGACAGGTGATGCCGACACGGAGGGTGGGGGCCCGGAGCAGGGAGTGTGTCGGTGTGGACTGAGGTCTGATGATTCTATGCAATCCGTGGAGGTGAATGCAGCTGGATAACAGCAAAACTGTGCAGAATCCATAATAACTGTATATTGGAAAGATGGAAAGCTACGGGTGGGCAGCGTATTAATGCAAAAATAATTTTGGGGGGGATACCCCTTTAAACCTGTCAGCAACCTACACACTAACTCTTAGGGTATGTGCACACTATGGAATACGCAGAGACTTCAAGCGGATTCCGCTGCGTATCTTCTGCTTGAAGTTCCGCCCGTCCCATAGACTAAATGATATTCTCTGGCGAATTCCGCCGTCCATCCAAAGAATTGACATGTCAATTCTTCAGGTGGACGGCAGATTTTGCCGGCGAAGATCACTGAGTCTATGGGTCAAGCGGAGGCCGTACAGCAGAATCCGCTTGAAGTCTCTGTGCGTATTCTGTAGTGTGCACATACCCTTATACCAATAAAGTGCCTATAGGGCTCAGAACATCAACCTTTCTAAAACAGTAAGGATGCTGTTCATACGCTTCAGAAAAAAAATCATGAGAATTTGCTTTGCCACTTTGGCAGGCATTGAGGGTAGCTTCACACGTACCAGATCTGCAGCGGATTTCAAGCTGCAAGTTTGGCTGCCTGATTGGCTGATGGGTAGCGAGGGAAGCCGGGAGCATCACACACAGCCGCGGCGCCGAGCAGTTAATGTATGCTCAGGGCCGGGGCAGAGTCCCATACAGGCAGCGGATCCACTGCGTGTATGGGACCCATTGAGCTTCACACTACAGGAGCTGCAGCGGATTTCGCTGCAAACTCGCAGCGTGAAATCCGCTGCGGATCCGGTATGTGTGAAGCTACCCTAAAGGAGTATTATCTCAATTAACATACATAAACTTGTAGGATTCGTCAAGATACTGTATATATTTTTGTAAATACATTTATTTAGCAAGCTTGCCGCCTCCTCCTGATATGCTGCTTTTTCCCTTCCATTTGTTGACAGCTTGTTGACCACCACTTTGCTCTTAAAACAGTATTCTGGCTGGTGTAAATATAGCTATAGTATAGATGTTTAGATATAGATATATAGATATATATATACATACATACATACATATATACACAGTGATACCTTGGTTTAAGAGTAACTTGGATTAAGAGCGTTTTGGTTTAAGAGCTCACAGTTTTTCAAAATTGTGACTTGGTTTAAGAGCATTGCTTTGGTTTAAGAGCTCCCTGTACTGGGTGGGAGGCAGAGCGGGGGAGGGGCATGGTCTGCACAGGGTGGTACTGTACTCTGACCCAGGAAGTCTCCCTCACCTTCCAAATCATAGCAGATCCACTTCAGGCTGGGGCTTTCATTAGGGGACAGGACTGTGGGGGTAATCTCTCCATAGCTGTAACCCCTCTCTCCCCAGAGAGCGCTGCATTTATGTGCCCACATCTGCCCTGCTCATTCCTTCATGCTCCCTGCAGTCTGTCAGCCTTTGCGTTTCCCATCCTCACCATTATAGGGATCTGCATCCTGTATCTACAAATCACATATTATACTATATACACCAGCCAAATCAGCAGAGTGGTGGTCTGTAACCTAGACAATGAGCTGTCAACAATAGGGGGGGGAATGAGCAGCATATTAGGAGAAGAAGACAGGTTTGCTAAAAGAATGTATTTGCAAAAATATTCGACTTGACAAATCCTACAAGCACAACTATATTAGCTGAGATGGGAATAAACCTTAGGCTGTATTCACACATGTTGCAGTTTCATTGCAGTACTGTTTTCACTAAAATGATGCAGTACCGTGACAGTACAGCAACAGTATACTGCAATGAAACGATGTGTGCAACATGACAGCACCTGTTACTGAGCATTTTAGGGACTTGTAGATAATGCATTAACCCACTATAGTAGCCTCAATACTTTCAAACCAGAGGTAGACTATAACTATTTGGGTCATATAGTACAGTAGAATAATTTGGATTTTATCTGTATTTGCAAGGAAAATAAAATAGAATACATTAGCTGAAGCACCCATCCTTTTCTAAGATTCCCTTTTTTATTACCCGCATATACAGGCCGTAGGTTTCCAGGTCTATTGGTAGTAAAATGCAGTCACCCGGGAGAGGAAAGGAAGCAGAGAGAGGAGTGAAGGAGTGAGTTGAAAAGGTGAGAGAGCTTGTTTGAAGTAACACGTGAATGTAATAAAAGAGAATTGAAGATTAAGATGGATTCCTGAGCCAGGTTTCTTGTTTTTTGTCCCCAGCTGTTCATAGGTCGGCATTAGGAAGGAGACTGTGATATCTCTTCAGGTACAGAAGTAATTTGATTCCTCTTCTGCTCCGAAATAAGGGCGAGAATTGTGAAAATGTCCCTCTCTAGGAAACAATTTCTTTCAGTGTCTTAACTATCCTACAACCTCAGTTGGAATGTAGACTGCGAGATTCAATCCATGCTAATTAAGTGTAATACAAGCCTGTAGTATTTAGGAAAAAAAGAAATGTCACTTCTAGGGCAGCCGAGTGATGGGAGCTTTTACTGCTGCACAGATTTCTGTACTGAAGACTGAAGAAAAAGCTATGCAATATAGCCAAAATCTGAGCCCAATATGTGGTGTACGGCAGGAAAAATACTCATCTGCTATCTCACCCCACAACCAGCAATAAGGAGCATCCCCACAAGTCACCCTCTAGAGAAATAATAGTGGTAACAATGGTCAGTATGAGGCTCTTCTATGTCGATCAGGCAATAATAGGTTTCAGGAAATTTGTATCAAAGTAAAAAACACTAGTTGGGTTGGAATGTATGGAAAAAAAACTGAGCTGCTTAACATTTGCTCTATATTCTAGGGGACAGAAGAGCAGTGAACCCAGAGCAAGCGAGTAAAATGGGTCCTGTCATAGAAAACAAACACTTTTGACATGCTACAGATACATCAGTCAGGGTCTTACTGCTGAGAACCCTGCGATTAGGAGAACAAGCCAAGAAAAGCACATGGCAGTGTATTTCACTCCCTGACTCGCAGCGATCTCTATCCAGGCAGCTCCATTGGAAGTTTTTGGGCAGAGACGATTGACAGTGGGGAAGTGAAATGCCAAAAGTTTTTCATTTATGACAGGTACACTTTAAGGGGTATTTTAAATAAACATTTTTATAAAGATTTCTGCTCAGGGTTCTGTAAATTAGAGAAAAAAAAACATATACTTCCCTGCCTCATTCCAGTGCCACAGTTGATGCGGTATTGGTTCCCACTGCATTTCTGTGTATCAGTGTCTCAACAAGGACCTGCTCGCTTAGCCAATCAGTGGCCACAACAGTCTCCCGCCTCAGCCACTGGCTGGGAAAGCAGGTCCTTGTACGTATGTTCTTTTCTATTTTGCAGGAAACCTTACTAAAAAATCCTCTAGGATATTCCTATATCCTAAACAGAGCTAGCAGCCACCTTTCATTGGAGAGGAGAGGGCCTTACTCTAGGTATGAGTAAGGCCCTTTGGCCGAAACGCATCAGCTAAGCTGTTAAATCTGTATTTTATGTGAAGACCGAATAAAATATTATGGATGGAATTCTGGTCTGCTGGCCTCTATCATATAAACTGTGCAACTGCTATGGGGCTAATGAATCATTATGGGCCATTCAACCCACTAAGAGTAGGAGACAAACATCCGCCACCTCAGATTTGCAATGTTATAAATGTCACTTGCCTAGAAAAAAAAGATACTATACACCAGAAATTGGTTGACATTATTGGGAACTGTGGATAATGGAATCTAGAAATGCAATATCCACTGCTAAGGGCCAAGGATGGTTATCATCTCCATTCTCCTACAAGACACTTTGAGGATGACACTTAGAATAAAGATAAATAAATGCAAAATAAAACTTGCACTGAAAACGCTCTGCATGTAAATTCACATACCATATTTTCAGCTGCATGTTTTTTTGTTTTTTTTGCACAAAAACCAGAAGGAAGAAAGCCAAAAACACACTGCATCCCAGATGTAGCTGAAAACACTGTACGTGTGAAAGTACTCTTAAAGCGGATTTTCAATGCGTGCAAAGATCTAAGTCTTGAAATGAAGAAGATAAGTTAGAGAAAGAGCGAGGTACAGATGCAGTGATTACCTGGGAAACAGGTGGTCAGGTGCTCCATTAGTGCTTCTTGCGTGACAGGTTTCCTTGCAGAGTTCATAGCTGAAATGGCCAAGCAAAGGATTTCCCCAAGAGGGATAAACTGTGACTGGCTGATTGGGGACATACTGATGGGCGAAACATCACCTGCGCAGAAGAAAAAAAATGACGTCATATAAAGTGTTGACAATAAGAAGGTACACAAGAAACATACCTGAATCATTCATACACTAGGCACCACAGTCACGGATTACATAGAAATATTTCATTGTACAAGTGACAAATCCACCGCTCCCTGATGAATCCCTTCATTCACTTTAAGTTGCAGCAATATACAAGCAGGGCCAGGGAAGGAAATGTTATGTGGGCTGCTCTTGGAGGAGAGGATTAGAATAATTTACAAGCACTAGGCGTGGGAATAAGGAATTAGTGTAATGTGCTTTGTAATTACAATTTCAATATTCCACTGCTTGCAAAGCATCCCCTGTAAAGGGTGGGACCTGTTCAATATTCACTCTGAAACCTGAAAGTACATTTTTAATGACTTTTTATGTCATTTTTATACATTATAACTGGAAAAATCACGCTGGTAGATAAAAACACACCAAAAAGTCACGGTGCACATCTATTAGTGAACTGTCTAACTTGCTATTCTCTAAATTGGCATGTTACTGGATTACCCATTAGAGAAAAATCCAGCTATACCACAGGGAGCATGAGTAGCCTAGCCACAAGCAAACTATCATAAACTATTTGGTGAATGGGATCTACTATAAGGGTGGGTTTCACACGTATCAGAATCGCAGCAGATTTCATGCTTCGATTTTTGCTGCAATTCCTGGTACTGTCAGTTTGTATGGGTTTACATACTTGCCTGCTTCTGTGGCTCCCGGCTCCCTGGTGTCCCAATCAGCCAATCAGTGAGCTGGCCCGCCGCTGCTTTTGATTGGCTGTGCGGGACGTTAGGGAGATAGAAGCCACAGAAGCAGGCAGGAGAGCAGACAGGTATAGTATTCACCGGTCAGTGGTGGGTTAAGGGGGGCAGGGTTTACATACTCGCAACAAAATTAAAAATCCACTGTGAGTATGTAAGCTCATACAAACTGACAGTATCGGGAATAGCAGCGGATTTTGTTGCAGAACTTACAGCATGAAATCCACTGCAATTCTGGTATGTGTGAACCCACCCTTAGAGGTTAAGGTATGTTCACACTGCCACGGACAGTGCATTTGCCTGAAGCCTGTACCACAAAAAAGTGGCTTATAAAAACATGCATAACTTACACAAATTAAACCAGCGTAAATGTACCATGTTTACCAGTAGTGTATTGCCCGTGGCTTGCAATATATTTAATAATACACACAATATACATTCACCTTAGTTTAGGACAGGATCAAGCGGTTTTAGTTTTTAAAAAGATGCTAGAGGAGGACAGCACATATCTGGCTTCATTCAT
The DNA here is from genome assembly GCF_027789765.1 of Dendropsophus ebraccatus. Taxonomy (NCBI): domain Eukaryota; kingdom Metazoa; phylum Chordata; class Amphibia; order Anura; family Hylidae; genus Dendropsophus; species Dendropsophus ebraccatus. The sequence continues at coordinate 70,439,166 of NC_091460.1, forward strand.
GTATTTTATGGAGTCCATTAACTTTTGTTGTTGCTTTTAGAAAATGGGCTCCCATTTAATCTCTTTACTGCCAGAGGGGGCTGAGAATGCACCATGGTTCAGCTCATGCCAGGCCGCAGTCAATGAAAGGACTTCATCGCACATCGAGAAGGCAACTTTCAGTGTATTTCATAAATTTCCAGTCCCAATGTAAAGGCTGAATGCACAACAATGGCCGTTTCCCTAAGTAGGAAATGCCTGTGGGCTGAGTAAAGTGAGATGAAAGTTACTCAAAATATCCATGTCAGCTGTATACTCTATACATACAGATCTTTACAGAAAGACATGGGAGAGTAAATTCTGAGCACTTCCCATTCAGTAGCATCAATTGCTTAGGTATTTTCTCTTATGCCCACATAATTGGATTTTGCATATTTTGCGTTTAGATAATCCCATTTTCCCCTAGCAACCTAACGTCTCTTTTACACAGGTTCAAATAAGCTACAGCTACATATTGGAGTCAATGTAAAGATTAGGAAATGGCATACATAACAAGTGCCTGATATGATGTAATAATTAAAAAGACTTCCTCTATGCAAAAAGTTACAATATATCCAGCAACTTTCCATCCTTCCTATAAGTATATTGCCACAACGTGAATAAGGTACCCCCTTTTTTCTATTTCTAGTCCCTTTTTTTTATTAAACCCCCATGCATTTTGGTCAGTTAACACTTTACTATATCTTTTTTAGATAGTTTTCTGCTATGCAAATGTAATAAAGTAGAAACAAGTATTGCATTTATAGAGGTTCCATCAACTAATGCAATACTGTAAACTTAGAAACCTTTATAAATGGTTGTGCATGTGTAGTCTGCACCATTGCAAAGGATCACAGACACTGTAAACTTTATAAACATTATACTGTATACCAGCATCATTTACTGGTATATATACATATGGGCCTGTAGAATATATACCTACAGATGTATTCTTGTAGTATTGTATTGGTGCCAGTGATTTCAGTATATGGCAGTGTTCACATATAGTATTCCCATCAATATTTAAGTAATTCATAACCAGGAGTAGAACTCACAGGCTAATATTATAATGGAAAGATTTGCACAGCTTCTGTGTTTTCAACTAGAGATGAGCGAACCTCGAGCATGCTCGAGTCCATCCGAACCCGAACGATCTGTATTTGATTAGCGGTGGCTGCTGAAGTTGGATAAAGCTCTAAGGTTGTCTGGAAAACATGGATACAGCCAATGACTATATCCATGTTTTCCACATAGCCTTAGAGCTTTATCCAACTTCAGCAGCCACCGCTAATCAAATGCTGATCGTTTGGGTTCGGATGGACTCGAGCATGCTCCAGGTTGGCTCATCTCTATTTTCAACCCATTCCTGGTTTTGGTTGAAAATAGACAGATGAAAATACTATGCGTGAACATAGGTAGAGATTTATCAAGCATGCTGTTAAGTGAAACTGGCTCAGTTGCCCCTAGCAACCAGATTCCAACTTTCATTACAAAATTGGAATCTGGTTGCTAGGAGCAACTGAGCCAGTTTCACTTTACACCATGTTTTATACATCTCCCCCAAAGCCTTTAAGTGGGTAATGGCAACAAGAGTGAATAGTTATTTAAAATTTTCTTAATTGTAAAATAATAAAGATCTATCTTAATATTTACAACATTGAACAGTATCAAACATGCCTAATTAAAACCAATGTGAGTCAGTAGTTACACTATAAAACATACAAGGTGCAGAATTTATTGACATTGTACATTGCAGTTACTATCTCAGCTATGCATATTAAACATCCTTAGAATATATACTCTATTACAGGGTCAAATCTCAAAAAAATAGATTTTATCATAATCCATTTTGGGCATGGTCAATTACAGACAAGTCTTGTGTGAATATGCCTTATGTTATCCCACATGTAAAATGTCTGTTGGTGCTCAGAAGGGAAGAATGCAGCAAAATATGTTTCACTATGTACAGTACCCTATTTTCTGGCATATAAAATGACTTTTTAACCACGAAAAATCTTCGCAAAAGTTGGGGGTCGTCTTATACACCGAGTATGGTCGCCACATATGATGAGGTGGGGGAGCACAAGCGGCCACATCACCACTGTATGCGTCGACCCCTGTAAAAAACACAAACTATTCAACTCACCTGTGACCCGTTCCCGGCAGCTGTGCGTCCCCAGTCACATTACCGACATAAGGAGTGTGATGCACACTGTCTGCGCGGGAGGTCCCTGAAGCTCTCCTGGAAGCCGAGCATCTCATCAGAGAAGCTCGGAGACGCTCGGCTGCCGGGAGAGCTTCGGGAGAATCACAGAGGCGCCGGAAGTCCCCGAAGCCTCTGTCACTCTCCCGAATCTCTCCCAGCGGCCGAGCATCTCAGAGCTTCTCCGATGAGACGATTGGCTGCCGGGAGAGCTTCTGGGACCTCCGGCGCAGACAGTGTGCATTACTGTCATGACGGGAGACTCTGGCTGCCAGGAACGGGTCACAGGTGAGTTAAATTGTTTGTTTTTTTATTGTTAAACTTCAGTTAACCCCTGCCTGACCGCAGCAGAGCTTCAGCTAGTAAACCCTGCTGCGATCAGGCATGGGTTAACATTTTCCAGCATATAAGGCGAACCTCTGAAAATCTTTTTAAAAGTCAGGGGTTGTCTTATACGCCTAGTCGTCTTATACGCCGGAAAATACGGTACTTACATCCTGGATGACATACAATGCAAGTACATAATGCCATGTTTCCCTTGCATTTGCTTAAAAAATATGCTGTACTGAATCCACTAGTAACTACTTAGGCTGCCTTTACACAGAGAAATTTATCGGACAGATTTTTTAAGCCAAAGCCAAGAACAGACTATAAACTGGAAACGGATTAAAAAGGGCAGATTTCTCCTGTTTTCAAATCTATTCCTGGCTTTGGCTTCAAAAATCTGTCAGATAAATCTCTCTGTGTAAAGGCACCCTTATACTCTGCCTGGCATCAAGCTGGAAAGAACATCTAGGAGGAGCATTGTGAGCTTGTCCATGCGTCAGTCAGGCAAGCTGAGTGTGCTCCCTGCAATTCTTATTGAGAAAAGCTAAATCACATAAAGCCCCTTTTTTAGCTGAATGACCACCACTATTGTCATCTGATTTTCATTGCTATAGTTTTGATAGATGAGACCCACACTACAGAGATAATGCATAGTGCTAGCAGCTACTGTATTACCATACTACTTTAATTTACAAAGAATATAGGCCTTCAGTACTGAAAAGAGTTCAGAGCAGCTTAAAGGGGATGTGTCACCTAAACTTTCTTTTATTTAATTTCAATTTCTTTTTTTTTATTTTACTTTTTGTACATTGTTTTGGGGGCTTCCATCTTGCCTGAGCGTTTTTTAACAGCATTTAATGACATGCTGTACAGCACAGCAAGACTTATGGACACAGACAGCAATAGACAGACTCTGTCCCTTTGAGATGAATGTGAGAAATAACTGAGCATGCTCTGTGACCTGTGAAGAGGTAATTCCACAGAGAGCTTCTATTGTCTCTTCTATTTACTGGTGTCACATGTCGCTGCAATGCTGTACAGATCACTTTACGGCAGCCTCCTCCTATCACCCCAGACACAACAGCAAGTCTCAGCTTAATTTTAGCCCTGGTGGTGAGAATGAAAACTGCAAGATCTCAGGACTATTTTATTGTATAGATAGAAAAATGGAAAATTAAGAAGAAAAAAAAAAATCACCAAAAATTATTTGAAAATACATTTAACATAAAAACATTTATGTAAACTTGGCTTTGGAATATAGCCTAGCTACCCTGCAATGAACAACAGAGTGATCTCAACGGGTATATAGGCAAGAAAACCAAAACAACCATCAAGAATAAGTCACAAACCAAGTTAGTCTAAAAATGTCTGGATACACACACTAACTACCAGGGGATTTTAAGGACCAACCAGAGTTCCTGTTTAGCTAATTGGACAAGTAGATGTTGTAGTACACTTGGCCCCGGTATACTAAAAAGTTCTGTCCGTCTAAAACTTACATATGGATAGTTGTGCTAACGCTGCAATGTACACTGTATTTGTTGCTTGGATATTTGTATACGTATAATTGCACTTATAATACAAGTGAACAGGACAAGTCAGGATTGGCTCCTTCATCTCTTTCATCATAGTTGGCACACGATATAAAGCAAGGTGTGGATTTAATACCTTAAGAACATTTCTGTCTGGCACAAAAACCATATATTATGAGTAGATGCAAGTCACAGAGAACAATAGACACTTTTAAGCATTGAAGTTTATGACATATGAAAAAATGAAACAGCACAAGTAAAAGTTTTAACAGCTGCTGATGTATATAATGTAATAAGCCTATTGCCTGGTTAAAAAATAAAGCTTGTATAAACTGACTAATAGCTCCAATCGATGCCACTGCATAGAGATACAGTGGGATCAACTGTCCATAGGCTTCCACTGTAGAAGAACATATACAGTGCTGGTTTGGACTGGATTCTGCAATAGGTCCTCTTTGACCTTTGATATGGGGTTTCTCAACATACTCACCTTCCCTGGCATTTAATGCTTTTCTGATCTTCTACTGCACTATGTACACCCAATATATATATATATATATATATATATATATATATATATATATATATATATTGAAATTCACAAATCTACAGTAACTATGACTTCTTGTGGTACTTACTGCTGACTGCTGAGGTACTTACCCTTTCAATGTTAACTTTGTACTAAAAGTCTGCCCTAAACTACAAAACAATACATGTGAACCTAGACTTACAACAACCCATTAATATGGTGCAGAAAATATGCATTCATTTAAGGACACACTGAAAACTTTAAGCTGTGCAGAGGTTGTAAACTATGGCCATAGTAGCACATGCGTATTTTGCCACAGACTTGCAATTTTGTTTCTGTGGTAGGGATGTCATGGTTAAGCACAGTACCAGTGCTCTATCTAGCTGAATTATATAACCTCTGAACTCTATTGTTGCACATGTCTTATCTTGTACTGAAATTTTATTGCTTTACTCCCCTGATGAACCAAGAATTACATAATGGGGAAACACGTAGAGATGTGTACTTTATGTGTTTCATAATTTAATACAGGTGCCACCCCGATTTACCTATAAGCAACAGCAGGAACATTAAAATTACATAGTGACCCATTGCATTTTGTCACTGAATGTGTATTATGTTTGCCTCACAAGTTACACAGGCATTGCCTGTTTTTCAAATACATTCAGTGATGGAAGTGGTATAGTAATAGCTTGTTGAGTATTATCATTTTGTAGTAGGTCTTTGGTAAGAGTTTTCACCCTGCCTATGCCTAGAATAAGTGACCGAAGAAGCCTCATAATTGCATGTTGAACAAGTATATTCTGACATTGAAAGTGAGTCAGGTTTGTCTAACAAGTTATGCAGACAGAACCTGTTTTTCATACACTGTCAGCATACAGAAATATTGTATGTTGAGCAGCTGTATCTTGTTATCTGGTCTTTTGTAATGATTTTCTTCTGGACTTTTAGGTGCAGAAAGGTGTAGGGATAGGATCCAATGCAGGGCCGCCCCTCTACTCTGATGCCCCTTGGGGGTCAGTAGCAAGGTGCAGTTTTTTCCCCCATGGCTGTTTCTTTGTACAACAGCCAGCTCCATTATCTGGCATGTCCTGTTCATACCCGATGGCGTGTGCTTTTGCACTTCTCTATGTGTTGTGTCAGTCATGTAATACATTTTTAATGGTAATGATGAACAAGTTAGTCTTTAAATGACTTTGTTTTACAGTGGTATGAAATGTGTTATTGCTTGTAAACATGGCCTAAAGCAACTTTTTCACAGTTTACCCCTTTTCGCACAGTTCCTATCTGCAGCAATGGCTAAAGACAGTATATTAGAAAATGTGCACACATTGCTGATCCTAACTCCATAACATGACTTCTCCAATCTACAGTATAGTCTATAGCAGTGCTTCTCAAACTTTTTCTACTGGAGCCTCACCCAAAAGACCAAGGCAATGCCCGCACCTCACCAGACTGACCAAGAGGGTGCCTAAGCCTCACCATCTGTGCGAAAGTCCATTTAAAAGCTGAAAATAATGCTAGTGCTACCTTTCACCCATCTTCCAAGCTCTATATACTAATAAAGCATGTACAAAAAAGTTAATATTGTTGCTAAAATTTATATTTTTGCAAACAGCAAAAGGACTGTGCAGATCATAGTCACTTTTGTGAAAACTGGCTCCCCAGCTGGGCCTCACCAACAACTAGGGGGCGCCTCACTGGTGAAGCCCGCCTCACAGTTTGAGAAGCACTGGTCTATAGGAAAACTCAAGACAAATGTGTAAATTCAAGTGTGGGTGACAACCAGAAGCAAATATTCAGCATGATCATAGCTTGTTGCTGGGCTCAATGTCACAGTCACGCACTGTAAACACTTGGTGTGTGGCCTTTTTCTTTTATAGAATTCCATTTTTTTCCTTATGACTTTTTTTTCCCATTTTGTGGTGTTCTTCCATCGTTATTTGAATCACATGATTTCTAATAAGAAAAACTCCACATAAAGAATGCTGCATATTTTTGTGACTTTTCAAGCAAAAATAAATTCAAGAAAGTCTATTTGTGGCTTAAAAAAAAAAAAACTGACTTTCCAGCTACAGATGATGATTGTGGAGAGAAGGGTTAGTTAGGTGGATATCCAGTTGCCTATTATGAAGCAGTATGTAATATATAAAAATACAAATCAACATTCCTGCGAATGATTAACCAAGCTCCTGGCTTCAGACCAGTGGTAAGACTAAACAGCTGTATTCATTGCAAATACTGTAGGTAAACTGGCCCCTTATGTATAAAAAAAAAACAAAAAAAACTTTCCAATTGTTATGGGCACATCGGTTTTCCTCCATTGCTGGTCAAGCTTGAGCAAGATGTTCTTTGTTTCTGTCCAGCTTACTAGAAGCACACATTTGTACAACATGCTTAGTAGGTCTCAGCCCTGCTGCCTGTCACTAGCAGGGAATAGTACAGCCCCCAAAGCATGCATATTACCCATTATGCACTGCTGTTCTCTGCATCAGGATTTCACATGCAAAACAAAGTGACGCTGTGGTGTTTATCATGGAAGGGCTTAGTAGGGCCAACTTGACCTGAAAACTAGGGGATGTGTTTACTTATTAAAAAATTTTGAGAGAAATAGAGAATGATATAAAGGATTCATGCAGTCTGGCTGAAGTATTTTTACGATACTTGCATGGGCATGAAGTGCCTTAGTACATAGCCATGTAGCCGCCATGCAAAATGGAGCCAAGATATGCCAGGGTGCATAATCCTAATACAAGCCATTGACAATCACATTGAAGAATATTCAGCATAGACATGATTGGAAAGATGGGCTCACACTCTTTTGACTCACATTCATCATACGCCAAAATGAGTGCCAAAAAACACTTTCAATGGGAATATGCACCACAGTTCACACTGAATTGCGCTCAAATGTTTATGAGCATGAAATTCCAATATGCCATAGCAAGTGACATGTCTCTTTTTGCTGGCATAATGATCGAGAAAGGCTGGATGATGATTAGCCCCATTGAATAGGGCTGATCTGTGTCCATGACCGCTAGTAAAAAAAAAAAATATATATATATATTTTATAGGAAGTACTGAATGCAAAGGCAGAAATGGATTAGAAAAAAGGAGAAATCTCAGACTTTTCTTTATATGTGTTCTCCATTTATGATCTGTTCTTTGCTTTGTATTCAATACATGTAGTTAAAAACCTGAATGCTATTGGTTACTGCATGGAGGCATTGTTTCAGACCACAATGTGACAATGCAAGCTTAACAGAGAGACATAAGTGGTTGTCACAATTAGGTGTCATTTACAAGTTCCGTCCTTAGTCCGCAATTACAGACAATGGGGTTTGGAGTGGACATCAGAACTCCTGACTTTAATATTCATGATGATTCCAGATGCTCTAAAAAAGCAGAATCTTTATGCTACTGTACTGACACAGAGCTTCAGAGCTTGATGTTGGGAGTTCTAAATTCCGGTCCATAGCACATTGTCTGTGCCCAGACCATAACTGCGGACGTATGAATGCACCTAAGGCTGGATTCACATATGCATGAAATGGGCACAATTTTGTGCTCATATTATGACTATAAGTCCTAGCTCTACCACAGGTCTAATGACCTGAACTGACAGCGTAAAGATCAGTATACGGACATGGAGAGAAAGGAGCTGCTGCACCATACACCTAGGGCTGACACTAATGCCTCTCTGCTTGTGTTGCTTGGTGGCCTCTCTCTCAGGCAGGGCACCTGCTGGGTTTGGGGGGCCCTTGGGGTTTGTTCCTGTGACAGTGGGGTTGCAGGGCCATTCCATGGCCTCCATTCCCTTTGCGGGGTTGGCGGTCGCTGACTGACACAGTGTTGAGTTAGTGTAGGTACTTATGTGAGCCAGGGGACCTGCACATGGTACATGAGGCAATATGGTTTGATCAAATTACATACCAACATCCTGGCGTTGGTTTTCAAATGTAGCAGAGAAGCATTAGTGTCAGCTATAGGTGTGAGGTGCAGCGCTCCTTTCTCTCTCTGTCTGTAAAGATCATTATATTGCCAGCTTCACATAGGTGTGTAAATATGTCTGCAGATACGTAATAAGGCCGTGTTCCCACTCTGTAAGACCTGATGATCTTTACTGCCGCTGAATTCTGATGCACATGCATCCGGGCGAGCTGCACGTTCCATTGTGTGCACTGACAGGTTTTCTGCGGCCGCTATTCAGTGAATATTGGCTGCAGAAAACTGACGTGTCAGTTTCTTGCGGCACCGCTAGGGATCCTGGCCGGAGTGTATACCATGTGTATACACTCCAGCTGGGATTCCTTAGAAGGCAGCACTAAGTAAGTACCATAGTAATCACGGCCATTGAACATGGACAGTGTGAACATAGCCTACAGATGTATTTCAGACATAATACCATCAGTGTTCTATCTGTATTTCTGTCCAGTAAATACAATACACTTACGGCACACTTTGAAACATGCAATGCAAAATGAATGAAAATAGGGATAAAATACGAGGATACCCCACAACAGATCAACCACAAAACAGATCACAGCAGCACACGAAGCTTTTTAAAATGTGCACACATCTTATACGGCCATGTGAACAGCCCTATAGATTAACATTAGCTCTGTATTACATACTTAATACACATAGTAAATACATTCATGTAAAGCCAGCCTTAGGCCAGGGCTACAATGCAACATCGTGGAGCACCACAAGATGGACTGCAGCTGTGCATGTAAATAGGCCCTTATTGTTCTTGCTAATGTTGGGAAAAACAAGTATTTTAGCCAAGTTCAAATCTAACCTATATAATGAGAGAATTTACAGTAATAATAAGGTGAAGCGTTTCATTATCTCTGCAATCCACTCATCAGCCTTCTTCTATTTAAATGACTGACACTCTAAGCCACTACCTCCCGGGTGTTGGGAAAAGCTGGATCCAATCTTGGGAAACTTCCACAGGGCGGCAGTCAGTTAAAAGGCAGAAGGCTGATAAGCAGATTGCAGAGATAACGAAACGCTTCACTTCATTATCACTGTAAATTCACTCATCTCTACTCCCAACCATAGTTGTTCAAAGGCAGTCAGGCTGATACAATATGGACTGCATGACCTGAACTTAAAGACCTCTATAACCTGAACCCACGGATCGAATAAATAGAATAAATAAAGCCGCGTCATACAGGGGAGGGAATTCCCTCCCACTGGGGGCGGGTCGGCCTACCTCCAGTGCTTGAGCACCGTCCGGTTCCGGTGCATAGAACGGCGGCACCGACTTCCCCGTGACTGCGCCGTTCGATCCATCGGTTCAGGTTAAAGAGGATGTACCTGGTGGTACATCCTCTTTAGGGTAGCTTCACACGTACCGTATCGCTGCGTTTTTGGTGCGATTTTTACATGCGAGTTTTGATTTTCACATGATTCTCATGTGAAAATCAAAACTCACATGTAAAAATCGCACCAAACACGCAGCAATAAATACGCAGCGATACGGTATGTGTGAAGCTACCCTTAAAGTTATCCAGTGCAAGAAAAAACATTCACTTCAATAGAACTAAATTGTAAACCCCCCACCCAAACTGCAGACTAGAGTGGTGCTGTCACTGGAAGAAAGTGGCCATATTTTTTAAAGCAATTCTGTACCAAACCGCTTGTACCTTCAGATTGCTGCTTTTAATCCAAGATCTGTCCTGGGGTCCGTTTGCAGGTGATGCAGCAACTGTCCTAAAAAACTACTTTTAAACTTGCAGTCCTATGTCAAATTGGCGTGGCCTAGAGTACCCATGCCCAAGGCATTGTTCTAGGGGTATTGCTAATGATGAAGAGGGCGGGGAGAAGGAATAAAGAGGCAGTGCAACTCTGGGCATGGGTACTCTAGGCCACGCCAATTTGACACAGGGCTGCAAGTTGTTTTTTAGGGCAATAACGGCATGACCTGCCAAACGAACCCCCGGGACAGATCTTGGATTAAAACCAGCTATCCAAAGGTACAAGCTGTTTGGGGGGGGGGGGGGGGTGAGGGCAGATTTTGCACAAAGAGTCGCTTTAAGGCCCTATTTACACGACTTGGTTCCGTGATCACAGACAATTTTTTAACCCATTGCTTTCTTGTGGGCTAGTCAGATGTTCCATTTTTCACGCATCCGCAATCCATTTTGTGAAAAAACAGGACATGTCATAATTTGAAGCGTGATCATGGTACGGATCTGCCATAGAAATCGATGGAATCTGTATTTTTCATGGATGTAGCATCCGTAAAAAACACGGATGTCACGTCAGCAATGTGATGTTAATTTTATTATAAAAATGGACACAGATGCAATCACGGCCATTTTTCACGGAACACGGAGGTAGATAGCAGACTTCATCCATGGACTTTGAAAATTACTGAATGTGTAAATGAGGCCTAAGGGTCCTTTTACAGATAAGGGTCCAGATAATTTGGCTAAGCGCTCGTCTGGCAAATGACAAACAATTTTTTCTTTTAAACCGGCCCACCTCCAGTGCTTCAACCCAGCCCTGTAACCATAAATAGAACGGCGCTGTATGTGGGAACCGGGCCGCGGTTCAAAAAAAGGACTGTGGCACCGGCTTCCCCATGCCAGCGCTGTTCGATTCGTGTGTAATTTTAAAGAGGGTTACCTGATGTTACTCTTCAAGGGTGTGTTAACAACTATTGTAGTTTCATTGCAGTACAACATAGTTTCAGTGAAAATGCAACATGTGAACACAGCCTTAAAGAGTACCTCTAATGTTGCTGTCATTCTATGACCAGCCAGAAGTTTAGCTCTAATGGTGGCAGATTCAATTGCACCCAGGAACGTACCAGGATAGGTTTCCAATGTCATACATTTGTGTAACTATTGGTACCACCAGCTGTGACAACAGTTTTGCAGTTATCACATATAAACTGGAGAAAGCCAAATAGGCCTGCATCATTAGTAGCATTAGACGTAAAATTAGCTAAATTAAAAATGGAAACGTACATTACAATAGATCCCACTAACTTTAATAATTTTGTACTTTTGCCATATCTGACATTTCATAATGGCGGGAGAGTACACATCCCAGTTGACATATGTAATGCAAAATGGATCTGCTAAAAAACAGAAGTAAAACTGGATGCAACATATTTTCTGCAGTGGATCAAAACAACTAATGCATTATAGAATGTTTTTTTGTTTGCCCGCTTGGATCTAAAGAAGGACAAAAATCTCTAGTGTGATCATAACCTTACAGACAAATGAATGTCCCACGATGAGAATATAAACCTATTCACGTTTATAAGTTTCTTCCATTTATAACTAATATGCAGTTACGGCAACCTGTACTACAACGGCTGCCTGCTTGTGGATGAAGACATATGTTACTAGGCTATATATCAGCCATGTATACCACAGCAAACCATTTGTTAAGATAGCCCATGTCCGGGAGGGAGTTAATCCAGACTGGCTTTTATGGATTCCTTTCTCTAAAGCAAAACAGGTCTACAAATCACTAAAAAGAAAAGAAGTGATTCAGCTATGAGTCTATTCAAGGAGAAGATGTTCGCCTGACGCTGAATGTTGCACGCAATTTAACTAAATCAACAATGTTCAGAACCGATGACTATTCACTAAACACCACAATACAGGCTGCCGCCATTTTTAGACTATAGGGCGAGGAGAAGCGCCGGATCACAAGATCAGAACTTGCTGTGTCTAGAACAATTACCGATTCATTTTTAACTCAACGCTGCCCGGAAAATATATCAGGTGATGTAATCCTACCGAGAAATATAAAGCAAGCATACATCAAAAGCATAGGCACAAATTGTCTGCACATAAGCCCCATGGAAGTGTCTAGCAATAAATACGCCACCAGGCTTGGAGTCCCTAAGAGTTATGTATTTGGCATACAATGACCATGGTCATACCGGACACGCTGCTGAATGGTGTTTAACTAGTATTCGGGTTGCTACCAAGCACGGAACGGCATACACAGGCATACGTTTTATGATGACGTGGCTAACACCACATCGTATTATTCACAATAAAGCTATTTTTGTTCAGTACACTACGGCACAATAAAACGCAAATAAGCCCATTCATACCTTTACAGTCAAAACAGTTTGAAACAAAACCGGCGGTCGGGCGGTCTTTTGCTTAATGTGAATTACGGGGGCAAGAGGAGAGGAGATTGACCTAAAAAGATCACATATTGGGGAAGTGACTGTACACGCACAAGGTAAATAAAAATGTCCTCACCTCGTGATCTGCTGCATTTTACCATCTACATGCCTGTCTGGCTTTTACAACTTGTTAAAATGTGCAGACTAGGAAACTCGGCAAATGGGGAAAAATATGCTACACGCTGCAGTCTTTCGTGTGTGTGTTTTTTTTTTTTTTTTTTTAAGAGGTTCAAGCTCGTAATCCCAAAAGATTCAAAAGCATTACCTCACTGCAGCCTTGAGACAAACTGAGCATTCACTCTGGGTCTTACCCAGCATCCTCTGCTCTACACAAAGACAACAGAGGTGTGACCAATCGGGTTGCAGCTAGCGGGCTGCATTTGGACGCTCCCTCTTAGTATTGCCCATTGACAAGCTGGCTGGCAGGCTCCTGAACCTGTTGGCATGGCAACATGTCCCAGTGGCTTCCTATAGGGCTCTCACAGTACTATAGGATTTTTTTTTTTGTTTGGCTTTTTTTTTATTATTATTTCTCTTTTAACCTCCACTCTTGTAATAACAAAGCCAGCCTTGCGATTTGCTTATGTAGGCTGTATATAGCAATGTGCACTTCTCATGCCTCCTCATGTCACACAACTCTCTTAACCCTTTATTGCCTCTGTCTGCTTTTAGAGATACTGCTTTCAGGCAGACGTAAGTATGTTCTCAGAATCTTTTTGATATGAACTGCAAATTACAGTTACATAGGAAATTAACTATAAATTTAAACTCTCTTGCAAAGAATAAAGTTTACATGCAGATCTGTGTACTCTGTATAACATCTTTACGGTTCACACTTGAATAGCAAGTGGCCAGTGTGTTGCTGGTTGAATTCAACCTTTTTCATGTTTGATAATGAATTATACAAAATAACTAACAGCTGTTGTTACAATTCAAAATATTTGGATTTTAAGTAAATAAAAAGCAGTTCTGGGAAATGATGTCAGGCTGTGTGCTGACTCCATTACCGCATGCTCTGCCCTGGAATGTGCAGTAAATAGCAAAAGCTGACATACATACATGCGAGAAGCTCTTCCTAGCAAATGGTTAACTTCTTAACCACATGTATCCAATTGAGAAGGTTGAGACATGGGCTCAGATGATTAACTGCAGCTAACACAAAGGAAAAATGATGTCTCTATCATAAACACAGAGTAACAGGAAGACGGATATTCTGTTACCACCAATCAGGGGAGAGACAGACAACTAGATAGCTCTGGTCACATGGAATCTGTTGCTAAAGCTCCAGACCCTCCCCTACAAAACAACAAAAGCAGCAGTGCTCCCCCCTCCCTTCCTCCCTCCCTAAATGTGCTCACATGCCGGATTAATAATCTTTCCACCAACAAGCCTCCTGTACCATCATAATACTAGAAAGACTGTATTTTCTGGAGTCTTACCCATGATCAGGGAATATAAACAGAGCAGGCAGAGTGTGTGAGAGGCTCATACTGATGACTCCTGCAGCAGCTGGGGGTGGGTGGGGGCGGGATGGGAACGCTGGTGACAATTGTCTGCCTGCCGGTGTCATTGGTTACTTCATTACACAAAAAGCCTTTCCTAAATGTTAAAAACACATGGTCAAGTGACACCTATGGGGGAAGGAGACACCTTGTCTTCTCCGATGACTGACAAAATCAATAGTAACAATAACTAAAACTGGCAGGGGCCATAGAAATAAATATTAGGAAATTATTTACACTACTGGATACACAGTTTTTCCCCCCGTTATATACTTGTAGATATGTAAATACATTAATGATGCGTTCACACCTACAGGATCTGCAGCTGATTTTCTGCAGCAGATTTCATTTAAATAACTGAACACAGCATTAAATCTGCTGCAGATCCTGTAGGTGTGAACGCACCCTTAAATAGTTTTATTCACAATATAAAGCATGCTCCAATAGTTCCATATAGACACATATTTCTGGTTTTGTATAGCTCACATGTGCTCACATGTTTTTACATCCATATTTCAGCTACAATTTCACAACAGCTAAAAAAAAAATACCCTTTACAAAACATGAAAGAAATATGGGCGATAAAAAGGGATAATTAAACGATATAAAAAATAAAAGTGAATATACGGAACCAAAACTGGAACAAACTGGAAAAAAAATCTAAATTGTGATATTTTCCTACAGAACTACGACTGGGCCCTAAAGGACCCCATACACCTTAGGGTGCATTTACACAGAAAGATTATCTGACAGGTTTTCTGCCGTTTTGAAGCCAAAGCCAGGAATGGTTTTGAAAAGAGGAAAAACCTCAGGCTTTCCTTTACGACCTGATCTCTGTTTATAGTCTGTTTCTGGCTTTGGCTTCAAATCTTTGGCACATAATCTGTCAGATAATTTTTCTTGTGTAAATGTACCCTTACACTATTGTCAGCCATACACTAGTTCAGCTGTCAATCTAAGCTGTGTGACTACCAACAGATGAAGTTGGTGGTGATTTTTCCATTACAGCCAACCCCTTTGTTTAGGGAGAGATAAACTGAACCGAGACTCTATCACTGCAGATTACCCCTCCCCTTCCCATAGAGAACACAGCAACATTCCACTCTGCAGAATATTCCTGTGCATGGGGAGGGCTGTCAGTTATTGAAGGTCCATGGCCAGCTTTAGACTTAAAGCGACTCCGTACCCACAATCTGCCCCTCCCCAAACCACTTGTACCTTCAGATAGCTGCTTTTAATCCAAGATCTGTCCTGGGGTCCGTTAGGCAGGGGATGCAGTGATTGTCATAAAAAAACTTTTAACCCGGCAGCGCTGTGTCTAACGGCCGGGGCTTACATTTGTATATCCATTAGGCTGGCACCACCTCTATGTCTTTCCTCCCCACCCTCCTCATTATTAGGAATGATCCAGGAACATTTACTGCTGTTTGAGCTTTGCACAGGTGTATTAACGTTCCAGCCCATGTTCCGGGCTGCCACAGGTGACGAATAGGAAGCAATCTGCTTGGAGTATTCCTAATGATGAGGAGGGTGGGGAGGAAGGACAGAGAGGTGGTGCCAGCCTAATGCATATACAAATATAAGCTCCGGCCGTTAGACACAGCGCTGCCGGATTAAAAGTTGTTTTTATCACTATAACTGCATCCCCTGCCGAACGGACCCCAGGACAGATCTTGGATTAAAAGCAGCTATCTGAAGGTACAAGTGGTTTGGGGGGGTCAGATTGTGGGTACAGAGTCGCTTTAAAGGCGTTGTCTGGGAAGGACATCTTTCATACACATGCCTGGGGAGGGGGCGATTAAAAAAACTAAAGCCCCTATTACATGGGGCGATGAGATGGAGCAAGCAAGTGGCGACTGTTAAAACAGCGCTAGCTTTCTCCTTATTCCTCCGGGAAGCCTATAGGAGATAGCAGTGGTCTGCTGCCGCTGCTCCTATTACACTGATCGATTGTTGCTATTCTGCATTGTTACTCTTTCAACATGTTGAAAGACAACGATCAGCCGTGCATTTCGGCTGATTGTTGTCTTCTATTACACATTACTGGCCGTAACGGCCGAATATGGCTGATAAGGCCATGGAATGTCAGGATACCGACGGTGGCACAGACGACAGAGTGTGTGTTAATTAAGTTTTTTTTTTATTATCTCCAACCCGGGCATGTACATAACAGTTCTGCTGTCTGAACAACCCCTTACTCATACACATGGCATAGTTCTTGGTCAAGCATTGATCTCTCCCAATCTGTCTATACATATGAACCTTCAGCTCAGGTGAACATTCATGTGTTCTGAATGGAGATGGGAGGTATAAGCCGCTGCCAGATTCCTGTGGCACCATATTTTCTCTCTGAGGGTAGGTTCGGACTACGGAATCCGTGCAGACAAGTCCTGTCGGATTTCGTGGCTCGTACCCGTAGACGGCGGCGAGCATATCTGCCCGTGCCATAGACACCATTCTATGGCCGGGCCTATTCCACTTTACGACGAAAGAACTGACATATCTATTCTTTCGGTGGAACGAGGTATCAGCCCACCTATAGAATGGTGTTTATGGAGCTGGCGGCGCCGTAAACTGGTATGAGCCACGGCATTTGCCATAACGTCTCTGCATTGATTCTGTAGTCTGAACCTACCCTAAGAACAAAAGGATAGGACAGTTGAAATCTAACATGCCAAATCCTTCTCTCACTTGACATCATCTGTCATGGGCGAGTTGGAAAGGCTCCCTTACACTTTAGTCTGTTGAGTGGTTCCACTAAAATCATTGGGTTTGCCCAACTTTTTTTTTATTTTTATATGCATGAGGTCCTTTAAAATGGTAATGACTATGCTCTCATTTTGAGGGTTTATCCATGCTTACTGCTTATTCACAGATGTTGAAAGGTTTTTTTCAGTGCTACATTTACATCAAAATTAGACATTCCATTGGTACTTTTTCTCTCTTAGCACCAAATAATCTGCCTTTGCGTATAGGATTTACATTACAGTTACAAATATCAATGACAAACCATTCATAACATATTCATAACATATAACATATAGCGTATCTTAACAACATGGCAGCTTCTGCCATAATGTATGATATGTAGCAAATCTGCCACTGTCCTATGACTCCCTTTTAGGGAGGGTCCGAACCTGCCGAGGTTCGGGTTCTTACGAACCCGGACTCTCGGCAATAATTCCCGCTGTCTTAAACCTCCGTGCAGAGGGTGGATACAACCGGAGGACCGCCTGGAAAACCAGGATACAGCCACAGCCATAGGCTGTAACACAGTTTTCCAGGCGGTCTTCCCGCTTTATCTACCCTCTCCACGGAGGTTTAAGATAGCAGGAATCAATGCCGAGAGTCCGGGTTCGGACCATCCCTTCTCCCTTTCAGAGAAAGCAGCAAAGCAGACATTTGTGCAATGCAGTTTTTACTAGAACATTTAGGTTGTGTTTACATTTTTGTTTTGAATATGTTTTCTATTTTATGTCTCCAAGTGAGTTCACCAATCAACAGAAAACAAAAATGCACAGTATGAACACAGTCTGGAGGTTTTATTTAGTCTCTAAAGATTGCAGTGTTTTCCTTAGGTCAGGCCAACAACATTCAGCTTTTGGAAGAGCCTGCGGTTAGGGTTCACAATACGTTTTTGCAATCAGTTTTATAATCTTTTTTTTTTTTTTTTTTTGCAACAGATGCAATTGTGTGTCTCTGTTTTATCAATTTTTTTCATTGACTTCCATTATAAAAAAAAAGAGATCCAAACGCATCTTTTTTTAACGTACACAAAAATAGGATCATGTACATTTTTGTGTACATTAAAAAAAGGGATACGTTTTGATAATTTTTTTACAGTGGAAGTCAATGGAAAAACAGATGCAAACAAATGCATCAGCTTTTTGGAAAAAATTTAGTGTGAACCCTGCCTAATGGTGCGTTTACACAGATTTATCTGACAGATTTTTAAGCCAAAGTCAGGAATGGAGTTAAAGGGGTAGTGCGGCGCTCAGAAATTATTCACAGAACAACACAGATTACAAAGTTATACAACTTTGTAATGTATGTTATGTCTGTGAATCGCCCCGTTCCCCGTGTCCCACCACCCCCACCCGTGTACCCGGAATTGTTGGTGCGTTATACATTACCTGATCCGTGTCGAGGGCCGTCCGCCATCTTGTGCCAAACGTCATCTTTGGACAGACGACCGAGTCGCTGCCGCCCGTCCCCCCTCCGCCGAGTCACAACTATGCTCAGCCGCGATTGGCTGAGCACAGTTATGCTCATCCAATCGCGGCTGAGCATCGGATGACGCTGCAGAGGGCGGCCGGCATTCGGGACAGTCGGAGCTGTTCGCCAGCCGCCCGAAGAAGAAGTCACTCACTGAAGATCGGAGACGGGTGTCGACACGTGACAGGTGAGTATAGCGCACCACACTTCCGGGTACACGGGCGGGGGTGGTGGGACACGGGGAAGGGGGCCATTCACAGACATAACATACATTACAAAGTTGTATAACTTTGTAATGTGTGTTAGTCTGTGAATAATTCTTTACCGCCGCACTACCCCTTTAAAAAGAGGATATTCCAGTCTGTTCCTGGCTTTGGCTTCAAAGATCTGTCTCTTTGTGTAAACGCACCATTAGTCATTTAAGGGTCCATTTACACAGAAAGATTTGAAGCCAAAACCAGGAACAGACTATAAACAGAGATCAGGTCATAAAGGAAAGACTGGCTTTCTCCTCTTTTCAAATCTACTCCTGGGTTTGGCTTCAAATCTTTGGCAGATGATCTGTCAGATAATCTTTCTGTGTAAATGGACCCTAATGCTGCGTTTACACGGAGCGATAATTCGCCCAATCGATCGTTTAACGCTTTTGAAGCAACAATTTGGTTTTTATAACAATCAGCGTTTAGACAAATAAATCGTTAGAAAAATCGTAAGAAAATTCGTAAGAAAAATCGTTATTGCGATTGTTATTAAGATCGCTTTAGCCCATCTTTTTACATAGGGTGAATCTTTGAAAGACTGTTTACACGAAGCAATCTGCGAATTTTTAGCGAACGATGAACGACGATTTGAGAACATGTTGAAAGATCAAAATGAACAATTTTTCACTCGTCGCTTGATCGTTTGCTGTGTTTACACGGTACGATTATCGCTCAAATGCGGTCGTTATAGCGAAAATTCAAACGATAATCATTCTGTGTAAACGCAGCATAAGATGCTATAATTACACCTATTCCAGGCTGTCCTCCTCCACCTGTATTCCTGATTGTTGAAGAGCAAGTCTCAATCCCCTTGTGCACTTCATGTTATGCTCCCTCGCTGTTGAGCCTCTCACATTAGGTCCTAGTTCTTATCCTCTCCTATTTCATGATAATCAGGTCACCCTCTTATAACTATAACTGAGCATGTGTGACCTGCAAGCTGAGCTGAATTAGAGGTCATAATCCTAGGTGACCAGTGAGGAGCCATAGGCTGTTATCCATGTTTTCCAGGACTCCATAGGGCTGCATGCAACTTCTTCAGCCACCAGTATTCAAATGCCGAACAATCGAACACAAGCATGCTCGAGTAACGCTCTATCAGTAACCAGCTATAAACATCACATTTGGGGCCAGTGAGTAGTGAAAGATTATGTGGCAAACTAGTTGAGGATTATTAATTTGTACCATATACTTTCAATAGCAGGCAGGTTTTGTTAAAGTGACTGTACCACCAGGCCCAGGCTGAAGCACTGGAGGCGGCCGACCCACCCTTAGTGGAAAGAAACCCCGGCTCCTCCATGACGTGACTCCATTAGAATCAATGGAACCCTATCATAGAGGGGCTAGGGTTTCCTCCCACTAAGGGTGGGTCGGCCCACCTCCAGTGCTTTAGCCTGGGCCTGGTGGTAAAGTCACTTTAACTTTAATACCCCATTAAGTCTGTATATTTCTTGAGAGAACTGGGGAAAAAAACAAAAGGAAAGCAGGAAAACCAATTACTACAATAAAATAAATTTCTAGGATTTTACATTCATGGTCTGTTAGAAAAGGCCATCAGTGTATGATTGTAGTAGGGTCCAATAATGGAAAACCCACCAATTTGCAGATGCTGTGCCCCTTCACTACAGTACAAAGCAGTGAATATGGGCAAGGAGTGAGAATAAATGCTTGGTACTGAAGCTCAGCCTATACAAACATACAAAACAAAGCAGATCTGCTGTAACAGGCGCATCATCATGCATTGCCATGTGTGTCACTACTGGTTGGCATTAACAGTGTAGGGACTCTGCTCCTTTATCACGACATGGAGAGAAAGGAGCTGCTGCACATCACACCTATGACTGACACTAATGCCACTCAGCTACATTTAAAAACCAACACCGGGATGTTGGTATATAATTTGATCAAACCATATTGCCCCGTGTACCACTTGCCGGTCTCCCGGTTCACATGGGTCCCTACACTAACTCCACACTCTGTCGGTCAGCGATGGCCAACCCCGCAAAACATGCACAAACAGGGAAGGGAGGCCATGGAATGGCCCTGTAACCCCAATGTCACAGGACCAAATCCAAAGTGCCCCCCTAAAACCCAGTTCTCACCACCGGCGGAGTAAGCTGCCGCCAAACACCACAAGTGTGTACATGCTCTTGTACTCACCATTACTGCTGCAGATAGAATGGGAAAGATAGGAGGTACTGACATGTGAGCACAGGTGTTTCCTGCTAACTTGGGTCATGTGGGTCTTACGAAGGGGAGTGCCAGCTGCTCAGAAAAGGGAGAAAAATAAAACATGACATGGAGAGAAAGGAGCTGCTGCACATCACATCATGGGGGGGCACTTTGGGTTTGGTCCTGTGACATTGGGGCTGGAGGGCCATTCCATGGCCTTCCTTCCCTGTTTGTGCACGCTTTGCGAGGTTAGCGGTCGCTGACCGACACAGTGTGGAGTTAGTGTAGGGACCCATGTGAACCAGGAGACCAGCACGTGGTACATGGGGCAATATGGTTTGATCAAATTATATACCAACATCCTGGTGTTGGTTTTTAAATGTAGCAGAGTGGCATTAGTGTCAGCCATAGGTGTGATGTGCAGCAGCTCCATGTCGTACTCTGCTCATTTATATTGATTATTAATATGGACAACCCATGAACACCAAACATCCCTTTTGACAGTCTCCAAAACTTGTATTTGGTTTAGTTTTAGCATTGTTTTGTGTTGTTGTGGCTTTTTGGTTATGCAGTGGTTGACTCGAAAGTCAAAGAAGCCTCAAAAACCTGAAGTAATGAAAAATTGTGTATGCCCAACACTAAATACCTCTCACCAGGGACATAGAAGTAAAAAATGGGTTCTATGATTCTTGCCAAGGTACTGTATTAGTTGATCTAATACAGGGGTGCCAAACTTAAAAAGACAGTGGGCAAAAATTGAAAAATTGGACAAGGTCACGGGCCAACTAGGTCACTGTCAAAGTGTTGTGCAGCATTTCTGTAGTAGCCAGCTCTCCCAATGGTGCCACATATATTAGCCAGCGCCCCAATAGTCTCCCACATAGTAGCCAACCGCCCAATAGTGTCCCATATAGTAGCCAGTCCTCCCATTAGTGCCCAATATAGTAGTCAGCCGCCCAATAGTGTCCCATATAGTAGCCAGCACTGCCAATAGTGCTTCCTATAGTAGGCAGCCCCCCTGATAGTCTTCCACATAGTAATAAGCCCCCTCAATAGTTGCCCATATAGTAGCTAGCCCCCACAAAAGCCCCCCATATACTTGTAAATTACTGTCCCATTAGTGCCCCTACTGGGGGACCCAAGTAGTCCAAGCGCCAGTCTGTACTGCACATATTATTATCAGCTGCAATTTTTATGGGCCAGCTCAAGGAAATCAATGGTTTTCCTTGGCGGGCGAAAAATATTGGAACTGCAGGCCAGATTTGGCCAATGGGCCAGAGTTTTGACCTGTCTGATCTAATATATTAAATGCTCATACCCATAGGGGTATGACAGATTACTTAATAATTTTAGTGACTATTCCATATTCTTGAATAGAGTTGGCAAAAATCCATGAACACGGAATGTGTGAATGCAGCCTTAAACTATGTTTTATATGCACACCTGAGTGCACCTTTTTCTGGACCCACTACTTGTTTGGGTTAAAAAAAAACTTACAAAATAGAGGCTCACAAAGAAGGCTCAAAATAGTGTTGGTGCGCTATTACACTAATGTAAATAACGACACCTATGAGAGGAGGTAAATAAAAGGAATATTGTGGTGTCCCACCCCAGGTGTTGCTATTGGTTACACCCTTCGCAAAAGCTTGTACTTATTGGGGGAGATTTATCAAAGGGTGTAAAATTTAGACTGGTGCAAACTGCCCACAGCAACCAATCACAGCTCAGCTTTCCTTTCAGCACTGCCTAAAGCTGAGCTGTGATTGGTTGCTGTGGGTAGTTTGCACCAGTCTAAATTTTACACCCTTTGATAAATCTCCCCCATTGTGTGTGTGATGTAGTGATAAATTTTCGCCACTAGATGTCACTATTGTAAGTATATGCACTTAGTTGCCGCACAGCTGAAGTATGGAAAGGGTTATTGTTTGTTTATCGGTCACATGGATCTGTGAACCTATGAGAGTGTCTCCTTCTTCTATCCTATCATCATCTTCTTTACTTCTTCTGTATGCACTCTTTACCTATTCACAGCGCACCTTACAGTAGCTGTAGTTAGGAAATTACGTGGGTAGAGGAGGTGTAGTGGTTCTTTTGTATTGGACTTTGTAGGGGAAGGACGCAAACTAGAACACTCTCTACAGTGGTTCCTTTGGGCCCTGGCCCTCTGCCAGGTCCCCAGTCACAGTCTTAGTAAGGTTCCTGTACAGTAAGGAAGCAAGACAAGACGCAGCCAACAGTTTCTCTTTAACTAATTTTACACAACGTTATGCACTGTTAAACCTATCACAGGAGAGGACAAGTCAGAGATCATCTCAACCCACGCCTTGGACTAGGAGAGTCACAGTGCAGGACAGTATCCACTAAAGGCAAAGAAAGCTAGGAACTGATCTGGATAGAGCAAAGTTGCTAGGAGCCTAGGAACTCTATCTGGCAGTGTCAATAGCCTGGGTGGGTCACTACTCCACTCCAGACCACAGTGATAACAGCCCAAGGAATCCCATAGCAGCCCGGCAGGTCACTGACCACAGGGGGAAAAGGTGTAACTGGCCCTTTAAACTAAAAGCAGGTGTGCCACCATACTGGTACTGGCATCACAACACAACACCATAGGGCCCGGTTACATCTCGGCCAATCACCATAGAGCTGAAGTCACACTTCACTATCTAGCCAGTGACGGGCAACACCTCCGGCTTAACACCTCGGGGGCACACCACAATATTAGGGTACAATCACCCAATCACCCAGTGTTTTGTACTGTTTTACCTTTATGCTCCAAGCCCTATAGACCAATGTCTTGTGGAAACCACTGGTCAATACATGTAATAGCTACTTGCTGGGGACAGATACAAGTAAATACTATACATAGCATGTAGCAAGACCTCAAGAAGAAAAGTTCCGCAATCAAGGCGTTTATTTTAAGTTCTTTTTGGATGGCTAAACTGCAAATAATTTGACCAAGTATAAGCCAGGGTACTAGGGCATCAAAGTACTGGAGGCGGCGGAGCAGACACAGTAAGGCTCCGTTCACACTACGCTGAATCCTGCCTTTATTGTGTTTGAATGGGAGGGTTTGCGCACCTCTGTTCTCCACGCCTCTCCCCTTAAAGAATTTACATGTCAATGTCGATTCCGAAGTGTGAATGTGGCCTAATGGATAATGGATGGTAGACAGAACACTGGGAAGCAACAAAGTAGGTGGAATATTGGCAAACAGCATAGAAGTCATGCTACAGAGGCAGTATTCAAGTGCACAACTGAGTGTGAAGTGGGGCAGCACCTTGCACAATATTGTGTGGTAGAAGGCACAGTACTAGAGGCAGCACATCAGACAAGGTATTGGGTGCAGCACAGCAGGCATAGTGATGAGTTCTGTACAGCATTGGCAGCAAATATAGGGGGAGATTTATCAAACAATGTGTAAAGTGAAACTGGCTCAGTTGCCCCTAGCAACCAATCAGATTCCACTTTACAATCCTTACAGACTCTTTGGAAAATGAAAGGTGGAATCTGATTGGTTGCTAGGGGCAACTGAGCCAGTTTCACTTTACACCATGTTTGATAAATCTCCCCCATAGTGTTACAGGCACATGAGGTAGCCACAGGATTGGGGACAGTAACAGCGGGATAATACCAAGTGTAGCAGCATGTTTGCACTGTTAGGCCATGTTCACATGGTGTAACACTCCGGCCGTTCTGTGACCCGGCCAGGTCACAGAACAGCTGGTGTTAGAGAAAATCATCCCAGGCGGTACAGTAGTAACGGCCGGATGATCTTTACTGCTGATGAATTGGGATGCGGGCGCAGAAAACTGACACGTCAGTTTTTTATGCGGCGCAGCTAGCGATCCCGGACAGAGTGTATACCATGGATTCCCTTAGCCTGCAGCACAATGTAGATTTAGTAGTAATCATGGCCGTTGTTTAAAATCAGCAACAACGGCCATGATTACTACTGAACTTAATGTTGTGTGAACATAGCCTTAATAGGTAAAAGAAAATTGGATTTTTGGCCACTAGAGAATATGGCAATATGCAGCAAAAAAATAAAAATGTTTGGCAGCATGAGATTCCACACAATATTATAGCAGGAACTGATGGAAATCATGGCAGAGGCAAGGTGGCATCATTCAGAATGTGACCTCAAAAACAAACTCCCCAGAATCCAGGGAGGGTTGGATTTTGGTGAATGCACAGTTCACCCAAGAACTTTCCAGTCTTCCTTTCATGTTAGGACCAAAATTGTTCACAAGCAATCCTTAGGATAGCTTCACATGTACTGTATCGCAGCAGATTTGACTGAATGAATAAACACAGCATCAAATCTGCTTCGAATCTGCAGAAGATTCGCAGCAGATTTGACAGTGCAGATTTAATGCTGTGTACGTGTGAAGCTACCCTAAGAAAGAATATTCTGACCCCAGGCAAAGCTTAAGTATGCAGCCAAGCCAGTGCACTATAGGCCACTGCTTACTGCACATAGTTGCCTATCCCCACAGGCCAAATGTGTAGTACAACTAGGTAAAAAATGGAGTATACATGGGTATATTACTAAACATGCAATATTCTTCTCTACAACCACACACAAGGTAACATATTTGTGACATGCATTAAGAAAACACAGTGTAGAAACATTCCAAAAACATGAGTAGCCATTTTCTAGTCCAATTTTATAACCACCATGAGAATTTAAACAGATACACAAGTAATGCAGCACGCACATTTTCAGTCATCTAAATGCCATTGTTCTTACAGTAAGGTAACGTGCTGGTTTATGATAACCTTTGCAAAAATTGTCATACATTATTCAACTTGCTTGTCATGAAATGTGTTCTGCAAGCAAGGAGATAGAGGACAGAGCACAAAGTGTTGCGCTATGCATGATGACACAAGGGAGAGCTCCGCTGCTATTGTAATGCGCTGAGGAAGAGACACAGTATGGTGTGGGGAGGGAAAGCCCCGAGCTGCTGGGGATCAGCCAAAAACAACAAAAAAATCTGCTACAGAAACTGATCGACTGTGACAGGCAGCGAACAGGGATCTCATTCATTAAAAAGCTGCTCATTGAGCAAAATTATTGGTTATAGCAAAGAGCTTTTTATCTGGGTTGTGGTACTTGCAAGACGTAAAGTCACAACAAAATTAGTGTGCACAAAATGTAACTAACATTATTAGTATAACACACAGGAGTGGACAGGGCCCAGCTGTGAACCACAACACTATAAAAACATACCAACAAAAAATACCAACAAAAGCACAAGTTTTTGACAGTGGGTTTTTATTATCGTGGTTGTGCAGTCGCTTTATAAAGCACACTACAATGTTGATGGTATACTTGTTCTGTACTATTATATTTGTGCCCCAATAAGGTAAAAAAAAAAAAATGCCATAAAAAATAAGCTATGATAATAGATGCTAGACCAATATTTCACAGTGCTCATATCTTCTCCACTCAGTGGAGGTTGCAACGAGAGGCCATGTTCACATACTGTACTTTCTATGAAATGAATGGCCGTTGTTTCACAGCCTCAAAAACATGGCCATTTCCATGATAAAATTTCAGCAGTTTTTTCTGCCATCATATCTGTTTAATATTTGTTTTATTTTATTTTTTTAATCTTTCAGCAAATATGAACCCCCCCAAACCACTTGTACCTTCGGATAGCCGCTTTTAATCCAAGATCTGTCCTGTGGTCCGTTCGGCAGGTGATGCAGTTATTGTCCTAAAAAAAAATACTTTTAAATTTGAAGCCCGTGCCAAACTGGAGTATCTGTGCCCTAACTTTGCACCACCCCTCTGTCCCTCCTCCCCACTCTCTTCATCATTAGGAATGCCACTGGAACATTTTCTACATGCTGAACACTGTACATGTCCTTAACGATCCAGCCCATGTTCCGGGCTAAACAGGTGGGGAATAGAAGGCAATCTGCCTGGAGCATTCCGAATGATGAAGAGGGTGGGGAGGAGGGACGGAGGGGGTGGTACAAAGTTAGGGCACAGATAATCCTGTTTCGCACAGGGCTTCAAGTTTAAAAGTATTTTTTTAGGACAATAACTGCATCACCTGCCGAACGGACCCCAGGACAGATCTTGGATTAAAAGCGGCTATCCAAAGGTACAAGTGGTTTGGGGGGGTCAGATTGTGGGTACAGAGTCGCTTTAAATTATATACTGTTTTAAAAAGTATGGGTTCATTTGAACATAAGTGTGTCTATTTTTAAAGGGTACCTGTCACATGCTCTCCATAGTTTGATGTAAAGAGACACAGATCCACCTGGGGAATAGGGGTGCCATGGAAATGTACTATGCCCTACTAGTTCCATGCACAAGCTCGATTCAAATTAATGCATGCAACTAGCCAGGTATAGGTTGTTTCCTCACCAACCTGATCCCCCAGGGTGAGCTGCGTCTCTATACACTGAACTGTGGAAAGCATGTGCCATATGTACGACTTTTTCAAAGCTCCAAATGGCTGATAAGTAGCAGTCTATTTTTTTCAGTTTCCCCGACCAGTTGGAGAAATCAACATTTTGTTGTGCGCATGGATTTCAGTTCTCCATGACTGCTCTTCCCTTTGTCTAAGGGTCCTATTACACAGCCCAATCAAAAACTGTGAACGAGCACCAATCTGTTAGATTGGTGTTTGTTTACTGAGCAATTACACAGGCCGACTATCATGCATCAGGGGCTACACAGGCATAGTTACTGGTGTCCCTGCAGCCCTTGCCTTTAGTGTAAAATAATAAAGTAATAACTTACCTTACCACACTCCCTTGTGTCCTCGGAGGCCTTCCCTGGTGTCTGCAGCTCTGCCTTCTGTTCTGGTCTTTGCACTGACAGGCCACGGATGCTCAGCAGCCAGTTATTGCTGTCAGTGCAAGGCCCAGAAGAGAAGGCAGAGCTGCAGACACTGGGGAAGGCCTCCGAGGACACAAGAGAACGTGGTAAGGTGAGTTAATATTTTATTTTATACAACAATCATCAGCCGTCAGCCACATGTCACTATTACTATTATGCATGCCCGACGCCTGACGATTTTAGGTCTAGACCTAAAGGAACAATGAGCCGATGATCATCTAATCGTTCTCTCTGTTACACGGACGGAAATCGCCCGAATCACTCCGTGTAAGAGGGCCCTCATTTCATCCTCCCTGGAGAGAGTGTACTTTCCTAATAAGTTTAGATTACAGAATTGTCACAAATTCAGTTTCCTAATGTGTTAGGAAAGTGGTTACTAAAGGTAAGCAGAATAGGAAACATCTGAACCACCAGGACTTATGGTGGTTTTACACGGAACGATTTATCAGTCAAATTTGCACGATAACGGTCGAATTCGAACGATAATCGTACGTGTAAACGCAGCGAACGATCAAGCGACGAGCGAGAAATCATTCATTTTGATCTTTCAACAACTTCTCAAATCGGCGTTGATCGTTCCCAAAAAATTTGCAGATCGTTCCATGTAAACAGTCTTTCAACGATTTCACCTATGTATGAGATAGGCTTAAGCGATCACAAAATGATCGCAAAACGATTTTTCCGTACGATGTATCGTTCCGTGTAAACGCTGATCATTATGAAAAAAAACATTGTTCATTCTAAATCGTTAATCGTGCGATCGGGCGAATTATCGCTCCGTGTAAAAGTACCATTAGGGTCCTATTACACAGAGCGATTTTTTTTAACGATTAGCGACTAACAATTAACAATCGCAAACAAGATTGTTTATCGTTAACCTAAAATCGTTCACCATATTACACAGAAAGAAAATACAATCGTTACTATGATCGTTAATGCGATTGTTACTATGATCGTTTATTGTTCTGATCCCAGAAAAACAATAGGCAATGTGCTATTACACTGAACGATTAGTGAAAAATTGCAGAACTTGAGCGAACGAACATGGAATTACAGCGAACAATTAGCGAACGATAATTTTAGGTTCAGATCTAAATCAACGACATACAAACTATTTTTCTATTGTTGCCTGCAATTACACAGAACGATTATCGTTTAAATTCGAATGATCTAACGATTTTTTGCACGATAATCATCCCGTGTAATAGGGCCCTTATACTTGATGTCAGTATTCGGGTAATGACAACAAGACAATTTTAACATTAAACACAAAGCAGGACAACAGGAGACTTTACCCTCAAAAAAACATTACTAAACTGAGGAAATTCTTATTACAGTGAAATTCAGCCCATAGAGCATATAAAGTTTTAGTGAAGGTTTACATAAAAGGAGACCAAAAGGCACATTCCAGACTTAAAGAGTGGTGAAAACAAGACCCAGATCAAATGAACTACAACATGTATTAACTGCAAATGACCCTGAACCTAAACTATATTCATTTTATTCTAATTATGCACCGCATACCATCCTTAGGGTCCTATTACACAGAGCGATTTTTAATGATTAACAATGATTGATATCACAACTATCACAAACAAGATTGTTTATCGTTAACCTGAAATCGTTCACCATATTACATAGAACGATGGTCGTTAGTTACGATCGGTACTACGATCGTTATTGCGATCGTTACTACGATCGTTTAGTCCTTCTGATCCCAGCAAAACAATGAACAATGTGCAAATACGCTGAATGTTTAGTTAACAAATGTGGAATTACAGCGAACAATTAGCGAACGATTAATGATAATTTTAGGTTTTAGATCTAAATCAACGATCAACAACACACGAACGATTTTTTGATTGTTGCCTGCGATTACACAGAACATTTATCATTTATATTCGAGCAATATAACAATTTTTCACATGATAATCGTCCCGTGTAATAGGACCCTAATAGTCAGCAGTGATATAACTATAGGAAAGTCATTGACTATAGAAAGTCATAGATCCCCCACCCACTGCAGCAGCGCATAAAGTAAATATAACATATATAAATAAAGTAAAGCCCCTATTACATGGGGCGACTCTGAGGAGCGCTCTCTTGTCCTTGTTGGCAGAGTTGATCGAGTTCGAGTTTGTCCGAATCCGAGCATTCAGCATTTGATTAGTGGTGGCTCCTGAATTTAAATAAAGCCCCAAGGCTATCCATGGAAAACATGGATACAGCCTATGACTATATCCATGTTTTTCAGACAACCTTAGGGCTTTATCAAACTTCAGAAGCCACCACTAATCAAATGCCGAACGTTCGGGTTCGGACGAACTTGAGCATGCTCAATATTGACTCATCTCTACTTAGGAGCTCAAAGCCCCCCTCAGCAGCCCCCTTGAGACACATGCCTTTCTAATATCTGTGGACTGTGAGTGACTGAGTAACTCCAACACATTTACTGACCACCCATAACTTGTTGCTGCTGTTGGAGTTATGAATTTCCAAGTGGCAAGTCCTGAATGCTATGTATAGCTGCTTTGACGTAATTTTTTTAATAGTGTTTTGCGTCCATGTATCCCTTGGTGCTGCAGCTAATTCACAGAGCTAAGGCAGGTTCCTGACATGATCAGTCTCCTTCTTTCTGTGGCAGCTGACATAAGGTCCTAATGGTCCCGATATTGGGCTGTGCAAGGATGCAAATGAATGTGGATCAGCGAGATCAGCGCTCACTTGCAGTACCTTTACAAAGCATGATTCACACTGGGTTGACACTGTGTTTTTAAAGGCTGTTTTTTTTCATCCGTTTTATGCAAAAACTGATGCATGTGTGCATCAGTTTTTCCATAGACTTCCATTAAAGAAAACGGATCAAAATGCATTCTTTTTTTTTTTTAACCCCGTTTTTGTGTACATCAAACAAAGGATCCATTTTAATCTGTTTTTTGATCCTTTTTTTTAATAATGGAAGTTAATGGAAGAACAGATCAAAACTGATACACACAAATACATCAATTTTCATCCGTTTTCACATAAAATGGACTGCAAAAATGCAGTGTGAACCCAGTCTAGCTCAGATACGAAGAGTTTTATTGTAAACCTATGAGATGCAGCTTCAGCGATAGCTTTGTAATAGGTGTTTCTCAGTCAGCTCTTACTGGCAGAAATTGAGGAGAGCTGTGTCAAACTGCATCTGATAGGACACCTTAGGGAATCTCTAGACAGTAAGGGAAGTTTTATTATTACATTATCATGATAACAGCCATATGCTTTACAGCAACCACCTTTAATTTAGGCAACAATGAACAGGAGCTGTCCCAATGACTAGAATAGGCACACATTGAATTATTGATTGATTTATTTTTGTCACTGTGTGTTCACTTTTCACGTGTGTTTGTCTCGAGGATTTTCAGGTTGCAGTCTCCCTTTTGGGTGTCCCCCCTGGATGTCTAGGGGAGGCATGTGTGGCCATCTGTGTTCCTTGCCTCCCTGCAACCCTGAGTCCCCTTTGGGAGATAGTCACTCTGTTTGTTTGTTTGTTTGCTTATCAGCAAACACTTGCACCTTTTAGTGCGCTTGAGAGAGAGCACACTCCTTGGACTCTCAATAAAAAGGTAGTAAAATAGAAAGTTTAAAAAAAAAAAAAAAAAAATCACTCCAGTACATGCATTCCATGTCCGTGATCCGTCAGGATCACGGAACGTGGGAATGCAGCCTTAGATATTTGAAGGGAACTATCAGCAGGTTAGATAAATCTAATAGCCCCTATTGCGCACGGGGCACCAAGGAGGGAGGTATGTCTCTTATCTTCCTCCTCAGTGCTGTTCCTGTGCAGTTAGCAGTGTAATCCCCTGCCCGGAACACCACCCCACCCTTATCGCACGAGCTGGCCCACTCCTTCTATTAATAATGCAGGTGATTGTCGCCAAGGAGGAAGGTAAGAGACATATCTTCCTCCTTGGCACCCCATGCACAATAGGGGGCTATCAGCAGATTAGATTTATCTTCCCCTTTAAAGGACAAATGTCATAATTTTCATGCTGCCTGAAACACGGTCAGTCAGTCATCAGGGCGGTAACCAGTGGATTTAGGCAGGATGAAAATTGACAGGTTCCCTTCAACCCCTTCAGGGCTGGTCCAGAGCTAATTTTTTAAAAAATCTGACCTGCCTCACTTTATGCGGTTACAGCTCTGTGATGCTATACCTTATACATGCGATTCTGAGAATATTTTCTCGTGACATATTGTACTTTAAAATATTGGTATATTTTGGCCAATATCCATACTTTTTTGGGGTGAAAAATGGGCACTTTTTAATGAAAAAAAAAATACATTTTGCATTTTTCTCAATTTAATTTTATATGGGCAATGTGCGGATCTAATTATGATAATTTTGCCAGTGTCAGTACGCAAGCAGCTATACTAAATATGTGTACTGCCCCCCCCCCCTACTAAATTTATTATTGCATTGGGGATATGGGGATTATATGTGTTTTGTACTTTATTTATATTTTTATTTCTGTGGGGTTTTTTTACATTTTGGACACATATCAATAAAAGAAACTGCAAAGTAGAGTATAATGTACTAAATATGTGTACTGCCCCCCCCCCCCCCCACACTAAATTTATTATTGCATTGGGGATATGGGGATTATATGTGTTTTGTACTTTATTTATATTTTTATTTCTGTGGGTTTTTTTTAACTTACCTTTTTTCTTTTACTATCCCACTATGGGGACTTGCAGATCTGCATTGCATTTGTAAATTGCCTGTCATAGGTATAGCTGATCAGGCTCTGCCTTAGAGCTGAGCCTGATCAGCTTCCATAGGTATGAGACAGGAGGCCTAGGGGAATCCTTATGTTGTCATAGCAACCATCGGGCTGTGCAATCGCTTCACACAGCCCTGATGTGAGGAAGAATTCTCCCTCTAATCTGCACTATAGATGCACTGATCGCAGAATCTGTACTGTCAACTGCCACAATCAGGGCTGAGCCCAGGTCTCAGCAGATGCAGTGGATGCTATCACTGACAGCCGAGACCCACTGCAGATGGCGCGGGTGCAGCTTCTGCGCCCGTGTCATCCCAGGATGTAACTGTACGTTCCTTGGTGGTGGTGCACCACAAAAAGCGATGCACAGTTAGTGCCTGGTCCTCAACTGGTAATATGTGGATACATAGTACGGTTGTATACCTCAAAAGATTGTTTGTATCCTGGTTTGTAGTTAAACTACATTGGCTAACATGGGAATACTCCTTTTAATGAGATCTGTAATTGGATACCAAGCACCAGGATTTGTGGATGCAATACAGATACAGATTCACAAATGTCCTCGTGTAATAGGCCTGTCTTAAAGGGGGTATTAAGAATTAAAAAAAATATCTGCTTTCTTCCAAAAACAGAACCACTCCTCCCCCCAGTTTGTGTGTGTGGTATTGCAGCTTAGTACCACTGAAGTAAATGGAGTACAGTTGTAATACCACATGCAACCTGAGAACAGATGTGTTGCAGGAATGTTTTTCTATCCTGCATAGCCCTTTTAAAGGGGAACTATCAGCAAGTTGAATGACTGTAACCAGCTAACAGCCCCCAATAGCGCCCGGGATGCTAAAGAGGAAGGTATGTGTCTTACCTTCCTCTTCACGCTGGTCCCATGCTATTAGTCGGTAGTTGAGGTTAGCCGGATGACGCTACAGTGTTCCTAACAGTGCTCCGGAGCGGAGTTTACCGTGACTAACAGCATGGAATCAGGAAGAAGGTAAGACACATAGCTTCCTCCTCAGCGTCCCTGGCACTATAAGGGGCTATCAGCAGGTTAGATTTGTCTAACCTGCTGACAGTTCCCCTTTAAACAGGCTGTAAAGAAGTTGCCTGTTCATTTTTAACTACTTAGCTGTTGTGCTCACATATTATTCACATAAACTCACATATTATTCACTTTGGATGCTGTTGGAGCTTTCTTTTGGTTCAAGTCTACAGCGCCTACACCAAGTATTGTAGGCCAACCAGCGTGCATCAACCTATCTGTACATTTGCCCATCACTGGATATCCTCCACAACGTGCTGTTGGATCTCTATTTTTTATGTCATTTTAAAGGCCAATCATCAAATAATTGCAGGAAAAGTTGTAGTGTGCTAAGGTCCACCTTCCTATTACTGGATATGAGATCTTTGGTTGCACTTGCTCTGCATCAATATATCAAAGATGCTAGTCAAATGCTAGTCTTCCTATAACATAATGCAGCATATTGTGGCTGTACATCAAGTTCACGCAGAGAATCCTGGAAGCTGTAGTATATTAGTAATTGGAGATCCATTAATTGTCCACTAAGGCTTTACATCATTGCTATATTTTGCAGACCTATGAAATGCTACGGTCTGCGGCCCTACGATACGCTACATTTTGTAGCCTCTATAGTCATCTCTGCAGTCTGACTCAGAGTGCAAACCATGTTGTCACCTCGTGAAGTCATCTGCAAAAGGCGGCCTTCTGCCAGAAGATTACTCACCGACACTCTGCAATCCACACTGCAGCTTGGCACAAGGTAAAAATATGCGTTAGCAATTATAAAGTAAAATTATTACGAGAATGAGCAGCATATGCTGGACACACATGGCCCATAAATATCACTACGGATAAAAGCTGTAAAAGGTAACTTAGAACACTGACGTCACTCACTGACAAGAAAGCTTTCCAGTCATGGCTATACGGTGTTATAAGAAGCGCTTGTATACCATTTGATTTCATTTGCCCATAGGGAATAATAAAGGAAATAATATCTTCACTTTTCACTAAGTCTAACATTATATTAACTGAATATGGCTTTGTTCAAATAATATTATTCCTTCCCATACATCTGTGCCTTCCATTTGTAAAAGCACAAGTTGGAGTGAGGAATCAAAAGTACATTATACTCTACTTTGCAGTTTCTTTTATTGATATGTGTCCAAAATGTAAATAAAATGAGCCTCAACAACTTCCCGTAATTATTATTTTGCAATTTCAAAAAAAATTATAAAAACAATATGAAAGAAAAAGAGAATGCACACACTAACACTATCTGTCCTTTTATACGGTATGCCTGAAAAACTTAGTGCACTTTGAAGCCTTTAAGCCTTTTTTTAGGCAGAAGACATATGATTGATAAAAAAAATATAAAAAAAAAAAAAAAGCAAAAAAACAAAACCTCCCATAAAAGCTTTCGCTTGATGCTGTAAGTAAAATGTGGAATACAATAAACCTCACATTTACATGGGCCATTATCAGAAGGCACAGGGTTGTGCAAGTGCAGCTAACCTACTGTCTCACAGTATGGCTGGTCTACCGAGTGCACCAAGTATGGGCTCAGAAGAAGAAACAGAGACGTCTTGTACAGCTACCTGACCCACAAGCTCCTTGGTTACAGAGATAAGCCATATAGCCTATTAAGCAGCTCCAGTGCACTATACCACTTACTCTAAGTACCTGCTATGTGTATATGTGGTTAGCCATAGTAGTGTTTATTGGTAACAGGTGTAACAAAGGAGACATATGCTGCAATGTGGAATTCTTTACATATGTTCTAATGCTAAAATGTTTAAACTCCTCATACTCCTAATATACGTTATATGGCCACCTATAGTAAATTGGTAATGAGGTCAAAGGGGTTGTTTGATCATAGAAAGTAAGGGCATTTTCTAGAAGCGATGCCACTTTTATTATAAGCTGGGTATAGATGATAATTCTTAACAAGATTTGAAAATACTTGTGGTGTAAAGTTTATATGACACCCAACCCAACATGATCATGTGTATATACCCTTACAGCCAAAACATGATCAGGTCAAGGGTTCACAATAGAATTGTCTTTATTATTAGTAATGACTAAATGTGCTAAACCAAAAAACTTATTTTTATCAATTCTTAAACCAAAAAACTTCTGGTCAAGCAGCAATGTGGGTCCAAAATGGTCTTCATTTACTTTATATTAAAGTATAACTATTATTTAAAAAACTTGTCAGTGACAAGTCAGAGGTTTGCATTGGTCGGGGCCTGGGTGCTGAGACTAGATTGACGTCTGCACACACTCTGCCCCTTCATCTCTGCTGTCACTGCTAATATGAGCAGTTGATGGAATTATAATGGGAGCCTATAGAACTTCCAACAATTTCGTCAACCAGAAGTTCAACAGGCTCCCATTATAATGCAGATCACTCATATTACAAGTTAAAAGCAGAGAAGAAGGGGCAAATCATGTGCTGCTGAGTGCATCTGCCCCTTCGCTCTAGTGGTCGGCAGGGGTCTCAGCACCCCGACCAATGCAAACTTCTGACGTGTCGCTATGAAATGTCAGGAATTTTTTTTTAATTATAGTTACACTTTAATATTGGTGCAATAACTAAATGGTCGTATTTACCTGCATATTCAGCATAACATCTGTATTACATTGTACCATAGTCAACCAGGTTTCCATTAAGGTATTTGCCATCTTTGAAAGAATCTGGAAAAGTTTACAAGCACCTTGAGTAAGTAATCTCTGTTGATCAATGCACTGTGCTTTGATGCTCACGTACATGGACCCTGGTGAGTTTTGAACTAGTTGTAATACAAAGAAGAAAAAAAAGGTTTAAACCATTCCACTTATGTATATGTCATAGACATACCAATATATAGCCCAATTCTTTATTATCAGTGGAAACATAAAAGAGCAACAACCTTGTAAATAATTAGCAAAAACTGAAACAAATGAGTCATCCATTTAAGTGGCAATTAGTTTTTGATCAATGTAATAGATTTTTAATATGTTTTTCTCCATTAACATATAATTGCCATAAACAAATATTTTCCTACCAAACACATATGATTATTTTTTTTTGCTAAAATGGGGAAAAATTACAATATACTGAAAATGGAACACACAAAAAGATTGGTCTCTTAAAGCCAACAAATGCTTGTATTATGGCTGACTTTACTTAATGTCTAGTCCAATAATGATAATAATAGTAATTTCCTTACTGTGTTACCCATCTGGAATTTAAGAGCCACAACTGGAAAACCCAGTCTCATATTTCTCATGCAGCTGAAAACCTCAGACTTCGCATTCTCTTCATTACACTTATATTTCTAGCTAGTTAAAAAGCCAGGGCAGTACATATTGCTACAAGTGTTGTTTCTAGATGAAAGTCTGGATGAATCGGTGCAAATAATATTCTGTACTGTATGAAATGTACAGTCTGCTGCAGGATCCGTGGGAAACTTTGCTGAACAGGCCCTAGAAGATTTTACAAATGATAGTGATGCACAGATCTGCTCTTGGGGCTATGTATTGTGGCAGGACAATGGCAGAAGGAGGCCTTGCATTGGCGAGCAGCTCAAAGTCACATTAACAATGTTTGAGTGGTGTAAGGGTCAGCTGCCATAGCAACAAGAAAAAAAGTTTGGTCACAAAACCAGCAAACTGCAAAGGGTTCCCATTTACTTCTACCATAAGGAATATACATAAAAGGATTTCTTAATGTGGAAGAATCTTGAAACAATTAATCAAAGGCACTGGCTTGCAAACATTAAAGGGAACCTGTCGCCAGCCACCTTCATTTCAAATAATTATCACTCAGTATTCTTTTTTACCTATTTTTTATGTTAAATGTGCCCATTGCCAAATATAAAAATATTTCGATCCCTAAAAAAACCCTCTATGTTTTAGTTGTAGGTACTGAACATTCCAATAGGATTAGTGCAACTATATTTGCAAAGTGTAATGAAACTAATTGCAATTATTGTATTTTTACATAGTGTTTAATTTGAGAAAATCTAGGCTGAGGAACAGACCTCTATCGGGAATGTAAGCTATGTTATCATGGCTGGATTGTCAAAATTAACAAAAACACAGAGAAATGCAACATCTTACCGCAATGGCAAGATAGAAACCCAATACAGATATGAAAATCACTAAAAGCAGCCCCCAATCTCCATAAAAATAATAAGGCTCTTTGTTACCATTTG
Source organism: Dendropsophus ebraccatus (assembly GCF_027789765.1). Taxonomy (NCBI): domain Eukaryota; kingdom Metazoa; phylum Chordata; class Amphibia; order Anura; family Hylidae; genus Dendropsophus; species Dendropsophus ebraccatus. The sequence continues at coordinate 70,476,921 of NC_091460.1, forward strand.
CAAATAGTGTAAACCATCCCACCAAAGGTCAAAATTAACACCATTTCTATGATCATCTTGATAGATTTTTAATAATTTTTTCCCCAGGAAAATATTTTTAAATAAATCTAATTAATATTGCGGCCTTAGCTAGGGAAAGGCCTGGCCTGACTGTTACCAAGCTGCTTTCTCCTTTATTGCAGTGAGCTCTAATCCAGAAGCTGAGTCATAGCTGGCATTATGGTTGCTAGGGTTAGACTGCCTAACAACATCAGATTTTTCTATGAATATTTCAGGCAGGATTTCTGGGCAAACCAGCATGTCTTTAGTTTTTAACTCAAGTCCAAATGTTACTACGGCTAGGCAAGACTAAAAGAGGTATATATAAATTCATATCAGCACTGCTGCATCCCTGCTTAATTCCTGATTTGGTGCAAGGGAAGTAAAGACAGGATGTAGTGGTGCTAAGCTGAATCAGCTCAACATCACTGTGTCTCCCACTGTGGTTAGCCCAGTGGAAGACAGTGAAGGGGGAAAAACTATACTTACCGCTCTCTGAGGTCCTGACCACCCAACTGACGTCTCAGCACAGCCATTGTACTCTGAGCTGCGATCTGTGGTCGGCAACCTAGGCAACTATACAGAGAGACGAAGGGGTCAAACTTCAAAAGAAAGCAATTTTGCTAATGCAAAGCATTTGCAAAATTGCTACTGCATTCCTTATCATGTAACAAAAGTGTAGGGGATAGGAATACCCCTTTAAGTCAGGCATTTCCTAACATCTTATGGCCATATTTACCATAAACATTAGAAAATAAATTATGCACACTGAAAATACCTTAGTAGTAAGCCTATTCAGCCATCTACCTCATGGGAAAAAGAAGGCGCAATTCAAAGGAAAGAGAACATGTCCCAGATGGGATTTTCCAAGAAAATGTTAGCCAGACTGGTCATGATGAAACACAAATATACTGTATATGGAGGTGAAAGTGAGTATCATTTCTACTAGTCTGAGGTAAGAGTCACCTAATATGATGAGTACCCTGATAAGAATTGTTCCAGGATGAGGTTCTCCAGCAGTCAAACATATCTTCTTTCACTAGAGCCTTAATGTTATCTGCTGTATCCAAGATGTTTGCTAAAGATAGCAAGCCGATATCAGTGTTTACTTTACAGCCATGAATAAATCTGATGGATACTTTAATTATTCAAGTTGGACATTTGTAACTTCTGGCGACACGCCTCAGAGATGTTTGCTCTCCTTGTCTATGATTTCTTTCATAGGCTCATAGATGCTGGCTGGGCACCCGTGCCAGATCTTAGGGAGTTATGGGTAACATTTGTACTTTGCATCAGTTGCTCAGCACAGAGCAAACACACCAGACCCTTGGTTATTACTTGCAGTGAAAATGATATCTCTTGCTTCTGACATATTAAAAATGCAAGTTTTTCTTCTGGGATTAGTGGTAACAAACATTTAAACAGTGTAAGTGGCAGTGGCGCTCACTCTGCAAACGCTTGGATAAAATATTCTTGGCCTCCACTTTTACTGCATTGCTGAAAGAATCCTGACAAGAGAAGCAGTCACAAGTCTGCCTGCTCACAGTAAATGGCACTTGCTTAGCAATTTATCAATCTAGCATCAGCCACATTATCCAGGCACTTTATATTATCTATATCCATCTATCTATATACACTGAGCTGTGTTTAAAGTTTCAGTTGCCACAACCTAAAAATAAATAAATCTAAAAATCTTTACATTGCCAGTTGGGCTAGCAAGCATTTCCCTAATTTTCTTTGGAAGGGGTGGGCCACCGGCAATAAGCTGAAAATTTTAAGGCGTTTGTATAGGAATATATTGACATCATTTAATTTCCCAGCCATAATTTTCCATATCTGAAAGACATTTACAATGGAACAACTGGTGCAATCTAAAGTAGCTCACAAATATGCCCCCTTAAGCTATATTTCCCTGAACATTTGGAAAACAATTGAAGGTATTTTGTCCGTGACTAGAAAAGCTCTGTTTTCCTTTCTTTATGGAGAACCTATGTGTTCTCTGTAAAGAGAGGAGAGAGGGTGCAATAAAATAAAGTGGTCATATGTTAGTGATTTCATGCAAACATTTTGGCTGCTGTTCTGGTCAACAATGTCATAACTTAAAATAACAAATTAATGACCAATATCTGCCTTGATAAGGACCTAGGGGGAGATTTATCAAACTGTGTAATTTAATGATGATGGTAGAGTGAAATGGGCAAAATTGACCATTACACATGCCGACAGCGAGTGAGGAGAAGCGGGTATGAGCGGGGGGGGTTGCCACGGGGAGCTGCAGGGGGGGGGCTGCCAGTGTGATTACCTGGAGGGACGGCAGAAAATCGTTGCCAGGCTGATCGTTGCTGTTTTAGCATTGTGTGGGTTCGGCTGCTCACTGTTCTATTACATGAAACAATTATCGCCCATAACGGCTATAATGGCTTTGTGTAATGCAGCCTTAAGGCCAACTCAAAGAGTTATCCACATCTCAACTTGATATCCCCGATCTAAAGCATACATGCATGTGGTCACCACCGATTCTCATTTCATATTTATTCTCTAGGGGGCTGTAGAACACTGCAGATTTCCGAACAGAAATGGAAAAAAAAATTAAGCTGGACCAACTTCAGGTTTGGGTGTGATTGCAATCGAAGAGCAGGTTACAAGACTCTACTGCAATGTTCCCATAGTGCATGGAATGAAAGTTAGACTTCTTAGTTTCATGTACATTAGACAGTTTGCTGCACTGAGGGTGGGACTGCTCATTACTGCATATGAATATTTATGATGAGGAGCGGGCTGGCAGGGTGAATCAGTGCCCAGTGCACCGTCCCATCCCCAGTGCTCCAAACTGCCTAATTTACAGATTTAGTAAGATTTAGTAAAAATGGTGCTGAGGATGAAAGTAAGAAAATAATCTGTGTTATCAGTGTTCCGCAAAGCATGATAACATGGCAGCAGGTTAGTCTTCTAACCTTTTATTAGTTTCCTTTCGACATCATCTGTATGAAATGAGTTGCTCTGCAATATGTTAATATTTTGCTATGCTAAATAAAATAGAAAGAATACAGGATATAACAAGGATAGTAGCTAGAGATGAGCGAACCTCGAGCATGCTCAAGTCCATCCGAACCCGATCGTTCGGCATTTGATTAGCGGTGGCTGCTGAAGTTGGAAAAAGCCCTAAGGCTATGTAGAAAACATGGATATAGTCATTGCCTGTATCCATGTTTTCCAGACAACCTTAGAGCTTTATCCAACTTCAGCAGCCACCGCTAATCAAATGCCGAACGATCGAGTTCGGATGAACTCAAGCATGCTCGAGGATCGCTGATCTCTAATAGTAGCACAAAGCAACCTGCCAAAAAGACTACCTTGGAAAACCTTAGCACCATTTCAATTTAACTAATAATGCACACCAGTATACGTTTAATAGCTACCGGCTATTCCAGGCTGAATGTGCATGTGTTTTTAAAAGGAAGAGGGAAGTAGGAAGCTGCCAGACACCTCTGCAGAAGTTTATTTTCAGGGACAACAAAAGGATAGGGCATTGAAATTCCATATGTCTGAACATTCTCTTGACTAACATTATCTATTGGGGGAGAGTTGGGAGGCCCCAGCACGCATTTTGGAGTTGTCTGGTTTTGCTGACTATTCTCTAATGTGCATGGGGGTATTTTGCCTTCTACATAGTCCGCTTAAGCTGTATACAAGACTTACATTGTAATTGTCAGTGTACAAGGTTATGTTTAACCATGGTACCTGTTTTATGGCCTCCCCATGTCATTAAGTGAAATTTACCAAATTACTGTTTTAACAACTCCTGTCACCCTAATATAGTGTTCGAATAACTTATGTGAGTGAAGAAACAAAGAAGCTGTATGTCATCAATGTGTCATTACATTGTTTGTTGAGGGACAATTACACAGCAAGCACTTTGTTTGCACTTAGAAGTGTGCACAGCTTCCAATTAAAACTCTGATTTTACACGTCTACCGAGAAGACATAAAAACTAAGACTGACTGCTCTTAGAAAGGCTGTGCGACCACTGACAAATGAATACAAGTCTCTGATTTTGTCTGTCAATCATACGCCTAGTTAAAGATCAAGTTTGCTGGTTCAATATGTTACAATTTTTCGTTACTCCAATGCAAAATGTAAGTCTACCTTTTACAACTTTCAGACCCACTATTCCATTATTTAAAATGTGAAAATGTCATTTTTAATACTCCAAATGTGTTTATATTTAATAATACCATAAGTTAAAAATGGACCAGTAGCTAGGACAGGAGGGGACACATACATATTTGGTAGGAGTGTCTCACCAATGCCAAACTTTGGAAGATAATTTAAAGAGGTTGTCCAGGCTACACTAACTTGTCCTCTAACCACAAGATAGAGGACAAGTAAGAGATCGAGGGGGGTCTGACCTCCGTAACCCGATCTCCATATTGGCCCCCAGCTCCTTTGTTATGAATACAGCAAAGGGGGGAAAAAAAAAAAAAAAGAGTGAGACCCCATAGACTTACACTATGAGCCCAACTCTTTTTTTTTTCTCCTGCTCATTCTCCCGATCAGTACAGGTCTGAACACTCAAACCTTTCAGATGTCTCAAACAACAGGTACACTTCCCCCACCCTTACATTGCTTCATATATATCTAGTTGATGTTCAACACGTCCCTTGCCATCTTCACTACAACACAGTAGTAAGCTTGTACAGTACATATGTCAGATCATGGCATATCCATGATTCCTACAAAGCTGATTAGAGGGAAACTAGCAGCAGTTTAGACCCATCTAACCTTCTGTCTCTACAGCCCACAGGGTGCTGCGGTTGAAGGTAGGTGTCTTAACTTTATTCTCAACATCATTTTTACTTTGTTTACTCCCTATGCAAATTAGGTGGCTTGGCACACAACCCTCAGTGTACTGATCTGCCCCCGGCCGGCCTGCCCCTTCTGAATATTTATCAGACGCTCTGCAGTGATGTCACTCCGGTGCTCCTCACTGAAGAGCAAGGGACAAATAATCATTACAAGTTGCCGATCAATTGAAGTTGGGTCGGAAGGTGACTCCACCAGATTTTAAGTTTCTGTAAGGGCTTGGTGACTTAGCTTGGAGACGTTCTCTGTATTGTGGGTGGGAATAGATTAAGAAATAAGTGTGTATTGTCCTTTTTATTTCTTTTTTATTTCTGTTTTGAATTTTTGTAAAACTAATAAAATGTATTAACCCTTAGGGGACACAGCCAGTTTTCATTTTTGCGTTTTCGTTTTTCCCTCCTCGTGTATATAAGGCCATAGCGCCTGCATTTTTCCACCTAGAGACCCAAATGAGCCCTTATTTTTTGTGCAACTAATTGTACTTTGCTATGGCAGATGTAATTTTTGCCTAAAATGTGCCGGGAAACCAGAAAAAAATTATATGTGTGGTGAAATTGAAAAAAAAAATGTTTTTTTTTTTTTAATTTGGGGGGGGGGGGGGGGGGGGGGGGGTGTTGTTTTTACTCCGTTCGCCCTGGGGTAAAACTGACTCGTTATATATGTTCCTTAAGTTGTTACGATTACAACAATATGTAACATGTATAACTTTTATTTGATTTGATGGCTTGTAAAAAATTAAAACCTTTTAAAGAAAATATATGTTCCTTAAAATTGCTCCATTCCCAGGCTTATAGCGCTTTTATCCTTTGGTCTATGGGTCTGTGTTAGGTGTCATTTTTTGCGCCATGATGTGATCTTTCTATCGGTACCTTGATTGCGCATATATGACTTTTTGATCGCTTTTTATTACAATTATTCTGGATTTGATGCAACCAAAAATGCACAATTTTGCACTTTGGGATTTTTTTGCGCTGACGCCGTTTACCGTGTGAGATCAGGAATGTGATTAATTAATAGTTCGGGCGATTACGCATGCGGCGATAGCAAACATGTTTGTTTATTAATTTATTTATTAATTTTTATTTATAAAATGGGGAAAGGGGGGTGATTCAGACTTTTATTAGGGGAGGGGATTTTGTGTTATTAAAATACATTTTTCTTTTACTTTACACATATACTAGAAGCCCCCCTGGGGGACTTCTAGTATATGCACTCTGATCTCTCATAGAGATCCATGCAGTATAGTTATACTGCATGAATCCATGAGATGGGTGTTCTATTGCTTTTGGCTGCTGCAGCAAAAAGCAATAGAATGCCGAGCCGGGATCAGTGCCATTACGGCGCAGACCCCGGCCCGGGATGGATGCGGGGATCGCCCCCCCCGCAATCGCGCCGCAGGGGGGCGATCCCCCCACTAGACCACCAGGGATGAATAAAAGCAAGTATTTAGAAGCAGCTGTCAACTTTGACAGCTGCTTCTAAGTACTTAATTAGCGGGCACGGCGATCGGACCGTGCCCGCTAATAGCCGTGATCCCGGGCTACATGCGGCACCCGGGATCGCGGCAGTTCAGAGGGGGGTCGCCGCGCGACTCCCCTCTGAACTCCCATAGCGGCACGAGGACGTTCAGTAACGTCCTGGTGCAGCTATGGGTTAACTAAAAAAAACTGTGGGTTGGAATATGCTCCCTCATGTACCCACCAATGCCAAAATCCCATTGGACTCCTCCCTACATCTAGGACGGTCTTCCGTGATAGCCACTTTCATTCACAGATGAAGACTTTACCAAATTTAGAGTCACTTCCAGTTTAGGGCCTCTGAATCCTGTTTTTGGTAGCATATTGTTTGCAGATAGTTATAGCACAAATGTCCTCCCCAGTGACCACAAGCTGCCTAAGATAACCACAATCAGTAGTGAATTATAATAGGGGCGTTTCGGGCGGTAGCCCGGGGCCCTGAGCTCCTGGGGGGCCCATGACCACCCAAAAAGACTTATACTTTCAGTGGTGTATTGTCTCCTGGCTACACTTCTGCCATGATTTGCAAAAATCACAGTTTTTTTATGGCAATTTTGCACAAATCAGGACATCATGACATTATCTGTCCTGTATTATGAACGCCAGGCTAGTGCTGCCATAGTTACAGTGGGGTTGGGGGGGGCCAGGCTTGGTGAACAGCCCGGGGCCTATGGTAAAGTTAATCCGTCCCTGACCACAATAAATTTCTCTTGAATTGGTATCTAATAATTTCTCCCTTACGTTTGTACTCCTAAGGTTCCAGAAGGCTTTCAATATATTTGGTGAGAATACACTGTTTTTGGAGTTTTCTTTTTACAGTTCAGCCATCTATACAACCTTCTTGGACACCTGTGTTGGTTCTCTCATCCTGGGTATTCTCTAATATCTCATCCACCATAGCCATAAGAGCTTTCTCAAATACTTTGTCAGCAGCTAAGAGGACTATTCATTGAAAATCCACTGTCCATCTTACCCATTGGGGTGCTCAATCAGCAACTGATTTAAATTTTACAGTATAAACGCAGGAATGGCTATAATGGCTATAAAGATAGATCCTTGGTCGTCTACACTACTTGGACGCTCTTCAAGATATCTTAGGGCTGTATTACATAGCCCAATCAGTGAGGCTTATTACACAGCTGACTATTGCGCAGCATGGGCTGCATGCACATCGTTAGCAATGTCTGTGCATCCCTTGCCTTTAGTGTAAAATAATCGTACATACAAAAGTTTATACATACCTGTCCACATTCCCGGTACCTATATCTTTTTGGCTTTTGCTTGGCCCCGCAGTCGCAGCAAGAACTGCACAGCCCACCTATGCAGTGACAGGCTGCTCAACCAATCACTGGCTGCTGCCAGTGATTGGCTGTGTGGCCTGCTACCTGAGAGACCGGCGCTGAAGTCCCAATGACGGCTGCAGGCAGAAGCCAGGAAAATAATGGGGAGCGGGAAGAGGCACCAGGACAGGTATGTATGGACTTTATCATTTTCTTTACACATTCATCAGTTAATAGCCAAGCATCACTATTACACGTAGCATTGCGCAGTCAACGGTCGATGATTTCCAGTCAGGACCAAAAGACACGATCAGCTGATCGTTGTATTTAGTACACAGAGCGATAATCTGCCGAATCGCCCCTTACCTTTTTCTCTCTTCTCTTACCAAAAAAAAAATAAAAAATGGGGCACAGCAGGATGGTCCAGTACAAATTCTTTATAGAAGCAAACCACGATAAAACCTGATAACCAGCAGAAGTGCTTCAATCTGTGAAAACTTGGTCGTAGCATTCTTTTATTTTGTGTAGTAACCCATGCAATGACTAAGATCTTCATAGATTGAAACGCGTCAGCTGGTTATTAGGTTTTACCCTGGTACAGTGCTGGATCTTCTTGCTTTGTTGTTTCTACGGTGCACTTACACCTCTGTGCACCAAACAGGGCAGAGATTACTTGCAGGTGTGCTGAGCTGGATTGCTTTCTCTACACATGCTTTGGTCTCTTTAGGTACAGTACTCATACACATGAGATGGATGTCAGCCGACAACTTTCTCTCCTGATCCCTACATACTGTAGACAACAACTTCCACTGCTGAGCATGTATGTGTTCTGAATAGAAAAAGGAAGGGTAAGCTGCTCTTAGACTCCTCTGGTAGTGGATTATTTTAGAGGAAAAAAATATTGGTACAAAATACCAATACTTCTCTCCTTAAATATAATTTGTCAGGGGAGAGTCAGGAGCCACTCATATACTGTTTTTGCTGAAATTGGCATGTTTGAGCGACTTTTTTTTTTCTAATGGGCATGGAGGCCTTTGGCCAACCACTCATGTCCCTTTATACTTATTTTAAGGCACAACCTCTGATTTGTTTGTTCAATTAGTATGACTAAAGATATCCATACGCATGGGATAGCTGTTGCCTCTGTGATCATTCAGCTGGCAGTTCTCTCCCGATCTCTATGTATAAATGTTTAGCTTTGTTGATGCTCATTTGGTTTGAATGGAGAGAGGAGGAGTATGCCTGTCAGACTCCTCTGGTAATGGCTTATCTGAGAACCAAAAGATTGGGCATCCTCTACTGGGAAGTGTTCAGTAGGCCCCCACATATGTACACATAGATAGGTGCCACCATAAACCAGCATTTTCAGATAACATTTATCTAATGTGTATAAGGACATTTAAAGGCCGAATTAGATGACCTGAGCAACTCTGGAAACCAGCGCCAATCACACAAAAATCAACACCATACAACTGAAGGATAAAACATCCGTAAATAAGATACCATCAAACAAGACATTGGGAAAGTTACCCATGATTTAATGTGGGACAGAGTAACACGGAGCGTGTAGGGGGCAGAAAACACTATAACCAATACAAAAAGTTGGTAATATCATAAAGCATATTAGCAAATAATAATAATACTATCACAGGATTTTAATCTACTTTATATTCACTGACACGTTTAAAGACCGACAAACCGTCATATTTGAGAGGGATCAAACAACAACAAATTGGGGACTGGACATGTTGGATTTCACCATATCATAAAAAGGTCATTGCCAGAAATGCCCTGCACGGGTTTATTCCTTTTTACCGCATGGAGACAGACATGCATGCTTAGCCAAACTAAACATACATACTTATGGGGAGGTTGGGAGAGATGGATGTTACTCGGACATGCTTATCAATGTTACTTGGAGAGTATATTCACAGTGCACCAATGTAATATTGTCTAAGTGGAGAATTATCATCAAAATATTACATATTGGGGAGGGGGCTGATACATGTAAGAACAGTGGTCTTATTCTAACTACAAGCATTATTGGTTTTACTTAAAACTATTCCATACAAACAGTAAACCCTATTGATCCTTTAAATTTTGCTAGGTGTCAACATTTCTAGCTTCTTGGCCACAACTATACCAGACCCATATAGTCTTCCATCAAATAAATGTCATAATCTATAATCACATACTTCTTCCATAGGCATAGACTTTGTTTAATTAGATTAGGACAACCATGTGATAATGCCTAAAAAAAATCCCTATTGTAAATAAATGACAACTACTATTACATGTCATAAGTTATCAGACCACTGGATGGTCATTTTTATATCAGTACAATTTTTTCACATTAGCCGCCTTTTCCAAAACATCCTTGCTTGTAGTTGTATTAAGAGGAGTAGGGCAATATGCATGACTGATTTGAATAATAAGTTAATTTTATTGTTTATAATTTTTTGTTTAGGATGGCTGCACACTTTGAGTTTAACAATTAACAAGTATACCAGTAAAAAGACATGTGAACATATATCATGGTGTACCTGTGTATACTAATGCCTAAGTCCAGTCCATTTTCTGAAACTATACTTTCATTTTCCTGACTCAAAAGCATGGCAGATTACACTCGATCACCCCGCAAAGTGTACGTTTTGAGAACAGACATAATGTAGATTACACCCAGTCCATTAAAGTACACCCCAGTATACACAGGCATATGTTTTTTTTTTTCTAGTATCTTTATGTACTACAGCGTGCACTCAGCCTTACACTTGATCGCTCAAAGGCCTACAATAATTTTACTCCACTTCATTTCTGTAAACGGGCACACCCATGTCAGTCTGCTGCAATAAAGCTGGTAAGACAAAGTTTTGGGAACATGTTTATATAACGTGTATACTCATTGTTCAGAAAATGCTATGTGAATAAAGCACTGCAGATCAAGCACTGTTCATGACTATATTCAGGAAAAAAATAACACTTTGAAAAGGAACCTTCATATATATTTTCATTTGTCTATTTACTTTACGTTGACCTCTTACAACAAGCATGGAAGTATAGAATTCCTAACATATTCAAAGGTTGGCACATGTGACATTAAGGCCTTTGAGTTGTCAATGGCTCTACTGACATACTGCTTGATTCATGACCAGACACATGAGCCTGGCCAAGTAGTAAGTTAAAAGACCATGAATGGTGACTTTTACTCATCAGGAAACCTTGGGGCCAGTGAATACTAGGTTGCTGAAGCACAAACATCTCCAGTTGACGTCACTTTCCAAATAGCTAATTTATGGTCATTTCATATTGGGCACCTCCAGATAATTATTGACCATTGTTACATTACAAGGCTGATCATTATAATACATTTGCATTTCCCTAGAAGAAATTAACAAGGTCAATTCCTGCAACTCTGTAGTTCTAAGTTTCTTTGTTATACTAAACAAATGCAAAGTTTCTGCCACAGGAGACAAGTCAATTAGCCCTTGCTTGCCTATTGTCCCCATACCTGTCATAAATGTACATTAAGTATACCTTGTCCATCCCTGCAGTGTCCATAGTGACAACAGACCTTTATGGCATATTCTCAACTTAGATACTTCTCTTTTTAAAACGTGAGCTTCTAATAATCAAAATATCAGGAAATGCATAAAAAGCACTACATATGCTGGTGTATCAAAAGATATGTAGGCTATGGCCATACACTATCAAAATGACAGCTGTTTTTAATGGACACCCATTATTTATTGACAAATAGCGGTCGTTATTTTATTTAAAAAAACAGCCTGTATTTGTGTAAAAACGGTCGTTATTTGTCATTAGATGATGGACATGAAATAAATGACGGCGTTTGAACATACCCATACACTGGATGCTTGATATGAAAGAGCATATTTACCTATGGCAAGTATTTTTATGTACAGCATCATAAAATAATGCAATCCCATTAAAGGTGAACAAAATGTTAATGTGCACACCTTAGCCAACAGACCCACCTGCATTGGGGGAGGTGCATAAAACAAATATGGCAGGCCTGATGAAGATCACTCAGGTGGGAATGATGGAAGGATGACATCTAAGCACACAATCTTTCTGTAGTAATACATTGCCTCTTGTTTCCTACTCACAGTGTGTGAATGATGATGTCAGCCAAAGATAACCCAGTGTTGTAAACCCTTCAGCTAAAGAGCAACTGGCAATGTTCCCTTGCTCCAGTCACCTCTTTCCTCTCTTTACAGATCACTACGTGACCATCCATTGAGAGGACACAAGACGGTTTCACATTTTAACGTGAAGACATGACCGAAGCTGTCATATGAGCTCTTGGAGACACTTGAGTTATCTCAACTCAACAATGTACACAACAGGATAAAGCAAGCCTATACATTTACATGTAAACTTAAATTACACATACACACCAATAATTACTGTAGATATATACAAGGACTTTTCAGCTGTAGAACACTTCACATCAGAGATTAATACCCTGGCAGCTCAGATGGTTTATGTGTAGGAAGAACATACCTAGGAAGCAGGTTGGCAGTGGTCTCTGCTATGTCATCCACAACGCTAGCCCCCCTCTTTTTAACCAATCTGATAATTAAACACCATTCTTCAATATAGCTGAGTCAGGCTCACTACAGTGGTCAAGAGAAGGCGACGTCACACAGAGATGAAGTTGTGTCTTTCTACTGATGCTCTGGCAGCCATATTTAAATGTATGTAATACTGATGGCTAGAGAAAACATAGGAAGGCCTCAGAAACCTTGGGAGTCAGGTGACTTGGATTGCTACATTTAACACATAAAAACCTAACCTCTCCAACATAGAATTGCAATATAAATGCAATGCCTATGTCTAATCTGGCCATACTACCATACTAGTATGCTGAGGTTATCAGAGATCAATACATAAATCCTGTGGACATAACACATTATCATTGTAGCATCGATGACTACAAAAAGCTGTGATGTCAGTGGAAGGAAGAAACGCTTACAGCAGAATGCACCGCAGGCCTAATATGTTCCCACATTATTTATATCCTTATGAGACAATGACCAAGCCTTACAAGATGTATACGGATAATGTCAGTGCAATCGTCCTATAGGAAAGCCTTGCAGGCAAGGCCTTGGAAAAAGGTACATAAGCAGGGGAAACCTAGTAAAATGGCCCAATAGACATCTAGTACAGCTGTATTGCTGAATAGAATGCATTCATTGTGAGAAATAAATATTTAGCACTGTAATAGATATGCATGGTATGAGTGACATTGGAAGGTGTGGGGGTAGTCTCAGATAACAGCTTAACCCTTGTGTGCAAAATACCTGTCATAGTGGGTTTTTGTTAATAGCTGAGAATGACACAAATCTGTTCTATCAGTACGTCAGGATACATATGAGCCTTTGCTTATCTGTAGTCCTAGCCATACGCATAGACAAATAAGATGTGTACTTGACTGTGCGGACACTGGATTCATTGCATATGTAAAACCTACAGATTTGTCTAGGGATTGAATCAAGGCCTGGTGAAATAGATTTCAGATGAATATGCTCAGGTTGATTAGAATATAGCCCAGCAGTGGGGAGCTGAAGCACCATCCTTTTCTGCAGCCCAGAGCTGCTTTGCATTGAGATTACGCAGCAGTCTTTAAATAGATTTTGGTCATTGCTTAAGCATGCCTGTTCTCCCTCTGTAAATTAAACCAGTATTTATCCACTGCAACCTGCTGTAACATAGAAGAAAACACTATCACCCCATACCGAACAGGAGCGTCGTCTATGGCTATTGTTTATCATTCAGACTATTAGTGCACCATTTCTGCAAATGAGACAAAAAAAAAATCTGTATTGCAACAACAGTTCATTCTGATGTATCAGTGCAGGAGATATGGGAAAGGCTGACCCATTACACATAACGGCCATGCAATACGTGCAGCATCCCCTATATCCTATTGAAAGTGCTGGACCAGCAGCTGCAAATATCAAGGAAATGCCATAAAAATAGGGTGAAGCGAGGAGCTCCCGGGTGTCTGTGACCAGGCAGTCAGCCATCCAGCTGCTCAGCCGGAGATCTAGATGTGCTGCATACATTATTTGCCAAATAACACCATATTGAGAGGCCTAACATTGAATGTTAGTGATGTACAAAATGGTGGATGTAGACACAAGCAGCTAAATATACACAATTCCCATCCTTATGTAAATAGATAAAGCTCTAGCCGGTATATATATATATACACATAATGACAACCAGATAGACAGACAGACAGATAGACAGAATCAATGGCTATAGCTCCTGCTTTCAGATGTATTATTTATGTATGCATTGAATACAAAAAAAAACCTATTATTTTTCTACGAATTCCTCTCGTCTGATTCAAAGCACAGGAATAATGTAGGAAATTTGACAAACCTGATGTCATATAGCCTCGTGATGCCTGGGAAATAAAAGCTGGTGGAAAGTGTTTGTGCAGGCGATAGTCCTTTTCACTCCGGGACCTCATGCGGTCTGAGGCCCGGTCAGAGAAATCAGCACTAGGCCAGGCCCGGCGTAAGGTTGTACTCCGAGTCTTCTTCATTCTGAGGCTACCTGAAGCCTAATTGTCCAGCTGCATGAGACAGGCCTCACCGCTGTTCCCTTTTTTTCATCAAAACATTAAGCACACAGCTTGAGCATGGGCTGCAAACATTTTGCTGCTACCTCTTCTAGGAAGCCAGCTGCGGGTCCGTTCGTTTTCTCCCTCGAATGATCCAATTTTACACACGTCCCACAATGCATTACACTTCATTTGCAATCAATCCAGCTTATAGCTTCCAGATTCATGTGGAGGAAAGGCACATTATGTGGCTTCTCAGCCAAAGAAGGGGAGGGGGAGTGAGCAGAGATTTGTAGCGTGAAAGCTCTGAGATCCCAAACAATAGCTTGATTCAGCATAGGGCTGCTTAGCCAACTGTGAGGCACAACACAAAAGAACCCAGCAAATACTGGGAAAAAACACCCACAGAATTTGGTTTAAACCTGAAACCTTGCACCTAAGATCTTGCAGGAGCGGAAAGAAAAAAAAAAAAAAAAACAACGTCAATATCCCAATGGTTGTGGCATTAAAATGAGGAGGAGATGACGACGAAAGTAGATTTTTTTCCCTCCTCTCTTCACCTATCAGGCTCCGTGAAGCGAATCAATGAGGCAATCTAAATCGGCATTGCAGTAATCAAGGGACAATATTCATTCTTCACAGCCACACAGCTGTTCCTTACACACTGGGCGTGCAAAAGCCCCCATAGCATCATATCCCAGGCACGCGCCTGTACCAATTTTCACAGTGATGAAAGGGAGAAATCCTTGGATTGGCGATCAGCGTCTCTCCCCTTCTCTTGGTCCACTCGTAGCCTTTTCCTGCCACTGTTCATATTCCATTATTTATCGCTCTCACCAGGCCACTCCTTCAAGCTTAGGGGTCTACAATACAATTAGACCTAAACAGTTTGCTTTCAGGTATTCCCAGCTCTGCAAAGCTCGCTCTGTCCTCCGTTGAATGGCTCTGTGCCTTTGAATGCAGTGAAAAGCTATTGAAGGGCAGGAAGCAAGACAGCCAACCCAGTCTCATGCTAATCAAGAAGCTGTCTTAACCCTTTCACCTTGCAAAGTCAGTCTTGGAGCGTCATAGTCACACAACATACCATCAAATTGCTTGTTTTCGAAGGGGATCAGGTTGTATGTTAGTCAACAGCATTACAGCGTTGCCTATGTCGTGTCACCAGCTCCATTCCTACTGAAAGATCAATGCCATTCCACTACAGGGTTAAGACAGACACACTGATCCTGTCAGGCATCACATTTTAAATGTAAAACACCCTGAGGCTCTCTCAAACCTTGGCTGTAGTCCCAGCCTATAATCAGCTCTCGTCTATTTACATACAAAGCTGTGTATTTTTAGGATAGTCCGGCCCTCTCCAAGGAGGAAAGAAAATGTTTGTTTTGAAAAGAGAGAAGGGGCAAAAGCAGGAAAATAAAAGCGTAAGTGTCGGCATTAGTTCACTGTGTATTGATAAGGTCTACAGGACCAGGCATAGGTCTTGTGACAGCTGCACATTCCACTGTAGTACTGTACAAATGCAAGAAGTGTTATGGAAGAATCCTCTCCCTTCTGCTTTATGTTCCCTACCATCTACCCAATGGAACCCAGGACTGATGGCTTAGCTCACACTGGACTGAACAGCTGTTAAATGACTGACGGACACTGGTCAATAGATGTCACACCATCACACTACTATCTAGGGCTATGTTCACACATAGTATTTCCGTCAGTCTTTTGGTCAGTATTTTTTCAACCGAAACCAAGAGTCGGTTGGAAAAACAGAAACTGTGTAAATATTTTCATTATAATTTTGTCCTGTTAGTTCCACAACTGGTTTTGGATTAAAAAGACTGACAGAAATACTATGTGTGAACATAGCCTAGGCCTGCACCATTCACTTCACAGATACCCTACCAACTTATACGACTGACTTCCATCACCCCATTTCAAGTTACATTACATACCCCATAATACACAAGAACAGCAAGCAGTGATTAGTCGTAAAATTAGGGTTGTTTTGTAAAACCCCGACAATAACATGAATGGGTTAGATCAAGTTTTAGTATCATACTCAACATTTGTGCACTCTAAATCATGCATGATTATTATTATTATTATTATTTGGAGTACTATTATATCAACATAACTATAACATTTAACAATACAGGGGATTAACAACCATAATGATAAACCAGTAATAGACACACAATATATACTATATATTACATTAATTCATACTCTCATCAGCAATAACTAGATTGATACTCTGTGTTTGGTGTTTTCTTAACTAATTAACTAACCAAACTTCAATTCCGTATGAATGAAGTCGCTGGGTTACGGTTTCAGTTAATGCAGTCACCTTTACCGAGTCTCTGTTCACTCCAGTATACATCCAAAATTCTGCAGCCTCCTACACCTTGTCTTTCATCTCTGTCTAACACCCACCCATGTCCACCATTCTGCTATCGACCCATGACTGTAATTCTTCATGAAAATCTCCCACTCGTTTCTCCAAGACTTCCCCCATGCTGCACCTGTACACTGGAATGCTTTTACACAGTCAACTGCAATAATTTATTCCCTGTTTTGATCCCTAAACCCAGCCACAACTCTATATCACACTCTCTTCAAAGTCTACCATTTGCTTGCACAGGTCATGTAGGTGGCTGGCACATATATAAGCCCTGTGGTATTTACCTATGGCTGTTACAAATACTTCTGCTTACTTCATCATGGCACTTAACATATACCTATATGGTATACAGAGATCCACTAAGCAAAAACATACAGTAAGTCATTGCTATAGGGAAATTTTAGAGGCCAAATAGCCTCTATAATGGGTTCTAGCAAAAAGACAAAATACCAAAACGAAAAAAAGCTGAACCACTCAAATTAAAAGAGTAGTCCGGAGAAATTTTTTATTAAAGTTACACAAATCACCAATATACAATTATTACGGGAAATGCACATAAAGTGCTTTTTCCCCTTGCACTTACTACTGAACCAAGGCTTCACTTCCTGGATAAAATGGTGATGTCACAACCCGACTCCCAGAGCTGTGCGGGCTGTGGCTGCTGGAGAGGACGATGGCAGAGTGATGCTCAGTGTCCCTCCATTTCTCCGTGTCTCTCAGTGTCCCCCTGCCATCACCCTCTCCAGCAGCCACAGCCCGCACAGCTCTGGGAGTCGGGTTGTGACATCACCATGTTATCCAGGAAGTGAAGCCTTGATGCAGTAGTAAGTGCAGGGAAAAAGCACTTTATAAGCATTTCCCGTAATAAGTGTATATTAATGATTTGTATAACTTTTGGGGGCAATACAATACCTTTATAAAAATTTTCACCGGAAAACTAGAAAAAAATAACCTGAACTCTCGGTAATGATTCCCGCTGTCTTCCACCTCCGTGAAGAGAGTGGATACAGCCGGAGGACCGCCTGGAAAACTGGGATACAGCCTATGGCTATGGCTGTATTCCAGTTCTCCAGGTGGTCCTCCCTCTGTATCCACCCTCTCCACGGAGATGGAAGACAGCGGCAATCATTACAGAGAGTTCAGGTTCGTACAAACCCGAACCTCGGCAGGTTCGGACCATCCCTAATTAAAAGCATAATAGGGAAAAATAAACATACATATAATGATCCGCAAATGATGATATGTATAATGACAAGGACAAGGGGGGCTGACAGAAGAAAGCTACTACTATATAGCAAAAAGTTTATCCACATAAAATGCAAATGCGTAGCAGCAAGAAAAGTAAATATGTGTATGCAGGAAACACTCTATAACAGTGCTTCTCAAACTGTGAGGCGGGCCTCACCAGTGAGGCGCCCCCTAGTTGTTGGGGAGGCCCAGCTGATGAGCCAGTATTCACAAAATTAACATTGATCTGCACAGTCCTTTTGCTTTTTGCAAAAATCTCTACTTTAGCAACATTATTAATTTTGTTTTGTACTTAATTTATTAGTATCTAGTATGGGAGATGGGTGTAAGGCAGCCCTAGCATTATTTTCAGCTTTTAAATGGACTTTCACCACAGATGGTGAGGCCCAGGTATTGCCTTGGTCTGCTAGGTGAGGCTCCAGTGGAAAAACTTTGAGAAGCACTGCTCTGTAACATCATCATATGAAACAGCGCTCGGAAACATAATCTGTTAACACAACGTAAAGTATGGCCAGCAGCCTACTTTACATTGTAGTCAATGGTTAATTGAACTGCGGCCACACCCAACTGTGCCTGCAATGTAAAAAGATAATGGTCCTGCAGCCTATACAGCGGTATCGGCTGCAGGAATGTGCCAAGCTCTGTCCGGCGTCCAGCAGTATAACACAGACCGTCCGAGACCTACAGAAGAATATATTAAATATCTAAAAACTCTTTCCTTAAAATTTTTTTTTTTCTTTAACAGCTCCCAGCAACAGGGGAAAAAATAAAACAACAAATGAACTGTTCATACGTGCAAATATAGGAGATACGCGGAGAGAGTTCTACAGTACATACCATGATAATATGTGATGGTCTAGTGTACACTGTGCCATATCGGCGAAGAGACTATGGAATTTCTACACCCCTTAGGCGTGCAGCTCATGTGAGCACTTGAACAAAAACATATTGGTATGCACCCAAAGTGTCAACTATGAAAAATTATTAGTGAGAGTTAAATTTACATAGAAATGTGAGAAATATCCTGTATTCCCACCTTAACAACATTTTGGTAGCAGCATTGATTTATGGGATCCCGATGAAGTATGGTCTCTACTGGATTTATACTTTGTGCTTTCAAAGATGTTATCTGAATGGGACACCTGCTTTCTATTAATTGTATAGGCCCAAGAAAATGAGCTGTAATTGATAGGGTTACTACAACATAAATAATCATCCTGTTACATCAATATGACACTTTACCCTACCTATAGAAGGCCATAGAAGGGTCACAAGGTATGCTGTATATAGAGGAATAACTGAAAAATCACTGAAAACTGGAAAACACCTACAGCATATTGCATTCCAAAATCTTTTGTACATCCCAGTATTTCTTACAATGTGGCTTAACATAACCCTGACAGGTTCATGAGTAAAGTAAAGAGGAACTCAGGGGCGTCCAGTGCGTTAATAGAAAAAAATAGCTGCCCCATAAGCTTGCTACCATTGTTTGAAAAGGACCTGCCATCTTTCCAGGCAAATGTGATCACTGGCATTGCCAATGAAACTATTCTAGAAAATATTTTCTTAGATCTTTGGGTTGTGCTGTTCATCTGCTATTCCTGCTAGAAATGTATTAATAAATTGATAATTGGGGGTTCCCATTCCAATATGTGTGTCTGGCACTGTCAGCACTGATAGACAACATCAGGATAAGAGGTACCATTCATGTATAACACACTTTACCAAGTAGCAAATAACTCGTATTTACTTGAACATGGTAGAACAGTTCACTGCACGGTAATAAAGGAACATATTGTATCCTTTACTATGCTAAAATTTAAAAACAAAATGCCATGTGTAAAGAACACAATCTCTGATACAGGTTAAGGCTATGTTCACACTACGTATAAGTACGGCCGTTGTTGCCATCGGCAACAGCGGTCGTACTTTTTGCGCCTGTGAACACTGCCTAATGATCTATGGGATCCCGGCCAGAGCGTATACACATCGTATACGCTCCGGCCGGGATACCGTGCGGCACCGCAAATAACTGACATGTCAGTTTTCTGCGGCCGCAATTCAGTGAATTGCAGCCATAGGAAACCCTGTCAATTCACACAATGAAGCGAGCGGCCGAGATGATCCGGGCAGAGACCGGCCATTCCGTGACCCGGCCGGGTCATGAAACGGCCGGTCTAATACGATGTGTGGACATAGTCTTAGGTTGGATTCACATGTAGTTTGATTGTCAGTATTTTAATCCAAACAGGAGTGGGTCGAATACAGAGAAAAAGATGTAAATCTTTCCATTTCAGTTCTTATGATTTTGTCTAAAAGCACTGATCAAAATACTATGGGTGAACTTAGCTTTAGATTTTGGGTCTGTAATTCCGAAGCAATATTATTGTGTCTGAAAAATAAATAATGTTTTCCCATTAATATGATTAATATGTCTATATATCAGTATAATTATAAACTAAGCTGAATGATGAAAAGCTTTGATGCCAGTAATAACAGGCAATAACTATTAACCCCACCCTCAGCGTAACGTTCATCTCAGACTTTGGAATAACTTTAGAACAGTTTGCATTAATTTACTGTAACTTCAAAACTTTGGGAAAAAAATCATCTGAAATCTTGCCAATGCTGTCAAATAAAGTGTGTGTTAATAGCATTAGTTAATAAATGATAGATTGCAAGACTGATACTGAATGCTTAGAAGGTTGTTTCCTTAAAAAACAGATTGAACTTAGGTGAGAGGCCTTTAGTATTTTATAAAATTGTAAAATGAACAATGTAGAGTGCTTCTTGGCCTTTTGGCTAAGATCAAGTGTAGTATCTATTTATATTGGTTTAATATCTCATTTGTCCCTTATCTGGGCACCATAGATTTAATAGAGTTTCTAGAACAGGGAGATGGAAAAAGAGCTTGCTCTGTCCTCTTCAGGCATTGACCTGGTACTGCAGTGCCTCCAGGTTCAGTGCACAAAAAAATGCTGGATTGGACAGTGGCCCCCATACACATTGGATTTAAGGGGTTGACCACCTTATAGTCAGTGTACAGCAGTCATGTCAAACTCTGGCCCGCGGGCCAAATCTGGCCCTCGGTACCACTATTTTTGGCCCGCCAGGCATTTCAGAGTTTTAAATACATCTGGCCTGCCAAGGCTACTATATAAGAGACTATGGGGAGGGCTGGCTACCATATGAGACTATTGGGGAGGGCTAGCTAATATATAAGAGACTATGGGGAGGGCTGCCTGCTATATAAGAGACTATGGGGAGGGCTAGCTAATATATAAGAGACTATGGGGAGGACTGGCTACTATATGAGACTACTTGGGAGGGCTGGCTTCCATATAAGAGACTATGGGAGAGGGCTGGCTACTATATAAGAGACTATGGGGAGGGCTGGCTACTATATGGGACACTTGGGGAGCTGGCTACTATTTGGGCACTATTGGAAAGGCTGGTTAATATGTGGGGCAATTTTGGGGGGATTGGCTATTAAATGGGTTGGGGTTTAATCATGTCATAGCAATTTATCATGTAATGTCATTTATCATAGTGCACAGGGCTGGGAGACTTACATCACTGACAGTGCCAGGAACACTGCATGCTGCTCTGACAGTGCCAGCACTGTTGCACTCGCACCTCAATAATTATCAAGGTGGCCCGCGACTTTGTCCAACTTTTTAATTTTGGCCCACTGTGTATTTGAGTTTGACACCCCTGGTGTACAGTATTAGTAAGTGTACTTACTGCACTTACTGACAGCAACTCCCTGTGTACTTCATACTGATATCAGACACCCCTTCTTTAGGCTCTGCCATCCTGCTCAGTATGCTGAAGGCGATATTGCCCATAAGGTGGCCGAACATGGAGAATGATTTAAGCATGCCCTTCCCCCTTTGTCCTCAACTGAGACTGTATATGTCTATGGAGGAAACAGGGAGAGAGGCATAGTCACATGGTCCTCTATGCTCCGCCATTTTATGGACAATATCACCATAAACATACATAGCAGGGCAGCAGAGCCTGGAGGAGGGGAGCCTGATATCAGTGCCGTGAGGTTTACAGGAAGCTGCGGTCAGTATATATAGTGAGTACACTTACTAGTATTTCACTGAACCATTTTACTACACAGTGGCCAACCCCTTTAAAGTTGATTTCAAACTAAAGAATCTGTGCAATTTAATGATGAATGACTGTCCATCAAAGACAGGCTGTTACCATCTGGCTTTATTAAACATTTTTGAACCTAAAGTCGGAAGAAAGATGTTTCCTCTTCAGAAAAGATCCTTCATCCACAAACTTTCAAGAAAGAATGTTCTTACATTCACATTCAGGTTCCCAGAAAGACTGTTTCAACAACTGTAAGGGCCAGCAGAGTCCATACATCTAAGGTGTATGGCCACCTTCAAGTGTACCTGTCATTTGCAAAACCTTTTAGAATATCACAGAGACATGTCACAAATGTCTGTAAATGATATGGACGCTTTAAGAGTAATAATGTGATTAATGACCTTTTCATGAGTTATGGATCAGTAAATAGTTACTGTGGTTTGGCAACCTAGTTTATTCTACCAAACACAGCTGCCAAAAATAAGAATACAGTTGGCAGAGAACCAATGGTTAGAAATGGAGACTGGATGTTCACTATCTGTTTGCATAGGTTTATGTCCACACTCCAAAAACATACTAACAGGTTATTGTCTGTCCAAGATAGGAACGTAACAACGCAAGACCCATTCAAGAGAGAAATGTAAATGACAACAATTCGTACAGCACTGTGGATTATGCAACATAACTAAATGAATATGGGTTTGTAAACATACCTGTATATTTACACCCAGCTGCCATTGATTGCATTATAAAAAAAATTGTATAAAAACCACCTCCCCCAGCAATGTAGGTGCAACACGCTTCTCTACTAACTAGTCAAATCTTTATATGATCAGGTTTCCTTGTCTGAGCAGCCTAGTTATTATTTGGCCACTATTATATGATAACCCAAGCTAGCCATAATAGATGTATAATAATACAAGTACTGCCAAGTGAAAGGAAATAACAATGTTACCCAAGATGACATTGAGACTGAGGACATATATCAACACATTTCACTAGTTCTAAAGAAAAAAAAAAAACTCGAACAGGAAAATGTCTAAGAGTATTTGTGAAAAATACATCTATGTATCTTGTTATATGATTGACACGACTCTGTACAGAAAGTACTTTGTGAACTGTGCTTTCCGCTAGGTGAATACTTTATACCCTTGCGTTTAAATCATGTTTATTCTTAAAACTACTGCTTCCTAATGCACTAGAATTACTCATTTCTTATGTACAAGTGTTCTTTTCAGGGTTTTCCCTGCTGCTAGTCTATGCACATATGCTTTCTGTCACTATCACCTGTTTGTAATGTAGGTTGTAATGGTTTGAGGAAAAACTATTAATAAAACAATTAATTAAACACTATTCATTACATTATAGTATAACATTACCAAGGTGATCAAAGGACAAAAGGCTACAGTTTTACAGACATAATAAACAGCGTGATGTCATCATGCATAGTAATAGCAATAGCTGGAAACAGTCCTCTGGACCATATAATCATGTATTTATAGCTGCAGAAACAATTCTGTAGTGATTGGTCCCCTTTAAGAAATTTTTAAGATGAAGGGGAAATCAAGTGCTGAACACCCTGCCCTGTTACTGTCCTCCTTCATTACCTGGCAGCAGTGAATAAACAGAATATGTGCATTTGCACTAAGGCACCTTTTTCAAAAATATTCTGGGAATGCACTTCTTTAGCTTCACCACTGGTCATCCAAGGAATGTTATAAAATTGATTCAGGAGGAAATCATTTAAGGTTGAAGCATCACAGCAGAAGCCAAACACCAAAGATTATGCTGTTTGACTAATAACAGCAATGAAATACTGGGTGCAAATATGGTACATGTAACTCCACATGAGAATTTTAGACGTGGCTTTCATTGTTTGTACTGTATTTCATTCCACTATAGTAAACAAAAACAATATAGGGATATTGCACATAGAAATTCTAATTCAATTTAATAAAGCACTCTTATTAAAAAAAAATTGTATGTCATAGAGCAATATCACAAGTTTTGATTGGTCCCCTTTGGTATGGCAGAACAGCACACGTCCAGCAGGACACATATGATGACATAATTTCATCACGTTCTGCCTGTAGGAGAAGACTTGTGCTACTCCAGTACAGACAGCAGATGAGGACATGGGCAGTGCTAGAGCAGAGGTAAGGTGAGTGGAATTTTTATTTTTATTATTTTATTTACTTGATATGGACGCTCTAGGGACATCCTGGGGGGAGGGGGTTAACTACAGTATTGGGGGAAGAAATCATCTACTTCATTGGGAATGTGGTATATCTACTGTGGACATCTACATAATGGGGATGGGAGTTACCTACTGTACCTACTGGGAGCATATTCCTACCTGAGCTGTTTTTTCTACAGATAGGGGATAATAAGATGACTGTTGAGGATCTGACTGCCAGGACTTCCACCAATCCCCAGGCAGCTGTGCTGAGCATCCCACTCATTGCAGGGAAAATGTGTCCCTGTTCTTGGGATTAGGATTGGTGGCCAAGCTCAATTTAGATCGGAATATCTATCTACCTAATTGGTGGGAGGTTAAAGTGCACCTGTCATTATGTTTCCTCTTCTGATCAGCGTGAAGTCGCTCCTGCCACTGGAAGTTCAGGTTACTATAAATATGAACACATATGGTCATGCAAGAGGCCTATTGAACCAGAATAGAGATTATAAACAGTGCGGTCGTACAGTAATTAACCAAACTTCCAACTGCGAGAGCCATTTAATAACAGGTATGCTTGCAACTCTCTTACATTTGTGGGTCATGAGGGGGAACAATACTTTGCCTTGCCCAGGGTGCTGCCAACCCACGCTACGTCATAAGACTAGGATATGCCAAAAAGTTTGTAAAAGTGATATGTACATAAGGCCCTATGGACAAGCCTGTCAACTCTCTGGGCCAAAAGATCTAGGCAAAAAGTGTTTCTATTGGATATGCTCCAACTCTTAATTGGTTTCTGAAAATTTTCTCTATATGTTAAAGGGGGTTTCTGGCCCCTTGACAAAATTGCTCTAGGGTAGGTTAGGAGAGGGAAAGAAAAAAAATATCCTTCTGGTGTGCAATATGTAATATAAATATATATGTACATATTAGTTTATTAAAGGCAACTACAAGCCCTGTACTAGAGACATTTCCAGCTTCGGCGATCACTGTGATTCAGGAACAGCACTACCGTTTAATCCCACAGAACCCACCAGCACGCCAGGAACCTGGATAGGAATTCAGCTGTGTAAAGATATGTGTTTAAGGATTTTATGTAACTTCTTATACAGAATGAATGTAAAGTTAGCGTGTTCTTTGTAATTCTAGAATTCTGAGGTCAAAGTAAATGGAGAGAACATTAAACTGTAATTAGTAACCCCACACTAAGTGCTTAAATTTTAAAACAAACATTCACAAACCACTCTTGGCACCTCTAGCATATAATTCCTTCATAGGACTATGGTACTAAGCTGAATGCCTAGGTTTAAACATAATATCCCATTGCAAAAAATCAGCATTTAAAGCCATGGTCAGAGAGCAACGACATGCAAAACTTGATAGAGTGCCTGTGCATGACTTGTATGTGCTTGGCTGAGCAGGAATCTAAATCATGGAAGACATATATATTAATCAGTGGCCCGCAGTGTATTGGCAATGCCATACTGAAATGGTTTACACAGGGTATAATCAGCACTCACAAAATGTTTTCATAGACCAGGAAAACCATGATTCAGTCTGGCAAAAGTCTAGATATCACACAGTTAAGGTTGGGTTCACACTACATACTTGGCCTTTGTATATTGTATAAGTGTAAACAGCCCTAGACATATACAGAAAATGGAGACTGTGACTGATGCCTAACAGTGACATCAACCATCTTTAAACTAATATGGTTTCCAAATAATGGATTGTGGCCTTTTTATGATGTGGCAACAAGAAGGATGACAGTGTTAGTCAGCCATTAACATATATGGCACCCATAGGCTATACTTGCATCCATTTAATAGATACATAATGAAAAGCTATTGAATAGTTCATGAGTTCATACCGAATGCTTGTGACATCTGCCATACAATGTCACTCAATGGCTAAGATGGTATCTGCTTAATAGATTTGATATTTTTTACAGGATCCAGTTTTTGGAAATCATCAGTGTGACAAATAATAATAATAATAATAATAATAATAATAATAATAATAATAATACACATTTAAAAAATCATACATTGTGATTTTCTGGATTTTTTTTAAAAATAGGCTCTGTCTCTTACAGTTGAAGTGTACCTACGATAAAAACTACACACCTCTACATTATTTGCGGGTGGAAAAACTTGCTAAATCAGCAGTGTATCAAATACTTATTACTCCCACTGTGTGTGTGTGTGTATATATATATATATATATATATATATATATATATATATATATATACATAATCTTATCTCTACATCGCTTGCCATTACTCACACCAATGGGAGCTCACAATCTTAATTCTAAGACTTCTGAGGTGGAGGCCCACTGTCAGGGACCTGTAGTATCTTTAGTTATAACATACTTGCTGGTACAGTGGCATCTCAATACCTTATGTATACTGTATGGCATAGCCATTATTTAGCATAACAGGAACTATGCAATTTAGTTTTTACGTGATTTCGGGATACAGTATTCCTGATAGTAGAAAAACTGTGTTAACAACTAATAAAAAACGTCCGCTACCTCTGCGGTGATAACGTCTTTTATTCGATACATTGTGTGCATTGGACGTCAGGCTTTCCATTGACTTAATAAATTGCATAGCAGTCACTTTAAATAGGGAAAGCGGCTGCCTTTTCTCTATTTTTGACGTTGTGTGAACATAGCCTAAATATGTGTATTTTATGGGATGACTTCTTTGTAGATAATGTGATCATATGGTGTGGTGTCATGTGGTGTCACTGGTGGGATTCAAACCGCAGACCCTGGTTCTACAATTCAGAGCCTGTGTTGAATAAAAGGGAACTAATATGGGAGTCAGCTTCAACTACAATACTGGTTTAACACATAGTAATGTTTGTCAAAGGAGAAGCTATGTGAAATAAAGCTTTGCAGATTTCCTTGTAAACTCAATGGCTTTAGCAAAGAAATCTAATCTAACTCTGCAAGCTGCTGCCGGCGTGTGACTATAAGGGTTTTGTAGATAAAACAATAATAATAATCAGTGAAAGATATAGTTAGCTAGGAATATACCTATAATGCTATAGTGGAAGGAAATGGCATTCTAGTCTCTGTAGCACCAAGAACACATCATGGTACCTTAAGAATCATTACACAAATGCACTCACACCCAAAAAACTTGGGAATTGCCTCCCGAGTGAACAATCCATGGAATTAACAAGTGAGCAGCCAAATGCAACCAACCCTGCTTTGTATCTGGGGAAGAGTTCTGTCTACTTAGCAGGGACAGTAAATCCTAAAATCCCAGCCAAAACCCTCTATTAACGTACAAAGGATAGAGAAAAGGGAGCGTTAATCTGATATTGATTAAAATTTTGGCTTCGTTGCACTTGTAAGTGAATAAAAGAAAATTTAAATGCTCCACAAAACCAGAGACCCTATTTAACATGCAGTCAGTGGGTACATGGCTAAATTAAGGCTTAGACTGGTGATTCAATACGAAAACTATGTTGGCTCCCAGCTTTGCCTGCCTGGCTCTTGAATTTACAGGACTGTACTTTGCCCGATTACGTTTTAACCCTAGAGCTGCAAAATATGGATGTATCATGCCTGACTCTAAAGCTGTAGTATCACTATACAGCTACGATATGGAATATAATATACAGTGGTACTTTGGTTTAATAGTAATTTGGATTGAGAGCGCTTTGCAAGAGCTCAGAGTTTTTTAAAATTGTGATTTGGTTTAAGAGCATTGCTTTGGTTTATGAGCTCCCTGTACTGGGGTGGAGGGGGAGTGGAGGAGGGGCATGGTCTGTATAACGGGGTTTACAGCACTGTATTCTGACCCAGGAAGTCTCCCTCACCTTCCAAATCATGGCAGATCCACTTAAGGCTATGCACGCCACAGTTGAAAAGTGGTGAAAAATAAGGTGGTCCAGGAGCAACATATATCCCCCTATCCATAGGATAGGAAATAAGATTGATCACAGGATGGATTCCGATGCTTGACGAAGTGGAGTATATACACGAAACGTCGCAGAATCCGGCGTCTGCCTCCGCAACGCTGATCACCTTCAAGAGGATGACAGCGCTCTTATTGAGCCCCCAAAAGATTTTGTCTCTCACACAGCATCTGGACTTTGAGCACTAGTGTTGGGTGAATATACCTTTGTGCATTTGTATCCTCTAATATATTTTTTGGATAAAGAAAATTGGAGCATATATTTTCTTGTGTGTACTTTTCATTCATCGGACTCCTCCTGGGCCATCAATTATCCGGAGAACGGAGCTCAAGTCTTTTTTTATTTTTAGAATGGTCATGTTTTTATCATTTATTAGCTTTTTTTTTTTTAGAAAATGAATGGTGTGACTAAGCACATGCAACCGCTGCTCCATTCCAATGCGAGACTTATGGCTCTGTTCTCCAGATCAAGGATGGCTCCAATGATCAGACCTGCCACAACCAAACGCTCATCCACTATCCTATAAATAGGTTTTAAGTGTTATAGGCTTGAATATCCCTTTAAAATATACATACCAAGGGATTAGTAATTATACAGAGATCCTAAGAGAAAACATATATTTATGGTATTGCTAAAACATTGCTGAAATCTAGTGGCCTGAAGGAAAGGTGCAGAGCACAGTAAAGAATTGGGTAACACATATTTAGCAGAACAGCCTGAAGGATGGATACAATGTAGAGTAGAAGTAAATGCAGACAAAGAACAGGAAAAATCTAGCAAAGACCGTTTATAAGTGCACAGGACAAGGGTAAGTCACAGTATTTAAGTTTGGATTTTTACATGGACTGAAGTAAGCCTAAAAAAGAAGCAAGTTAGCTTCCATTAGCCATGAATATTAGCCATTTTCTTTTAAGGTAACTCTAAGGGCAATAAGGCAGCCCCCAGAGTCAGGTGTAACAGGGAAACACAAATCCTTCACAGTGAAACAAAAAACAACCAATGGTCAATTCTGAGAAAAGCAACATATAATACAACATGCATAAGCGTTGAAGAGCCATTTGAGGCAGGTAATTGGTATTGCTAACACCTACACAGGTCCGTGGAGGAAATGGGTACCTGTAGGTAAGAAAACGTATTTAATCTATTTCTTATAAAGTTGTAGAAAATTTTCAAGAATATTTCAAATAAACCACACCCTAAAAAGCTAACAGAAGTACAGAAGTGCTAACAGCAGAAAGTGGATACAATGAATAGTCCAGGCAACGGTCTTTTTAGAGTTTACATTATCAAAAGTACAAAAAAAAAAAATAAATCAGCTCACCACTATGGAATCATGACACACTCCATCACATAAGGGTTTAACTGTAGATTTAAGCACATGAGACACCAGCCGGCAAAAATACCAGTTTAATGAAGACCATAGAGTTGAAAATTCTCTGATCTCACAAATATATTTAATGCATAATCAATTTCTTTATACCGAAAAACTGACACATTGATGCATCTAAAAAAAACTGTAGAATTTCAGATGCATTTTTAACTTTAAAAGGTCTTAGTTTTAGTAAAGGCAGTACATAATGTGGGCGAAGGGCAGTGTTGGGCAATAGCAATACATGCTAGGCATTTTCAGTATATCCATTTTTCCAGTCTACTTTAGGTAGTATCGCTTTACAGGAGAAGTCCGGCCTCAGGGTTTTATTTTTTTAATTGCCAGGGCAAGGGGGGGGGGGGGACAACAAATGGCACTAACTTACCTCTCCCAGTCATCTAACAGACCATGTGACCCCCGCTGTGCTGCCGACTTCATGACCCAGCTGATGGACTGGCCGCTCAGCCAGTCAGTGACTTGGGCAGGACACCACTCCAGGTACTGATTGGCTTAGCTGTCAGTCCATCAGCCAAGGTGGGCATTCTCCCCCAAGTTGCGACGTCATCACAACTCGAGGGTAAATGCCTTCCGGGAAGCCAGTCAGATGGCAGATTGCGGGTATGGGTAGAGGTAAGTTAGTGCCGATTGTTGTTTTTCCTCCGTAGCCTGTCATTAAAAAATTAAAGAAAGAAAAAAAACACACAAGGCCAGACTTCTCCTTTAAGTGTACAATGTGAAGATGTTTTTGCTTTGAGCTCCTCAATTTCAGCTTTCTTTATTATTTGGGCATCAATAAAGCACATAAGATGCCGTAGAACATGTCTAAACATTGCATTTCACATATTTCTGCATCTTCCATACAGCTTCACTTTTCTTGTAAGGTCATATATAAAAGGAATGATGTGAAGCTGAGAACATATTGCAAATTATTCAGGGTGAAAGAAAATAAACTGTAACACGTTAACATACTGAGTGGGAAATGATAATAGCTTGTGGGTGGAGATGTCTATAATTCCCTGAATAAGCTTTTCCTCTGCACTGGTACATATATCTATTAAATGGTTATATATTGCATTAGAACTTCCAACATTTTATAACATGATCCAGAGTACCTGATATTACATGTATTCACAGCACATACAAAACAGTGAACAAAGTACTGCACTAAAACAAAGCTTCAAAGCTGTTCTATAACATATAGAGTGCATTGTGTTAGAGTCAACTGGAGTCAATTAATGATTTCATTTATACAAGTCAAAAGAAGAAATCAGAACTCTTCCTGCTGGTTTAAGTATAGATTTATAGATACATGCGTAGGTATTCTTTAAAGGGGATCTGTCTTCTGGTCTATGCGGTGTTATTTTAGGTAACAGAAATCCTGATTCCCATGATGTAGTCGTATTTTACAAGAAGCAGATCTAACAAAATCAGGGTTTATCTGGTAAATAGCAAGTCAAGTGCACTAGTCCATGTAGTGATGTGTGTGTGCACTCAGAAGTTGTATGGTAGGCTGTTGTAGGAAGCACATGTTATCTAACTCTAGATGCCAGGACTGCTAATGAACCTGGCACATAAGTGGAATCTACTAGATATGGAGTGGGTTCAGATCCTACTCCAAACTTCCCCATCCGACATTTGTCAAATGTCGGGATGTGTTTAAACTAGAGATGATTGGACCTTAAGCATGCTCGGGTTCATCCCAATCCAAACTCTCTGCATTTGATTACCGGTGGCTGAAGACATTGGATGCAGCCCTAGGGCTGACTAGAAAACAAAAAAACAACCTATGGCTCTTGGCTATATCCATGTTTTCCAGGTTTCCAGCTGTTCAACGTCTTCAGCCACTAGTATTCAAATGCAAAGGGGAGGCTGGTGGGCCATATGCTGCATGTTGGGAGGTGCTGTTGCCACAGCCAGGGTATTTAAATATAGAACTATGGCAGCAAACTGAACCTTGGCCTAGGTGAAAGAATAACTTGTGTGCAAAAGTACAACAGAGACACCATCACGTGTTTCTCAACTTCAGTGAGCTAGCCAGATATTCTACCGGTAAGGAACAACCAAGCCGGGGGGGCCTCCGGTCAAGGTAACCACCTTCCAACAAGCCACAATCAAAAAATGACTGGACTTGAAAAATACCTCAGCAAGGTATCCATCCACAGACAGCTGTTTTGGGGTATTTGGCCCTCATCAGTGTGGAGCAGGATTCTGGCTAGTAGGAGCAATGCTGAGTAAGTGCATTAAAGAGAATGATGGT
The DNA here is from genome assembly GCF_027789765.1 of Dendropsophus ebraccatus. Taxonomy (NCBI): domain Eukaryota; kingdom Metazoa; phylum Chordata; class Amphibia; order Anura; family Hylidae; genus Dendropsophus; species Dendropsophus ebraccatus. The sequence continues at coordinate 70,508,705 of NC_091460.1, forward strand.
TCATGAGGTCAACCATCATTCTCTTGAAAGAATACTTTGTACTACACACATACCACAAAAACTAAATGTTAAGTGAGAAATATGGTAGGTTACAACAACAAACCCAGAAGAGGGAACATAGATTCCAGTCAAATATTACAGATTCACGTTCACAAGATTATGTTTACACATTCCTTTACAAATACTTAAATATGATATCATTGCCGTCGATTGCAGTGGGTCTTGATAGACAACCAAAAACAATGTCCTCCCTTACTTTACATGGCATTCATAGCTCATGTAAGCAAACAGGAGAAAAGACTATATGTAACTTCTTCGTATACCAACATGTTGGTACTCTATTGACAAGCTGTTATTATAAGAATTTGTATAATGCATTAGTAAAGTCAACTCAGGATGCCCACAATACCATGAAAAAAGCCTGAACGGAGCACAAAACAGCACGTTTCTTAAGAAATCCTGGAGGATTAGTAGCCACCTGCACATTCTCAGTAACCTCCACTGAGGACAATATTTGAAATCCTTGGATTTGCAGTAAACCACAGCCCATATATAGTTTCTTGTAAAAACAGCTTGAGAAGTTGGACATAAAGTCAGAAGTGCCCATAAAAAAAAAAGCAAAAACATTTATAAGAGGAAGTTGAGATCTCAAAACATACATGGTCTATGGCGTGGTTCCCATTTTCTGCAGCTTTGTTTAAAATGAAAACAATTCCCACGTAACATCTATGAACTATTCAGGCCAAGTAGCACGAGGCAATATTAACATGCGTTCTCCGTGCTTGAGCACCTAGGTCATTGGTAGTCGTAAATTGCATTTGGGTAATATGTGACCAAATCGTGCCATACTATTTACTAGCCCTGCAGTCATGTGTTACACTCATGGCCCATCTCCTGCTGTCTGTAGGATAGGGAGAAGAAAGTTACTCTTCATTACAGGATCAGACAACACAAAGGCTTTATTGCTATTTTGTTTCAGCTATTTAGAAACCAAAATTCGCATCACAGCCTAAAAGTCATTGGTAGGGTAAACTGGATGTTGAGTTTACATATAAGTCAGTACTGGAAAAAACATCCCAGATGCTGGAAATGAATGGAAAACATTATACTAACATTATGCAAATTGTGCCATTGACCACATCATTTTCATGAATTCAATCATCTTGCTTATTATTATTCCTTTTAAAGAAGTACGATGAATGCAGTATAACTTATTTAGGTCAGTCAGTAAACTTGTACATGTAGTAGGGATGGTCCGAACCTGCCGAGGTTCGGGTTCGTACGAACCCGGACTCTCGCAATGATTCCCGCTGCCATAAGCCATAGGCCATAGGCTGTATCCCAGTTTTCCAGGCGGTCTTCCCGCTTTATCCACCCTCTCCATGGAGGTTTAAAACAGCGGGAATCATTGCCAAGAGTCCGGGTTTGTACGAACCCGAACCTCGGCAGGTTCGGGCCATCCCTAACATGTAGTTAAAAGGGTACTCTGAGCATTCTTTTTTTTTTTTGTTATATTGCTGGGGCTGCATAAAAATAATAAACAACCTACTCTCACCTACCGTGCTCCCCTGGGGTCCCCCTGAGGCAACTTTGGGTCCCCCACTGAGCTTTCTGGGCACTATTTTCCGCTGTCAGTCAGTGACTGGCTGAGTGGGCTTTTACTGCCTAGACAAGTATGTCTTGAAAGTAGTGGCCAAAGCATTTAGTGGGGGATTCAAGACAGAATCAAGACTCTGTGGATGAGGTAGATGCTCAGGGTACCCCTTTAATCCAATACTGCAATGACAGCACTAATGTGAACTGTGACTTTATCCACACCAATGTTCGGAATACAACGGCTTTCTCTACCATGCTTTGAGAAGGCATTGCTAAAACATTGTAGGAGGTGTGGGTAAAGTCACACTTCACATTAGTTCTGTCTCTACTTACTTACTGTAAGGCTATGATCACACAAGGTTTTTTCCTCTCTGTTTTTGAAAAGAAAAAAATTACGTCTGTCATTTCGCTGTTTGGCCTCCAACAGTGCAATAACAGCTGTTGGTACATTATTCTAGTTTAGGTGGACTGATCGGCCTTTGGCTGTGTCTTTAAAAGTCCATTGAATTTAATAGTAGAAACGGTGAAAGGGCGGTGAAAAAAAAAAACCTGTGTGTAAACAACTATAAAATAACGTCCACTGTTTGCAAAAGACATATGAAAATATTTGTCATGATCATTATTTTGATGTCCGCGCAGACAACAGCCCTCATTTTATACACTGTGCGCATTGGACGTCAATTAAATAGCAGCAAAAACGGTGGCCGACGCCTTTTTCCATTTTTGAACGCGGTGTGAACACAGCCTATATGTTCAAACTTTTTTGTGCCCATATTTTGAACCATAAAAAAGTATATAATGCAGCCATTTTATTTATTTATTTTTTTAATTGCCAAAAAACAGTCATAATTGTCCTACTAAGTTCTATTAAATGCGAAAATGCCTGTTATGCTCAACAACTGTTAGATAGTAAACTCCTATTAATTAGTAAAATTATTTGCCCTTTTTTTCAGCCTTATACAGCTCTACAGGTCACAGAACGGCCAGTGTCAGAAAAGATCATCCCGGCCAGTACTGCATTACCAGATGGATGATCTTTACCGCAATTTGGATGTGGGCCCAAAATGTCCCAAACACAGCCATATTAGAGCACTAAAATGATGGCATAAAAAAACGATGTATGAACATTAAAGCTTTCTTGCAGTGACAGGGTGTTTATTCACATCTATTCAGGTGATAAGGGCGAGAGTTTTCTATAGCACCAGAAGCTTCTCAGCTACTCCCCTTAGTATCTATTCTGTGTGGTACACATTACAGACACTGCCATAATCCCTACTTCACCCCCAGGAGAGCTCCTAAACAAATTATACATGAAAAGTTCTCCGTTGATCAATATAAAGCCAGTTCACATTTCAACATCATTGGCTCTTTGTTTCCTGCTGAATACATGCACACATTTAATTCTAGAAATTTGATTTCATTCCCAAGGCTAGAATATCAGTTACAGGGCTATTGAGCCAGTAAAAGTGCTTGCATAGCATGACCACAAACAAAGTGAACAAAACCACTTAGAAATACATCACACTAACAATGGACTATTCAAGCTGTGTTAGTGCAGTAACTCCTAAATGGGAACTCCACCCTTAGCAGTGTTATGCCCTGTGAAACTGACCGTGAGTTTGTGTCACTTTCTTGGGTGGGGAAAGTAAGCAGCAGTTAGTTATCGGTGGATGGAAATGAATGCGAACTGATGTAAGGAGAGATCATGGCCACTGCCTACACCTTCTCTGGTCTTCTTTATGTTTGACAGGATAAGGAAATGTGGCCTTGCATTAAATGCTCGGCAAAAGTCTCTATTGTTTTCCCTATCTTCCAATAAGATGTGTACAACCATTGGGCAAGAAATGATTGCCTCCTGTAAGTCAGTGTACAGAAACAGATATGGGGTGTTCATGCTTCAGAGTTCCATGGTGCAGAATAGTGAGACTTCTGCTCTACTAAATGGGAGCTATATGACCTTTACAAAAGTTAAAGGGGTGTTCCACTCAAACATAACTTTTTATGTGTTGCTGCCCATGGTGAGACTAACAACTCATTCCATACTTGTTATTATCTATTAAGTCTCCTTCTCCTAGTTCTCAGCTGCTGCTTTCTGCTGAAAACACAAAAATCTGTGTGTGAGCTTTTCTCTCTATCTCCCCCTCCTCCCCCCTCCATTCTAAAACAGCTGATGTAAACAAGTCCCTGACTGGCTTTATCTGCAACATTGTAGCTTCTTTGTAATGCTCGAAGGTGTAATCACAGTGAGTTCATTAGAAACTTGTCCTCAGAATAACCCTCCCAGCATTACAAAGAAGGTACAATGTTGCAGATAAAGCCAGTCAGAGAGGGGGGGGCGAGGGGGAGAAAGAGAGAAGGGGTCACACACAGGAGACTGTCCCGCAACATGTTGAAAGACTACAATCAACCAACATTGTGCATATTTTGTGAAAGTATTTTAGGTGAGAATACTATACGCACCTGTGCAATCATATTTTTAATATGGAGGAGGTCCAGCAACCAAAGTGTCCCATATGACAATATACAGTAAGTGAACTTACAGTAAGTTTGAGTTTGCGCAAACCCAAAACTATCTGCATTTTACTCCCTGTGGCAGGAGAAGATGGATGCAGCCCGAGGACTGCCTGGTAAACATGGATACAACCTATGGCTATATGAGCCAAAATTTACTGTAAGTTCGCTCATCTCTAAACAATATCATTGTCTATCACCTTTACTATCACATGACTGTTCATTACCCCAGTGTTGTGACATCACATCATTATCATCCCTATACTATAAGGTTTGTGTTCCTTTGCTATTAACAGTGACATCACAATGTTATGGTATTATGGTTTAGTGACATTGTATCATTCTGTGGCATCGTTCTGCAAATTTTTTCACACTGACATTACAATTCTTTAGGTGGACAGCAGCATCCAACTAAGCATAGAATGAAGTCTATGGGACAAGCGGAGATTTAAGCGGGAGTGAAGGGTGGAATCCACAGGAAGTTCTCTGCGCGGATTCTGTAGTGTGAACATACCCTAATAATAAGGACGGTAAGAAAAGAGCAACTGTGTGTGAACAACTAAAAAATAACATCCATTGTTTGCAAAAGACGTCTAAAAATAAATTGTCATGATCATTATTTTGACGTCTACGCAAATCAAGGCCATCATTTTATACACTGTGTGCATTGCACGTCCGTCATTCCATTGAATTCTATGCATTCTATTGAGGTCAATTACAATTCGTTAATAACAAACGTTATTTTAATAGAAAAAGCTTCCGCCTTGTCTCTTATTATTTTTATTTTTTTTCACTTAGTGTGAATATAGCCTTTAGTTTTCATCAAAAGGAATAAATAGTAGTAGGACAAATATTTTCCTCCATGGGTACAGAGTTATATATCTCACATGCCTTTGTGCAGGTAATATATTAAAGGGGTTATCCAGTGCTAAAAAAAACAATTTCTTTCCGAGACAACATGACTCTTGTCTCCAGGAGCGGTTTGCAATTAAGCTCCATTCACTGCAATAGAACTGAGCAGCAAAACCCCGCCCAAGCTGGAGACAAGAGTGGGACTGTCTCTGGAAGAAAGTGGCCATGTTTGTGTAGTGCTGGATAACCCCTTTAATTAACATATCACAAGCAGAAGCCATTCTCTTTACAAGTACAGAGCATATCTATAAACACCAAGGCAGCTTCACACGTTCATCAAATGTGTGGGATTCAAAATCTACAGTTATTTATTAACTCATCAGCCTGTAATGCAATGAGCATAGGCAATGTCTGACCTGGTTTAACCCCTGTTCATTGGCCCATTTGATCTGGTTAATATTTTTGATTTAGAATAAATTCTCCCAAGTTTATTTAACGTCTCTATAATTTAAATCAGTAACTCTTTGGACCATTAAGTAAGAAGAGGAAATCATTAAATAGCAAAAGTTATACAGAAAAACACTATGGAAACCAGGGAGTAGTGTTCCAAAGCATAAGCATAATTGCATATACGACAATTCCACCATGGATGTTGACTAGAGATGAGCAAATTTGCCAAAAGTTTGGGTTTGCCTAAACCTGAACAATCTGCATTAGGATTTTGCTGCCTAGAGAAGGTGGATGCAGCCAGAGGACTGCCTGGAAAACATGGATACAGCTATAGACAGTCCTCAGGCTGCATCTTCCTTGGCAGTAGGATTCACATGCCAATCATTTGGGTTCGTGCAAACCCGAACTTTCAGCAAGTTGGCTCATCTCTAATGTTTACATTCAGCATCACAGAGAAATCTCCATACAGTAGCTATTTTATGGCAAGAGCCATCCTATAAATAAGAAGTTCACAACCATTTGCACCTTTTGAGCATTTTGCAACTTTGAGAGATATCAGAAGAAATAATGCAGTGTTACAGAACCTGTTTGCCATTGCTGGGTGTATATGTATGTAAGTCAGGACTGATGTATGTTATGGGATAATCTGTGGATGAAGTTGCTATACTGTGTGGTGGTCACTAGGTGTCACTGTTTTCTTCTATAGTGATCACAGGCTGAAGGATGCTAAAGGGGTTAATTGTACAGGTGACAGTCTGTAAGTGCTTAAAGGACAAGTGCCATGAAAAACTTTTTTCCAGTAATTGAAGCACATTACAAAGTTATATAACTCTGTAATATGCTTCAATCACCTATCTGCCTCCCTTCCCTCTCTTTCCCCCCCTCCACCCCCCAGCAGGAAGTGTAAGAAACTCACACAGACTACTGTCATCACCAGGCTCTTTTCTCAGCTTCTTCTTGTGACGATGAGTCATCCGCAGGAGGGCTGCTCTAGCTCCTGTTAAACCAGCCTCCCCCTCCCCTGCCTTGTCAGGTGACTCAGCTTGCTCAGCTCCGATTGGCTGAACAACTGCAAGCCATCTGAGTCCATGTCACTTGCTTATCTTCCCTAGTGACATGACTCCTTCACTCAGTCCACTTGGCAGCAGGAGAGAGTATGAGGGGAGGGGGGAAGGCTGCCTATGTGCTGGGAGTCAGTAGGAGAGAAGATAAGCAAGTGACATGACTCAGATGGCTTGCAGTTGTTCAGCCAATCGGAGCTGAGCAAGCTGAGTCACCTGACAAGGCAGGGGAGGGGGAGGCTGGTGTAACAGGAGCTAGAGCAGCCCTCCTACTGATAACTCATCCTCACAAGAAGAAGCTGAGAGAAGAGCTTGGTGATGACAGTAATTAGGTATCTGTGAGTTTCTTACACTTTCTGCTGGGGGGTTGAGGGGGGAAAAGACAGGGAAGGGAGGCAGATAGGTGATTGAAGCATATTACAGAGTTATATAACTTTGTAATGTGCTTCAATTACTGACAAAAAGTTTTTCATGGCACTTGTCCTTTAAGAGGAAGTTTGCCAGCCTCTTACCTTTGAGCCTATCACAGCCCTGTAAAAGTTTCCCTCCAGTTCTGACCTTCTGACTTGATTAGGTGCAAAGGTACCCCAGAGCCTGCTCTACCAATAAGAAACAAGTCACAGCCTTAACTTAGAAAAAGTCTGGTGGAGAAAGCCATGTGCTAAGTTGAATACTGCTAAACTGTTCCTTTTTTTCTACAAGTTCCTGAAAACCAGGCCATGGCCTGCTAAAGCCAAAAGTAGGTAACTACTACCACAAGCGGGGAGATTACACCTGTCCACACTGAGGGGGGGGGTGTCACACTCAAGTTTCCTCAAGTTCTACCAGTCTGAATAATGACTTATTTAAAGGCCTTGGAAAAATTGCTATGTGCCGACGTGCTTCCTGCTTAGTTTCCTTAGCTAATGTTGAGGGGCCAACTCTGCCCAAATGATCATTTCTGGGGCCTGTGCTACTGGTCCCCTCCAGGTAGTCCCCTTACCACAAGTACAAGTCTTCTACTAAAGAACCCAGAGAGTTTGCAAAACCTGAGTATTGTTTATTTACAGTCTAAATTGCTAAAGCAGGATTCACCAAAACCTCCTTAAAGGGAACTTACTGACAAACCACCCTAGCTTAACTGCAACTTGTCAATGCAGTCATTGGAAAATACTGTAGTGTATTTTTAAGATACTGCCAAGTAAACACTACTGTAGTTCAAGTTACTTTGCAGTCTGTGTGTTCCTATATTGCATCCCCACAATACAATATAATTTAATTTAGCAGGCGTGTGCTGGTACCTAGGGAGAGCTACTTCTACTCTGAGCCCCAAGATAAAATACCTTGCACCCCTGGGTCACCAAAATAAGAAATCCCAAATTTGTATGCTGATAAGTACTTCCATGTAAATCTAACTGGTAATACACCATCCTAATTGGCATCGATCAAAGGAAAGGCTGCAGTTGACATTGCATATAGTCATAATTCAGAAGTCCTTTGGCAGGCCACATATCCACATGTGGCCCACAAACCACTGACTGGGGAATACTGCTCTATATTAAAATATATATATATATATATATATATATATATATATATATATATATATATATATATATATATATATATATATACACACATCATCCACTCAGAAAAAGGCCATGGCTAGCAAAATTGAGCATGAAACACTAACAATGTTTGTGTATTATGCAATATTATATCATATAAAGCAACTCTAGACATCCATAGAGTAAGTAACAATTGTTTAGATACAGTAGATACAGCTAAGCACTTTAAAGTTCACCTTAGTAAGAACTAATTGATAAAACTATGATGATCCTGCACCAGAACCTCAGGCTCTTAAAGGATGTGTATAGTCCTTTTTTTAACTGCTTCCCGTGCACAGCGCCAGCACTGGAGGCGGGCCTGCCCACCCCCAGTGGGAGGAAACCCCGCGCCTCTATGACATGGATCCATTGATTTAAATTGGATTTAATTGGATTTTAATTGATTCTTTGGGCGGGCAGCGGAATTCGCCATCGAATATCACTGGGTCTATGGGATGGGCGGAAATTCAAGCGGAGGCCACACAGCGGAATCTGCTTCAAGTTACCGCGGATATTCCGCAGTGTGCACATACCCTTAGTTCTGAAAGGGCATCACATAGAATACAAGAGATGTCTTTCTGGCTTTTACAGGTTACATAAAGCCATGAATATTTCACGGATGTCAGTATCATAAGTTACCACCAGTAAGTTATTCTTATACACAAACAGAACAGCAGTGAAGTCGCACTCTGCAGCTGTGAAGCATGTGCTTATATGTTACCATTGCATTATGGGGGACAATGCAACTGATTTAACATATCTTGGAAGCATGCTGTGGTTTGTATACGTTCCATACTGCCTTACCTCATATATATAGTATATCACTTAGCTCTCACTTTACTAAATGCTGCAAAACAGTGACTGCTGAAAAGCCAGAAGTGTTATTGAGGTGTCAAGGGTGAGAAACGTCTCAAGTGACATTCACACAGCCAGCTTATGTAAATGATTTTTGCCTGCTAGAAAAAAAAAGCACATGTAAATATTTTCTGAGGACACGCCATAAAAGCCATTATTCACAGACCATGACAAAAATCACACAAGAAACGACTTGTCTAAAACCAATCAGAAAACATATCACTATTCAGATACTGTACAACACTGGCATTCAATCATGTTCACATATGAATGATATCCTGTAATGCTAATTTATTACTAGTCTGTATTGCTACTTAAAGGTATAATTATACTATACTATCTATAATCGCTAGACATATGTTCATGTTACAAAACACTGAATTGTTGAAAACTTTATAGTATACAGAAAACCTCATGTCATGTGTCAGGGGAGAAAAATGTTACCCGTACAAAGCAGAGTTCAGTCTTCAGCTCCTAAACAGCACTGGAACATAAAAGCTGTAAAGTGACTAGACAGACTGGAAAACACAGTGATAATAAAATGGGTGGGGCTTAGAAGGAGGGATGTGGCCAATGACGATTGGATACATTGTTTAGGATTTAATCCAGGTAAATTGTGCAAAAAAATATGGAAATGTATGCCTGCTGTTTGTAGGTTTACCTCACATGTAAACAACATAGATGTTATCATAAATCAATGGTAAAAAATGCCTATATGCCTATTTCTCGACTTGTCAGGCTCTGTTTTAATTTATAACTCCGTCTCCCAACTCATCATTCAATTTATCATTTATTCAAGAAAAAAGATGCTAAGATCTGCTTCAAGATGGATCAGCTTGCTCTAGTGTTATACCTCACCCAGCTTACACTGCTCAGTACTGCTGTATAATGTCCCCGATGCTGTTGCTGCTTCTGAGGCTATACTATTAGATAAAGAGAAGCAAGATCCTCTTCTGAGTATATGCAGAGTATGTGAATCATTATAGAATTTAGGTCCCCCCCCCCCCCCCCGCTAGCTCAGGGATAATGGAAAAGTAGAGAAGGGATCTGCACATGGTTAAAACTTGTGAAAAATGGCACCAGAAACAGCACTACTTCTAAAAAAATAGATACACATAAAAGCTTCTCCTGGAAAGTTACATAAAACAACCGGTCCACTCTAAACACAGTCCAAGATGTGCCAGTTCATGGAGCAATATGTTCAGAGGCTGAGGGATCTGCTGATTCTATGCTGTTTCCATGGCCCCTACAAAGTGGTAGTGTGTACAGATGAGTGAATCTTAAGCACGCTCGTATCCGTACCAGAGCGTGCAGCATTTGGTTACCTCTGGCTGCAAAAGTTGGATCCAACCCCAAGGCTGCCTGGAAAACATGGATACAGCCACAGGCATCCAACTTCTTCAGCCACAGGCATCCAACTTCTTCAGCCACAGGCATCCAACTTCTTCAGCCACAGGCATCCAACTTCTTCAGCCACAGGCATCCAACTTCTTCAGCCACTGTATTCAAATACTGAATGATTGGACTCAAGCATGCTCGAGTTGCGCTCATCTCTTCCTTGTAGTGATGTTTTAGTCTAATTTTTTAAAGCTATTTCATTGTTTCCTTTACATTCCAGATCTGAAAGCTATACTCTGAGGAGCAGATCTGGTTGACCTATATCCCAGTGACAGCTAAATGTTTAACTTTCCCTCAATATTACCATGCCTGGGAGGACATTGTTGAGGTTGTCCTAGAGAATTTGGCAGAATATATGTGTGCACAGCTGCTGAAACCTATTACCTGTCAGAGCCTAGAGACTAATGGAAAATGACAGCCACGTGGGTCTCTGTATCAGTTCTCCATAACAATGACATCATATAGCAAAGTACATAATGGGCAAAACAAAACCAATCCAGACCAAACCACAGATCCCGGGCAGCGTAGAGTTAAAAAGAGACTTGAGTGAAAACAGAAAGATTAGTTCTGGATCAGGACCAGCAACCTAGGAGGTAAAAGAGTTTTCCCATTAGACTGCAATATACAATGGTCTATGTTTCAACTTTCACCATTTCCAGGTGTACGGACACAGGGGTCACGTACAAAAATTCCTTCTAAAATTCTCCTCCTGTTTTGATGTGAGAAAAAGACATAAACATAAAAAGGTCTCTGCAATGAACAAGGACAGAGTTACAGATGTGGCCACGGTTGTATATTTTAAAAACTTTTTGAACCCAACATCTTTTGGGGAGTTTTAAATACAACTGATGATGTGATTTAATAGACATCAGGCAAATATAATTATCTAAACCCAGCGCCTTCCCATGGATTGCCCTCCATTAAAAATTCATCTCTCTTGGAAATGAACAGTATATAGTGTCTATATTAATAAAGGAGCACTATACAAAGTCCTATTTATAATGCATAGAATGGTATTGATCAACCAATCATATATCCTGCTGATCCTGCCAGTATGGCACTAGGAACAATGTAATAGAGGTATGAATTAGACTATGTTCACACTGCAATTGGGTGAACATATGCAGAGTGTACAACTGGCCCATAGACTAATGGTACCAGAGGGCCACACTGCCCCCACAGAAGGCTAAAGAGGGTCTGTGAGAAAAGAAATATACATAGCAGTCTCTCACCTGCTTCTTGCTTCTTTGTTTTTCTGCACTGCTGGACTAATGTGGAGTGTCTGGATTTTTGGCCAATTCTACGATTTTTGCTTTTGATAAATTAGTGACAAATGCAAAGGTCAAAGCAAATGTGACTCCATCCAAGACGTTTGGATAGAATAACTTAAAGGGGTACTCTGGAGAAAAAAAAAGAACGTTTTTAAATCAACTGGTGTGCATCTGTTACAAAATCTCAAGCCTTCCAGTGCTTATCAGCTGCTGTATGTCTTAAAGGATGCCGAGTTTTCCTCCCAGTCTTATTCCTCTATTCCAAAGGCCCACAGTGAGGAGCAAATGAGCGTTGTCAGCACTCCTTTGCTCCTCGACCCCCGCTCGCTGCCACGTGGCGGCAGCAAGCGGATGAGTGCGGGAGGGGCCGCTGGTAGCTGCCCGGGTGATCGCTAGATCGTCCGGGCAGCCCATAGAGGATAGTGTCGGTCTGCTCCCGCCACTCCTATTCCACGGAGCGACGGCACCAGATCGCTGCTATCACAGTCGTTTATTTTTCAACATGCTTGAAATACAAACGACGCACCGATCAGCTGACGTGAACAATGTCGGCTGATCCTTGCCTTCTATTCCACGGGACGATTATCGGCCATAAAGGCTGATATCGGCCGAATACAGGCGATAATCGTTCCGTGGAATAGGGCCTTTACACAGTGCTCCCTGCTGTCACCTTTGTGTAGAGCAGGAGAGGTTTTCTATGGGTTTGTTACTGCTCTGTACAGTTCCTATCACAGACAGAGCACAGCAGAAGCAGAGAGAGCTGTGTCAGACTGGAAAAACTGATTTTTTAAAAAAATATATTAGTAATTTCCAAATCTGTATAACTTCCTAATACCAGTTTTTTGGGGTTTTTTTTTATTAAAAAAAGCCACAGCATTTTTGAAGATACCACTGTCGGCTCAAACATTTGCAACAAAAAGCAGTATAATTGGAGTGATAAATTCCCCCATATACCATATAATATACACTCTTAGGCCATGTTCATATGTGGCAAAACAGCGGCCGTTTTGTGACACAGCCGTATCACAGAACAGTTGCTGTCTGAGATGTTAAAACCAGCCAATACTGCAATATCAGCCGAGTGATCATCACTTTAAGTTAACTGGAATGCGGGAACTTTAGGCTGTGCCCGCACTCCAATTAGCCATAGCACACAATGTAAAGTACAGCCGGGAGCTGTACTTTACTTTGTGTACACAGTCTATTTTGTGCAGCAGCTGTTCACTAAATAGTGAACACACAAAATTGACATATCAGTTTACTGTGCGTGCCGTTGTTCTATACACAATAGTGTGATTTTACACTGCTAATAGCAAACTGCAACAACAGCCGTTGTTTAGTCTAAAAATACAGGGGGAGATTTATCAAAGAGTGTAAAATATAGGCTGGTGCAAACTTCCCCCAGCAACCAATCACAGCTCAGCTTCCAGCTCTGGTGAAAGGAAAGAGGAGCTGTGATTGGTTGCTGTGGCCGGTTTGCACCAGTCTAAATTTTACACCCTTTGATAAATCTCCTCCCCCCCCCCCCCAGTGTGTGAACTTGGCCTTACTTTGAATTGTGGCTAAATACTCCTGACATATATTTCTGATGCATGGAGTAATTGCAGTGTGAACATGGACTCAGATTAAATAATATAACCAGCATCATTTTTTTTAAACAAGTTATAGAATTTACAGATTGCCTAAAATAAAAGATTTATTAATCACAGTTACAAATATGCCATTTCAGGAACAAGGTTGGTAAGGTAGACATTTCTGCTAATTTCAATGACAAGTAAAGCCCTGACTTTCTTCAGCCTGAACCTGCTGATAACATAGAACAATAACCTGTACAAGGTGGTTATATTATAGCTATATACTTAAGCTTAGTGTTTTTTTATTGCAGACAGTAAAGTGTGTTCCTATAACTTAGTGCACATTCTATTTTAACTTATGTAAATTATACAAGACTAGAGTCCATTTAGCCCCAGGCAACTAGTGAGGCACTTCTGTCCCTGCACCTCTCCAGAGAACAGGTCATGACTGCAGCCAATCATTGTGTCTACATCCATTAGCGAGCTTCCTTCTTACGTCAATAGGACAGAGCTGACACCTTCCTCAGGCAGACGGGAGGCATGTTCAGGTGACATGCTGGGATTACACTTAATCAGAGCATTTACATTTCAAAGGCTTTTACCTGGAGCACACCCTTACTTTCCAAACAAGTCCAAATGTTTTGGCTTAGGGTAAGAATATAATTTCTATAATCTATACCTCATAGTCATACGTCTGCTGAAGTCTATCCTGCTCCCTAATTATTCTTGGATAAAGTAAAGTTAAAAAAAAACAGCCGACCTAAGATGACCTCAAATTTCTACCCCTTAATAGTAAATGTTCCATTGGAGACTATGGGACTTTATAGTTCCCCACAGCCCTGTATGTTATTGTTCGTATTACAGCTAAACCCCTGTCTGACATCAGAACAAAACATAAGCATGCCCAAATCTTTGCTTTCACATAGATAAGTTACCATCAATAATGGTTTCATGCATTATAGGATGACCTGTTTATTAGAGACTCATCCAAGAAAAAGATTGGTGATCGGCAATTACTGCCTTGCCAGGGATCTATTAGACACCATGTCAGTATCAAAGAGCTGAAGTACAGTTAACATTTTTATTGTCAACACTTGAGGGTTTGGATAGGGGAATAATTTCATAGAATTTTTTTTTCTCTTCTCCTCCGGTTGGTGGGTATGAGGGAATAGGTTGGGAAGAGGTAGGGAATGGGATTGAGAAAATATGTGAGGTTTGGTTGTAAATTGTCTGCATGGTTCTATGATATTGGTGCAATTTATGTATATGGAAGAAATGTTGACATCTTGTACATGCAATTTTATACTCTTTTTGACTAATAAAAATTATTGTCAACGCACTTCAAAGAGCTAAAATGCCTTCTTCATCAGGTCAGGAAGAAGTTAAAATGGACAGACTGTGGGGAGAAAAGCACTTCTCTCCCTGCTCATTCTAGCAAAGGGTGAGGGTCTGAACACCCAACTCCACCTAATCAAAACTTTCCATATGTCTCTAGGACACGTCAAAAGTTTTTTTTTTTGTTAATGGCAGGTTCACTTAAAATAGTCTCAGATGTGCAGATATATCTGTTTATCACTTAGGGCCCTAGTACACCAACAGATATCGGATAGATGTTTGCAGCCAAAGCCAGGAATGGATTAAAAAGGTGATAAATCTCAGTCTTTTCTTTATGACCTGTTCTCTACTTATAGTCTGTTCCTGGCTTTGGCTTCAATAATCTGTCAGATAAATCTCTTTGTGCAATAGGGCCCTTATTCAGTTGTGGAGAGCACACAATATAATTACTACAGCATAATATTAATACTGTGAGGCAGGAGTCCAAAGAGTTAATCAGATAACCTAGTACTTCTATCCGTACTAGGAACAATGAGGATTTGCTATTGCTCTGGATGGTTCCCGACACAGATAAAGGTGTAATCTGTTGATTTTAAAAAAATTTTCTCTGGAATAGCAATTAAGGTCATATCAGATAATAGTGAATAGTTTGGTCCACCTTTCTATAACACCATTACCCTTTCTCCACCATACTCTGGGTTATAAATCCTATTGATACCATTAGTTACTATAGTCACACAACATATGTTCGGATAGGACAACCACAGAATATTAAAAATATTTTACACAATGGGACAACTTGGGGACAACTATTTGAATTTTTCATGTTTTTAAATATAGGGGAAAATGTTAGGACATTATTGAGTGCACTGTGTGTTGTTGTGTATACTGACACATCAGTAGGCTATGTAATGTAGAAAATCTTGCCATGTGTCTTTTGTATATAAAAAAAAAAAAAATCTACTGCGATAAATCACATTCATTTGAGCATAACTATAGTACCTATTTGTAAATTATGGTAATCGTCCATATCAACAAATGCAAAGTACTGAGCAGTACATTTAAATAAACATTAGAGGGCAGCATTGCCTCACATTTTACAACAAACAGTACATTTTCTGTGTGATTCATGACCTCTAGTGTTAGCTTTCTAGTATTACAACATAATTATGACCAATATATTGATCCATACAAAAGGGTATTTTAAAAATTTCCTACAGGCTTAGACCGGGGTAAAACAGAAAAAAAAAGCTAGTTATGATGTTGCATGCATTGTTCACATGACTGTTCAGTCAGTCGCTGGCCTCAGCAGTGTTTTCCTGCATGTACGTCACATGACTACTGAGGCCAGTAATAGGCTGCAACATTACATTACCAATGTATTGGATGTCATTGAAAAAAAGTTTAATGGGGGATACCATCGGGACTGGTTCAGCCACATATTTAGGGTTTAGTATAGGGATTTTTTCCCCTCTGTCCCAGATTGTACGGAATTTTTCAAAAACTTGAAAAACCCATTTGATGCTTCTTTCAGTCACAAATTTATTGGGCCGAAAAATCAATGCTTTTTCTGCCAGTTTTTTAGCTGCTCTTTATTCCTATTACAAGTCATGTTATTCTTTCATCATGTGATTCAAAGATTTCTACTGAAGAATTAGGGATGGGGTGATCCTGAAAAAAAGGCCAATATGCATAAAGACTTAGCATCTTTCCCCCTATTAAAGTCTATGGAAGGAAAAATACCAAGTGCTCATCCCACTGAGATTTTGCTAAACTGCCAAAGGGCAGAAAGATGCCAAAATGTCCTGAAAAGAAAAAAACACACCAAACACAAAAAGTCATGTGGGTATGGCATTTCATATTACCCCATTGACTCTCAGTAACATCTGCCGCACTGTTTTGAGCCCCAAAAAAAAGCCAAGTGCCAAATATTGCATTTTTTTCAGTGTTTGAACACCGCTTTAAATTCATGGCGTTTAGAAATCTGGAAAAAAAAGTGTTTGAAGGAGCCAAAAAGATTCAACAAATGTTTAGCAAAAAGCATTATAGGATGGAACCCAATGATTTCAACGGTATCTTGTTAACCACTATTGTGTTACCAAAGTAATATGTCATCTTTTCCATCCATGATCCCAATGATGAACGACAACTGATTATAATCTATGAATTTAAAAGAATATAAGGAACCTGTAAATTATTAACAAAAAGCTACAATATCACTTACCTGAAAGTAGACGAATGGGCAGCGGCCGTCATGACTTGATTGAATACAAGTGAAAGGTTATCTACCTGGCACCACAAGCCTCTATCCCATAGTACAGTCCTCCCTCATTCCTGTGTGAAATCAAGCATTTTCTCCACAGGAATCTCATTCCAATGAGCAACGTGAAACCAGGAGAGGCAACATGACACCAGAAACCGAGAAGTCAAGGTGCGGTATAGAATAATGCTGAGCAATGTTGTCTATGTGCACCTGACTTCTAGGGTATAAGATCAGTAGGAAACTCACAAGTGCAATAGACCTGCTACATGGAGCAGTGATGTGCTACTGCCAGTAAGTAACATTCAGGAAATATGGTTGGCTATACACATTGAATCTTTCCTGATCCCCCATACACATGTACACTCAGCTCAAACAAGCATGCAAGTCATCTCAATAGGTAGAAGGCCACTGCAAGACCCCTTTTAAACTTTTGGCTTTTTGTTTTGTTTGTTGGTGAAGCCAAATGTTAGCTGACAGTCATTGGGGGAATATGAAACTCCATACTAAAGTCTTCAAAATTGAGCCAAATGATAAAAGGATCACATGAAAAAATTGCATGGGATAAAAATGCTGAAAAAACAACTAGAATACACAATTAAAACAAAAACACCAGCAACATCAAAATGTAGTAAAAGACTTTTTTCAGCCCGTCCAAAAAATGCCAGAGAATGTCTGTGTTTGAAAGAAGCTTCAGGATCCATATATATTGGGGTGATTACCCTTATGTAGAACTCCTTTAATGTATAGGCAGCCAGACTGGACAGTTCTTTTACATTAAAGGGGTTGTCCAGGCTTAGAAAAACATAGCCTTTTTTTTCCCCCAGAAACAGTGCCTCTCCTGTCCTCAGTTTGGGTATGGTCTGCCGTTCAGTTCCGTTAAAGTGAATGGAACTGAATTGTTACACCAAACAACCTGGGGACGTGTGTGCTGCTGCTTTTGCAAGAAAGTAGTTGTTTTTTTTTTCTAATCCTGGCCCATCTCTTTAAATAAATTGTACATCAATGAATTAAATCTAAAAGTCTGTCAATAGACTTTATTAAACTTTCTGGTCATCTGATACAGGCTCTTATTGGGAAAGGTACAGGCTGTATTTAGTTGGCTTGTCATAGTCAACAAAGAAATTGGATGGTAACCACAACACTGGTAACACACCTAGCTCACCCATGGAAGTGTAAATGGAGCTTCGTTACAGATTTAATTGTAGACATTCATATATTGTATTTCTTTTTTTCTTTTTTTTTAAATGTAGGCATATTTATGCTAGGAGTCTGTGGTGTGGGATGATACAGACAGGAGTATAAGACCACCCCATACAACTGCCTTTCAGCACTTTATAGCTGGAGAAGGACAGGCCATTGTGTTATTTAACCCAAAATCCTGATCAGTCTTGACAACCTCAGAACAATACTTTATAGTTGCAAGCTTAAGGAGCAATTGGGTGGAGATGTTCACTTAACTACCACCATATCTACCATGAGTACTAAGGAATGCCAGGCCTCTAAAGGGAAGTAGAAGGATCTACATCTAGCACTTAGTATGTGAAAGAAGAAATAAAGAACTAGAGTTTCGGCACACCTAGATAATAAATAGAGATGAGCCGACCTCGAGCATGCTCGAGTCTATCCGAACCCGATCGTTCGGCATTTGATTAGCGGTGGCTGCTAAAGTTGGATAAAGCCCTAAGGCTATGTGGAAAACATGGATACAGCCAATGACTATATCCATGTTTTCCAGACAACCTTAGAGCTTTATCCAACTTCAGCAGCCACCGCTAATCAAATGCCGAACGATCGAGTTCGGATGGACTCGAGCATGCTCGAGGTTCGCTCATCTCTAATAATAAACAGTAAAGAGTTTTTTTTTCCCTTTTTTTAAAACAACGTGGTACAACATTTTTATTTTTAGAAATAAGCACTGAACATTACAGGCCCAAAGCCTGTATTATAAAACTCTCAGCTGCTGATGACCGTCTATCAATTCCAATGTTATTTTTAACATTGTGGAAAAATATGGGCTTTAAAGGGAACCTGTCACCCCCGATGCCGGGGTGAAAGGCTCCCGACCTGCCGCTAGAGCACCTTATACGTACCTGATCCCGCAGAGTCCCTCTTCTTGATTCGGTCGGGTGACGGAGATATCAGCTCCCGAAGCCCGGCGCGCGCGCTCCTGAGATGAGTCCATCGCTCATAGAGAATGACGCAGCGTCGGACTCACCAGTCATTCTCTATGAGAGTTGGACTCATCTCAGGAGCGCGCACACCAGGCTTCGGGAGCTGATATCTCCGTCACCCGACCGAATCAAGAAGCGGGACCCGGCAGGATCAGGTATGCATAAGGTGCTCTAGCGGGGGGTCGGGAGCCTGTCACTCCGGCACCGGGGGTGACAGGTCCTCTTTAATTTATCAATCTTTGTAATAGAAACCTATTACAAACAATCTTAGATTATGGGTGGGGATTGAACAGGGTTAAATCTTTCTTAAGTGGAGTACCCCTTTAATCTCTTAATTGTTCTTATGATCCCACTATAACTCAGCATTAAATATCAGTAAGAAGGTGGCAGTAATACAATAAGACTATGTTTAGCTAGCATACCTGTGTACTGACCCAAAGCAAACATGATGTTAGAGCTCTGAGAAGTCGTCTAGGGGTAAATGTCATTCATTGTCTTATTGTGAAGTGATTTCTTACTCAACTTTGCTACTTTGTGAAAAGAGAGAGTCTGACCTCCTCGATCCCCGTTCTTAGAATACACCATGCTACAACTGAGTGACAGGTCTGCCTCTGTTTTCTGTAGTAGTTGAAGTATCATGTAAAGTCAGTATCTTAGCAATAGAGCTGCACTCATTTACTCCAAAAAAAACACTGGTATTCTGTGTTTATTTTTATTTTAATGGATAGAGGAAACAAGATGTGCTGCACAGTGTTACCAGATACTTTCTTCTGTATGAAAATTTACAACAGAGATTTGAACTCTGCCTGGAAAGTTGACATGGGGGGGAGGGGGGAGTCCTGAAGCTCCTATTGATTTCCGTGGAAGCTTCAGAGCATAACTACACCAAAAGAAGTGACATTTTTTGACATGTCACTTCTTTTATGTATGATTCCCTACCAATGATAGTGGGGTCTTCTAAAGTGTAACAGTGTGGTTTTTGATTTGGAAATCATTTTGGTTTATATCTATGTGAACATACCTGAATACACAAAACTGCATCAATAAAAGGCACTGTTATATCACTATGTATTTTATATGGTAGTGTATCTTTACCAGCCTGGATATTCAATCTTGTGAAATTGTTTTTGGACCTGTTAGTCTGCACTATATATAGGACAAGCTGTCAATGGTCGGCAGTGACCTTCAGTGGCTATTCTGCACTCTGTTGGATCATACAATGCCACTGTGCAAGCAACAATAAATAAATATTGACACCTTTTCTACATTAGGGATTATGTGCCTTTGTAGGACGCCAGTGACCCAGCAATAATTCTGGCACTTAAAGTGTGCACCATTCAGTCAGTATGGTGCAATAAATTGTTGCTGTGTTCTGCCAGGATTCATTTTTTTAGAGTACAATTAACTTTCTGGCAGGAAACAAGGAATTGTTCAGTTATTTTTCAGGGTTAAATGTTTCTTTAAGCAAAAATAATAACCAGCTGTTACTATGAAAATCTTTGCCCTGAAACTAAATGAGCACACAAAGGTGAGGAAGCCCCAGAGAAAAGTCACAAATAGAGCCCCTCTCTGGTTCTGTTAACAGCTGGGACTGGAGGGCTAGAAGTCCTTTCTATCATCCCTGGGTTATTTAGATAAGGGCGCATACATAGCCTGCCTTTGCGGTATGTATACCCTTGCCTGAAACAATTCTTCAGGGCTCCAAGTCCTGCTTAACAATTTTTTAAAATATACATTATTGATTTTCACATACACAAAAAAAAAAAACAATCATAGTAAAAGCACATGAAATCTATTTTTGAATTGACATGATTCATTTAAAATGTGAATTTAAAGAAAACAGTTTAATTGCGTCCATTTGGAATTTCTACTATATTTGTAAATAACTTAAAGGGGTTATCCAGCGCTACAAAAACATGCCCACTTTCTTCCAGAGACAGCAACACTTGTCTCCTGTTCAGATGTGGTTTGCAATTAAAGGAGAAGTCCAGCAAAAATTTTGATTAAAGTATTGTATTGCCCCCCCAAAAGTTATATGAATCACCATTATACACTTATTACGGGAAATGCTTATAAAGTGCTTTTTTTCCCTGCACTTACTACTGCATCAAGGCTTCACTTCCTGGATAAAATGGTGATGTCATGACCTGACTCCCAGAGCTGTGCGGGATGTGGCTGCTGGAGAGGATGATGGCAGAGGGACACAGGGCACTGGAGGGACACAGGGCACTGGAGGGACACCGGGCACTGGAGGGACACCGGGCACTGGAGGGACACCGAGTATCCCCCTGCCATCATCCTCTCCAGCAGCCACAGCCCGCACAGCTCTGGGAGTCAGGTCGTGACATCACCATTTTATCCAGGAAGTGAAGCCTTGATGCAGTAGTAAGTGCAGGGAAAAAAACACTTTATGTGCATTTCCGGTAATAAGTGTATATTGATGATTTGTATAACTTTTGGGGGGCAATACAGTACTTTAATAGATATATTTTGCCAGACTTCTTCTTTAAGTTCCATTCACTTCAATGGACTGAATTACAAAGCCCCACCAAAACTGGAAACAAGAGTAGTGTATTAGGGCATGTTTTTGTACTGCGGACAACCCCTTTAATTTACAAAAAATGACTCCTTACACCAGGAAAAAAAATCTTTTCAGTCCTGGTCACTAGATGTCTTACTTCTCTGCAATCTGCTGTCTACCACCTGTTTTAGTTTCTGCCCATCTCTAGCAGAAGAGACCAGGACAGAACACAGGAAATGGGTGCTGGGCTTAGGGCTCGTTCACACAGAGCAAAAGCAGCTGAATTTCTGCGCTGAATCAACGCTGAAATTTCAGCCGTTAAAATAGGTGCAGAGCTAATTTCCATTGTGTTGAATGGAAATTCTGCTCTGTAGTTCACACGGTGGAATTTCCTTGCTAAACGTTCCGCGGCTAATCCGCTGTCCGCCAGAAGAATGAACATGTTCATTCTTCCGCTAGAGGAAGCCTATACAAATCAATGGGGCTCTGATTTTCTGTTTCAGCGTGGAATACGTGCGTATTCAGCGTGTAATACAAGCGGAAATTACAAGCTGAATCAGCGTGGAAATGGGGGGGGGGGGGGGGGGGGAAGGGTGGGGAAATCCCAAGACAACCCAAAGGAGGTGATACCAGGGGCCCACAAGAAAGAAATGACAATGTCAGCATGCACACAGCATATGACCACAGCAAAAGTTTCCCCCAAAAAAACATACATACATACATACATACCTCTGAAATGAGTGCATCTCCATCAATTGCAAAGTGGTGATGTTTTGCCATTTCTGCTCAGCTTTTCCTCTGCCAGCTGAGGTGATCTGTTCTAGAAAATTAAGGTACCATATAGTCTAGTCTCCAAAGTCTGCAAAATTGTTGTTGGCACCTCCCTCTATTACTCACCGAATACTCGCTGAATTTCAGCGCTGAATGCATGCGGAATCAGCGCGGATTCCTTGAGTATTCCGCGCTGAAATATGCAGGGATTCCGCTTACATTCTGCTCGGAATTCAGTGTCAGTTGATTTCAGGCGGAAATATTTCCTCGCGTAATCCGCCCCTTTTGCTCTGTGTGAACGTAGCCTTACACAGTAATGTACCATGTAAATCACCCCCAGCACAGTGCCTGCCATGTCATGGCACAGCAGAAATGAATAGCTGCTGTCTTGTGATAGGCCAGATGAGCATACGACCCAACTTTTTGGAGGACTAAAGGGACATTTATAGCTAAAGGACAACTCCGGCAAAAAAATTTTTTGGCTTATTTAACACACATTACAAAGTTATATAACTTTGTAATGTGGTTAAATACCCGGTCTGGCCCCCTTCCCCCACTTTCCGACCCCCGATGTTAAAGAATGTATACATTATATACCTATTACGGTCGTCACGGTCCTCTTCTCCCGGGTGGCATCTGGTGACGGGTGACGTCAGAGCTGGGGGGTGGTCCGGGTCTTCTTCCTCTTCGGTGTCTTCATTGAGAGTGAATGGGAGAGAAAAGGCTGCTGGTGCACATGCGCACCAGCAGCCTTTTCGTTGGCTGGAGCGCATCACATGGCTTGCAGCTTGCTCAGCCCTGATTGGCTGAGCTTGCTGGAAGCCATGTGATGCGCTCCAGCCAATGAAAAGGCTGCCGGTGCGCAAGCGCACTGGCAGCCTTTTCTCTCTCATGGACCCGCAAGCAAAAGACATCGCTGGACGGCGGACGCAGGTGACGGTGAGGCGGACGGCGGGCGAATGGAGTGGCGATCGTCACCGGAGGGATGGTGAGTATGGTGTCTGTGTGTGTCTGTGTTGTTTTTTTGGGGGGGTCCCGCCGGAGTTGTCCTTTAATTCTAGTAACATAGTTAATAAGGTTAAAAGAAGACAAGAGTCCATCAGGTTCAACCTAGGGAAACCCTACTGTGTTCATTCAGGGGAGGGCAAAAACCCCTATGAGGCAGATGACAATTGCCCCATTACAGGGGGAAAATTCATTCCAGACACCAATGGCAATCCGAATAATCCCTGGATCAGCGTATCACCGGAAATCTAATGCCCATAACTTGTAGTATTTTGTTCAATGCTTAAAAATACAGACATTTCTATATTTGTACATTCTTGCTCATCATCCAATAGTTGACCCTCTTACACGGCTAATTATCGGCCAATAACTATAATCGGCCTGTGCAAAAGAACATTAAAAAGGTACAGTAATTTATTTGCATAAAACGAAAATCTCACGTATGAATGCTCTCTTGTTGTCGATTAAAGGAACTGTCCAGAGCGGTATCAAATACCCATAGAAAACCTCTCCTGCTCTCCAAACTGTAAAGAATACCACATCCTGCAGGACATGCAGCAGCTGATAAGTACTGAAAGACTTGAGGGTTTTTTTAATATAAGTAAATTACAAATC
Organism: Dendropsophus ebraccatus; assembly: GCF_027789765.1. Classification (NCBI taxonomy): domain Eukaryota; kingdom Metazoa; phylum Chordata; class Amphibia; order Anura; family Hylidae; genus Dendropsophus; species Dendropsophus ebraccatus. The sequence goes on from NC_091460.1 coordinate 70,532,540, forward strand.
TCTGACACTTTCCAGTTGATTTGAAAGAAGTTTTTTCCCCTCAACTACTCCTTTAAGAAACTACTTTCTAGAGTAATAGAAAGTTTAATAATGCAAATCAATCTCATTTGTATGTCAAAAGAGAGACATGAAGGGGACTAACAGTGACAAAGGGACATGGGTCAAAAGTAGGCACTGTTCTTCCAAAAGAGAGACACTTGGGAGGCATGAGATAGTAAGGGGCTCCCAGCGGCTCAAAAACAGTGACCGTTCGAAGATCATTTTGTCACCACTTTTAAGAGTTAATTAAAAATCTTGTAACCCTCTTCTAAAAGTAAAGTCACGCTGTTTCACTCAATCATTTTACTCATTATGCTGTGTTTCACTTCATTTCATGCCATTAAAGCGACTCTGTACCCACAATCTGACCCCCCAAACCGCTTGTACCTTCAGATAGCTGCTTTTAATCCAAGATCTGTCCAGGGGTCCATTCGTCAGGTGATGCAGTTATTGTCCTAAAAACAACTTTTAATCCAGCAGTGCTGTGTCTAACGGCCGGGGCTTACATTTGTATATGCATTAGGCTGGCACACCCTGTCTGTCCTTCCTCCCCACCCTCCTCCTCATCAGGAATGTTCCAGGCAGATTGCTTCCTATTCGTCACCTGTGTGTATAATAAACATGGGCTGGATCGTTAATACACCTGTGCTAAGCTCAAACAGCAGTAAATGTTCCTGGATCATTCCTAATGATGAGGAGGGTGGGGAGGAAGGACGGAGAGGTGGTGCCAGCCTAATGCATATACAAATGTAAGCCCCAGCCGTTAGACACAGCACTGGAGGATTAAAAGTTGTTTTTATGACAATAACTGCATCCCCTGCCGAACGGACAAGTGGTTTGGGGGGGGACAGATTGTGGGTATTGAGTCGCTTTAAAAGCCCTAACAATGGGGCAAACAAAACAGAAGATATGCCCAATGAAAAAAAAATGTAATATACAACCACTAAAGCTGTAAGGTAGAAAAACATTAGCTTAATTTTTCTACACAGGTAGTGACTATATATTACTATATACTGGTATAAATCAATATATCAAGGTGGTCAGGTCAGGACCGTATTTCCTATATTGCCCATAGTTATTATGACAATGTCCCTGTCACATTAGGTGGGGATCACGGCTTTTATCCACTCCACTGTCCCTTCCTACTTGGATGACCCACCCTACATGGCGGCCCCCAACCGGCACTGGTGCCTACACTGGGATAAATACACAGAAGGTGAGAGAGGTCAGACAGGCCAGACATGAATGAGAAAGAACAGATAACTTGCCAAAGGGTCAAAACCAGAAAGACCAATAGAGAAAACAGGTCAGACAGGCTAGGTCAATACCAGGAGGTCAACGTCAGGTCCAAATGGTCAGGCAAAGAAAGGGTCATATAAAGGCTGGAAATCAGGATACTGGGAAAGATAGATAAGAACAAATTAAGACTAGTGAGGCTGAGTGAGACCAAGAAGGCATGGGATGATGACGCCAACCTCCTGATGGGCTGTATTCCCTGAACAGTGTATGGGCGTGCAGCCCAACTTTGTCAGACACTTGTTCCCCTGACAACTTAGAAGAGTATCTCCAGGCTCAGAGGAACAAACAACAGCGGCACAGAAACAGGAAGAGAGAACGGTGCAGGGTCAGCGGAGATTCTTAGTCAGTAAGGACAAGGGAAAGTTTAGACCTTCTATCATGTTTTCTACATTTATTTTTAATAAAATGTCTATTTCCATCCTCAGGAGAAAGTAGTTCCTCCCATTTCCAAAATGAAAGGTAAACTAACAGCAGGTTGGAAGCATATAACCTGCTATTATGTCCCTATAGTGCACAGGGTGCTGAGGAGGAGGGTAATTTGGTACCTTGATCCGCCATTTTTGGGAGCTGTATTAAATATGTAAATGAGGCGGTTTAGTGCACTGGGGGGGGGGGGGGGGGCTACCACCCTTGCCCTGGTCAGTTCTCCCTAATGAATATTTATTCGGAAATCTACAGTGATGGGCAACAGAGTCACATCACTGTAGAGCACAGCCCCAGATCGCCCCTAAGATGTCTTTTTTAACAAAATAGCCCCAAGCTTGATACTCTGTCTTTGTATTGCAACACAGCCATCCCTTAAAGGCGTATCCGTGTAACAAAAACAAAATTCTAAACGATCCTCCTTCCCAATACCACCCTATGTCTAATATACATGTATAACCTTGCACCCTTTCCCTGTTTTTTTCTTATTTTTATCGGCTTTGAACATGTAAAATCCTCTACTGTAGGTCCACTCAGACCACAGTCAGTGCCCTCATCCCCGCTCCCTTTGTAGTAACCCGAACCCCAGCAGACATCATCTGCATCATCTCCATGCACTTGTGCTGCTTCCATAGACTTACATGTGTCCCTGAGCCTAGGTTTCTGTAATATGAAAATTTAGAGGTTTATCTCTGCTGTCTGTGAATGCAGGCATATGTACCTGTCTTTGTGTCACAGCTCTGTATATTGTGTTATAGATGTTCTTAGAGTCTGGATGAAACTAGGATGTTTTCATTCACAGTCAGCAAGTGGAGATCTAAACCTATACAACACCTCCACCTCCCTGGTAAACAGATGTTTGTTATGTAGCACATAGCTACACCATGTGCGCATCTGCTCTGCTACACCATGCACGTGTCATCTCTGCTACATCATCAGCTAGTATGGAATACATACTGAGGTGATGTGATGCAAATCCTGTGCAATAGTAATAACAGCAGTGGGCAGGTAAGAAAGCTAAGAGGGAGAGTACCCAAATGGACCAATCAGGGAATTGCATGATGGGAAATGTAGTTTCCTATCTTGGTTATAGATCTGCTTTTAGAAAAGCTCAGGAATGGTAGCAGCTAGAAAGACAGTAGATGGCTAGCATTTTATTGTTTCGCTCTTAGGCTGCATTCACACGTTCCAGGAAGTTGTCCGTGCTCACGGATCCATGCGCACGGACATTTTTATAACCCATTGCTTTCTATTGGGCTATTCAGACGTTCCGTGATTTCACGGATCCGTAATCCGTTCCATTTAAAAATAAGACATGTCATAACTCAGAACGGAAGCACAGAACGGTTTCCCCACAGAAATCAATTAGATCAGTGTTTTTCACAGATGTACATGGATGTAATCAATTTAAAATGCTGTAAAACAGATCCATGGAAAAAAAAAACGGACACGGATGCAAAACGGATGAAAAACGGACTGTTTTTCACGGATCACTGAGGTAGCTACCGGACCACAATCACGGACCGGGAAAATAACTGAATGTGTGAATACAGCCTTGGGTGGATAACCCCTTTAGGGACCTCGGTTGTCCTCCTCTGCACCTCCTCCAGTTCAGCCATGTCCTCCTTAGGGTCCATTTACACACACACAGATATCTGTCCAATTTATCTGACATTTTTTAAGCCAAAGCCAGAACTGGATTTGAAAAGAGGAGAAATCTCAGTCTTTCCTTTATGACCTGTTCCCTGTTTATAGTCTGTTCCTGACTTCGGCTTCAAAAATCTGACAGATAAATTGGTCAGATATCTGTGTGTGTAACTGTACACAGTATTCCATATGTAGTCTTTAGCATCTATGCCTCTTTTGATGCATCCCCTGAAATTATTAGCCTTGGCAGCTGCTGCCTGACACTGATCACTAAAGAAGACTCCCTTACATCAGAGAATAGTTGAACAGAAACGGTTACAATTAAAAATGCACTGGCAAAAGGGAATCTGTGAGTTGCAATTCACTTTCCAAAGTGTGCAACATAAGATAGCCTAACCTGCTGATATATCCCTATAGCAGTTTCTTACCCTCATCCTCGGCAATGCTTTTGGGATATTGGCAGTGTAGTCTTGCAACCCCCCCATTGCACAGAAACCCCTCATTAACATAGGGAAAAAACTGCTAACATCATGAAAACGGCTCCAAGGATTAAGGTAAGAAAGTTACCTTTATCCTCAGGGCCCCATGTGCCATAGGGACATATAAGTAGGTTAGCTACTTCTAACCTGCTGATAGTTTCCCTTTAAAGAGGATGTACCACCAGGTACATCCTCTTTAATCTGAACCCACTGATTGAATGGCGCCGGCACGGGGAAGCCGATGCCGCAGACCGTTTTTCGAACCGGGGCCCGGTTCCCGAGCACGGCGCCGTTCTATGCACCGGAACCAGCCGGTGCTCAAGCACTGGAGGTAGGCCGGCCCGCCCCCAGTGGGAGGGAATTCCCTCCCCTGTATAACGCGGCTCCCTTGGAATGAACGGACCGCAGCACCGGTTTCCCCGTGCCGGCACCGTTCAATCAGCGGGTTCAGATTAAAGAGGATGTACCTGGTGGTAAATCCTCTTTAAGATCTTAGTATACTTCTGTTCCTGTTATATTGTTCTTTTACTTTAGAACATAACAAATCTTTATCTAATCACACAATGTCTATGAAGGCACTAATGACTTCTTCTGTAAGCCCACTGAATACTGCATCTATTACCTCGAATCACATTTGTTACATGCCCTTTCTTCTCATATGATTTAGACTAATACAGACTGTTTTTTTTGTCTGTAATGTAAGGACATCATATATCTCATAATAACAAAGGTTGCAGTCTTTTTTGTGATGCTTTGGTTGAGATTATTTTACATATACTTTACTAAAGAGTTACCTGGTTCTTCCATAAGCAACCACGCATAGAAAATAAAAACAAACACATACTTGCACAAAGACAGACATCTGCCTTGTGGGATGTTTTCGGTAACATTACCTTTGGTTCTGCAGCTGGTTTTGGAGAATAGGAATTTCTAAAATGAAATGTTTCAGCACATAATATACATAGCAGATGAGCTTACAGAATACCTGCTGCATGGTTAACCTCGGTGGCGCCCAGGTGTGGCAGGGAGGAGGGGCAAACCTGCAAGCACTGACCTCAATTTTGTGACTGATGGACCTTTCCCGTTTGCATTTCAACTGGTAGGTTTCTAAGAGCTAGGATTCCTATAAAGTATTAGAATTTAGAGGCCAATGTCATTAGGACTAGTAATGATTATGTAATGGCCCAGAAAGGTGTTTATTGTCAGGCGTCTGGAGATGTATTGTTGCTATTGGAAACCTTAGTCTGTATTGGGACCTATGTATTTGCTGCTTTTTCCTAACTCTTTTATGGAGATAGTGTTTTCTATCATATATTTATTTAATATGTTGTTATGTATTAATCACTAATAATACAAGTGTTGAGCTTGATCAGTGCTCCTTCCCTGCAACCTATCACACTCTAGTGATTGGCCAGGGGAAAGCTAGCTCCGCCCACCTTCTACCCAGCAGGGCTGTGCGGTCTGGTCAGTGACAGTTGGTAGTCTGGCATTGCCGGAGTCACATCTAACCTCCCTACATCACCTCAGTAATCCTGTCAGACTCCATCTTCAACCCCCTAACCTGTTTCCAGTCAGCCATAGGGACTAATACGTGTCTTCAAAGTCTCAGCAGGACATCCTCTGTATTTATTAGTGCCTGCTGTCAGATTGGTGAAGTGATAGAGGGTCTCCCATTCACCGTCCACATCTTCCTGGCTTCCAAGTCAGTGTGTCCATGCGTCTTCCTCCTACATGATAGCGAGCGTTGACAGTGTCAGGTCTCTTCAGTAACTTCAAGTACTTATTCACACGTACCTTATAAAGGCTGGAAAAATCGCAAAGTCCCTAGAACAGGTCTGTCTACTTGAAACCCTATTTATCCACCAAGTCTAAGCAATAGTAACCAAGGTAACCCTCCCCCTGAGGCTAAGGACTCTGATCAAGCCAACAGTTTACCGTCATCAGATGCCCTTGTATTGGATTGTATATAGTTATCTTTCAAGTAAAGTCTTAAAGGGGTAGTGCGGCGCTAAAAAATTATTCACAGAATAACACACATTACAAGTTATACAACTTTAGGCTAGGTTCACACTACTTATATTTCAGTCAGTATTGCAACCAAAACCAGGAGTGGATTAAAAACACAGAAAGGATCTGTTCACACAATGGGGAAATTGAGTGGATGGCCGCCATATAACAGTAAATAACTGCCATTATTTCAATATAACAGCCGTTGTTCTAAAATAACAGCAAATATTTGCCATTAAATGGCGGCCATCCACTCAATTTCAACATTGTGTGAACAGAGCCTTTCTGTGTTTTTAATCCACTCCTGGTTTTGGTTGCAATACTGACTGAAATATACTGACTGAAATATACATATACTGACTGAAATATACGTAGTGTGAACCCAGCCTTGTAATGTATGTTATGTCTGTGAATAGCCCCCTTCCCAGTGTCCCACCACCCCCACCCGTGTACCCGAAAGTGTTGGTGCATTATACATTACCTGATCCGTGTCGAGGGCTGTCCGCCATTTTGTGCCAAACGTCATCTTCGGACGGACGGCCGAGTCGCTGCCACCCGTCCCCCCTCTGCCACGTCACAACTGTGCTCAGCCGCGTCATCAGCCGAGCACAGTTATGCTCAGCCAATCGCGGCTGAGCATCGGATGACGCTGCAGAGGGCGGCCGGCATTCGGAACAGTCAGAGCTGTTCGCCGGCCGGCCGAAGAAGACATCACTGAATGAAGATCGGAGACGGGGGTCGGCACGTGACAGGTGAGTATAGCGCACCACTCTTCCGGGTACACGGGTGGGGGTGGTGGGACACGGGGAAGGGGGCCATTCACAGGCATAACATACATTACAAAGTTGTATAACTTTGTAATGTGTGTTATTCTGTGAATAATTCTTTACCGCCGCACTACCCCTTTAATATACTTTCACCGCTATTGTGTGAAGACTTTTATTAAAAATTATATGTCCCTGTGTGTATGCCTAAGAAGACAAGGGCCCCAGCACCCTCGGACCCCACCGTGACAGGAAGGTTTCAGAAGGTGAGTCCTAAGGTTGCACTACACCATCCAGCAACACAACCCCTCAGCATATCACCGCACAACAACGACACTATAATTATATATTCAGAATATAAATGTCTGAAAAATAGCTGCGTGATTATTGGCAACATCTCACAGCTAAAAGGGGAGAAATGGCGTGGTTTCACCCATGTTGGGAACGCATTCCAGACACGTATGAGGAAACACACCTTAATACAATTCATATGCATTAAAATAAGCTAATGAGCAAAGTCCATATGAACTGCAAAATAGCAGCAACAGGCTGGGTTCACACTACGTATATTTCAGTCAGTATTGTGGTCCTAATATTGCATCCAAAACCAGGAGTGGATTAAAAACACAGAAAGGCTCTGTCCATACAATGTTGAAATTGAGTGGATGGCCGCCATATAACAGTAAATAACGGCCATTATTTCAATATAACAGCCGTTGTTTTAAAATAACAGCAAATATTTGCCATTAAATGGCGGCCATCCACTCAATTTCAATATTGTGTGAACAGAGCCTTTCTGTGTTTTTAATCCACTCCTGGTTTTGGTTGCAATATGAGGACCACAATACTGACTCAAATATACGTAGTGTGAACCCAGCCTGTACAGGCAACGCAGTATAGCAGCATTTCAGAAGCAGTTACTGCACATAGCCAACCGCAACGCAGTTGCAATGCAACCTGATCGTGTGGTTTCACCCTTATTTATAAGAGTGAAAAAGCATCAACCTGGGGGCTGCAGAATGTTCAGTCTCTTGTTTGCATTTCACAGCAGTGTGTAGTCAGCTAATAGTTCAGAGAGAATAATAGGTATGAATTTACACAGCACCAAGATCAGTGATATTCCACAGCTCTAAAAGACACAAAAATTAATGGGGTATTCAAAGGTTCTGTAAATACGAACAATGTGCTACGGAAAAGAATACAGCATGTCAGTACAGTAGTGCAAAAATGCAACCAGTTTTGGAGCTCTGGACATCATTATGAATGATGATGCAAGGAACTCTGAATTCCGTCAACACATCGTCCATATTTACGGGCCATACACATACCATGTAAACACCCCCTCATTCTAGTAAGAAACAACTACTATATGTATATGGCAAAAAAGAGGGGATTTAAATTCAACCTATTGTACGCTGTAAAGTGGTTGTCTTTGAAGTAATAACATTACGCAGAGTAAGGCCATGTTCACATGACGTAAGACTCCGGACGTTCTGCGACTCTGCTAGGTCACAGAACTGTCGGTGTCAGAGAAGATCATCACAGCCGGTACTGCAGTCTGATGGGATGGGGTGCCTGCCCACATCCCAATTCACTGCTGCACACAATGGAGTGTGAGCAGAGCCGCATGCTCCATTGTGTGAACTGACAAGTTCTCTGTGGCCGCTATTCAATGAATAGTGGCTGCAAAAAACTGACATGTCAGTTTTTTGCGGCAACACTAGCGAGTGTATACTACTAAGTGTATACACTACGGCTGGGATTCCCTCAGCTGCAGCACAATGTAGGTTCAGTAGTAATCACAGTCTTTGTTGAAAATCGGCAACAACAGCCGTAATTACTACTGAACAAGCCTAAATATGGTCATATGAGAAGCTAGACCTCAATCCCACAGGAACATTGTGGATGAATATCTAAGGTATCCAAAAAAAGTGAGATTTAGCAAGAAATGTACAAGGAGACATGGAGGGGTGGCCTGTAACCACCACTGACATTCCAACTGCCATCTTTATTACAAACTCTTTGCTACCTGCTATGAGCCGTTTTACTTTTCCTTAGCCGTGGTTTTGATAACTCTCTATTGTGTTTTAATGCAAAGGTACACACCTTTAAGTGCAAAAGTGATTACTAAAGAATTGTTAACACAGGCCTAAAATTTTTAATCGGAGAGAAAACTGAAACAAGCAAGCAAGAGGCCCTCAAAAAGTTATGGATTAAATATAAAAATACCTAGATGTACAGCAAACCTGTTTTCTAAAGTATGGCCAATATTGTGAGCCAGCCATTTGATGGACCAGTGCAACTGGTGATTTGAGGTCACCCTAGTACATAATAACTTAGCAAAATTAGGCACATTTTCTATTCATTTTTTTTTTGTTGTATCATAAATATTTATGACTTTTTGTGTCACAGTGACAGACATGTCAACACCGGTCATAGTTTTGTCCAGGATGTATGTTACTTGTGATGGAAAATTGTTTATATTGTTGGAAATGTCCATTTTGTATGATTTCCCACTAATAAAGCTAAACTATAAAGGGAAACTATCAGCAAGTTAAAAGAATGTAACCCGCTGATATTTCTCTATTGCAAATGGGGCACTGAGGACGAAGGTAAGCTTCTTACCTTCATCATTGGCGCCGTTTCAGTGCTTATGCTAATTAAGCATTTTGGTGCACAGGGGGTGGGGCTATTATCCCCAGTGCACTAATCTGTCCCCAGCCGGCCCACCCCCCTAATGACTATGAGAAGAAGGGGCCGTCCCAAGGCAGATTGGTAGACTGGGGGCTTTAGTCGTGCCCCCCAGTGCACTAAAATGCCTAAGCATAAGGATGAAGGTAAGAAACTTAACTTCATCCTCAGCAATAGTAACATATGACTTGGTTAGATTATTACATATAAGTGTACAGACCAGTAAAGCAGATTCACATCAGACAGGACTGACAGTATTTTGTAGCTTAAATGTACGACTGATCAATTATTATAAAATGATTTAGATTGTTAATGACAACAGCTTTACATCAATGAAGCAAAATGGTTCCACGGCTTTTGCCCTACATTACCCTACATTTGCCCTACAAGACAACAAAGAGACACATTGTTCTTATGGCAGGCAAAAAAAAAAAAAAAAAAAACACCTTCTTACCCAATGGTAAAAGCCAAAACAAGATTTTGGAAGCAACACAGGTCTTACTATGCATAGAAAGTTCTTAGACAATTGTTCCCTAGCTGTCGTCTAGCCACTAGACCTCATTCCTGACATTTCAGTCACCCGCATGACAATATGGAGATGAAACAAGTTTATCTTTCAATATCACAATGTATAACATGTACAGGACTAAGCCCTCTGTTCTGTTGTATGTCCCTGACTTGTTTTCATCCGCAATGGCTTGTCTGGGAAAAAAAAAAAAGAAAAAAAAAAAAAAAAAACAATGACACCCATTAGAACAACTCACATTCACATAAGGGAGCTTGTAAAACAAGGTTTGTGCACACAACATAACATTCCTCTCCAACCCAATAGCCAGGACTCCCAACATTAGTGCTCAGTAAACCAGCGTATCCAGAAAATAGCGCTGTTAACTTAGTAATATGAATGCAAACGTCTGGATGGTTATCATGCACATGCTAATAATATGGGGATACTACAGGCATTAAAGGCCACAGTACTAAGTAAATGTAAATATCCAAATTAAGTGTATATCCAAATATATATATATATATATATATATATATATATATATATATATATATATATATATATATATTATATATATATATATATATATATATATATATATATATAAAATGAACTCACTAGGAGCTCCGTGGAGATTTAGATTGCTTTCAAACAAGTTGGACGTATGTAAAAGATGTAAATATGCACCAAAGTGGCTGGAATTTAATAAGATGTTGCTGCTATATTACGGTCTCCACACCTATGCATACCCTCTCAGCCCTTTATATGACCCTCAGAGACAATGCCACCAAAGGGATGACAACATCTTACTCAGATACTGGGAAAATAAGTGGCCACTGGAAGATCTAACGGTCCAGGCCCTTAAAGGATGGAATATAATTAGATCAATTATTATTTCTGAGCAAAAGAGGGAATACCAATTTTATATAATGCATCATGCAACCATGGGTTTACTTTTCCCAGGAGTCCATCTCATCTGGATAGGATTATAGCCTGCCCTAAATGTGGAGAAGTAGGAACGGACTTGGAACATGGATTATATTCCTGCCATAGTTAAGTTATTCTGGACGTCATTGCTGGAGTGGTTAAAGAATAAACTTCACTTTTCATGTCTTCTCAAACCCACCTTATTATTTTATATATTTCTTCACCTGATGTTATGATTACTCACCTTTTTCATATTTAGTGGCTAAACGTTGTCTATTAGCCAGGTGGCTCACTAGTGATGTGCCCTCTATTGAACATGTCCTCACCCAAATGAAACATATACGTATATACACTCACCGGCCAATTTATTAGGTACACCAGGCTAGTAACGGGTTGGACCCCCTTTTGCCTTCAGAACTGCCTCAATTCTTCGTGGCATAGATTCAACAAGGTGCTGGAAGCATTCCTCAGAGATTTTGGTCCATATTGACATGATGGCATCACACAGTTGCCGCAGATTTGTCGGCTGCACATCCATGATGCGAATCTCCCGTTCCACCACATCCCAAAGATGCTCTATTGGATTGAGATCTGGTGACTGTGGAGGCCATTTGAGTACAGTGAACTCATTGTCATGTTCAAGCAGAAATCGAGACTCATCAGACCAGGCAACGTTTTTCCAATCTTCTACTGTCCAATTTCGATGAGCTTGTGCAAATTGTAGCCTCAGTTTCCTGTTCTTAGCTGAAAGGAGTGGCACTCGATGTGGTCTTCTGCTGCTGTAGCCCATCTGCCTCAAAGTTCGACATACTGTGCATTCAGAGATGCTCTTCTGCCTACCTTGGTTGTAACGGTTGGCTATTTGAGTCACTGTTGCCTTTCTATCAGCTTGAACCAGTCTGCCCATTCTCCTCTGACCTCTGGCATCAACAAGGCATTTCCGCCCACAGAACTGCCGCTCACTGGATGTTTTTTCTTTTTTTGGACCATTCTCTGTAAACCCTAGAGATGGTTGTGTGTGAAAATCCCAGTAGATCAGCAGTTTCTGAAATACTCAGACCAGCCCTTCTGGCACCAACAACCATGCCACGTTCAAAGGCACTCAAATCACCTTTCTTCCCCATACTGATGCTCGGTTTGAACTGCAGGAGATTGTCTTGACCATGTCTACATGCCTAAATGCACTGAGTTGCCGCCATGTGATTGGCTGATTAGAAATTAAGTGGTAACGTGCAGTTGGACAGGTGTAACTAATAAAGTGGCCGGTGAGTGTATACGTTCCTGCACTGACAGGGTTACTGATGTGTGCGGGACCGCTGCAGTGAGAGCGGTCCTGCACACATCAGTGTCCAGGGCAGGAGGTAATGAGAGGCAGCTGCGTCTCATTAACCCCTTAAACTCTGCGATCTATAGCTATAGATCGCAGCGTTTAAGGAACTCAGTGACAGAACAAGCATCTGTCACTGAGTGATCGGTAGACATGAACCAATTTGCCAAAGTTCGGGTTCGTATGAACCTGAACTATCGGCTTCTGATTCCTGCTGTCTGCAGCCTCCGTAAACAGGGTGGATACATCGTAAGGACGGCCTGAAAAACTGGGATACAGCCTATGCCAATGTCTGTATCCCAGTTTTCCGGGCGGTCCGTAAGGCTGTATCCACCCTTTTCACGGAGGCTGCAGACAGCGGGAATCAGAAGCCGATAGTTCAGGTTCATACGAACCCGAACTTCGGCAAATTCGCTCATCTCTAGTGATCGGGATTCCCGCAGCCGTAGCCATGCTCTCAGGAAAGCTCTATACATAGATTGCCAATAACACTGATCTATGCTATGCTATGGCATAGCATAGCCCATTACAAGCAATCTAATGATTGCAAGTTGTACAGTGAAACCAAGTGTAAAAAAAAAAAAAAAGTAATAAAAAAAAGTTTTTAAAAGTATTAAAAAACCCTTATAAACCCCTTTTCCAATAAAAGTTTAAAATATACCCTCGCCCATTATAAAAATATAAAAAAATAAATAAACATATTGCATATCGTAGCGTGCTGAATTGTCCGATCTATTGAAATATAACATTATTGTTCCTGCACGGTGAACGTTGTACATGAAAAAAACCCACCAGGATTACTGATTTTAATAAATTATATATTAGATATAATATAGATATAATTTATAAAAAGCAATCAAAATGTTACAATCTGTTACACCGATATGATATTAATAAAAACTAAAGATCATGGCGCAAATAATGACACCCCAACCAGCCCTGTAGGAGGAAAAATAAAAGTGCTATGGCTCTTAGAAGGCCGGAAGGAACATTGCATTAATCTGACCCGGACTTTTGTGCATCAAAGGGCTCTGTCTTCAAGGGGTTAAAATCGTTGACTAAGCATGGGATGTGTATATGATTGGTGGGTGCAAGACCCTATTCCTGCGAGTGGGTGGTTGGGGGGGGGGGTAGTCTTAGTGGGTGGGAGGGGTTGTTTTTCTGTTAAAATTCTTATATGATTTACTGCAGATCATAATGAAGATCTCTGACCAATGTTTTGTAATCTTATAGCTATTGTGATGTCACTGTATTATGTGATTCAAATGCTACCTTACTGATGACTGTGTGATCTGCCAGCACATTATATGGACATTTTTTTAAAATAAAAATATGTTTGCTGACCCATAACTCCATTCAAAACAAACAAGTTGGAACCCCATTCAGTAAATTGTGAAGCAGGGACCACTGCAATCTTACATTTATGCCATATTCAGTGGATAGGTGGGTAAGTTAAATTAAAGTGTACATGGTTCTTATTTTTTTGTTTTATTTTCCTCAACAGTTGGAATACTTCTTTAACATAAATAAAAGTCAACGGGAGATATTATACCCAATGAATGGAAGGCACTGTATCCTTTCTTGCCATGGTATTATAAATGGCTCCTTGTGATTTATTTTGGTTAATGCACTACCGATAAAAGCTCTTCTCATAGCCAACTACTTTAGCTATCACCAAATGACAAAGTATATATGTCATAAACTGTATATGAGGAAAAACTTTAAAACCATTGCAATTGTTAACTGTCAATTGAATCAATGAACAGATGAAAACAGCTCCAGGCAGACTACAGCAGATGATACATCATGAGACAACTGTACGACTAATAGAAACATAGGATGCAAATTCTCCCATTGATGGCTAAAAAAAGGCTGAAGCACTTTGCTGAGTTACTGCTCAGCTCTACTTAAAAAGCAGAGTGCAAGGCACATGGATTTATGCTTTGCAGTCTAGGGGTCTCAGCATCAGGACCTGCACCAATCAAACCTTCTTACATAGATTGTTGACATAAACAGACCACCTGGTCCATCTAGTCTGCCCTTATATTATTTCCTTTACTACTATCTTAAGACTAAGGGTAATGAACTATGTTAGACAGAGACCGTGATATATTTTTCAGTGTCCATTGGAACTATTGTGTATAAACTATCTTAAGATAGATATAGGTTTATCGCTGGCAGGGTTACATTCAGTTACTGGGGATTTACCAACCACATCTGCTGGAAGTTTGTTACAAGCATCTACTACTCTTTCAGTAATGTCAAATTTTCTCATACTGCTCCTGATAGTTCCCCCAACTAACCCCAGATTGTGTCCCCTTGTTCTTGTGTTGTTGTTTTCTGTTTGTTTTTGTTTAAAACCCTATTTAGTTCTTAACATAGTAAAAGGTTTTAATTATGTCCCTCTATTCCCTTCTTTCCTCCATACTATACAGAATTAGTTCTGTAAAGGGTTAATCTAGGGAATGGGGGAAATAAGGTGGTGGGAACATAATAAAGAAGCCCTACACCCATCCCCAAAGTGCAAAACCGCCGCTCATGGACTCCTGCCGGGCTTCCAAAGCTCCCAATCCTGTGATGTCATGCCCCTGCTTAGAAATGCTTCCTTGGCCGATCAGTAACTAAGGCTAGACACTGCTGCACAGAAGTGGTGGTGCTGAGCTGCGGGAGCACAGAGAACGGGTAAATGTGACTTTTTAAAAATTATGTTTTATTGCTGCTACCACCCTCTGCCCCCTGGATTTTTCACCTTTGCCTATGGTACCTCTTTAATCTTTTCTGATATGTTCTACACTTAAGACCTTCTCCAGAACTGGACACAGTATTTTAGATGTGGTCTCACTAGGGCTCTATACAGCAGGATCTCAATCTCCCTCTTCCTACTGGTTATTTAAACATTTAGTTATACAACCCAGCATACAAATAGCTTTCCCTACCACCTGGCTGCACTGGTGATTCACTTTAAGGCAGAAATCACTACCCCTAAATCCTTCTCTTCTGAAGTCTTCGCTAACACAGAACTGCTGATATGATACCTGGCAACATTACGTGGCTATAGGTGAACACATGGGAGCATTGTTTAAGCTGCATGTATTCCTAGGTATGTCAGAACATGCAAAAACACTGAAAAAAGCAACAGCTCACCGCAATGGCATGATGCAGACCCACTACAGACTTGAAAATAGTTAAAAGCAACCCCCTGACTGCTAAAAAACATGGCCTAATAAGCCACTTTACTCGGTTAAAGTTAAGGTGAAAGTTGCGTCATGTGACATTACAAACTAAACCTGAAATTACAATGGCGGCCGGGTGACCTTTCCATGAACGGATATAAACACTTCGCCACTACCCGCATTTATCGCTGTTTATTGCACAATTGAGTGTGTTTGACAAATGAACAATATTGAGAAAAAGGTGGAATATGCAGTTTAGAAAAAAGGATGCTATTGTTGCTAATTATGTCTTGACAACCTATTTATGACCTTTAAAGTGTTTTACAACTGGGCGTATATATAACCAGTAACAGAATTCAGATATACCTGAGGAACCAGAATAACCATTTCCAGCAAATTTACATTTCATTTTGGAATTCTAAAAGCAGTTTTGGCTTTTTGTTCCTATATACTGTAAACCATACAACATCATAAAGGGATCTCTTGAGTCAGGGTCCACTATAGGTTAGTCACATCTACAGTTTAATGGCCTAGTGGGGATCTATACAGGGATCAGGGCTCTACAAGTGTTACAATGTTGCCAAACAAGGATGACCATTAAAATAGGATGTAGCCACCAGGTGGTTAGTGAACTTGTGGCGTCAAGCACCAGCTATGGGGTTCTTAATGTTCCAAGTACACCGCTCAACATGAAAGGGAACCTGTCATGTTAAAAATGAACCCTGACCTGCAGGCATCATGTTATAGAGACAGAGGAGCTGAGCAAGCTGATCTATAGTTTTTTCCAGGATAACCTGTAATTTATTCATGTAAATATCTGCTCATTCCAGGGTACGTGGTCATGTGGGCAGTGACTGACTGCTCCCTCTATATGCACACTTATACATGGATAGCTGTCAATCACTGAGTAGCTCCACCCACTTTCTTACTCAGCTCAGAATGTGCAGAGATTTATATGAATAAATAACAAGTTCTTGTTGTGTGCAAATTAGACAGCATTGTCAATGTGACAGGTTACCTTTAAATGTAAACTGTAAATAATACTGTAGCCTATAAATTGTTTATAAACCACTCAGCCTATGGGTTATCTAATATATCATGAGTCAGCAATCGCATCTACAACTGATTATAATAAAAGTTACTTTCAGTAAAGAATCCTGCCAGGTCCTCACAAAAAAAAGGCATACAGCAGCATATGTACTAAAGGACAAGTATAAAAGTATAATAAAAAAAAACTACATTCTAGGGGAGACAAAAGTCTAATATTCCCACAAAAAAGTGGCAGGCTGTCTGGACATGCTGGGATTTGTAGTTTCCACATATGGAGCGTTTGCTGCAGATTACTGCTGCAACCAAAGCATAATAGAAAAGAAATAAAGATTAGCAATGAGCTTGCTGAATAAGAATGGTATATGGGTAGATAGAGAAATGAATAGAGGGCCAGCACATGCTAGCACCAACTTGTCAAGCTATGTTGTGTTGATAGCATCAGTGAGGCATCTAGTAAGGTGTCTGACAAGGAGCTGGGATCTTTTGTTAGGTTTTATAATAAACAGATCTTTATGACGCAAGACATATATACAATGATCACATACAATTAAACTGTCACAGTAACAGAATATATGGCAGATAATCCCAGAGTTCATTACTCAGATCCAAGCCTAAAACTACTACACCCCAATACTAATAAAAATATATATGAGATGATAAAATGTTTATATTCCAATTGAATTTTACTTTGGTCTGGAATCGAACATGCAGCACGTGTCAGCATGTGTGTCTCTTCACACTGCATGTGGGATATGCTACTGATGTATATTCCAGCATGCCCATAGAAGTGCCCAAGGGTTGAAGGAGCAAACCTATTGTAGACTGGCTGATTAAAAAGAGAATCAAAGCCCAATGCTACGTGTAGTTCCCTCTACTGCAGTTATACTGGACCTTCTGTATACAATGACACCAGTATGTGCATTATTACTGCTCCCTGGTGTCATAGTTTTGTTCCTTTTAAGTGATATCATCATGCAAAGTGACATTTTTTCTGTGCATAGTTCCTATACTGTAATATCACTGTGTGCATTACCTCTGTACTGTAACATCATCTCTGTACTGTAACATCACTGTGTGCATTACCTCTGTACAGTAACGTCACTGTGTGCATTACATCTGTACTGTAACGTCACTGTGTGCATTACCTCTGTACTGTAACATCACTGTGTGCATTACCTCTGTACTGTAACATCATCTCTGTACTGTAACATCATCTCTGTACTGTAACATCACTGTGTGCATTACCTCTGTACTGTAACATCACTATGTGCATTACATCTGTACAGTAACATCACTGTGTGCATTACTTTTGTATTGTAACATCATTATGTGCATTATATCTGTACTGTTACATCACTGTGTGCATTACCTCTGTACTGTAACATCACTAGGTGCATTACACCTGTACTGTAACATCACTGTGTTCATTACATCTGTACTGTAACATCACAATATGCATTACTTTTGTATTGTAACATCACTGTGTGCATTACTTCTGTACTTTGACATCACTGTGTGCATTACCGCTGTACTTTGACATCACCATGTGTCCCTATAATGTGAAATGTTTGTATAATTCCTGTTCGGTAACATTACTGAGTAAATACTCTTTGTGCCGCAATGTCACTTAATGAATTGTATCCCAAGCTTTCTAGACCCCTGTGATGAATGACATAAAGGAGTTACCTACCTACCTGGACATCCTATTCCTAAGCATACAGAACATATTTTAATACAATTATACCTTTGTTTTCAGAATGTCATGCAAACCACAGAAGCATGAAAAGTTAATGCCTAAACTAACACAGCTAATTGAATCACAGCAGCCCCCAAGAACAATAAACTTTCCTGTCTCTGAGAAGTTGGTGAAACAAGTTTAGGGAAGAATATATAGCAGGTATGTGCAGCCAGGGCTATCACATTTCACTCAGCATGCTTTGAAATGACAGGTTGATTTACCAGGTATAATGTCACTGATCAGGGGAAAGTATAGAGTGCTAAAGGATTCCTCAAAGCACAGATCACCTAAACTAAGATATAGGTAGTGAAGAAAGCAAATATATCCATCATAAATCATGCTTATATCTAGTCACATACAGACGCTGAACAGGAATCATAGAGAACACTGCAGGACCCTCCGGGCTATGGAAGAGCAACCTGATTTCTAATCCTGTGAAACTGAATCCAGGGCACATGGGGTCTATGGCTGAGTCATTTGTACAATACAAAAGGATGACATGATTTACATTGACTGCACAAACATAATACACCTATATCAGCTAGGTCATGAAATATGATATCCGCTTTAACACTGGTCCAATACCATCTAAGGCTGGGTTCACACTACGTATATTTCAGTCAGTATTGTCATCCTCATTTTGCAACCAAAACCAGGAGTGGATTAAAAACACAGAAAGGATCTGTTCACACAATGTTGAAATTGAGTGGATGGCCGCCATTTAATGGCAAATATTTGCTGTTATTTTAAAACAACGGCTGTTATATTGAAATAATGGCAGTTATTTACTGTTATATGGCGGCCATCCACTCAATTTCAACATTGTGTGAACAGAGCCTTTCTGTGTTTTTAATCCACTCCTGGTTTTGGTTGCAATATGAGGACCACAATACTGACTGAAATATACGTAGTGTGAACCCAGCCTTAGGCTGAAACAAGCACAAGCATGGATGAAGGCCTTACAGTAAATGCTTTGTACTTAGGATAGGTTCACACAACAATTTAGCTGATTTTAAAAGCCAAAACAATTGCACAAAGTACAAGTGATAAAGAAGGAGATTGCAATATCCACTAAATAAGAATGTTATGAATGCTGGGGAGGTCAGAGAGCTGGCACCTCAACAATAGCAACTGATCATCAGCATAAAAGGTATAACAAAGGTATAGAAACTATAGAGACTGTGTTACACACATTTTCCCCATACATATAGATTGTAAGCTCTTGTAAATAGGACTGCATTCTTCTAGTTTCAACAATCAGCATTTTTGTAATGTCTGATATTTATCTGTATGTGTCCCCTCTAATTGCTGCAGAATTACTTGGTGCCAAATATATACGTTATTATTATGTTCTCTCTAGGGCCGGTGTATGGAGTAATGGGCTTGCTGGGTTTCCTAAGCAGGTGAGCTACATCCCTTATGGATCCTGTATACCCTACCCTTTGGCATATTATAAAGTTTATATGATGACCCCTAAGTTAAAAAAAGATTACAGCAAGTATGGCTTTGATATAAATCAGAAAACAAGGTCTGGAATCTGGTGTGTATTCTCTGATTTAGTGATTTATATAATTGTGCTCACTGCTAATGCCTATTCCTGGAATTCTGTGGCTGCCACACTGAAACCAAATAGGGGAGGTCATAGATGCCAAAGGCATGTGTCTCTTATAGCTATTAGCAATAAGGCATGGTTTAATTTCCAACATTCAACTATTCAGTCTTCAGGTACAATGACCAGGGCAAATAGAGACGTCAGTAATGATTTACACATTAATGTGATAAGGTATATTTATCTGACCAATAGAAACATTGCTACTTCAGGTGGATTTTCAGTAGATCAATCATAGATAACATTGTATTGTCATATTGTTACACTTATGTTTTGTTTATTAAATATTTAGATAGTGTAACATTTTGTCAGGTAGGTCTACCTAGCAGGAAATCAATCATCCCTTCCATCCATGCCAGCTATGATACTGACCCCAAGTATCCTCCCTGACCCCCATGCCAGCTATGATACTGACCCCACATATCACCCCTGGCCTCCATGCCAGCTATGATACTGACCCCACGTTATCACCCCTGCCCTCCATGCCAGCTATGAAACTGACCCCAAGTATCACCCCTGGCCTCCATGCCAGCTATGATACTGACACCAAGTATCACCCCTGGCCTCCATGCCAGCTATGATACTGACGCCAAGTATCACCCCTGGCCTCCATGCCAGCTATGATACTGACCCCAAGTATCACCCCTGGCCTCCATGCCAGCTATGATACTGACCCCAAGTATCACCCCTGGCCTCCATGCCAGCTATGATACTGACCCCAAGTATCACCCCTGGCCTCCATGCCAGCTATGATACTGACCCCAAGTATCACCCCTGGCCTCCATGCCAGCTATGATACTGACCCCAAGTATCACCCCTGGCCTCCATGCCAGCTATGATACTGACCCCAAGTATCATTCCTGCCCTCCATGCCAGCTATGACACTGACCCCAAGCATGATCCCTGCCGCCATGCCAGATATGATACCGACCTGAAGTATTATCCCTGCCCCCATGACAGCTATAACACTGACCCCAAGTATCATCCCTGCCCCCATGCCAGCTATGATACTGATCCTAAGTATCCTCCCTGCCCTCCATGCCAGCTATAATACTGACCCCAAGTATCATCCCTGCCCCCATGCTAGCTATAATACTGACCCCCAAGTATCATCCCCCCAGCTATAATACTGATCCCAAGTATAATCCCTGCCCCCCTCCCGCCCATCCTAGCTATAATACTGACCCCAAGTATCACCCCTGCCCTCCATGCTAGCTATAATACTGACCCCAAGTATCATCCCTGCCGCCATGCTAGCTATAATACTGACCCCAAGTATCATTCCTGCCCTCCATGCCAGCTATGACACTGACCCCAAGCATGATCCCTGCCGCCATGCCAGATATGATACCGACCTGAAGTATTATCCCTGCCCCCATGACAGCTATAACACTGACCCCAAGTATCATCCCTGCCCCCATGCCAGCTATGATACTGATCCCAAGTATCCTCCCTGCCCTCCATGCCAGCTATAATACTGACCCCAAGTATCATCCCTGCCCCCATGCTAGCTATAATACTGACCCCCAAGTATCATCCCCCCAGCTATAATACTGATCCCAAGTATCATCCCTGCCCCCCTCCCGCCCATCCTAGCTATAATACTGACCCCAAGTATCACCCCTGCCCTCCATGCTAGCTATAATACTGACCCCAAGTATCATCCCTGCCCCTATGCTAGCTATAATACTGACCCCAAGTATCATCCCTGCCCCCATGCTAGCTATAATACTGACCCCAAGTATCATCCCTGCCCCCCCCATTGCTAGCTATAATACTGACCCCAAGTATCATCCCTGCCCCCCATGCTAGCTATAATACTGACCCCAAGTATCATCCCTGCCCCCCATGCTAGCTATAATACTGACCCCAAGTATCATCCCTGCCCCTATGCTAGCTATAATACTGACCCCAAGTATCATCCCTGTCCCCATGCTAGCTATAATACTGACCCCAAGTATCATCCCTGCCCCCCCCCCATTGCTAGCTATAATACTGACCCCAAGTATCATCCCTGCCCCCCATGCTAGCTATAATACTGACCCCAAGTATCACCCCTGCCCTCCATGCTAGCTATAATACTGACCCCAAGTATCATCCCTGCCGCCATGCTAGCTATAATACTGACCCCAAGTATCATCCCTGCCCTCCCCATTCTAGCTATAATACTGACCCCAAGTATCATCCCTGCACCCCCCCCCCCCATCCTAGCTATAATACTGACCCCAAGTATCACCCCCCCCCCCCCCCATCCTAGCTATAATACTGACCCCAAGTATCACCCCTGCCTCCATGCCAGCTATAATACTGACCCCAAGTCAACATAAGATGCATAAAAGTTTACACTGACACAAACACAGCTGGTCGGTGACTGTGGCTACATGTTGGTTGTCCCACAGAGGCAGAGTGAGTGAGCAGGGAGTGTATACTACTGTCATCCTGTATCCACAACACACAGCACAAAGGACAGGCACCATACCTAGATACTTGATGTCGAATCCTGGAGGGGGCTTGAGGGCCCTCCTGACCCAGCCTTCCCTCAGGACCCCCAGGTGCTCCTCCTTGCCCTGGATCAGCAGGACATGCTCATCTATCCAGCCCAGGAAGAAAGTCTCGGAGATGGCAGCAGTCACCTTCTTGTTCCAGAAATGCTGCATGTTCTCAGCTTTAAAGTCTGCAAAGATCTCATAGCCCACATGGTGCCGCTGGAGCCTGTCACCTGGCAGCAGCAGCCTCTCCGAGGTGCCCCGGTGACTGAGGACCACGGCCAGGGAGTGGGGGGCGATCTGCAGGCTGGGCTCCATGCTCTCAGGCATCACAGGGGGCAGGCTGCCAGTCCAGCTCCTAGCGAGAGTCCTGCAGATGGTTAGTGCATGCTCCCTGCAAACTTCTACCTGGGTCACCAGCAAGAGGCAATCCTCCAAGCCACCAACAAGACCCTGCTCGCCCGAATGCTGGCCATTCCCGGCAGCCCAGCCAGTGCAGGGGTGAGAGCAGCGCCCGGGAGCAGGCTGACAAGCCCCGGGAGGAATTTACAGGTGGGTAATAAATGTCTGATTTACTGGGAGATATAGACCCTCCCTCCTAGCTGACAGCTGCTCTCTGCTGCCCCCTGCCGGCTGACATGCTGTACCACGCCTGGCTCGCTGTCAGCTGTCACTGATGTCTTGGGTTAGATGCTGGAAATATGACTTCCTTATCCTATGATAAACTATCTCTAATCCACATAAAAGTATGCAAAATAATCAGAAATGATGCTATTTACATGGGGAGACACCAGCTATGCTGATGAATCAATTGTGGGCAAATGATTAATGGTTAACAAACATTATTTATACATACAACTGGCCATAACATTAAAACCAGTGAAATGAATAGCATATACTGTATTGTGCTGATGGTTTCTGTCAATGGATAGGACAAGTCACAAGTCAGTTATTGATAATTTTTTGTGGCATTTCAGCCATGTTCAACACATCGTTGGCGTTAAGAAGTGGCACAATTTTGCAACTTTTTACAACTGTGCTTGCCAAGTGGACTTAAGAAAACGGACATAAGATTTAGCTGAAATCGAAATAAATTTATGCAGAAGACATACTGTACAGGGCAACAACAGGTGTGCCAGATTTATTAAGAGTCTGTGTATCTTAAGGGTGCTAACACACACAACCGATGCGCAGCAGATCTGCAGCAGATTTGATGGTGCAGATTAGATGCTGTGTTCAGTTATTTACATCAAATCTGCTGCATATCTACTGAGTATTGCAGCAGAAAATTCACAGTGATACGGTGTGTGTGAAGCTACCCTAAGGCCCCGTTCCCACTGAGGAAAGGTAGCGGAATTCCGCGACGGAATTGTCCTCCGCGGAATGCCGTTAGCCTCCCGCTCATAATGGGAGTCTATGGGAGGCGCTCGCTCCTGCTCTGTACGCGCTGAAGAATGAACATGTTCATTCTTCAGCGCGGACAGGGCAGGAGCGCGCGCCTCCCATAGACTCCCATTATGAGCGGGAGGCTAACGGCATTCCGCGGCGAACAATTCCGTCGCGGAATTCCGCTACCTTTCCTCAGTGGGAACGGGGCCTAAGGGTACAAACAAACACACCGTATACGCCGCAGATACGCAGCAGATACCCAGCAGATTTGATGGTGAAGATTTGATGCTGTGTTCAGTTATTTAAATCTAATCTGCTGCGTATCTGCTGCGTATTTGCTGCGTATCGCAGCAGTAAATATGCAGCGTATATGCCGTGTGTGTTTGTACCCTAAAGAGGTTTTCCAGGAAGAATGTACTGATGAGTAGTGTTGAGTGGACCTTTTGAACTGTTCGGTTTCAGCTATGTTCTCGGTACCCAAAAGTTCAGCATTCGATTTTCTGTGGAACAGCCATAGGCCGTATTCATGTTTTCCCGGCAGCCCTTGGGCGGCATCCAACTTTTCCAGCCAGACAGAATCAAATGCCAAGCATTCGGGTTCAGAGAACATTGCCGAAATTGAACAGTATGACAGGTCCACTAAACTTTACTGATGAGCTATCCAAAGGATTTGTGTAGTGCCGACACCCTGACACCTGTTTGGTGCCTGCACTACTGAGAGTGGAGTTCGTCCCTATTCACTGTACAGCAGTGACGATTTGTAAGTGCAGCCCAGATTCCGTTAAAGTGAACCTGCCAATCGGTGCCAGTCAGTGGCTGATGGGTTATCCTGTGGGTCAGTACATTTTGCCTAGGAAACCCCTTTAATACATTTGCTAAATTTAAATCCAGCAGAATTTTACTTACTGTGACTGTCAGGTAATGTTCAATGTGAGTAGTTGTGCAAACGCTTTTAACTAGCAAATATGTTTACTTTCCTGCTGCTGTGCCCAGTGTTCTCTTCTAATTGTTGTGAGCTGTGTCCAGGCTGTGACATCGAGGTGTGACATGGGCTGTGACATCACGAGGTGGCGGGGACCTGGGAGAGCGTGCTCTGGTAGTGAGTATACTATGTCTCCCACACAGATCACACACCACAAAGGCTAATACAATATTTCTAATAACCATAATAGAAGAATGGCCCAAAAAAAGAGCTGCAAGGAAAGATGTTCCAAAACTGTTCTATCAAGGGGAATACAAGTATTCAATAAACATGGCAGGTCAGGAGAGACCATAGGTCGAAGGTCATCTTTAACGTTATAAGTGTAAGGCACCAACATATTTCAAAGTGACTTGCAATTAGAGCAAGGAGCAAGCAAAATGACTACCAGGTTTTAGCTGCAATACACAGGAGCTTTTCTACTGAGTCATCACATAGCAGAGGCCCACAGTACAGTAATTGTTTCACACTGGCCTGATAAAGTGTTTGCCTAGCCCTTACATGCAGATCTAAATAACATTCATTCCCAACACACAGTAAGAGCATTGGAGTTGCCCTATGTATCTGCTCACACTGTTGGAGGGGACATGTATGGGGAACATGCCGGGAAAATCAGCTTGTTATGTTTTAGTTTTTTTGTTGCTTTTTTTTTTTTGCGGAATCATGTGGCACACATCAAGTCCATTACACCAATAGATGTGTTTGGTAAAAACATTTGGCAGAAGTATAGAGATAAAGGTAAATGAGGATGAAGGTAAATTTCTTACCCTTATCCTCAGTGCTGTTTTAGTGGACTTTGTAATTTAATTCATTGGGACTAGAAGTAATCTGCCCTGCACCTTCTATTGAATATTCAGGAATGAACACCAAATAATGGAGATGCACACTATAAAAAGTAAATCAGTGGAGTGTTCAGTTCAGGGAAGAAAAAGAGTGCTGCACCTCACACCTATGGCTGATACTAGTGCCCCTAGGCTAAATAAAAAACATCAGAATTTTGTGTATGAATTGATCAAGCCACACTGCCCCATGTACCATCGTGCAGGTATCTGATACACATGGGTCCCTACACTAAGTCCACACTGTGCCGGTCAGTGACCACCACCCCCGCAGGCGTGCACAGTCAGGGAACGGGGGCCATGGGACGGCCCTGCGACCCCCATGTCACAGGACCAGACCCAAAAACACCACACCAGAACCCGGCCAGCACCGCCGGCGGAGAAAGTCGCCCCCAAACAGCACAAGTCTGGATGAGGTATTGCACTCACCGTAGCTGCTGCAAACAGAATGGGAAAAGACAGGAGGGATTAAAACCATGAGCACTCAGGTGTCTCCTGCTAATTGCAGTCATGTGGGTTGCCAGGAGGAGTGCAAAACACTGAGAAAAGAGAGAAACAAAATACGGTTCAGGGAAGAAAAAGAGCGCTGCACCTCACACCTATGGCTGATACTAGTGCCCCTAGGCTAAATAAAAAACACATCAGAATTTTGTGTATGAATTGATCAAGCCACACTGCCCCATGTACCGCGTGCAGGTATCTGATACACATGGGTCCCTACACTAAGTCCACACTGTGCCAGTCAGTGACCACCACCCCCGCAGGCGTGCACGGGGCCATGGGACGGCCCTGCGACCCCCATGTCACAGGACCAGACCCGAAAACACCACACCAGAACCCGGCCAGCACCTCCGGCGGAGAAGGTCGCCCCCAAACAGCACAAGTCTGGATGAGGTATTGCACTCACCATAGCTGCTGCAAACAAAATGGGAAAAGACAGGAGGGATGGCAGTCACTGACTGACACGGTACAGAGTTAGCGTAGGGATCCGTGTGAACCAGGATACCTGCACAGGGTACACGGGGCAGTATGGTTTGATCAAATTATATACCAAATTCCTGGTGTTTGTTTTTAAAGTAGCTTAGCGGCTTTAGTATCAGCCATAGGTGTGAGGTGCAGCTGCACTCTTCTCTCCATTTCACATTTTGTAACTCTCCCTCTCTCAGCAGTTGGCACTCCCCTTCATAAGACCCACGTGACCCAAATTAGCAGAACACACCTGTGCTCACACGTCAGTACCTTCATGTTTTCCCATTCTGTCTGCAGCAGTGTGGTGAGTTTAATACCATATTCATACTTGTGTCATTTGGGGGCAACGTTCTCCGCCGGCGGTGGCGGCAGGGCCTGTGTGGGGCGTTTTGGGTTTGGTCCTGTGACAGTGGGGTTGCAGGGCCATTCCATGGCCTCACTTCCCAGCATGTGCACGCCTTGTGGGGGAGGCAGTCACTGACTGACACGGTACAGAGTTAGCGTAGGGACCCATGTGAACCAGGATACCTGCACGGGGTACACGGGGCAGTATGGTTTGATCAAATTGTATACCAAATTCCTGGTGTTTGTTTTTAAAGTAGCTTAGCGGCTTTAGTATCAGCCATAGGTGTGAGGTGCAGATGCACTCTTCTCTCCATTTCACAAATCAGTGGAGTGTACTGTACTGTATAATATTCATGCAAAAAATTGCTCCTTTTTACATCAAAAATTGATGTATAAACAATAAAAATTCCTCTATATTGTGCAAAACATGTTGTAAAGTCTAAGGCTACATTTCCACTTTAGAACATATTGGGCAAAGGCGTCCATCTCATTATAAAGACGGCCACTAATAGATCATGATCTTTAATAGCGGCCATTTATATAAGGAGATGGATGCCTTTTCCCAATATGTTTCTGAAGTGAGAAGTGTTCCCTAACTTTGTAAAATACTCTCAGAAATGGCTACTATAAAAAGACAAGCAGGAAATAACCCTTTATTTTAACTCACCCCGCCAAGACATGAAATTAGCTGCCAGGACCACACAGACATTTTAGAAAGGTTTCACAAACACATAGGGAGAATTTTACAATCTTTTATACCTGTTTTCAGGAGATTTATCAGGAGGACTTTGGGGGAGATTTATGAAAACTCCACCAGTGGCGTATGCCACAGAGAAGGTGCAGATGACTACCTTGCCTAATGGGCAGGCTGTAGGGGCGGGGAGGGGGCATGGCCTCCTCCCTTGCCAAATTTACCATGATTTACGCCTGTTAGCAGACATAAATCATGGAAGAAATCTACATTTGCTCAGAAGCAGGTGTAGATTTTTGAACCCACCATTCAGCAGGCACAGGTCTGGCTGGTTTCACTAAGAGGCGTGCGTCTCTTAGTGAATCTCGCAGGATACTTGCGGGCAGTGGCGTAGCTACCGTGGTCGCGGGGGTCGCCGCCGCGACCGGGCCCGCCACAAAGGGGGGCCCGCGAGGCCCTCCCGATCAATCACTCTTGTGACCGCAAGCATTGTTTTGCTTGCGGTCACAAGAGTCCGACTCCGTCTTCCCCCGGCTGCTGCGCGGCTGCTGGGGGTGTCGCGTCTTATCCCCGGCAGCGCACGCATCCCAGAGCTCCCTGCGCGCCTTGGGCCCTGACTTCCGCGCGCAGGGAGCTCTGGGATGCGCGTGCTGCCGGGGATAAGACGCGACACCCCCGGCAGCTGCGCAGCAGCCGGGGACAGACCGAAGGAGTGAGGATCAACGTGGGAGCGCGTTGTCAGGTGAGTTAAGTTTTGTTTTGTTTTTTATCAGCCTGCAGGGTGGGGGGAAAGAGGGGGGCATCTATGAGGGTGGGGGGAAAGGGGACCATCTATAAGGGAGGAGGGGGGGTGAAGGGGACCATCTATAAGGGAGGGGGGGTGAAGGGGACCATCTATAAGGGAGGGGGGGAAGGGGACCATCTATAAGGGAGGGGGGAGAGGGGGCCATCTATAAGGGAGGGTGGGGGGAGAGGGGGCCATCTATCAAGGAGGGGGGAGAGGGGGCCATCCATAAGGGAGGGTGAGGAGAGAGGGGGCCATCTATAAGGGAGGGTGGGGGGAGAGGGGGCCATCTATAAGGAGGGCAACATGGGGGGAGAGGGGCCATCTATTTGGGGGGGGGCAACATAGGGGGAGAGGGAATACACAGAGGGGGGCATATATTATTAGGGGATCACACTAAATGAGGGTGTAAAGGGGCCAATACAAATGTGCAGTATGTATATAGATAAGGATGGTGCCAGAGTGAGGAGACTAATATATCTGTCTGGCAGATTCTGTGGATTCGTGGCTCGGAGAAGTTTTCATAACGGCCCAGGGCAGATGGAGAAGAAGATGAAAAGGGAAGAACTCCGATCAGAAAAGACGTCTCCTGTGAGTCACCTGATATAACTGCACTGTAATGTATATGGTGTATAGAGCCTGTGTAGAGCTGGGGCCACCTCTATATGACTGGATGAGGTGATTTAGTATACTGGATTTGGTCAGTAACAATATGGTGGTGATGGTAGTGGTTGTGGTGTGGCAGCAATGTTTCCTTCCTATATACTGGTATTACTGGTAATATTGGTCTCAGTATACAGGATTTGGTCAGTAACAGTATGGCGGTAATATGTACGGTGATAATACTTTCTCTTCCAATATGCTGGTGTTATTGGTAATATCTGTCTTGGAGTGTGTATATATATATATATATATATATATATACACACCAATAGCATCACTTGGTCGTGAAAGGAGGGGGGGGGGCCCAAGTTGGCCTCTTGCACCAGGGCCCAGGAGACATTAGCTACGCCCCTGCTTTCGGGTGGGGCCTAATTTATGACCGGCATACTAGTATACTGGTCATCATAAATTCTTCCTTGATTGCAAAAATTTGCAGCTTGAAAGAGTGGCCAGAGTGCACCGTAAAAGGGGCATGATGACCAATAGTAGCAGGGTATCATCACAACATTGTGCAGCTATTGCTCATGACAAGGGATGTGGTTTTGCCTGAACACAATGATTTCTACTGGCACCAGAGTCTTCTTGTCTCAGGAAGGTATACTTCTAAGACATTCTGGGGCCGGGAGTGAGCGCTGGGTGGCAGAACAGGTAAGACCTTCTCTGCTACCATGACAACTCCTTTAAGACCAAAGTGTAATTTTATTTCACAATAACGTGGACAGATATGCGTGTGTTTGTAGCTTTTTTTTTAAATTTTTTTTGCATTTTCTAACTTCCATAGGTCTAAGTAGAGGGAGAACGAGTAGAAAATGCATACTTTCAATCTTACAAAATAAAAAAAAATTCTGCCACAATACGTGTAAGCACTTTGTAAAACTATTAAAAGTCATGGCCATGCTTTTGTTCTGAGGAGACGTGCATCGCTCCCTATCACCTGTCATGAACCTTATTGTCACCTTTGGGAAATATTTGGGTCTATTGATCAATTGGGACTAATCAGCGCTCATGCCTCTTGATCCCATACCTAATCAGTTAGTAGTGGGAGATGTCTCTATCCCTATTGTGACTCACTTTCGATACCTGAGTATCCAAATAGTTTTTGATTATAACTAGGTATTTGCCTCTCAACCTGTCCCTATTGTTAACGAAATCTATACAAAAAGTTAACATCTGGCGTAAACTTCCCCTTTCGTTAGTGGGAAGGGTTTTTATTGATAAAAATGATCTAATTAAAAAAAAAAGGTATGGCAATTCATGTAAAGAAGGGCTGAATGGAAGGCAACAGGCAGCATGAAATCCCAAAAGTAACAATTCAGGGTCTGTCAATAAGATTTATTTTTTATGTTTAAAGACAGTACACTATGAAATTAAAATATATAATTTACGTATAAAAATATTTTACCAACATAATTCTTACACCACATAAGCACAGCCAGTGTCCTATATTTTTTGTTCATATTATTGTTGTGCTTACTAATGAGAAGATCCTAAGATGCATAAAGCTATACATGAAAACCCTAGATGCTGAAGCAGTTGCAGAAGGCTCCTGACTAGAGATGAGCGAATTTACAGTACAAACAAAATTTCCCAGCACTGGATCCAGCTTTTCCAGGCAGCCAGGGTGGAATGGCACAAAACAGCATGGACTTCAAAGGCAGCAGGCTGATAAGCAGATTGCCGAGCTAACAAATTGATTTGCTTTGTACTGTAAATTCTCTCATCTCTACTCATGGCATTGTGAATATACTGTACATAGCAGAGATGAATGTAGCTGGTTGGAGACCAAAGAATCAGGTAAAGGAAACACATCATGGGGCTTCTTTGGATTACAACAATCAATCACTACACTTTATTCTTTGCAGAGTAGCCTAAGGTAACAGTAGGGTCAGGTGAGACTAGGGAAGGTGAGACTGGTCATCTATTGATAGAGGGGGGGGGCCAAGTTATTTAGCTGTATGTATAATTTCAAGATCCTATTGTTTCCAGTGAGAAAACAGAAAGTTTTCACAACCTTTAATTATTGGTTTTCTATGTCTGCCGCAGCACAAAGAGTTCATAGAACTGTCAGGGAACTTACACTGCCGCTTCCTGCTTCATTTCAGTTGCCTTTCAATTACCTGTTTAACCTCTATGTATGCGTATACTGATATAATACTTATAGTATTCAATTATTGTTGTTATTATTAGCAGTAGTAACAGTAATAGAAATAGTAGTAGGAATAATAGTAATAACATTGCTTCCATCCAAATCTAAAACAAGACGGTGCTCCTGAATTTTTGAATTACCCGTATTTTCCGGCGTATAAGACGACTGGGTGTATAAGACGACCCCCAACTTTTCCAGTTAAAATATAGGGCTTATTATATACTCATCGTATAAGACTATCCCTCTTCCAACGCACATCAAATAAAAATAAACATCAGACAGCAGGGAGATCTGAGAGGTAGAGAAGAGGTACAGTAATACCGATAGGATACAAGGACGGCCAGATGGGTTAAAGAGGTGTTTTTCTAGGTACAGCGCCACTCTACCGTATCACTTTTTTCCATAGCCCAGACACCTGCAGCTTGCTCTGCCTTTCATATGGTCACCGCATATGGCCAGGACGCGGCCGTTTTTGAGCAACACCCACCGTGCACAGCGACCACAGATTCTCCAGTCCGATTCCGAAGTTTTTTGACACCTGCCCTATAAGATGACACCCGGCGTATAGGATGACCCCTGATTATTTAGAAGATTTTCCTGGGTTAAAAAGTAGTCTTATACGCAGGAAAATACTGTAGTTTTTTTTTACCATTCTCAGCAATATATCAACCAGTATAGTAACCACAAGATTGTATTATATAATACCAGCCAGTTTGTCTGCCTCCAGCCCTTACAAAAGTACCTAGATCTCTGCATGGCTATGTTCCCACAGTGTATTTTGAGTCCAATGACGGTCAATATTTGGACTCGAAATGCCCCAAAAAAAGACATTGTGAGAACCTAGCCCATGAGAACAAAGGCGTCCTTTTGATTGCCATAAAAAATCTTGGAAATCCTTGCTCAATAGATGAACATTTTGCACATTTTACATAGAAAACTCCAGAATCATTATATAACACTAGCTGTAAAGACATCTTTTACAAGTAGTATCAGGTTCTTTTTCAGCTTGGAGTGAGAAATAATAACCTGCAAAGTACAATTACTTTTATTAATGTTTTTTCAGGAGACATATGAACATAGAATATCCTATAAAAGTTGTACTTGCCCATACCTGCTTTGTCTTCAAAGTGAAGATTTCATATAAATTTCCCACCTTCTTACGTCACTCTATCTAGTATGTCAGCTATATAAATTAAGACAAGACCAAGAAGTGTGAGTGTGCTCATAGTATCCTTATACTTTGTATCCTCATTCTGTGCAGCCCAAATAGCAGCCTCAGTTTATATTAGTTGAACTGACATATTTCTTCTGTGCTCTTTAGTGGCAGGAACTTGAGCCCAAATGTTCATTGATGTCGTTCATAACTTGGTAACATTATTATAAAATAGTGGAGGTAAGTCTGTACTTGTTGGTCCTTAATAAGATGTTACACCGGACAGCTTTGAAGTAAGTCCTCCATCATGACCCTTCATTCTCTCTTGCCCTTAGGTACTCGTCTTCACTTTGACATCAATTAGTTAGAATATCGCAGAACTAAATTCTACATGTGCTTAAAGGCATAATCTTAGAAAAGGTGCATTGAGGATAAATGTAAAGGGAAAATAATGGTGACAGTGATATAGGTACATGGTCCTTGAGAACACAGCTTAGCTTAGTTTAGCTTTGCATCGGAAGAATTACTCTCTTTCATAGGCTCACACTGTGGTATAGTGGTATGTCACAAGTATCCATAGGCATCCCGCCAAGAATAGGATTGTTACGTAAACTGTGGCATCAGTAGGCCCCATTCGTTTCATTGTTACCTGGTGACTATATTTGGACCAATTTCCAGTGGTATACACTAATTTTGGGCCAATAATATGAGTGGTGTCCATTGCACTACGTGACAATATTGTGGGATGCCAATGGATAGCTGTGGTGTACTGCTGTAAGGCAATGTGAATCTAGCTCTACAACCACATATGTGTCTTATGTGTTGTATTATCTTCATTTCTGATAAGATCCTGAAACCTTTTTATGACTATATATGACTATATGAATTCTTATGCTTGCATATCTGGTTGAGTAGCCAGAATTCCAGCAAATTGCCAGTGTAAATCTCTTCACTGACATAAACATGACTCCTTCAGATCTCCTTTAGATTAATGCCGGTGCGAGATGACTCAGGTAGATGCTGTGTTACGGATATGTAAATACAGCTGTTTCCTGACACTGTCACTGCCTGAAGGTGTTATGTGAATTTAGAGCTTGTAAAAACACCCAGGTAAGGTGGGGCCCTAATAATGATGTGCTTTATCCCACATCATCTATTGTAAAGGATATTCTTTTAACCCTATTCAGGCGTCTGTCAGTATGGGCAATGATGGGAGTCATCAGTTGTGCTTCTGATGTGTCAGCTAAAGGAGATGGCCACTTTATGTTAACAAGAGAGATCTCTTAGTTGGTGTGGTGGATGTGAAAGCCCTCATAGCACTGGAAAAAACGGTTAGGCGGTTTTCACATGGTATTTGTTTTTGTTTTTTTTTTGTTTTAGTATTTTTAGCCCAAAAGCAGGATTGAAACCAACATAAAAAATATATAATGGAAATAAATGTTCCTTTTTCTGTGTTTTGGACCTAATCCTAGATTTTAAAATACTGACCAAAATACTACATGTAAACTGGGCTTTAACCTGAGGCCCCATTCATCACATTAATGCCCCCACTCACCATGAACAGACTTTTTACAATGATCAGAAGGTCTGAGATTGTGACATTGCAGGCCCCCTCAGCCGGCCGGCGACTGGACACCACTACAACCGCTGACTGGCTGGCCTGCAACATCACCCCCCTCCCCCCCCCATCCAGAACCTAGAGGTGGTCGCACGGTAGAAACAAAGCAGTAAGATGCTGTTAAGGAAATAAGTGCAGTTTATTATATTTAATCATCCTCTCCTCAGTCATATATAAAAAAAAGACTGCCCAGACAACCCCTTTAAGCGCATTGACTTCTTTGAGCCAAGTACATGTCAACACAATGGGGGAGATTTATCAAACATGGTGTAAAGTGAAACTAGCTCAGTTGCCCCTAGCAACCAATCAGATTCCAGCTTACATTCCTCACAGACTCTTTGGAAAATGAAAGGTGGAATCTAATTGGTTGCTACGGGCAACTGAGCCAGTTTCACTTTACACCATGTGTGATAAATCTACCCCTATGTATTCTTTAAAAAAAAAACATACTTTTTGTAGTAGCTGAAAATGATAAAATAAAAAAGTAAAAAAAAAAAGTTATTATGAAAATGATCATGGTACTGATCTATAATTCTTCTTTTCTTGTAACTTTTTCAGATGCAGAGTGAGCAGTCCCCTGGTGTCTAGCACATGGATTGGGCCTGAGGCGGTGCTCATCTTAACCCTGTGGTCACTTATAAGAATCACAGGCTTGTTTTTCATGTCCTATTTGCTTTAAAGTAAACCTTATCTAGCTTCCTGTGAGAATGCTATGGGAACGACATTCCAGATTCTTCAGATACAAGATCACCTTATCTGACCTGATCGTTTTATGCCATAAATCATTGTTAGAACTTAGGCCTCCCAGTGGTAGCTCTATAACGTCTGGGGAACAATGAAGCACTGGTTGCAACATTCCTTTCAGTATTAGTCCAGCAAATCCACACCTCCAAAAAATGTGCCCACTGGAAAAAAAAAAACAAAAAACCTTAAACGGTATTGTTTAACTAAGTCTGAAAATTATACCATGATACAATGAACAAGATCATCATACAATGAGCAAATACTTCTGACTGCTTAATGCCACCATACAGATTTACATAAACCTAGTATGGCTGTATAATATCATAATATAAGGTCCGAATGATACTAATCTACTTTTACTAAATACAGTGGTAATGTGCTACAATGAGAGTCTAATAAAGAAGAGTGTCTGTTGCATGATATGCAAACTTGTACAAATCTCAGAGAAATAGTAGACACTTGGTAAATCCACAGTATAAACCTGCCTAAGATAACCCTTTTTCTATCCTAAGATAATAACAGAGGTAGGCTAGATGAACTAGGAGGTCTTTTCTGCCGACAATTCTATATTTCTAAAACCTCATTTATTGCTGTAAGGGTCAGTTCACACGTACAGACTCGCAGCGTAAATCTCGCTGCAAGTCTGTCAGGTCCTGGCAGTTCACTGTCACTACATACTCGCAGCTGTCTGAACGACCACTGCGTGTATGTAATTCTGCCGGCCCCTTAACCCCTTCTGCTGCCGCCCGGCTCCCGCTCTGTATACATTACCTCTCCTCGCAGGGATATCTGCAAAACATGACCTGTTGTGGGTCTTGAGGACTGGAGTTGAGAAACACTGCTTAAGGGTCTGTTCACACGTACAGACTCGCTGCGTATTTATCGGTGTGAGTTTCTTGCACAACAATCCACAGCAATACTGATTGCTATCAAGTCAATGTATGTGTACTCTCACTGCGTGTTTGGTGCGATTTTTACATGCGAGTTTTGATTTTCACATGATTTTCCCAGGCAAGTTTAACACCACAAAAAACGCAGCTACTTTCATGCGAGTTTGATGCGAGTTCTGTGTGAGTTTTACGCAGCGAGTCTGTACGTGTGAACAGACCCTTAGGGTAGCTTCACACACACCGTATCGCAGTGAATTTTCTGCTGCAGATACGCAGCAGATATGCAGCAGATTTGATGTAAATAACTGAACACAGCATCAAATCTGCACCATCAAATCTGCTGCAGATCTGCTGCTGATCTGCTGCGCATCAGTTGTGTGTGTTAGCATCCTTAAACACTCGCGATGCCACAATTTAGGGGGCTACTCAGTACACCACATGCTACTATTTATTGAGTCATATCAACAATGTAATGACTTATACTACCATACAATGTTACCTCCATTCATTGACGCCATATTGTGATGTCCACAGTGTAAATTTACAGGACACCATAAGGAACCAATCATGCACAGTCAAAGACAAAATGCCGCCCGTTTCTTGCGCTCAGCAACATTTTCTTCTTGTGCACCACTTCTATGCACTGGAGGTGGGCTCGGCAAACCCTGGTGTGACAATTAAAGCCACTTGCACAAAAAAAAAAAAAGCTGTACATGGTCTGCACCACATTTATTAAAATTTTTTTCGTCTTAGACAACAACAATGAGCAGCTTAATGAGACGGGGAAGTGACTAACCAGAACAGGAAGCGTGGCTTTAAATTAAAATCATGCATCATGAAAATCACGGCCTGTATAGACAGTCTTAGGGCCTAATTACACCAAATGATTATCGGCCATACTTGGACAATTACCAGCCTTTGAGGCCAGTAATCAATTGGTATAATGTCAATAATGTCATTGTGTCTATTATTTTTTATGATGGGGCAGGCACTTTGCCTAAGTGGTTTTTAACAGCATTTAGAGACATGCTTTACATAACCTCCGTGGACCTAGGCACAATGAACATCTTCTTTGAAAAGGCCCTATGACACCAAGCGATTATCGGCTGATATTCGTTTGGTGTAAAAGCCCCTGTTAAAAAGCAACAATCAGCTGACATGTATGTAGCAATAGAGAAAGATGACGTTGCGGCACTCACTTGAAATTCATAGAAATCTTTATTAATCGCTGGAAAGCATACAAAGTAACCACATGTGCTCAAATCGGTTACATGGCAAATACAGGTAAACTCCACTTAAAGCGACGGCCGTTTCACGGTCATACGCATCAACAGGCTTAGTGGTACCACTAAGCCTGTTGATGCGTTTAAACGCGAAACGGCCGTCGCTTTAAGTGGAGTGTACCTGTATCTGCCATGTAACCGATTTGAGCACATGTGGTTACTTTGTATGCTTTCCAGCGATTAATAAATATTTCTATGAATTTCAAGTGAGTGCTGCAACGTCATCTTTCTCTATTGCTACGTATTGGACTCTACATTGTGGATTGCAGAGCACCACGCTAAGCTGTACGCTGGAGCAGATTGACCAAAAGGGTGAGCCACAGAAGCAGTTCATTTTATACGGAATGTATATTTGTTTATTGGAGTAGTGCCAAGTGAACTCTTTTGAACTACAGCTGACATGTATGATGTCAGCTGGCCCTTGTTTTTTAACATGTTGAAAAAAAATAGAACAGGCTATTGTATGATGTCTGCTGGCTGTTGCTCCGTCTAATAGGAGCTATCGCCTATGCGGCGCTATTAGCGCTGGGAGCAAGCGCGGAATGAGGAGCAAGCGAGCACCAACCTGTCAGATCAGCGCTCCCTAAACATTGGCCAATGTAAAAGGGCCCTAAGGGGTGTCTTTGTGAGCATGCTCTGTTACCTATGGCCCGTGCAGAGGTCATTCTACAGTGGAAGGGAGGCTGAGCTGCCATGTCTTAGCTATATACTGGTGTTATAATTTGCTGTAATTCTGTACAGATGACTTTCCCCGAGTCTACTTCTTATCATCACAAACAGAACGGGAAATCTTAGCTTAGTTTTAGGCTTAGTGGTGATTGAAATTGAAAACTATAGATAGTAAAATGGAAAATTTTAAAAAAAAAACATCACCAGAATTTTAAAAAATATATGTTTAACATAAAGACGTGATCTAAACAATAGGTCATTTTTATGATGAGTCATTCCCTTTGAACTTCTAGAATAGTAAGCACAAAGGTGTGGCGACTCTTGCTCCCTGTTGTGTGTGATAAAAGTGCCCTGAACACACAGTCTCAATTATCCACTTTAAGCTGGTTCAGGGTTAGGATGAACCAGTATAGGGGCTGTCATGATGTTGTTTTCAGTAAGAAAAATGCATCCTGTGCCTGAGGAGGACAAACAGAGGGAGTCTTTTATTTGGTAATTGGTGCAATTATACCTGGAAAAATCTTCATAAAATGTCTGTAAAAATTTGCAAACCCCACAAATTGTTGGACCTTTTTCAGTCTCTAATCGATTGAATTTTTTCTGTGCAAATGTGTTGGGCAAAATTATATAATCCAGGAGCATTGCTAAGTCCAAAAGACTAGATATCCATAGCGTCTATAATGTATTCCAACTGAAGTAATGCAAACAAAAATCCATGCACCTTATAGATCCAATATAGAGAAAATGTTTGCTTGATAAACTGTATGCAGCCGATAAGGAAGCAATGACAAAGTAATATTTTGTTTTGCTTTAATTGTAACTAATTTCTTTAACCCTTTGAGGACCAGGCCCAAAATGACCCAGTGGACCGCACAAATTTTGATCTTTGTGCTTTCGTTTTTCCCTCCCCCCCTTCTAAGAGCTTTAGCACTTTCAGTTTTCTATCTACAAGGCCATGTAAGTGCTTATTTTTTACAGGAATAGTTGTACTTTGTAATGGCGTCTTTTATTTTACCATAACATGTATGACGGAATCCCAAATATATTATTTATGAAGATATAAATAGGTGAAATCGTAAAAAAGAATGCAATATGGTAAGATTTGGGGGGTTCCTGTGTCTACGTAATGCACTATATGGTAAAAGCGACATGATACTATTACTCTATAGGTCAGCACGAACACAACCATATGCAGGTTTACACAGATTCTCTAATGTTATATATTTTTTTTTAATGAAATCCTTTTTTTTGGCAATTAATTATTAATAAAATGGGCCTATTGTGACGCTTATAGCGGTTTTATTTTTTCACCTACGGGGCTGTATGGGGTGTCATTTTTTCTGCCATGATATCTAGTTTTTATTAATACCATATTTGTGAAGATCAGATGTTTTGATCACTTTTTATTAAAATTTTTTATATATAATGTAACATAAAATTGGTAATCCGCGCACTTTTTTCCCATTTTTCGTCCACACCGCTCGCCGTTCACAATGACGCTTGTTATATTTTAAAAGATCAGACAATTACGCATGCTACGGTATATTATATGTGTATTTGTTTAATTATTTTGAAATATTTTATTTATATAATGGGAAAGGGGGGTGATTTAAACTTTTATTGGGGGAGGGGTTTTGGGGCAGTGTGTTAGTGATTTTAACTTTTTTTTTATTATACATTTTAACTCCCTTTGGGGGACTTGTACATTGATTACTTTCATTTTATACACTGATCATTGTTATGCCATAGGCATAGCATTGATCAGTGTTATCGGCGCTCTGCTCATTGAGCCTGCCTGTGCAGGCTCAGAGAACAGAGCACCGATCGGACCGCACGGAGGCAGGTGAGAGACCTCTGGCAGTCCGTTTTAACGATCTGGACCCCCGCAGTAACACTGCGGGGGTCCCGATCGGTAAGTGACAGGGGACTCCCCCTGTCACTTACATTTAAACGCTGTGGCCGATCGCGGCGTTTAAGGAGTTAATGTCACGCTGCATCGTGGCATTAACGGTGAGGTGCCAGCTGCTGATTGCAGCCGGCCCCCACCTGCTATGAAGCGCGCTCTGCTTCATAGCTTAGGATGTACCAGTACGTCCAGGGTTGTCTGGGCACAGACTTCCAGGATGTACCGGTATGTCTAGGTCGTCTAGGGGTTAAAGAGTCACTGTCGTGAATTTTTTTTTGGCAGAAATCAATAGTCCAGGCGATTTTAAGAAACTTTGTATTTGGGTTTATTAGGCAAATATGCCATTATCTGCATTTAAAAAGCCTTCCCCCCAGGTTCCCCTTCCTCTCCTTTCTGTCATCCACTGCTCAGAATCAGGAAATCTCAATCAGACGCGTCCTGTCTGTTCTATAAAGAGGGGAGGAGGGAAAAGAGACAGAGGAGAAATGTCGGCAGAGAACAGAGAACAAAGGATTACCCAGTGGGGCAGCTATTCAGAGTGCTATTCAGAGGTCAGATAGGTCAGTGGTGACATCAGAGGAGAGAGGACAGAGGGTAATGTAGCTTTTAATTAACTCTTTGTTGTCCTGTTTTGGTGTCTCTTTTCCCTCTCTCCATAGGAGAACAATGAAGACAGGGGGGAGAGCTTCAAACTGCTTTTTCATGATAAAAATTCATTTTTCGGCTAATAAACCCAAAGCAATGCAATACAACCCACTCTATGCACTGGCGGCAGGACAAATTGCATAACAGAAA
Organism: Dendropsophus ebraccatus; assembly: GCF_027789765.1. Classification (NCBI taxonomy): domain Eukaryota; kingdom Metazoa; phylum Chordata; class Amphibia; order Anura; family Hylidae; genus Dendropsophus; species Dendropsophus ebraccatus. Next base: position 70,572,570 of record NC_091460.1, read on the forward strand.
CCAATGCAGACAAAGGGAACTGGACAGTGCTTTGAAAAATGGATTGTGCCACCCGAATGTATGTGCCGGTGCTGACCAGGTACTATAAAAAAAATTTCACTAAGCAAAATGGTACTTTAAATCGCTTTAAACTGTGGGTTGGAATAATTGTTTATGATAAGGGGTGGCCATATTAGTGGGTTAGGCAGGTAACTCAGGATTTGGGATAAAGTGAAGTTGGGTCGCTGGGTGACTCCACCGGATTTTAAGTTTCTGTAAGGGCTTGGTGACTTACTGTAGCTTGGAGATGTTCTCTGTATTGTGGGTGGGAATAGATTAAGAAATAAGTGTGTATTGTCCTTTTTATTTCTTTTTTCTTTCTGTTTTGAATTTTTGTAAAACTAATAAAATGTATTAATTAAAAAAAAAACTGTGGGTTGGAATATGGTCGCTCATGTACCCACCAATGCCAAAATCACGTTGGACTCCTCCCTACATCTAGGACTGTCTTCCCTGATAGCCCCTTTCATTCACAGATGAAGACTTTACCAAATTTAACCCCTTAAGGACAGAGCCAATTTCGATTTTTGTGTTTTCGGTTTTTCCTCCTTGTGTTTAAAAGGCCATAGCACTTGCATTTTTCCATCTAGAGACCCACATGAGCCATTATTTTTTGCGTCACTAATTGTACTTTGCAATGACAGCCTGAATTTTTGCATAAAGTACACTGCGAAACCAGAAAAAAATTCAAAGTGTGGTGAAATTGAAAAAAAAAAAACGCATTTTGTTTATTTGGGTGAAATGTATTTTTACACCATTCGCCCTGGGGTAAAACTGACTTGTTATATATGTTCCTCAAGTCGTTACGATTAAAACGATATATAACATGTATAACTTATATTGTATCTGATGGCCTGTAAAAAATTTAAACCATTGTCAACAAATATACGTCACTTAAAACCGCTCCATTCCCAGGCTTATAACGCTTTTATCCCTTGGTCTATGGGGCTGTGTGAGATGTCATTTTTTGCGCCATGATATGTTCCTTCTATCGGTACCTTGATTGCGCATATACGACTTTTTGATCGCTTTTTATTACAATTTTTCTGGGTTTGATGCGACCAAAAATGCGCAATTTTGCACTTTGGGATTTTTTTGCGCTGACGCCGTTTACGATGCGAGATCAGGAATGTGATTAATTAATAGTTTGGGCGATTACGCATGCGGCGATAGCAAACATGTTTATTTATTTATTCATTTACTTTTATATATAACCTGGGAAAAGGGGGGTGATTCAGACTTTTATTAGGGGAGGGGGCTTTTTACTAATAATGACACTTTTTTTTTTACTTTTACACTTATACTAGAAGCCCCCCTAGGGGACTTCTAGTATAAGTGCTTTGATCTCTCATTGAGATCTCTGCAGCATAGATATGCTGCAGAGATCCATGAGATCGGCACTCGTTTGCTTTCGGCCAGGGCCGGGACAAAGGGTAGGCCAGGGTAGGCGATGGCCTAGGGCGCCATCTCCTGGTGAATTACAGGGGGCGCAATGTAGCTTCACGTAAAAATCCCCCCACCCCACCTCACCTCACACAGCAGAATCCCTTCTCCACTCTGCTCCAGCTCCGCAATGGCAGGACCTGCGCTGCTCCTCCTCTCTTCTGCTTGGCTCCGAAGCGGAAGAAAAGCTTCTAATTAATGTCACATGACCTCTGGAGCCAATCAGGAGAGGGGGGAAGTGCAGGGACAAGTGTAATGGCAGATGCCCCAACCCCCGCCCCCCTCCCGACAGAGAACGATGAGGAGACTGTTTGGCATCCTCAGAAACATCCTCAGTGTCCTCCTCCACTGCTACTGCTGTGTGGGTGGGTGAGTATTTGTGTACTAATGGAGTGAGTGTGTGTGTGTGTGTGTGTGTGTGTGTACTAATGGAGTGAGTGTGTGTGTGTGTGTGTGTGTGTGTGTACTAATGGAGTGAGTGTGTGTGTGTGTGTGTGTGTGTGTGTGTACTAATGGAGTGTGTGTGTGTGTGTACACTAATAGTGTGTGTGTGTGTGTACTAATGGAGTGAGTGTGTGTGTGTACTAATGGAGTGAGTGTGTGTGTGTGTGTGTGTGTACTAATGGAGTGAGTGTGTTTGTGTGTACTAATGGAGTGAGTGTGTGTGTACTAATGGAGTGAGTGTGTGTGTGTGTGTGTGTGTGTACTAATGGAGTGAGTGTGTGTGTACTAATGGAGTGAGTGTGTACTAATGGAGTGAGTGTGTGTGTGTACTAATGGAGTGAGTGTGTTTGTGTGTACTAATGGAGTGAGTGTGTGTGTGTGTGTGTGTACTAATGGAGTGAGTGTGTGTGCAGGGCCGGCGTTAGGGGGGGGCAAGCAGGGCAAATGCCCAGGGCCCCCATCCCCCAGGGGCCCCCTCCCGCAGTTCCAGTAGGAGAGTGTCCTGCAGCGTCTGGCAGTGATCCCTGGCTGCTGCTATCAGGGGTCACGCAGAGGCTGCTTGGTGTCTGCTCCGTGTGTGTGTAGCTCCCCCTCCCCCTCCCCCTCCCTCCAGCTCCTCTTACTGCACGTGACTTCCTCCTCTGGTGTGGAGCTGTCGGGACGATGGAGGAGAGGATGACAGCCTGCTGCATGGTACATGAGGGGGATTCACCACTACACCCAACATGCTAGACAGAGTAAGTATACTGTATATGTAGTGTGTAATGTGTATGAATGTAGGTGTATAATGGATGACTGTAGTGTGTGTTACATGTCCTGTGTATAGTGTGTGGACTGGATGGTTTGTATCTGTATAATGTGTTTTCATGGATGTGTGAGTGTATATATATATATATATATATATATATATATATATATATATATATATTAGTGTGTGTGTATTAGCACTGCTGTAGAAGTGAATAGACTGTATATAGGAGCTGCAGCCATTCTCTGGCCTCATCAGTCCTATGTAATTGCTGCCGGTGACCACTGAGGCCGCTGATTGGCTGCAGCTCCTATGTATATAAGGCAATACGGTGTATTTTATTGAGAAAAATAATAAGGTGGTATTCAGTCCTTAGGTGGTGGTCACTGTATGCTGGTAATATTGGTCGGTATATAGTGTATATATAGTCATTACTGCCATAGATTGACTGCCACATAATGACACTATATACAGACCAATATTACCGCCATACAGTGACAACCACATAATGACTATACACACTATATACAGACCAATAGTACAGCCATAGAGTGATCGCCACATAATATTGGTCTGGATACAGAGTCATTATGCAGTGGTCAATCTATGGCGGTAATATTGGTCTGTATATAGTGTGTATATAGAGTTATGTGGCGGTCACTCTATGGCGGTAATATTGGTCTGTATAAAGTGTCATTATGCAGTGGTCACTCTTTGGCATTAATATTGTTCTGTATATAGTGTATATATAGTCATTACTGCCATAGATTGACTACCACATAATGACACTATATACAGACCAATATTACCGCCATACAGTGACCACCACATAATGACTCTATATATACACTATATACAGACCAAAAGTACAGCCAATAGAGTGACAGCCACATAATATTGGTCTGTATATAGTGTATAAAGAGTCATTCATTATACAGTGGAAAGTCTATAGCGGTAATATTGGTCTGTATATAGTGTATATAGAGTCATGCGGTGGTCACTCTATGGCAGTAATATTGGTCTGTATATAGAGTCATTATGGGGCGGTCACTTTATGGTGGTAATATTGGTCTGTATATAGTGTATATATAGAGTCATTATGGGGAGGTCACTTTATGGTGGTAATATTGGCCTATATATAGTAAAGTTTTCTTCAATAACGGTATGGAGGTAATATTTGGTCCTGATTATAGTGATTTTTTTATTTTATTTTTTTTAAAGCAATTCATATAAAAAGTTCTTGCGTTTACACCACTAGCGGCAGTCCTGGCATGTAGCGGCAGTCCCAGAATGTAGCGGCAGTCCCAGAATGTAGTGGCAGTCCTGGCATTTAGGGGCAGTCCTGACATGTAGCGACAGTCCCAGAATGTAGGGGCAGTCCTGACATGTAGTGGCAGTCCCGGCATGTAGCGGCAGTCCCGGCATTTAGCGGCAGTCCCGGCATGTAGCGGCAGTCCCAGAATGTAGCGGCAGTCCTGACATGTAGGGGCAGTCCCGGCATGTAGCGGCAGTCCCAGAATGTATGGGCAGTCCTGACATGTAGGGGCAGTCCTGGCATATAGCGGCAGTCCTGACATGTAGGGGCAGTCCTGGCATATAGCGGCAGTCCCGGCATGTAACCTTCTGAACTGAGTAAGGGGCCTAATACATGGAGCGAAAATTGTCCGAATCAGGACGCTATCACTCTGTGAGGACACTGGGGAACATGATCAGGTAGTATATATCACAGACATGGCCTGAGGACACCGGGGAACGTGATCAGGTAGTATATATATCTTTATTGTTTACAGCAAGGATTGCACACACATCACTAATGATATACTGTATATATACACATAGGGGGAGATTTATCAAACATGGTGTAAAGTGAAACTGGCTCCGTTGCCCCTAGCAACCAATCAGATTCCACCATTCATTACTCAGATTCTAAGATGGTGGAATCTGATTGGTTGCTAGGGGCAACTGAGCCAAATCTTCTTTACACCAGTTTGATAAATCTCCTCCATAGCTTTTGCTGTAGTAGGCTCTCTAAGTGAGCTCCATTCTACCCGATTGGCGCTCACATCTGCAGAATATCAGGCCGTGTAATACGGCCTTAAAAGTGGCCGTACACTTCCAATAACTGCTGGCTGAACAATCCTTCAGCTGACAATTATCTGTCCCATCCGGTCCCGTCCTCCCCATACACAGAAATTTGGCACATCTGAGTGTTCCTGTGTTCTCTATGGGAAAGCCATAGCCATACAGATCTGATGGCAGCTTATCTCTCTGAGAACAAAGAGGTTGGGCGTTGATTTTCCATCAAGCTCGACCCCCTATGTCCACTGATATCATCTGTCAGAGGACTGTCCAGAGAGCCCCATACACCTTACACTGATGGCCAAACCCACCAGGAGCAACAGGTACCACCAACAAAAGAGTAACATGTATGGGGACCTTAAATTGTTGCTAAAATATTTCAGCATTTGGGGCCCCACCTTCAACTTTGCCCAGGGCCACATCTAGTCTAAAACCGGCCCTGTGTGTGTGTGTGTGTGTGTGTGTACTAATGGAGTGAGTGTGTGTGTACTAATGGAGTGAGTGTGTGTACTAATGGAGTGAGTGTGTGTGTGTGTGTGTGTACTAATGGAGTGAGTGTGTGTGTCTGTACTAATGGAGTGTGTGTGTGTGTGTACTAATGGAGTGAGTGTGTGTGTTTACTAATGGAGTGAGTGTGTGTGTGTACTAATGGAGTGTGTGTGTGTGTACTAATGGTGTGTGTGTGTGTGTGTGTTTGAACAAAAAAGAGAAAGATGAGGGCACTCACCCATATAAGGCGCTACGACTTCTTTATTCACAACATGTGCAGTTAAAAGTCCATAGAGGCATCAAGACATCAAGACATCAGGACATGCGGGCAGACGCCATACACCTTACAGCGTTAACATGATGGCCATTTCGCGCGCATGCGCGCTTCTACGGAAGAAGCGCTTCTTCCGTAGAAGCGCGCATGCGCGCGAAATGGCCATCATGTTAACGCTGTAAGGTGTATGGCGTCTGCCCGCATGTCCTGATGTCTTGATGTCTTGATGCCTCTATGGACTTTTAACTGCACATGTTGTGAATAAAGAAGTCGTAGCGCCTTATATGGGTGAGTGCCCTTATCTTTCTCTTTTTTGTTTGGACTGTTTGCATACTAGTATATGAGGAGCACCCCATAGACGACTGAGACATAGTCCTAAGCGCATGTTTGTATCCCGCTAGTAAGCCGCCGATAGAGAGTAGTGCCGGTGATCTCTACACACCTGTATTTGTGTGTGTGTTTGTGTACTAATGGTGTGTGTGTGTTAGTGGAATTTGTGACTGAGATAGGACAACTCCCAGCATGACCTGTATGACTAAGGTAGGACAACAACTCCCAGCATGACCTGTGTGGCTGAGGTAGGACAACAACTCCCAGCATGTTCCTGTGTGGCAGAGGTAGAACTACAGCCCCCAGCATGCACCTGTGTGACTAAGGTAGAACTACAGCACCCAGCATGGTCCTGTGTGATAGAGGTAGAACTACAGCTCCCAGCATGCTCCTGTGTGTGTGTGGGGGGGGGGGGGGGGCGCCATTTGCCTTCTCTGCCTAGGGCACCAAAACTCATTGTCCCGGCCCTGCTTTCGGCTGTTGCAGCCGGAAACAAACGAGTGCAGAGCCGGGGACGGCGCCATCTTGGAGCGGTCCCCGGCCGGCTTCAGTTACGGAGATCGCTCCTCCGGGATAACATCCCGGAGGAGCGATCTCCCCACTAGACACCAGGGATGACGCTGCTTCCGGTAATCGGATGCAGCTGTCATGTTTGGCAGCTGCATCTGATTACTGTATTAGCGGGCACGGCGATCGGACTGTGCCCGCTAATACCAGCGGTCCCGGGCTACAAGTGGCACCCGGGACCGCGCGGCGGTGCCGCTCTGAACTCCCTTACCGGCATCAGGGCGTAAATTTACGCCCGATGTCGTTAAGGGGTTAAAGTCACTTCCAGTCCAGGGCCTCTGAATCCTGTTTTTGGTAGCATATTGTTTGCAGATAGTTATAGCACAAATGTCCTCCCCAGTGACCACAAGCTGCCTAAGATAACCACAATAAATTTCTCTTGAATTGGTACCTAATAATTTCTCCCTTACGTTTGTACTACCAGGGTTCCAGAAGGCTTTCAATATATTTGGTGAGAATACACTGTTTTCGGAGTTTTCTTTTTACAGTTCAGCCATCTGTACAACCTTCTTGGACACCTGTGTTGTTTCTCTCATCCTGGGTATCCTCTAATCTCTCATCCTCCATAGCCAAAAGAGCTTTCTCAAATACTTTTTGTCTGCAGGTAAGAGGACTATTCATTGAAAATCCACTGTCCATCCTACCCATTGGGGTTCTCATTCAGGAGATAATGGCTATAAAGATAGATCCTTGGTCGTCTACACTACTTGGATGCTCGTCAAGATATCTTAGGGCTGTATTACATGGCCCAATCAGTGAGGCTTATTACACAGCTGACTATTGCGCAGCATGGGCTGCATGCACATCGTTAGCAATGTTTGTGCATCCTTTGCCTTTAGTGTAAAATAATCGTACATACAAAAGTTTATACATACCTGTCCACATTCCCAGTATCTATATCTTTTTGGCTTTTGCTTAGCCCCGCAGTCGCAGCAAGAACTACACAGCCCACCTCTGCAGTGACAGGCTGCTCAACCAATCACTGGCTGCTGCCAGATTACAAGATTAAAGATTACAAAGTTTCTTAAAACCGCCTGGACTATTGATTTCTGCAAAAAAAAAAAAAAATTCAAGACAGTGACACTTTAAGCTTTCTTTCTTAAAGGGGTGGTTCACCATTTTTTTTCTCTTTCAAATAAACTGGTGCAAGAATGTGCCAGCCAGGCCCGCATCTGCCATGAGGCGAAGTGAAGTCTTCGCCTCAGGCGGCAGCTCTTAGGACCCTGCAGGGGGCGGCACTGGCCGCCCCTGCACAGTGAGCTTTCATGCATATATTATATGCATGACCGCTCACTGACTACAGGAGCAGAGAGATCAGCCATAGACTGATGTCTCTGCTCCTGTATGCCTATTCCGGGGCGTGCTACGCTAATAGCGTACCGCCCACGGAATATACGTGCAGAAGCAGGGACTCCAGTGTGATACTGGACTCCCTGCTTCTGCACTATAGGAGCGCCCCCTGCTGTCAGCTGTGTCTGTGTCCTTATTAGGAGGCACACACAGCTGACAGGAGGCTCAGAGCAGGGAACTAAGAGTTCTCTGCTCTGTGCCATTCACTTCTAGATCGCAGGCTGTGTTAGTGCTGTGATCTAGAAGTGATCTGGAGCAGCCAGTGATGTCTTCCTGGTCAGGCTGCTCCATGAGATCTGTGATCAGCCTGACCAGGAAGCATTCAGGAGGCCACAGGGACAGCGGGGGAACGATTGGTGAGGTGAGTAGCTGCTGGCCTGTTTTTTGTTTTACTTTACTGAGATGGGGGGGGGACACAGGAGATGGGGGGGACACAGGAGATGGATGATACAGGGGGTGATTGTGGGGAGACACAGGAGATGGATGATACAGGGGGTGATTGTGGGGAGACACAGGAGATGGAAGATACAGGGGGTGATTGGGAGATGGGGAGACACATAGATGGATGATACAGGGGGTGATTGTAGGGAGATGGGGGGACACAGGAGATGGATGATACAGGGGGTGATTGTGGGGAGATGGGGGGACACATAGAGGGATGACACAGGGGGTGATTGTGGGGAGATGGAGGGGACACAGGAGATGGATGATACAGGGGGTGATTGTGGGGAGATGGGGAGACACATGAGATGAATGATACAGGGGGTGATTGTGGGGAGATGGGGGGGACACAGGAGATGGATGATACAGGGGGTGATTGTGGGGAGATGGGGAGATACAGGGGTGATTGTGGGGAGATGGGGGGACACAGGAGATGGATGATACAGGGGGTGATTGTGGGGAGATGGGGGGACACAGGAGATGGATGATACAGGGGGTGATTGTGGGTAGATGGGGGGACACAGGAGATGGATGATACAGGGGATGATTGTGGGGAGATGGGGGACACAGGAGATGGATGATACAGGGGGTGATTGTGGGGAGATGGGGGGGACACAGGAGATGGATGATACAGGGGGTGATTGTGGGGGACACAGGAGATGGATGATACAGGGGGTGATTGTGGGGAGACACAGGAGATGGATGATACAGGGGGTGATTGGGAGATGGGGAGACACATAGATGGATGATACAGGGGGTGATTGTGGGGAGATGGGGAGACACATAGATGGATGATACAGGGGGTGATTGTGGGGAGATGGGGGGACACAGGAGATGAATGATACAGGGGGTGATTGTGGGGAGATGGGGGGGACACAGGAGATGGATGATACAGGGGGTGATTGTGGGGAGATGGGGAGACACAGGACATGGATGATACAGGGGGTGATTGTGGGGAGATGGGGAGACACAGGAGATGGATGATACAGGGGGTGATTGTGGGGAGATGGGGGGGACACAGGAGATGGGGGGACACAGGAGATGGATGATACAGGGGGTGATTGTGGGGAGATGGGGAGACACATGAGATGAATGATACAGGGGGTGATTGTGGGGAGATGGGGGGGGGGACAGGAGATGGATGATACAGGGGGTGATTGTGGGGAGATGGGGAGACACAGGAGATGGATGATACAGGGGGTGATTGTGGGGAGATGGGGGGGACACAGGAGATGGGGGGGACACAGGAGATGGATGATACAGGGGGTGATTGTGGGGAGATGGGGAGACACATGAGATGAATGATACAGTGGGTGATTGTGGGGAGATGGGGGGGACACAGGAGATGGATGATACAGGAGGTGATTGTGGGGAGATGGGGAGACACAGGACATGGATGATACAGGGGGTGATTGTGGGGAGATGGGGAGACACAGGAGATGGATGATACAGGGGGTGATTGTGGGGAGATGGGGGGGACACAGGAGATGGATGATACAGGGGGTGATTGTGGGGAGATGGGGAGACACAGGAGATGGATGATACAGGGGGTGATTGGGGGGAGATGGAGGGACACAGGAGATGGATGATACAGGGGGTGATTGTGGGGAGATGGGGGGACACAGGAGATGGATGATACAGGGGTGATTGTGGGGAGATGGGGGGGGACACATAGAGGGATGATACAGGGGGTGATTGTGGGGAGATGGAGGGACACAGGAGATGGATGATACAGGGGGTGATTGTGGGGAGATGGGGGGGACACAGGAGATGGATGATACAGGGGGTGATTGTGGGGAGATGGGGAGACACAGGAGATGGATGATACAGGGGGTGATTGTGGGGAGATGGAGGGACACAGGAGATGGATGATACAGGGGGTGATTGTGGGGAGATGGGGGGGACACAGGAGATGGATGATACAGGGGGTGATTGTGGGGAGATGGAGGGACACAGGAGATGGATGATACAGGGGGTGATTGTGGGGAGATGGGGGGACACAGGAGATGGATGATACAGGGGGTGATTGTGGGGAGATGGGGGGACACAGAGAGGGATGATACAGGGGGTGATTGTGGGGAGATGGGGAGACACAGAAGATGGATGATACAGGGGGTGATTGTGGGGAGATGGGGGGACACAGGAGATGGATGATACAGGGGGTGATTGTGGGGAGATGGAGGGACACAGGAGATGGATGATACAGGGGGTGATTGTGGGGAGATGGGGGGGACACAGAGAGGGATAATACAGGGGGTGATTGTGGGGAGATGGGGAGACACATGAGATGGATGATACAGGGGGTGATTGTGGGGAGACACAGGAGATGGATGATACAGGGGGTGATTGGGAGATGGGGAGACACATAGATGGATGATACAGGGGGTGATTGTGGGGAGATGGGGGGACACAGGAGATGGATGATACAGGGGGTGATTGTGGGGGGACACAGGAGATGGATGATACAGGGGGTGATTGTGGGGAGATGGAGGGACACAGGAGATGGATGATACAGGGGGTGATTGTGGGGGGACACAGGAGATGGATGATACAGGGGGTGATTGTGGGGAGATGGGGAGACACATGAGATGGATGATACAGGGGGTGATTGTGGGGAGATGGGGAGACACAGAAGATGAATGATACAGGGGGTGATTGTGGGGAGATGGAGGGACACAGGAGATGGATGATACAGGGGGTGATTGTGGGGAGATGGAGGGACACATGAGATGGATGATACAGGGGGTGATTGTGGGGAGATGGGGAGACACAAGATGAATGATACAGGGGGTGATTGTGGGGAGATGGAGGGACACAGGAGATGGATGATACAGGGGGTGATTGTGGGGAGATGGGGAGACACAGGAGATGGATGATACAGGGGGTGATTGTGGGGAGACACAGGAGATGGATGATACAGGGGGTGATTGTGGGGAGATGGGGAGACACAGGAGATGGATGATACAGGGGGTGATTGTGGGGAGATAGAGGGACACAGGAGATGGATGATACAGGGGGTGATTGTGGGGAGACACAGGAGGAATATGAGGAGATGGATGATACAGGGGGTGATTATGGGGGGACACAGGAGGAATATGAGGAGATGGATGATACAGAGGGTGATTATGGGGGGACACAGGAGGAATATGAGGAGATGGATGATACAGGGGGTGATTATGGGGGGCACAGGAGGAATATGAGGAGATGGGAGGATTAGGGGGGGCACAGGAGGAATATGAGGAGATGGTGAGACACAGTGTGGGGGGGGGATATGATGAGATTGGAGGATTATGAGGAGATGGGGGACACAGGGGATTATGACTACATGAGGAGATGGGGGGATTATAACTGCCTGGGGGGATTATGACTACATGAGGAGAATGGGGATTATAATAGTGTGGAGATGCAGAAGGGATATTCTAAATTGTGGAGCCTAAAATGTCTGTCCAATAGATGCTGCGGGGACAAGTCATGGCTAACAGAAGTCTTCATGATGGAGTCGGATCCGAATATAGAAGAAAAGAGAAAGTGAACAACTCTGATGAGAGAAGACGTCACCTGTGAGTCACTGGATGTAACTGTACCCTGATCACTATACTGTCACTGTGTGGGGGTAATGCTGGACTCTATACAGTGTTTTTTATTCAGTAGCAGTACTGGTGGTATTGATCAGTCAGTGGTGGAATTTTTCCCTTGTAGTGGCAATATTGGTGATAGTATTTAGTCACTATGGAGTGCTGATATGCAGTCATTATGTGGTGGGATTATTTGGTGTTTATATGATGTTGATCTCAGTTGTGTGTGTGTGTGGGGGGGGGGGGGGGGCGCTATTTCAGTTCTCGCCTCAGGCAGCAGAAGAGCTAGAATCGGCCCTGGTGCCAGCGATTTGTAATTTACTTCTATTAAAAAAAGCTCCATTCCCCTAATAAAAGTTTGAATCACCCTCCTTTTCCCATTTTATAAATAAAAATAAATAAGTAAACAAACATGTTTGGTATCACTGCGTGCGTAATCACCTGAACTATTAAATTACCACATTCCTGATCTTGCACGGTAAACGGCAAAAAAATTCCAAAGTGCAAAACTGCTCATTTTTGGTAGCATCAAATCAGAAAAATTTGTAATAAAAAGCAATCAAAAAGTTGAATATGCGCAATCAAGGTACCAATAGAAAGTTAAGATCATGGCACACAAAATGACACCTCACACAGCCCCATAGACCAAAGGATAAAAGCATTATAAGCATGCTAATAGACTATTTTAAGGAACATTTAATTTTTTTAAAAGGTTTTTATTTTTTAAAAGCCGTTAAATAAAATCAAAGTCATGCAAGTTGCATATTGTCGTAATCATACAGACTTGAGGAACATCTATAACATGTCAGTTTTACCATAGGGCGAACGGTGTACACAACTTCCCCTAAATGAAGGAAATTGCATTTTATTTTCAATTTCACCACGCATTAAATTTTTTTTCCAGTTTTGCAGCATATTTATGCACAAATTAAGTCTGCCATTGCAAAGTACAATTAGTGGTGCAAACAATAGGGCTCATGTGGGTCTGTAGGTGAAAAAATACAAATGCTTTGGCCTTTTAAACCCAAGGAGGGAAAAACGAAAGTGCAAAAATTAAAATTGTCTCCATCCTTAAGGGGTTAAAGGAAGATTGACGTAATGTAACGGCCGATAATCACCCAAATACGGCCAATAATTGCTTGGCATAATTAGGGCCTTTAGGCACTACCTATAAATACTTCTATATACATTTGCTTCTTGATATATTAATTATCACTCCATAAGATATGGGAAATGCTAAAGGGACAATTGTTGAAATATTTTCAGTTTTGTCACATAGAAAACACATGAGGCAAGCATTAATTCTCCTAACTCAACAATAATTATGCATGCATAGGCTTAGCACAACTTTCTCCCATGGGTTTATCCAGTTGTAGAATTGACATTGAGATCTAGGTTTTATAATTATAATTTTTAATTGTAAACAATACAAATAGAATCAGAGGATTAATAAGGGTGTATTTTTTTTCTTTTTAGCTGTTACTATTTATGATGATAACATTTAGAGGAGTTTCTAATGTTATTCAGTAATATTGATGCTCTTCCCTATGGAGAGGATATCGCCCATTGTGCCCAATTGGCACAACAAAAAGATTGCAGGACTCTACTGGGCAGGGCCGTAGCTAATGTTTCCTGAGCCCTAGTGCGAGAGGTCAACTCGCCCCCCCCCTCCTTTCACGACCAAGTGATTCTATTGGTATATATATATATATATATATATATATATATATATATATATATATATATATATATACACGCCAAGACAGATAATACCAATAACACCAGCATATAGGAAGAAAAGATATTATCACCATACATATTACCGCCATACTGTTTGTTACTGACCATATTCTGTATACTGAGACCAACATTACCAATAATACCAGTATATAGGAAGGAAATATTACCACCACCATCATATTGTTACTGACCAAATCCAGTATACTAAGACCAATAAAACACAGTACCAGATAACAAGTAACAAATAACACCACCGCATACTGATTAACACCACCACATACTGATTAACACCACCACATACTGACTAACACACCACATACTGACTAATACTACCAAATATTTGACTAACACCACTGCTGCTACTGACTAATACCACCACATACTGACTAGCACCACTGCTGCTACTGACTTATACCAACATAAGTGGAAAATGGTAAAGTCAGCTCACCACGTAGAATGTCTAGAGGTACAGAATATTGGAGAGGGTGCACGGATTCCACGGTGGCTTGACCGTTGATTCCTCAGATACAGCAACAAACAGGTGATGATTCCAGCACTCCAAAGGTTAAAATTCAAAAATCTTTATTAAAACTTCATGTTAAAAATAATAGTATGACACAGATCTCTGCACAGATCTGCTGGAATCATCACCTGTTTGTTGCTGTAACTGACTAATACCACCACATACTAACACTATAGTTGGCCCCCTCTTCTCCCCTTGTAGATGACCCCCTCTCCCCCCTTGTAGAATGCCCCCTCTCCCCCTCCCTTGTAAATGGCCCCCTCTTCCCCCCCCCCCCCCCCTCCTTGTAGATGGCCCCCTCTCCCCCCCCCTCATAGATGGCCCTCTCTTTCCCCCCTCCTTATAGATAGCCCCCTCTCCCCCCACCCTTTATAGATGGCCCCCTCTTCTCCCACCCTCATAGATGGCCCCCTCTTCCCTTCCTTATAGATGGCCCCCTCTCCCCCCCTCCTTATAGATGGCCCCCTCTTCCCCCCTCCTTATAGATGGCCCCTCTTCCCCCCTTATAGATGGCCCCCTCTTTTCCCCCCTCCTTATAGATGGCCCCCTCTCCCCCCCTTATAGATGGCCCCCTCCCCCCCCCCTCCTTATAGATGGCCCCCTCTTTTCCTTTTCCATATAGATGGCCCCCTCGCCCCTCGTGCAGGCAATTAAAAAAAAAACACACAACTCACCTCACAACACGCCTCTCTCCTCCTGCAGCATCCGTCTGGCCCCGGCTAATGCACAGCTGCCTGGGGTGTCCCGTTCTATCCCCGGCAGCGCGCGCATCAGAGAACTGGGCTGGGACTTCCGGCAGCCGCGCATCAGCCGGGGGCAGACGGATCTGGACTCTTATGACCGCAAGCAAAAGAGTGATTGATGGGGGGGCCTCGGGGCCCCCCTTGTGGTGGGCTAGGTCGCAGCCGCGACTGCTGTGACCCTGGTAGTTACGCCACTGCTACTGGGCACTGCATCCCTTTCAGAGTTCGCATAGACACACCATCTTGTCTGATTAAACATTTGAAGGTCTATTCTAAGTATAGGTATTAAAATTGTAGTCTTGGAGAACCCTTATCATACCATAAAATACATGTAGAACTATGATCTGATAATATGCTGTGTCTCTCCTTTAAACAGTCAGCAACTAAGTAGTGAACTTGTGTATATCATAATAAAAACAGAATGCACGCAGTCTATGTGAAAGGTTCAAAAGGGGAACTCTATTCTAATAACATACCTATAATATAGATACTGTATATAATCAAACCATTACCCCCATTTTGATCTGTGGTACTTGACAGAATAACATTCTGATCATCTATCCTCAATTCTTACATACATTTAAAGTTGGACTAATTAATTAATGTAATCAGCAGGTGTATGTAGACACCAAAATATCTCTACTGAGACGTGGTAAGAACTCCAGTGTAGTCAGGTTCTCCATCCCTGATTTATAGGACCATGCTGGAAAGAACAAAATCATGTGAATGGACCACACAGTAAAACCAAACTGTGTGAATTTAATAAAACTGTTTATCTGTTGAAATATGTGAGTTATTAAGAGCCACACTGTACAACTTTGACCCCAGTGAAACTTTAATGGGACCCTAAAAATGTATCTAGAATGAAACATATGTTATTACAGTATATCCTCTATGCTGATATAAGATATGATTAATGTTTCTGGCCCTGTGACTAAATTACTTTTTTTTTTTTTAATTTTCTGTTGGGTTTCTTTGCTGTCAAGGAAACTTCACAAGACTGCAAATCATCGTTCACAACATAACACTACATATATACATACTTGCCATAGTTCAGGCCATACAGGAAGTAGATATTGGTGAAGATAGATTTGATGTCTGACACGGTCTCAATGCAATGGAAGTAATGCAATCAGAAGACAATTTGTCCTCAGAATTCCTCAGTAGCGCTGCCTTTGGCTTTACACCTGTCACCATATTTGCTCAAATTTGAAGAAAAAAAAAATGGATACCTTGCAGAGATAAGAGAACATGAGTTGCCTATTCCCCACTCTGTTTCGATATTTAGTAAACAGTCCTCTTAAAAGGAACTTGTCAGCCGGGTCACCTCACCCCTGGACAGGGCCCGGCATACATACCTAGTCTTGGTCCCGCCGCAGAGATATGGCCGTCGATTCATCTGCGCACTCAATATGCAGATGAGCTGAGATGAGTCCAATGGCCATAGGAAATTACTGATCAATTCATCTCAGCTCATCTGCATATTGAGTGAGCAGATGAACCGACAGCCACATTTCCCCGGAGGGACTGGGAGCGGGAAGCGCAGGAGCCAGTATGTATGCCAGGCCCTGTTGGGGGGGGAGGGGCATGGGCTAACCCAGCTAACAGGTTTCCTTTAATAAATTTAGCATATCTTTATATTTTTTTTTTTTATTGGACAGAATCCAACAAAAATAACACAGTATGCCTCCATATGGGGACATACAGGGCCATAATAGAGGGTATATCAAATGGAGCCCTTACATGACTAGTTGTATAGGGAGTAATTGGCAAGCACAATATATAAAAGCCTTAATCTATAGCAATCTCTACATTGTAGACATCCACACAGGGGCCTCCATTGTCCTCCATTACCTTCAGGTCTTGAGCGGAGCACAGTCTGCATAATTTCAGAGTTCATAAACTTCACTATTTGCCTCTAACTTGCCATTTGTCAAAGTGACATTTCTTTTAAGACCGACTAATTAAAGGATCACCTGGTTATGAGGCTTGTAGAAACACGCAGGTTAGAGAGGGCTAGAGCAATGATCAGTAGGCCATCTCATCATGCAAAATGGGGTAACCATGGAGGGGATCTCAGCAGGGGTAAATACATGGACAAAATGATAATTTCCCACCTAATAGGAACCACAGTGGATGAATGCAACAAAATATCTAATGGGATAAGGACACAAGAGAGATTTATTAATTGACATGCTACTAATAGTCAAATAAGATGGATGTCTCCTACTCACATCATATATATATATATATATATATATATATATATATATATATATATATATATATACAACCCCTTTGGCCAAATTCAAGTATCTAGATTAGATGGAAACAGATAAATCTGCTCCATTACTCACTACAGTCAATCTTTCACCAATGTACATATGAAGTAGCATTCTCAGGAAATAGCAACAAATTGGTCAAGATTGACAATTTAATGATGTTTTACTCCATCACCTGCTTAGGAAGATCAAATCCTATGTCAAATTCTTGTAGTAAAACACTTGGAAGAAGTAACAAGACAGGCCTAAGTTAGGAACAGTTGTTTTAGTACTTATGGAATATAAAGGCATGGGCATTCCCTAGGACTGTATGTAGAAGCACTACTAAAAAATAAAAAATATTAAAATTAATAAATTATATTAAAAAAAACAAAACATGGATTCTTTAATTATTTTTTTTATGAAATCCTTTTTTTTTTTGCAATTAAGTATTAATAAAATGGCCCTATTGTGACTCTTATAATGGTTTTAGTTTTTCACCTACGGGGCTGTATGGGATGTCATTTTTTGCGCCATGTTCTTTAGTTTTTATTAATAACATATTTGTATAACTCAGACGTTTTGATAATTTTTATACATTTTTTTATATGTATAATGTAACAAAAATTCTGGCACTTTTTTCCCAACTTTTCATTTACGCCTTTCACCATGCAGGATGTCGATTATTATATTTTAATAGATCGGACAATTACGCACGCTACGGTATATAAAATCGCCTGGTAACAGGCGGCCAGGGCATACCCGACGTCCCAGGTCGTCTAGGGGTTAATATTAATATATATTATCATTTTTGCACCCCACCCCCACCCCAAATTGTAATTCCAAATTCCATTGTGATTCCAAAAAATTAAGCTTACTAAATGGCCTATTGATATATTTTCATGCTTCTGTGTGTACCAAAAGCCAATTCCTCTACTCTGCTCCATTGAGATTCTAATAGGATTAAATAAAGAAAATTACTTTCTGTCCACCTAGCAGATACTGTAAGATTCAGGAAGTCTCTTAAAGGTCACCTGGGGGAGGGAATATCCTTGCATTTGGGGCACAAGGCCCGCCTCCAGTGCACAACAGACCTCGTTGGCATTTTTAAATAGCAGCAAAGATCACTGGCCGACCGATTCAAAAAAGGAGCACATCAGCTGATTCAGAGCAGTAGCGCCATAATTAAGGTGGTACATTCAATTTAAGAATGGGATCCACCTACTTCACAGCAGAGGAGCCACATGAACATTTATTAGACGGTATAGTTACCAAGTCGCGTAGGCAGGCGGACTGGTGCACTTAGGGCCCAGGGAATGCCCCCAGTGACCCAAGCCACTAATCTGTATATTGCTTTATATAACTATATCTAAAAAATGTATACAGTGCTTTTATACTTTATACTTTAACCCCTAGACGACCCTGGATGTACAGTTACGCCATGGAAGTCTGTCACCAGACAACCCTGGACGTAACTGTACGTCCTGGGTGTTTCTCCTGCTATGAAGATTCATAGGAGGTGGGGGCCGGCTGCAGTGAGCAGACGGAACCTCACCATTAATGGCAGGCTGCAGCGATCATGCTGCAGCATGTCATTAACTTCTTAAACGCCACGGTTGCGGAGTCCCCTGTCACTTACCGATCGGGACCCCCGCAGTATGACTGCAGGGGTCCAGATTGCTGTATTGGACTGCCGGAGGTCCCTTACCTTAATCCGTGCGGTCCGATCGGCAATCTGTTCACTGAGCCTGCGCACAGGCAGGCTCAATGAGAAGATCACCTA
This sequence comes from Dendropsophus ebraccatus, assembly GCF_027789765.1. Lineage (NCBI taxonomy): Eukaryota > Metazoa > Chordata > Amphibia > Anura > Hylidae > Dendropsophus > Dendropsophus ebraccatus. The sequence goes on from NC_091460.1 coordinate 70,591,399, forward strand.
TCACACTGATCAATGCTATGTCTATGGCATAGCAATGATCAGTGAAGAAATCAAACTAATGAATGTAAAAGTCCCCCAAAGGTTAAAAACACCAATACACTACCCCAAAGCCCCTCCCCAATAAAAGTTTAAATCACCCCCCTTTCCAATTATATAAATAAAACTTAACATCAATATATAAAATAAATAAACATATAATATACCATAGCGTGCGTAATTGTCCGATCTATTAAAATATAACAAGCGTCATTGCAAACGGCAAACAGCGTACACAAAAAGAGGGGGAAAAGTGCGCGGATTACCGGTTTGTTACATTATATATATTAAAAAAAATCAATAAAGAGTGATCAAAATGTCCGATCTTCACAAATATGGTATTAATAAAAACTAGAGATCATGGCGGAAAAAATTACACCCCATACAGCCCTGTAGGTGAAAGAATAAAACTGTTATAAGCGTCACAATAGGCCCATTTTATTAATAATTAATTGCCAAAAAAAAGGATTTAATTAAAAAAATATATATAACATTAGAGAATCTGTGTAACCTGCATATGGTTGTGTTCAGACTGACCTATAGAATAATGGTATCAAGTCGCTTTTACCATATAGTGCATTACGTAGACACAGGAACCCCCCAAATGTTACCATATTGCATTCTTGTTGCATTCATGTTATGGTAAAATGAAAGACGCCATTACAAAGTACAACTATTCCTGTAACAAACAAGCCCTTACAGGACCCTGTAGATAGAAAACTGAAAGTGCTAGAGCTCTTAGAAGGGGAGGAGGGAAAAACCAAAACACTAAGATCTAAATTTGCGCGGTCCACTGGGTCATTTTGGGCCTGGTCCTCAAAGGGTTAACCTGTTACAGTGAGAAAGAACAATGAAAAATAAAATATTTGGTCCATATAATCTACTGGCCCATCTAGCCTACTTTTATATTATTTGAGTTTTATCTTAAGATAGATACATGTTTATTCCAGGCTTAATATTAAGTAACATCTGCTAAAAGATTCTTTCAGTAAAATAATATATGCAGACATTGTTTCTGATATTCCCTCAACTAACTTCAGATTGCGCCCTTTTGTTCTTGTGTTGTTTTTTGTTTGTTTTTTTCATTTTATTAAAGTGTCACTGTCGTATTATTATTATTATTATTATTATTATTATTATTATTATTATTATTATTATTATTATTATTATTATTATTTTCATAAATCAATAGTCCAGGTGATTTTAAGAAACATTGTAATTGGGTTTATTAGGCAAATATGCCATTATCTGCTTTAAAAAAGCCTTTCCCCCGGTCCCCCCTCCCCTCCCCTCCTCTCTCTCTGCTTATCAGGAAAATATGTCTTGTTGCATCAGACGGCCCCTGTCTGTTCTATGGAGAGGGGAGGGGGGAGGAGGAAGGAGGGAGAATAGTCGGCAGCAGAGAGCAGAGAACAAAGGATTACACAGCAGGAGCTGTGTGAAAGCTGCTATTCAGAGGTCAGAGAGGTCAGTGCTGACTGTCAGAGGAGATAGCCCGGTAAAGTAGCTGTAAATTAACTCTTTGTTGTCTTGTTTTAGTGCCTCATCTCCCTCCACCCATCCCCTCTCCATAGAGAACAATGAGGACAGGGGGGAGCTGCAAACTGCTTTCTCTGATAAAAATGCATTTTTTGGCTAATAAACCCAATTTCAAAGTTTCTTAAAATCGCCTGTACTATTGATTTCTGCAAATAAATAAATAAATAAATAAACAACAGGTAAACTTTAACGGTTTTCCAATATGTATCCTATTTTTTTATCTGTTCTATTATATCAGTATCTTTTATAGGTGCAGTGTCTAGGACTGAACTGGGGAAATAATCTAATATACTTGCACTAAATATTACAATTTGCACCAAAATAATATAAATAATTATAAGGAAATTACCTGCCTACCTACTAGGGACCTACTTTACCTTCCTAGGCCAGATAAAGAATAAAATGAAAGATCCCCCAAAAGATGCCCCTGTATGTAAAATGCAATGTAACTACTTATAAGGTTAGAGCCTGTGTAGAACTGGGATTATGTTAAATATTATCCATTCTGTATGTGTTCGTAATGTGTGGTCATAGTGTTTTGTCCCTTGTACAGTGGTATTATTGGTGTTATTGGTCTGTGTATAGTGGTGAGCAGTAGCGTATTACAATAGGTCCTTTTTTTACGGTAGCCCGGGGCCTTGTCCACCCAAATAGACTTATACTTTCAGTGGTGTATTGTCCTTGGCTACAGTTCTGCCATGATTTGCAAATAATCACAAATTTTTAAGACATTATCTATCCTGTACTATGAACACCATGCTAGTGCTGCCATGGTTACAGTGGGTTATGGGGGCCCAGGCTTGGGGAACAGCCCGGGGCCTATAGTAAAGTTAATCCGCCCCTGGTGGTGAGCAGCATTGCATACCCTGTATGCATCTCTACTCTCCTAAATTTGCAGACTGCATTATCTTGAATTGCCCCAGGTTCTGGCAACCCACACTATGACACTGTATTTAGGTGGCCAGTTATCCTCTTTTCCAAGAGAGTTTCCATTTTATTTTACTTTTACAGATGTCGAGCTAACTGGCCTGTAGTTACTAACTTCCTCTAACTTCTTACTAACTACTCTTCTTGTGGATGGGTACTAAATTGACTAATCTTTAATCAAAAGGTTATACAGATTCACCAGGATTGCAGCAATCACAGATTGAAGTTTTTAAAGAACTCTCAGTTGGACACGTAGTGGACCATTACCTTGTTTAAGACAAAATGCAAGTTCACCTACAACATTCCTATCCAAAAACACTGAAGCGAAATTCTTAAAACTAGAGGTAACACCATGTCCAGTCATATACAGTAAGATTCTATCTAAATCTTTCTCAGTTTTTATTATTAAATTCAATGGCATTTTCAATTAAGACACAGCCAAAGGCCAATTAGTAACCCCAAACTAGAATATTGGGCCAACAGGCGTCATTGCAGGGTAGGCCAAACAGCTAAATGACGTCCGTTGTGTGAACATAGCCTCAGCCAAAGTTGTCTACATTACAGAGAAGCAAAGTGAAGATGGTTTTTTTGAGTCTAATATATCCTATGGAGGAAGGGGGGGGCTAGGCAGATGAGTGAGAAGGAGGAGGACAAACAGACCTGCAGTTTGGAGAGCTGGTCTGGGAACTTGGTGAGATAAGATTGTAGGATGTGTTGTGCAGGGCTGCCTTTTCTCCTTTCAGTGCTCACTCATTCCCCTCGGCCCCTCCCTCTCCATAGACCATAATGGACACAGAAAAGCTGCTGCTTCTGAAGTGAGGAGGGAGGCTCACTTTTAAGTACAGAAGGAAACTCTTTTTAATAAAACCTATTACAGAGTTTTTCAAAATCAATTGTACTATTGATACTTTTCATTTCTGCAAAGGCCACAATCTGAATATACTGAGCAAAGATAGCTATTCTAATAGTCAGCAACAGACTGATTTCCTTTTTTTTTTTTACAATGTTTTATTAAAATGTTGTATACAGAGAAAAATAAACAAATAAGTAACAAAGACTTTCCCCCCTATCTTTGTGTGATGCTAACAAAGGCAAGTTTCCAAACCCGGTGTTTCCCCTTACTCATTTTTAGCACTGCTGTTGCTCCCCTAATTCTTTTGAAGCTCTTTAGCACTCCTTTATACAGTAATTTTTTCCTGCCCCTGTTGTGCAAAGAGCAAATATGGGTATGTTTTATTCCCTGATCATCTTCTGTGATGGGAATAACCCTTAAAAAAGTAAAAACCTATAAAGAAGCACATTTTCAAGCAACACCCGGTTTTATGTTTTGAGAACTCTATACTGTCAGCCTTAGGGTACTTCCATGACCAGAATAAGAATCACAACCATGTTAATTTACTGCTAGTGTCAGACTAAACGACACATTCACATGTCATCCCTGTAGATCATAATGAACTACATTTGACAGACCAGGTGTGTCCTCTGCTCTGTGCACTACCTGAATAGTCTTCATGCTTTTAACACTCAAGTTAGAGCTGGTAATGTGGACCCCTAATTGTGTCTGGTGTAATATACAATACCATACCATGCATATTTTATTTTATTATAAATTATAACTAATAGGATTAAGCATTAAAATAACAATTACAATGACCACAAGCAAAAGATATGAATCTAAGACAAAGGCATTTATACAGCATGTTCAAAGCTAGAACTAGATTCCCCACATATACAGTTGTGCTTAAAAGTTTACATACCCCGGCAGAATGTTTGCTTTTTTTTGTCCTTTTTTCAGAGAATATGAATGATAACGCAAAAAACTTTTTTCTATTCATGGTTAGTGGTTGTGTGAAGCCATTTATTGTCCAACTACTTTGTTTTCTCTTTTTAAATTATAATGACAACCAAAAGCATCCAAATTAGTCTGATCAAAAGATAACATACCCCAGTTCTTAACACCGTGTATTGCCCCTCTAACATCAATGACAGCCTGAAGTCTTTTGTGGTAGTTCTGGATGAGGCTCTTTATTTTCTCAGATGGTAAAGCTGCCCATTCTTCTTTGCAAAAAGCCTCCCTGTACTGTAAATTCCTGGGCTGTCTTGCAGGAACTGCGTGCTTGAGATCTCCCCAGAGTGGCTCAATGATATTGAGGTCAGGAGACTTGGATGGCCACTCCAGAACCTTCACTTTGTTCTGTTGTAGCCAATGACAGGTCGACTTGGCCTTGTGTTTTGGATCATTGTCATGTTGGAACATGTCCCTTATGCAGCTTCTGGGCTGATGAGTGAAAATTTACCTCCAGTATTTTCTCATAATGTACTGCAATCATCTTTTATTATTTTTGACCACATTTCCTGTGCCTTTTTAGCTCACGCATCCCTAAAACATCAGCGATCCACCTCCGTGCTACAGTAGGAATGGTGTTCCTTTCATCATAGGCCTTGTTGACGCCTCTCCAAATGTAACATTTTGGTCTCATCACTCAAAATTACATTGTTCCAGAAGTTTTGAGGCTTGTGTCTGTGCTGTTTGGCATATTGTAGGCGAGATAATTCTTGGCATTTGTGCAGTAACAGCTTTCTTCTGGTGACTCAACCATGAAGCTGTTAGGGTCACGGCGGCGTCCCGTGCTCCGGACCGCCGCCGCACCCTCTCTCCAACATCTGCAGCAGCCGGTGTCCGTAGGCAGGGACCCGGCGCTGCTGTTGCTTCGGCCCCGGGGGGCGCCTCACCTCACCACGCTCCTGTCCGTCGCTGTGCCGGCCGGCGCGCGTCCCCGCCTTCTAGGGCGCGCGCGCGCCGGCTGTCTCAGATTTAAAGGGGCAGTGCGCTCCTAATTGGTCTGTTTGTCAATCACTCCCCTATAAGTTCCAGCCCTGCCCCCTTCCAGGTGTTGGAGCCTCTACATGCTTCCCATAGCGTTTGGCCAAGCTCCCTGTTGTTCCTGATTCCTATCCGCTACCTGGTCCCTAGTCCTTGTTCCTGATTCCTATCCGCTACCTGGTCCCTAGTCCTTGTTCCTGGTTCCTGCTCCCCTGTCACACCATTGCTCCTGTGTTCAGCCTGACTCCTGCGGTTACGCCTACAGGCCTCTGCCAGCACCATCTCCTGCCTACTGCTCCTGCCACGCCTCGCCCGCCGTGACTAGCAACCAAGCCAGGGGTAGCGACCTGGGGGTCGCCTGCCGCAGCAAGTCCATCCCACCTTGCGGCGGGCTCTGGTGAATACCAGCGGCCCCTTAGACTCCGCTCCCTGGTGAGGTTAGTGCCATCGCTGGTGACGGTCCAGTGGATCCACTACTCCAGGCGTTACAGTAGGCTCCAACCATGGATCCCGGCGAGGTGCCTGATATCCGCGAAGTAGCCCGAGTGGTCGCCCTACAGGCTCAACAAATCCAGCAACAGTCACAGCTGATCCAACAACTGACTGCAGCCGTACAGCAGCATACCACCACTCAGCAGTCATCACCTCCTGCCGCCTCTGCTAAGCTACGACTGGCTCTCCCAAGTAAATATGGAGGTGACCCCAAGTTGTGCAGAGGATTCCTGACCCAATGCACCATGCATATCGAACTTCTAAGCAGTCAGTTTGCCACCGAGCGCTCTAAAGTGGCTTTCATCATCAGCCTATTGTAAGGTAGAGCTCTGGCCTGGGCCACACCACTGTGGGACCGTGATGATCCTGTGGCTGCTAATCTCCGAATTTTCCTGGCCGAGTTCCGCTCTGTCTTTGAGGAACCTGCCCGTGCGTCTTCGGCTGTGATTGCTCTCCTCAACCTATCCCAAGGAACTTCCTCCGTTGGTGATTATGCCATCCAGTTCCGCACCCTGGTGGCAGAACTAGACTGGAATGAGTCCGCTCTAATTGCCACCTTTAAAAAGGGCCTGTCCAGCCGAGTGAAAGATGTGCTCGCTGCCCGAGACCTGCCTACCTCTTTGAACGAACTCATCCTACTGGCTACCAGAGTCTACACCAGGTTTTCCGAGAGAGAGGAGGAGGTCCGGCAAGAACGGCGTCTGAGTCTGCCCCATCGCCATCCTCGGCTGGCACCGGTGTTCCAGAATCCCGTTGCTCCTATGTTCCAGGCGTCTCCAGAAGTTCCTATGCAGGTGGAACGAGCTCGCCTGATCACTATCGGCAGAGATGTCCCCAACGTCCTCAGCGTCTGGGAAACGCTCGCACCTAGGTCCGGTGGGAGAGGCCTCCCTAGGTGTGAATGCCACCTCTCCAAGGTTGACTATGCCAGTCTCCATCCAGACACCCTCAGGGCAGCTTCTCCAGACTACTGCCCTCATCGACTCTGGCGCTGCTGGCAGTTTCATTTCTGCTTCGTTGGTCCAAAGATGGCGGCTACCCGTGATCCAGCTAGCCCAACCCCGGTCTATCTCTTCGGTTACGGGGGAGATTCTTACCGAGGCTGTGCAATGCCAGACTGCACCCCTAGTCCTCCAGGTGGGCGCCTTACATCAGGAGAGGATCTCCTTCTACGTCTTGTGTCATTCCTCTTCCAACATCCTGCTGGGTCTTCCTTGGCTGCAATTACATACCCCTAAGCTGGACTGGAGAACTGGGGAGGTTCTCAGTTGGGGCCAGGACTGTCCAAATAGGTGTCTGAGGTCTCCTCAACCCAACTGCTCTACGAGGTCACCTGCTTACGCCAAGCCTCTGACTGGACTACCAGAGGATTACCAAGACTTCGTAGATGTCTTCTCGGCTAAGGAGGCGGACTCTCTACCACCTCATCGGCCCTATGATTGCCCTATAGACTTGCTTCCAGGAACTTCTCCTCCACGTGGTCGAGTATACCCTCTCTCTGTGCCCGAGACTGAAGCCATGTCCTCCTACATCCGGGAGAACTTACAGAAGGGTTTCATCCGTAAATCCGCGTCTCCCGCTGGCGCTGGATTTTTCTTTGTTCAGAAGAAGGACGGTTCCCTCCGCCCATGCATAGACTACCGGGGCTTGAATAAGGTGACTGTTAAGAACCGCTATCCTCTTCCGCTAATTCCCGAACTATTCAACCGTCTTCGTGGAGCTAGGATCTTCTCCAAGCTGGATCTCAGGGGAGCGTATAACTTGATCCGTATTCGTGAAGGAGACGAATGGAAGACCGCTTTCATCACCAGAGATGGGCACTACGAATATCTGGTCATGCCATTCGGCCTATGCAATGCCCCAGCGGTCTTCCAGGAGTTCGTGAACGATATCTTCTGAGACCTCCTCTATGTCTGCGTCATTGTCTATCTGGACGACATTTTGGTCTTCTCCCCTGACCAGCAGACTCATGTGGCACAAGTACGTCAGGTCCTACGAAGACTACGGGCCAATCATCTATACGCCAAGCTAGAGAAGTGCGTTTTCCATCAGCGCAGTCTTCCGTTTCTTGGCTATATCGTCTCCGACCTGGGTCTACAAATGGATCCGGCCAAGCTCTCAGCTGTCCTCCAGTGGCCACGCCCTGTGGGACTTAGAGCTATCCAACGTTTCCTTGGATTCGCCAACTATTATCGGCAATTCATCCCTCACTTCTCTACCCTGGTCGCACCCATAGTGGCTCTCACTAAGAAGAAGGCGGATCCCAGACGTTGGCCTCCAGAGGCCGAACAAGCCTTCAATAGCCTTAAGTCTGCCTTTGCCTCTGCTCCTGCTCTAGTCCGCCCGGATGTCTCCAGGCCGTTTTCTCTTGAAGTCGATGCATCTTCTGTGGGCGCAGGAGCCGTCCTCTCGCAAAGGGACACATCAGGCAAGACCAGAACCTGCGGGTTCTTTTCTAAGACTTTCTCCCCGGCCGAGAGGAACTATACGATTGGGGACCGTGAACTCCTGGCTATTAAGTTGGCACTGGAGGAGTGGCGTCATCTACTAGAGGGGGCTAAACATCCCGTTAACATCTACACGGACCACAAGAACCTCCTCTACCTCCAATCGGCTCAACGCCTCAATCCCCGGCAGGCCAGGTGGTCCCTCTTCTTCTCTCGGTTCAACTTTACCATTTATTTCCGTCCAGCCGAGAAGAATATAAAGGCCGATGCATTATCCCGAGCATCCGACGTCATGGGGCAAGAGGAATCTCCTCGTCACATAATACCTCCCGACCGCCTAGTACCAGTTGCCACTTCTGCTCTGCAGAGACTGCCTCCCGGTAAGACTTATGTGCGCCCCGCACTCCGTAAACGCATCTTGAAGTGGGGGCATTCCTCTTTGGTGGCCGGGCATCCAGGAGCTCAAAAGACCGGGCAATTGATCTCCCGTCACTACTGGTGGCCCAATCTCCTCCAGGATGTCAAGGACTTTGTGGCTTCCTGTGCAGCCTGTGCCAGGAATAAGTCTCCCCGTCAAAGACCTGCTGGCCTACTTTTGCCCTTGCCACCATTTGGGTGGTGACGGACCGCTTCTCTGAAATGGCTCACTTCGTGGCCCTTCCTGGTCTACCCTCTGCTCCTCGTCTGGCTCAGTTGTTCTTCCGACACATCTTCCGCCTGCATGGACTTCCTCTTCACATTGTGTCCGACCGAGGCTCTCAATTTGTCTCAAAGTTTTGGCGTGCCCTCTGCTCGCAACTCCAAGTGAAGCTGGACTTCTCATCGGCCTATCATCCTCAGACCAACGGGCAAGTGGAGAGAGTCAATCAGATTCTGGGTAACTACCTACGTCATTTTGTTTCCAGCCGCCAAGACAACTGGTCCGATCTACTTCCATTGGCGAAGTTCTCATATAACCATCTGGACTCGACTTCCACAGGCAAGTCTCCTTTCTATGTGGTCTACGGGCATCACCCTCGTCCTCCTCTGCCTCTCTCTCCATCCTCTGAGGTCCCAGCCATGGAGGAGTTGTTATCTGACCTGAAGTCGATCTGGGAACAAACTCGACAGTCCTTACTCAAAGCCTCTGAACGCATGAAGGACCAGGCTGATAAGAAAAGGAGACCTGCCACGAATTTTCTCCCAGGTGACAAAGTCTGGCTCTCGGCCAAATATGTTCGACTCAAGATTCCCAGCTACAAGTTGGGTCCTTGATTCCTTGGTCCTTTCTCGGTGCTAAAACGCATCAACCCTGTCACCTACAAACTCCGCCTACCCCCTACTATGCGGATTCCGAACGCCTTCCATGTCTCCCTCTTGAAGCCAGTGGTCCTCAACCGATTCTCCAGTAAAGCTTCTTCCTCCACTCCACAAGATGTTTCTGACGACGTATACATTGTTGAAGACATCTTAGCGATGAAAACTGTCAGAGGAAGACGTTTCTTCCTAGTGGACTGGAGAGGTTTTGGTCCTGAGGAGAGATCCTGGGAACCCGAGTCTAATATCCTGGATCGGGATCTCATCAAGGAATTCCTGCAGACCAGAAAGAGGGGGAGGCCAAAGGGGGGGGTACTGTTAGGGTCACCCTCTCTCCAACATCTGCAGCAGCCGGTGTCCGTAGGCAGGGACCCGGCGCTGCTGTTGCTTCGGCCCCGGGGGGCGCCTCACCTCACCACGCTCCTGTCCGTCGCTGTGCCGGCCGGCGCGCGCATCCCCGCCTTCTAGGGCGCGCGCGTGCCGCTGTCTCAGATTTAAAGGGGCAGTGCGCTCCTAATTGGTCTGTTTGTCAATCACTCCCCTATAAGTTCCAGCCCTGCCCCCTTCCAGGTGTTGGAGCCTCTACATGCTTCCCATAGCGTTTGGCCCAGCTCCCTGTTGTTCCTGATTCCTATCCGCTACCTGGTCCCTAGTCCTTGTTCCTGATTCCTATCCGCTACCTGGTCCCTAGTCCTTGTTCCTGGTTCCTGCTCCCCTGTCACACCATTGCTCCTGTGTTCAGCCTGACTCCTGCGGTTACGCCTACAGGCCTCTGCCAGCACCATCTCCTGCCTACTGCTCCTGCCACGCCTCGCCCGCCGTGACTAGCAACCAAGCCAGGGGTAGCGACCTGGGGGTCGCCTGCCGCAGCAAGTCCATCCCACCTTGCGGCGGGCTCTGGTGAATACCAGCGGCCCCTTAGACTCCGCTCCCTGGTGAGGTTAGTGCCATCGCTGGTGACGGTCCAGTGGATCCACTACTCCAGGCGTTACAGAAGCCCATTTTTTTTCAAGTGCCTCCTTATTGTGCATCTTAAAACAGCCATGCCGATATGTTTCAGAGAGTCCTGTATTTCAGCTGATGTTATTTGTGGGGTTTTCTTTGCATCCTGAAGAATTTTCTTGGCAGCTATAGCCGAAGTTTGGGGGGCCAACTGAGCGTGGTTTGGTATTTGGCATTATCAATTCCTTGGATATAAGAACAAAGTGAAGGTTCTGGAGTGGCCATCTGAGTCTCCTGACCTCAATAACATTGAGCCACACTGGGGAGATCTGAAGCGCTCAGTTCATGCAAGACAGCCCAGGGATTTACTTTTTGCCAAGAAGAATGGGCAGCTTTACCATTTGAGAAAACAAACAGCCTCATCCCCAACTACACCAATAGACTTCAAGCTGTCATTGATTTTAGAGGGGGCAATACACAGTATTAACAACTGGGGTATGTAAACTTTTGATCAGGGATATTTGGATGTTTTTGGTTGTCATTATGATTTAACCCCTTAAGGACAGAGTCTAAAATGGCCTTAATGACCGCGCCAATTAAATTTTTGCATTTACATTTTTTTCTCTTTGCCTTCTAAGCTCTGTACCCATATTTATATAGGTTTTCTAATGTTACTATGTACTATTTTTAATTAACCATAAAACATTTTTTGCAAATAGGAATGACTAAAATTGCCCTATTGTAACTTCTATAGCGCTAAATTGGGTGTCATTTTTTGCAGCATGGTTTCTAGTTTTTATTAGTATCACATTTGTGAAGATCAGATGTATTGATCACTTTTTATTCATTTTTTTAATACATAAAATGTAATAAAAAAAATCAGCAATCCTGGCTTTTTTTTTTTTTTTTTACTGCTTTTTTTTCACGCCGGTCAGCATATGGGAACAACATTGTGTAATTTTAATAGATCGGAAAATTACCCACGCTGCAACATATAATATGGGCAGGAGCTTTGGCACATTTTTACATTTATTTATTTACACTTTTTTAGTCCCCCTAGGGGGACTTTTACATACATACATACATACATTATATTGCATTCACTGATGCCATAGCACAGCAGGGATCAGTGTTATCTCTGATATTCTGATAGAGCCTGCCTAAGGCAAAGTGATTTTTAGCTAAATTCATTCACAAAGTCTGCAAAAAAACAAAAACAAAAAAGGTTTATTCACTTGTCCGAACTCTCCATGTGTTCTTTTCCATAACTTCAGCCGTGCGCTCAGGCAATCACTGCCACGACGGACGGTCACTCTCGAGATACAAGAGTGATAGCCCACACAGCCAATCACTGGCTGCGGTGCTGTCAATTCTAGCAGGGCCGCCATCAGGATTTTCGGGGCCCCATACAGCCAAATTGTCTGGGCCCCCTCCCCCCCACTAACGAAAACTATGGAACGTATCTTTGACTCAGGGCTGGCCTTTGGGGGGGGTGCGACCTGTGTGGTTGGCACAGGGCACATCACTCCCGGCTAGCTGGGAACAGCACACTTAACTTACAAATTGAAATTAGATGTGCTGTCTGCTGCTGCTGTGCAACTACAACCCCCAGCATGCCTGGTCAGCTGCTGCTGATATATATATATATATATATATATATATATATATATATATATATTAGTATACAGATACAATACAGCCTGGATATAGTATACACGTACCATACAGCCTGGATATAATATACAGATACCATACAGCCTGGGATATAGTATACACTTACCATACAGCCTGGATATAATATACAGATAGCCATACAGCATCACCCCTCCAGACTGTCCACAGAAACCAACACACACACACATCCTCTTTAACCCCTTAAGGACAGAGCCTGAAATGGCCTTAAGGACAGAGACAAATTTTATGAATATGACCAGTGTCACTTTATTCATTAATAACTTCGGGATGCTTTTACCTATCCGGCTGATTCTGAGATTGTTTTCTCGTGACATATTGTACTTTACATTTCTGGTAAAATGGAGTCGATACTCATAACGAATCTTTATGAAAAACACCAAAATAACGTGAAAAATTGTGAAAAAATGCATTTTTCAAACTTTGAAACCTTTCTGCTTATACAGAAAATGGTTATGCCACATAAATTATATATTAAATAGCATTAGCAACATGTCTACTTTATGTTGGCGGCATTTATTAAACTATATTTCATTTTTTTTAGACAATAGAAAGCTTAAAACATTAGCAGCAACTTTCCAAATTTTCTGTAAAATTTCAAAATCAGATATTTTTAGGGACCTGTTCAGGTTCAAAGTGTATTTGAGGGGCCTGTATGTTAGAAAGCCCCACAAAGCACCCCATTTCAGAAACTGCACCCCCAAAACTCTGCAAAAGCATATCCAGAAAGTTTTTTAACCCTTTAGGGGAGTCACAGAAATAAAAGCAAAGTGTGTAAGAAATTTGAAAATTTTAATTTTCTGTGCAGAGATTTTATTGTAATCCAATATCTTTCATAATGATAAACCTATTAGCAGAGAAATGCACCCCAATATTGATTGCCCCGTTTCTGCAGTTTATAGAAATACCCCATATGTGGCCTTATTGCGCTATTTGACGCAACCACAAGCCTCAGATATAAGGGAGCGCCTAGTGAATTTCAACGCCTCCATTATATTTGGTCATTTTTGACTGTACCACTTCAGGTTGGCAGAGGCTCTGGGGTGCCAAAACCTAAAAAACACCCCTAAAGGGACACCATTTAGAAAACTGCACCCCTCAAGGAATGTAACAAGGGGTGCGGTGAGCATTTGGACCCCACAGGTGCTTCGCAGATTTTCAGAACAGTGTGGTGTAAAAAAGGAAAAATTCTATTTTTTACACTAAAATGTTGTTCTAGCATTCATTTTTCATTTTTACAAGGGGATAAAAGAAAAAAAAAACACCAAACATGTAGCGCAGTTTCTCCCGAGTACGGAAATACCCCACATGTGGACATAAAGTGCCAAGCGGGCGCAGGATGAGCCTCCAAAGGGAAGGAGCGCCAATGGGCCTTTGCAAGCTGGATTTTACTGGAATGGATTTCAAGGGCCAGGTCGCATTCACAGAGCCCTCGTGCTGCCAAAACACTGGAAACCCCCCACAAGTGACCCCATTCTGGAAAATACACCCCTCAAGGAATCTAACAAGGGGTTCAGTGAGCATATGGACCCCACTGGTGACGGGCACAAATGTGGAACAATGTGACGTGAAAGGGAAAAATTTAATTTTTTCACTTTCACCGCACAAATGTGGCCGTCATCAAGGGGTCCATATCCTCACTGCACGCCTTGTTAGATTCCCTGAGGGGAGTAGTCTCCAGAATGGGGTCACTTGTGGGGGGTTTCCAGTGTTATGGCAGCACGAGGGCTCTGTAAATGCGACATGGCGTTCATCATCCATTCTGGCCAAATCCAGCCTTCAAAATCCAAATGGCGCTCCTTCCCTTCGGAGGCTTGCCCTGCGCCCACATGGCGCTTTATGTCCACATGTGGGGTATTTACGGACTCAGGGGGAATTGCTCTACACATTTTGTGTGTTTTTTTCTCTTTTAACCCCTTGTGAAAATGAAAAATTTAAGGCTAAACCATTATTATAGTGTAAAAAATTTAATATTTCTTTTTCACGCCATATTGTTTCACATTTGTGCCCGTCACCAGTGGGGTCCATATGCTCACTACACCCCTTGTTACATTCCCTAAGGGGTGTAGTCTCTATAATGGGGTCACTTGTGGGGGGGTTCAACTGTCTTGGCAACACAGGGGCCTTTTAAATGCAACATGGCCCCTCGAAATCCATTCCAGCCAAATTCAGCCTCAAAAAGCCAAATGGCGCTCCTTCCCTTTGGAGGCTTACCCTGCACCTGCATGGCGCTTTATGTCCACATGTCGGGTATTTCCATACTTTTAACCCCTTGTGAAAATGAAAAAATCAAGACAAGATCAATGATTTAGTGTAAAAATTAAACATTTTTTACACTAAATGTTGGTCTAGCCTTGATTTTTTCCTTTTCCACAAGGGGTTAAAAAAGAAAGTGAACACAAAACGTGTAGGGTGATTTCCCCTGAGTACGAAAATACCCCACATGTGGATATAACGTGCCATATGGGCAGAGGGCAAGCCACCAAAGGGACAGAGCGCCATTTAGAGGCTTGAATGGAGGATGGAGGCCATGTCGCAATTACAAAGCTCCTGTGCTGCCAGGACAGTAGAAACCCCCCACAAGTGACCCCATTCTGGAAACTAGACCCCATAAGGAATCCAACAAGGGGTACAGTGAGCATATGGACCCCACTGGTGACTGGCACATAAGTGGAACATGTGCCATGAAAATAAATTTTTTTCATTTTCACGGCCCAAATGTGCCCGTCACCAGGGGGCCATATACCCACTGCCCCCCTCGTTAGATTCCTTATGGGGTGTAGTTTCCAGAATGGGGTCACTTGTGGGGGGTTTCTACTGCCCTGGCATCACAGAGGGTTTATAATTGCATCATGGCATCCTCTAATGGGAATGGCGCCCATACCTATTTAGCTGGGGAAAAGGGACCATTCTAATTTATTTGGGGGTATTAGGCCAATTATTAGTTTATAAGGTTGAAAATGACAGGTGTCCATCAAATTCAACCTGTGTTGATCCAGAGGAAGGCAAAAAAAAACCCCTCATAAGGCAGACGACAGTAGCCTCATCACAGGGGAAAAATTCCTTCCCGACTCCATAATGGCGATCAGAATAATCCCTTGATCAACGTGACCCCTGAAATAGGAATAAGGGACAGAATTTAGACAATGTAGAACCCCAATGACGTGTGGTACGCCTTGAAGCGATCCAGTATGCAGAGGCCGGGGCGATCAGGACAGGTGTCACACTGGAAAATGATGTCCTTCCTGATCCCCGTTACGCCACACTCTGCACTTCTTCTGGGGTCTCCTGTTTTCCAGTGTGGGGGACGTCACCTGGAAAATGTTGCCCGGTGGCGATCCGGGGTCCTTCCTATGCAGAAGCGCTGGGTCCGCTCTATGGCTGCTAAATATTAGGGCTCTATTACTGCTTCTGATATTTACGGATCGTGCCGCAAGCTACAGTAGCTCAGGCAGCGAGGGACCGGAAGAGGGGGCGCTGGTATAAAAGTTATCCCCGTACAGGTGGTAACCTTTATCTAGCAGTGGGAAGATCAGTTCACGAATGATCTCCCCACTAACTCTGAGGATGGGGGGGGGCATCTGGGGGCTGGATTTGGGTTTCCCTTCCTTCATACACTCTAAGGGTATGTGCACACTGCGGAATGGCAAAGGATAACCCTTTGTGCATTCCGCAGCTGGCACCCACAGGCAGACTGATGCGGGCGCGCGTCTCCGTTCGTGTCACACTCCATTATATGCACGGGCGGATTCTGCCCTCTGTCCAATGTGTTCCTTCTTTGGACGGACGACGGAATCCGCCCATGCATAGAATGGAGTCTATGACACGGGTGGAGAAGCTCGCCTCCATCAGTCCGCCGGCGGGTGCCAGCTGCGGAATGCACAAAGGGTTATCCTTCGCCATTCCGCAGTGTGCACGTACCCTAAATCTGTAAGTGTACCCTGAGGTACTCTCACAGAGTGTGTAGAATTTCACGCCATACCGTGATCTCTTATTGGGACGGTACTGGCGGAAAAGACGTGTCTGGGGGGCAGCGTACGCTACGCTACCCCTAGACACATCACTGGATGATGAGGATGATGAGGATGAATGGAGGAAAGAAGGATCCCCCCATTCATCCTCACTGGCTGTTTCGGTGTCGGAGGCAATAATAGCGTATGCGTCCGACACCGAAAACACCTTGGGGGCCATGGTATATGGGGTATGTAAATGTGTAGTGGTGTAGTGTAAAACTTTATTTCATGTAGTGTAGTGTTTTTTACGTGTTTTTTTGACAGTAAGAAAAAATATCCCTTTGCCAAGAAAGGAGCTGCTGCTAAATGCCGCACTTATGTGCGGCACTTATCAGCAGACAGTGGCGGTAGGATATAGGGGGGAAAAACGCCCCTACGCCAAAAAGGAGGAGTTGCTGATCAGCGGTGCACTTACGGGCGATGCTGATCAGCACTCAGCGGCGTTAGGGCGCAAAAAAAGAAAAAAAAATTGGGAAAAAAAAAAAAAATCTTTTTAACCCAAAGCAACTGATCAGTGAATGATATTCACTGATCAGCCGCTAGGGGGTGGTAGAGCAACGCTGCCGGAGATTACCGAGGCCCGCCGAACACAAGGACCCGAGCGATTACGAAGATTTCTGAAGCTGGACGACCGAACCCGGAAGTGAAGCAAAGAAGACGCGAGGACGGCGCGGACCGCAGATCGTCGCTCCGGACGCCCAGATCAGGTGAGTATGGTACACCTGCACCACACACACCTGTTCTGCACCCCTCAGCTACCTAGCTGAGGGGTGCAGAACGCGACAAAACTGTTTTTTTACAGTTCGATCGCCATGATGGGCCGGCCGGTACTGGCCGGCCTATCACGGCGATCGTGGGGGTGGCATCGGCGCCATCTTTGGTGGGGACACTAATGGCGATTGGTGCTGTCTACAACTGCTCCAGAACAGGTGCAAATTTCTGCACAAGCCTATGATAGACTCTGCAACAGTCCCACTGGCTTTGCACACTCCTCTTAGTAAATTTGCATAGCTGTGCTGTATACTTATCTGTCTCGCATCCCCACAGCTGCCGGTCCTCCCGTTGTCCCCTTCTGTCATCGTTTTTACAAAATCTGCCAATGTGCCGATCCCTCAGGAAAAGTCAGCTAAGCAGACGTGTACTGAGCGGTCATTGGGAATGGCAGATCAGCAGATGACAGGTAATAATATAGCACCGTTATGTCCCCAACTGCCCTGGCAACATCACAGATTATGAGTTTATGTCTGACAACCCCTTTAAGCTGTTAAATCCAGACAAGGTAGAATTACTGCAGAATTAAATGGGTCCTTTTACTTCAACTTCTTGACAATGAGGCCAGTTTTTGTTTTTGAATTCTTAATTCTTCCACCCTACTTTTTAACCATTTCACAATGCTGGGCCAGCAATCCAGCAGCAAAACAATTAATAAGAAATTCCATACGATATTAAAAGTGTAAATCACCCCCCTTTTCCCATTTATTACATTTCTGGTCTTGTGCACAGTGCACAGTGTAAGCACAATAAAAAGTGATCAAAAAGTTGCATATGTGCAAGCAAGCTATCGATAAAAAGTACAGATCATGGTGTGAAAATTTATACCTCAAGTAGCCCCACAGACCAAAAATATTTAAAAGCGTTATAAGGATAGTATTATAGCAATTTTAAACACATTTACTTTTTTTCTTTTTAAAGGCTTTCATTTTTAAAAAGCATTGAAATAAAAGTTATAAAAATTGCCTATTGTTGTAATCTTAATGAATTGAGGAACATATATACCATGTCAGTTTTACCATTAGGCAAACAGTGTCAAGATGAAACCCCCCTGAAATTAAAAAAAAAGAGTTTTTCCCCCCAATTTTACAACTCAAATATTTATTTTCCATTTCACACAATATTTTTTTTTTTTAAATAAAGTGTGTTATATATTAATAATAATATTACTTTACTGAAAGAGTAGTAGATGCTTTGAACAAAATTCCAGCAGATGTGGTTGGTAAATCTACAATAACTGAATGTAAAACTGCCTGGGATAAACATATATGTATCACAACATAATAAGAAAGGAAATACTAGATGGACCTGGTGGTGTTTTACTGCTGACAATTTTTTTTTTATGTTTCTATGTCGTTGCAAAGTATAATTGATGTCACAAAAAATAATAGCTCATATGGGTCTGTAGGTAAAAAATGTAAGCAATATGGCCTTTTAAATACAAAGGGGGAGATTTATTAAACTGGTGTAAAGTAGAATTGGCTCAGTTGCCCCTAGCAACCAATCAGATTCCACCTTTCATTTTCCAAGGAATCTGAAGAATGAAAAGTGGAATCTGATTGGTTGTTAGGGGCAACTGAGCCAGTTCTACTTCATACCCCTTTGATAAATCTCCCCCAAAGAGGAAAAAGTTAAAGTGCAAAAATAAAAATTTGCCTGTCGTCAAGGGGTTAAGATCCCCAATCTTTTTTTTAATACAATGTACTGTGCTCTTAAACTGACATAAGTACAATTATAACAATACCCTAGTTTTTAGTATCATTATCATTAGGAGAACGGGTCTTGATAAATATTGCCTAATTTTATGGGGGGGGTTGGTTAAAAGAAACTATACCAGGGTCTGACTGGAGTATTGCTGTGCAAAAATCACACATGATAAACATGGCTACAAAGTAGCTAATTTAAACCGTGTCCCCTTCAAAAATGGAGCAGCTGACTTAATAAGCTCAAAAATAGCGCCAACTGCTTTATAAATTATATGCAATATAATTTATACACAAAACACAAAGTACTCCAGAATAATGGCGCAAATAGAATGATACAAATGGACAAAATAGATACCATCCATCAGGAGATCATCTCCCAGTCCCCAGGTAATGTTAATCCTATTCCCTCTTACTGTTCCTCCTCTTCCCTCTCAGCCTTTGAGCCAGTGACAGAGGAGGAAGTCTCCAGACTCCTCTCCTCCTCTCGCCCCACCACCTGCCCTAGTGACCCTATTCCCTCACACCTTGTCCAGTCTCTCTCTCCTGTTGTCACTACTTACCTTACTAAAATCTTCAACCTCTCTCTCTCCTCTGGCATCTTTCCCTCAACTTTCAAACACTCCGTCATCACTCCGTTACTGAAAAAACCCTCCCTAGACCCATCCTGTACAGCCAACTATCGACCTGTCTCTAATCTTTCTTTTATCTCTAAACTTTTGGAACATCTGGTCTATTCCCGCCTAACCCGCTATCTCTCTGACAACTCTCTTTAGTCCGGTTTCCGTCCTCACCACTCTACCGAAACTGCCCTTACTAAAGTCTCTAACGATCTCCTCTCGGCCAAATCTAAAGGTGACCATTCTCTGCTCATTCTCCTGGATCTATCTGCAGCTTTTGACACTGTAGACCACCAGCTCCTCCTCTCCACGCTCCGCTCTATCGGCCGCAAGGACTCTGCTCTTTCCTGGTTTTCCTCCTATCTCTCTGACCGCTCCTTTAGTGTATCACTTTCTGGCTCCACGTCATCTTCTCTTCCTCTTACAGTTGGGGTTTCCCAGGGATCAGTCCTGGGCCCTCTCCTTTTCTCACTTTACACTTTACCCATCGGACAAATCATCAGCAAGTTTGGTTTTCAGTACCATCTCTATGCTGATGATACCCAGCTATATACCACCTCCCGTGATATCACCCCTGCTCTTCTACAGAACACCAGTAACTGTCTGTCTGCCGTCTCTAACACTATGTCCTCCCTATTCCTAAAACTAAACCTTGCTAAGACTGAGCTTCATGTATTACCTCCCTCTGCTAACCGCCCCCAACCTGACATCTCCATCTCTGTCTGTGGTGCGACCATAGCCCCAACACAGCAAGCCCGCTGCCTTGGGGTTATGTTTGACTCAGATCTGTCCTTCACTCCTCATATTAAATCTCTTTCACGTTCCTGTAATCTGCATCAAAAAACATCTCTAAAATCCGTCCCTTCCTTACTGTCGAATCTGCTAAAACTCTCATTGTCGCTCTGATTCATTCCCGTCTAGACTACTGCAATTCCTGACTAATCGTCCATCCTTCCTCTAAACTCTCCAGTCCATTCTCAATGCAGCGGCCAGGCTAATCTCCCTGTCCAGCCGCTATACTGATGCCTCCCCCCTGTGCTTTCTACAGTGCTGCACCTCCTACATATCTTCCCTCATCTCTGTCTACCTCCTTATGCTCCTCTAACGACCTAAGACTAACATCCACCTTGATCCGTACCTCTCACTCCCGTATCCAGGACTTCACCCGAGCTGCACCAGTTCTATGGAATGCATTACCCAATCTGTTCAAGCAGGCTTACCAGGTTCCTTAATTTGACTGCTACCCTTAACCAACCCCCCCCCACCCCCGCACACACACACACACACACACAGACGCATACATACACCAAGCATTTAAGCACTTAGACCTGTGCATGCAGGCATTGGCTGGTGACAGGTTCACCCCCTTACTTGCACTGCCTTATTTATAAAGATGGCCGGACCATAAGAACAATGATGCACTTTGCCCCTCCGCATTTTGTCTCAAACCCCTTCTTAATAGTCTGTAAGCTCATGCATGCGAGCAGGACCCTCACTCCTCATGTATGGCTGATATTTATATGTATATCTCTGTAATGTCTATTTTTGTCTATGTATGTACCCCCTGAATTGTAAAGTGCTGTGGAATCTGTTGGCGCTATATAAATAAAAATTATTATATTAAAATTAAGAAAGTACCAATAGAGGCCCCTAACTGGATGAAAGAACTCCACACCTTGCCACTGACCTGCAGAAGTGAAAAAAATGATAGAGATAAAAGCAATTTAGTTATGAGTATTTGATATTAATCTTTGGGCTTCTGGCCGCAGCATTTTTCTGCCTAAAATGCAACAAAAACACCCAGAAAAATCTCATCGTTTTCAGAAAATCACTACTTGTGAAACCAGCTTTATAGGTTATACTTGAGAAAGGCTGTAGAAGGGCCGAAACATATTTTTTTCAGTGTATGAATATGGCATAATAAAGTAACACATTTTTTGCTATGAAGAAATGCTGTCTTCAATTTGCTGATTTTGGACCTTTATAGGTTGTTGTACAATATTAAGGTAGCATAGTGCAGCGCCATTTCCAGCGCGTCAGGTGAGCTTAACGGCTGCACAAGGCGCCGACAGCTAGGGGGTGCTAAGGGCACTTCCAGGAACCTCACTCAGCGGTGCTGCCCCTCCCCCCAGACGTCGCTCAGCCAGGCACCCATCACCAGCCTTACCCAGCCTAGCTCGCCGCCTGACTGTCCCCCAGGATACTGCTTTTCACCTGCTCAGCCTGCCACCAGCGCCATTTGACAGCGCCCACACCCCTTGGGACCACACTCTTTACCAGCCCAGCTCACTGCACTCATCTTCTCCCTCCAGCAGGAACAGTGACATAATGTCACTGCATTTGCTGGAGGATCTGTTTCACTCCTCACAGGCTGTGAGATTAGAGAGGAGAGAAGAGAAGAAGAGAGAGGATCAGAAGATAAAGGGACCCGCTCCATGCCAGGATTAGGTGAGTATAATTTTTTTTTTTTGTGATTTGCAATACAGAGGACAGTATTCTAATCCAGACAGAGCATAGGGGAGCATTATTACTATGGGACAGAGTACAGGGGACCATATTACTATGGGGACAGAGCACAGGGTGCGCACATTACTACTATCGAAGAGAGCCCAGGGGGGCAATTATTACTATGGGGACAGAGCAAAGGGGGGATTATTACTATGGGGACAGAGCACTGTGCAGAGATTATTACTATGGGGACATAGCATGGGCGGGATTATTACTATGGGGACAGAGCACCAAGGGGAGATTATTACTATGGGGACAGAGCATCGGGGGTAGATTACTATGGGCACAGAGCACAGGGGGCATTATTACTATGAGAACAGAGCACAGGGGGCATTACAACTATAGGGACAGAGCACAGGGGGCATTATTACTATGGGGACAGAGCAAAGGGGGGATTATTACTGTGGGGACAGAGCACAGGGAACATTATTACTATGGGCACAGAGCACAGGGGGCATTATTACCATGGGAACATAGCACAGGGGGCATTATTACTATGGGGACAGAGCACAGGGAGCATTATTACCATGAGGACAGAGCACAGGAGGCCTTATTACTATATGGAGGAAAAGCAGGGATCATTATTACTTTATGGAGGGCACAGCAGAGGGCTTTATTACTTTATGCATGGCACAGCAGGGCAAAGGACATTATTACTATATGGGGTCACAGCAGGGGATCCTACATACAGGGGGCAAACCACATATCTACTGACTTTACTGCACATGACATGCACATACTGGAAAAGTGCGGAGCCTGAGATGTTTGTCTGGCAGGTTCAGAAGAGATGAATTGTTGCTGTAAGAAATCGTCATAGAGGTCTGGGACGGATGGAAAAGGAAAGTGATACCTCTGGTCAAAGAATACGTCACCCGTGAGTCACTGAATGACAACAATGACTGAAGCAGCCTGCAAAAGCTAATCCCTAAAGGGCACTAGTTAACCCATACGTTTGTGGGAGTACCTTGAAAGGAATTTGGTCATGACCCCAAAAATGTAATATTAGGATCTGCAGCTCACTCAGTAGGGTTGACAGTCTACTTTCCATATAGCCCACAAGTAAAACCGCAAATTGACTTGTTTCATATGTGCCCTATGCACAATTCTCTACTACCAGCAGCATATACAACAACAGAAATGTCAGGTATTATTATGTCTTCTGCATTGAGCATGGAAACTGGGGCTACAAAGAAAAAAAATAGCACCTCAAAATATCTACACAGTGTGGCAGACAAAAGCTAGCCCGGTCTTTGAAGACAGCATACCTGCATTAGCAATGGAAAGAAATATTTGATCTTTGGCACAGGTATGCATCCATTATTCCCTGGATACAGGAATCTTTTTTCCCTTTAATGTCAAAGATCAAATAGCAGATATTATTAGCAAAGATGCAGGCCTAATAGTCATTACATGCTAGACCACTTTGCTTACTCTCTATATGAGAATACTTATCAATACCCTATTTCAAATGCCTCCTAAATTTGCTTTCCCCACCATGATACACATCAGTTCACACCTACTTAGACATGTTCCCTTCTTAAGTTCCCATATATTTGTTAAGAGCAATTTGCACATGTAAATGGGATGGTACATCCCAAGGAGGGGAAAAAAATTGCATTGTCCTTAAGGGGGTAAAGGGATATTCTGAAAACTTTTGTTATTTCATATTGTGCTATAAACATAAAAAAGAATGATACACACCTACCACTCTGGCTTGGGGATCCCCATGGCCTCTTCCAGACCCCTACATGCTACTTTCGAAGCAAGTCCAAGAAATTCAGTGATTGGCTGAGTGGACTGGTACTGCCAAGAGAAGTTGTCTCAGAAGTAAGAGACAGAGTGGCGAGAGGGGGCCTGGAAGAGATTCCATAGGGGTGGTGGGTTTATTTATGCTCATAGTGGGCCTAGCATCACAGTAGTATAATATTATAATTTGTTCATCATACACTGCAGAATATATAGCACTTGTACAAAATAAATGTTAATTTTGGAAACAACTACACAGATTATATAAGCTACCAGAAGAAGAGGACTTCATTCTTGTTTGTGATTGACTGAAACTGCTAAACTGTGACTGTAATCTGAAAAATTGAGTACACTTATCAAAAATAGCCAAATATGTGTATGAACTAAATGTACAGATGACACAGCCAAGGTTGGGAAACATGAATGATGATACTTATATTGTGCTCATCTGTATTCTGCCCTAGGGCTCAACCATACAAAGAGAAAATGATTTTTGTCAAGTAGTTGCAAAAATGACAACTTAGTCAAGACTTTGCTAAGGGGGAACCTCAGAGTCAGAATAATAAGTGTTGAGTAGCACCATCCTCAGTAGCATTCACCTGCCACATGTCTTCTCTGCATGGTGAAAGGACAAGAAGCAGCCGTTCTGCTTTACAAAATGTCAGCTCTTTAAGTGGCTCACTGCCCAAGGGAGTAATAGACACTCAGACATCACAGGAGTAGTAATTGCTGAGGAAATTTGGTAACTTCTCATGCTATAGCCAGAACTGTGTATATGTAATTCAGTCCTGCTACATGCTTGTTTAAATTAATATTTACAGTTTTACTTCAGATCACTTTTCAGTACTTTACATAGATAAGGCCTAAAGGAGTTGTCTGATAGTATGAGAAATATGAGAAATAAAAGTAGCTGCAGGAATTTTATGAACTAACAAACCTGCTCACCTGTTAGATCTTGTACCGCTCTAGCACTGATGCTTTGGCACTACTGCAGACTGTACAGTACATCTACATGAAAATTTTTATCAAAATATTGTCTTGCCCCCCAAAGGTTATTCAAATCCCCAATATACACTTATTTCAGGAAATGCTTATAAAGTTCTTTTTTCCCTGCACTTACTACTGCATCAAGGCTTCACTTCCTGGATAAAATGGTGATGTCACGACCCGACTCCCAGAGCTGTGCGGGCTGTGGCTGCTGGAGAGGATGATGGCAGGGGGACACTGAGGGACACAGGGCACTGGAGGGACACTGAGCATCCCTCTGCCATCATCTCTCCAGCAGCCACAGCCCGCACAGCTCTGGGAGTCGGGTCGTGACATCACCATGTTATCCAGGAAGTGAAGCTTTAATGCAGTAGTAAGTGCAGGGAAAAAGCACTTTATAAGCATTTCCAGTAATAAGTGTATATTGGTCATTTGTATAACTTTTGGGGGGGTATTACAATAATTTTCGCCGGACTTCTCCTTTAAGAAAGACCATTGGGGAACATTGCAGCTCGAGTGGTGCACATTTAAATGGGTTATCCAGCATTAGGAATATTTTTTAAATAATGCTGCCTCTCGGAGAACATAATAAACATCTTGGGGGGTATGTATTATTTGCGCAATAATTTCTGCACATGCCCACTTTTTCCATGCTGTGCAAAAAAATCTCTGGGTTGTGTTAAAAAATTATAATTAAGATCACAGACCTAAATTTTGTACAATTTTGCGCTTTTTTCTTTGACTTAAAAAAAAGGCTAACAAACTACACAAGTGTCTGACTTGAGTGTTGCTGTGCGATTTTTTTTTCCACAAAACAAAAAAAATCACACATGATAAATCTGGCTAAAAGTAGCTAACATAAAAACAACACTGCCACCAAAAAAAAATCAAAAAATGGTGCAGCCGGCATAAAATGCTCAAAAAATATTCAAAAATAGCACAAATGGAAGTTGTATTGAAATAACGGCCATTATTTGCCATTAAATGACAGCCATTCACATTGAAAAGTGTGTGAATATAGCCTTTCTGTGTTTTCCATCCACTTCTGGTTTTGGTTGCAAAATACTGACCAAAATACTGAGCAAAAATACTGTGTGGGAACATAGCCTAACGTTCTACCACTTTCCAAGACACTTGTTTTAGTTCCTTGCATCATAATACATGTAGAGGCAGCAAACATTTATGGAAAACATAATACCGTGTTGGATCAGTAACACAGAGAACACTGGTGGAGACTGATGGACCCCACCAACCTATAATGGGATAAATTGGGAGCTTACTCTCTATCTTTTGAGTAGGAAATTAACACTTCATGCAGTAATATCCATCCTTAAAGGGGAACTTTCAGCAGGTTAGACAAATTAGTGGGCATGGGGCGCTGAGAATAAAGGTATGGCTGTTACCTTCTTCCTCGGCACCATTTCTGTGCAGTTTATGCTGAAATCCTCTGCTTGGTAAGCCGTTAGGAGCACTGATGTACAAAAAAAGCAGTAACACAGGTGTACAGCCTGCCCAGATTTTGAAGTACAAACTACAGTATCTTTATTTCAGCACCAGATCCATGTTTTTTTACCCTAATAATTTGATTTCAATGCGAGCCATGGAAGAAATATGCAAAAAGAAGTTTTGTTTTGTTTTTTTCTGCATGGAGTCACATTGCTGTGCTGTTCTACCTGGATGTTCTCATGTAAATCAATGGTGGCTTAAAAGAAACTGCGCTGAAAAATGGCCTAGGTAAAGAAGCCTGAAACCACTGAACAAGGCTGGGCTAAGAAATATCTGGAGACAGATTTTTCAAAGGTTTTGGTCTGATAAGATAAGAGTGACTCTTGACAGACCAGATGGGTGGGCCCGTGGCTAGATCAGTAAGGTGACTGCTATGGTGTACTGCTATAGGAAGGCATTATTAGATGTGCTAGTTGCACACTTTTAATAAAACATGGACTTAAAGTGAACTTCCAAACCTACTGCTAGTTAGTTATGAGTGAACTTAATGAACACTCAGCATTTGACTACTGGTGGCTGGAGAAGTTGGATGCATCCCTATAGCTGCTTGGAAAACATGGATACAGCCATAGGTCTCCTATAGCCGTATCCATGTTTTCCGGAACTCCGTTGGGCTGAATCCAACTTCTCCAGCCACCGATAATCAAATGCCAAGCGTTTAGGTTCAGACAAACCTGAACACATAGTAAGTTCACTTATCACTACAGCTAGTGTTTACACTTTTAGGGTATGTTCACACAGTAAATTAGAAGGAATTCGGCGGCAGAACTTTCCGTCGCAAAATCCTGCCTGACTCAGTGTGCCATAGCATTTCTATGGGAGAGTGCGCGCTCCTCCACTGCTTCTGCTCTCCGCTCAAAGAAGGGGCGTGCACTCTCCCATAGATGGGCTATGGCACACTGAGACAGGTGGGGTTCCGCCGCGGAATTCCGCCTAATTTACTCAGTGTGAACATACCTTTATTAAGCAGTGGTACAGGAAAACTGCGGCATGGCTGACCAGTAAAAAGCCTTATTATTTTTGTGGAAGTCTTTTTTGGCAGTTGGGGGGCTGCTTTTAACTATTTTCATGTCTGTAGTGGGTCTGTATCTTGCCATTGCGGTGAGCTGTTGCATTTTTTTGTGTTTTCAACTTCAACCATAGCAACGTGCTCCTGCCTAGTGTGAATGGTGTTTTAGGAGAGCTGACCAAATTTGTCTTTTTTTTTTTCTGTCGGCCAGTAAAGGCCTTAACCTCTTAACGACACATGACGGGTATACCCCTCATGCGGCCATTAAGGGTAAGCAGAGAGGGCTCCCGGCGTGAGCCCTCTCTGCAACCCGCGGACCCCGATTGCTATGTGCAGCTGGAGACTGTGGGCATTAGTCAGCGCGGCTGATCGCCACTCCCGGCTAATTAACTAGTTAAATGCAGCTGTCAAAGCTGACAGCTGGATTTAAATAGTGTTTGGCCCCTGTCCCTGGTGTCTAGTGGGGGTATCTCCCCTCCGTGAACGAATCGCGGAGGGGAGATACCCCCACTAGACACCAGGGACAGGGATCCGTTGTACTGAGCCGGCTGAGGCTCAGCATCAGAATGATGCTCATCCCAGCTCAGCAATCAGTGTATCTGGTCTGCAGCAGACCAGTATAATAGAGCACTGATCTGATGGATCATTGCACTATTATATACACAGCACTGATCTCAATGGGAGATCAGTGCTGTGTATATAGAAGGCCCCCAGGGGGCTTCTAATTAATGTGGCACAAGTCAGAAAAAAGTGAAAAAAATATATATATAGTATTTTATTAATAAAAAAAAAACTCCCCTAATAAAAGTTTAAATCACCCTCCTTTTCCCATTTTATAAATAAAAATAAAAAAATATATAGATTAAAAAATAAATATATTTGGTATCTCCGGGTGCATAGTCGCACAAACTATAAAGATTGTCACAATCCTGTTCTCGCACGGTAAAACGGCGTAAGCACAAAGACCCGCCAAAGTGCAAAATTGCGCATTTTTGTTTACATCAAATCCAGAAAAAAAAGTTGCATATATGCAAACAAGGTACCGAAAGAAAGAACAGATCATGGCACAAAAAATGACACCTCACACAACCCTGTAGACCAAACAATAAAAGCGTTATAAGCATGGGAATAGACCAATTTTAAACACATTTTGTTTCGTTTTTTAAGGTTTTAATTTTTTAAAAGCCATCAAATTATATAAAAGTTATACAAGTTACATATCGTTGTAATCATAGTGACTTGAGGAACATAGATAACATGTCAGTTTTACCATAGGGCGAACAGCGTAAACACAAAATTCCTCAACATAAAAGGAATTGCATCTTTTTTTCCAATTTCACTACACATATAATATTTTTCTCTGGATTTTATAGAAAAATTAAGTCTGTATTTGCAAAATATAATTGGTGTTGCAAAAAATAAGGGCTCGTGTGGGTCTGTAGGGGAAAATATGTAAGCGCAGTGGCCTTTTAAACACGAGGAGGAAAAAAAACGAAAGCACAAAAATGAAAACTGGCTCCATGCTTAAAGAGTTAAAGGTGAAAGAATAATGACACAGCCCCAGAAATGTTTTGTTGTAATTTATCCTCACTTTAACAAATGAAAGACAAGTTTTCTGCTTCTCATCTTGTGACTACCACATTATATTACAGGATTGTGTTGGGTTGTCAGGCTTTCCTGCATTATTATATACCAGAGGATTTTGATGGTATATGTAGCAGTGACATACATTTTACTATCAAACCTGGAAAAAATAGTATGAAATGTAGCCTTTACTGCAAGGATATAATGGTGTGCAAATTACAGATCATGACCACAGTCTGCTTATGTTTATGCCTGAAACTGAATAAATTCAGCGAATGTGAATTGCTTTTCATATAACATCCTGCCATTACTTGGAGCTTTCTTTTTTGAGCCTCTTTGAAGTGATTTGTTAAACAAGTTGCGCCTAGTTATTCTGCACACATCAGCCCATTGTTCCTGGGTTTCAGGCCCTGCAGGCTCCCTTAGTGTAGAAGGTGTGGTCCTTGTTACAGCACCGACCCTATTAGTTTATTCTAATTGCACTTTCTGTCCGCTACTCTTGTGCCATACACCCACTGACCTGAGCTAATAATGTGGAACAAATCACCTCTATTATACACATCACAGGACCCACCTTATGGGCGCTGTCTGCACCATGCACATAAGGGTTATAGTTATTCCTGTTTTTGGTAATAAACTGAGAGCAGGATCATCAATCATTTCTATATTAAAACACATTGAGGTTACTCCACCAGAACAGAGCAAAGAAACCTGCAGATGATTGACAAACCCCAACAGCTTCCTGGTTCTGACTTGAGCCATCTATTCAGTGGTCTCTCGGATAAACACTAAACCCGGGCTACAAGCCAATGTTACACAGTGTCACCCTGACCAGCTATTTACAATAGGTTTTTATAGAGTTATGCTCCGCTGCTTTCCCATACAAGCATTGGTGCCAACCCTCAGTGTCACTGCTTTAGGAGCGTTAGCCACAATTGACCTCCTGACTGTTACTAATCCCAAAACTCTTACAACCTATCCATGAAAGTAGTAGTCAAGTGACTCAAGCTCTGTTAGGCTTTCAGGCTGTTTTAACACTGTGTGGCCACATGCAATTTTTTTTGCTCCTTGACTACACAGTATGATTAGACCTAAAGGGGTTGTCTGGGGACCAGAAGATGACTGAAGCTCCCTGGCACTCCCTTCCAGGGATTCTGCATCTTGGAAGTAAGCAGGGGGGGGTGCATATACCAATCATCTTGTGCAGGGTAAACACCGGAAGTGAGCACTAGGTAGGAGAGGGCTTCAGCCGTTGTCAGACTGGGGTACATTGGGCCCACCAGGGAATTTGATTCTAAAGGCACAACCTACATATACCAGATATAACCAGCGGCAAACCTTTGACATTACTATAATGACTTTGCACAGAGCTGTGTATGTGACCAGCGATGCTAGCTCACTGCTAGTAACTAGTCAGTCACTTTATGCAAACAGCATAGCGTGCCACTTTATTTCCTTGAAAGTAGAAGTGTCATGAAACTAATAGATCTCAGGCAGGCAGGGAATGCGGGAACATAATAATAACCGTATACTTACCTGTCCCCGTGTCCTTGTAGGGCTTCCTTAAAGATATCTGACAGACGTCGGCCTCCTGCAGCTCCTCCAGCTGCAACATCACATACTCCGCCGATGGATCACTCACTCAGCCAATCAGTGACTGGGAGCCAGGGCTGAGACGTACACCAAACCTGGGCGAAAATGACTTTGGGCAGCTGTGAGAGAGACCCGAGAGCAGCCGTTTCACAAGACTTCTCCTTTAGGGAATCTGTCAGCTGTAATTCATGTTCCAAACTGCTGTTAGATGCTGTTACATCATGAAGACACATGGTACCTTAAAAATATTTGTCTGTGCTTCCATAGCATAGAAAATGCTTTTATTCTCTTGTACAAAGAGTCAAAAAGGCTTCTCCCTGCTTAATTGACACTAATGGTGCGTTTACACAGGCAGATTTATCTGACAGATTTTTTTAAGCCAAATCCAGGAACAGACCATAAACAGGGAATGGGTCATAAAGGAAAGACTGAGCTTTCTCCTTTTTTCAAATCCATTCCTGGCTTTGGCTTCTAAAATCTGTCAGATAAATCTGCCTGTGTAAACGCACCATTAGAAGCTGAGTCCCCAGCACATTTAGGTATGGGGGAGTTACAAATATGTGAATATAACGTGTACATACATATTACATACAAATATTCACAATATATACACACATCATACACAGATATAAAGTAATGCACATTACTTATATGCATACATAGTACACACACACACACATGCACAACACGTACCTTGATTTTATCATTTCCCTGCAACATATATATGATGTATATTTATGGTGGTGTCCATGTTGATATGCTATGATTAGTGTGACCTGTCACTCCAAAAAACTGTCACTCCTGTCACTCCAAAAACCTTTTGACAAACCTTGCAGATGTAGGTATAAACTTTGCAATGCATGTTTTTTCTTCAAGATTTGATTTTAATCCAGGGATACACACATACATGCAGGAGTCCTATTATCCACGGCTCCATCCTACTTGCGCTCATTGTGCAGGTGATGGATCTGTGTAGCAGGCAGATGTCCAGCTTTCTGACTCTGTAAAACGTACTGGATCCCCAACTCCCAACCAAAAAATAAGAAATAAAGACACAACACATTGTAATCAGGTGTCAAAGGGTCCTAATTTTATTTAAAATGACATAACACTGAAAATGGCAGACCCCCGACTCACAACGAGTCACCCTCTAGCACTCAGGCGAGGAAAAAACCCCTGTGGGGGAAACCTCGAAGGAGCCATGGCTGGAGAGTTGCCCCTCCCCTGGGCTTATAGGGTAATACCATACTATAAATATAATAAACTGGATATGAGAGAAATCTGGCTGCAATATCTGTCACCTTATGGATGGCTAGGCGGATGTATCTTTTCTCCCTCACAGATCCAGGTCCACTTCTCAAGAAGGTGGAGACTTGATGAAGGGATAGTCGAAAGCAGACCGCCCCTTTTCCTCTGCTAGAACCTCCAAATTACATCAAGGGTAGGGGGCAGTAAAGTGGGAAAGCTCAAGGTCCTCTGGCACATCCAAGATGGCAGTGATCAGGGCGTGGTACATTGCTTTATGAAAACTTCTTTATGACATAAGCGCTTATCATCACAGTACACGGTTGCCATGGTTACTGCAGGTAAACACATTTGAAGCATTAACCCATAAATGACTGGCGATGCGCTTTACTGCAGAGGTCACTAAACACACTTGTGACCGGTCACTAAACACACTTGTGACCAAGCAAACAGCTTATGGTTCAGCCACACTAAGAACACTAAATAATCTGGTTTGATGCGGCCCATAGCAACCAATCACAGCTCAGCTTTTGTTTCTCAAATTACTCTGGTAAAATAGAGGCTGAACTGTGATTGGTTGTCCATAGCAACCAATCAAACTCAGCTTTCATTTTAAGAGCTTGTTAAGATATGAAAGGTGAGCTGTGATTGGTTGCTATAGGTGATTGAGACTGTGTTTTGTCTTTGGTAGATTTCTAAAGCTGTTCAATTGCTGTAAAAGCTTATGATGACGATGATGACTAAAAACACATGACATCAAGCTTCCCCATAATGTTTTGCGATCAGCCCTTCCTCCATACCTCCCCACTTTTTGGAGGGACATTTGTGGTTCACAGACATTTTTATACACTACAATTTCCAGCATTTCCTAACGACTTTGTAAATGAGTGCCGATCCCTGTTGAAAGAGTTCTTTTTTTTTTAAATTCGTTTTATTAAATATGTGCAGAGATCAATAAACAAGCATATTCATGCAAGAAAATACAAGGATTTCCGGTCAGCCCTCGCAGGGGCTCTGCACATGCTTTACAACAAAAAGAGGAAACCGTACAATCTTCAGCATAAATCATAGAAGAATCAGCAATATGCAGTGATAGAATAAAAATATAGCATAGTGAACATAACAGAAAAATAAACACTTTAACCTGAGAAAGCTGCTAACATGGAGTCAATGCTTGTCCTATAGCTGCGTACCGAGTATTGTGTCAATGGGTGTTCGCACCAGGGGCCCCACACCTTGTCGTATTTCTTAGGGCAACCACGGTTTTTGTGCACAATTTTGGAGAAGGGGAGAATACCATTAACAATTTTCTTCCATTGAGAGACTGTGGGAGGGCGGGAGTCCATCCACCTTAGGGCGGTCCCTTTGTGAGCCAAAAATAGTACCTCTTTAATAAAGGTGCGCTCATAGGGTTTCCAGGCCTCCTCATCTAAGACTCCAAACAGGCAGATAAGAGGGTCCGTCTGTAAGGGCCTAGTCAGAATCTCTGAAAGTGTTGAAGTGACATCTTGCCAGTATGAGGTAAGGTATGGGCAGGCCCATATGAGATGCCAAAAATCTGCGCGAGGCGTATGACATCTATGGCACTCATCCGTGTCCATGCGACCCATACGGAAAAGCCGCGTGGGCGTGAGATAACTATGGTGGATAATATATAATTGGATGATTTTGTGGTTGGCTGCCGGGGAAACCGAACGGTGTGAGGCCATCACCTCCTGCCAGTCCTCTGCAGACATGGAAGGGATATAAGATCTCCAATAGGTCTCTGCCCTGAGGGGCGCGTCAGCTGTCTTGTACGTAAGAAGGTGGGTATAGAGAATAGATACGAGACCTTTCGGGCCCTGGGTCCTAAGGACTCCAATCAGGGGGTAGTCGGATACAGGCTTTCTGGGATTAGGGAATTGACTTGCTATGGCATGGCGGATCTGTAGAAACTTAAAGAAAAAACCTCTAGGTATGTTATACTCCGCCTGTAGTTGGTCGAATGATTTAAATATGTTCTGACTAAATAATTGGCCAACCGTCAGTACCCCATGGGCCTTCCAAGACTCAGGGTCTAATGCCGAAGTCAGGTGAGGCAGTGCTGGGTTTCCCCATAGGGGCAGGTCGGACATAATGTCCTGGAACTTATGGATATGGAGAGCAGCACGCCACACCTGTCTGGCTAATCTGTGGGCGGGGAGTAGTGATTTCGTCTGACCGTAGTTAGATTCCAGTAACGGCCGGAGGGCGGACCATCCCAGATAGTGAGCTAAGAAGAATTCACTGAGTGGCAACTCTTCAGTAGATAGCCAGGACCTTAAATGCTTTAATTGTCCAGCAAGATAGTATATATGCAAATCTGGCAGTGCATAGCCTGCCTCGTCTTTAGGGCGGTGAAGGGTAGTGAGTTTCAACTTAGAGCGGGTGGAGCCCCATATAAAGGAAGGGAGTAAGGAGGAGATAGATCTGAAGAAAGTCATAGGAACAGGTAACGGGGAATGTTGTAAAGCATATAAACATTTGGGAAGAATAATTAATTTGACCAAATTAATACGTCCAGGGACATTTAAGGGGAGAGTGCTCCAGATCTTAAATTTATCTTTGATATATGGGACAAGGGGCAATATGTTCCCTGCCAAGTCCAGTGTGCAGTCTCTGTATATATTAACACCCAAATACCGGAACTGGTCCACCACCCTCAGGTTGCAAAAATGTGTTGGCCAAGTACGCTGTAACAGGGGCATGAAGACTGACTTGCCCAAGTTGATTTTGAGGCCAGAATAATGGCCATAGTTGTCAATTTGTGCTATGTATTGGGGCAATGTGGAGCGCGGGTGTGTCATATATAGTACCAGGTCGTCCGCATACATGCCAAGTCTGGCCTCACGGTCGCCCAACCTCATCCCCCGAATAGTGGCATCCTGACGAAGGAGAAGCGCCAGGGGCTCCACTGCCACCGCAAAAAGAAGGGGCGACAGTGGACACCCCTGCCGCGTCCCCCTACCCAAACCAAAGATGTCGGAGCACATGCCATTCACGAATACCTGTGCTTTTGGTGCAGCATATAGTATTTGGACCCATTTAATGAATTTGGGCCCAAACCCAAACCTGTGCAGGGTCTCCATTAGGAAGGGCCATTCTATAGAATCAAAGGCCTTGGCCGCGTCTAGCGAGGCCAAGGCCCAGTCCCCCCCAAGCGCTGTCCCCACTTGCACTGCAGTCTGCACCCTCCTAATATTGTCCATCGTGGAGCGTCCGGGCATGAAACCAGATTGGTCGCCATGTATGATGGACAGTATGACCTGGTTCAGGCGATTAGCTAAGAGCTTCGCGAGAACCTTGTAGTCCAGATTTAACAAGGAAATAGGGCGATAAGACCCGCATTCCTCCGGGTCCTTACCGGGCTTGAGGATGACAACCACCGTGGCCTCATACATAGAAGGGGGAAGTGTGCCTGTCTGAAAGGCCGCCTTGTACATATC